>NC_069678.1:75885613-77090613 GCF_023699985.2 Odocoileus virginianus
AGTTTTCTTTATAGTCCAACTCTCACATCCATACATGACTAGTAGAAAAACCATAGCCTTGACTAGACGGACCTTTGTTGGCAAAGTAATGTCTCTGCTTTTTAATATGCTGTCTAGGTTGGTCATAACTTTTCTTTCAAGGAGTAAACGTCTTTTAATTTCATGGCTGCAGTCACCATCTGCAGTGGTTTGGGAGCCCAAAAAATAAAGTCAGCCACTGTTTCCACTGTTTCCTCATCTATTTGCCATGAAATGATGGGACTGGATGCCATGATCTTAGTTTTCTGAATGTTGAGCTTTAAGCCAACTTTTTCACTCTCCTCTTTCACTTTCATCAAGAGGCTTCGTCTTCACTTTCTGCCATAAGGCTGGTGTCATCTGCATGTCTGAAGTTGTTGATATTTCTCCTGGCAATCTTGATTCCAGCTTGTGCTTCATCCAGCCCAGCGTTTCTCATGATGTGCTCTTCATGGAAGTTAAATAAGCAGAATGACAATATAAGCCTTGCCGTACTCCTTTCCCAATTTGGAACCAATCTATTGTTCCATGTCCAGTTCTAACTGTTACTTCCTGATCTGCATACAGATTTCTCAAGAGGCAGGTCAGGTGGTCTGGTATTGCCCTCTCTTTCAGAATTTTCCACAGGTTATTGTGATCCACACAGTCAAAGGCTTTGGCATAGTCAATAAAGCAGAAATAGATGTTTTTCTGGAACTCTCTTGCTTTTTCTATGATCCAATGGATGTTGGCAATTTGATCTCTGCTTCCTCTGCCTTTTCTAAAACCAGCTTGAACACCTGGAAGTTCATGGTTCATGTATTGTTGAAACCTGGCTTGGAGAATTGTGAGCATTACTTTATTAGCGTGTGAGATGAGTGCAATTTTGTGGTAGTTTGAGCATTCTTTGGCATTGCCTTTCTCTAGCTAATAAGTAAAATATGGCAGAAATTGACAGTTTCCAAGCCCGGGACTAAAAAACTAGAAACTTCCACTTCCTTTTTCTTGGAAAACTGATTCTTGAATTTCTTGGGTGTCATATAAGATGTTTGACAACCCTTCTGGATATGCTTCATGAACAGGCTTTGAGACTACATGCAGAAGAGAAGGGCCTGAATGAGCCCAGCCTTCAAGAGACGGACAAAGAGAAGGCTTTCAAGAGAAGGATAGTCTAGCCTTGATAATGTCTCAGTCATGTGAGTGAAGCTATCTTGGATCCTTCAGATCAGCTCAACTGCCAGCTGAATACCATCAGCTGACCCCAGTTTATTTCATATGGGGCTGAAGAACTGGTCATTCAAGCCTTACCTCAAATATTGACACACAAAATTGAGAGACAAAATGATTTTTTTTTAAGTTACTAAGCTTTGGGACAGTTTGTTAGGGAACTGGTTAGAAGTTGGTAAGTGGTAATTGGGCACTTCTGTAACCCAAACCCCAAATATGTGACATTAATTTTGAGACTGGGAAATGGGTAGGGACATGAAGGACCTTGAGGAGTCTGTTAGTGAAAGCTAGAAAGATCTGGAGGAGGTGTTGGAGATCACTTTCAGAACAGTCAAGAAATTGTTATTGGAAGCCAGAGGAAGGTTTGACAACAAGGTTACCTATGGTAACATGGAAAATAGAAAGGTACCTAATGAACTGAGGATCTAGTTGGGGAGTTTCTAGACAGAAAGTCCAAAGTGTCAACTGGCTTTTTGTAGCTCTTTATAATTAAATATGAGAAGAGAGAAGTAAACTAAAGAAGAACCCAGGATAGTATTTCCAAGCAGCACAAGAATCTCAAAAGTAAAGAATGACCTCATGGTAAAGATCAAATCTAAGGTATTGCCGACAAAATGACATCACCAGGTAAAAACAAGTCAAAGATGCAACTGTAAGATCTTTTGTTAAGACTTCAGAAAGATATATTTTAATTGAGGTAACATTGGTTTATAACAGTCATGTGTCCAACATTATATTTCAACTTCTATATACATTACAGCATGCTTATCAAAAGTTTAGTTTCCATTTATCACCATACAGTTGATCCCTTTTACTCATTTCACCCTCCCCCCACCACTTCCTCTCTGGAAACCACTGCTTTGGTCTCTATATATATGTGTTTATTTTAGTTTAGTTTTATTTTTTTATACTCCACATATGAATGAAATCGTAAAGTATTTGTCTTTCTCTAACTTATTTCACTTGGCCTAATACCCTCAAGATTCACCCATGTTATGGCAAATGGCAGGTTTCGTCTTTTTATGGCTGAGTGGTATTTCTGTGTGTGTGTGTTCATCTGTGTGTGTGCAAGTCTGTGTGTATGTATACACATACATACCACATCTTCTTTACCTGATCATCAGTTGATGGGCACTTAGATTGTTTCCATATCTTAGCTCTTGTATATAATGCTACGGTGAACATAGGGGTATGTATATCTTTTCCAATTACTGTTATCACATTCTTTGGATATATACCCAGAAGTAGACTAGCTGGATCATATTATAGTTCTATTCTTATTTTTTTGAGGAAACTCAAAACTGTTTTCCATATGGCTGCACCAATTTACATTCTCACCAACAGTGTAGGTCAGAAAGATTTAAGGCAGTGTCTCATAGATGCTTTCAAAGTTATTCTTAGTGGAAACAAATTTTTTCTGAGGATCTCAATGCTGTGCCTTATGGATATTCTATGTTAAACAGTAGGGTTTCTAAGAGTCTTAAGGGTGTCATTCCACAGCAGGTTCACAGGGGACCAAGGTTGAGAAATACTATCTGAAAGATTTGTGTGTGTGTGTTTTGGATAATGGAGTAGAGTATAATTCGATACACAGGAAATCCCCCAAATTTTAAAAGGATTACGTTAGCTTGGCCTGAAACTGACAGAGACAGCATGAAATGAAAAGAGGTCTTTGGACTCCCAGTCTACTATAGGCAGAGAGCAGGCTGAAAAAACTATTCAACTATAAAAATGGGCTATTTCTTGTGGAAAAAGAAGGGTGACTCAGAGGGCAGAACCAAAAGTCACAGAGACTCATTCCCAGGGAGCAGAAGTAGGCCTTAATTAAAGAACTGGCGTCAAGTGTTTGGCTAGATTTCAGAATTTCTAAGCACCAGTGACTGCTTTGTACTTCTATTCCTTCTACCGCCACCACCACCACCCTCTTTTGAACAGAGTGTCTACAGCAAGTTACTTTATGCCTGCTCACCATTGTAATCAATAGTTGGGTGTATATGGGGAAGGTAACTTTTTGTTCAGAGATCTTCAATGGAAAAGAACAATGCTAAAGAAACTACACCCTAGGAACTACATCTGAGGATATTCATCCACGCCTGGAACTTATTCAGATGATGAGATCATGGACGTTGACCCTGAGTCTGATGCTATAATAGGCTGAGTTTGGAGGGGCAGGTCCTTTGAGGAGGTGAATGTATTGTGCTGTGGGAAGAATGTAAATAATTTGTGGCCAGGGGGCAGATGGTAACAGATTAAAGATGGCTGTAAATTCTTTGATCCTCTTCCCAGTGACTGATGGGGTCTGTGTGTCCTCCCCTGGAGTTTGGATGGGCTGTATGATTGTTTTGAACAAGAGGACACTGCGGAGGTGACACTGTGCTAGTTTCCAAGCCCAAGTCTTAAGAGGCTGGTAATTCCCACTTCTTGTCTTCTGGGAACATTTTCTCTTTAAGCCCTAAGATTCCATGTACTCTGACTGAAGTGACTTAGCATGTACGAGATGCCCTTATTATTTGGGCTTCCCTGGTGGCTCAGTGGTAAAGAATCTGCCTGCAATGCAGGAGCCGCAGGAGACTCCGTTTCGATCCCTGGGTAGGGAAGATCCCCTGGAAAAGGGAATGGCAACCTACTCCAGTATTTTTGCCTAGAGAAGCCCCTGGACAGAGGAGACCATCGGACTACAGTCCACAGGGTCTCAAAGAGTCAAACACAACTGAAGTGACTTAGCATGTACTCTAGCAAAGAGATCACATTGAAACTATCTGAAAGGGAAAGTGAAAGTGAATGTCTGACTCTTTGTAACACCATGGAATTCTCCAGGCCAGAATACTGGAGTGGGTAGCCTTTCCCTTCTTCAGGGGATCTTCCCAACCCAGGGATTGAACCCAGGTCTACTGCAATGCAGGCAAATTCTTTACCAGCTGAACCACCAAGCAAGCTCAAGAATACTGGAGTGGGTAGCCTCTCTCTTCTCCAGGGGATCTTCCTGACCCAAGAATTGAACTGGAGTGTTCTGCATTGCAGGCAGATTCTTTCCAGCTAAGCCAGGGAAGCCTTTCTGGAAGGGAAGAGGGGACCAAATGAAGCCAAGGTTCAAGGCATTGAGTGAAGCCTAAAGAATATCACTGCATGATCTCACTTGACTCCATGTGGAGAAGAATAAGCAACTATCCTAGCTCTGACTGGATTCCTGACTCACAAAATTATGAGAAATAATAAAATGGCTGTTATCTAAGCTGCTGAACTCTGGGATAATTACTGTTACACGGCAGTAAATAACTGAGATCTCCATGACTGTGAGTCAGTCTCTTCTCTCTAGAACTACTTCTTCAGCTTGGGCAGTGTTGGGTTAGGTTAGGTGATCTCTAAGAGTCTCAATAGCTCTGATTTTCAGTTTGGATGCAGTTGAAGGCAGTTGGACTACACCAAATGGCATTTAGACATCTGTAGAATGACCAGAGGAACACAGAACATATATTGTTAGGTACTCAATAAATATTTCAATGAGTTTTGAAGGATGAAGAACTAGGTAAGCAGAAGGGAAGGGAAGGACACTTCAGGCAGAATGAACAGCGTGTACAAAAATGCAAAAACCTGGACAAACCTGAAATGCAAGCACTTTAGAATCGTTGAAGTAGCAAGTACAAGGGAGAGTGGAAAGGTAAAGGCCAGATGGTGGAAAGACTTGTGCACCTAGCTGAAAGTTTTAGGCTTTGTCTACAGACCTTGGGACCTCTGAAGGAAAATTACCACTGAATCCTCTGTCTGATAAATGATGTTTTTCTTCTTTTTATACACATAGAAACTGAGGTTTTGTCACTTGCCCAAGATCACATTGGGCTTCCCAGGTGGCACGGTGGGTAAAGAACCCACCTGCAATGCAGGAGACGTGAGTTTGATCCCTGGGTCAGGAAGATCCCCTGGAGGAGAGCATGGAAACCCACTCCTGTATTCTTGCCTGGAGAATCCCATGGACAGAGGAGCCTGGTGGGCTATAGTCCATACGGTCGTAAAGAGTTGGACACAACTGAAGCGACTGAGCACACACATAAGATCACATTATTAGTAAGGTGGCAGATCCAGGATATGAAACCATATCTAACAGCTTTGAAACAATATTTTAAAAAAACTTAAGAAGTTAATATTACTTTATTTTAAAAATCATTTGAATATATTCTATATGACTGATATTATATAAAATAGAAGAAATGTGAAAGTAAATACCACAGGCAATATGCATTGCTTATGATTAATTTTCCTTAGGGGAAATTGAAGAAATGATCAATTTTCCTTGGATAAATGAATAAAGTTTCTTAGAAAACAGGATGTTTAATTTGCTTTATTAATTATTCATTTATTATTATTTTAGACTGGAGCTAACATTCATTGAGCTCAAACTATGTATCTGCCATTGTTCTAGGTGTTTTACATGTGCTATTGATATCTCACCCTGTGAAGCAGGTACTATTATTTTCCACTTTTATTTCTAAAGCAAAGAGAGCTTAGGTAACTTGTTCAAGTCACACATTTAGTAATCCTGGGTTAGATCCTGGTGAATCAGACATTGTGCTCTTAACCATAAGTAGAGACATTTGAACTAGGCCTTAAGATAAGAAGATTCCTATGCCAAAGGACATTTAAGAGAGAAAAACATATGCCAATACTTGATGGCATGAAAGTTCACCATGTTCTAAGAATAGGATTTCAGAGTTTAGGGGAATTTAGAGAAAGAACATTGTACATGTGTGTGTGTGGTAGGAAGTAGAGGGAGATGATGAAAGAAGAATGATAGAAGAGGGTGCTAGAAATGTAGTTTGTGGCCAGGTAATAGAAGGCCTGGAAGCTAGCCAGAAGAGTTTTGACTTGATCTTGTAGGCTATGGGGAGGCATTAAAGTTGCTTTTCTTTCTTATTCTTTTTTTTTTTTAATCAAAGGAATGCCATGATTAGGTCTGTGTTTCAGAAAGAGTTAATCTGATGCCAAGGAGAAACAGACTGAATGGAAGAGGCTGGAGGCAAAGAGAAGGGAGTCAGGAATCAGGTGCCATGTCTGAATTCAACACCTGAACTGGGATGATTATAGTGAGGATGGAGGAAAGGGAACCAAGGAACATGTGGACTAGTGCTTATTCTTATAGCTAATGTCTATTTATTGACAGGCATAATATTTTGAAAGATGATTAAATGCTGCCAGTTTTGCTTGGAGAGGCTTGGATGAAAGCATATTTGGAAAGTCAGAAACTCTGCTTACAATTCAATGGTCTTCTACACAGGGCAAATCAGACACAGAGACCGTAAGAGGATATATGTACCAAAAAACTTCGAACACTTTAGTGTTTTCCTGGCCCTCCTATTTATGACACTGTGCCATCTATAGCTATGTGCCTTCTTTCTACCTCAAAGACAGGACATCAGCTGGATTTTAAAAGCAGGTACCTTTCTGAGATTTGAAAATGTCCACAGAATACCCCTAAACTTGACCTGACCCAAATAAAACTGAACAAAATTGAGAAAGTCCAGATTCTACACATCCTATCTTCTAGCCTTAACAGACATGACAAAGGAAATTTGCTGGTACCTCCAACTCTTTTCACATCAATTCCATTTGCCTGAACAGCTCTCCCTTCCCTTTTCCTCCTCTGTGAAGCAGCTCAGATACACCTCTCCCAAGGCAAAGCTAGCAATGCACTCCTTTCTTCTCCCATAATGCCCTCCATATTTCTCTATTATAGCACTTTTCATCTACTTAATGGCTACTTGGTTATTTATCTTTTCCCTCACCTGTGCTCTGAGCTATTTCTTTAAGGGTAAAGCTTTTATTCTGCTTATTTATTTCTCTTCAGTGCCCGGCAAGACACCAAACACATAGGAAATATTTGTTAAGTAACTTGCAGTCAGCACGTAAACACATGATTAAAAAAAAAAAAAGGAATTTCAACTTATACTGATTCTTTTTGATTTATCAGCTTTAGGCATTTTCTTTCAAATCCCTACTGTGGAAGATGAGTATTCATCTCTTCTATCACCCTAGACACCTATTTTCCTCTCTGTTATATAGTTAATATATAATTTTTTACTAAATCAAAATTCAGTTTTTAAATTATTGTAAGTATTGGCTACTGCTAAGCCAAGTGAAAGTGAATTCGCTCAGTCGTGTCCAACTCTTTGTGGCCCCATGGACTGTAGCCTACCAGGCTCCTCCATCCATGGGATTTTCCAGGCAAGAATACTGGAGTGGGTTGCCATTTCCTTCTCCAGGAGATCGTCCCGACTCAGGGATTGAACCCAGGTCTCCCGCATTGTAGGCAGACGCTTTACCATCTGAGCCACCAGGGAAGTCCTACTGCTAAGCTAAGTGTACTATATTTCCTGTCTTGTACATACTTTTCTTACTGGAGATATTAATAGTTTTTTCATTTGTTTAGTTCTCTGTATCATTAGTTTCTACATTATCAAGTATATCAGATAATTTATCTGTTCCATTTATTTTCCTGAAGACATAAGTTCTGAAGCCCTTCATTCATTTTTAATTTTTGTACATGCTAAACAGTGGTCATCCTACGATCCCCCACTTTTTTATTGGAATATAATTGCTTTATAATGTTGTGTTAGTTTCTGCTATACATCATGAGTATGATGTTGTATACATATATTATCAAGGAAACAAGGGAACCAAGGGAATAATATAATACCAAGGGAACATTTCATGCAAAGATGAGCACAATAAAGGACAGAAATGGTATGGACCTAACAGAAGCAGAAGATATTAAGAAGAAGTGGCAAGAAAACATAGAAGAACTATACAAAAAAGATCTTCATGATCCAGATAACCATGATGGTGTGATCACTCACCTTCATTCTGGAATGCGAAGTCAAGTGGGTGTTAGGAAGCATCACTACAAACAAAGCTAGTGAAGGTGATAGAATTTCAGCTAAGCTATTTTAAATTCTAAAAGATGATGTTGTTAAAATGCTGTACTCCATATGCCAGCAAATTTGGAAAAATCAGCAATGGCCACAGGACTGGAAAAGGTCATTTTTCATTCCAATCCCAAAGAAAGGCAATGCCAAAGAATGTTCAAACTACCACACAATTGCACTCATATCACAAGGCTAGCAAAGTAATGCTCAAAATTCTCCAAGCCAAGCTTCAACAGTATGTGAGCTGTGAACTTCCAGGTGTTCAAGATAGTTTTAGAAAAGGCAGAGGAACCAGAGATCAAATTGCCAACATTTGTTGGATCATTGAAAAAGCTAAAGAGTTTCAGAAAAACATCTACTTCTGATTTATTGACTACTTCAAACCCTTTGGCTGTGTGGATCACAACAAATTGTGGAAAACTGTTAAAGAGATGGGAATACCAGACCACCTTACCTGCCTCCTAAGAAATCTGTATGCAGGTCAAGAAGCAACAGTTAGAACTGGACATGGAACAATAGACTGGTTCCAAATTGGGAAAGGAATACGTCAAGGCTGTATATTGCCACCCTGCTTATATGCAGAAACACTGGGCTGAATGAAGCACAAGCTGGAATCAAGATTGCTAGGAGAAATATCAATAACCTCACATATGCAGATGACACCACCCTTATGGCAGAAAGTGAAGAAGAACTAAAGAGCCTCTAGATGAAAGTGAAAGAGGAGAGTGAAAAAGTTGGCTTAAAGCTCAACATTCAGAAAACGAAGATCATGGCATCTGGTCCCATCATTTCATGGCAAATAGATGGGGAAACAATGGAAATGGTGGCAGACTTTATTTTTTTGGGTTTCAAAATCACTGCAGATGGTGACTGCAGCCATGAAATTAAAAGACACTTGCTCCTTGGAAGAAAAGTTATGACCAACCTAGACAGTATATTAAAAAGCAGAGACATTACCTTGCCGACAAAGGTCCATCCAGTCAAAGGTATGGTTTTTCCAGTAGTCATGTATGGATGTGAGAGTTGGACTGTAAAGAAGGCTGAGTGCTGAAGAACTGATGCTTTTGAACTGTGGTGCTGGAGAAGACTCTTGAGAATCCCTTATACTGCAAGGAGATCCAGCCAGTCCATCCTAAAGGAGATCAGTCCTGAGTGTTCGTTGGAAGGACTGATGCTAAAGCTGAAGCTCCAATACTTTGGCCACCTGATGCGAAGAACTGACTCATTGCAAAAGACCCTGATGCTGGGAAAGATTGAAGGCAGGAGGATAAAGGGACGACAGAAGATGAGATGGTTGGATGGCATCATAGACTCTATGGACATGAGTTTGAGCAAGCTACAGGAGTTGGTGATGGATAGAGAAGCCCGGGGTTCTGCAGTCCATGGGGTTGCAAAGAGTCAGACACGATTGAGCAACTGAACTAACTAACTATATATATATTTGGGCTTCCCAGGTGGTGCAGTGGTAAAGAATCTGCCTGCCAATGCAGATGATGCTAAAGATGTGGGTTCGATCCCTGGGTCAGGAAGATCCTCTGGAGAAGGAAATGGCGACCACTTCAGTAATCTTGCCTGGGAAATCCCATGGTCAGAGGAGCCTGGCAGATTATAGTCCATGGGCTTGAAAAGAGCTGGACACAGCTGAGCACAGCATAGCACATACATATGTTCTCCTCCCTCTTGAGGCTCTCTCCCACTCCCTCTTCCCACCCCTCTAGGTCATCACAGAGAACTGAGCTCTGCGCTTTGCAGTAGCTTCCTTTGAGCTATTTTACATATGGCTTCTCAGATGGCACTAGTGGTAAACAATTTTCCTGCCAAGGCAGGAGACACAAGTTTGATCTCTGGGTTGGGAAGATACCCTGGAGTAGGAAATGGCAACCCTCTTCAGTATTCCTGCATGGGAAATTCCTTGGACAGAGGAGCTTGGTGGGCCACAGTCTATGGGGTCACAAAGAAGCAGATATGACTGAGCATGCACACATGTACCTATGTCAATGTTACTCTCTCAGTTCTATGATTCCTTTTTATAAGCATCATGGGGATTCTCTTTGCCTCTCTCCTTTGTTCTATCTCCTATTTTACCAATCCCATGTTTCTCTCTCTCTTTTTTAACTCCCTCATTTTGGTGGCATATATCCTGTAGTAGCCTCCTGGAAAAAAGGTATGGGAAGTAATTTTTTAAAAAGACTTTGCAAGTCTCAGTATGCCTTAATTGTGCCTTCACAATTGATTGGTAGTTCTCTGGATAAACAATTCTTGGTTGAAAATAATTTTCTCACAGAAGTTTTAAGGCATTGCTATTTCATATTCTAGTTTCTAGTATTTGTTGTTGAGAAATTTAATGTTATTTCAATATTCTCTCAATCACTTATATGATACCATTATTTTCCCCTGGGAGACTGAGCATACTTTTTTTTAATCTCCTAGTGTTCTGAAGTTTCTTAATGATGCCCCTTGACATAGTTTTTTTTTTAAATCCATTGTGCTCCACCCTTGATAAGCATTTATAAACTGGAAATATATATTCTTTAATCTGGAATCTTTTTTTTTGTATTCTTTCTTTAATAATTTTTCTTTCTTTTGTCTTTTTGCATTCTCTTTTTGAAACTCACGTTGTTTGGATGTTAGATCTCCTGAATTGTTTTTTTCAGTTTCCTTATCTCTTCTGTTGTCAAACTCTTTTTGTTCTATTTCTTTAATTTCTAAACATTTTGTTGATTCTTTCTGCTATCATGGGTTTAATTTTCATGAGTTCTTCATCTTTTATTATTCCCGTTTTAAAAAAGAAAGCATCCTAGTCTTATTTCATGAATGCAATGTCTATTTTTATCTAAGTATCAATTCAGTTCAGTTCTGTTCAGTCACTCAGTCGTGTCCGACTCTTCGCGATCCCATGGACTGCAGCACTCCAGGCCTCCCTGTTCATCACCAACTCCCGAAGTTTACTCAAAACTTCGTCCATTGAGTCCATTGAGTCAGTGATGCCATCCAACCATCTCATCCTCTGTCGTCCCCTTCTCATATTAATGATCATTTCAAAATTTTCTTCTGTTTCCTAATTTATTTTCTGTGAGTTTAATTTTGTTTGTTTCTTTTGTCATCTCTCATTGTGGAATCTCTTTTCAAATATTTGGTGAAATCTTGCAGCTCTTCATATTTAACACTAATTTACTAAAAAGTCAATTGGAAGCTCTGTGTTAATAGATGGAATTTGTTGATTGGTGGCTTCACTGTAGAGTAATAGGAAGATTACTTGACTGGTGTGCTGAGGATCCCAAAATATCAGTATTTGTAGTTCTTTTCTCTGAAGCTGGTCAGATTCTCCAGTCCCTTCTCTTGGGTAAGAGAGGCAAGTGTGACTGCTTGACTATCCAAGTACTCTAAGCTGAACAAGACATGGGGGCCAAAGTTCTCAGCATTCAGTAAGTAGACATTCACTTAACTTTCCTGTTTTCACTTGGCCCTTCTCTCCAGGTCCCACAGGACCTAAATCTGTGCTTTGGCCTCTAGGGCTCAATTTTTCTTTTGATCAAATGTCTGGTCTCCTGCCAGGGTATGGAGATACACCAGGTTGTTTTATTCATTTGGGGAAGAGAACTGCAAGTCTAATGTCTCTCTTCACAGACTTTCAATCAATTTCCATACCTCATCCCTGCCTTCGATGGTTCTCTGTGCTTCAAATTACTGAGGCTTTATCAAGAGGCAGTACAATGTGTAGTCAGGGGAATAAACTTTGAACCTAGAAAGCTTGGGCTTGAAATTTGGCTATGCGACCCTGCACAAATTATTTGACCTCATACTTCATTTTCTTCTTTTGTAAATGGTAAAAATAATATTATCTACCTCAAAGGATGTTGTGAGAATTAAATGATTTTATACATATATATATAAAATGCTTAGAACAATGCCTGATATTTAAGAAGATATGTTGTAAGATATTACTATTAATATTATTCATTTCTGTAGCTTCCCACTGGATTCACTGCTCAGCATATTTCAAATTTCTCAACTCTGCTAACCTTTTCCACTTCTAAAAATGTGCCCACTGACAACTTCTCTTGTATTTTTTTAAACTATGAGTTGATACCTTTAAAAAAATCATTTTTTCTCTTTTTATTGATGTTGTGGGAAAGAAGAAGAGATAAGGACAAATATAGATTATAATACACACATATATAAAACATATGTGTTACATATATAATGTATTACTTATATGTTATTATGTTAGAACTGGTTCAATTAGCCAAACTTGAAAGCATTGAAATTATAATAATGATGCTGATAAGATTATGGTAAAATAGAGAACTCATACATTATTGTTATCAACATAAATTAATAAAATTCCTTTGGAATATATAAATATATTGTGAGTCATAAAAACACTTTGACCTTTAACTGATTATCCTATGAAATTTTTTAGAGGGAGAAGTTTAATAACAAAAAAGTTATACATTTTAATGAAAAATTAGAAGGAACAAAAATTTCCAACAGTCTCAAGATGTTAAAATTCAGTAGATGTCCAGTTTATTGAGTTGATAATATTATATAGTAATTATTTTCCAACATGAATTATATTAACATTAAACATTACAATATAACACTAACTGCAAAGGAAAGGACACAAACATATGTTCACTGTGGGTAAGCAATATAAACTTTATATGCTATAAAAGGAATATACAAAAATAAAACCAGTGGTTTTAGCATGGTAGAATTAGGAAGGTTTTGTTTTTCTTTTTAAAAAAATCCTTTTATGTTACCATAAAAATGTTTTTATAATTAAAAAAAAAGAACCCTCAAGCCTAAAGCTGACAAAAATCATAGTGATTGTGTCTACCAGGCCCCTTAGATGAAGATGAAAACTAAACCATTCCGCCAAACATCTGAAAGTTTCAGAACAGCCAGGTCTTTGATGTTGGGTAGACTAAACAACCAGATGTTTGACTGAAGTTTTCCGTTTTCATCTGAAGGCTGACATCATGTAACTATAGCCTGAGCGCATTACTGATGTCAGTCACCATAAAGTTCAATGAGTTGTTAACATGGCCCCATGCAGCTCTCCTGGCCTTCCTCATTTGGTACTCACAAATATCATCTTTAACTTGCTCTTTGCTTTAAGGTGTTATATAACTCTTTGATTATTCTTCATTATCTAAAGAATAAAGGCTTAACCCTTCATAATGTGGCCCCAACAGGCATCAACAGCCCCACCTCTCACCATCTGCATCCTTCACAAGGTCTATACATTCTAGATGCTAAAAATATAGTCCCTTATCCTCAAGATACTCATAGTTGTACTATTATTATTGTCATACACTAGAGAATATTACTGTTATCACTCATTGAGCTACTTTGTTCCAGAGTGCTAGGGCTTAGTATACAGTATTGAATTTAATCTTCACCATAACTTTCTCTGGCATTATTATTTTTCATTTTAGCAGTAGAGAAAGAGAAGCTACAGAAGTTAAATATCTTTTTTTCCCCCAAATTTTATAACCAGCAAGTTACAAAGCCAGGACTCAGTATATTGGATTCCAAAACTATGCTCTTAATTACAACACCACAGATGTTTACTAATACATTTACTAAGGTATCATGGTGACTATGTGGTAGTATGGTAAGAATGAGGTTTATTGAATGGCAGTAAGTAAAAGTAGAAATAGGCAAAGGCTTAGTCCAAGTACCAATAATAGAGTTCCTAGTATGTTCTAGACCCTATCCTAAATAATAGGGACACAAAAGAGTCAATATCACCTTTAACAAAGGTGTCAGGCACCCAAAATTAGGTGGAAAGTGCAGGTGTTCCAAGAGTGGAGCCCAAAGGAGTGATGGTGTCAGATACGCCCAGGGCTTGGCTGGGGTACAGAGTCATGGGATAAAAGCTTCAGGAAGAGGACAAAAGGAATAGAAAGACTCCCAGATACCAAGGGACTTAGAAAGAGTGCCCAGAGAAATCTCTGTCTCCCCACAGGAATATCTGAAGAGTGCAGACGAGGAGAAACTCTGTCCATCAGAATCAAGAAAGCATTGAAACACGTGACAGGCACAACTGTTCAAAACAATCAAGACGGTTCCTTTATTTTATTAGTTCCTACTGCGTGCCTCTCCTGGGCACCATGGATTTGGATTCAAGTCATATGGTCCCTCCCATCAGTGGTCACTGGGGCTGGATCATTCTTTCCACAAATAAGTATGGAGAAGGTACCATGTTTGAGGCATTGCTCTAAGCACTACAGATACAACCTTAAACAAGACAGACATGCTGTCATGGAGCTTACGTTCTATTAGGGAGAGATGGACAAATAAGTATGTGAAATATACAGAGTTTTAGAAGGTGTTAAAAGTCAGGAAGAAAAATAAAGAATGGAAGGAGGGCAGGAAGAATCAGTGAGATAGCAAGATCAGGAAAGGCCTCTCTGGGAAGGTGACCTTTGAGCAAAGACCTTGCATTTTCACAAAAAGGAGATCATGCTAGATAGAAAAAAGAGCAAGTACAAAGGCTCTGAGGCTGGAGTGTGTTTGGTGTGAGCCAGGAACAACAAAAAGGCTAGTGAAACTGGGGCAGACTAATTACTATAAGAATTCTGACTCATATTCTGAGAGATATGGGTAACAATTGGATAGCTTCTGAACCAAGAAGCGATATGATCTACTTTATGATGTCACATTTTCATTCTGGTTCCTGTGTTGATAATAGATGGGAGGAGGATAAGGGTGGAGGTTGGGAGACTGATAGGTGGTATTGTAGGGGAGAAATGATGGTGCCTAGGATCAGGATGATAGCAGCAGAGGCACAAGTGGTCTGATTCTGAACATACTGTATTTTAAAGGTAGAGCTTATAAAGTTTGCTAATGGATCAGATGGAGATGCGGAAGAATGGAGTCATGGATGACATTTACTTTGGTGAATAAGACTGGGAAGAAGCAGGTTTTAAGGGGAAAGATCTGGAGCTAAGCTTGGACATGCCAAGCCTTGTGTGCATTTAAATATTCAGGTGGAGATGATGAATAAGCAACTGGATATATGGATCTGGAGTTCAGGCAAGAGGCTCAGGCTAGAGATAAAAATTTAGGATTCATTGGCATGTAGATGATTATTTGAAGCTACATGAAGTCAGCAACGAAGTGAGTATATACAAGAAAAAGGTCCAAGGACTGAGCTCTGGGCTAAGGTCAGGACATAAGAAACCAGAAAAGAAGCTGAGGAAGAATTATTAAAATTAGAAAGAAAACCAGGAGAGGGTAGATTTTAAGAATCAAATGAAAGCAATGTTTCTTGGAAAATAGAGTGACCAACTCAATTATGTGCTGCTGAGAATTGACTGTTGAACTTAACAAGAGAAATTCTGATGGAATGTCTGGCTCTGATGGGGCAGAGCCAGACTGTAAAAGTTTAAGTGAGATTTAGAGGAAAGGAAGTGGCACAGTGAGATTAGATAAGATATTTGAGGACTTCTACAATAAAATAGCAACAGGGTTGAAGTTGGAAGGGGAGTTTGGGGATTTAATATGACAGAAATATTAGAATTTATGTGTGTGTGCTTATAGGAATGATCTAGTTTAGAGTTTCCCAACTTTGGCACTACTGGCATTTTGGGCTGAATAATTTTTTGTTGTGGAGGGCTGTCTTTTGCATTATAGGATTCTGAACATAATATCCCTGGCAGTCTATCCACTCTATGCATTCCCCAATCTCCCCAGCTGTGATAGCCATAAGGGACTCTAGACATTGCCAAGTGTTCCCTGAGAGATGAGGCAGAGGAATGATCAAAAATAACCCATGGTTGAGAACCACTGACTTAGTAGGAAAAAATATTGGTGATGCCAGACAGAAAATGGGAGAATTGCTGGAGCAATATCCTTGAGTAAGTGAGAAGGGATTTGGATCTATGGCATAAGAAGAGGAATGGGTCCATTTGTTTAATAGACTGTGAATGCACATTAACAGAGAAAGCAGAGGTTATCGGCACAGATGTAGCTGGATGGCTAGATGTGGTGTTAGGAATCTAAGGAAGTTCTCTTCTAGTCACCTTTGTTTTCTCAATAAAATAAGAAGCAGAGTAGGCAATTAAATTTGGCACATGAAAGGAGATGTTGTAGGTTTTCAGAGATGGAGGCTCACCTAGGAGAATGAAAGACAAAATAGACTAATGAAATGTATTGTGATTGTTGAGCAGCTTTACAGTTCAGCAGTAAAAATCTATTAAGAGTAAAGTAAGACTAATGGTTAAGTAAAACTCAGCATTCAAAAAACTAAGATCATGGCATCCAGTCCCATCACTTCACAGCAAGTAGATGGGGAAATAATGGAAACAGTGACAGACTTTATTTTCTTGGGCTCCAAAATCACTTAAGATGGTGACTGCAGCCATGAAATTAAAAGACACTTACTCCTTGGAAGAAAAGCTATGACCAAACTAGACAGCATATTAAAAAGCAGAGATATTACTTTGCCGACAAAGGTCCATCTAGTCAAAGGTGTGGCTTTTCCAGTAGTCACATGTGGATGTGAGAGTTGGACCATAAAGAAGGCTGAGCACTGAACAATTGATGCTTTTGAACTATGGTGTTGGAGAAGACACTTGTGAGTCCCTTGGACTGCAAGGAGATCAAACCAGTCAATCCTAAAGGAAATCAGTCCTGAATATTCATTGGAAGGACCAATGTTGAAGCTGAAGCTCCAATATTTTGGCCACCTGATGCGAAGAACTGACCCACTGGCAAAGACCCTGATGCTGGGAAAGATTGGAGGCAGGAGGAGAAGGGGATGACCGAGGATGAGATAGTTGGATGGCATCACAGACTTGATGGACTTGAGTTTGAGCAAGCTCTGGGTGTTGGTGATGGACAGGGAAGCCTGATGTGTTGCGGTTCATGGGTCGCAAAGAGTCAGACATGATTAAGCAACTGAACTGAACTGAAAGACTAATGTACAATGTCATGTGTTTTTTTCCAGCCACACACAAAGGTCTTGGTGCACAGAATAAGCTGAGTAGGGTATGGGTAGGGTTGTAACCTTACCCAAAAATTATCATGAAATGAAGTGGGGCAAGGGTGTTGGTAGTATATGCAAGGGAGTGATCATAATCACGGACCATGAAATTTAAGTTGGGTAGGAAGAGAAATGAGGACATTAAGTGGGTGACAGATGGTGAAAAGGTGGTAGGAACATTGGTGGAATATGTCAATTGTTACTGGAATATGAGTGGGGCTGAAAGTGGAGTTGCAGTATTAAAGAAAGTGAGCTGGAAATATAGTAGGAGAGTAAGATGTTTCAAAGTGAAATTATGGAGGGGTATATTTATTGGTAAGGATATGGTCTAGGATATGACCATGTTGGTAAGTTTTGGGCTGGGGTGGAAAATGGAGTCACAAAGGCAGATGCACAGAGCCATAGAATCTCAAAGTTCAGGGGATGTGGGGGTGACAGCAAGACTTTACTATAGTAATTAGCATAAACATTTACCAGTTTCCACCCTGCCTTGGATGATTAACTTAAACTCTGTGATAACATTATTCCCCTTGCCAGTGACTGATGTAGAGGTGGCTAAGAAGGTGAGGGAAAGTCTTCACGGGAGTTTCTGGAATATGTTTTCCTTATTCCAAAGAAATAGAAGTTTCCTCTTCTTTCTCTGAATTATATGATGCCTAAAACTTTTCAGCCATCCTGTTAGCAGCCTGAAGGTGAAGCTAAACACTGAAGATGTCAGAGAGAGGGAAAGAAGATGAGCTCTTTTTTTTTTTCAATCAATTTATTTTTTTTTTCATTTATTTTTATTAGTTGGAGGTTAATTACTTTACAGTATTGTAGTGTTTTTTTGCCATACATTGACATGAATCAGCCATGGATTTACATGTGTTCCCCATCCTGATCCCGCCTCCTGCCTCCCTCCCCATCCCATCCCTCTGGGGCTTCCCAGTGCACCAGGCCCAAGCACTTGTCTCATGCATCCAACCTGGGCTGGTGGTCTGTTTCACCCTTGATAGTATACTTGTTTCAATGCTATTCTCTCAGAACATCCCACCCTCGCCTTCTCCCACAGAGTCCAAAAGTCTGTTCTGTACATCTGTGTCTCTTTTTCTGTTTTGCATATAGGGTTATTGTTACCATCTTTCTAAATTCCATATATATGCTTTAGTATACTGTATTGATCTTTATCTTTCTGGCTTACTTCACTCTGTATAATGGGCTCCAGTTTCATCCATCTCATTAGAACTGATTCAAATGAATTCTTTTTAATGGCTGAGTAATATTCCATTGTGTATATGTACCATAGCTGCCTTATCCATTCGTCTGCTGATGGGCATCTAGGTTGCTTCCATGTCCTGGCAATTATAAACAGTGCTGCGATGAACATTGGGGTGCACGTGTCTCTTTCAGATCTGGTTTCCTCTGTGTGTATGCCCAGAAGTGGGATTGCTGGGTCATATGGCAGTTCTATTTCCAGTTTTTTTAAGGAATCTCCACACTGTTCTCCATAGTGACTGTATTAGTTTGAATTCCCACCAACAGTGTAAGAGGGTTCCCTTTTCTCCACACCCTCTCCAGCATTTATTGCTTGTAGACTTTTGGATAGCAGCCATCCTGACTGGCGTGTAACGGTACCTCATTGTGGTTTTGATTTGCATTTCTCTGATAAGGAGTGATGTTGAGCATCTTTTCATGTGTTTGTTAGCCATCTGTATGTCTTCTTTGGAGAAATGTCTGTTTAGTTCTTTAGCCCATTTTTTGATTGGGTCATTTATTTTTCTGGAATTGAGCTGCAGGAGTTGTTTGTATATTTTTGAGATTAATCCTTTGTCTGTTGCTTCGTTTGCTATTATTTTCTCCCAATCTGAGGGCTATCTTTTCACCTTGCTTATAGTTTCCTTTGTTGTGCAAAAGATTTTAAGTTTCATTAGGTCCCATTTGTTTATTTTTGCTTTTATTTCCAATATTCTGGGAGGTGGGTCATAGAGGATCCTGCTGTGATTTATGTCGGAGAGTGTG
Organism: Odocoileus virginianus; assembly: GCF_023699985.2. Classification (NCBI taxonomy): domain Eukaryota; kingdom Metazoa; phylum Chordata; class Mammalia; order Artiodactyla; family Cervidae; genus Odocoileus; species Odocoileus virginianus. Next base: position 75,904,748 of record NC_069678.1, read on the forward strand.
AAGATGAGCTCTTGATGATACTGTTGAACCACTATATCAACCAATCCTGGAGCCTGCCCTACCCAAACACTTAACATTTTGATAAATAATAAATCTCTTATTGCTTAAGTCAGTTTGCATTAGGTTTCTGTTATTTGCAGTCAAAGCATCTGATAACACTATCCTCAAGGAGAACCCTGCCTGTGGGAGAGCCAGATATGGAAACAAATACATCACAGTATGTCAACTGCTGCCCTGGAGGAAACCAGGGGACCACGAGAGCCTTGTGTCAGTGCGTAACCAGATGGAGAGTCAGAAAAGCCTTTTCAGGGAAGAGTCGTTCTTCAAGGTCAATAAGAGTTTCCTGGGTGAAAAGGGGTTTCTGGGGAGAGAGAGCTGAATATGTGATGGAGCAATGGTAAAAGCTCAGGTCTGTTTGAAGTTTTACAGCCAGAAGAAATTTCAGATAAACTCAATAAAAATTCCAGCAATAGTTGATACATATTTGCCAATCAAAAAGGTGACACATCAGAGGTTCATCAGTTGCCTATCCAGCACCAACCTTCCCTCGTCCCTTCCTCTGTCGTTGTTCAGTCACTAAGTCATGTCCCACTTTCGCAACCCGATGGACTACAGCACGCCAGGCTCCTCGGACCTCCACTGACTTCCGGAGGTTGCTCAAATTCTTATCGATTGAGTCAGTGATGCTATCTAATCTTTAGTTCCTCTTCACTTTCTGCTATTCTCCCTTTATTACCACACTCATATTTTCCTCTGGGCGCTACTCCCTCTTCCTTGTGTCGTTGACTCCAATCCCAGTTCTAGAGGGGCTCTGACCGACAGAAGCCAAGTAATCTTAAGCCACAACGATTCGTTCTGGTAGATCACGCATAAATCAGTCAAATCTGGCAGTTTCTGGCTACAGAAAGCAGTTCAGTTGGGATTTAGTCAAGTCTGGAACTTTCACTCACTATTAATAGTTTTAAGAAGCAATGCTGTCTTCCTTTGTATGTGAGCAAGAAAGCACATAATCTTTCTGCTAGCTTCTAATCTGCATCCACTACAGAAGCCAGTGCGAGGATTACAGGCTATATACATAGCAGTTGGAGATGAAACAGCTGAAGAGCAATTGAGGAAAAGCCCCGATTGAACCACTCTGAACTCTGCCCTATTGCTTGGCTTTCAGTTACATTTGACAATAAATCCTTTCACTAGGTTAAACAAATTTTAATTTGATTTTCTATTTATTGAAACTGTGGATTTCAACTTGAAACACATATATACAGGATCAGTATGTTCATTAATAACTTACATTATAGCTGGTACATGAGTGATTCATGCCAAGATAAAATATTTTGTATTTTTTATTTCTTGGACAGATAGATGAAATATAGACTGTCCAGTTCCTCACCAGACATCTGCAGACTCTAATGGCTTGGAATGGGATACGTGGATATAACTCTGGAGAAGAGGACAGGGGACAGTATTTTATCCTAAAAGTAATGGAAAGTCAAGAGTAAACTAAAGGTAATAATCATGGCTTTGAAGCCTCTTCAAAAAGGAAATTCTTTTTCTTTGCTTGTCACTAAAATTCTTCTTGATTTCAAGATCAACCCATTCATTCAATAGCTATTTATTAAGCACTTATTATGTGCCAGTCGTTATTTGTAGGAACTTCAGATAAAACACTGAACAAAACAGGAAGATAATCCTGCCATCATGGCGCTTATGTCCTTTTCAGGCCAAATGGTATCCTCTCCAAGGCATCCTTCAGAATTTTCTCAATCATAATTAATAACTCCTTCTGCTTTTATGGCATGTAGTACCACTGGAATTACATGTAAGTTCTACTACAAGGTAGAGGCACTGCTTCAGATGTCAAATATCTCCTTCACTAGACCACGGGAATCTTGGGTTCAGGGTCGATGTTACAATAGGCCTCTGAAGCACAGAGCTGGCTTGGAGCACGTACCAGTAGGTATTTGTTAAATGAATGCATGACTCTGTCTACAGTCCAACAGGGGAAGCCCACATGGTGAATCCCTTACTGCAGTCTCTGCCAGGAATTCATTCAGAGCTGTTGGGAGCCAACCTGTTATGGACTTAGGCGATCTGGAAGTTGTATAGAAATGACACTCCTAATGAGCGATTATTACTGATAAGTGGCAATAATAAAGTTCATTTGTGTGACTATGGGCATAATAGGAAATTGAAGTCTGAATAATTCTATTATGAGATTCAAGTAGCTGTTCAGCTTAATGAGTGTAAATGGCTTTTTGATGAAGAAATGGAACAATGCCAGTGAAAATGGTGACTATGAGTATGAAAATATTTCTTTGGTTAAAATGTAAATGACCCAATAATTGGGTCATAAATGCACTCGATTGCTTTATAAGTTACATAATTTAGGGGCAAAGACCTCTGATTTTCCTAAAAGCAAAAAAAAAAAAAAAGAAGAATTACTGTAAAGATCCAAAGCAATTGTTTCTGCTGGATGTCGAATGGTTGCTGTTTTATTGCTACGCAGTCAACAGAGGGAGCCCATGTTACAAAACCTAATAACAATTTCCTTACAGAGTGTTGTATGTTGCTAGCAAGTCAACAGAATAGAGAGAAAAAGAAGAAATATAATAAAAGAGTTAAGGTATTGGACAATTTGGTTTTAAGTGGTAATGGGAATCTGGGATCTCACTTATGAAATTGGGTTTGGGGAATGCTGTTAATTACATGTATTTCAAGACAGCCTACATGTAGTGGCTTTTTAAAAAAGCACTTTATATACTGGCACAGTGACCCTTTGTTGTTATTTTTTAGTTGTAATGACTCTTTCATTTATTTATTTTTAATCTTTTTTGTTTTTTGGCACAGCATGAAGAATTTTAGTTTTCCGACCAGGGATTGCACCCATGCCCTCTGCAATGGAAACATGGTTCTAACCACTGGACTGTCAGGGAATTCCCTAGAGTGATTCTTTACCTTTAAAGTACACAATCACATTACTCTCCTGCTTAAGACCCTCCAATGGCATCTTTATCATTCCTATGACAAATCCAACCTTATGGGGTTGTGAAGATGAAAAAGATGATAAATAGCAGAGTGCCTGGCTCAATAAATTCTCAGTACATTTTTAGTATTATTTTTCACTATTGTGTCTTTTATTGTAGTGATCCTGTTTCAAGAGAACAGCATCGAAACATGTATATTATCTATGGTGAAACAGATCACCAGCCCAGACTAGAATGTTTTCTAAAACTGCCTTATTCTTACTTTGGATTTTATCTTGTTAACTCCCTTCTTACCCAATAGGTTCCAGGATCCCAGAAGTCTTGCCTCATTCACAGTCTGAATGCTCTTCTGTTACTTACCACACCATATTGCAGTAATCTCTTCACAAGGATGTCTCCCAGCCACTGGACCACCAGGGAAGTTCCATGAATATATATTTCATTGTGGATAAATTTTCCTACTTTTTAAATTTTCAAACATCTCTACAATGATCATATGATTTTATAGCCAGCAAACACTGCCTACAAAATACCGGCATTTTTGTTGATGGGGTAGTGGGTATACTTTAAATAATTATTTTTCAGAAAATTGTTACCTTTGCATGAAATTGTTGCTGAAAATTAGGTAACAGATTACATGTTTCCTCTAGTACAGTGCTTCTCAAACTATAATGTAGGTCTGGGATGGGCCTGTGACTCTGCATTTTAAAATAAGTTATTTATTTTTAATTGGAGAATCTTTCCTTTACAATATTGTGTTGGTTTCTGAATCATGAATCAGCCATAGGTATACACATGTCCCCTCTCTCTTGAACCTCCCTCCCACCTCCCACCCCATTCCACTCCTCTAGGTAGATTTTGCATTTCTAACAAACTTCCAGATGATGTAAGTGCTTCTGGCCTGTGAACAACATTTGGAGTAGTAGCTCTAGTGTACATGAATTCTAATCTACATTTGACCATAAATTATTATTATTATTTTTTTTACCATCTGTGCCTTTGTTAGTGCTTCCAAAAACGACACACTAGAGTAAATGTAGAAGGCTTCTCATATTCAAGTTTCTGAGAACTGGGGGAATCAATACCTTGGGAACATCTGTGAAATTTCTGAAGTACAGTATAGAGGTTGGGAGTTCTAGCCGTAGAGTTAGCCGTCTTTGGTAAACAAGAAGTCAAATGCAACAAAACATATCAGATCAACCAAAATGCCAGAGCACTATGTTGATAGATGTTACACTACTCAAAATAGATTAACTGCCTCCTCCTCTATGCCCGTCATGGAGTACAGTTGTGTTTGAAGGCAGGAATGAACTTAATTATATAATAAAAACAACTAATATTTGAACACTTTCTGTAGGTTTAAAGCACTGATTCTCAAGTTTCAGTGTGTGTGAGACTTATCTGGAGAAGTAGCTGAAATGTAGATTCCTGAATTATACCCTCAGAAATTCTGATTCTTGGCAGTGGAGTTCAAGAATCTGCATTTTTAACAGGTATCCAAATGATTCTAATGTAGATGTCTCTGGACCATATATGTTAAGTAGCACTGGTTTCAAACGTAAGAAAAAAAATACTACAACTTTTAGTAATACACTTTATACACTTTATAGCATGATCCAATTCACACACAAATTTGTGTGTGTGTGTGTGTGTTTGTGTGTATATATATATATATATATGACAGAGTTTCGCATACATATATGTGAATATATATATATGACAGAGTTTCATGAAATAATACTAACCCTTACTATGTGTTATATAGTGTTATATTTTCTACTTTACTCAATTTCATCACAAAAACATTGCTCATGGTCACATTGATTTCACATCATTTATCTCATTTGAGCTTCATATCAGTGCTGCAAGGTAAGCACCTTTAACTGCATCTTTTTTCACTTGGAAGTTCAATCTTAGAGAGGATTAATATTCCCAGTGTTACACATTGAGTATGTGGCAGAGGTGGAATTCAAATTCAGAATGCGTGCCCTTAAATTGCCCTGACCTGCTCTCACCCTCACACTGACATCCTGAAAAAGCCCAGCAACCCTCCAATTTGGGAGTACATTCAGACAACCTCTGGTTTTCCCAATTGAATTCTATCAACTTTGAATACCAATTTGAAATTTCTAAGAGAAAAAGAATTTGACTCAAGTTGGACCAGGTGTGAACTCTGATCTCATGTTCTGTAGTAGTCTAAAGGATGCTAAGGAAGGGTCACCTAATGGCAGCCATGGCCAGCAAATCCCTATAGCAAGGGCTGAAACTGGCAGAGATTTCAAAGAGACAAAGGGCTCAGCAGTCATGTGGAAATATATTTACTGTACCTGCGTTTTTCCTCCTTTGAGAAGGAGGATTTACTGTCTCCATCTCCAGAAAGGTCCTCACTTTAGCATCATACCAGAAGAAACTAGAACAGTGTAATCCATGTCTCCGCGGTCTCACAACTTCCTGCCAAATGTCTGCCCTCTTCACCTCCCCAAATACAGGGCAGGGATAATCCTGAACGATCTCACCTGAGGCAAAGGAGAATGTCAAAATGAAAAGGGTATCTCCTTCAGTCTTTTGACTGAGGACAGCGATTGACTTTCTGGGTCAATAAAGATCTTAGGAGATTCAAAGGTAGCTGGTTCCTCTCCATGTCTGAGGTTATCGCTGCTGTCCCTGTCATAGCTGGGCCCCAGAAGCAGGTTTTTGCCTAAGGTTCTGAAAACTTGATACTATTGATTACATAATTCAAACTTTGCATTCAAGACACTATTTTAGTCTTTTGAAAAGTTGCAAAATTTATCTCAAAAGTTCTTGAATGAAGAAAAAAAGCATTATCAGCCTTCTTAAAAAGTATTCAAAATGGAAAATTAATGTGGCAGTTTTTTACCACATGTTCCTTTCTTCTATTAATGTAGACACACACCTCTTATGAAGACCAGCTATGGAAGTTTGAACTATGCCAAGAAACATAAGACTAAATAAATCAAAAGGTTATAAAAGCATATGGAATTTTTAAATGCCTAAATCCTTTTTTGGACAAATCAAAGAGTGCTTTCATCTCAATCCTTTGTTTTCTTCCCACCCCTGAGGAAGATCGACAGTTTCTTTGATTAAAAGAATAGTTTGATTGAAGTGTTTTTTAAAAGAATATTTTTAAGAGTTTACTTTCTGTTATTTTCAATATGGTTAAAAGTTTTAAAATATTTTCTCTCTTTAACATGACAAAATAAAGACTGACCTTTAACTGGCTTTTTAGGCTGCTAATATGCTTATTTCTAATGAAACTTGCAAATTTTTTTAGAAATAAAAACAATCTCTAAATCCTAACTCAGTAAGTATTTTCCTTTTCTTCTCATCTTTTCAAGTCTTTATATGCTGTGATTTTATATAACAATAATCATGGTTAATATAAAATGTTGGGTTGTACTTTTTCCCCTTGATGACAACAATAATAATAACAACAGTGGTGCTTTCTTTTATTTTCTTTTCTTTTATTTTATCTGCTTGTGCTCAATCATTATAATGTTACTTCTAAGTGTTTCAGGTATTGCTATCATGTCTCATACTCTTTCATCCGGAAGTCTTTTGATTTTTTAAAGGCATTTTGGTTTGTAATATTTAAGATGAGTATTATTTTAACAAATATTCTTTGTTTATCATTATTCATATTTACCTGAGTGAAGATAGCATCTACATCCCGCCAAAGTAATGCCAAGAGTTTTAACCCAATGAGCATCTGAAAAGCAATAATACATTTCTAGTTCCAGCAGATAAACATTTTAAACAGTATTGCTATTACTTTAATAAATAAAAATTGGCATTTCTCTTTAGAAAATAAATTCCTCAGGAAGTAAATGTTTCACACATACAAAATCAACAAATTAAATGAAATTCTTTTAGGAAGAAAGAAGGAAACACTTAAATCCTATCTTAATAATAGATGGGGAGACAGAATAATTGTATTTAAAATTAGGCCTAAGCCAAAAACTGAATGTACTCAAAATTACCCTTTAAAATGCTAAGTCATGTACTATCTACATCACTCATATATAATGCTGTAGAATATAATGTATAAGACACATATCAAACATGAAGAGTATAATTCCAAGATAACTTGGAAACTAAATAATTTAAGTACTTCATTGTTTGGAGGACTGCAAATTGGTGAAGATCCCAACTTATTATTCTACCTATGCCTGATTTTATTGGTTCTTCTTTTCATCATCCAGGAAAGAATCCAACTTATTTTCTATGCAGCTGCATATGCTACTATTTGATTTATTTTTTATTTTTTCATTTATTTTTATTAGTTGGAGGCTATTACTTTACAATATTGTAGTGGTTTTTGCCATACATTGACATGAATCAGCCATGGATTTACATGTGTTCCCCATCCTGAACCCCCCTCCCACCTCCCTCCCCACCCCAACCCTCTGGGTCTTCCCAGTGCACCAGCCCCGAGCACTTGTCTCATGCATCCAACCTGGGCTGGTGATCTGTTTCACTCTTGATAATCTACATGTTTTCGATACTGTTCTATCAGAACATCCCACCCTCGCCTTCTCCCACAGAGTCCAAAAGTCTATTCTGTACATCTGTGTCTCTTTTTCTGTTTTGCCTATAGGGTTATCATTACCATCTTTCTAAATTCCATATATATGCTTTAGTATAATGTATTGGTGTTTATCTTTCTGGCTTACTTCACTCTGTATAATGGGCTCCAGTTTCATCCATCTCATTAGAACTGATTCAAATGAATTTTTTTAATGGCTGAGTAATATTCCATTGTGTATATGTACCATAGCTGCCTTATCCATTCGTCCGCTGGTGGGCATCTAGGTTGCTTCCATGTCCTGGCTATTATAAACAGTACTGCGATGAACATTGGGGTGCACGTGTCTCTTTCAGATCTGGTTTCCTCGGTGTGTATGCCCAGAAGTGGGATTGCTGGGTGATATGGCAGTTCTATTTCCAGTTTTTTAAGGAATCTCCACACTGTTCTCCATTGTGGCTGTACTAGTTTGCATTCCCACCAACAGTGTAAGAGGGTTCCCTTTTCTCCACACCCTCTCCAGCATTCATTGCTTGTAGACTTTTGGATAGCAGCCATCCTGACTGGCGTGTAATGGTACCTCGTTGTGGTTTTGATTTGCATTTCTCTGAGAATGAGTGATGTTGAGCATCTTTTCATGTGTTTGTTAGCCATCCTAACATCTTCTTTGGAGAAATGTCTGTTGAGTTCTTTGGCCCATTTTTTGATTGGGTCATTTATTTTTCTGGAATTGAGCTGCAGGAGTTGTTTGTATATTTTTGAGATTAATCCTTTGTCTGTTGCTTCGTTTGCTATTATTTTCCCCCATTCTGAGGGCTGTCTTTTCACCTTACTTATAGTTTCCTTTGTTGTGCAAAAGCTTTTAAGTTTCATTAGGTCCCATTTGTTTATTTTTGCTTTTATTTCCAATATTCTGGGAGGTGGGTCATAGAGGATCCTGCAGTGATTTATGTCGGAGAGTGTTTTGCCTATGTTCTCCTCTAGGAGTTTTATAGTTTCTGGTCTTACATTTAGATCTTTAATCCATTTTGAGTTTCTTTTTGTGTATGGTATTAGAAAGTGTTCTAGTTTCATTCTTTTACAAGTGGTTGACCAGTTTTCCCAGCACCACTTGTTAAAGAGGTTGTCTTTTTTCCATTGTATATCCTTGCCTCCTTTGTCAAAGATAAGGTGCCTGTAGGTGTGTGGATTTATCTCTGGGCTTTCTGTTTTGTTCCATTGATCTATAAAAAATATGGAATGTTTCACAAATTTGCGTGTCATCCTTGTGCAGGGGCCATGCTAATCTTCTCTGTGTCGTTCCAATTTTAGTATATGTGCTGCCGAAGTGAGCAGTACTATTTGATTTCTATGAAAAAAAAATGTTTTATTACAATTCAAAATCTCTTGTCTGATTTAGTAAATTAAAATGCCACTTTCATTGTATTTTTGTTGATTTAGCCTTTGTAGGTATGTGTGTAAGAATAACACCAGCAAAGAGAAAAGCATGTTGGAAAAATTTTAATAAAAATAACATTGCCAAAACTGGAACAAAGACTCTTTTGTGGTTTTGAATGGAAGAGTTAAAAAACAAGAATCTAAGACAATAATTATTATCCCTCTGAACTCAGAAACACTGCAAATGAAACATAAGTCTAAAAACGCAGGAGTTACAAAAATAACCAAGCTTAAGACTCAAAAATACATCCTTAGCAGATTCAAGTAAAGGTACAAAATATTTATATTTGATATACCTATCTGAAGAGACACAAACCAGATGGCAAGTTTAGATCTCCTTAGGAATTATTAGTTTCCTGGAATTTTCTTTGTAACTTTATTTTGTTAAAGCATACACTGTCATTTATGACCTCCAAATTTAGGAAAATGAAAACTTTATCTTGAATTTTGACCTTGGGTATTGAGCATTTCAATACTCTCTTTTATAATTTTCACTCCAAAACATCTTTCTCTTCTTAAAAATATTTTATGTCACCTATTGCCTTAAGAACATAAGCTGAGCATTCAAAACTCTCCACAATGTGGCTGCAATTTATTTTTCTAGTCTTATCTCACATCATTCGCTCCCTTACCACGCTCTGGCTCAAGCTGCATCAGACTACAATTTCCTCCTCAACCAAACGCCCTGCTCCGCTTGCTGTAATGTTGACTATTCTGCCTGTGTTACTCTTCTCCTACTTCTCTGCCAAGTAAAACACTGGTGATAGATCAAGATTCAGCTCAGATTGCTTCTAGTATAACAGAGCAAGTTCTTAAATAATTTCCCTGCAGTCCATCTTGCATATCACTTCTAAACCAATCTTATTTTATCCTTTTATTGGGCATCTGGACTGATCCTTGGCAACTGAAAAACAACAAATCCTTTTATTATCAGTTACTGACTGGGGCTTCTAGTTCAAAATACTAAATTAAACAATTATGTTATGAAAGTGAAAGTCTCTCAGTTGTGTCTGACTCTTTGTGACTCAATGACTGTAGCTCACCAGGCTCCTCTGTCCAAGCAGTTCTCCAGGCAAGAACACTAGCATGGATAGCCATTCCCTCCTCCAGCAGATCTTCCCGACCCAGAGATAGAACCCAGGTCTCCTACATTGCAGGTGAAATTATGTTATAAATGTGGGAAATACAGCATTCCTAAGCACTTCAACATGTGACTTTGAAGCATGAGGACATTCTCACAATATAATTATCACACATGAAATTGAACATTGATACAATATTATCTTACAGTTTATATTCAAATTTCCCCAACTGTCCGGATAATATTCTTTATAGTGCTGTGTATGTGTTGATGTGTGTGTGTGTTGGGGGGGAGATCCAGGATCCAACCAAGTACCACATGTTAGTTGACATGTTTCTTTAGTCTTAATTATTATTATTCTTTTGGCCACACTGCATGACATGTGGGATCTCAGTTTCTTGACCAGGGGTTGAAGCCACGCCCCCTGCATTGGGGGCATGGAGTTTTAACTACTGGACCACCAGGGAAGCAAAGCTCCTAGTCTCATTTAATAAAGAAAAAAAAAAAAAGGAAAATTCCCTAACCTTTCATTAGTCTTTCAAGACATTAGCATTCTTTTTTTTTTTTGTTGTTAAATTGGATGATAATTGCTTAACCATATTGTGTTGGCTTCTTCCATACAACAACGTGAATCAGCCATAAGTGACATTGGCATTCTTGAAGAATCCAGGTCAGTTGTATTACAGACTATCCTTTAATTTACATTTATTTTATTGGTTTCTAATGCCTGCAATGCAGGAGACCTGGGTTTGATCCCTGAGTTGGGAAGATTCCCTGTAGGAGGGAATGGCTACCCGCTCCAGGGTTCTGGCCTTGAGAATTTCATGGACTATGTAGTTCATGGGGGTCACATGGAGTCAGACACAACCGAGCAACTTTCACTTCCATGATTACATGCAGATTAATTTGGGAGCAGGAAGTCAGGAATACTACATAGGAATTGCTGAGTCCTTCTCTGCACAAACCTATCAGGAGGCAAACAATGGTAACTGGTCCCATTTTGGGTGATACAATTTTGATCACTTTCATCATTTTTAGATTTTTTTCATTGCAAAAGTACTTCTCCTTTTTATACATAATGTGTGGATGATTCTTTGAGACTGTGAATATCATATTCTCAACAATCTTAAACCTAGCATTTTAGTATACATTGACTTGTACAATTGTTAGTTATTGCTAAAGAGGTTGCAAAATGGTGATGTCCTAATTTTATCATTCTTTCTGTATTTACTACTTGCTTTCTGTCATAACCTCCTTTAAAATTTTTAAAACCGTTATCAATATGGACTCATAGATTCTTTTTTATTCAATACATTATAGCTTATTATTATTCATTTTTATTTCAAAATTTCCTACATTTGACCAGTGGGAGCCCCTTCAAGCTGGCTCAGATATCCTTTTGGCCTGGTGCTATCAATTTATGAGCACTTCCTTACTTTAGGCACAGGAAAATGTTTGAGGTTCATTTTGTACTTTTCTTGCCCTAGAATTAGCCATTTCTTCAAGGAACACTGTTTCCCTTAGTGGGGAATAGTTTTTAGAAACCAAGATCTGAGCATTAACTGTGCTTACTGCCACTGGAATGAGATATCAGTATTAACATATATAGGATGAACATATATAATATGAATACGCTAATACTAATAACAAGATTAGAGGTATCAGTGGAAATAAATAAATATACAAACACACAATACATATACATATATATGGATACCTGTAACTCCAAACTAGTACCACATTACATGGTTTTTTAAATTCTGTGGTCTTTTTCTGCATGAAGATCAGCTAAGGTCTCTCTAGGGAAGTGATATTTGAGATGAAATCAGAATAATATTTAGAAGCCAGCCATGCGAAACTCTGGAAGCAGATCATTAAAAGCAGAGGGAACAACACAAAGACCCCAAGCAGAAATGTGTGATATGTTTGAGAAGCAGAATGACTCGAGTGGTTGGAACACACCGAGCTACTGAAACGTGGTTTGAAATGAAGTCAGTGAGGTAGGGAGGAGTCGCCTCATAAAAAGCTGGACAGGACATGGTAAGGAGTTAGGAATTAATTTCAGCACAACAGAAAGGCACTGACAGTTTTTGAGAAGGGGATCATGATAATCTGATTTATTTTTCCAAATATTACTCTGGATGTTGTGTAGAGAACGAATTGTTCAAGGCCAAGAAAAAAGAGCAGGCAGATAGTTATAAGACTTGTAGTAACGTAGGCAAGGCAAAATAATGACTTAGAGTAGCAGCAGATGATATAGACAAGAATATACTTGTGATGTATTTTGGAGGTAGAAGCTAACTGGACTGATTCTGAATTCTCAAATGGTTATTATACATCTACTATGTGCTATGCATTATGTTAAGTCCTGGGGATAGAAACACTAAAAAGAGACAAGCCCTACTTTTAAGAAGCTCATAATTTAGCAGTAGGGACAGATACACAAATAATTTTTTTAATATGTGGTAACAGATCAATTTTAGTTCTAGAACCTGAAGCCATACAAGTGTACACTTTACAGATGTCATGGGACTGTTGTACACATTCAGTAAAGTGACAACTATACAATACCACTTAGTATCTCAAATCAGGAACATAAGTCTTTAATTCATTCCAGTTTGAGTATATTTTGTATACGGAATCAGATAATTTTTTAAAATTTATTTATTTATTTGGCTGCGTAGGGTCTTAGTTGTGGAACATGGGATTTTCGTTGTGACTTGTGGGCTCTCTCGTTGTGGCATGGACTTAGCTGCCCTGCAGAATGTGGGATCTTAGTTCCCTGACCAGGGATCAAACCTACGTCCCCTGCATTGGAAGGCAGATTCTTAACCACTGGACCACCAGGGAAGTGAAGTGAAGTGAGACACTCAGTCATGTCCGACTCTTTGCAACCCCCATGGAACTGTAGCTTGCCAGGCTCCTATGTCCATGGAATTCTCCAGGCAAGAATACTGGAGTGGGTAGCCATTCCCTTCCCCAGGGGATCTTCCCAATCCAGGGATCGAACCCAGGTCTCCCACATTGCAGGCGGAGCCTTTACCATCTGAGCCACGAGATGGTAAGCCCACACCAGGGAAGTCCCTATCAGATGATTTTTGAAGCATCATTAGTGTTTCCTTTCATCTGTCTACATTCAGCCTCATCTTTGCTGACACCTCCAGGGTGTGTTACTGCAAGTTGTGAGCCAACTGCTGTTCTTCCTGCGTTACCTGAGTTTGATGATCCAAGTCTGATTTATTGCAATTAAAATCACTGAAACTTATCATGATTCTTTATTCTGAGAGTCTATCCTTTAAACTGATAGATACTTTCAAAACTCCCTCTATCCATGACTGAAAAGAGCAATAGGAAACCCTCACCAGTTCTCAGGAACTGTTACAGCTCAGGACTTCTTCTCCCATTGTAACCAGAATATCTAGCTGGGCGGCTCTGTCATTTATCACATAAACACAAAGCAGATGGTTGGTTCACAGTCCATTACAAAAAGAGTACTGGGTGGTGAACGCCAACTTGCCCAAGTCACCCCCACCGACCACCATCAACAACTGGTATTTCTGGCCAGAGCAGTTAGGTCAGTGGGCCAGGACCATGGAGATGCGTAGAGTCCAACCTGGCCACACGGAGCTTCTGCTCGTCCTAGGTCAAGCTCTGGGGATATGTGTGCCCCACAGGTATCCAGGGTCTGGTGGCAGTGCAGAGCCCCCAGGAGCGGCCAGTCCAGCCCAACAGGTAGAAGACAGGGCCAGGAACATCAGGTGCCCGGGTTTCACTCCTCTATTTCTCTCTGCTGTGTGCTAAGTCACTTCAGTCATATCTGACTCTTTGTGACCTGCCAGGCTCCTCTGTCCATGGGGAGTCTCCAGGCAAGAATAATGGAGTAGGTTGCCATTTCCTCCTCCACCTCTCTGTAGCACCTGCCCACAATTAATTTTAATATATGTGTGTGTGATGAACAGATGGTAGTAGTAACAGATAGTAATAATAACAACAATTGAATTTAGTACTAGATAAAATGTCAGTACAAATGAAGAAGGAATTAACTGTGCCAGATCTCCTGAGAGTCCTTTGGACTGCAAGGAGATCAAACCAGTCCATCCTAAAGGAAATCAGTCCTGAATATTCATTGGAAGGACTGATGCTGAAGCTGAAACTCCAATACTTGGCCACTTGATGCGAAGAACTGACTCATTGGAAAAGACCCTGATGCTGGGAAAGATTGAAGGCAGGAGGAGAAGGGGATAACAGAGGATGAGAGGCTGGATGGCATCACTGACTCGACAGACATAAATTTGAGCAAACTCTGGGAAACAGTGATGGACGGGGAAGCCTGGCGTGCAGCAGTCCATGGGGTCGCAAAGAGCTGGACACGACTGAGTGGCTGAGCTAAACTGAGATGCAAGGAGTGGTTAAAAAAGTCCTTATGAAGGATTTAGAGAGCAGTCCTTGTTTTTCCCCTTTGAGATATAATTGATATATTACATTGTGTAATATTAAGGTGTAAACATACTGATGTGATACATTTCTATATCACAAAAAGAATACTACCATGGCGTTAGCTAATACCTGTATCATCTCACATACTAATATTTCTTTTTTATGGTAAGAATGCTGAAGATCTCTTAGCAACTTCAAGTATATAGTGCAATATTATTCACTATAATCACCATGCTGTACAATAGATATCCCAAACTTATTCTTCTTGTAACTGGAAGTTTTACCCTCTGACCACAGAGAACTATCTTTTAAAGGCTAAAGGAGTGGGGAGTAAAATAAGAATAGGTGCATGAGACAGCCTGATGAATTCCAGGACTTAGGGATGACGGGAACCTAGAGTTTAAGGGTGGGATTAGTGACAGGTGGAAGCAATTGAGGGGCTTTACGTGAGGAGAGATGATATTAGATTTGCATTTATAAAATATCACTCTGACTTTATAAGGAAGAAGATAGATTTGAGGAATGCAAAACCCAAGTTAGGTGGGACTTACACTTCTAGCTATGAGGTAGTAATAGGGACTAGACTTATCTTTCCACATAAAGAGAAAATCAGACAAACTAAGTGAAACATGTTTTAGACATTGAACTGGCCTTGAAGAACTGTGAAAACCCTGAGAACTGGGAAATAAGGAAGCCAATCCTTTCATTTCCTCAACTTACCCCCTGGAGGAAGTCTCTACAGTGCGGTGCAGAGAAGGGAAATTCAGATTCTGGTGGTCTGGAGTTGAGGAGATAGATACTGGAGTTTTTGGAGGTGAAGACAGCTATAATTAGGCAGAATGCACTCAGAGAAAACTTGGGAGATCTGCTGAGGGTGCCCCCTGTGTTCCTGGGTGAGCATTAAGTCGTGAAAGCAAATGAGGAAAACTACCTGAGGCTGAGGAAGGTCTTAGAAAGCAGTAGGCCAAACAATTTCCACATTCACCCAGGGCTGGGGATATTTCTGTGTGCAAAGCCGGAGTGGGGAGACATCATATTACACGAGGCATCACATGGCGTTCTGAGAATAGGAATGCCTTAGGAGTGGAGCTTTACATTAGGTCTAGACTACAGGCTCATCTGGATGCCACCTAATAAATCACTTTTTTTTTTTTTGAGAAAACATCAATATTTTTTTACTTTGGGAATTTACACATGACTTTTTATTATAATTTTATGGTAATTTTCTTTATTTTAAAATACAAAAACAAGCACACCAGATAATACTGTTTTTCCCAAAGAACACAAATTTGTTCTCTTTTTATTTTTTTAAATCTTTGGGGTGCTTATGAAGATATTATCATGATATTCAAGAGCATTTGACAGTTTCTTGAAGCCATAGAATTTAATGAAACAACTTTGGGACATGTTTTGTTTCTAGCTGTATTGAATTGAACATATTGTATATAATATATACATCATATGCATGTATTATATATCATTCAAACATAATTGATTATAATCATATAATTATTGAATACTATTATCAAATATAATTATTGAATATAATTTTACTATTATTGTATATAGTTAAGGTATACATGATGATGTGATATGTTAACACACTGTGAAATATTTACCACAATTAATTTAATCAACATGTCCTTCACCTTAATAGCTACACTCTTTTGAGTGTGTATGGTGAGAAATCTTAAAATCCACTCTTATAAAATTTCAGCATGTAATACAGTATTATTAACTACAGTCACTATCTGTACACCAGATCTTTAGAGCTTATTCATCTTATAGCTGAAAGTCTGTACTCTTTGACCAACATCTCTCCATTTCCCAATCCATGGCAAATGCAATTCTACTTTCTTTCTACAAATGTAACATTTTTTTTCCTTTAGATTCCATGTATAAGTGATACTACATAGAAACTGACTTTCTCTACTTGGCTTATTTCACTTAGCATAATGCCCACCAGGGTCATCCATGTTGTGGCAAATGGAAAGATATTTTTTGTAGCTGAATAATATTCCATTATGTGTATATGTATATATACACACACACCATATTTCTTTCTCCACTCATTCATCAATGGGTACTTAGGTTGTTTCTATAGCTTGGTTTAACTAATGCTGCAGTGAACATGGAGGTGAGATATCTCTTCAAGATATTCACTTTCAGATATATATTCAGAATTGGGTTTGTTGACATTTGTAAATTCTATTTTCAATTTTTTGAGGAAACTACATGCATAATGGCTCAAATAATCTACATTCCACAAACGGTGCACAGGGTTCTTTACTCTCCATATCTTCGCCAACATTTGTTTTGTATTCTCTCTTTGATAATAGCCATTTTGATGGGAGCATTTCACTGTGGTTTTGACTTGCATTTTCCTGATGATTAGAGATGCTGAGCATCTTTTCATGTACCATCGGCCACTTCTGTGTCTTATTTGGAAAAATGCCTATTCGGATCCTTTGCTAACTTTAAAATTTTGAGTATTTGTGTTTTGCATTGAGATATGTGAGTTCCTTATATGTTTTAGATATTAATCTCCATTTGGTAGGTGGTTTGCAAAAATTTCCTTCCATTCCGCTGGCTGCCTTTTCATTCTAACAGTTTCCTCTGCTGTGCAAAATCCTTTTAAATTGATATAGTCTCACTTGTTTACTTTTACTTTTGTTGCTGTGCTTTTTGTGTCAAATATAGAATGCCATTGCCAAGACCAACATCAAGGAGTTTTTCTCCTGTTTTCTTCTAGGAGTTTTTACATTTTCCAGTCTCACATTAAGTTTTTAATCTTTGTGAGTGACGTAAGATAGAGGTCCAGTTTCATTCTTTTGCGTGTGAATATCCAGTTTTCCTAACACTATTGAAGGGACTAGCCTTTCCCCATTGTGTGTTCTTTGTGCCCTTGTCAAAGATTAGCTGTATTTGCATGATTTATTTGTGGCTTCTCTACTTCATTCCATTGTTCTGTTTGTTTTTATGCCAGTACCACAGTGTTTGATTATTATAGCTTTGTAAAATAATTTGACATCAGGAAGTGTTATGGCTCCAGCTTTGTTTTTCTAAGATTGCTTTGGCTCTTTAGGATCTTCTGTGGCTCCATATACATTTTTGGATTTTTTTTCCCCCCGTGTCTGTGAAAAATGCCACTGGAATTTTAATAAAGATTGCATTGGATTTTGTAGATCATTTTATGGAGTATGGATGTTTTATTGATGTTCTTTCAATCCATTTGTATCTTGTTCAGTTTTTTCATCTGTAGCTTACAGTTTGCAGTGTACAAGTCTTTCGCCTCCTTGATTATGTTTATTCCTAAATATTTTATTGTTTTTAATGTGACGGTAAGTAGGACTGCTTTCTTAACGTCTCTTTCAGGCAGTTTATTTTTAGCATATCAAAGTGCAAGTGATTTTTGTATGTTTGTTTTGTATTTTGCAACTTTAATGAATCTGTTTATTAGTTCTAACAGGTTTTTTTTTTGATAACTTAGTTTTAACAATTGTTTTTATTTTTTAGGGTTTTCTATATATGATATCTTTTTTTTTTTTTTTTTGCCTAATTTGTCTGGCCAGGACTTCTAGTCCTATGTTAAATAAAAGTGGTGAGAGTGGGCATCCTTGCGTTATTCCTGATTTAACAGTAAAAAATTTTGGTTTTTCACCACTGAGTATGATGTAAGCTGTGTACTTGTCATATATGGCCTTTATTATGTTGAGGTACATTCACTCAGTACTCACTTTGATGACAGTTTTTATCATGAATGAATGTTGAATTTTATCAAATGCTTTTTCTGCATCTATTGAGATGATCATATGATTTTTAGTGTTCATTTTGCTAATATGATGTATCACATTTACTGATTTGTGAATACTGAAACATCTTTGCATCCCCAGAATAAATTCCACTTGATTATGGTTTATGATTATTTTAATGTATCGTTGAATTTGGTTGGCTAATACGTTGCTGAGGATTTTTGCATCTATGTACATCATGGATGTTGGTCTGTAACTTTCTTTTTTTGTCTGGTTTTGGTGTAAGGGTGATGCTGGCCTTGCAAGTGGAGTTTTGAAGTGTTCCATCTACTTAAATTTTTTGGAAGAGTGAGAAGGACTGGCTTTATTCTTCTGTAAATGGTTGGTACAATTCACCAGGTACACCATCTGGTCCCGGACTTTTCTATTTTGGAAAGATTTTTGATTACTAATTTTATCTTTTTACCAGTTTTAGGTCTATTCATACTTTCTATTTTTTCATGAGTCAGTTTTTTAAAAAATTAAATAAAATTTTATTTCATTTAAACATTTTTTATTGAGGTACAAGTTGATTTATAATACTATTATATTAGTTTCAGATGTACAACATAGTGATTCACAATTTTTATCTCTTCAGAGTTGGCAGGTTATCTTTCTAGGAATTTATCTGTTTCTGTTAGGTTGTCCAATTTATTGGCATAAAACTGTTCATAATGGTCTCTTATGGTCCTTTGTATTTCTGCAGTATCAGTTGTAATGTCTTCTCTTTCATTTCTGATTTATTTGAATCTCTTTTTCCTTAGTCATACTGAAAGCTTGTCAATTTTGTTTGTTTTTTCTTAAAAACAGCTCTTAGTTTCATTGATTTCCGCCCCCCCCCCCCCCCTTTTTTGGTCTGTACCCTTTTCTACTCTGATCCTTGTTATTTTCTTTCTTCTGCTAAATTTGACCTTTGTTTGTTCTTCTTTTCTAGTTCCTTGAGGTATAAAATTATATAGCTGGAATAAACTATATATTCCTGTGATGAGGGATGGATAATTTCAAATAACTTCTCTTTGAATTCACAGATATTTTTCTTCTGCTTGATTATGTATATTGTTCATGCTATCACAATTTTTATTTTATTCATTGTATCTTTAGTTGCAGAATTTTAAAAAATAATTTATTTTGTTTGTTGAACCGTTTTCATGCACTGTCTTCCTGATTTCATCATCTGTCTTCTGTTCAGCTCACTGTGTCTTTAAAACGATTATTTTGAGGAACCTCCTTGGCAGTCCAGTGGTTAAGACTGTGGTTCCACTTCAGGGGGCACAAGTTTGATCCCTGGTTGGGAATTCAGTTTCCACATGCCATGCAGTGTAGCCAAAAGTAATACTAATAAGAATTTTGAATTCTTTGCCAGGCAATCTGTTGATCTCCATTTCTTTGGGATTGGTTACTAGAAAATTATTGTGTTCCTTTGACAGTGATTCACAATATTTCTTTGATTTTTTTTTTATTATTTCTTAAAGTCTTGCATTGCTGTATCCACATTTGAAGAAGCATTTTTTCCATTATTTACTGACTGACTTCAGGAGAGAGTACCTTCATCTGTTAGTACAGCTAAGAAATTCTGAGATTTTTAAAGACTTTTCCTATGGATATGCCCAATCTATACTTTGCGCTTCCTCTTAAGGAGGAATTCTAAAAATTGTATGCCTTTTCTTAATCCTTCAAAGACAGACTGGGTGCTGAGAGCCTCCTGCCTCCCTCCCCTTAGCACTACCCTGAAACACTGAAGTTTATGAACCCTTTTCCGAGTCCCACAGAGTTGGGATGACTTTCTGTGCTTGTTTACTAGCCATCTGCAAGGGCTAGCTCTCACTGTACATAGAAGCTCATGCTGGGAGCCAGCCTGGGGAGGTTGTAGGTATGGCGGAGATGCACAGAGTTGAGAGCTCTCATGATCCAGCTAGGGTAAGGCATTCCCAGTGTCTCATGATTGGCCTTTTTGATAGAATCCACAGATCAGCTGGTAGGAAGAAGAGTGAAGCTGTTAGTTGTGTCCCTTTGATATAAGTACATTAAAGGGACACAATGGTGTCCCTGCGCTCCCAGCCTCCCCCAGTTGCACAGTCTTGCAGATCACTTCAGTAAACTGAGTTGGATGAGAACGGAAAGCATCTCGTGGTCAGCATCCTGCACAGCTGGGAGAAGCAGGTACTCATTCACATGCTCTCTTCTTCTCCTGTGGGCAAAATCACAGGCTGTGGGGTTCTCCTGACACCAAGCCCTGCTACCTTGAGGGTGAGGTGATATGGGCAAAGTGAAACTCTTATCTTTCCATTTTAAAAATATTTATTCTCAGATTTTTCTTTGGTGGTATTTTGGAACTTCTACACTGGATTCCTGGACTTCCACAAAAGTGCCTTCATCTATTCAGTTCAGTTCCAGTTCAGTTCAGTCGCTCAGTTGTGTCCAACTCTTTGCAACCCCATGAATCGCAGCACGCTAGGACTCCCTGTCCATCACCAACTCCTGGAGTTTACTCAAACGCATATCCATCGAGTCGGTGATGCCATCCAGCCATCTTATCCTCTGTCGTCCCCTTCTCCTCCTGCCCCCAATCCCTCCCAGCATCAGGGTCTTTTCCAATGAGTCAACTCTTCACATTAGGTGGCCAAAATATTGGAGTTTCAGCTTCAGCATCAGTTCTTCCAATGAACACCCAGGACTAATTTTCTTTAAGATTGACTGGTTTGATCTCCTTGCAGTCCAAGGGACTCTCAAGAATCTTCTCCAACACCACATCTATTGGTGACTGCTAAAATGGATGTGGAACACCAAATCTGCATATAAATGCCCCAGCAATTCGGGGCTCAATATTTTTTAAATTTTATTTTATTTAAAATTTTTCCAGTTTTATTGAGATGTAATTGACAATATTAGTTTAAGGTATACAACACAATGATTTCAGTGCAAAATGGTTGCCACAAGTATAATTAAAGTTCATCACCAAAGTGTTGCAATTTTTTTCTTTTGATGAGAACTTTATTCTCTTAGCAACACTCAAATGTATAATACAGTATTGTTAACTAAAAACACCATGGTGTATATTATATCCCAGAACTTATTTGTCTTATGAATGGAAATTTGTAACTTTTGACCATCTCCACCCCTTACTCCAAGCCTCTGGCAACCACTCATCTGTCCTCTGTTTCTTTGAGTTTTGTTTTTTGAAATTCCACATATAAGTGAGACTATACAATATTTGTTTTTCTCTGGTTTCTCTTAGCATGATGCCCATCAAGTCCATCAACGTCACAAATGGCAAGATATTCACTACATAGTCCTATACACTATTCCATTGTCTATATATGCCACATTTTCCTTATCCATTCCTCTACTGATGAAACTTGTTTCTGTGTCTCAGCTATTGTAATTAATGCTACAATGAACATGAAGATACAAATGCCTCTTTGAGATAGCTTTTCATTTCCTTTGGATATGATCCAGAATTGCTGGACCATATGGTAGTTCTATTTTAAATTCTTTGAGGAATCTCCATACTGTTCTCCATAATGGTTGCACCAATTTACATTCCCTCCAACAGTGCACAAGTGTTCCCTTTTCTCCACATCCTTGCTAACACTTATTATGTTTGTCTTGATAACAACCATTCTAATAGATATGAGGTAACATCTCATTGTGGCTTCAATTTGAATTTCTCTGATGATTAGTGGTGCTGAGCAACTTTCCATTTGCTTGTTGGCCATCTGTATGTCTTTGGGAAACTGTATCTTCGATCCTCTGCCATGTAACATGAATTGTTACATAGGTGATAATCCAAGGTGTCCCAGGGACAAAACAAGAGCTGAAAGAGCCAAGCAGACACTTCAGCTGTTGTCTACCACAGTGCAGACAGATTTAACCTATGAAAGCTACCTTGATCTGAATGAGAGAAAAAGCTCTAGCTAGATAAATAGCTTGAATCTCTACAGTATAGAGTTGTGGTTCCTCAACTACATCCCAGATTTAAGCTTTTTCTCAGACCCAGAGCCCTTTGGATAAAAGATGGTTTTGAGGAAGGACCCCGCTGCTCTGCTGAAAATTCACACTGTGAATCTTTCTCCTAGGCTTCCAAATAAGTACCACCATTTGCCAGTGTGATGGTGCACTGGGCTAAGGGAAATAACCAGATTTTTTAAATGGAGACAGCAGTTGTGAATTGATACTAATTACTGGAGTTTTAAAATGTCACAGTAGTTCACTAGTCAAATAGGGGTTCACGGAGGTCAGGTCACTAATGTAGTTATGGTTTGGGTCCATCTCAACAGGTCCAGTGAATTCCAAACCCAATCCATGGTTTTCTCTCCAGTTGCAGAAAGCATAATTGGAATAGACATACTTAACAAATGACAAAATCTCCATGTAGGCTCTCTAACCTATGGAATGAGAGTTATTATGGTAGCAAAAACCAAAGAAAGGCAAGGCACTGTGTTTCTCCCTACCAAAATAAGAAACCAAAAGCAAAACCACATAGAAAGATGAGAAAGATTAATGTTGCTTGAAGGATGCAGGGATGGTGATTCTTATCTTCTTTCACCTTGCTTCTCTGGCTTGTGCAGAAGACAAATAGCTTCTAAAAGATGAAAGAGGATTGTTCCAAATGATTTATTCAGATAGACCTCTAATTGAAGCTGCCGTTCATGTGTTGCTTCATTGCTGGAAAAAAATCTATACTGTCCCTTGTATCTGCTATTCCTCTGGCAAATACTCCCCCGCCTTTATTCCTGTTAGCATGAACAACAAGATGCAGTTTTATTTCATTTGGAAGGATCAGCACTATACCCTCACTGTTCCACCCAAGGGTTATATTGTTTTTCTAACCCTCCATCATAATCTAGTCCAAATTGGTCTTGATCTTCTTTGTTACACATGAATGGACACCACAGGATATTTGTGGTATCATGCTGATTGTCCATGGTGAATAAGAATTAGTAACTATTCTAGATATTTGATAAGATATATGCACATCAGAAGGTGGAAATAAATTGCACAAAATACAAGGGCTTGTTGTATCAGTAAATTCTAAGCATCAGTGGTCTGGAGCATGTCCAGATGGAAATGGACAAGATGCTTCAAGTTGGAAAAATAGTTGCTGCATCTGACTTCTCCAAGCACTAAGAGGTACAATGGATACCAGAGGCAACTCTGACTCACTGAGTTAACTTGAAAGAGTTCCAGTTCTGAGTATTGCCCCAAAGAATAGAAGGCTCTGCAACAGGTCCAGTTTACCAAGTTAGTTGTTCTGCCCCTTGGGCCATATGGCCCAGCAGATCTATGCTATTTGAAGCATCTATCAGATAGGAAGCTGTATGGAGACTTCAGTAGGCAAATAAGGTTAATCAGAGTTTACAGGATTCCAAACAAAGCTATGTTATCACCTGCCAATCATTATTCGCCTTTTGGAAACAACACCTAGCTTGCCATTAGACTAGTAGAGACTTAATATGTGACCATGGCCACCAAGCTTGAACTGGTTCAAGCTAGAACTGGTGAAATGAGCTGCTCACCATGAACTGGATGTTGTCTGGTTCACTAATAGATAAAGTTAGCCATACAGATCTGTGGTAGATCTAAAATGAGATTAAGACATGTAAAACTGAATTTGAGTAGATTCTGAAGGCACAAAGAAATTGTATGAGGAAATGGTTAATATTCTTGGGGCTCTGATTTCTGCTACGTGGTCTTCTCTCAGATTGTATCTATGAGATCAAGTGGAGTTCAGTTCAGTTCAGTCGCTCAGTTGTGTCTGACTCTTTGCGACCCCATGGACTGCAGCATGCCAGGCCTCCCTGTCCATTACCAACTCCCAGAGTTTACTCAAACTCATGTCCATCCAGTCGGTAATGCCATCCAGCCATCTCATCCTCTGTCATCCCCTTCTCCTCCTGCCTCCAACTCCTCCCAGAATCAGGGTCTTTTCCAATGAGTTAACTCTTCGCATGAGGTGGCCAAAGTATTGGAGTTTCAGCTGCAGCATCAGTCCTTCCACTGAACACCCAGGACTGTCACCAATTGACTGAGGAGGGAAATGCTTGACCCTGGTTCACAGATACTTCTGCATGATGAGCCAGCATAAGACAAAAATTCAGAGTTGGAGTACCATAGCTCTGCTCATGTATAGGACTCTGATGGTCAGGAGTGAAAGACAGTCTCAGTAGGCATAACTCTGAGCACTGACCTATTTTTATAGACTGGAAGAACTATACATTCAGATGTATAGATTTTCACTGACTCATTGGCAGTGGCTAATGATCTGGGGGATAGCTGGGAACTTGTAAGGAGTTCAATTGGAAAATCACCAATAAGGAGTCAAGGAAGATACCTGTAGGTAAATTTCTCTGAATGGGCACAAAATGTGAAGATAAATTGGAGGCCCTTGTAAATGCTTCCCAAAGGGCAATATTAGAAGATGCTAATAATCAAGTGGACAAGATGATCTGTTCCATGGATGTCAGTCAGCCTCTTCCAACAGTTACCCTTGTCCTTGCCCAATAGACTCATGGAGAAAATGGCCATGTTGAAAGGGATGCAAGTTAATTATGGCTTTAGGAATATGGACTTCCACTCACTAAGGCTGACATGACTACAGCCACTTCTGAGAGCCCCACTTGCAAAAAGCTGAGACTAACACTGGTTCCCCATTTCCTGGGAGGAGCATGTATCAGCCATCTGGTAACAGGTTGATTACACCAGACTACTTCTACCATGAGAAAATTATTACCTGTGTTCTCACTTGAATTTTACTTTGGATATGGATTTGCCTTTCCAGACCTCCTTCCACAGAGCTCCTTCCATTACCACTATCCCTGGACTTCAGGGTACCTGATTCACCATCATGGTATCTGAAAAGATTGCTTCTGACCAGAAAACAATTTTACTTAACATCAAATGAGGTGTGTCAGTAGGGTTGTGCTCATGGAATTAACTTTTCTTACCATTTTCCCTTTTACCCAAAGCATGAATCTGATAGAATGGTATGGGGGTTGGGGAGGGGACTTTTTGAAGACCCAGTTTTAGTGGCAACACTTTTCATGGCCCAGATAGATGTGTTCCACACCAAGATATAGTGAGGTCTCTCTATCTCTTGGCCAGGATTCTCAGGTCCAAGAGAGAAAGGGTGTAAAAAAGAGTGGCTCTTCTATTACTCCTGGTAATCCAGGTGAATATTTTATTTTGTCTCAGCAATGATCATGTGACAAATTACAAAAACGATGGCAGTAGTTACAGGCATTTCACTCCTACCTTGAAATGAATATATACTAGTTCTTACATGTGAATGGTGGCTAACCTTATATTTCATTATTTAGGTTACAGAATTTCAATGTGGATCTGTCTCACTAAAAGAGAAACATCACTCAAAAATGGACAAAGTGACATGTGGGACTCTGTATCCTCCACTGGGGAGAGTCTAGGTGCATTGTTTGTTATAGGGGGTATCTTGCATTGTCTGATCTTGGAACATGAGAACACAATTGCTACTTCTTTGTGCAGAAGTTTTAAATATTGTTAAAGTATGTGTGCATGTGTGCATGCATGCGAAATTACTTCAGTTGTGTCCAACTCTTTGGGACTCTAGCAAATGAATGCCAAATTGATGAGTGGACTGAGATAGTTTATACTGTTAACGCCTTACGCTATATTATGTTTACCTGCATCCTTTCCCCTGTATACTTCTGGGTTAGAGTTGGCCAAGAAAGTAGTCTGTGCACTCTTTGGAAGGCAGACGTCAAGCAGAAGCCATTATTCTGTGAAGGCCACCATGTTTACATGTGGTATCGGCAGAGAGGACAGCAGGCTCCAAATTGTCCTCCCTCTCCTCTGCTGTGTTTCCAGTTCATTCCCCCAGTGTACAGCTTTATTTTCCTAACTGTTGACCCTGTTGACAAACAATGGCCCCAGGGTCACCACCAGATGGTTGACAAAATACTGTCAAGGCACTTGCTACTAAGAGGCACATCTTCCTCTAGGCATTCTCACAAGCCTTCCTCCTCCCTTCCCCAGGCTCCCTGTGGCAGCCGGACAAGGTGGCTTCTCAGATTATGTAACTGGTGACTTCTCTGATCCTCCAACTTCTCTCCTAAACCTTCACTTCCGCAGCTTCTTCTACAACTATTTAAGATACAGATCTTAAAAATCTCCTTTCTCATACATGATAGTGGTTCATTTTTCCCTCATCAAAACTTGACTGGTAAAAACAGAAATAGTCTTGATGGACTTTGAGCCTGTTCCATCTGTTCTTGAGACCCAAGAAGAGATGTTCTTGTGCTTTCTGTATTTAGTCGCTTAACCATTATTTGAATTCTGTTTACAAATAAAAATATTTTTCCAAAGCTAACCTGTGTCGGTTTCCAGGTATTTGTGATTTAAAAATAAACTGTAACCAATACCCTATGGCAGTGTTAATAACAGATCTCTTGTATTTCTGCCTGCCTGTGAGCAGACACACAGAACGCCAAACTCTTTTCACCAGTGTATATGGAGCAAAACACTCTTAGACTATATTATGGCTTCCTATGGTACAAAGGGCAGGCATGCTTATTGCTCATTATAAAACACTTGCTTCCATTAATTCAGTGTTCTTTCCTGTTATGCAATCCACTGTGCAGTCATTATTTGGGCCTCTTTTCACTGCCTTGTGGGAACTGGGGTTCAAGAAATGAGGCAAAAATAATGCCACTTTGGCTATTGCTATGAACAATAAACCGTCCTTTGTCACTGACCTAAAACATATGTGGGCTTCCCTGATGGCTCAGATGGTAAAGAATCTGCCTGTAATGTAGGAGACCTGCGTTCGATCCCTGGGTTGGGAAGATCCCCTGGAGAAGGGAACGGCTACCTACTCCAGTATTCTGGCCTGGAAAATTCCATGGACTGTATAGTCTATAGGGTTGCAAAGACTTGGACACAACTGAGGAACTTTCACTTTAAAAGACATGCTGTAATTTCATATACTGCTCATTACACTTTTCAAAGAGAACAAGGTATATACCTATGATACAAAGTAACACTTTAATAAACAAGCAAATGAATTAGGTTCTGAAGATATAAACCCAGTTTTTTCTATCACAACAGTGTGTGATAAGTGCTTTAAATGTATGGTTCTCTTTATTTCTCATTCGTAATGACAAGCATTTGGTTAGGATGCTTTGGTTACAGTAACAGGAAAAAAAAACTCTACTTAATGCAAAAAGGATAATTTATTAAAGAATTGTAAGGGTACCTCACCAAAGCTAAAAAATAACAGTTAAAAACAGGCCTCAGTGATCGTGGCTAGTAACAGAAATCAAATCTGCTAGCTTAAGCAAAAAGGGGAATTTATAATTAAGATATGAGGGTGCCTTACTAAGCCAAGGGCAGGATGCAAGAAGGGCTGGAATAAGGGAATAGAGCACTGTTAGAAAGCCAGAGATCACATTCTTCTGATCTCTCATCTCTGTTCTTCACTTTGCAAATACTTCACTACTCTCTTACTGCAGATTTGCTGTCCTTTTCTTCCTAAACCACAGAATGGGACATGGCAACAACCCATAGCTCCCCAATTTATGTCTCCTCTATTTCAGAGATTAGTCAGAACAAGGCTAGAATCTGTTGCTCCCCAATTTATGTCTCCTCTATTTCAGAGATTAGTCAGAACAAGGCTAGAATCTGTTGTCTCTAACCCCAAATTTCTAGGGAAGCTTTAGAATCTTACCAAAATTAGAGATGACTTTCTTCTCTGGGATAGGCAGTAAGGTAGAAGTTGGTAGAAAACCAAGATATAGAGACCAATTTTTTTACCATTCTTTACAAACCTCTAACTGAAATGGCTTATTTTGATTTAGGAATGGGTGTAGAAAGATATAGAGAGTTATTTTCACAATCTAATCAACAGATATGATCAGATGCTTCAAAAGAGAGAGGTGTTCTAATCTTTTTAAATATCCTTTCTAGGAGAGAAGTGATGGGCCTGTATAATGCTACCACCATATTTGAGACAAGTTTTCTTTCATTTATTATAATAGACATGATTTATCTCTTGGAAAGATATGCACAGGTCCCAGTATGAGTGTTTTAAGCACAAAAAGTAATGGTATATTTCATTGTTTTTCCCAAGAGAAAGAAAAATAGGGCCTAATTACATGAAGAGTATTTATGAGAAAGAAAGAAAAAATGATTAATTACAGGGTAGGTGTCAAAAATCCCTCAGAGCCATAAACTGAAATTTGACCAAGGGTTTCTCAGACTAGAGAGAAATTCTGGTTCATCCTAGCTTGAGTCAGATGCTTATGAACATAACTGCTTATATCTTCATCATAGTGGGGTAAGCGTCAGAGGTTCATTCAGAGAAACAGATACAGGATAGGGCAAAGAAAATTATTTTGTGTATTCTTCAGTGTTCCAGGCTCCCCTAGAGGAACAAAGTTATATTGCTTATGAAAATCATGGCGTAATAAAATTTAAATGGTAGGTGATTGATGTATTTAAAAATCAGAATAGCTGATGGGAGTATTCTGCCCAGTCTTACCCACACTGAAATAAAACTGAAAATACTTGTAAATCCATGGCTGACTCATGTCAATGTATGACAAAAACCACTACAATACTGTAAAGTAATTAGCCTCCAACTAACAAAAATAAATGAAAAAAAATAATAAAAGTAATGCCATTTAAAAAAAACCTGAAAATGTCAGAAGTATAAAGAAATGCTGCAAATGTTTTATTTAAAATGTATTTGTGCTGAGGATTTCTTAAAGTATTTCTCCTATGTGTTAAAATACATTTGTATTATTTATTATATCCTTTGATGAGATACAAGGAGTTAAACTTAATGTTTATGATATCACTCTACTTCTTCCTGTAATTTTGTATCTACAAATAATTGGAAAGGGAAGTAGAACCACTCTATAGTAAAGAACAAAAGAAATAATATTAGCATTGACATGTTAAGAGACTCAGAAGCTGGTAATTCAGTTTAACTTTACATGATTTCAGGGTACACAAAGTTTCAAAAGAAAAAAGTCATTCAGTATTATGTTGAAGGTTTTGTATTTCAACCTCTGTATTTCTTCGTGAAAATATTTCCTTAAGGTTATCATCTTTTTGATCATCACAAAGTGTCATATTTAGTACATTTTCAGTACATCGCTCTGATGGAATGGTTGTCAAGTATGAAAATACTTTTTCCATTAGAGGCTCCTCGAGAAAAGGCATCGGAGGGCTCTTTTTCATTTGAGAATCATCAGAATACCAGTCATCAGCTATTTCTACACTTTGGCTGTAATAAAAATCAGATGGTAATGTTGATAAGCTTAAGGTAACACTGCTGGGATTTGTTGCCAAGCTAGACTCTGAGGGGTCACAGATGACTTTTTTCGTTGCAAGGCAGAAATCATCTTTAGAATAAACATTATTTGCTGTAAAAAACAAAACAAAACAAAACAGATTTACTATGAATATTACATATTCATGAACCAAATCTTAAAGTAAGGATAATGTTACTTTCAAAAATTCAAACTCTTTTTAGGGTTTTTAGGAACAGAATAATGCAACAGTGAAAATTCTAAGTTGCTATCAACATCTACACAATGTTAAATATATAATGGG
Source organism: Odocoileus virginianus (assembly GCF_023699985.2). Lineage (NCBI taxonomy): Eukaryota > Metazoa > Chordata > Mammalia > Artiodactyla > Cervidae > Odocoileus > Odocoileus virginianus. The sequence continues at coordinate 75,934,613 of NC_069678.1, forward strand.
GAATCAGTAATGTTTTCATGATAAACCAGAGTAGAAAAATCTATTCTAAATAAAATCAACCTGTCTTAACAAGAGAAGATTCTAAACAGGCTAGAAAGCTCAGTTCTGGAATGTCCCTTAAAATCAGAAATGGCAGATAGTTTAACTATTTAGGGCTAAATATTATCTTATTTAAAAAATAAACTTTGGCTCAGGAAACTCAAACAGAGGCTTTGTATCAACTAGAGGGGTGGGATGCGAAGGTAGATGGGAGGGAGGTTCAAAAGGGAGGGGATGTATGTATACCTATGGCTGATTCATGTTGAGGTTTGACAGAAAATTCTGTAAAGCAATTATCTTTCAATTAAAAAAAAGAAAAGTAAGAGAAAAAAAATAAATTTAAAAATGTCTCCTTAAGCAGATATATTGGGACTTCCCTGTGGCTCAGATGGTAAAGAATCTGCCTGCAATATGGGAGACTCGGGTTTGATCCCTGGGTGGGGAAGATCCCCTGGAGAAGGGAATGGCTATCCACTTCAGTATTCTTGCTTGGAGAATTCCATGGACAGAGGAGCGGAAGCCTACAATTCATGGGGTCAAAGCAGCTAAATTACAAAATGTTTGTCCACCATGGGTTCAACCTGGCTTTATACCAATTAAAGTAACAACTAAATCAGCATTCATATATAATGCCTTAGAATTTACATAGCAGTTCGATATACTTCCAGATCTCATTTATCCTTTCAATTATTACTCAAGGTAGTTATCAGCCCTACTTCACAAAAGATATTACTGAGACTGAGACTTAGAGAAATGAGTCACCAAAATCAGATACAAAACAGACTTGTTCTAGATCTGTGTTACTCTAAATTCCATGCTTCTCCCATTACATTATTTATGCTGTACAGTTGCAAATAAAAATGTTAAGTTTCAGAAAACATCACATTTACAAAATATCCTAAACTATCTTTTGTTATATTTTACATAATTTTGATGTGAATATGTAACATTAATTTTAAAGCTGTTTTAAATACCTTATTACATTCTATATTCAGCATTTCTAAAATGACATAGGAGAGTAAGGCTTTGAGGTACTAAGTCAGTATCTAAAGGGTTACAAAATGCTCATGCCTCTTGACTCTCCATCATGTCTCTATGGCATTGACTCTGTACCTTTAGGTATAAATAAGAGGCAAAAAAAAAAAATTAAAATTTCACATTTTAAGATAGGACACTGCAAATTTTGTTTTCTAAAAAAATGCTTATTCATATACTAATAAATAGATATTTCCCTTGAGTTTTCACGATTTTAAAAATATTTAGTATATATTTAAGATAGCCTCTTGATTCTTTAAAATGTGAATTGCTAAAAGTTGATTATGATTTATTCTAATAAACTGTTGAGAAAAAGTACCTTTTATACATGCTGTTTCCTTTTTTCTTTGCTCCTCCTACATAAAAAACATTATTTGTATTTTAAAAATTAATAGTTTTAAAAAATTACTTGATATATACTTATGTGATAATATATGTTAACATCATAATAAAATTTTGATAGAATCATGTTTTTTCCATGATATGAATTTATCTCACCAAACTATATTGACAGAAAAGAAAATGTGTTGAGGTATCATCTGAAAAGAATGTGAATTGGCTCAAGAAGGCAGTCTCCAGGATAGGGAATGAAGGGTGAAATAGAGTTCAACAGGATTATTTCTCTCTACTCTCACTAACTTAGAGTTGCTTGGTTAGAACTAGTGATGACAAAAAAAGTAATTACAATTCCTAGACTTACTCATCCTATTAACTAATAACAACAAAAAGGTAAATTCTGGCTGAAAGCTTTCATAAAAATGTGACTATTTTGAAGTCAATAAAACATCTGATCAAAAATACATTTCAGATATGTTCTGGAAAGTGTAGTGGTGTAGCAATTCTCAAACTTAGGGCATCAGAATCACCCAGTATGTTTATTAAAATGCAGTTTCTTAGACATAATATCAGACCACTAAAACAGATTATCAGGCAGTAGGGCTTACAAGTATCTACTGTAAACCACTCCATAAGTGATCTGATTCAGTTTTTCCTTAGACTACTAGATAAATGATGAGCTAATGCATAGAGTGTTTGGTATGCAGTGGGTGAAGATAGAGAGACAACACTGTCTCCTGTTATAGGGAACAGTGTTGGTACTCTGTGCTGACCTTCATTGTCCTGTTTGCCAAAAAGACTTGATTAGGAGATACACACACACACACACACACACACACACACACACACACACATACACACATATATATGGAATATACATATAGATAGGATAACACATAAGCACATTTTTGGGAATCTACTTTACTTTTTGATTATTTTCACTTTTTATTAATACAAGTGTCAGTATAGGCTCCTGACTTACCTTGCCTGGATCTAGGATCAAGTCAATATTCCCACATGGGCCTGCAGTTTAATCTAAGAAGTTCTGGAATCAAGTTCTGGACTATTCTATGCTCATGCCTACACACGGGCTTCCCTGGTGGCTCAGTGGTAAAGAACCCATCTTCTAATGCAGGAGACGTGGGTTTGATCCCTGGGTGGAGAAGATCCCCTGGAGAAGGAAATGGCAACCCACTCCAGTATTCTTGTCTGGAGAGTTCCATGGAGAGAGGAGCCTGGTGGGCTACAGTCCATGGGGTTGCAAAGAGTTAGAGATGACTGAGAGACTGAAAAACATATAAATTATATCTGAAACTGCTTTTCAGACTTTCATGTGCCTATGTATTACCTGGGGGAACTTGTTAAAATATAGATTCTAACTCAACAGGTCTGGGGTGGGGTCTGAGATTCTGTATTTCTAGCAGGTTCCCAGGTAGTGCTGATATTCTTAGTATGGGAACCATAGAGTAAGGTCCTCGATATATTAAAATTCTACCCAAACTAGGGAATGACAAAATAGGCATTCTTATATGCTATATATATAAATATATAAACCACTAGACCATTCAGGTATGACCTAAATCAAATCCCTTACGATTATACAGTGGAAGTGACAAATAGACTCAAGGGATCAGATCTGACAGAGTGCCTGAAGAACTATGGATGAAGGTTTGTGACACTGTGCAGGAGGCAGGGCTCAAGATCATCCCCCAGGAAAAGAAATGCAAAAAGGCAAATTTGTTGTCTCAGGGGGCCTTACAAATAGCTGAGAAAAGAAGAGAAGCGAAAAAAAAAAAAAAAGAAGAGAAGCGAAAGGCAAAGGATAAAAAGAAAAATACACACATTTGAATGCAGAGTTCCAAAGAATAGCATGGAGAGAAAAGAAACAATAGAATGGGAAAGACTAGAGATACCTTAAAAAAAATCAGTGATACCAAAGGAACATTTCATGCAAAGATGGGCTCAATAAAGGATAGAAATGGTGTGGACCTAACAGAAGCAGAAGATATTAAGAAGAGCTGGCAAGAATACATAGAAAAACTGTACAAAAAAGATCTTCATGACCCAGATAATCACAATGCTGTGATCGCTCACCTAGAGCCAGACATCCTGGAATGCGAAGTCAAGTGGGTATTAGGAAGCATCACTATGAACAAAGCTCGTGGAGGTGACAGAATTTCAGTTGAGCTATTTCAAATCCTAATGATGATGCTGTGAAAGTGCTGCACTCAATATGTCAGCAAATTTGGAAAACTCAGCAGTGGCCACAGGACTGGAAAAGGTCAGTCTTCATTACAACCCCAAAGAAAGACAACGCTAAAGAAAATTTAAACTACAGCACAATTGTACTCATCTCACACTCTAGTAAAGTAATGCTCAAAATTCTCCAAGCCAGGCTTCAACAATACATGAACCATGAACTTCCAGATGTTCAAGCTAGATTTAGAAAAGGCAGAGAAATCAGCGAACAAATTGCCAACATCTGTTGGATCATTGAAAAAGCAACAGAGTTTCAGAAAAACATCTACTTCTGCTTTATTGACTATGCCAAAACCTTTGACTGTGTGGATCACAATAACTGTGGAAAACTCTTAAAGAGATGGAAATACCAGACCACCTTACCTGTCTCCTGAGAAACCTGTATGCAGGTCAGGAAGCAACAGTTAGAACTGGACATGGAACAACAGACTGGTTCCAAATAGGGAAAGGACTACTTCAAGGCTGTATACTGTCACCCTGCTTATTTAACTTCTATGCAGAGTACATCATGCGAAATGCCAGGCTGGATGAAGCACAAGCTGGGATCAAGATTTCCAAGAGAGATATCAATAACCTCACATATGCAGATGACACCACCGTTATGGCTGAAAGTGAAGAAGAATTAAAGAGCCTCTTGATGAAACTGAAAGAAGAGAGTGAAAAAGTTGACTTAAAGCTCAACATTCAGAAAAGTAGGATCATGGCATCTGGTCCCATCACTTCATGGCAAATAGATGGGGAATTAGTGGAAACAGTGGTGGAGTTTATTTTTTGGGGGCTCCAAAATCACTGCAGATGGTGACTGCAGCTATGAAATTAAAAGATGCTTGCTCCTTGGAAGATAAGTTATGACCAACCTAGACAGAATATTAAAAAGCAGAGACATTACTTTGCCAACAAAGTTCTCTCTAATCAAAGCTATGGTTTTTCCAGGAGTCATCTATAGATGTGAGAGTTGGATGATAAGGAAAGCTGAGCACCGAAGAACTGATGCTCTTGAACTGTGGTTTTGGAGAAGACTCTCGAGAGTCCCTTGAACTGCAAGGAGATCCAAACAGTCCATCCTAAAGGAAATCAGTCCTGAATACTCATTGGAAAGACTGATGATGAAGCTGAAACTCCAATACTTTGGCCAGCTAACGCGAAGAACTGACTCATTGGAAAAGACCCTGGTGCTGGGAAAGATTGAAAGCAGGAGGAGAAGGGGACCATAGAGGATGAGATGGTTGGATTGCATCACTGACTCGATGGACAAGAGTTTGAGCAAGCTCCAGGAGTTGGTGATGCAGAGGGTAGCCTGGTGCACTGCTGTCTGTGGGATCACAAAGAGTCAAGATACAACTGAGCGACTGAACTGACTGATATAAATAGGTACAATTTTTCTAGAGGGCAATTTAACAAATCCACTTCTAGAAAATTATTATGCCAGGTAAATAATTCTGGATTTATGTTAATACCCAGTTACCAGAATGTTCATCACAACACAGTTTAGCATTTTTAAAGTCTACAATGTAAAATTTTAAGAGTATGGAAATATTTAAATATATAAGGATATATAGATAGTAGTAAAATGAGTATTCTTTCAAAAATGATACTATAGATCAGAAGTAAAACTCTAAAAATGATCAGGATATATAAAAAAGACAGAGGAATAATCTTGAACAAGTGGCTCACTGGTTAAGTTTAGGAAAATTTGAGCAACAAATTAATGATAGTGATGGATTATAATCTGCTAAATAAAATAGAAATCCATGAATCTATACTGATAATAAAGCAGACATAGATGTTTTTCTGGAATTCTCTTGCTTTTTTTGATGATCTAGCGAATGTTGGCAATTTGATCTCTGCTTCCTCTGCCTTTTCTAAAACCAGTTTGAACATCTGCAAGTTCACAGTTTACATATTGCTGAAGCCTGGCTTGGAGAATTTTGAGCATGTGAGTGAATTTACTAGCGTGTGAGATGAGTGCAACTGTGCGGTAGTTTGAACATTCTTTGGCATTCATTGCCTTTCTTTGGGATTGAAATGAAAACTGACCTTTTCCAGTCCTGTGGCCACTGCTGAGTTTTCCAAATTTGCTGGCATATTGAGTGCAGCACTTTCACAGCATCATCTTTTAGGATTTGAAATAGCTCAACTGGAATTCTATCACCTCCACTAGCTTTGTAGTGATACTTTCTAATGCCCACTTGACTTCACATTCCAGAGTGTCTGGCTCTAGGTGAGTGATCACACCATCATGATTATCTGGGTCATGAAGATCTTTTTTGTATAGTTCTTCTGTGTATTCTTGCCACCTTTTCTTAATATCTTCTGCTTCTGTTAGGTCCATACCGTTTCTGTCCTTTATTGAGCCCATCTTTGCATGAAATGTTCCCTTCATATCTCTAATTTTCTTGAGGAGGTCTCTAGTCATCAGGTGGCCAAATTATTGGAGTTTCAGCTTCAGCATCAGTCTTTCCAATGAACATTCAGGACTGATTTCCTTTAGGATTGGCTGGTTTGATCTCCTTGCAGTCCAAGGGACAGATCAATTAGATGCACTGAAAACTGCAAAGCCTACAGCCAGCATTGGTCAACAAAAAAAAAGTGGAGCAACTTTGAGGAGATGCCTCATGTCCAAGGTAAAGGAGCAGCCCCAGCAAGACAGTAGGAAGGGTGAAATTGCATTTAGAATCAAACCCCATATTTGCCAGAGATGGTCAGAGGGCTCAAACAAACCTTGCGCCCACCAGGACACAGAGACCCCACAGAGACTGAAACAGAACTGTGTTTGAGTGTCTCCTGTGGAGGTCTGGGTCAGCAGTAGACTGCCACATAGGCAAGGGCTCTGGGTACAGCAGATGTGGGTATGGCATAAGCCCTCTTGGTAGAAGTCGCCATTAACCCCACAATAGAGCTGCCAGAACTTACACAGGACTGGGGAAATAGACTCTTGAAGGGTACAAACAGAACCTTGTGCACACCAGGACCCAGGATAAAGGAGCAGTGACCCCACAAGAGACTGACCCAGACTTGCCCATGAGTGTCCAGGAGTCTCCGGTGGAGGCGTGGGGTGGTGGTGGCCTGTTGCAGGGTTAGGGGCACTGAGTGTAGCGGTGCATGCATGGGACCTTTTGAAGGAAGTCGCAATTATAATCTTTATCTAAGCAAAAATGGCTATCTGAGGAGGCCTTACAAATAGCTATGAAAAGAAGAGAAGCAAAAAGCAAAGGAGAAAAGAAAAGATATACCCATTTGAATGCAGAGTTCCAAAGAATAGCAAGGAGAGATAAGAAAGACTTCCTCAGTGATCAGTGCAAAGAAATAGAGAAAAACAATAGAATCTGAAACACTAGAGGTCTCCTCAAGAACATTAGAGATACCAAGGGAACATTTCATGCAAAGATGGGCTCAATAAAGGACAGAAACGGTATGGACCTAACAGAAACAGAAAATATTAAGAAGATGTGTCAAGAATACACAGAAGAGCTATATAAAAAGGGTCTTCATGACCCAGATAATTACGATGGTGTGATCACTCACCTAGAGTCAGTATCCTGGAATGTGAAGTCAAGTGGGCATTAGGAAGCATCACTATGAACAAAGCTAGTGGAGGTGATAGAATTCCAGTTGAGCTTTTTCAAATCCTAAAAGATGATGCTGTGAAAGTGTGGCACTCAATATGCCAGCAAATTTGGAAAACTCAGCAGTGGCCACAGGACTGGAAAAGGTCAGTTTTCATTCCAATCCCAAAGAAAGGCAATGCCAAAGAATGTTCAAACTACCGCACAATTGCACTCATCTCACATGCTAGCAAAGTAATGCTCAAAACTCTCCAAGCCAGGCTTCAACAATACGTGAACCGTGAACTTCCAGATGTTCAAGCTGGTTTTAGAAAAGGCAGAGGAAGCAGAGATCAAATTGCCAACATCCTCTGGATCATCAAAAAAGCAAGAGAGTTTCAGAAAAACATCTACTTCTGCTTTATTGACTATGCCAAAACCTTTGACTGTGGATCACAACAAATGGCGGAAAATTCTTAAAGAGGTGGGAATACCAGACCACCTGACCTGCCTCTTGAGAAACCTGTATGCAGGTCAGGAAGCAACAGTTAGAACTGGACACGGAACAACAGACTAATTCCAAATAGGAAAAGGAGTATGTCAAGGCTGCATATTATCACCCTGCTTATTTAGCTTATATGCAGAGTGCATCATGAGAAACGCTGAGCTGGATGAAGCACAAGCTGAAATCAAGACTGCTAGGAGAAATATCAATAACCTCACATATGCAGATGACACCACCCTTATGGCAGAAAGTGAAGAAGAACTAAAGAGCCTCTTGATGAAAGTGAAAGAGGAGACTGAAAAAGTTGGCTTAAAACTCAACATCCAGAAAACTAAGATCATGGCATCTGGTCCCATCACTTCATGACAAATAGATGGGGAAACAATGGGAACAGTGAGAGATTTCAGTTTTTTTGACTCCAAAATCACTGCAGTTGGTGACTGCAGCCATGAAATTAAAAGATGCTTGCTCCTTAGAAGAAAAGTCATGACCAACCTAGACAGCATATTAAAAAGCAGAGACATTATTTGCCAACAAAGGTCTGTCTAGTCAAAGCTATGGTTTTTCCAGTAGTCATGTATGGATGTGAGAGTTGGATGATAAAGAAAGCTGAGCACCGAAGAATTGATACTTTTGAACTGTGGTGTTGGGGAAGACTCTTGAGAATCCCTTGGACTGCAAGGAGATCCAACCTGTCCATCCTGAAGGAAATTAATCCTGAATATTCACTGGAAGGACTGACGCTGAAGTTGAAACACCAATACTTTGGCCACCTGATGCGAAGAGCTAACTCATTTGAAAAGACCCTGATGCTGGGAAAGATTGAAGACGGGAGGAGAAGGGGATGACAGAGGATGAGATGGTTGGATGGCATCACCAATTCAATGGACATGAGTTTGAGTAAACTCCAGGAGTTGGTGATAGACAGGGAGGCCTGGTGTGCTGCAGTCCATGGGGTCACAAAGAGTCGGGCATGACTGAGTGACTGAACTAACTAACTACAGCCAGCACTGGCCACCAAAAATGTGACCAATTCTTCTCCACAATAACTACCCAACCACATATCATACAATCAATGTTTCAAAAGTTGAATGAATTGGGCTACAAAGTTTTGCCTCATCTGCCACATTCACCTAATCTCTTGCCAATTGATTACCACTTCTTCAAGCATCTTAACAACTTTTTGCAGGGAAAAATGCTTGCACAACCTGCAGGAGGCAGAAAATACTTTCCAAGTTTATTGAATCCCGAAGCATGGATTTTTGCAAGACAGGAATAAACAAACTTATCTCTCATTGGCAAAAATGTGTTGATTTTAATGGTTCTTATTTTGATTAAAAAAGAGCTGTTTTAGCCTAATGATTTAAAATTCACATCTGAAACTACAACTACTTTTTCACCAACCTAGTATAAACAACTCAAACATCTTTCAACTGATAAACAGATAAACAAAATATGATATAGGCATACAATGGAATATTATTCAGCCATGAAAAAGAATAAAATACTGATATATGTAATAACAAGGATGGACCTTGAAAACATTATGCCAAATGAAAAGGTAGATACAAGAGACCATATATTGCATATTTATAAGAAATTCCAGAATAAACAAATCTATAGATATAGAAAGTAGACTAGTATTTGTCTAGGCCTAGGAGGATTGGAGGAAAATGGAGGGTCAGTGATTGCTAAGAGTATGGGGTTTCTTTTAGAGGTGATAAAAGTATTCTAAATTGATTGTGAAGGCTGTTCTACAACTCTGTGAATATCTAAAAACTTCTGAAGTATACACTTTAAAAAGGCAAATTATACATTATGTGAACTATACCAGTAAAGCTGTTAAATATACAACAAAACAACCTAAAGTAAGAAACTTTTAGAAGAAAATTTAGAAGCAAATTCTTGTGACCTAGGGTTAGGCTAAGATTTCTTGGATATGACACTAAAAGCGTTATCCAAAAATGAAAAATGTATAACTCAACAACAAAAAGGAAAACAACCCAATTGAAAAATGAGCAGAAGGCCTAAACAGACATTTCACCAAGGAAAAAATAAAGATGGCTAGTAGGCACAAGAAAAGATGCTCGATACTGCTAATATTAGAGAAATGCAAATCAACTACAATGAGGTACCATCTCACACCAATCAGAATGGCCATCATTAAAAAGTCTACAGTAACAAATGCTGGAGAGGATATGGAGAAAAGGGAACCTTCCACTACACTGTTGGTGGGAATGTGAGTTCGTACAGCCACTGGTAGAAGACAGTATGAAAGTTTCTCAAAAAACTAAAAACGGAATTACCATATGATCCAGCAGTCACACTCCTGGGCATATATTCAGACAAAATTACGGTTCAAAAAAGTACACACACCCCTATGTTCATAGGAGCACTATTCACAATAGTCAAAACATGAAGACAACTTAAATGTCCAATGACAGATGAATGGATAAAGATGACATGGTACATACATACAATGGAATAATAGTCATAAAAATAATGAAATAATACCATCTGCAACAACATGGATGCAACTAGAGATTATCATACTAAGTGAAGCAAGTCAGAAAGAGAAAAACAAATACCATATGATATTACTGCTATGTGGAATTTAAAATATGACACAAATGAACCTATGAAACAAAAACATAATCACAGACATACTAGTGGTTGCCAAAGGGGAGGAATTATGAGGGAGGGATGGTATGGGAGGTTGGGGTTAGCAGATGTAAGCTTTCATACATAGAAGAGATAAACAACAAGGTCTTTTTGTATAGCACAGAGAGCTATATTCAATATACTATGATAAACCACAATGGAAAAAAATATATTAAAAAGAATGTGTATATATGCATAACTAAATCATTTTGCTATGACTTCCTAGGTGGTGCAGTAGTAAAGAATCCACGTGCCAATGCAGGAGATGAAAGAGATGTGGGTTCAATCCCCGGATTGGGAAGATCCCCTGAAGTAGGAAATGGTAACCCACTCTGGTATTCTGGCCTGGAAAATTCCATGGACAGAGAAGCCTGGCAGGATACAGTCTATATAGTCTCAAAGAGTCAGAAAGTATAGAGCGACTGAGCACACACACACACACAAATATGTATAACTAAATTACTTTTCTGTATAGCAGTAATTGAAACAGCATTGTAAATCAACCATCCTTCAATAAAAACAAAGCAAGAAGGAAAAATGGATAAATAAAAACTTATGCTTTGCAAACTCCTCTGTTGACAAGATGAAAGCACAAGTCATCAATTGGGGGAAAATATTTGTAAATCACATCTCTGACAAAAGAGACTTGTATACAGAATATACACTGTAAATTAAACAGAAAGATAATCCAATTAGAAAATGCACAAGAAAGCTGAAGAGACTCTTTACCAAAGAAGATACATGATGGCAAATAAAAATATGAAAAGCTGTTCAACATCATTGCCCATTAAAGAAATAAAAGTTAAAATCACTAAACATATTTAAATGGGCTTCCCCTGATGGCTCAGTGGGTAAAGAATCCATCTGTAATGCAGGATACACAGGAGACATGGGTTCGATCTCTGGGTCAGAAAGATGCCCTGGAGGAGGAAATGGCAACCCACTCCAGAGTTCTTAACTGGAAAATTCCATGGACAGAGGAACCTGGCAGGCTATACTCTATGGGGTTGTAAAGAGTTGAACACAACTGAGGAAATGGCATACACACAAACAAATTTAAATGGCTAACATTTAAAATGCTAAGTATCAAATGATAATGAGGATGTGGAAACATGATTCTCTTACACATTACTGGTGGGTATGTAATATGGTACCATCTGCAAATCAATCTGGGAACTTCTTTTAAAAGTAATCATATTGGGACTTCTTTGGTTGTCCAAATGTTGAGAAGCTGCCTGCCAATGCAGGGGACATGGATTTGACCCCTGGTCTGGGAAGATTCCACATGCCACAGGGCAACTAAGTCTGTGCGCCACAGCTACTGAGCCTGCATGCCCTACATCCTGTGCTCTGCAACAAAGAGAAGCCACTGCAGTGAGAAACCCATGCACAGCAACTAGAGAATACCCTCAGCTCACTGCAACTAGACAAAGCCCATGCACAGCACAAAGACCCAGCACAGCCAGAAAAAAAAAAAAGTACACTTACCGCATGATCCAGCAACTGCATTCCTGGGAATTTATTCTAGAGGAACTAGAACTAATGTTTTCAGAAAAGCCTGTACACAAACAATCATGGCATGCTTATCTTGTAATAGCTCACAACTAGAAACAAATCAAATATTCCCCAGTGGATAAATGGTTAAGCAAACTGTGGTATATCCACACAATGTTATACTACTCAGCAATTAAAAAAGAAAATATTGATACATGCAATGCTATGGAGGGATGTTAAGGGCATTATGCTATGTGATGAACATCCAAGCTCAAAAGGCCATAAAGCTATAGGATTCCATTTATATAAAGTTCTAGAAATGAGGCAATTAGAGAGATGGAGGACAGAATCACAGGTTAAGGAAAAGGAGGGAGGGTGTGACAATAAAGGCTAGTATGAAGGAGTTTCTTCGTGATAATGGAACAGTTCTGTATGTTGATTGTCATGGTGGTTATACAAATCTATATATATGATAAAATGTCATAGAAATATATACAAAAACAACAAAGAGTAAGTATGTGCAAAAGTTGGTAGACTTTGAGTTAGGTCTGTAATCTAAATTTTCTGGTTTTGATAATGTATACTTAAAGGTATAATTTTCATAAAGTATACTTATACAAGGTGTTGTCTTTGGGAAGTGGGTAATTGGTATATAGGGCATCTTTGCAATTTTTTTGCAACTTTTGATTTTCAATTCAGAATAAGATAAAATAAATCAATTGTATTTATATTTACCAACAACAAGAATTGGGAAATAAAAAATTTAAATCAATACTACTTATCATAGCATAAAAACACCTATAAATAGGGCTTCTCTGGTGACTCAGTAGTAAAGAACCCACCTGCCAAAGCAGGAGAGATGGGTTTGATCCCAGGTCTGGGGAGATCTCACATGCTGCAGAGCAACTAAGCCTGTGCACCACAGCTGCTGAGCCTGCGCTCTACACCCTGGGAGCCACAGCTGCCGAGCCTGCGCTCTACACCTGGGAGCCACAGCTGCCGAGCCTGTGCTCTACACCCTGGGAGCCACAGCTGCCGAGCCTGCGCTCTACACCCTGGGAGCCACAGCTGCCGAGCCTGCGCTCTACACCCTGGGAGCCACAGCTGCCGAGCCTGCGCTCTACACCCTGGGAGCCACAACGGCTGAGCCTGTGCTCTACACCCTGGGAGCCACAGCCGCCGAGCCTGTGCTCTACACCCTGGGAGCCACAGCCGCCGAGCCTGCGCTCTACACCCTGGGAGCCACAGCTGCCGAGCCTGTGCTCTACACCCTGGGAGCCACAGCTGCCGAGCCTGTGCTCTACACCCTGGGAGCCGCAGCTGCCGAGCCTGTGCTCTACACCCTGGGAGCCACAGCTGCCGAGCCTGCGCTCTAAAGCCTGGGAGCCACAGCTGCCGAGCCTGTGCTCTACACCCTGGGAGCCACAGCTGCCGAGCCTGCGCTCTACACCCTGGGAGCCACAGCTGCCGAGCCTGCGCTCTACACCCTGGGAGCCACAGCTGCCGAGCCTGCGCTCTACACCCTGGGAGCCACAGCTGCCGAGCCTGCGCTCTACACCCTGGGAGCCACAGCTGCCGAGCCTGCGCTCTACACCCTGGGAGCCACAACGGCTGAGCCTGTGCTCTACACCCTGGGAGCCACAACTGCCGAGCCTGCGCTCTACACCCTGGGAGCCACAACGGCTGAGCCTGTGCTCTACACCCTGGGAGCCACAGCTGCCGAGCCTGCGCTCTAAAGCCTGGGAGCCACAGCCGCCGAGCCTGTGCTCTACACCCTGGGAGCCACAGCCGCCGAGCCTGTGCTCTACACCCTGGGAGCCACAGCCGCCGAGCCTGTGCTCTACACCCTGGGAGCCACAGCCGCTGAGCCTGTGCTCTACACCCTGGGAGCCACAGCCGCCGAGCCTGTGCTCTACACCCTGGGAGCCACAGCCGCCGAGCCTGTGCTCTACACCCTGGGAGCCACAGCCGCCGAGCCTGTGCTCTACACCCTGGGAGCCACAGCCGCCGAGCCTGTGCTCTACACCCTGGGAGCCACAGCCGCCGAGCCTGTGCTCTACACCCTGGGAGCCACAGCCGCCGAGCCTGTGCTCTACACCCTGGGAGCCACAGCCGCCGAGCCTGTGCTCTACACCCTGGGAGCCACAGCCGCCGAGCCTGTGCTCTACACCCTGGGAGCCACAGCCGCCGAGCCTGTGCTCTACACCCTGGGAGCCACAGCCGCCGAGCCTGTGCTCTACACCCTGGGAGCCACAGCCGCCGAGCCTGTGCTCTACACCCTGGGAGCCACAGCTGCCGAGCCTGTGCTCTAAAGCCTGGGAGCCACAGCTGCCGAGCCTGTGCTCTAAAGCCTGGGAGCCACAGCTGCCGAGCCTGTGCTCTACACCCTGGGAGCCACAGCTGCTGAGCCTGTGCTCTACACCCTGGGAGCCACAACTGCTGAGCCTGTGCTCTAAAGCCTGGGAGCCACAACTGCTGAGCCTGTGCTCTACACCCTGGGAGCCACAACTGCTGAGCCTGTGCTCTACACCCTGGGAGCCACAGCCGCTGAGCCTGCGCTCTACACCCTGGGAGCCACAGCTGCTGAGCCTGCGGGCCTCAACCACTGAGGCCCCCGTGTCCTGCCGCCTGTGCTCCACAAGAGAAGCCACTGCAGTGAGAAGCCCATGCGCCACAGCGAACAGCAATCCCTCTTGCCACAACTAGAGAAAAGCCCGCACAGTGATGAAGACCCAGTGCAGCCAAAAATAAGTAAAATTATATTAAAAATACCTATACTTACAAATAAATCTAAAAAAATGTGAAGGACTTCTATACTGAAAACAATGAACTAAAATAAAAGCTTAGCTCAATAAATCGAATTAGTAACTTTAAAGAAGTCAACAAGAATAATATCCTCATAGATTAGAAGAATCAATAATATTAAGATATCCATTCTTCCTGACTTATAGATTCAATGCCAGTCCAATAAAAATTCAAGCAGGCCTTTTTAAAGAACTAAACAAGCTGCTTTCTAAATTTTATGGAAAAACAACTCACCTAGAGTAGTCAAAATATTTTTGAACAAAGAAAAACAAAGTTGGAGGATTTACTATATTTGATTCTATGACATAACACTACAGTAATCAAGACAGAAGAGTATTGTTTAAGAACAAATAGTTTTCTAAAAAGAATATAGAGTTCAACAAATAACCCAATACATATAGAGTAGATTGATTTTCATTCAAAGTGACTAACTAGTTCAATGGGGAAAGAACGTCTTTTTAACAAAATTTTCTGGAATAACTGGATATGCAACTTGACCTGTACTTCACAGACCTAAACATAAAACCCTACACTATATAGCTGAGACAAAAGAAAATATAGACTATTTTTGCAAACTTAGAAAGGTAGATATTTATTAGATACAAATTTCTTTTATCATGCCAGGTATTTTTCCAAGAAAAATACCAAAAGTTTTTACTAAAAGTACACAAATATTTACAGAAGCCTTACTCATACTAGACAAAAACTGAAAAAAAAAAAAAAAACCTCAAATGTCCCTCACTAAGAATACATAAACACGTTATTATATAATCATACAATGGAATTGTTGTTCAGTTGCTAAGTTGTATCCCACTCTTTGTGACCCCATGGACTGACTGCAGCACACCAGGCTCCCCTGTCCTTCACTGTCTTCCAGAGTTTCCTCAAATTCATATCCCTTGAGTTGGTGATGCTATCTAACCTTCATCTGCCACCACTTTCTCCTTTTGCCTTCAATCTTTTCCAGCCTAAGAGTATTTTTCAATGAATCAGCTCTTTGCATCAGGTGGCCAAAGTACAATAGAACACTACTTACCAATAGAAAGAACAAAGTTTTAACATATAAATTAACATAGGTGAATCCTAAAAATTTGTATTAAGTGAAAGCCATATGTAAAAGGTATATATTATACAAATCCATTTGCATGCACAGATTAAAACTAAACTTTGCTGATATAAATCAGAAAGTGCTTGCATGGAATAGTTAGAGGAACTGACTGGAATGGGACATATGGAAACTTTTTCAGGTGTAAATATATTCTGTATCTTGTTTTTAGTGTTGTTTAAATGCATATACAATAGTGGAACACCTAAGGTCTTGCATTCTATTGCTGGCAATTATACATCAATAAAATATTTTAAAAATCATATCAAATTTGACTTCAGTGGTATTCTTCCCCCCAAATCCATAACTAATATAATAATGAGAAAAATATCAGATAAATCCAAAATTGAGGAACACTGTACAACATACATGACAGTACTCTTCAAAGTTATAAGGCTCAGATAAAAAAAGGAAAGATGTAGATACAGTCACAGAGTGGAAGAAATTAGAGATAAATGCAGTGTGTTATCCTGAATTAGGTCTTGAAGAGCAAAAGGAAATTCATGTAAAAGCTGGTGAAACCCAAACAAAGTCTGGAGCTTGGTTACTAGTGATGTATCAATGTTGGTTTCTTCAGTTCAGTTCAGTTCAGTTGCTCAGTCGTGTCCAACTCCTTGAGACCCCATGAACTGCAGCATGCCAGGCTTCCCTGTCCATTGCCAACTCCCAGAGTCTACTCAAACTCATGTCCATTGCACTGGTTTCTTAGTTTTGACAAAAATATCATGGCAAAAAGATTTTTGACATCAGGGGAAATAGGTAAAGTACAAGATAATTCTATACTGTATTACTTTTGTCACTTTCCTATAAATCAAAAACCATTCCAAAAGACTTTACTTAAAAACCATATCATAAAAACATAAAAAATGTTTTCCAATAATAAAAACTAGTATAGGCCAGTAAAGGATTGGACTGGGAGTTTAGAATTAGCAGATGCAAACTGGTATATACAGAATGGATAAACAGCAAAGTCCTACTGTATAGTACAGGAAACTATGCTCAATATCCTGTGATAAACCATAACGGAAAAGAATATGAAAAAGAATGTGTGTATATATATACACTATATATATATATACATACACACATATACATATATATAACTGAATCACTTTGATGTACAGTAGTAATAAATATAACACTATAATTCAACTATACTTCAATGAAAAATGAACTTAAAAAAAAGCTAGTATAAGATGTGCAAGATTTTAAAGTTTTATTTAAAGATATTAAAACCAGTTTTTCTCAAATTGATCTAAAATTGCACTAGAGTTTCCTTCAAAATCCCAAAAGAATATTAGTAAGTGCTACTAGGCAATTGAGCAAACATATGAGAAAGAGTGAAATTGGGTTGCTATTTATACCAAACACAGAAATAAATTCTAGATTGATTAAAGATCTATATAGAAAAAACAATAAAACTCTTAGATGACAACATAGAAGAGTATCTTTATGACTCTGCAGTAGGGAAAGAAATAAATAATAAAGGAAAGGGCTGAGAAATTAGGTTACATTAAAAGTTAAAGAATCTTTTTGTTCATCAAAACACACCATAAAATAATGAAAACAAAAACAGAATCAGACTCAGAGACATAGAAACAAACTTATGGCTACCAAAGGGGAAAAGTTGAGGGGGTAGGGAGGAGGGATAAATTAAGAGTATGGGACTGGAGACTGGTGTGGAGATCATAAAGGCGGGAAGCCTTGGAGAGGAGGGGCGGTCCTAAGATGGCAGAGGAATAGGATGGGGAGACCACTTTCTCCCTGACAAATTCATTAAAAGATCATTTGAATGCTGAGCAAATTCCACAAAACAACTTTTGAATGCTGGTGGAGGATACCAGGCACCCAGAAAGGCAGCCCATTGTCTTCAAAAGGAGATGTTTTATCATTGGTGCAGTATGGATGGAGAAGTCTTGAGACTTCTCAAGAAGTATAAGAATAAGACTGAAAGCCAGAGGCAGGAGGCTTAAATCCAAAACTTGAGAACACCAGAAAACTCCTGACTCCAGGGAACATTAATTGATAAGAACTCATCCAAAAGCCTCCATCCCTACACTGAAACCAAGCTCCACCCAAGAGCCAACAAGTTTCAGAGCAAGACATACCAAGCTAATTCTTGCACAACACAGGAACATAACCCTAAGCATTAAAATACAGGCAGCCAAAAGTCATACCAAACTCACAGACACCTCAAAACTCACTACTGGACACTTCACTGCACTCCAGAGAGAAGAGATCCAGCTCCACCCACCAGAACACTGACGCAAACTTCCCTAACTAGGAAACCTTGACAAGCCACTCGTCCAACCCCACCCACAGGGAGGAACCTCCACAATAAAGAACCACAAACTTCCAGCATACAGAAAGGCCACCCCAAACACAGCAATCTAAATGAGATGAAAAGGCAGAGAAATATTCAGCAGGTAAAGGAACATGATAAATGCCCACCAAACCAAACAAAAGAGGAGATAGGGAGTCTACCTGAAAAAGAATTCAGAATAATGACAGTAAAAATGATCCAAAATCTTGAAAACAAAATGGATAAATATTCTGGAGACAAGGATTGAAAAGATGCAATAAATGTTTAACAAGGACCTAAAAGAAATAAAAAAGAGATAATGAATAATGCAATAACTGAGATCATAAACACTCTGGAGGGAACCAACAGTAGAATAACAGAGGCAGAAGATAGGATAAGTGAGGTGGAAGATAGAATGGTGGAAATAAATGAAGCAGAGAGGAAAAAAGAAAAAAGAATTAAAAGAAATAAGGACAACCTCAGAGACCTCTGGAACAATGTCAAAGGCCTCAACATTTGAATCATGGGAGTCCCAGAAGAAGAAGACAAAAAGAAAGGACGTGAGAAAATACTTGAGGAGATAATAGTTGAAAACTTCCCTAAAATGGGGGAGGAAATAGCCACCCAAGTCCAAGAAACCCAGAGAGTCCCAAATAGGATAAACCCAAGGTGAAACACCCCAATTTACATAGTAATCAAATTAATGAAGCTCAAATACAAAGACCAAATATTAAGCAAGGGAAAAACAACAAATAACACACAAGGGGATTCCCATAAGGATAACAGCTGATCTTTCAACAGAAACTCTTCAGGCCAGAAGGGAATGGCAGGACATACTTAAAGTGATGAAAGAGAAAAAACTACAACCCACATTACTGTATCCCGAAAGGATCTCATTCAAATATGAAGGAGAAATCAAAAGCTTTACAGACAAGCAAAAGCTGAGGAAAATTCAGCACCACCAAACCAGCTCTTCAACAAATGCTAAATGATCTTCTCTAAATAGGAAACACAGAAAAGGTGTATAAACTTGAACCCAAGACAACAAAGCAAATGGCAACAGGATCATACTTATCAATAATTACCTTAAATGGGTTGAATGCCCCAACCAAAAGACAAAGACTGGCTGAATGGACACAAAAACAACACCCTTGTATATGCTGTCTACAAGAGACCCACCTCAAACCAAGGGACACATACAGATTGAAAGTGAAGGGCTGGAAAAAGATATTTCATGCAAATGGAGACCAAAAGAAACCAGAAGTAGCAATACTCATATTAGATAAAATAGGCTTTGAAATAAAGGCCATGAAAAGAGACAAAGAAGGACACTACATAATGATCAAAGGATCAATCCAAGAAGAAGATATAACAATTGTAAATATATATGCACCCAACATAGGAGCACTGCAATATGTAAGGCAAATGCTAACAAGTGTGAAAGGGGAAATTAACCATAACACAATAATAGTGGGAAACTGTAATACCCCACTTACACCTCTGGATAGATCAACTAAACAGAAAATTAGCAAGGAAACACAAACTTTAAATGATACAGTGGATCAGTTAGACCTAATTGATATCTATAGGACATTTCAAATCAAAACAATGAACTTCACATTTTTCTCAAGTGCACATGGAACCTTCTTCAGGATAGATCACATCCTGGGCCATAAATCTAGCCTTGATAAATTCAAAAAAACTGAAATCATTCCAAGCATCTTTTCTGATCACAACGCAGTTTAAGATTAGATGTCAATTACAGGGAAAAAACTATTAAAAATACAAACATATGGAGTTTAAACAACACGGTTCTGAATAACAAACAAACCACAGAAGAAATCAAAAAAGAAATCAAAATATGCACAGAAACTAATGAAAATGAAAACACAACAACCCAAAACCTAGCATTTAAAAGTAGTGCTAAGGGGAAGGTTCATAGCATTACAAGCTTACCTCAAGAAACAAGAGAAAAATCAAATAAATAACCTAACTCTACGCCTAAAGCAACTAGAAAAAGAAGAAATGAAGAACTTCAGGATTAGTAAAAGGAAAGAAATCATAAAAATTAGGGTAGAAATAAGCAAAATAGAAACAGAGGAGACTATAGCAAAAATCAACAAAGCTAAAAGCTGGTTCTTTGAGAAGATAAACAAAATAGACAAACCATTAGCCAGACTCATCAAGAAAAAAAGGGAGAAGAATCAAATCAACAAAATTAGAAATGAAAATGGAGAAATCACAACAGACAGCACAGAAATACAAAGGATCATAAGAGACTACTATCAGCAACTATATGCCAATAAAATGGACAACTTGGAAGAAATGGACAAATTCTTAGAAAAGTATAACTTTCCAAAACTGAACCAGGAAGAAATAGAAAATCTTAACAGACCCATCACAAGCACAGAAATTGAAACTGTAATCAGAAATCTTCCAGCAAACAAAAGGACCAGATGGCTTCACAGCTGAATTCTACCACAAATTTAGAGAAGAGCTAACACCCATCCTACTTAAACCCTTCCAGAAAACTGCAGAGGGAGGTAAATTTCCAAACTCATTCTATGAGGCCACCATCACCCTAATACCAAAACCAGACAAAGATGCCACAAAAAAAAGAAAACTACAGGTCAATATCACTGATAAACATAGATGCAAAAATCCTTAACAAAATTCTAGCAAAGAGAATCCAACAACACATATTAAAAAGATCATACATCATGACCAAGTGGGCTTTATCCCAGGGATGCAAGGATTCTTCAATATTCACAAATCAATCAATGTGATACACCACATTGACAAACTGAAAGATATAAACCATATGATTATCTCAATAGATGCAGAGAAAGCCTTTGGCAAAATTCAACATCCATTTATGATAAAAATCCTCCAGAAAGCAGGCATAGAAGGAACATACCTCAACATAATAAAAGCCATATGTGATAAACCCATTGAAAGCATTTCCCCTAAAGTCAGGAACAAGACAAGGATGCCCACTCTCACCACTACTATTTCACATAGTTTTGGAAGTTTTAGCCACATCAATCAGAGAAGAAAAAGAAAGAAAAGGAATCCAGATTGGAAAAGAAGAAGTAAAACTCTCACTGTTTGCAGATGACATGATCCTCTACATAGAAAACCCTAAAGACTCCACCAGAAAATTACTAGAGCTAATCAATGAAAATAGTAAAGTTGAAGGATATAAAATTAACACACAGAAATCCCTTGCATTCCTATGCACTAACAATGAGAAAACAGAAAGAGAAATTAAGGAAACAATTCCATTCATCATTGCAACGAAAAGAATAAAATACTTAGGAATAAATCTACCTAAAGAAACAAAAGACCTATATATAGAAAACTATAAAACACTGATGAAAGAAACCAAAGATGACTCAAATAGATGGAGAAATATACCACGTTCATGGATCAGAAGAATCAATATAGTGAAAATGAATATACTAACCAAAGCAATCTATAGATTGAATGCACTCCCTATCAAGCTACCAACGGTATTTTTCAGAGAACTAGCACAAATAATTTCACAATTTGTATGGAAATACAAAAACCCTCAAATAGCCAAAGCAATCTTGAGAAAGAAGAATGGAGCTGGAGGAATCAACCTGCCTGACTTCAGACTATCTACAAAGCTACAGTCATCAAGACAGTATGGTACTGGCACAAAGACAGAAATATAGATCAATGGAACAAAATGGAGAGCCCAGAGATAAATCCATGCACCTATGGACACCTTATCTTTGACAAAGGAGGCAAGAATATACAGTGGAAAAAAGACAATCTCTTTAACAAGTGGTGCTGGGAAAACTGGTCAACCACTTGTAAAAGAATGAAACTAGAACACTTTCTAACACCATACACAAAAAGAAACTCAAAATTGATCAAAGATCTAAATGTAAGACCAGAAACTATAAAACTCCTAGAGGAAAACATAGGCAACACACTCTCTGACATAAATCACAGCAAGACCCTCTAGGACTCACCTCCCAGAATAATGGAAATAAAAGCAAAAATACACAAATGGGACCTAATTAAACTTAAAAGCTTTTGCACAATGGAGGAAACTATAAGCAAGGTGAAAAGACAGCCTTCAGAATGGGAGAAAATAATAACAAACGAAGCAACTGACAAAGAATTAATCTCAAAAATATACAAGCAGCTCATGCAGCTCAATTCCATAAAAATAAACAATCCATTTGAAAAATGGGCCAAAGAACTAAACAGACATTTTTCCAAAGAAGACATACAGATGCTAACAAACACATGAAAAGATGCTCAATATCACTCATTATCAGAGAAATGCAAATCAAAACCACAATGAGGTACCATCTCACACCAGTCAGAATGGAGGCTATCAAAAAGTCTACAAACAATAAATGCTGGAGAGGGTGTGGAGAAAAGGGAACCCTCTTACACTGTTGGTGGGAATGCACACTAGGACAGCCTCTATGGAGAACAGTGTGGAGATTCCTTAAAAACTGGAAATAGAACTGCCATAGGACCCAGCAATCCCACTCCTGGACATACACACCGTGGAAGTCAGAACTGAAAAAGACACGTGTACCCCAATGTTCATCACAGCACTGTTTACAATAGCCAGGACAAGGAAGTAACCTAGATGTCCTCAGCAGATGAATGGATAAGAAAGCTGTGGTACATATACACAGTGGAATATTACTCAGCCATTAAAAAGAATGTATTTGAATCAGTTCTAATGAGGTGGATGAAATTGGAGCCTATTATACAGAATGAAGTAAGTCAGAAAGAAAAACACCAATACAGTATATATATGCATATATATGGAATTTAGAAAAATAACAATGACCCTATATGTGAGACAGTAAGAGACACAGATGTAAAGAACAGTCTTTTGGACTCTGTGGGAGAAGGCGAGAGTGGGATGATTTGAGAGAATAGCATTGAAACATGTATATTATAAGATGTGAAACAGATCGCTAGTGCAGGTTCGATGCGTGAGACAGGGTGCTCAGGGCTGGTGCACTGGGATGACCCTGAGGGATTGGATGGGAAGGGAGGTGGGAGGGAGGGTCAGGATAGGGAACACATGTACACTCATGGCTGATTTATGTCAATGTATGGCAAAAACCACTACAATATTGTAAAGTAATTAGCCTCCAGTTAAAATAAATTAATTTAATTAAAAAACAAAACAAATAATTATTTTAAAAAAAGAGTATGGGATTAACGGATATACACCACTATATATAAAATAGATGGACAACTAGGATTTAATGAATAGCACAGGGAACTATATTATTATCTTCTAATAACCTATAATGGCAAATAATCTGAAAATTTAATGTATAATAAATATATGTATATAAGCTGAATCACTTTGTTGGATACCTGAAAGTAACACAATATTGTAAGTCAACTATACTTCACTTTAAAAAACAGTGAAAACAAAAGCCAAAAGTGGATGAAGGTATCAAAATTCACATAACTGACAAAGGAATAGGTATCCATTTATATGATATTTATATAATTTATATTAATACATATAAATTTATATTAATATAAACTTTTAAAGTTTCATTAAAAAAAGATAAATAGAAAAAGGGGTAAAAAACCTGAACAGGCATTTTACATAAGAGAAATTAGTAATGGCCAATGATCTTTAGAAAAGACAATCACTTCATTTTTTAGCAGGAAAATACAAATTAACACTATAATGAGATATCAAGAGAATGAGAAGACAGGACACAGACTAGGTAAAAGTGTTTGGAAAAGATATATCTGATAGAAGATTGTTATTCAAAATGTACAAAGAACCCCTAAAACTCAACAATAATAAAATGAACAACCCAATTAAAAATTGAGCAAAAGATCTGAACAGACAACTCACCAAAGAAGATATACAGATGGCAAATGAACATATGAAAAGATTGAAACAGATAACCAGCCCAGGTTGGGTACATGAGACAAGTGCTCAGGCCTGGTGCACTGGGAAGACCCAGAGGGATCGGGTGGAGAGGGAGGTGGGAGGGGGGACTGGGATGGGGAATACATGTAAATCCATGGCTAATTCATTTCAATGTATAACAAAAACTACTGTAATGATGTAAAGTAATTAGCCTCCAACTAATAAAAATAAAAAAAAAGAAAAGATTATTAGCATCATATATTATTAGGGAAATGAAAAATAAAAACAACAAAAACAATTACATGCCTATTCAGTTCAGTAGCTCAGTCGTGTCCAACTCTTTGCGACCCCATGGACTGCAGCACGCCAGGCCTCCCTTTCTATTACCAACTCCTGGAGTTTACTCAAACTCATGTCCATTGAATTGGTGATGCCATCCAACCATCTCATCCTTTATCGTCCCCTTCTCCTCCCGCCCTCAATGTTTCCCAGCATCAGAGTCTTCAAATGAGTCAGCCCTTCTCATCAGGTGGCCAAAGTATTGGTGTTTCAACTTCAACATCAGTCTTTCCAATGAACACCCAGGACTGATCTCTGTTAGGGTGGACAGGTTGGATCTCCTTGCAGTCCAAGGGATTCTCAAGAGTCTTCTCCAACACCACAGTTCAAAAGCATCAATTCTTCGGTGCTCAGCTTTCTTCATAGTCCAACTCTCACATCCATTCATGACTACTGGAAAAACCATAACCTTGACTAGATGGACCTTTGTTGGCAAACTAATGTCTCTGCTTTTTAATATGCTATCTAGGTTGGTCATAACTTTCCTTTCAAGGAGTAAATGTCTTTTTATTTTTCCAGTAGTCATATATGGATGCGAGAGTTGGACCATAAAGAAGGCTGAGCACTGAAGAGTTGATGTTTTCAAACTGTGGTGTTGGAGAAGGCTCTTGGGAGTCCCTTGGACTGCAAGGAGATCAAACCAGTCAATCCTAAAGGAAATCAATCTTGAATATTCATTGAAGGACTGATGCTGAAGCTGAAGCTCCAATACTTTTGGCCATCTGATGTGAAGAGCCTACTCACTGGAAAAGACTCTGATGCCAGGAAAGATGGAAGGCAGGAGGAGAAGGGGATGACAGAGGATGAGATGGTTAGATGATATCACTGACTCAATGGACATGAGTTTGAGCAAACTTAGGGAGATGGTCAAGGACAGGGAAACCTGGTGTGCTGCAGTCCATGGGTTTGCAAAGAGTCGGACACCACTGACCAACAACAGATCCATACAATGGAATATTAGTCAGTGCCCAAAAGAAATGTGATATCAAGTCTTGAAAAGACAGAGAGCACTTTAAATGCATATTAATAAGAAAAAGAAGCCTGAAAAGGCTACATTCTGTATGATTCCAACTATATGACATCCTAGAATAGGCAAAGACATGGAAACCGCTAAATGACTGCTGGTTGGATGATCCTTCCTTTGAACAAGCATGGAACAAGATCTTTAGGGTAGTAAAACTATTGTGTGTGATGCTATTAATATAATGTTGCCCACATATCTCTCTCTATCTGTCCCTGTTTTTCTCTGTGTGTGTATGTGTGTGTGTGTTTCTGTCACTACATACATGTCAAAACCCATAGAATGTAGGATTCAAGAGTGAATCATAACAGACAATGGACTCTGGGTGATGATGTCTCAATGTAGATTCATCAGTAGTAACAACTGTACCACTCTGGCGCAGGATGTTGATGGTAGAGGAGGCTGTACTTGAGTAGGGGTAAGGAGTATATGAAAATGCTATACTTCCTTCTTAGTTTTGTTGTAAGCCTAAAACCTCTTGGAAAAATAAAGTCTACTAAGAGAAAGCTATAGTGAGATACTATTACACATCCATCAGATTGTTAAAAACTTAGTAGCCTAAAAATATCAGGTCTTGTTGATATGGAGCAATCCTAGCAATTTTATATGTCTTAGGGGAATGTATGTTGACAGAACTGCTTTGGAAAATAATTTGAATTTATCTAATAATATTAAACATGCACAAATCTCATGAGTCAGTGATTCCAATATTAGGTACATTCACCATGGAAATTTCCTTAAAAAAACAGCTGAAAACAATTTAAATGTTTATAACATAAAACTTGACATATTCATATAACAGAACACCACATAATAAAAAAAATGAATAATCAGTATATGCACCAATCTGGATGAGGCTCAGAAATATAACAGAAAAAGGAAGAATATATTAGACATGGAATCCAAAAACATTAATAAAACATTGTTTAGCTATACCATAGTTTTAAATTTCTACTGGTGTCTCCCTTGTTTTACTTTGTCCAGACAACACTATTTTGATACCATATAACAGAAAGTTAATTATGTGTCAGTCTTTTCCACTTTACTACACTAGCACTTTGAAGGTAAGGTTCATATCTTACTATCAACAGGGAGGGCCAAGAGCTCAGAATGTAATGAAGCCTTAATAAATCCTTGTTAAACTGTATTTAATGTCAATTAGTTGGTTTGATTAGATTTTTTGGTTATCTGAGTATCCTCTTATTTCCAAATCTCTCTTTTCATAGGCTTGGCAATTTTGTTTTGCTTCTGTTACTCCATTTATCTTCAAGCCTATAACAACTGCAACACGGGGAATGTAGGTTCTCAAGCTAGAGATATAGGGAGGCAACTACGGGAGACATTTTCACTTAGCCTTTCAATTTCCTATAATATAAACTCTAACTAGTCTGGGTAATTTAAATTTAGCTCCATGTTATTGTCCCTCAAATTTAAAAACAGTAGTGGATAATTAAAATAAAGACAAAAATGCTAATGACATGGTGTCACAAGAAATTATTTGAAAAGATTGCTATAAAATATTATACACTACCTGTGATTGGAATCTTCCAGTATGAAAGTTACGAGAAATAAAAACACACTGAGGATGAGATTTAATCTTCGCCTTTGATGGTCTTTGTCTGCATCTCTCATCAACTGCTTTAAATTTAGAGTCTTGAAATAGTTCTCTGAAAAATATTTTATAGAGAACATTATTAAACATGAATTATAAAACAAAATTATTGTTTCCAACAGTTCTATATAAATGGTTTAAAATCAGAATATATTATTACATATTTACTTTCAAAAGTGCAAATCAACTTATATATTCTCTTCTCATATGTTACTGATTTCACAACATATATTTTGTTCATAGAATGTAAATTAAGCTACTTCCTCAAAGGGTTAATATTTCCAGTTTGAAGATCAACCATTAGTTTTTTATAATCTTCTCTCTCTGGCTGTGAGATAATCAACTTTAAAGTCAATTAGGCTTTTCATAGAACTGCCTTTAATGGCATAGGAAATTAAATGAATGAAACTCATTGACCATTTTTATATTTAATAATATCTCTGGCAAAAGTAAGTAGAAGGAAACTGAATTGAAACTAATGACTTACAAGGGAAGAATACTTGTGACCTTTATGCATGCAGCCGCATTATTTCTAAATGAACGAAACTCATTGGCCATTTTTATATTTAATGACATCTCTGGCAAAAGTAAGTAGAAGGAAACTGAATTGAAACTAATGACTTATAAGGGAAGAATACCTGTGATCTTTATGCATGTAGCCACATTATTTCTAAAATAATGAAATAGCAAGTAAAACTCCAGCTGACTGAAGACAGTTAAATATAAAGGATTGTAGTTTCTAACAGTAATTCTAGATTTAATTTAAAAAATAATGCTGATTTCCATTTCTTTTTTCTGAGGTACTAGAAATTTTCCAAATTAATTCAAGAGATCATATTATGTTACTTAATACAGTATTAACAATTAAAAGCCATCACTTATTGAATTCAATTTACTTCACATATATATACTGAGTACTTACTATGGGCCAGGCATTATGCTGGGTGTTATATACAGTGGCAGGGAAGAAAAAGCACAGCCACTACACTCATGGAACTGTCACTGTGCTCATGGAGCTTAAACACTAGCAACGAAGACAGATAGTAATAAACACAAAAAAATGAAAAAATTACAACTATGTAAAGTACTATCAAGGAAAACTACCCACTACTCTGTGTGTACATAAGAAAGGGAATTAACCTGATTAGAAAGGTCAGGGAAGGCTTTTCTGAGGAAGAAATGATTGAATTAGGCATCTGAAGAAATGGGAGGGTTATTAGATAGAAAGAGTGGAGGAGGGAAGATGTAGGAGTAAGAACATTCTAGTCAGAGAATATCAAGTACAAAGACCCAGTGGCCACATTAGGACAGTGTAGCAGAAGTACAGAAAGCAAGAGGGAAAGTGGGAAATGAAATTTGAGAATATGCATGGGGAGACCACGGAGGGCCTTAAAAGTCATATTGTTTTATCTTTATCCTAAAATCAATGGGATATCCTTCACAGTGGGAATGGGGTGGAAGTGTAGGGTGACTTGATCAGATCTGCATTTGGAAAATATCTGGCTGAAGTGTGGAGAAGAGATTAAATGATGTCAGTAGTGAAGGTAAAGGTCAGTTATAACTTCTACTGCAGGAGTCTATATGGGGGATAAGGTTGTGGCAAAGGTAATGGAAAGAAATGGATAGATTTGAACAATTTATGAGGTAAAATAAATAGAACATGGTGATGGTTCAAGTTTAGTAGGGGTGCGAAAGAGAGGTGGAGATATCAAACATGCTTTCCATGTTTCGAGGAAGAACAAAACAATCTTTCCTTGGACTTCTCTGGTGCGAAAGTGGATAGGAATCCGCCTGCCAATTCAGGGGACATGGGTTCGATCCCTGGTCTGGGAAGATTCCACATGCTGCAGAACAACTAAGCCCGTGCACCGCAGCTGCTGAGTCCAGGCTCTTGAGCCCATAAGCTGCAACTACTGAAGCATATGTGCCTAGAGCCGGTGCTCGGCAACAAGAGTGCAACTAGAGAAAAGCTCGAGCACAGTAACAAAGACCCTGTGCAACCAAAAATAAAGAAATAATTTCTTAAAATAGATGTTTTAAAAAAAATTCTTTCTACCTCACATTTTCTTCCAGTTTCTGCCCCCTTTAGCAACTTCTCTACACACCCCTGCCGAAAAAAGCTTCTTAAAAGAACGTATGTATTCGTTTTAATTTTCTCACCTCCTGGTTTTACTCAAAAGTAAGTTTCTGAACCCATCACTCTACCAAAACTATTCAAGGCTACCAGTAACTTCTATATTGCTAAATCCAAAAATTATTTCTCTATCCTCATTTTTCTCAACTTCTTAAGCACTTTTAACATAACTGGTCATCGCCTCCTTCTTAAAACATTTTCTAATTTTGGCTTCCTTGACACCACATACCTTTCTGCTTTTCCTTCTCAGATGTTGTTGATTCTTTTTGCTCTTTTTTCTAGCTTTCTAAATGTTGGTGAGCTGAAGAGAACAGTCATACAGTCTTCTCTTTCAAAAATCACTGCCTGGTTAGTCTCATCCAGATACCCTCCATACATTAATAACCTAAATCTTTAGCCCTGACTTCTCTCCTGAAGTTCATACATGTATATCCAACTGTCTGTTTAACATTTTAACTTGGATGTCTCATAGGCTTTCAAATTTACCTCCAAAATACAACTCCTAGTTTATCACTATTCCCTTAATTTGTGCCCCCCCCATTACCTCCTCATCTCAGTAAATGGCATGATTAAATACTCAGCTGCTCATGGTAAAAACGTAGGTGTTAGCATTATCTCTGCCATTTCACTTATCTTTCTTTGCCTCATCCAATCCATCAACAAGACCTCCTAACTTTACCTGCAAAATTATCCCCAATCCAACTCCATTTTTTTATATCCTCTGTTTCCATGTTAGTCTAAGACACTGTCATCCTTAACCTAGACTGTGCAGTAGCCTCCTAACTTGCCTCTCAGATTTTATTCTTACTCCATTAAAATACAGAAGCCAGAGAGATGTAAGAAAAATCTTTTACAAATATGAATTAAAACTCTCATACCTTGCTGAATGGGAGTGTAATTCCACCTTGGAGAACTGATTAGCAGTTTCTTATAAATCTAATCATAAGATTCAGCAATTCCACTCTTAAGTATTTACCCAAGAGAAGTTAAAAATATGTGTACAAAAAGATTTACAGAAGAATGCTCATAGCAGCCATATTCCTAAGAGCTAAAAATTGGAAGTGATCTAAATGTCCATTAACTGAAAAACAGAAAAGCAAACTGAGATATATTTATACAATGAAAAGAATGAAAAGATAAACTCAACAACATAAATGGATCTAAAAAATATTATGCTGAGTGAGAAAAGCAAATGTAAAAAGTCCATTTATATGAAGTTAAAAAATGGGTAAAATTTATCTATGGTGATAAAAATCAGAATAATGACTGCTTATGGGTCAGAGGTGGGGAGTAACTCCTGGAAAAGAGGATGAGAGATCCTTACAGGATGATAGAAAAGTTTTGTGTCTTCAATGGGGTTGTGATTACATGGGAATATATTTGTTGATATTCCTCATTATATATTTAAAATCTGCATCTCAAGTTTTTAATAAAATGTAAATCATCTATAGGTGGCACTGTAGTCTTTAAAATGGGGATAATATTACTGAAACTTCATGGGGCTGCTATGAAGTCTAAATGAAGATAAGAACATATAAATCACTTAGAACAGTATGTAGTAAATACCTGATTTTAGCTGTGATAATGGTGATAATGCCATTCTCTTGCTTAAAACCTTCTGATGGCAAAAATAATAAAATCTAAATTCCATGTTCTTGCCTACAAACTCCTATGTGATCTGACCCCTATCTACCTCTTTAATGTCATCATTATTTTCCTCTCACTTGATCTATTCACATTTTCTGTTTACTGAACAATACCAAGATCATTCCCGCTTGAAATCCCTGTACTTACTATTCCATTAGCATAAAGAAAAGCTCTTGCACAGGGTTATCACATGTCTGGCTCCTTTTTTAAGCCAAGTCTCAGATTAAATATTATTCACTGGAAGACGCATTCTCCCCACCATTTTGTTAATTATCTGTTTCCTCTCAGTGGCACTGCAAGTATTCACAACTATATCTTTAGTACCCTGAACAATGGCAGGCACCCAATAAATATTTGTTGAAAGAATGGATTAGTGAATAATTTCTGATTTTCTGACTTATGCAAGTGAGTAGACAGTATATATTCACTTGCTGAAATAGGAAATACTGGAAGAGTGTGTGGGAAGATTACATTTTTTAACATGAGCCAAAGCAAATACCGAACCAATTAAATAATGAAAAACACCAAATTTTAGGGGTGAAAGGAACTGAGGTATCAAGTTTCTTATTTCCATCTCTGGCAAAAGACTACACTTAGATCATACCAGAGCATTCTGTCAGCTCTTTTCTTAGATTATCTCCTAAAGGAAGAGAGTCTTTTTCTTTCAGTAACTTTTTTAATCTCTAAATTAGTAATCAAAAATTTAAAAAATTTTCTAGCCTTTTATTATAATTCAAACTCATGTCTTCTACAGAATAAAACACATCTCATTATTCCTTAAAATTTTCATGCATGAAGATTGCTACTATACTACTCAGACTACTATACTACTAGGACTTCTCTGCTCAGGCTACTTTAAACAAGTAGTTTTCTCCCCAGTCAAATTATAAAATGTCTTTAGAGTTATTTAAGTTTAATATCATTTGAGGAAATCTTTCATCGAATTTTTAAAAGAAAAAAGTCAAATGCTCTAATAAATCTTACCTTCGTTTGCAAATCAGGAACCACAAGGCTGATGCCAAAGCAAAGAAACCAATTCCCAAAGTAACAGCACCAGCAGCCAGAAAATAGGTTAAGTGGTTAAAAAAACCTATACAAATAAATTATGAAAGATTATTTCATGCATGTATTTTCATTCTCTATGTAAAATTAAATGCCATAATATTTCAAATGGTATTACATAGTGTAGTGTTTAAGATATTAACTAGGAGGTTGGGGGACCTGAATTCTAGTCCTGTGTAATTCTAATAAATTTCAAGATCCTGAGTTTGAGAATTACATGGGGGCTAATGAAGATAAGACACATTTCTTTGACCCTGCTAAAATTAGAGACCTAGTTTTACCCCCTTTTTCCTTATCTAGTTTTTTCCCTTTCCAATCCAGCTGTGAATTTTTATGCTATTTTTCCAGCACCATCCTTTGTAGTTCTCCAACATAAGACAATTTCCATTTTAAGATTTTTATTATCAATCACTACCAGGAGGGAGATAAGGATGGTAAAGGCCAAATATGAGGAATTTTTCAAGATCTTAGAAATCTTTAAACATTTTATCTCTATCTCAGGAACAGTAAAGGGTCATAGTCAAAGGCAAATAAAAGCAATGTAAATAATAACTATCACAGGTTTATAAGTGGAAAAGCCTATGGGAATTAGATGATACAACTCTTTCATTTTACATATGGTAAAACTGAAGCCTAGGTGAGAGAAGCAAGTGAAGTTAGGTCAAGCAGTAAATTAAAGGCAGTCCTCTTATCTTAGCAGGTATTGTATCCCTGTTACCAAGCATCTTAATACTGGTCTGTATTAAAAAGAATTAAGACTAAAGAAAGCATGATATATTTACAGTTAGGTTGGTAAAGCATTCATTAAGATTCTGAAATCTGCTACATAAGCATAAAGCAAGGAAGCCTACATAGAATCTGAAGCGCCTTAAGACAACTTACTGAAGGAGGGTATGGCAACTCATTCCTGTATTATTGCCTGGAGAATCCTATGGACAGAGGAGCCTCGCAGGCTACAGTCCATGGGGTTGCAAAGAGTTGGACACGACCGAAGTGACTGAGCATGCACGCATGCAAGACAACTTAGGAGTATATTTGGGGTGGGGGGAAGGAGTTTAAAACTAAAACTAATAGAAGATCTTTATGTGTGAATGTGTATTATAAGTTCCACTATGGGAACGACATGATAAAGACTTTTGTTTTCTAAGTGATTTTCAACTTCCTAGATAGTGCCTCTCAAATCTTAGTTTTCTTTGGATTCAGAAATATCTACATTTGGGGATTAATTAATGGTGTAAAAAAGTTACATAAGACTATTTATCAAAGTGATATAATATTGGGGAAAAGAAAACCAAAAAAACCTCCCAGTACCATATAGGGAGTCAATTAAACTATGATGGTGTTTATGAAAAAAGTACAGATCCTTTGGATCGGAGACTTGGTCTGAGGGACTGTCCTCTGCATTGTGCCAAAGATACCTCCAGGTGTTATCAAAAGTATTCTCAGGGGCAGAGTTACCCTCAGTTGAGAATTGTAGGTATAGTGGTATAAGGAAACATCAGATAGTATTAAATGATAAAAGCAAGTAGAATAAGATAAATATTTCTATGACCAAAAGAAGAAAAGCAATATAGAGAAACAATTAGTAGCTTAAACCACAGGCATGCTAAGCTCTGAAATCTGGAAGAGGAATTAACTAGAAGAAGCAAAGAAAACCAATGAGATAACAACTAGACCAAGTCATCCTCTGGCAGAGTGAATGACTAACTCAAAAAAGGACCAAGGAAGAATCTTGGAAATTACAAAATTATAAATTTTAAGATGGAATAAACTCTTCTTTAAACACAAAGAATTAATGAAATGAAAGATAATACTGAGAGTCCATCCAATTACATTAAAAAAGTGAAAAAAATGATAAATTATGAGACAGAAAAGATGAACATACAGCATAAAACTTGGAAAGAGTAACATGGAAACTTACACTAACATATGTAAAATATATTGCCAATCGGAATTTGCTGTATGGCTCAAGAAACTCAAACAGGGGCTCTGTATCAAACTAGAATGGTGGGATGGGGAGGGAGCTGGGAGGGAGTTTCAAAAGGGAGGGGATATGTGTATACCTATGGCTAATTCATGTTGAGGTATGACAGAAAACAGCAAAATTCTGTAAAGCAATTATCCTTCAATAAAAAGTAAATTAATTAAAAGATTAAAAATTAACAGGGGTCCCCAAAGAGAAAATAAAGAAGTAGAAAGGAAGCAATATTCAGAGATACAGCTTAAGAAGGTTTCTTCTAAAATTTTTTTCAATTTAGACATAGTAAAATTCACCGTGTGTATGCAATTCTGTAAGTTTTGACAAATATAAAAAGTGTTTAATCACCATCACAACCCAGTTACAGAAAACTATCACCTGAAAATATTTCCTTGAACAGCCTCTTAGAGGTCAAGAACAAACTGCTGGCAACTACTGATTATTTTCCATCCTTATTCTCTATCGTTATGCTTTTGGTTTTCCAGAATTTCGTGTAAATTGAAATAGTCTGGCTTTTTAAACTTAGCATAATGCACTCGAGGGGCTTCTATGTTAGCTTAGACAGTAAAAAAATCTGCAGAAGACCTGTGTTCGATCCTCGGGTGGGGAAGATCCCCTGGAGAGGGAAATGACAACCCACTCCAGTGTTTTTGCCTAGAAAATGCTATGCACAGAGGAGCTTAGTGGTCTACAGTCCATGGGATCTCAAGAGTGGAGTATGACTTAGGAACTAAACTATTACCAATGCATTTGAGATTCATCCATGTTGTTGCGTGTATCAGTAGTTTGTTTCTTTTTATTTCTGACTAACATTTCATTTTATAGATGGACCACAATTTATTCCCCAGCAGACAGACATTTGGTTGTTTCCAGTTCAGGGTTGTTAGGAATAAGGCATACTATACACTTGCATACAGGTGCTTGTTTGAACATAAATTTTTAATTCAGTAGTGCCATGTAGCAAGCATATATTCAAATTTATAAGAAACTACAAAACTGCTTTCCAAAGTGGCCACTCTGCCCTGCTTTCCTGCCATGTTATACAACAGTTTCCCATGCTCTGTATCATTGCAACCACTTGGTATTGTCAGTTTCATTTCAGCCATTCTAATAGATACACAGTGGTATCCTATTGTGGTTTTAATTTGCATTTCCTTAGTCAGTTATGCTGAGCATCCTTCCACATGCTTATCTGCCATTCATATCTTCTTCAGCGAAATGTTTGTTCAAATCTTGGCAGATTTTTAGAATTCTTTATGTATTTTGGATACAAGTTCCTGGTCAGATACGTGGTTTGCAAATATTTTCTCCCAGCTGCAGGCTGTCTTTTCAATTCCCTTCATAATGTCTTTCACAAAGCAAAACTTAAATTTTAGTGAAACCAATTCTTTTATGACTTGTGCTATGGGTCCTTCTCTAAGAGCACTATATCTAATCCAGGCAACAAAGCTTTTCTTCTATGTTTTCCTATAAAATATTTTCAGTTTTATGTTTTACATTTAATTTCTGATTCATTTTGAATTAATTTTTGCATAAGGTGTGAGATAGGGGTCAAGGTCTTTTTTGCATATGCATTTCCAGTGGTTTGAACACCATTTGTTGAAGACTACACTTTCTTCATAGAGTTGCTGTTGTACATTTGTCAAAAATCAATTAGCTATATTTGTGTCAGTCTATTTCTGGACTCTGTATTCTGTTCCCTTGATATATTCCCTTTCATGAATAACAACATATTACTTATAGAGCAAATACTATACAACACTATTTGGCACTACTCAAAGTGTTTATATTAACTCATTTAATTCTCACAACAGCTCTATTTCCCCACTTTATAGATGAGGAAACAGATGAGGCAAAAATGGGGTTAAGTAACTTGCTCAAAGGCATACAATCAATAAGTAAGGGAACAATAATAATTTAAAAAATCGTTAAGGTCCTTCCTTATCTAATAGAGGCAATGAATATCTTTAGATTTTATTAGAAAAACAGTTAAGTATGAATATAAATATTGAAGCATATCATAAAAGAGAATATCTAAATGACCAATAAATATATGAAAACTTCACTAATACTCAGAGAAGTGCAAATTAAACCACAGTGAGTTAATATGACAATTTGATGCCTAAAATGAAAAAGAGAGAAAATATCAAATGTTGTCAAGGAAGCAGAGTAACCTGAATTCTCATTCACTGTTGGTGGGAGCGTAATTTTATATAATGCTTTGGAAAATTGTTCGTGTCACTGTTACTAAAGCTGAACATATACATACCCTGCTGCTGCTGCTGCTAAGTCGCTTCAGTCATGTCCGACTCTGTGCAACCCCACAGACGGCAGCCCGCCAGGCTCCTCCGTCCCTGGGATTCTCCAGGCAAGAATACTGGAGTGGGTTGCCATTTCCTTCTCCAACGCATGCATACATGCTAAGTCACCTCAGTCGTGTCCAACTCTTTGCGACCCCATGGACAGTAGCCCACCAGGCTCCTCCGTCCACAGAATTCTCCAGGCAAGAGTACTGGAGTGGGTTCCCATTTCCTTCTCCATACATACCCTATCACCCAGCAAATCTCAGACAAATACCAAACTGAAGTACATATATATTTTCACAAAATTATATACTAAATGTTGATAGCATCAGTTTTGTGTCTGTATGTTGACAGACACAAACTGGAAAATATGCAAAGGCCCATCAATAGTTAATGGATAAATTTTAAAAGTTTAATTGATTTAAGGAAACAAAATATATACCGATGGGAAAGAGCAGACTATAACTATGCAGAACAAAGTGGATAATTTCATAAATAATGTTGAGCAAAAGAGGCAAAGACAGACATCAGAAGGAGTTCAGGAATGCTGGTAATTAATGTTCTGTTTCTTGAACTGGGTGCTGATTATATAGGTGTGTTCAGTGAAAATTCAAGCTTAACACTTCTGAATAAATTAGATCTATATGTATCAGCATAAACAGAACTGGAAACCTAGTGTTCAGTGAATAAGGCAATTTCCATAAATTTATATTCAATTCTAACAATCATACGGATTCCATTTATGTACATTAAAAGAAAACATCAATAATACTTTTTAAAAAGTGTGATATAAATATTAAAATATGCCATATTAATTGCATCTGGAGAGGAGATGAGAGGAATGGGACTGTGGATTGAATATAAACTTAAGACTATCTGTAGATTTCCTTAAAAGATTAAAAATCTGAAGTTTACATATTCAAAAAAATTTTTATTTAGTAGAAAATTACATGAATGTTTGTTATTCTTTGTGCTTTTCTTTTCACCTTCCTGGTTATCTCAAATGTAAAAAATATAAACAATAACCTCAATTTTGAAGGGAAAAAAAGAAGAAAAAGGGAGAAACATACTTGTATAAGGAAAATAATCAATACTGGCCAATACTGGCTACTTCTGGGGTAAGGGCTTACTTATAATTTTCTACTCCAGACTTTACTGTACAATTAGATTTTCTACCATGAGTATCTTAGAAAAATCAGGAACAAAAATTTTTAATCTTCATATGAATTCTTGATTCCTTTACTTAGACAGTACAAGTCTCCTTGTAGCACTTTCTTTATTGTTATCACTGTTTTATAGCCTACTTAGCTTTCTCCTACTGAAGATCTCCTTCCTCCTCTTTATCATTTTTGTAATTAGTAAAACACCATTCTAGTCCTTGGTGTCAGTGGGCCATTTACGTCTCAAGAGGAATTCCAATGAGGTATAAAGAATATAAAAGTTCCCCAAATCAATTTACCAACAGAAAGACAAATTACATATTTTCTGATACCTCCAAGTCACACATTATCTGTAAAACAATCTGTAAAATGAAAAGTCTTGATTCTGTTATTCTTAAAATCTCACTTTGAAGATTTAGGCAATATGTAATTTTAAGAAACACCATATACAAAGGCTGTAATTTTACTTCTTGACTCTGTCCTTAAGTATGCTATCTAATGACTCCTCACATTCAACAGTCACTTTATTACATCACCTTGTTTCTTCATCTTAATAATTATTATAATAAATAATCTTCTTTATTTATTAGTTTACTAATGTCTGTCTTCAACTGAAGATAGGTCTTTTTCACTGGTATTCTATGAGGTTAGAATAATGGTTGGTTACTCAAAGATGATTGACTATTCAATGAATAAATGATAGGCACTGTGCTAGATGCTAGTACAAAAATGGTAACATGGATATGTGGGATTTTTTTTTTTTTTTTGGTTGTGCCATGTGGCATACAGGATCTTAGTTTCTTGACCAGGGCCTGAACCCATGTCCCCTGAAGTGGAAGCATGAAGTCTTAACCACTGGATGACCAGGGAAGTCCTTAGGTATGTTGTTTAGCAGGAAGGTCATACATGTGAAAAAGAATAAGTGCAATTAAAAGGTACTATAGGCATTATAGTGGAAGAAATAAATACAAAATACAGATACAGAAAGATCTATAAAAAGATAAGAGAAAAAAATTTTTGAAAGTTACATAGTCTAATGAAACATGCTTTGAAAACTTTTCATTGCCAAGTCCTTGCCAAGAATTGGTGATTCAAAGATAAGTAACACAAGGTCATAGAATTTAAAATCTGGAGGGTACAACATTTAAGTAGAATATTCATTATAATGTTCTAATTGTTATGATAATAACATTTTGACAGCACAATATCATGTGAAATGCCAGGCTGGATGAAGCACAAGCTGGAATAAAGATTGCTAAGAGAAATACCATTAACCTCCGATATGCAAAATGATACCACCCTTATGGCAGAAAGTGAAGAGAAAGGTGAAAAAGGAGAGTGAAAAAGCTGGCTTAAAACTCAACATTCCTCAGTGTGTATGCCTAGAAGTGGTATTGCTGGGTCATATGGCAGATCTATTTCCAGCTTTTTAAGGAATCTCCACACTGTTTTCCATAGTGGCTGTACTAATTTGCATTAGATGCCCATCAGCAGACGAATGGATGAGGAAGCTGTGGTACATATACACCATGGAATATTACTCAGCCATTAAAAAGAATTCATTTGAATCAGTTCTAATGAGATGGGTGAAACTGGAGCCCATTATACAGAGCGAAGTAAGCCAGAAAGATAAAGACCATTACAGTATACTAACACATATATATGGAATTTAGAAAGATGGTAAAGATAACCCTATATGCAAAAAAAGAAAAAGAGACTCAGATGTATAGAACAGACTTGTGGACTCTGTGGGAGAAGGCGAGGGTGGGATGTTTCAAGAGAACAGCATCGAAACATGTATATCTAGGGTGAAACAGATCACCAGCCCAGGTTGGATGCATGAGACAAGTGCTCAGGCCTGGTGCACTGGGAAGACCCAGAGGGATGGGGTGGAGAGGGAGGTGGGAGGGGGGACCGGGATGGGGAATACATGTAAATCCATGGCTAATTCATTTCAATGTATGACAAAAACCACTGCAATGTTGTAAAGTAATTAGCCTCCAACTAATAAAAATAAATGGAAAAAAAAATTTAAATAAAAAAAAAAACAACTCAACATTCAAAAAATGAAGATCATGGCATCTAGTCCCATCACTTCATGGCAAATCAATGGGGAAACATTGTAAACAGTGACAGACTTTATTTTCTTGGGCTCCAAAAGCAATACAGATGGTGACTGCAGCCATGAAACTGAAAGATGTTTGCTCCCTGGAAGAAAAGCTATGACCAACCTAGACAACATATTAAAAAACATAGACATTACTTTGCCGACATTTACTAGAATGCCAACATTCTAGTCAGAGCTATGGTTTTTCCAGTAGTCATGTATGAATGTGAGAGTTAGACCATAAAGAAGGCTGAGTGCCAAAAAATTGATGCTTTCAAATTGTGGTGTTGGAGAAGACTCTTCAGAATCCCTTGGACTGCAAGGAGATCAAATCAGTCAATCCTAAAGGAAATCAACCTTGAATATTCATTGGGATGACTGATACTGAAACTGAAGCTCCAATGCTTTGGCCACCTGATGTGAAGAGTTGACTCATCGGAAAAGGCCCTGATGCTGTGAAAGACTGAAGGCAGGAGGAGAAGGGGACAACAGAGGATGAGACAGTTGGATGGCATCACCAACTCAGTGGACATGAATTTGAGCAAGCTCTGGGAGATGGTGAAGGACAGGGAAGCCCAGCCTGTTGCAGTCCATGGGGCTGCAAAGAGTCGGACAACAGAGAAGACAACAGAGGCAGTTTGACCAAGTGCTGGACCAGTTTCTAAGGGAACACCAGAGCTGAATCTTACAGAATGAGTAAGAGATAAATTTCCAGATATTATCTTAAACTAGGGTATGATTCTTTCATCTTAAGGTAAACAAAACTCTCTCAATGCACATTAAGCTATAGCTTACAATTGATGCTTTTTTTTAAACCATTTTTCAGCCAAAACTCTTAAAATGAGAATTTCTACTTCACAAGTTCTATTTCAAAGGTCATTAATAATTTCATGAACACAAAATTGAAAGGTCACTATTGTCCATTCTCACTCTCTTATCTGGGCATAAGTAACCTAAATTCACTTGGTTTTCTTCCCTTTTCTTTGTTTATAATTTTATTGCTTTTACAGGTCCTTCTTCCTCAACTTCCTCAGTCTATCTATCCTTCCAGAGGAAGATCTAGCTGTATCCTTTCACATATCTAAATAGGGCTATACATAGATATACAAACAACATAGATACATACAGACATTAGATGTAGATATAACATATCTGTATCTATGCCTGATATCTTTAACCAGAATTACTATACCTTTGTGCCAGGAGTATTTCCAAATTATATTTTGCAGTGATTCCAGAACTGAATGTTCAATTTTATTTTCTGAGTATTTACAAATTACCTCTTTATTATATTCTTTTAGGGTTTCAGATTTCAGTCTGAGATTTACTGCAATTCAACAAATGCCTATTGAAAACCCATATGTGTGAGATATTGTTTGAGGCACCAAGTGAGGGATAAAAGGTCACTGAAGTCATAATGAATCCTCATCCTGAGGCTTAAAAATTTATAATGAAATTATTAGTAAGCCTCATATGCAACTGGCATAAAAAGCTGATCACACCAATTTTTTTAGTTTTGGCTGCTATGACTGGATAGAAACTAACTAGATCTGTGAACTCGGAAGAGATATTTATGCTGATTGGATTTTAACATTATTATTTGAAAAATGGGAGTCATATTATTTGTCTCAGAGAATTAGAATAAGGAATAAAAAAGATAATGTTGCAAGGAATTACTAACATAGTAAAGACATCTCAAACAGCGTGTGTATACCAGACCATAAAGCAAGACTCAACAAGTTTTACAGAATCATTATTACACATACCACACTCTCTGACAATTATGCAACTAATTTTAAATTAGTAACCTGACACATACTCTAAGAAAAGTTCCTATACTTGGAAAATTTTAAATCACACAGTAAATAACTATTCATTAAAGAAGAAATGAATGGAAATTTGGAAATACATAAGACTAATCAATAATGAAGCGCTATATATAAATACTGGTCCCATCACTTCATGGCAAATAGATGGGGAAACAACATAAACACTGACAGACTTTATTTTCTTGGGCTCCAAAATCACTGCAGATGGTGACTGTAGCCATGAAATTAAAAGATGCTTGCTCCTTGGAAGAAAGTGAGCGCCGAAGAATTGATGCTTTTGAATTATGGTGTTGGAGAAGACTCTTGAGAGTCCTTTGGACTGCAAGGACTCTTGCAAAACCAAGTGAATCAGTCAATCCTGAAGGAAAATAGTCCTGAATATTCACTGGAAGGACTGACGCTAAAGTTGAAGCTCCAATACTTTGGCCACCTGATGTGAAGAAATGACCCACTAGAAAAGACCCTGATGCTAGGAAAGAGTGAAGACAGGAGGAGAAGGGGATGACAGAGGATGAGATGGTTGGATGGTATCACTGACTCAATGGACATGAGTTTGAGCAAGCTCCAGG
Source organism: Odocoileus virginianus (assembly GCF_023699985.2). NCBI lineage: Eukaryota > Metazoa > Chordata > Mammalia > Artiodactyla > Cervidae > Odocoileus > Odocoileus virginianus. The sequence continues at coordinate 75,976,362 of NC_069678.1, forward strand.
AGTTGGTGATAGACAGGGAAGGCTGGTATGCTGCAGTCCATGGGGTCGCAAAGTCGGACACAACTGAGTGACTGAACTGAATTGATATATAAATGCTTGCAGCAACAAAGCTGATGACCAATTCCAGGAAAATGTATGGCCCTAAATGCTATGTTAGGAAAAAAGGGTGAAAAATAATGAACTTAGCATTCAAATTGCCAGCTGAAAAAGACCAGAAAAGTAAGCCTAAATAATGTGGAAGAAGGAAATAGAAAAGAACAGAAATTGGTGAAAAAAATTAAGATTTTAGGAAAAGACTAATAAGATGAAGAAATGTCTAGTAACTAAATTTTTTAAAAGGTGGCACAAGTGAACAATTTCAAAAATGAAGAAAGAATATAATTACAGTTATAGCAGAGATTAAAATAAAATACTTTCAACAAATTGATGCTAGTATATTCTAAAACTTACACTAAATTATATATATCTATAAAGTGACTTACAAAAAACGACTCCAGAAATAATAGAAAACCTAAATGAACATGTATACATTAAATTGAGTCAGCAGTTACAAAATTTCCCCCAAAGAGCAGGCCCCAATAACTTTATAATTTCTACTGTATACCCATGATACAAATATTTCTTATCTTATACAAGCTTTTCCAGAAAACAGAAAGAGATTTCTGGCTGTTTGTCCAAATGTATTTTCTTCTTCCCACGTAAAAACTAGATTACATGTCCCAGCTTCCCATACCATTAGATGAAGCCATGTGACTGAGTTCTAACCAATGGAATTTGAATGAAAGTGATGTCATAAAAACCTCCCACATACATTTCTCCATAATCTTTCTTCCTTTAGGCTTGGCTGGGATGGAGATGATTCCAAGGAAACTTTGGAAACCAAGTGTCATCATTGATCTAATTGACATTTACAGAACACTCAACCCAAATAAAATGAAACACAACATATCAGGATATGTGGGATGCCAATAAAGCAACATACAGGGGAAAATCAATACTAAAAAACTGTAATATAAGGGGAAAATGTGAAACACCCTTAAAAACTAAAATAAGTAAATTAAGACCAAAGAAAACAGAAGAAAAAAATTAAAAAAACCAAATGGAAACCAATGAAATAGAAAACAGAAAAACAATAGAGAAAATCAATGAAACAAAAAGCTGGTTCTTTGACATCTATGTAATTGATAAGCTTCTAGCTAGATTGACTAATAAGAAAAAAGACACAAATTATCAGTATCAGAAATGAGAGAGGTGACATTACTACAGATACTATAGCTATTAAAAGAATAATAAGGCAATATTATGAATAATTTTACACTAATAAATTTTAAAACTTAGATGGAAAATTCCTTAAAAGATATGTTTTCAAAGTTCACTCAAGAAGAAACAGATAACATAGATAGACACACATCTTTTCAAAAAACTGACATTGTATCTAAAATTCTTACAAAGAAAACTCTATGTCCAGGAGCTTCACTGGTAAATTCTACCAAACACTTAAGGGGAAAAAATATTACTAATTCTACAGAACTGCTCCAAAACGTTGAAGAGAATTTTTTATTCATTCTATGAGACTATACAAAAACTAGGAATAAAGGACAGAGAGAAAGAGAAATGGACGAAATTACAAACTGAACATAGATGTAAAATGCACCTATGAACATGGAAAATTCTAAACAACACTTAAGCAAATTAAATCCAACGTTATGTTAAAAAGGTGATGAAGTGGAGTCTATCCCAAGAAAATAAGGTTGGATTACATTAAAAAATAAATGCAATTTACCATATAAACAAAATAAAAAGAAAATCTATGTGATTAATAAGGATCTATGTCAATAGACATGAAAATTTTTGAGATTTATTCTTGATTTCTTTTTTTTTTTAATAAAAGCTCTCAGAAACTAGGCAGAAGGGTATCTCAATCCTAGTTATCAGGTTCCCCAAGCTGATAAAGTTCATTTATTTTAAAAAATCGGGGGGGGGGGATCGCTTTAGGCCTGAAGCCGTAAGCGTCCAAGTGATTTTAGCAGGATGAGCTCAATCGGCACCGGGTATGATCTATCAGCTTCTACATTCTCTCCGGATGGAAGAGTTTTTCAAGTTGAATATGCTATGAAGGCTGTGGAAAATAGTAGTACAGCTATTGGAATCAGATGTAAAGACGGCGTTGTCTTTGGGGTAGAAAAATTAATCCTGTCTAAACTTTATGAAGAAGGTTCCAACAAACGACTTTTTAATGTTGATCGACATGTTGGAATGGCAGTAGCAGGTTTGTTGGCAGATGCTCGTTCTTTAGCAGACATTGCAAAAGAAGAGGCTTCCAACTTTAGATCTAACTTTGGATATAACATTCCACTAAAACATCTTGCAGACAGAGTGGCCATGTATGTACACGCGTATACACTCTACAGTGCTGTTAGACCTTTTGGCTGCAGTTTCATGTTAGGGTCTTACAGTGTGAATGACGGTGCACAACTCTACATGATTGACCCATCGGGTGTTTCATGTGGTTATTGGGGCTGTGCCATTGGCAAAGCCAGGCAGGCTGCAAAGACAGAAATTGAAAAACTTCAGATGAAAGAAATGACCTGCCGTGATGTTGTTAAAGAAGTTGCAAAAATAATTTATATAGTCCACGATGAAGTTAAGGATAAAGCTTTTGAACTAGAGCTCAGCTGGGTTGGTGAAATAACTAATGGAAGACATGAAATAGTTCCTAAAGATATAAGGGAAGAGGCAGAGAAATATGCCAAGGAATCTTTGAAGGAAGAAGATGAATCAGATGATGATAACATGTAACATTTGCTTGTATATTAAATTTCTAATACAGTCCCATGTAACTATTTAGCCCTTTGGATTATTACATACCAATTTTCATTAAATTTTTGTCTTATAACGAAAAAAAAAATAAAAAATCAGACTTAATAGTGAAAGAATGAATGCTTTCCTCCTAAAATCAGTAAAGGGATGTCCACTTGTACAACTTCTATTGAACACTGCAATGAAGGTTCTAGCCAGTGCAAGCAGGCATGAAAAAGTAAAAAGTCATCTAGATTAAGAAGGGAGAAAATAAGTGTTATATTCTCAGTGTTTTGGTCTGAATGTTTTTCTGCTGCTGAAATGCATATGTTGAAATCCTAATGCTTAATGTGATAGTTCTAAGTGGTGGGACCTCCAAGATCTGGGTGGATCATGAGAGTGGAGTTCTCGTGAAGGGATTAGTGCTCTTAAGAAAAAGATCCCACAGGGCTCCCTAGCCCCTTCCACCATTCGAGGGCACAGCAAGAAGCCAGAAGAGAGCTCTCACTAGACACAAAACTTGATCGTTTAAGCACCCTGATCTCAAATTTACAGCTTCTAGAACTGTGCGAAATAAAATTCTGTTGTTTATACATTCAGTTTGTGGTATTATGCTATAGCAGCTTGAATTAACTAAGGCACACAGAGAACATTATCATCTACCTAGAAAATCCTGTGCAATTCTATATAAACCAGTAAAACAATTAAGTGAGTTTAATAAGACTGCAGAATATAAGAACAATACACAAAAATCAACTGTTTTCTGGAACTGTAAAACTCCTAGAAGAAAACAGAAAAAAATATTTCATGGCATCAGCCTTGGCAATTATTTCATGAATATGACACCAAAAGCATAGATAACAAAAGCAAAAATTGACAAATGGTACTGTATCAAACTAAAAAGTTTCTGCACAGCAAAGAAAACAACAGAGTGAAAAGACAACAGAGAATGGAAAAAACATTTGCAAACCATAAGAGGTTAATTTCCAAAATATAAAAGCTACAACTCAGTGGCAAAAGAACTAAGAACCCACCTTTAAAATGGGCTATAGACTTGAACAGACATTTCTCCAAAGAAAACACATAAATGGCCAATAGGCATATGAGAAGATGTTCAAAGTTTCTAACCATTAGGGATCTGCAAATCAAAACCACAAGGAGATATAATCTCACACTTGTTAGAATGGTTATTTTCAACAACAACATAAAAGAGGATGCAGAGAAATTGGGAGTTCCGGTACACTGTTGCTTGAAATGCAAAATGGTGCAGCTGCTATGGAAAAAAGAATGCACATTCTTCAAAAAATTAAAATTAGAACTACCATATGATTCAACAATCTCATTTTTGGGTATTTATCAAGAAGAAATGAAAATAAGATCTCAAAGAGGTATTAGTAGCCAAAACTGGATAAAACCTAAATATCTATCAATGTATGAATGGATAAAGAAAATGAAGCATACACACACACACACACACACACACACACAATGGAATATTATTCAGCCTTTAAAAGAGGAAAATCCTCAAAATATGACAACATGGATGAACCTGAAGGACATTAGCCTAAGTTAAATAAATTAAACACATTAGGACAAATACTGTGCGATTCCTCTTATATATATATTAGGTATATTAAACAATCATATTCATAGAATCAAAGAACAGAATGGTGGTTGCCAGGGGCTGGAGGAAGGAAGGAACTGGTGAGTTGCTAATCAGTGGGCATAAAATCTCAACTATGCAAGACAGATAAGTTCTAGAGATCTGCTATAAAACATTGTGCTTATAGAAAATAGTACTGTATTACACACTTAAAAATTTAAGAGGATAGATGTCATGTTAAGTGTTCTTACCACAATAAAATACAATTATTTTTAAAAAGTAGAAAAAAGTTTTTCTATATACTATTAAAAACAATTAGAAATTGAAATGTTTAAAAATTACCATTTGCAACAGCATAAAAGTATGAAAAGTTGTTTCACAACTTAACATGAAAAGTTGTGTCCGACTCTGTTGTAACCCTGTGGACTGTAACCCGCCAGGCTCTTCTGTCCATGGGATACCCCAGGCAAGACTATTGGAGTGGGTTGCTATTTCCTTCTCCAGGGGATCTTTCTGACCCAGGACTCCAATCAGCGTCTCCTGCATTGGCAGGTGGATTCTTGACCACTGAGCCACCTGGGAAGCCTAAAAATATGAAATATTTAGGCATAAATCTGATAAAAGATGTGAAAAAGCTGTGCATAGCCAACTAAAAAATATTGCTAAGAGGAATTAAGGATGATCTAAATAAATAGAGACACATACCTTGCTCATGAGTTGAAAGACAAACTCAGTTCAGTTCAGTTCAGTTCAATTGCTCAGTCGTGTCCGACTCTTTGCGACCCCATGAATCACAGCACGCCAGGCCTCCCTGTCCATCACCAACTCCCGGAGTTTACTCAAACCCATGCCCATCGAGTCGATGATGCCATCCAACCATCTCATCCTCTGTCGTCCCCTTCTCCTCCTGCCCCCAACCCCTCCCAGCATCAGGGGCTTTTCCAGTGAGTCAACTCGTCGCATGAGGTGGCCAAAGTACTGGAGTTTCAGCTTCAGCATCAGTCCTTCCAATGAACACCCAGGACTGATCTCCTTTAGCATGGACTGGTTGGATCTTGCAGTCTAAGGGACTCTCAAGAGTCTTCTCCAACACCACAGGTCAAAAGCATCAATATTTCGGCGATCAGCTTTCTTCACAGTCCAACCCTCACAACCATACATGACCACTGGAAAAACCATAGCCTTGACCAGACGGACCTTTGTTGGCAAAGTAATGTCTCTGCTTTTTAATATGCTATCTAGGTTGGTCATAACTTTCCTTCCAAGGAGTATGTGTCTTTTAATTTCATGGCTGCAACTAGAGAGTAACCCCTGCTTGCCGCAATGAGAGAAAAGCCTATGCAGCAAAGCCTGTGTATCAGTGAAGACCCAGCACAACCAAAAATAAAGAAAAAAAAAAACCAGATGGACAAATCAAATTTTATTTTCTTTTTAAGAATTATTTATTATTTTTGGCTGCACTGGGTCTTTTTGTGGCCCATGGGCTCTTTGTTGATGTGTGCAGGCTTTCTCTAGTAGTGATTAACCAGAGGTGACTCTCTAGTTGTGGTATGCAGGCTTCTCATTACGGTGGCTTCTCTTGTTGTGGAGCATGGTCTCTAGGGAGCACAGACTTCAGTAGTTGTGACGCATGTGCTCAGTAGTTGCAGAGTACAGGCTCAGTAGTTGTGGCTCACGGGTTTAGCTGCACCACAGTATGTGGGATCTTAGTTCCCAGGGATCAAACCTGTGTCCTCTGCTTTGGCAGGTGGATTCTTAACCACTGGACCACCATGAAAGTCCTAAAAATAAAATTCTAAAACACATATTCTTCAAAATACACTACTAATAGAATGAAAATTCAATCTGCAGACTGGAAGAAAATCTCAGCAAAGCATATACTAACTAAGACTTGGCATCCAAAACTGGGAGATTGGGATTCACAAATACATTACAGGACAGCTAAAATTAAAGACTGACCATACCAAAGTCTGGTAAGAATATGGAGAAATTAGAACTCTTATATTCTGTTGAAGGGAATGAACAATGGTACAATCACTTTGGAAAATAGTTTGACAGTTTCATGAAAAGTTAAACATATGCCTACCATGTGACTCAGCCATTCTATTTCTATATATTTACCCAAGAGAAAAAGAAATATACATCCATACAATTTTCATAGCAGCTTTATTTGTAATAGCCAAAACTTGTGTGTTGCCTAGAATTTTAAGATCTTTGCAAGATTCCTGGCCCTTGGTATATATGCACCTACCTTCACCCAGGTATTTTAAAAGGAATACTCTAGGTACTACTTTGAAAAGATTGTACAGATGTTATTAAGGCCCCAAATTAGCTGAATTTAAGATAGGAAGATGATCTGAGTTGGTCTGACTTAATCACTTGAGCCCTTTATATCTGGGTCTAGAGGTCAGACTGGTAAAGTCAGGGATCTGAAGCATGAGGGAGATTCATGTATAAAAAGTTCCCTGCTCTTGGTCAGAAGATGGAGGTAGCCATGTGGCAAAGAATGAAGAAAGCCTATAGCAGCTGAGAGCAGTCCCTAACTGAAGCCAGCAAGAAAAAGGGAGCCTCGGTTCTACAACTAGAAGAAGCTAGATTTAGTCAACAACCAAAATGAGCTTGGATGTGGATTTTTTCCGCAGTGCCACTAGAAAGAAATGCAGCCTGGCTGACACCTTGATTTCAGTCTTGTAATACTGTAAGCAGATCAATCTGGCCACAGTGTACCTGGACTTACACCCTAAATAACTAAAAACTAATAAATGGGTGTTGTTATATGCAGTTTAGATTGTAGCAGCTTGTTATGCAGAGATAGAAAGCTACTACAAACCAGAAACAACTCAAACAACCATCAACAGATTGAAATATATTCATACAATGTAAACCTCTCATTAATAAATAGAAATAAACTATTGATACACACAACACGAATAAATTTTAAAATTCTTCTGAAAGCCAAAAAAAAAAAGGCTGCATAACTGTATGATCTCGTTTTCATAAAACTCTAAAAAATGCAAACTAGTCTACAGTGACAGAACGAAGATGAGTGATTGCTTAGAGATGGGGGACAGGGAAGGATGGGAAGAAGGTTTACATAGAAGACTTCCCTGGTGGTACAGTGGATAAAAATCCACCTGCCAATGCAGGGGACACAAGTTCAATTCCTGGTTCAGGAAGATTGCACATACTGCAGGGCACCTAAGCCTGTGTGCCACAACTACCGAGCCCGTGCTCTAGAGCCCACTTGCTGCAGCTACTGAGCCTGTGTGCCATGACTGCTGAAGCCTGCATGCCCTAGAACCTGGGCCCTGGCAGCAAAATACCACAATGAGAAGCCTGCACACCACAATGAAGAGTAGCTCTCACTTGCCACAATTTTAAGTTTTACAGCCAGCTCATTCTGAAGGCTTTATCTGGACATGATATTAAAAATCAGATGGATACAGATGGCTAACAAACACATGAAAAGATGCTCAACATCACTCATTCTCAGAGAAATGCAAATCAAAACCACGAGGTACCATTACACGCCAGTCAGGATGGCTGCTATCCAAAAGTCTACAAGCAATAAATGCTGGAGAGGGTGTGGAGAAAAGGGAACCCTCTTACACTGTTGGTGGGAATGCAAACTAGTACAGCCGCTGTGGAAAACAGTGTGGAGATTTCTTAAAAAACTGGAAATGAGACAAGTGCTTGGGCCTGGTGCACTGGGAAGACCCAGAGGAATCAGGTGGAGAGGGAGGTGGGAGGGGGGATCGGGATGGGGAATACATGTAAATCCATAGCTGATTCAATGTATGACAAAAACCACTACAATACTGTAAAGTAATTAGCCTTCAACTAATAAAAATAAATGGAAAAAAAAAAACTGGAAATAGAACTGCCATATGACCCAGCAATCCCACTCCTGGGCATACACACCGAGGATACCAGACCTGAAAGAGACACGTGCACCCCAATGTTCACCGCAGCACTGTTTATAATAGCCAGGACATGGAAGCAACCTAGATGCCCATCAGCAGACGAATGGATGAGGAAGCTGTGGTACATATACACCATGGAATATTACTCAGCCATTAAAAAGAATTCATTTGAATCAGTTCTAATGAGATGGATGAAACTGGAGCCCATTATACAGAGTGAAGTAAGCCAGAAAGATAAAGACCAATACAGTATACCAACGCATATATATGGAATTTAGAAAGATGGTAAAGATAACCCTATAGGCAAAACAGAAAAAGAGACACAGATGTACAGAACAGACTTTTGGACTCTGTGGGAGAAGGCGAGGGTGGGATGTTCTGAGAGAACAGCATCGAAACGTGTATATTATCAAGGGTGAAACATCACCAGCCCAGGTTGGATGCATGAGACAAGTGCTCAGGCCTGGTACACTGGGAAGACCCAGAGGGATCGGCTGTAGAGAGAGGTGGGAGGGGGATCGGGATGGGAAATGCATGTAAATCCATGGCTGATTCATGTCAATGTATGGCAAAAACCACTACAATATTGTAATTAGCCTCCAACTAATAAAAATAAATTGAAAAAATAAAATAAAATAAAAATCAGATGGGCAGAAAATTATAAGCAAGTCTTTGATGATTGAGGAGAAAGAAATGGCAACCCACTTCACTATTTTTGCTGGAGAACCCCATGCACAGACAAGCCTGGCAGGCTATAGTCCATGAGGGCCACAAAACGGTCAGACATGACTTAGCCACTGAACAACTTTAATGACTGAGGCCAAACTATAACAATTCTTTCAGAAAAAAAGTCCAGGCCTAAATAATCTATTCCATGATCAAAAACAAGAAAATAGCAGTAAACAAACAAAAAACACAAATAAACACACACAAATCTGTCATCATTGCAGATACTCTCGGGACTCATCTGTTTTTGAAGATGTGCAAGTCCTAGTGAGAAAGGTACCAGACTTCAAAGCAGAAATTCTGAGCTAAATTCTGATTCAGCCTCATGGTATCAAACTCAGCAGTGGAGTGGGGGGGAAGGATGAAAGATTATATTAGCTAATAAAACGAAAAACATTTTCTGACTTACTTCACTCAGGATGATATTCTCTAGGTCTATCCACGGTACTGTAAATGGCAATATTCTTTTTTATGTTGATCAATACACATATATGTACTAACATATATGTAGCACATATATATGTATTACTATACACACTTATATCACTTCTTAAATTATCTGTTGATGTGCGCTCAGGCTGTTACCATGTCTTGGCTATTTTATATAGCTGCTATGAACACTGGGATGCATGAATCTTTTTGAACTAGGGTTTTCATCTTTTCAGGATATATGCCCAGGAGTGAGATCAATGGATCTTCTTTTAGTTTTCAAGGAAACTCCACACTATCTTCTATAGTGGTTGTACCAAGTTACCGTCCCACCAACAGACATGATTCCCTTTTCTCCATACCCTCTCCAGCTTTTATCATTGGCAGACTTTTTGATGATAGCCATTCTGACAGATGAAGGTGATACCTCATTGTGGTTTTTATTTTCATCTCTCTAATAATTAGTGATTATTAAAGCATCTTTTCATGTGCCTGTTGGCCACTGGTATGTCTTCTTTGGAGAGAGGTCTATTTAGGTCTTCTGCCTATATTTTACTTGGGTTGTTTATTGAGTTGAATGAGCAGTTTGCTATTTTGGATATTAATCCCCTGTTTACCATATCATTTGCAAATATCTTTTCCCATTCTGTAGGTTGTTTTTGATTTGTTGTTTCCTTTGCCGAATTGCCAAATTTCTTTTCCAAAGATTGCTTCCTTTTAAATTTTATTAGGTCCCACTTGTTTATTTTTGTTTTTGTTTATTTTGCCTTGGGACACTGACATAAGAAAATATTGCTATGATTTATGTCAGAGAATGTATTGCCTATGTTCTCTCCTAGTTTTATGATGTCATGTACTATATTTAAGTCCTTAAGTCACTCTGACTTTATTTTTGTGTATAGTGTGAGGGAGTGTTTGAACTTAGTGCTGATTTACATGTGGTTGTCTAGCTTGCCCAACACCACTGAACAGACTTTCTTTCCACCATTGTATAGTTTTGCCTCCTTTGTCACAGACTGACTGTAGGTGTGTGACTTTATTTTGGGGCTCTCTATTCTGTTCCATTAAGCTAAATGTATGTTTTGAGGCCACTACCACACTGTTTTCACTCTGCAGCTTTGTAGCATTAAGTGTGGAAGGGTTATGACTCCAGCTTAGTTCTTTTTCCTCAGGATTGCTTTGGCAATTCTGGGTCTTTTCTGGTTCCATATAAATTTTAGGAATATTTGTTCTGGTTCTGTGAAAAAATGTCATAGGTATTTCGATAGAAATCACATTAAATCTGTAGATAGCTTTGGGAAGTATGGTCATTTTAACAATACAAACAATGAGCATGGCTATCTTTCCATTTCTTTGAATAACCTTCAGTTTCCCTTATCATTGTTTGATAGTTTTTAGTGTGTAGGTCTTTCACCACCTTGACAAAGTTTCTTCCTGTTTTGTTTTTTTTTTTAATTTAAAATGGAATTGGTTCTTTGCTTTCTTTGTCTGGTATTTCATTGTTAGTGTAAAGATATGCCACAATTTCTGTACATTATTATTGTATCCTGCTACCTTGATGAATTCATTTATTGGTTGTAAAGGTTTTTGTGGGGAGACTTCAGGGTTCTCTCTATAGAGTACCATGTCATCTGCAAACAGTGACAGTGTTACCTATTACCTTCCAATTTGGATACCTTTTATTTCTTTTTCTTGTCTGATTTCTGTGGCTAGGACTTCTAATACTATGTTGAATAGAAGTGGCAAGAGGGTAAGAGTAGGCATTCTGTCTTGTTTCTACCTTTAAAGGAAAGATTTTCAGTTTTGAGTATTATGTTGGCTGTGCAGTTGGCAAAAATGACTTTTGTTATGTTGAGGTATATTCACTCTATACCTCTTCTGTAAGAGTTTTTATCATGAACAAAGGTTGAATTTGTCAAATGTTTCTTCTTTTCCTATTGAAATGGTCATGTGGGTTTTGTCTTTCCTTTTGTTAACGTGGTGCATCATACTGATTAATTTGCATATGTTAAACAATCCTTGAGACTCTGGAATGAATCCATCTTGACCATGGTGTATGGTCCTTTTTGTGTATTGTTGGATTTGGTTTGCTAACATTTTTGTTGAGAAATTTTGCATCTATATTCGTCAAAAATACTGGCTTGTTACTTTCTTTTTTGTAGTGTCTTTGTCTAGTTTTGATACCAGGGTGATGGTGGCTTCATAGAATGAATTTGGGAGTGTTCCTTCTTTTTGAACTTTTTGGAATAGTTTGAGAAGGTCAGGTATAAATCCTTTGTATGTTTGGTAGCATTCCCCAGTGAAGCCATCTAGTCATGGACTTTGTTTTCAAGGAATTTTTTTTTATTACAGATTTTTATTTCACAACTAGTGCTTCTTGACTCAATTTTGGTAGGCTTTATGTTTCCAGAAACTTGTCAATTTCTTATAGCCTGTCCAATTTGTCGGTACATAACTGTTCATAGTGTTCTTTTATGTATTTATGTGGTATTGGTTGCTAATTTTCCTCTTGCATTTATTTTGTTCATTTGGATCTTCTCTTTCTGTTGGACAAGCTGGCTAAAGGTTTATGACAAACTTCTTTTAGAATTCAATATCAAGAAGCAGTCTTTTAGACCAAATGATAATGCATTCAACTGTCCAGACCTAAGAAGTATACACCCAGTTATCCTTTGCCCTGAATACAAGAAAGTTTAGACTAAAATTCAAGCTTGATTATGAGAATTATGCTAACTAAAATTTCTAAATTAGGACTTTTCTATTTCTCCTTTCAATTTTTAACTTTATATCTTAATCAGTTCTATTATATGACTTTCATTGAAAACCACTTTAAATTCTTTCTGAAAGTAAAAAAGTCATACATTTCTTAAATTCATTAGAACTTTGTTAGTGCTTCAAAAAGTGTCCCATACTTTTGTGTCCCTGGGCACTTTAAAATTGATCCTTGAATTCTGCTTACAGCTTAGTAACCAATAGGGATAGAACTGTGAATGGTTCATATTACAATTTGAAGAATTCCCACACAATAAGAATGGAATTTAGTAATTCCATAATTATTTACTGAGCACCTACCATGTGCCAGACACATTCTGAAGCCAATGATACCATGATGAAAAAGATGAGGGTCCTGGGGCTCATATTTTAGTAAGAGAGGACAAAGAATAAACACAAAGCAAATATAATACTTTTAGAGAGTAAGAAAGATCTTAAAGAAATCACTTAAGAATGAGTCAGAAATTGGAAAGGATATCTCAAGATAATGTGTATTTTTGTACTATTATCCATAAAAAAATCTGAATTGTCAATTTAAAAGGGATACTACCTATATTTGTCATCAGTTCAACTACTGGGGGCACTTAAAAAAAAAAAACAATGCTAGGGAGTTTTGTTTAAGGTTTAGAAGTAGAAAATGTTGAACATTATTAGAGCATCAAAATAACATAAGCAGTTATGTTATTTAAGTTCATTATACAAACAACAGAGAAGTCTGTTGACTTTTCCTAAAGGTAGCCTTCTATTGGGCTTCCCTGGTGGCTCAGATGGTAAAGGATCTGCCTGCAATGCAGGAGACCTGGGTTCAATTCCTGGGTTAGGAAGAGCCTTCTATCTCTATTTCTTAGGTTTTCTCTGCATTTTCCCAGGTCCTTTACACTGTAACCTTCTGTCCAAAAGATAAGCAGATCATTAAGTCAAAAGATAAACATGTGTCGCTGGCTAGGATAAGCACTTTAATCTCCCTGACTTGAATCAGGTAGGTATGATATCACTGAACCCACTGTTTTCTCTTCTTCATGCAATTGCAGCATCCTCTGGTGGAGGTTAGTTTATTTGATAACCTTTGAAATAAGCTTTTACAGATTTTGAGAAATAGCTTTTATGGAATTTAGCACAGGAATAAAATATTTGGTACTTCATTATCTTCATTAAATTATCAACTTCGCAAAGTATTATGTTAGTGCTTACTGGCAAACATACATCTGAGAGATACGCAATTATACAAGTACAAATAATAAGGACACTACTACAAATAAATGCTAATACATTATTCTGTAAAGTATTCAAATGAATTTTGATGGGAAAACAATTTTCTCATGCGATTTAAATTCTCTAATTGTGTCTTTTTATATTTTTACTTCCATCACATGTACATTTATTACCTATTCAGAAAAACTAAAAAGCACAACTGAAAAAGGTAAAATAAGCTATTTAATACAATTTTATCCAATGGGACAAAAAATGTATTTGTTTCTAACAAGTGATACAAAATTGATGAAATATAACAGCATAATTTATAAAATAGCAAAGATTCTTAGTTTTTACAGGATATTTTACAATCCAATCTCATAACTAGGTAATGGTAATCTATAAAAGAACATATAAGCAAAACTTGGAGATTAGTGCTTTTTCATTTCTGAACTCTATTTTCTTCTAGTTATAGGTGTCGCTGCTTTCCACGGAGAACCTGTAATAAGGGGAAGGGTCTCAAGAGAACAAAGTCATGACAGTGGGATTAACTGGAAACCCACCCAAAAGCCCTGAGATTCCAGTACCAGAGATAGTGGTAGAATGCCAGGAGAGTGAAGTATGTGTGGCTGACCCATCATATATGCTTATTATAATAAATAACTGAAGAGGAGATGAACTGAAGTCAGAAATTAATGGATGCATAAGCTAAGAGTAAGTATAAAGGAAGAGGGACTCAAATGCTTACAAATCAAGAAGGGAACTCCAAATTCTAACCAGAGAAGCAATCACAGCTGCTGTCTGGGCACAGACAACAAAACCACAGTACAAAACAAGTGCTGAGCCAGACTAGAGAGTCACAAGGGCATTCTTTTTTTTATTTTTTAATTGAAGTATCATTGACATACAACATTATAATAGTTTCAGGTGTGTAATACAGTGATTCAACATTTATACAGTATGAAATTATCACCATAATAAATCTAGTAACCATCTGTCATCACACAAAGTTACTGCAGTATTATTGACTATATTCCCTATGCTGTACATTACATCTCTATGACTCATTTATTTTATAACTACAAGTTTGTACCTGCCAATTCCCTTTACCTATTTCACCCAACCACCTCCCCCCATTCCCTTCTGGGGACCTCCAAATGTTCCCTGTATTTATAACTCTGTTTCTGTCATATTTCAGCTTGTTCATTTATTTTCTTTTCCAGATTCCACATATAAGTGAGATCATATGGTATTTATCACCTAGAGCCAGACATCCTGGAATGTGAAATCAACTGGGCCTTAGGAAGCATTACTACGAACAAAGCTAGTGGAGGTGATGGAATTTCAGTCAAGCTATTTCAAACCCTAAAAGATGATGCTGTGAAAGTGCTGCACTCAATATGCCAGCAAATTTGGAAAACTCAGCAGTGGCCACAGGACTGGAAAAGCTCAGTTTTCATTCCAATTTCAAAGAAAGGCAATGCCAAAGAATGCTCAAACTATCGCACAACTACACTAATCTCACATGCTAGCAAAGTAATGCTCAAAATTCTCCAATTCAGGCTTGAACAGTACACGAACTGAGAATTTCCAGATGTTCAAGCTGGATTTAGAAAAGGCAGAGGAACCAGAGATCAAACTGCCAACATCCGTTGGATCACTAAAAAAGCAAGAGAGTTCCAGAAAAACATCTATTTCTGCTTTATTGACTATGCCAAAGCTTTTGACTATGTGGATCACAACAAACTGGAAAATTCAGAAAGAGATGGGAATACCAGACCACCTTACCTGCGTCCTGAGACATCTGTATGCAGGTCAGGAAGCAACAGTTAGAACTGGACATGGAACAACAGATTGGTTCCAAATAGGAAAAGGAGTTCATCAAGGCTGTTATTGTGACCCTGCTTATTTAACTTATATGCAAAGTACATCATGCTAAATGCCCGGCTGGATGAAGCACAAGCTGGAATCAAAATTGCTGGGAGAAATATCAATAACCTCAGATATGCAGATGACATGACTCTTATAGCAGAAAGCAAAGAAGAACTAAAGAGCCTCTTAATGAAAGTGAAAGAGGAGAGTGAAAAAGTTGGCTTAAAACTCAACATTCAGAATAGATGGGAAACAATGGAACCAGTGACAGACTTTATTTTCTTGGGCTCCTAAACCACTGCATATGGTGACTGCAGCCATGAAATTAAAAGACGTTTGGTCCTTGGAAGAAAAAGGTATGACCAACCTAGACAGCATATTAAGAAGCAGAGACATTACTTTTGCCAACATAGGTCAAAGCTATGGTTTTTCCAGTAGTCATGTATGGATGTGAGTTGGACTATAAAGAAAGCTGAGTGCTGAAGAATTGATGCTTTTGAACTGTGGTGTTGGAGAAGACTATTGAGAGCCCCTTGGACTGCAAGATCAAACCAGTCAATCCTAAAGGAAATCAGTCCTGAATATTCACTGGAAGGACTGATGCTGAAGTTGAAACTCCAGTACTTTGGCCACCTGATGCGAGGAACTGACTCATGTGAAAAGACCCTGATGCTGGGAAAGATTGAAGGCGGGAGGAGAAGGGGACGACAGAGGATGAGATGGCTGGATGGCATCACCAACTCAATGAACATGAGTTTAAGTAAACTCCAGGAGTTGGTGATAGACAGGGAGGCCTGGCGTGCTGCAGTCCATGGGGTTGCAAAGAGTCAAACATGACTGAGCAACTGAACTGAACTGATATGGTATTTATCTTTCTATATGACCTATACACTTAGCATAATACCCTCTACGTCTATCCATGTTGTTGCAAATGGCAAGATTTCATTCTTTACGGTTGAGTAATACAAAGCCACATCTCTTGAGTCTCTTGCACTGGCAGGTGGATTCTTAACCACTAGTTCAACTTGGGACTTTCCAGGTAGTACAGCGGTAGGTTTGATCCCTGGGTCAGGAAGATCTCATGGAGTAGGAAATAGCAACCTGCTCCAGTATTCTTGCCTGGAAAATGCCATGGACAGAGAAGCCTGGCAGGCTACAGTCCATGGGGTCGCAATGAGTCAGACACAAGTGAGCAGCATGCATGGCACGTATATATACATATATATGTATATACAGATATACCACATCTTATCCATGCATTTAATAATGGGCACTTAGGCTGCTGCCATATCTTGGCTATTATAAATAATGCTGAAATGAATTATAGGGGTACATATCTTTTCAAATTAGGTTTTCATTTTCTTAACCAGAGCATTCTTATGATACTTTTGAGATGATTAGTAATGTTAAGCATCTTTTCATTTACCTGTTGGCCATCTGTGTGTCTTCTTTGGAAAGATGTCTGTTCAGATCCTCTGCCTATTTTTAACTTGTTTTTTTTTTTTTATGTTGAGTTGTATCAGTTCTCTGTATATTTTGGCTTATTACCTCCCTTAACAGGTACATTACTTGCAAATATCTCCCATTCAATAGGTGGCCTTTTCATTTTGTTGATAGTTTCCTTTGCTATATCTATACATACATACACACACACACACACACACATATACATATCTACATGTATGTGTGTATATATGTGTGTGAAAGCTTTTTAGTTCAATGTACTCTTACTTGTTTATTTTTGTTTTTGTTTCTCTTGTTTGAGGGGATATATCCAAAAAAATTACTAAGACTGATGTCAAAAAGCTTGCTGCAAGAACTTCCCTGGTGGCTCAGTGGATAAGAATCCACCTGCCAATGAAAGGGACATGGGTTTGATCCCTGGTCCAGGAAGATTCCACATGCTGTGGAGCAACTAAGTCTGCAATCCACAACTACTGAGCTTATGTCGCAACTACTGAAGCCTGCACGCCTAGAGCCTGTGCTCCACAGCAAGAGAAGCCACCACAATGAGAAGACTTCACACTACAATGAAGAGTAGCCCCCACTCTTTGCAACTAGAGAAAGCCCACGCAAAAGCAATGATGACCCAGTGCAGCCACAAAACACTTATAAGAAAGAGCTTACTGCCTATGTTTTCTTCTAGGGGTTTCATGGTATCAGATCTTAAACTTCCTCTAAGATCAGGAAGAAGAGAAGGATTTCCATTCTCACAACTTTTATTCAACATAGTATTGGCAGTCACAGCCATATCAATTAGACAGAAAAAGAAATAAAAGAAATCCAAACTGAAAAGGAAGAAGTAAAACTGTCATTGTTTGCAGATGATATGATTGTATACTTACTGATAGAAACTTCTAAAGAGGGCACCAGAAAACTACTAGAGCTCATCAATAAATTTGGTACAGATGCAGGATACAAAACTGATATATATAGAAATCTGTTGCATTTTATATACTAATATTGAACTATCAGAAACAGAAATTAAAGAAATAAGCCCATTTATAACTGCATCAAAAAGACAGTCATATTTAACTAAAGAGGTAAAAGACCTGTACTCAGAAAACTGTTAAGATGCTGAGGAAAGAAACTGAAGACAACACACATAGAGGGAAAGATGTACCTTATTCATTCATTGGAAGAATTAATACCAACACTGTGATCTAGGCTACCAAGTTACTGTGAGAATTTCATCATCTGTGCTGTACTTCTTTTACTTAAGTTTCTGGAAGGAACAGACTTATAAAAGTTCAATTTTGATGAACTACAAGAAGGCAAAGTGGTTGTCTGAGGAAGCTTTACAAACAGCTGAGGAAAGAAGAAAAGAAAAAGGGAAAAAGAGAAAGATATACCCAACTGAATGCAGAGTTCCAGAGAATATCCAGGACAGACAAGAAGGCCTTCTTAAATGAACAATGCAAAGAAACAGAGGAAAACAATAGAATGGGAAAGACTAGAGATCTCTTAAAAAAAAAATGTAGCTATCAAAGGAACATTTCATGCAAGGACGGAACAATAAAGGATAGAAGCAGGAAGGACCTAACAGAAGCAGAAGAGGTTAAGAACAGGTGGCAAGAATACATAGAAGAACTATACAAAAAGAGGTCTTAATGATCTAATTAAACATGATGTTGTGGTCACTCACATGGAGCCAAACATCCTGGAGTGTGAAGTCAAGTGGGCTTTAGGAAGCATTACTATGAACAAAGTTAGTAGAGGTGACAGAATTCTAGCTAAGCTATTTAAAATCCTAGAAGAGGATTCTGTTAAAGTGCTATACTCAATATGTCAGCAAATTTGGAAAACTCATCAGTGGCCACAGGATGGAAAAGGGCAGTTTTCATTCCAATCTCAAAGAAAGGCAATGTTGAAGAATGTTTAAACTACTGTATAATTACATTCATTTCACATGCTAGCAAGGTAATGCTCAAAATCCTTCAAGTTAGGCTTGACGTATTCTTTTCCTAAATATCACCTCCTAACTTGTTTTGAGCTTTCTCTTTCCTATTGGTCAGGCCCATAATTAAATTTATATGTAGTATAAACTTAGAGTGGGCCTATAAACGTTCAAGAAAAGAATACTAGTTTTGAATACACATTTCTGACAGAGAATAAAATGAATTACATTTTGGAAAATAAATCTGATGGATTAATAACAGAAAATATATTCAAGTAGAATTGGTTGCTTTTCTCACTTTCTATGCTATACTGGCATATCCCATTTTATTGTGCTCACAAATATCATACTTTTTTTGTTTTGGCAAATTGAAAGTTTGTGACAATCCTGCATTATCAAATGATGCCCAGCATTTTTAGCAATAAAGCATTTTTAATTAGGTTACATATGTTGTTTTCCTAGACATAATGCTATTGCACACTAAACACACTACAGTATGGTGTAAATATAGCTTTGATATGCACTGTGAAATCAAAAAAAAAAAAAATCGTGCCACTCACTTTACTGCTCTATTCACTGTATTGTCTAGTCTGAAACTGAACCTGCAGTATCTCTGAGGTATCTACACCTTTCCTAAGATTCACCAAACCTTAATTTTGGAATAAGTCAGCCACACATATTATTTTATATGCTGAAAGTTTACACATCATTTACATTACAGCCCCTGCAAAAGTAAGGTCATACACAAAGGAGAGATTATTGACCATTACTTCAATTAGCACGTGGTAGGAAATTAGTTTCTTGCCAGAGTGTTCAGGCATACGGAGGCAAAAAAAAGAGTTATCTCACTATTCCAAAGACCATTCTGCAACTTTTTAGAGTCAGCAGTTTCGGACTAAGCCCCAACCAGTAACGCTGAAGAAGCTGAAGTTGAACGGTTCTATAAAAACCTGCAAGGCATTTTAGATCTAACACCCCAAAAAGATGTCCTTTTCATTATAGGGGACTGGAATGCAAAAGTAGGAAGTCAGGAAACACCTGGAGTAACAGGCAAATTTGGCCTTGGAGTACGGAATGAAGCAGGGCAAAGGCTAATAGAGTTTTGCCAAGAGAACAGACTGGTCATAGCAAACACCCTCTTCCAACAACACAGGAGAAGACTCTACACATGGACATCACCAGATGGTCAACACCAAAATCAGACTGATTATATTCTTTGCAGCCAAAGATGGAGAAGCTCTATACAGTCAGCAAAAACAAGACCTGGAGCGGACTGTGGCTCAGATCATGAACTCCTTATTGCCAAATTCAGACTTAAACTGAAGAAAGTAGGGAAAACCACTAGACCATTCAGGTATGACCTAAATCAAATCCCTTATGATTATACAGTGGAAGTGAGAAATAGATTTAAGGGACTAGATCTGATAGAGTGACTGATGAACCATGGACAGAGGTTCATGACATTATACAGGAGACAGGGATTAAGACCATACCCATGGAAAAGAAATGCAAAAAAGCAAAATGGCTGTCTGAGAGGGCCTTACAAATAGCTGTGAAAAGGAGAGAAGTGAAAAGCGAAGGAGAAAAGGAAAGATATTCCTGTCTGAATGCAGAGTTCCAGAGAATAGCAAGGAGACATAAGAAAAAACCTTCCTCAGCAATCAATGCAAAGAAATAGAGGAAAACAAAAGAATGGGAAAGACAAGAGATCTCTTCAAGGAAATTAGAGATACAAAGGGAACATTTCATGCAAGGATGGGCTAGATAAAGGACAGAAATGGTATGGACCTAACAGAAGCAGAAGATATTAAGAAGAGGTGGCAAGAATACACAGAAGAACTGTACAAAAAAAGATCTTCACGAGCCAGATCATCACGATGGTGTGATCATTCACCTAGAGCCAGACATCATGGAATGTGAAGTCAAGTGGGAATTAGAAAGCATCTCTACGAACAAAGCTAGTGGAGGTGATGGAATTCCAGTTGAAATATTTCAAATACTGAAAGATGATGCTGTGAAAGTGCTGCACTCATAATGCCAGCACATTTGGAAAACTCAGCAGTGGCCACAGGACTGGAAAAGGACGGTTTTCATTCCAATCCCAAAGAAAGGCAAAGCCAAAGAATGCTTGAACTACCACACTATTGCTCTCATCTTACACACTAGTAAAGTAATGCTCAAAATTCTCCAAGCCAGTCTTCAGCAATACGTGAACCATGAACTTCCAGATGTTCAAGCTGGTTTTAGAAAAGGCAGAGGAACAAGAAATCAAATTGCCAGCATCCGCTGGATCATCAAAAAAGCAAGAGAGTTCCAGAAAAATATCTACTTCTGCTTTATTGACTATGCCAAAGCCTTTATTGACTATGCCAAAGCCTTTGATTGTGTGGATCACAATAAACTGTGGAAAATTCTGAAAGAGATGGGAATACCAGACCACCTGACCTGCCTCTTGAGAAACCTGTATGCAGATCAGGAAGCAACAGTTAGAACTGGACATGGAACAACAGATTGGTTCCAAATAGGAAAAGGAGTACGTCAAGGCTGTTATTGTCACACTGCTTATTTAACTTATATGCAGAGTACATCATGATAAATGCTGGGCTGGAAGAAGCACAAGCTGGAATCAAGATTGCCAGGAGAAATATCAATAACCTCAGATATGCAGATGACACCACCCTTATGGCAGAAAGTGAAGAGGAATGAAAAAGCCTCTTGATGAAAGTGAAAGAGGAGAGTGAAAAAGTTGGCTTAAAGCTTAACATTCAGAAAACTAAGATCACGGCATCTGGTCCCATCACTTCATGGGAAATAGATGGGGAAACAGCGTCAGACTTTAATTTTTTGGGCTCCAAAATCACTGCAGATGGTGATTGCAGCTATGAAATTAAAAGACGCTTACTCCTTAGAAGGAAAGTTATGACCAACCTGGATAGCATATTTAAAAGCAGAGACATTACTTTGCCAACAAAGGTCCGTCTAGTCAAGGCTATGGTTTTTCCCGTACTCCACCGTCCATTTTCTTGGACGGTGAAGAAAGCTGAGCACTGAAGAATTGATGGTTTTGAACTGTGGTGATGGAGAAGACTCTTGAGAGTCCCTTGTACTGCAAGAAGATCCAACCAGTCCATCCTAAAGGAGATCAGTCCTGGGTGTTCATTGGAAGGACTGATGTTGAAGCTGAAACTCCAATACTTTGGCCACCTCATGCGACGAGTTGTCTCACTGGAAAAGACACTAATGCTGGGAAGGACTGGGGGCAGGACAAGAAGGGGATGACAGAGGATGAGATGGCTGGATGGCATCACCAACTCGACAGGCATGGGTTTGGGTAGGCTCCAGGAGTTGGTGATGGACAGGGAGGCCTGGCGTGCTGTGATTCATGGGGTGGCAAAGAGTCGGACACGACTGAGGACTGAACTGAACTGAACTGAGTTTCTTCATCATTTTAAGATTCTGATTTTCCTTTACAAACATGGCAAGGGGATCCTCACTGCAAACCTACGAACTGTAGCCCGTCAAGGCTCCTCTGTCCATGGGGATCCTCCAGGTAAGAATACTGGAATGGGTTGTTGTGCCCTCCTCCAGGGGAATTCCCAACCCAGGGATCAAACCTGCATCTCATATCTACCTGCACTGGCAGGCGAGTTCTTTACCACTAGCGCCACCTGGGAAAACGTTGCAAACTAGAGTCAACTAAAGCAGGGCTCTCTCAAGAACTCTAGAGGGAAGTCGACTCCAAAATCCTAAAGCCTAGTGGCTGCCAAAGAAAGGGAGCAAAAGAAAATGGGGGCGAAAATGGGTGCCAGGTCGTTAACTCACCCCTGCAGTAGGAGACTCCACTGATGCCAAACTTCACAGGAACTAGAGGCGCAGAGGCTTTTTTTTTTTAAATATAGGGTCTGCCGATTGTTGGAACACCAGAAAGAGAGAAAGAGGAAAGATCTTCTAGGGAAGGGAGGAGCAAGAAGGCTCACAACACCAACTGCCATCGCGGCACCAACTACCAGCGCCGCACCCACTGCGCGCCTTCGGGACTGAGCGGTGCCTCAGCTGCCGGCCGGAAGCCAGAGTCTCGCAACCGGAAGCAGGAGCCTGGCAGGCCCGGAATCTCGGACCCAGCACGCAGCGCCAAGTCAAGATGTGAGGCCGAGAATCCTGGGGCAGGGAGGTTGGAAGTTGGAACCTCATTCAGAATAGCCCGGTCGCGTTGGCACCAGACCCTGAGCTGATGTTATCTGAGGGAAGGGGACCAAGCCTTCTAATGTGCTGCCAGACAGCCCCTTCAAGTCCATTTCTCAATCCCCGTTCTGGCCTTCGGTTCTTACGAGGTAACATGTTCTTGCAGCCTGTGAAACCCCAACAGTGTGTTAAACCCTTCCAAGTGCCTGTCCTGAGAGCTTCACCAACAACTATATATATTATATTTATATGTATTTAATATACATTAAATTCAATGAGAATTTATCAAATAGCTATTATGTACTAAGCTGTGTTCTAGGTTTTGGTCATAGGAAGTTGAATCAATCTTTGTCTTAGAGATCTGAGCTCTGAGTCTTGGTGGGGGAAAGGGACAGAGCACAAAATGATTATCTCTAAAGGGATAAGATGAATAACGGTAAATCCTATGCACAGATTCGGAACAAGTGGGACTACAGGAGACAGAGAACTGAACTGTATGTCTAGAGGGAATTGAAAACGCTTTGTAGAGGAGGTAACTTGTAAGCAGGAGAAGAGGAGGGGTTATGTTTACAAGAGGAATTCTGGCTTAAGATTTGAACTTTCTAACAGGTCTCAGTTGAGTGCTTTGCTCCATTTTCTCTCATTTTCTCTTGCTTTCCAGTTCACTTTGCCTTCTACTCACCAGCTCTTGTTCTGTTTTCTTGGAAGTAGCCAAGACCAGGGTATTTAACTTATGAATGATAATTGCTTCTTATTAAAATACCTATTTCTGTATTGACAGTCCTTGTATTTTTTTTTTTTTTAAGAATTTGCTTTAGCCAAGTCAACAAAGCACAGTTCCTGTGGCTCATCTCCTAGAACACAAAAATAGCTTCACCATGTCCATACAGATGTTTAAAATGGTATTCATTAAAATGAAATTCCACCTGTAATAGAAAACAGAAAGTGGATGCAAAATGAATGTTTTAAGCTGGCAGTGCTTGCATTGCCTTCCATTTCTTTAGGAATGTATATTTGTGGGTAAAATTTTGCTAATAAAAATGCATTTCTGGCTTTGGTCTCTAACCATAGGGGTTATTAGTAATATTGACAAACAATCATCCTAGCTCATTATGAAAGTAGTAGTCATGACAAAAAACAAAAACAAAAAAACTGCCTCTAGGGTGGATGCCTTCTTACCAATGAATAAAGTTATCTCATGCAGAAAATTAATGACTGTCCCACATTAGTAACAGAAATGGACATTTACTAGTAATCTTCTGTGTCAGGTACCTTACACTTTTACAAGGACCCTACAAAAGAAATATTATCCTCATTCTGTAGATGAAGAAATTGAGACTGAGCAATCTGTTAAATAACTTGCTCAAAGTTACAACTACATTGGCTCAAAGTTACAACTACAGTGGAGTCCAGGACTCTGATTCCTAAGCCAACATACTTTTTCCAGTATTTCACACTGTCTTTATAGCAGTGCAGGCACATAGGGGTTAAAAACCCTACCCTATCAAGTGGAGTATCTGGGATGTAAATCAAGGTCTGTCTGATTCCAAAGCCTGTGTCTACATATTTCTATGTATTTTTGGCCTTTGCTTCCAAGTTCATTTAGCTCCATTTATGGCATAGAGGAGAAGGCTGTCTAGTAAAATAGACAGTGTTCTAAGTTATAACTAGCATGCCCAGGCTGGCACTTAGTTACTGTTAACAGAAAAACTCTATAGACTGGTTAAAATACATGAATCATTTTCAAATAAACAGAAGTAGATTAACTTCTTTACTACTTCATATTTTTCATGTACTTTCATTGATCAATACAATAAATTTTGTTGATCTCTTACTTTGTGTGAAACAGAGGATCAATCAGACCAAAATCCTAGTCTTCATGAAGTTTACATTCTGGTTGGAGATGCAGGCAATAAGATAAATATAAATCAGTAAAATATGTTTCATGTTAGAGGCTAAGTGTTAAATATAAAAGTGAAGTAATGAATAGAGGTAAGATGTATGTGGTAAGGACTGTTGCATTTTTAGGTAGGATAGCCAAGGAGGACCTTAACTAAAGCAGACAGGAGAAAGAATCAAGCTGTTAACGTGTGGGGAATACATGCGAAGAGATGGAATATCAAGTGCAGAGACCCTAAGGCCAATGTGGCAGGAACAGAATATGGAAGAGGTAGATATTAAGATGAGGTTGGAGTGATAAAGGGAAAGAGTTTAGATCATGAAAGACTTTGTGGGTCATAATGAGGACTTTGACTTTTATTCTGAGATGAAAACTGTTGAAGGATGTTGAACTGATGAGTAAGCTAATTTGCCTCAGTTTGTTGTTGTTGTTGTAAAATATATGTCACATAAAATTTACCATCTTATCTGTTCAGTATTATTAAATACATTATCATTGATAAGCAGCGATCACCATCATCTATCCTCATAACTCTTTTTATCTTGTAAAAGTGAAACTTTGTACCTGTTAAACAATAACTTACCATTCTCCTCTCCCTTTAGGCCCTGCCAACCACTATACTATTACACTTTGTTTCTTCATGATTTTGACTAAGTATCTCATGTAAATAGAATCATACAGTATTTCTTTTTTTGTGACTGGCTTATTTAACTTGGTGTAATGTCTCCAAGGTTTATCCATGTTGCAATATATGGTAGAATTTCCTTTTAAAGGCTGAATAATATTCCATTGTATGTATATACCACATTTCTTTATCCATTTATATGTTGATAAACTTTTATGTTATTTCTATATCTTGGCTGTTGAAAATAATGATGCCATGAACATTTATGTACAAATATCTCTTTGAGACCCTTCTTAAAATTCTTTTGGGTAACTACACAGAAGGGGAATTGCTAAATCATGTGATAATTTTGTTTTTAACTTTCTGAGGACCCTTTATACCATTTGCCACAGTGGCTGTGCCATTTTGTATTTCCATCAGCATTGCACAAGGGCTCACATCCTCACCAACACTTATTTTCTGGTTTCTGTTCATTTGTTTTTGAATACTAGCCATTCTGTTGATGTGAGGCAGTATCTCATTGTAGTTCTGATTTGCATTTCCCTAATCAGCGATGTTGAGATCTTTTCATATACTTATTGGTCATTCATGTATCTTCTTTGGAGAAATGTTGGTATTCAAGTGCTTTGCCCATTTTTGAACTGGATTGTTTGCTTTTTGTTGTTGAGTTTGAATTCTCTATTCTAGATGTAAATCCTTTATCAGATGTATTGTTTTCAAATTTTCTCTCCCATTTTGTGTATTGCTTTTCTACTCTCTGGGTAGTGTCTTTTGATGTACAAAAAGGATTTGATATGCAGAATAATTGGAATTAGTTCTTCTTTAAAAGTCTGGTGGAATTCACCAGTGTAGCCATCAAGTTCAGAGCCTTTTTTGTTGGGAGATTTTTTATTATAGTTTCAGTCTCCTTACTGGTCTGTTCAGGGTCTGCTTATAGCTCTGTTCAGGTTTTCTATTTCTTTGTGATTTAGTCTTGGTAGGTTTTGTATTTCTAGGAATTTGTCCATTTCATCTAGGTTATCCAAATTTTTCCCATATGATCTTTTATAGTACTCTTATAATATTTTTATTTTTATAGGATCAATAATAATGCTTCCTTTTCTGATTTTATAAATTTGAGTCTTCTTTTTTTCAGTCATCTGCCTAAAGATTTGTCAGTTTTGTTGATCTTTTTGAATAATTAACCTTTGGTTTCACTGATTTCTCTATTGTGTTTATCTTTTTCTATTTTGTTTATCTTTGCTCTCATCTTTATTATTTCCTACCTTAAGCTAGCTTTGGGGTTCTTTGTTCTTTATCCAGTTACTTAAGTTTTGAAGTTAGGTTCTTGATTTCATATTTTTCTTGCTTTTTAATTTAAGTATTTATAGCTGTAAACTTCCTGCTTAGCACTGCTTTCTCCGCATCCCATGTTTTGGTATGTTGTGGTTTTGTTTTCATTTCTCTCTAAATATTATCTTGGTGCAAACATAATTGCAGTTTCAGACTGTTAATTTTAAATCATTATAACTAGGCTCAAACATATCTTTATTAATTGAAATAGGAATCATTACAATCAACACATTTTTTTCAACAAGAATTAAGTTTGTTTATTTCTCTAACATAAAATTCCATGCTTTGCGATTTCACGAACTGTTGGAAAGCATTTTCTGCTTTCTGTGGTTGTGGAAGCATTTTCCCTGAAAAAAGTTGTCAAGATGCTTGAAAAAGTTGTAGTCAGCTGGCAAGAGGTCAAGTGAATATAGCAGATGAGGCAAAACTTTGCAGCCCAATTCATTCAACTTTTGAAGTGTTGGTTAAGCAACGTGCAGTCGGGTGTTTTGGAGAAGAGTTGGGTCCTTTTGGTTGACCAGTGCCAGCTGCAGGTGTTGCAGTTTTCAGTACATCTCTTCCATTTGCTGAGCATACTTCTCAGATGTAATGGTTTCACTGGGATTCAGAAAGCTGTAGTGGATCAGACCACCAGCAGACCACCAAACAGTGACTATGATCTTTTTTTTTTGGTGTATGTTTGGCTTTGGGAAGAGCTTTGGAACTTGTCCTCAGTCCAACCACAGAGCTGGTCATCACCTGTAACTGTATAAAATCCACTTTTTGTCACAAGTCACATTCTGACCAAGAAATGGTTCATTGATGTTGTGGCGAATAAAAGAAGACAACACTTCAAAATGATGATTTTTTTTTTTATTTGTAGTCAGCTCATGAGGCACCTGCTTATCAAGCTTTTTCAGCTTTCCAACTTGCTTCAAATGCCAAACAATCTTAGAATGGTTGGCACTGAGTTCTTCAGCAACTCCTCATGTAGTTGTAAGAGGATCAGCTTTGATGATCCTTTCAAATGGTCACTGTCAACTTCTAATGGCCAGCCACTGCATTCTTCATCTTCAAGGCTCTTGTCTCCTTTGCAGAACTTCTTGAACCACCACTGCACTGTATGTTTGTTACCAGTTCCTGGGTAAAAATGCCTTGTTGATGTTGCATGTTGTCTCCACTACTTTACAACCCATTTTGAATTCAAATAAAGAAAATTGCTTGAATTTGTTTTTTGTCTAACATCATTTCTCTATTCTAGAATAAATAAAAAATAAACAGCAAGTAATAAGTCATTAGCTAAAAAGCATAAAATGAGAAATGTGCATTAAAATGATGTATAACATAACTACATTTATTTAAGAATGTACTCCATATCAAATGGCAGACTTTAACAATGCAAAACCACAATTACTTTTGCACCAACCTAATAGCTGGATATCCAGAGTGAGTATATGTCACTCTAGACATTCCCATCTCAGATTTAAGATCATTGGGGAATCAGGGAAAGCAGGGTCAGAGGGCTTGGGGAGCAGGGGTTTAACTCCATTGTTTATTTTTAAGCACCTGCAAATTCAGGTGATTCAACACTCGAAAGGTACAAGTGAGTGAATAATGAAATATCTACTTTCTGTTATGGTTCCCTTCTACTCAAGCAACTGGTGTCAGCAGTTTCATATGTATGGCTGCTTAGTTTTCCATCCCATGAATATGTGGACATGACAAGCTCTTAGTTGATGAATGTCAAGTTGATTCTAATCTTTTGCTAATACAACTGTGGTGCAATGAATAACGTTTTATATATGTCATTTCATATATATATCAATAAACCTATGAGATAAGTTCATAAGTAAAATTGTTGGGTTAAAGGATATATTCATTTGTAATTTTAATAGATTTTGCCAGCTGTCTTCCATAGAAATACCACCATATACCTCCCTCAATAATATATGAGGACTTGCAGTTTCACATATAAGGAGCTTGGAAGTCACCACTCCATCCTAACAATAAGTAAAAAGCTGACAGATTAAAAAATAGAAAACTGAGGACACAAGATCAGAAAGACAATTAAATACAGGGTGTCACAGTTTATCAGAGCAGAGACTCCTGCCTAAACAGAAAATGAACCAGAAACCAATGTCAGGGTAGAAGAACCGGAACTGTAATTATAAATTGCTGGAGCCTCAACATGGGCAAGTCTGGGAGTTAAAAACTCCAAGGAATATAGTCATAGGGGAGCACTCACAATGTTGTTCAACCAAGAGTCCAACCAAGTTCCCACAGCAAATATCTGAGAAAAATCCCTTCATGTTTCCAGCATGAGGATGGAAAAATGAACCGGTTTGAAATATGCCATATTATTCTATTCTTTTTGTCAAGACTTGCCATCAGGGAAAACTGTTTAACCAGAGCCTAATCTGCTGAGATATTATCAGAGCCTATTCTTGGGGGAAGGGAAATGCTCAACTCCAGCTCCCTCTAGCCATTCTGCCTCACCCAAGAGGGGAGAAAAAAACTGAGATACTTGTGAAATTCACAGTCCAGTGGCATAGGCTCACTGGAAGACTGAGACCTAATCATAGGACTGTTTCCCCTCCCCTTACACCTTACTAGCGTAGTTCTAAAAGTCTCCTTACAACAGTTCCTTTTACCTAGCATATCATGTCTCATTATCAAGAAAAAACTACAAGGTATACTAAATGGCACAAAACAGACTTTGAACACATAGAGCTAGAATCAGAATGAAATGTGACAGGGATTTTGGTATTATCAGAGTGGTAATTTAAAACAAAGATCGAACCCGGGTCTCCCGCATTGTAGACAGACGCTTTACCGTCTGAGCCACCAGGGAAGTCCTAGTATATTAGGGACTCTAATGGATAAAGTACAGCTTGCAAGCAGAGAAGTGCAGTGTAAGCAGAGAGATGAAAATCCTAAGAAAGAACCAAAAATAAATACTAAAGATCAAAAACACTATAACAGAAATGAAGAATGCCTTTAATGGACTTAACAGTGGATTAGACATGACCAAAGAGATCATCTTTGAGCTTGAGGATAAAGCAATGGAAGCTTCTAAAACTGAAAAGAGAGAAAAGCCTGCAAAAACAGAACAGAATATCCAAGGACTGTTGTACAACTACAGAAGCTATAATGTATGTGTGATGGGAATACTAGGAGAATAAAGAGAAAGGGCCAGAGGACATATTTAGAATAATAAAGACTAAGAACTTCTCCAAATTAATGTCAGACAACAAATCACAGATCCAGGAACTCAGATAACATCAAGCAGGATGAATGCCAAGAAACTTTTTTTTAATGACTTATAGAAGATTAAAGATAAAGAAAAAATTCTTTAAGAAACCAGAGTAGGGGAAAACCTTACCTATAAAAGAACAAAGATTAGTTATATCCAACTTCTCCTCAGAAACCATACAAGCAAAAAGAGAGTGGAAAGAAATATTTGAAGCATTAATAGTAAAACACAACAACTTAGAATTCTGTATCCTATAAAAATGAAGGAGAAATACTATCTCAGACAAACAAAAATTGAGATATTTGTTGATAGTAGATCTGCACTATTAAAAAAAATTGAAGTTCTTTAGAGAGAAGAAAAATCATGTAGGGCAGAAACTCTGATCTACATTAAGAAAGGGAGATCATCAGAGAAGGAATATGGAATAATTAAAAGTTTTTCTTTTTCTTCATTTATCTAATAGGAAAAAAATTTGTTCAAAATAGTACCAACAATGTGTTTAGTTATGTGTGTGTGTGTGCTTACGTATAAGTACAATGAATAACAAAATGATACAAAAAATGGGAGGGGGGAATTAGGATTATTTTCTTCTGGTACTCCTACTACCTATGAAGTGTTACAGTATTGTTTGAAAGTGGACTTAGATGTAAATATGTATTCCAAACTCTAAAGCAATCATGAAAACCAAATTTTTAAGAATAACTGATGTGCTAAGAAAGAGAAAATGGAGGGAATTCCCTTGTGGTCTAGTGGTTAAGACTCCATACTCTCACTACCAAGGGCCTGGGTTCAATCCCTGGTCAGGGAACTAAGATTCCCACAAGCCATGCAGTGCAGCCAGAGAGAGGAAGAATGGAATCATACAAAATACTCAATTCAAACAGTGTATGAAAATGCCTCTGTTTTTCCACATCTTCACAAAGTGGTATCATATTCAATTTTTTTGTCACTATAAGGAAACAATATCACAGTGTAGTTTTAAGTTATTTTTTCTTATTATTAGGAAGTTTTTCCCTAATGTCTCTGCTTTTAATTTTTTTTTTTTTTATTGTAGTGGTTTTTTCCATACATTCACATGAACCAGCCATGGGTGTACATGTGTCTCCCATCCTGAACCCTCCTCCCACCCCCACCCCTCATCCCATCACTCAGGGTTGTCCCAGTGCACTGGCCCTGAGCACCCTTTCTTAATGCATTTAAAATGCTTGTATTTTATTTCTGCGAACTGTCTGTTGCTTGGAGATATTTTAAAGGAAAAAAAAAGTGAATTCCAGAAATTTTTTAAATGATATTGTAGACAAGAAAATACTTATGTCTAAAATTAAATTCTTAGATTATTTTGAAAAAAATTCCAAAAAAGAATTGGGGAGATTTGTAAGGAACAGTAATCTATCTATGTATGATGACAGCAGTGACCTAGCTGTTCACGTAACAGAGCAAAATTGAACAACTTCTATCAAATCTCTAGTACATTTATTTTCATAATAAATGAGTCAGAGAATTTGTGTCTAAAAGACAGGATGGAGTGACATCAACTAGATGGCAAGTCCTTGTTTCCTCACAGATACACAGATTGAACAATAACATAAGTAACAAAATATCCTTATGAGCAGTATATAATTCAGTTAAGAAGTTACAGTACTCCAGACAAGCACAAGGCTGGGATCAGCTTCATGGAGAGAGGTTACACAGAGCAATTTTTCTTTACCTGTATCACAACTAAGCACGAAGAGAGGTTGTGACTCCTCTTTTCTGGAGGGAGGGAGAAAAAGTAGGACAAACTTCTACATCTCTGCTGTCAGTGGACTCCCAGAGGGACCCGCGTCAGTCTCATTTCACAAGGATTCACAGAGAGAACTGGCATAACACAGTCGTCTGTTGTAGCTGAGGAATGAACAGCATTTCTGCAGCTGGCGTGGCTCTGCAAGGTTGAAAGAGGCATATGAGTGATGCTTCTCAAAGGGAGGGGAAAGAACGTAGCACGCCCCCAAAGTTAGCAGTCTTTCAGTGTACCACCCACGGGGCTGGTTTCGATCTCACTTCCTACTGACGTGACATACTGACTGACATGATTGACATAGATCCCACAAGCCATGTGGTGTGGCCAAAATAAATAAATAATAATCAAGAGAGTTGGGTTTCTTTTCCATTTATTTTTATTAGTTGGAGGCTAATTACTTTACAATATTGTAGTGGGTTTTGTCACACACTGACATGAATCAGCCATGGAGTTACATGTGTTCCCCATCCGAGAGTTGGTTTTTAAAAAAGATTTTAAAAATCGATAAACCCTTGGCTAGGCTAAGAAAAAAAAGAGAAGACTGAACTAAATCAGAAATGAAAGAGCAGAATTACAACTGATGGCACAGAAATTTAAAAGATTGTAGGTAACCATTATGGGCTTCCCTGGTGGCTCAGCAGTAAAGAGTCCACCTGTAATGCAGGAGACCCCGGTGTGATCTCTGGGTTGGGAAGATCCCCTGGAGGAGGGCATGGTAACCCACTCCAGTATTCTTGCCTGGAGAATCCCAAGAACAGAGGAGCCTGATGATCTACAGTCCATAGGGTTGCGAAGAGTTGGACATGACTGAAGTGACTGAGCACACAAGTAACTATTATGGACAGTTACATGCAATCAAACTGGACAACCCAGAAGAAATAGCTAAATTTTAAAAAACATATAATTCACCAAGACAGAATCATTAAGAGTTAGTAAACATGAGCAGACAAATATCAAATAAGATTTAATCACTGAAAAAAAAAAAAAAGACAAAAAACTCTCAATGAAGAAAAGCCCAGGACCAGATGGCTTCATTGGTGACTTCTATCAAACATTTAATAATTAGCACCAGTCCTTCTTAAATTTTCCAAAAACTGAGGAAGAGGGAACATTTTCAATCTCATTTTATGAAGCCAGAATTACTCTGATACCAAGGTTAGACAAAGACTACAAGAAAACTACAGACCTATATCCCTAATGAATATAGATGTAAAATTTCTGAAAACAAACAACAAACACTAACAAACTGAATCTAACAGCTCATTAAAAGAATCATACATCATAACCAAGAAAATTTTTCCCTGAGATGTAAGGATGGTTCATCACATGCAAATCAGTTAATGTGATTCACCATATTAGGCAATTGAAGAATAAAAACCACATGATCATCTCAATAAAGCCAGAAAAAACATTTAACAAAATTTAACACCTTTTCATGATAAAAACTCTCAACAAAGTAGATACAGAAGGCATTTACTTCAACATAGTAAAGGACAAGTGTGAAAAGCCCACAGCTAGCATCATTCAGTTCAGTTCTATCGCTCAGTTGTGTCCGACTCTTGCGACCCCATGAATCACAGCATGCCAGGCCTCCCTGTCCATCACCAACTCCCGGAGTCTACTCAAACTCATGTCCATCGAGTCAGTGATGCCATCCAGCTGTCTCATCCTCTGTTGTTCCCTTCTCCTCCTGCCCCCAATCCCTCCCAGCATCAGGGTCTTTTCTAATGAGTCAACTCTTTGCATGAGGTGGCCAAAGTATTGGAGCTTCAGCTTCAGCATCAGTCCTTCCAATGAACACCCAGGACTGATGTCCTTTAGGTTGGACTGGTTGGATCTCCTTGCAGTCCAAGGGCCTCTCAAGAGTCTTCTCCAACACCACAGTTCAAAAGCATCAGTTTTTCGGTGCTCAGCTTTCTTCACAGTCCAACTCTCACATCCATACATGACCACTGGAAAAACCATACCCTTGACTAGACGGACCTTTGTTGGCAAAGTAATGTCTCTGCTTTTTAATATGCTATCTAGCTAAGATCATACTCAAGAGTGAAAAACTAAAAGCTTTTCCTTTAAGGTCAGGATTGATGCAAGGATGTCCACTCTCTTCACTTCTTTTCATCATAATCCTGGAAGTTATAGCCAGAATAATTAGGCAAGAGAAGGAAATAAAAGATACCCAAATCAGAAAGTAAAAAGTAAAATTACCTCTATTTGCAAATCACATGATCTAATGTACAGAGAATCCTCAGGACTACACACACACACACACACACACACACACACACCAAAAAAATAACTATTAGAACTAATAAATGAATACAATAATATTAAAGGGTACAAGATCAATATATAGATATAAGTTGTATTTTTATACACTAGGAATGAATCATCTGAGAAGGAAAAAGAAAACAATACCATTTACAGTAGTGTCAGAAAGAATAAAATACCAAGTAATAAACTTAACCAAAGTTTAAAGATTCATACTATAGAAACTATAAATCATTGATGAAAGAAATTAAGACACAAATGAATGGAAACACTTCCTGTATTTATGGATTGGAAGACTTGATATTATTAAAATGTCTGTATTGCCCAAAGCAATCTACAGATTTGATGCAGTCTACATCAGAATCCCAATGGCAGTTTTTTAAGAAATAGAAAAAAACAATCCTAAAATTCATATGGAAACAAACAACCCTAGTTGCCAAAGCAATCTCAAGTATGAAGAACAAAGCTGGAGCATCACTCTTTCAGATGTTAAAATGTATTATAAAACAATAGTGATTAAAATAGTTATGACTGGGCTTCCCAAGTGGCTCAACGTTAAAGAATCCACCTGCCAATGCAGGAGACGTGGGTTTGATCCCTGATCCAGGGAGATGCTACATGCTGTGGAGCAAATAAGCCCAAGCACCACAACTATTGAGCCTGTGCTTTAGGGCCCACATGCCACAAACGCTGAAGCCCACGCATCCTAGAGCCTGTGCTCTGCCGCAGGAGAGGCCACTGCAGTGAGAAACCTGCATGCTGCAGCTAGAGAGTAGACTCCACTCGCTGCAACTAGGGGAAAAAAAAAAAAAAGCCCGAGCAGCAGTAAAAAACCAGCCCAGCCAAAGATAAATAGATAAACAAAATTATTTTTAAGAAGTATGACTTACATAAAAACAAATGTATACATAACAATGGAACATAATAGAGAGCCTAGAAATAAATGTGCAGATATATGATGAATTGATTTTCAACAAGAGAGCCAAGAGTATACAATGGGAAAAGAACAGTCTCCTCAAAAAATGATGTTTGGAAAACTGGATATCCACATGCAAAAGAACAAAATGAAACTCTTATACCATAGTAAAAAATCAACTCAAAATGGATTAATGACTTAACATAAGACCTGGAACTGTAAAACTCCTAGAAGAAAGCATAGGGAAAGTGCTTTGTAACACTGAGCTTGGTAATGATTGATATATGCTACTGATATGGATAGGACACCAAAAGCACAAGCAACAAAAGCAAAAAAGCCAAGTGGGACTATGTAAAGCTAAAAAGCTTCTGCAGAGCAAAAATAAAAACAAAAAACAATCAACAGTGTGACAAGGCAACCTATAGAATAGGAAATATTTGCAAATCATGTGTCTGTTGGAGATTCATGTCTTAAGGATACAAGGAACTTTCACAACTTAACAGCAAAAAAATAAAATGACACATATTTTAAATAAGAAAGAACTTGAATAGACATTTCTCCAAAGACATACAAATGGCCAGCAGGTATATGGAAAGATGCTTAATATTATTAATCATCAGGGAAGGGCAAATCAGTACTGCAATGAGATACCATCTCACATTGGTTAGTATGGCTGTTACCAAGAAATTGGAATGCTTACACAGTGTTGGTGGTAATGTAAAATGGTGCAGTCACTATGGAAAACAGTATGGCGATTCCTTTAAAAAGTAAAAATAGAATTACTACATGATCTCGCAGTCCTACTCTGGGTATATATCAAAAAGAGAAATCTGGATCTCAAATGAACACTCCAGTGTTCATTACAGTACTATTCACAATAGCTAAGATGTGGGAAAAACCTAAATGTCTATGAACAGATGAATGGATAAAGAAAACATGTTATAGACATACAATGGGATATCATTCAGCCTTAAAAAAGAAGAGAATCCTGCAACAACATGGATGAACCTAGAGGACATTATGCTAAGTTAAATGAGCCAGGCACAGAAGGACAAATACAACTCATAAATCCACTTTTATGAGATATCTGAAATAGTAAAACTCATAGAAATAGAGAGTACAAAGGTAGTTCAGTTCAGTTCAGTCGCTCAGTCATATCCGACTCTTTGTGACCCCATGATGCAGCACGTCAGGCATCCCTGTCCGTCTCCACCTCCCGGAGTTTACTCAAACCCATGTCCATCGAGTCTGTGATGCCATCCAACCATCTCATCTGTCGTCCCCTTCTCCTCCTGCCCCCAACCCCTCCCAGCATCAGGGTTGTTTCCAATGAGTCAACTCTTCACATAAGGTGGCCAAAGTACTGGAGTTTCAGCTTCAGCATCAGTCCTTCCAATGAACACCCAGGACTGATCTCCTTTAGGATGGACTGGTTGGATCTCCTTGCAATCCAAGGGACTCTGAAGAGTCTTCTCCAACACCACAGTTCAAAAGCATCAATTTTTCAGTGCTCAGCTTTCTTCACAGTCCAACTCTCACATCGATACATGACCAATGGAAAAACCATAGCCTTGGCCAGACGGACCTTTGTTGCAAAGTAATGTCTCTTGCTTTTTAATATGCTATCTTGTCTACGGCCATACCACCCTGAACGCGCCCAATCTCGTCTAATATGCTATCTAGGTTGGTCATAACTTGCCTTCCAGGGAGTAAGCGTCTTTTAATTTCATGGCTGCAATCACCATCTGCAGTGATTTTGGAGCCCAAAAAATTAAGTCTGACAGTTTCCACTATCTCCCCATCGTTTTCCCATGAAGTGATGGGACCAGATGCCATGATCTTAGTTTTCTGAATGTTAAGCTTTAAGCCAACTTTTTCACTCTCCTCTTTCACTTTTATCAAGAGGCTTTTTCATTCCTCTTCACTTTCTGCCATAAGGGTGGTGTCATCTGCATATCTGAGGTTACTGATATTTCTCCCAGCAATCTTGATTTCAGCTTGTGCTTCTTCCAGCCCAGTGTTTCTCATGATGTACTCTGCATATAAGTTAAATAAGCAGGGTGACAATAACAGCCTTGACGTACTCCTTTTCCTATTTGGAACCAATCTGTTGTTCCATGTCCAGTTCTAACTGTTGCTTCCTGACCTGCATACAGGTTTCCAAAGAGGAAGGTCAGGTGGTCTGGTATTCCCATCTCTTTCAGAATTTTCCACAGTTTATTGTGATCCACACAGTCGAAGGCTTTGGCATAGTCAATAAAGCAGAAGTAGATGTTTTTCTGGAACTCTCTTGCTTTTTCAATGATCCAGTGGATGTTGGCAATTTGATCTCTGGTTCCTCTGCCTTTTCTAAAACCAGCTTGAACATCTGGAAGTTCATGGTTCACATATTGCTGAAGCCTGGCTTGGAGAATTTTGAGCATTACTTTACTAGCGTGTGAGATGAGTGCAATAGTGTGGTAGTTCAAGCATTCTTTGGCTTTGCCTTTCTTTGGGATTGGAATGAAAACCGTCCTTTTCCAGTCCTGTGGCCACTGCTGACTTTTCCAAATTTGCTGGCATATTGAGTGCAGCACTTTCACAGCATCATTTTTCAGGATTTGAAATAGCTCAACTGGAATTCCATCACCTCCACTAACTTTGTTCATAGTGATGCTTTCTAAGGCCCACTTGACTTCACATTCCAGGATGTCTGGCTCTAGGTGAGTGATCACACCATCATGATTATCTGGCTCGTGAAGATCTTTTTTGTACAGTTCTTCTGTGTATTCTTGCAACCTCTTCTTAATATCTTCTGCTTCTGTTAGGTCCATACCATTTCTGTCCTTTATCTAGCCCATCCTTGCATGAAATGTTCCCTTGGTATCTCTAATTTTCTTGAAGAGATCTCTGGTCTTTCCCATTCTTTTGTTTTCCTCTATTTCTTTGCATTGATCGCTGAGGAAGGCTTTTTTTATGTCTCCTTGCTGTTCTCCGGAACTCTGCATTCAGACGGGAATATCTTTCCTTTTCTCCTTCGCTTTTCACTTCTCTCCTTTTCACAGCTATTTGTAAGGCCTCCTCAGACAACCATTTTGCTTTTTTGCATTTCTTTTCCATGGGTATGGTCTTAATCCCTGTCTCCTGTACAATGTCATGAACCTCCATCCATAGTTCATCAGGCACTCTATCAGATCTAGTCCCTTAAATCTATTTCTCACTTCCACTGTGTAATCATAAGGGATTTGATTTAGGTCATACCTGAATGGTCTAGTGGTTTTCCCTACTTTCTTCAGTTTAAGTCTGAATTTGGCAATAAGGAGTTCATGATCTGAGCCACATTCCGCTCCTGGTCTTGTTTTTGCTGACTGTATAGAGCTTCTCCATCTTTGGCTGCGAAGAATATAATCAATCTGATTTCGGTGTTGACCATCTGGTGATGTCCATGTGTAGAGTCTTCTCCTGTGTTGTTGGAAGAGGGTGTTTGCTATGACCAGTCTGTTCTCTTGGCAAAACTCTATTAGCCTTTGCCCTGCTTCATGCCGTACTCCAAGGCCAAATTTGCCTGTTACTCCAGGTGTTTCTGACTTCCTACTTTTGCATTCCAATCCCCTATAATGAAAAAGACATCTTTTCTGGGTGTTAGTTCTAAAAGGTCTTGTAGGTCTTCGTAGAACCGTTCAACTTCAGCTTCTTCAGCGTTACTGGTTGGGGCATAAGCTTGGATTACCGTGATAATGAATGGTTACCAGGGGCTAAATGGAGAGGAAATGGGGAATTGTTCAGTGGGTATCAGGTTTCAGTTACACAAAATGAGTATATTCTAGAGGTTTATTGTACAGCATTGTGCCTGTAGTTAACAATACTATATTAAGCACTTTAAATTTTGTTGAGGGTAGGTCTCATATTAACTGTTCCTATCAATTTTTATTTTAAAAGACTCGGGAAGAGTTTTATGCTATAGTATTTAATAAAAGAAGATAATGATGAAGTGGATATTAAGGATTACCATTAATTACCATTAATTCTTAAGGATTACCATTAAGAAAACTTAATTTCTATTTATGTTCTATTCTCATATATAGCTAGTGGTAAAGAGACTGACTGCCAATGCAGGAGATTTTAGAGCCACAAGTTTGATCCTTGGGTTGGGAAGATCCCTTGGAGGGGGATATGGCCACCCACTCTAGTATTCTTGCCTGGAGAATCCCCACGGACAGAGTAGCCTGGTGTGCTACAGTTCATAGGGTCACAAAGAGTTGGACATGACTGAAGCAACTTAGCACACACAGAGAATTAATAATATACCTTACATTCCTATACTTCATGGTATTATATTATTAGGATAATTATGTTTCAAAATGCAATAATATTAAATTTAGTGCATTAAAAATTGCATGTGTAAAATAAAGCAGTTTTAATTTGGCATACCTTGGGACTTTCAGTAAACAGATTTTTAAATTCTTTATTGATGTCTGGATTAAAATATCTGATTTTATCTGAATTTCTTTTCTTTTTTTTCCCCTATGCTGGGTCTTGGTTGTGGAGCACAGGTTCTCCACTGTGGTGCACGGGCTTAGTTGCCTATGGCATGTGGATCTTAGTTCCCTGAGCAGAGATCAAACTGACTTCCCCTGCATTGGAAGGCAGATTCTTAACCAGTGACCATCAGGGAAGTCCCTACCTGATATTTACCTGAATTTCTGAGAAGCAAGTTTGTGTTGTGACAAGAATTTGGGCTTTGAAGATGGGTTAAAATTATGACTTCTTATTAGCTGTGTGACCTTGGTGAGTTATATAATTCAGTTCAATGGCTCAGTCATGGCTGACTGCAGCACACCAGACATCCCTGTCCATCACCAACTCCCAGAACTTGCTCAAACTCATGTCCATCAAGTCAGTGATGCCATCCAACCATCTCATCCTTTGTTGCCCACTTCTCTTCCTACCTTCAGTCTTTCCCAGCATCAGGATCTTTTCTTATGAGTCAGCTCTTCACATCAGATGGCCAAAGTATTTTGAGCTTCAGCTTCAGCATCCGTCCTTCCAAAGAATATTCAGGGTAGATTTCCTTTAGGATTGGCTGCTTTGAGCTTGCAGTCCAAGGGGCTCTCAAGAGTCCTCTTCAACACCACAGTTCAAAAGCATCAATTCTTCAGTGCTCAGCCTTCTTGATGATCCAACTATCACATCTATACATGATTACTAGAAAAACCATAGCTTTGACTACACAGACCTATGTTGGCAGAGTAATGTCTCTACTTTTTAATATGCTGTCTCAGTTTGTCATAGCTTTTCTTCCAAAGAGTAAGCATCTTTTTATCTCATGGCCGCAGTCAACATCTGTAGTGATTTTGGAGCCCCCCAAAATGAAGTCTCTCACTGTTTCCATTTTTTCCTCATTGATTTGCCTTCAAGTGATGGGATTGGATGCCATGATCTTTGTTTTTTGAATGTTGAGTTTTAAGCCAGCTTTTTCATTCTCCTCTTTCACTTTCATCAAGAGGCTCTTTAGTTCCTCTTCACTTTCTACCATAAGGATTGTGTCATCTGAGTATCTGAGGTTATTGCTATTTCTCCTGGCAATCTTGATTCCAGCTTGTGCTTTGTCCAGCCTGGCATTTTCCATGATGTAGTCTGCGTAGAAGTTAAATAAGCAGGGTGACAATATCAGCCTTGATGTATTCCTTTCCCAATCTGGACCATTCCATGGTTTCAGGTCCAGTTCTAACTGTTGCTTCTTGATCTGCATACAGATTTCTCAGGAGGCAGGTATGGTGGTCTGGTACTCCCATCTCTTGCAGAATTTTCCACAGTTTGTTGTGATCCATGCAGTCAAATGCCTTGGCATAGTCAATAAAGCAAATGTTTTTCTGAAATTCTCTTGTTTTTTCTATAATCCAGTGGATGTTGATAATTTGACCTCTGGTTCCTCTGCCTTCTCTAAATCCAGCTTGAACATCTGCAAGTTCTCAGTTCATGTACTGTTGCAGGCTAGGTTGGAGAATTTTGAGCATTACTTTGCTAGACTGTGAGTTGAGTGCAATCATGCCATAGTTTGAATGTTCTTTGTCCTTGTCTTCCTTTGGGATTGGAATGAAAACTGACCTTTTCCAGTCCTGTGGCCACTGCTGAGTTTTCCAAATTTGCTGGCATATTGAGTGCAGCACTTTCACAGCATCATCTTTTAGGATTTGAAATAGCTCAACTGGAATTCCATAACCTCCACTAGCTT
Organism: Odocoileus virginianus; assembly: GCF_023699985.2. Classification (NCBI taxonomy): domain Eukaryota; kingdom Metazoa; phylum Chordata; class Mammalia; order Artiodactyla; family Cervidae; genus Odocoileus; species Odocoileus virginianus. Next base: position 76,017,523 of record NC_069678.1, read on the forward strand.
TGTTTGTAGTGATGCTTTCTAAGGCCCACTTGACTTCACATTCCAGGATGTCTGGCTCTAGTTGGGTGAGCATACCATAGTGGTCATCTGGGTCATGAAAATCTTTTTTGTGTAGTTCTGTGTATTCTTGCCACCTCTTATTAATATCTTCGGCCTCTATTATGTCCATATAATTTCTGTCCTTTGTTGTACCCATCTTTTCATGAAATGTTATATAATTACTCAGTCTCAATTTTCTTTACATGCAAAGTAAAAATAATAGTATGGACTCAAAAGATTGTTGGAAGGATGTACTAGATAATGTACCAAAATGCCTAGCCTATAGTGAGATCTATAATAAATGCTACAATTAAGTGTAATTGTGAACTCTAAATTCTAAAACTTTATAATGAAGATACTACAGAAACACATTCAGTAATCTTTTTGAAAAATCACGTTAATTACACCAATGATTTTCCTGTATACTCTCTAAAGAAGTCATTAAAACATTGTGTGATTAAGACTTTTCTAATTAAAATACCCCATTTAGTATAGTTTCCTATTACAGTCAGTAAATATTTAAATCCTATTGTGAAATAGCATATACTTTTTGATTTGACATTGTCAGAGCTTAATGTGTTTTGGTATATCTCCTCTAAAATTTGACAATTATCTGTATTTTTCATTCTAGCTCAGAAAAATAAGATTTAAAAGAGGTGGTTCATAGCCAGTGAGTAACAAAACTTAAATTTATTAAATATTGTTTTGCTTTTAAAAAAAACCTACTCTGTATCAGTTCCTATTTTTTAACAAACCATGATCTTAAATCAATATAAAATTATAGTAGCATACCCATTTATATTTAATTATATAAACATACATGTGCACATACTATACACACTAAAATACAATCTACTTGGTGTATTTAGAACCAAGTGGCAAGTTAGAAATTTTATATAAGCATTTAATGAAGATGCTTTAAAAAGAAAAAGTAATGCTGGAGTTGGTTCAAGAGTTTATTTATATAATTAAAGCTCTTTGAAAGATTGAGGAAGATTACTTGCCAACTTTTTATTTCATTAACCTAAACTTTATTTTAAAACTTTCATATCTTCATAAATACTTTCATTTTTAGTACCTTCAGAAAAATGTTTGAAAAGCTCAGCTATTTGATAAATATCCACAAGATGGTGCCATGGTTAACATGTTAACATAGAAATTTGAAAATAAAGGAGAAAGTGTTTGACACACTGTTGTATATGACAAAATTACCACTAAATTTTCATTTGTTTTCTATAATAATATTAATTAATGCATTTTGCATGTTCAACTTATTACATTTTAATATTAAGATGTTTTATTCCTTATAAATGTGTGTTTCTTCAAAAGGAATATTAAACAATGAAATGATATTCAAAGTTGCTAAAAGAGACATCAATTGGACCTTTTATATTTTACAAATTAATGGATATGTTTTTAATGATCTCATGTTCCATCTTTACTGCCAAAATCAAGAATAATATCCAAATGCTGTTCCATTAACTAACATCAGTTAATTTTATATATAGGCTAGGTCTTTGCTATGAGCTGAATTGTGTTCCCCCAGAATTCGTATGTCGAAGGCTTAACCTTCAGTGTGATGGTGTTTGGAGATGGGGCTTTAGGGAGGTAATTAGGTTTCGCTGAGCTCAGGAAGGGGGCCCTCATGATGGGATAAGTACCCTTATAAGAAGAGACACCAGAGAGCTTTCTCTCTTCACCATTGAGGATGCAGCCAGAAGGTAGCATTTTGCAAGCCAGGAAGAATTCTCACTGGAAACTGATTATACTAACATTCTGATCTAGGGCTTCCAGCCTCTAGAACTGTGATAAGAGGTAAATGTCTAGTGTTTAAGCTCCTCAGTCTATGGTATTTTGTTATGGCGGTTTGAGCAGATTAAAACAACCATTAACAATAAAAATTACCAAAACTGCAGAAAAATTATTTAAAAATCATGCATGTTTTGTACAGTAGATGAAATTTATACAGTTTATAACAATCAACTATTATTTATAGTTAACCATATATAATTGTTAACAATATTTAAGGCTGCTCCAATTTAGGTTCACCGTAGCAGTAGTGGTTTCCAGGTGGCGCTAGTGGTAAAGAACCAGCCTGCTAATGCAAGAGACATAAGAGACAGAGGTTCAATCCCTGGGTCAGGAAGATCCCCTAGAGCAGGAAATGCAAACCACTCCAATATTCTTGCCTGGGAAATCCCATGGACAGAGGAGCCTGGTGGGCTATAGTCCACAGGGTCTCAAAGAGTTGACCACGACCGAAGTGACTTAACACACACACAGCACATAGCTGTAGTAATAATGATTTTGTTGATGAAATATCTAATATAATCATTTTAAGGGTGTATTTTGAAGGAAAATCTAAAGGAGAATTTGATGAGTGGATGGGGAGAATTTGTTAAAATAGTCAGAGGTATACAGCAAGAATATGCTGAAATTTAAGAAAGCAGCTCAAGAGGGAAGCTAGGAAATGGGTAAAAGTGAAGTGAAAAAATATGTGGAAAAGTGGAAGTATGAAAATACTCTGACTGGATTCCCTACAAACACCTAAAATTATTTTAAAAATTTATCATTAAACTCTTATCTCTTTGCATTTTTCTATTATGGTGTGCAATTATTATTAGTTAGCTGTACTCAAAGTCTTCTTTGATTAGTCTGGTATTTTTCATGACTTTTTCATTACAAGATCTTGCCATTTCTTTCTCTGTTTAATAGGTCTAATATGTTTTCTCATTTCTGAATTATTTATCTAGAAACCTTTAAAAAAGAACTTTAATTGGTTCTTTTTACAAATTTATATACCATCTCAGATTTTAATCTGGTATTCTACTTCCAATATAATCTATTGCTTAAGAATTGCCTTTTGTGGATTCTGTTTTGGTGATATAACTATTTAGAAATCTTATTTTCTTTTAGACTTATTTTAAATTTTGCAGTCTTTCAATTACTGCCTCTTTCCTCCTGTCTTCCAATAGATATTTTTCATTGTTGTTGTTCAGTTGCCCAGTCGTGTCCGACTCTTTGCGACTCCATGGACTGCAGCACTCCAGGTCTCCCTGTCCCTCACCATCTCTCTAAGTTTGCTCAGGTTCATGTTCATTTGCATTGGTGATGCCATCCTGCCACCTCATCCTCTGACACACTCTTCTTCTTCTGCCATCAGTCTTTCCCAGCTGACTTTTCCAATGAGTCAACTGTTTGCATCAGATGACCAAAAGACTGGGGTTTCAGCTTCAATATCAGTCCTTCCAATGGGTATTCAGGGTTTATTTCCCTTGAGATTGACTGATTTGGTCTTCTTGCCATTCAAGGGACTCTCAGGAATCTTCTCCAGCACCACACTTTGAAGACATTGATTCTTTGGTGCTATGCCTTCTTTACGGTCCACCTCTCACACTCATACATGACCACTGGAAAGACCGTAGCCTTGACTATATGGACCTTTGTCAGCAGGGTAAGAATTTCAACACAGAACCTAGATTTGTCATAGCTTTCCTACCAAGAAGGAATCATCTTCTGATTTTGTGGCTGTACTCACCATCTGCAGTGATTTTAGAGTCCAAGAAGAGGAAATCTGTCACTACTTCCACCTTTTCTACTTCTACTTGCCATGAGGTAATGGGGCTGGATGCCATGATCTGAGATTTTTCATATTGAGTTTTAGGTCAGCTCTTTCACGCTTCTCCTTCACCTTTATCAAGAGGCTCTTTAATTTCTCATTATTCATCATCAAATCATATTTTCATCTAATGCAGACATTGGTTAAAAAAATTGATGACTTTGGTTAATCAACATCTTTTTAAATACTTGTTTTCAAATACTTTCAAGCCCAAAAAAGAGTAATAAGAATAGTACAAAGTTTTCTATATTCTTCAGTCAAATTCACTAATTTTTACTGTTTTCCTACTTTTTTATTACCATTCTTTCACTCTCTACATATGTACATACATATATGCATTCTTCAATTTTCTGTTGTGGTAAAATACAGTTGACATAAAACTTACCTATCTTAATGATTTTTAGGGCTTCCCAGAGTCATCAGGGAAGCCCTAGCAATTATGATAAAGAATCTGCCTGCCATTGCAAGAGACTCAGGTTCAATCCCTGGGTCAGAAAGATCCCCTGGAGAAGGAAGTGGCACAACCCACTCCTGTATTCTTGCCTGGGAAATCCCATGGACAGAGGAGCCTGGTGGGCTACAGTCCATTGGATTGCTAAAGAGTTGGACATGACTTAGCAACTAAGCAAACAACAGCAGTTTTTAAAGTGTGTGCTTCAGTGGTATTAAATCATTCATAATGCTATGCAACTGGCACATTCTATCGAGATGGAGCTATGGAGATAGGGAGATATCTATCTCCATAGCTCTTTTCATCCTGTAGGATTGAAACACTATGCCCACTAAATAATAACTCCCCATTCTACCCTCCTCCCAGCACCTGGAAGCCACCATTCTTTCCATTCCTATAATTTTCACTACTCTTAAGTGTCTCAAATAAGTATAATCATACAATATTTATCTTTTGTGACTAACATTTCAGTTAACATGATGTAATTTGCAACAAGTTTCATCTATGTTGTAGCAAATTTCAGAATTTTTTAACTTTTAAAAGATGCTTATTATTCCATTATATATATATACATTTTGATTATCCATTTATGCATTGATGGACACTTGAGTTGCTTCCATGTTTTCGCTATTGCGAATAACACTGTTATAAACACGGGTGTAGAAATAACTCTTAGAGACTCTGCTTTCAATTCTTTTGGTTACAGATCCAAAGTGGAATTGCTAGATCATGAGTATATATGTATATGTATTTGTGTATATATATATATATACAATTTCTTTGAGTCATTTGAGAGTGGAAGTTAACAGACATAATGCCCTAAAAACTTTCATATGTTTTCCTAAGAACAAGAAAACAAATGATGATATAGCCAAAATATAATTACAAAATTTGGGAAATTTCCATCGATATATCAGTACTATTGAATGTAGAGTCCATATGCAATTTTTGGTAGTTATCTCAACAATGTTCTTATGGAATTTTCCACATGATTCAGGATCCATTCCAGGATGATACATTGCATTTTGTTGCTGTCTTCATTTAGTCTCCTTTAATACATAGAATGGTTTTTCAAATTTTCTTTGTCTTTCATAAACTGATATTTTTAAGAGTATAGACTAGTTGTTACGCAGAATATTCTTTACATTTTGATGTCTCCTCACAATTACATTCAGATTATTCATTTTATCAAATACTATATAATGATGATATCAGTTTACATTACATTTATTGCATTGTCAGTTACGTTGGTTAGTGGTTTGTTTTTCCTGTGCTACTTTTTTTTTTTTTATAAAAATCAGAAAGATATATGTATTATATAGTCTCTTATTTCCCTTTTTGCTTTCATAAAAGATAGCATATAAAATTTGCTCTTCTTACAGTTTTTTTTCACTTTATGTATATCCTGAAAAATCCCTGCATTTCAGTTTATACAGATCTTCCTCATTTGGTTTTACAGCTGCATACCCTATTGTGTAAATATACTATAATTTATTCAACCAGTCTCCTATGTATGAGCATTTAGGTTTTTTCAGTATTCTGTAATTACAGATAATGGAACAGTGAATAGCCCTGTGCATATGTATTTTCTTATTTTTGGATATGTATTTTGAAGGTAAATTTTTAGATGTGGAGTTGCTGGTCAAAGTATAAATATGTATGTAATTATTAGATATTGCTATATTCACCTGTATAGGAAATGCACTATTTTTCATTCCCATCAGCAGCATATGAAACTGCTTCTTTCCTCAAAGCCTCACCAATATAGTGGGTTGAAAAACTTGTGAGGTTTGGCCAATCTGGTATGTGAGAAATGATATCACAGTGCAGTTTTTAGCCTGAAGGGCTCCTTTTAGTATTTCTGCTCATGATGTATCCTCTCAGTTTTTGTTTGTCTGGGAGTGTCTTAAGTTCCCCTTCCATTCTGAAGAATGGTTTCACTGATACAAAGTTTTTGTTTGACAGTCTTCTTTTTCTTTTCTTTCTTTCTTTTTTTTTTGAGTGTTTGGAATATGTCACCTCATGACTTCCGGCCTCCATAATTTCTTTTTAGAAATTAGCTATTTATCTTGTTTAGGATATTTTTACTTAATGAGTTGCATCTTCCTTGCTGCTTTAAAAATTCTCTTTTTCAGCAGTTTGATTTTGAAGTGTCTGGGTGTAGATTTCTTTGAGTTTATTCTACTTGGAATTTATTCTGCTGTGTGGATGTATAGAGTAATGCTTTTCATCAAAATTTTGGATGACTTGGGGCATTGTTTCTTAAAATATTTCTTATGCTCCTTCTCTCTTGCCTTTTCTTTTTATTTTTTTCTCTTGCCTTTTTTTTTGGGACTTCAATTATGCACATGTTGAAATGCCTGGTAGTATTTCACAGGTCTCTGAGACTCTGTTAATTTTTGTTCATTCTTTTTTCTTCCTGTTCCTCAGACTGGATAATCTCAATTATGCATTCCTATATGCATAATAGTATGTATGTATAATGAAGAGTGCATAAGGTTGGTCCAAGAAGGCAAGGAGAGAGAGAAAGGAACAGAAAAAAATACTTAAAATTTTGGCCAAAGATTTTGTAAATTTGGTGAAGCACATTAATCAACACCTCAGAAAAGCTAAACAAGTTCCAGTTAAGGATAAACTCAAAGATATCCCCACCTAGATATACTCATTGTTTTCTATAAACTTGAATTATGGTTTCTTTGGGATCTCAATTCCCTAAAATATTTAGCAAGTTTCTGACACACTTCTAGACAATTCTATGTGCTAATAATCACAGTGCAAATTGTTTTCTTGAGACTAACTTATTTACATTTATTTTTGCTGCTGAGTCCAGTTAAGTTAATAACAGGCTTGGGAAGGAAAATATCATTCTTAATCTATTTTTGCTCTATCTTCCATTTTATAGAAAGGAAGTATTAAGGGAAGAAGCTTGAGAAAAATCTGGAGCCAAATAAAATAGCCTGGAGGAGTATAACTGGTTGGAGTTTTCCAACCCCGCTGGGTATGAGTCAACCCACAGGCAGAGAGAATCTCTCTTAAGAGAACTGAATTCTTTTTCATTTATGCTTGAAAATTAACCAATTCTTGTTTGAAGAGATTTATTTGTTGTAATATCTTACTGTCAGCATCAAGGAATAGCCAATACATACCATATGCTAGTATTTTGTAACTTCTTCATCTAGAGCTCAAGGTTCTATTACTGCATAATTTTACTTCCAAGATATCAGAGACAACAATTCTACCAAATGTCTTTCCATGTTATATGAGATAATTAAATTTTCAGCATACATTTGTTTTCTTTCCACCTACTCAGCAAAGGTAGATGTTGCATTTTTGAGTAATTTTGTTTATAGCATCATCCATTTCTGATACCAAAAACTCTATCAGTTTAGGTTTGCTCCAGATAAGAGATAGAAGACTTGATATTTCATGCAGGAAGGAACTTGATACAGGGACTTAAGTGCTTACAGAATCTTCAGAGAGTTAAAGGAGTGGTTTCTTGAATAAGCATCCTAGGATTACTACTAGAATAAGTCTGAAGTGACAACTACCACTGAGGCCACAGGATCTATGCTTTAAGAAGCTGCTGCCACAATAGTTTCTTATACTCAAGAAAGCAAAGAATGAGTCTCTAAGATGGCAAACTAGAGATCACAAAGTATAAATTCCAATGCAAAAGCATTGCTGTGTTGTTTCTTTACTTATAGATAATGGACACTGGAATCCTTTTTCAGAAGACTGCACATTTATAAAACTTGCTTTCTAGCAGCAGCAGACCAGAGGTACCGCTAACTGATATATATCTCACTTTCACCTTATAAATCACACTTCAGTGTTTGTTGTTCACATGGTAATGTATATCTTTCAATGCTACTCTCTCAATTTGTCCCACCCTCTCCTTCCCCTGCTGTGTCCACAAGTCTGTTCTCTATGCCTGAGCCTCTATTCCTGCCCTGCAAATAGGTTCATCAGTACCATTTTTCTAGATTCCGTATGTGTGTGTTGTGTACGTGTGCTCAGTAGTATATGACTCTTTGCAACCCCAGGGCCCATCAGACTCCTCTGTCCATGGAATTTTCCAGGCAAGAATACTGGGGTGGTTGCCATTTCCTACTCCAGGTGATCTTCCTGATCCAGGGATCAAACCTGAGTCTCCTGCATTGGCAGGTGGATTCTTTACCACTGAGCCACCTGGGAAGCCCATGTATGCATTAATATACAATATTTGTTTTTCTCTTTCTGACTTACTTCACTCTGTATAACAGGCTCTATGTTCATTCACCTTACAAGAACTGACTCAAATTCATTCCTTTATGGCTGCATTATATTCCACTGTATATATGTGCCAAAACTTTTTGATCCACTCATCTATCAATGAGCATCTAGGTTGCTTTCATGTCCTGGCTACTGTAAATAGTGCTTCTATGAACACTGGGGATTATGTGTCTTTTTCAGTTATGGTTTTCTCAGGGTATATGCCCAGTAGTGGGGTTGCTGGGTCATATGGTAGTTTTATTCCTAGTTTTATAAGGAATCTCTATACTCGTCTCCATAGTGGCTGTATCAGTTTACATTCCCATCAACAGTGCAAGAGGGTTCTCTTTCCTGCACCTAGCGTTTATTGTTTGTAGATTTTTTGATGATGGTCATTTTGACCAGTGTGAGGTGATACCTTATGGTAGTTTTGATGTGTATTTCTCTAATAATAAGCAATGTTGAGCATTAGTGAGGCTAATTTTGATAATTTTTTAACACTGCTAAGTTTCATTAGATCATATTGCATTTTTAATATATACTGTTGGATTCATCCAGCTAATATTTAAGATTTTTATAGGTATTTTCATAACTGAAATTTGCTTGCATGTTTCTTATGCTATCCTTGTTGGGATGCTCTATCAAGTTTTCCTTGCCTCATAAAAATAATTAATGTTCCTCTTTTCTATATTCTATCCTCTGATATTTTTATAAAATTCTACTCTTTGACACAGGCATTTGGAGATGGGAAATAGAGAAGGGAAGTCACATGAAAGATTGGGAAGGGAAGTGTACAACCAATACCACAAAAGTTCAGAAAGTCACACAGAATAGTCACATGCTAACAAATTAGGTGACCTATAAAAAAGTGAACATTTCCAGGAACACACAGCCAACCAAAGTTGAATCTAGAAGAAACATAATTTGGACATACAAATCACTAGAAGTGAAATAGAATTTGTAATAATAATAATAATAATAATAATAATAATAAACTCTTTGTAAACAAAAGTCCAGGACTTGACAACTTCACTGGGGAATTCTACCACACATGCAAAGAAGAACTTATACCTGTCTTTCTCAAAGTATTCCCAAAAGTTGAAGAGGAGGAAAGACTTCCAAATTAATTTTATGAAGCCACCATCACCCCTGATACCAAAACCAGAAAAACACTCTACAAAAAAAAAAAAAAAGGAAATCCCAGGCCAGTATCTTTAATGAATATTTGTGCCAAAATTCTCAACAAAATATTAGCAAATCAAACCCAATGATACACAAAAAGGATTGTACACCATGATCAAGTTAGATTCATTCCAGGGTTTCAAGGATGGTTCAACATATACAAATCAATCAGTATGATATACCACATTAACAAAAGGAAAGACAAAAACCACATGATCATCTCAGTAGATGTAGGAAAAGCATTTGACAAAATTCAACATCATTTGCAATAAAAACTCTCACCAAAGTGGCTATAGAGGAAACATATCTCAACATAATAAAAGGCAGTTACAAAAAACCTACAGCCAACAGTGAAAAGCTGAAAGCTTTTCCACTACATTCAGGAAAAAGACAAGGATGCCCACTCTTACCACTTCTATTCAACACAGTATTGTAAGTCTTCACATAACAATCTTACAAGAAAAAGAAATAAAAGGTATCTAAATTGGAAAGTAAGAGGTAAAACTGTCACTGTTTGCAGATGACATGATACTCTATAAGGAGAACCCTAAAGTCTCCCCTTGAAGAATTTTGAGCATTACTTTACTAGCGTATGAGATGAGTGCAATTGTGTGGTAGTTTGAGCATTCTTTGGGATTACCTTTCTTAGGGATTGGAATGAAAACCGTCCTTTTCCAGTCCTGTGGCCACTGCTGACTTTTCCAAATTTGCTGGCATATTGAGTGCAGCACTTTCACAGCATCATCTTTCAGGATTTGAAATAGCTCAACTGGAATTCCATCACATCCACTAGCTTTGCTGGTAGTGATGCTTTCTAAGGCCCACTTGACTTCACATTCCAGGATGTCTGGCTCTAGGTGAGTGATCACACCGTTGTGATTATCTGGCTCGTGAAGATCTTTTTTGTACAGTTCTTCTGTGTATTCTTGCCACCTCTTCTTAATATCTTCTGCTTCTCTAAGGTCCATACCATTTCTGTCCTTTATTGAGCCCATTTTTTGCATGAAATGTTCCTTTGGTATCTCTAATTTTCTTGAAGAGATCTCTAGTCTTTCCCAATCTTTTGCTTTCCTCTATTTCTTCTCACTGATCGCTGAGGAAGGCTTTCTTATCTCTCCTGGCAAATCTTTGGAACTCTGCATTCAAATGGGAATATCTTTCCTTTTCTCCTTTGCTTTTTGCTTCTCTTCGTTTCACAGCTATTTGTAAGGCCTCCTCAGACAACCATTTTGCCTTTTTGCATTTCTTTTCCATGGGGTAGTCTTGATCCCTGTCTCCTGTACAATGTCATGAACCTCCATCCATAGTTCATCAGGCACTCTATCAGATCTAGTCCCTTAAATCTATTTCTCACTTCCACTGTATAGTCGTAAGGGATTTGATTTAGGTCATACCTGAATAGTCTAGTGATTATCCCTACTTTCTTCAGTTTAAGTCTGAATTTGGCAATAAGGAGTTCATGATCTGAGCCATAGTCAGCTCCCGGTCTTGTTTTTGAGAAACCTGTATGCAGGTCAGGAAGCAACAGTTAGAACTGGACATGGAACAACAGACTGGTTCCAAATAGGAAAAGGAGTACATCAAGGCTGTATATTGTCACCCTGCTTATTTAACTTCTATGCAGAGTATATCATGAGAAACGCTGGGCTGGAAGAAGCACAAGCTGAAATCAAGGTTGCCGGGAGAAATATCAATAACCTCAGATATGCAGATGACACCACCCTTATGGCAGAAAGTGAAGAAGAACTAAAAAGCCTCTTGATGAAAGTGAAAGAGGAAAGTGAAAAAGTTGGCTTAAAGCTTAACATTCAGAAAACTAAGATCATGGCATCTGGTCTCATCACCTCATGGGAAATAGATGCGGAGACAGTGGAAACAGTGTCAGACTTCATTTTTTGGGGCTCCAAAATCACTGCAGATGGTGACTGCAGCCATGAAATTAAAAGACACTTACTCCTTGGAAGGAAAGTTATGACCAACCTAGATAGCATATTAAAAAGCAGAGACATTACTTTGCCAACAAAGGTCTGTCTGGTCAAGGCTATGGTTTTTCCAGTGGTCATGTATGGATGTGAGAGTTGGACTGTGAAAAAAGCTGAGAGCTGAAAAATTGATGCTTTTGAACTGTGGTGTTGGAGAAGACTCTTAAGAGTCCCTTGGACTGCAAGGAGATCCAACCAGTGAATCCTAAAAGAGGTCAGTCCTGAGGGTTCATTGGAAGGACTGATGCTGAAGCTGAAACTCCAATACTTTGGCCACCTCATGCGAAGAGTTGACTCGTTGGAAAAGACCCTGATGCTGGGAGGGATTGGGGGCAGGAGGAGAAAGGGACATCAGAGGATGAGATGGCTGGATGGCATCACTGACTTGATGGGCATGAATTTGAGTAAACTCTGGAAGTTTGAGATGGACAGGGAGGCCTGGCGTGCTATGATTCATGGGGTCGCAAAGAGTTGGACATGACTGAGCGACTGAACTAAACTGAAAGTCTCCCCACAAAAACCATTACAACTAATAAATTAATTCAGTAAGGCAGTAGAATACAACAATAATACATAGAAATCTGGGGCATTTCTTTACACTGGCAATTAAATATAGGCAGAAAGCAAAAAATCAATTCCATTAAAAAAAAAATAGGAAGAAACTTACTCAAAGTGGTGAAAGACCTACATACTAGAAACTATCAATGATAAGGGAAACTGAAGATTATTCAAAGAAATGGAAAGATAGCCATGCTCATTGAATTGGATTGTTAAAATGGCCATAATTCCCAAAGCTATCTACAGATTTAATGTGATCTCCATCAAAATTCCTATGACATTTTTTTTTTCACAGAACTAGAACAAATATTCCTAAAATTTATATGGAACCACAAAAGACCCAGAATTGCCAAGGCAATCCTGGGGAAAAAGAACTAAGCTGGAGGCATAACCCTTCCACACTTAATACTACAAATCCGCAGAGTGAAAACAGTGTGGTATTGTTCCCAAAACAGGCATATAGATCAATGGAACACGGTGGAGAGCCCCAAAATAAAGCCACACACCTATGGTCAATCTACAATAAAGGAGGCAAGAATATACAATGGTGAAAAGAACTCTTCAGTGTTGGGAAAGCTGGACAGCCACATGTAAATCTATAAACTTAGATCACTCCCTCACACTATACACAAAAATAAACTCAAAGTGGCTTAAGGACTTAAATATAAGACATGATACCACTAAAACTAGTAGAAGAGAACATAGGCAATATATTCTTTGACATAAACCATAGCAATATTTTCTTACATCAGTGTTCCAAGGCAAAATACATAAAAACAAAAATAAGCAAATGGGACCTAATCAAACTTAAAAGGAAATAATCTTTGGAAAAGGAATTTGGTAATGCCTTGGCAAAGGAAACAATCAATGAAACAAAGGCAGCCTATAGAATGGGAAAAGATATTTGCAAATAATGTGACAAATGGGGTTACTATCCAAAATATGCAAAGAGCTCATCCAACTCAATAAACAAAAAACCAAGTGAAATCCCATCTCCCACCTCCTGTCTGTCCTCCAGCCAGTAACTCTTATTGCTTGTTCACTTGATGCCAACTCCTATTTGCCAGCAGTCATACTATGCTACTGCTACTGCTAAGTCACTTCAGTCGTGTCCGACTCTGTGCGACCCCATCCCTGGGATTCTCCAGGTAAGAACACTGGAGTGGGTTGCCATTTCCTTCTCCAATGCATAAAAGTGAAAAGTGAAAGTGAAGTCTCTCAGTCATGTCTGATTCTTCGCCACCCCATGGACTGCAGCCCACCAGGCTCCTCCGTCCATGGGATTTTCCAGGCAAGAGTACTGCAGTGGGGTGCCATTGCTTTCTCCGTGTCATACTATACTATGCATCTTTTAAGGTACTGTACTAAAAGATTAAAAATGTTTTCTTTTTTAAGAAAAGATACTAAAATTGCTACTCTAGTGAACACATGAGTGGTAAGAAACCAGATCAGGCTTATTGGTGATCTCTGGAGTTTTAGAGGTCTGCATAGGTCAATCTAACCACAGCATTCTCTTATGCCAATCCAGAGCAAGACCCTAACTCTTTACGAGAGAGGTGAAAAATCTGCAAAAGAAAAGGTTGAAACTTGTAGAGGTTTGTTGTTCATGTTTAAGGAGAGAAGCCATCTCAATAACATAAAAGTGCAAGGTGAAGCAGCAAGTGCTGATGTAGAAATAGCAAGTCAGCCTGAAGATCTCACTAAGAAAGTTAATGATGGTGGTTACACTAAACAACACATTTTTCTCTGTATATGAAACAGCCTTATATGGAAAGAAAATGCCATAGCATCTTCATAGCTAGAGAGAAGTCAATATCTGACCTCAAAGCTTCAAAGAACAGTCTGACTCACTTGCTAGGGGCTAATGCTGTTGGTGACTTTAAGTTGATGCAAAAGCTCATTGATCATTTTGAAAATCCTCAGTCCCTCAAGAATTATGCTAAATCTACTCTGTCTGTGCTCTATAAATGGAACAGCAAAGCCTGGATAACAGTACATCTGTTAACAATACAGTTTACTAAATATTTTAAGCCCAATCTTGAGAGCTACTACTCAGAAAAAAGATTCCTCCCAAACTTACTGCTTATTGGCAGTGTACCTGGTCACCCAAGAGCTCTAAATAGAGTTGTACAATGACACTCATATTATTTTTATGCCTACTAACTCAATGTCTATTCTGCAACTCATGGATCAAGGAATCATTTTGACTTCAAATCTTTTTTGAAAATACATTTCATAGGGCTTAGCTGCCATAGATAGTGATTCCTCTGATGAATCTGGGCAGAATAAGTTGAAAAACTTCTAGAGATGATTCACCATTCAAGATGCCATTAAGAATAGTCACGACTCGTGGGAAGAAATCAAAATATCAACATTAACAGGAATTTGGAAGAAGTTGATTCCAACTCTCATGGTTGACTAAGACTTCATTGAAGGAGCAACTGCAGATGTGGTGTAAATAACAGGAGGATTAGGATCAGAATTAGAGCCTGCCGATGCGACTGAATTGCTGCAAACTCATGATAAAATTGAATGGATGAGGAGTTGCTTTTTATGGATGAGTAAAGAAAGTGGTTTCTTGAGATGGAAAATACTCCTGGTACAGATGCTGTAAAGATTGTTGAAATGACAACAAGTAATTTGGAATATTGCATATATTTAGTTGATAAGCAGCAGCAGGGTTTGAGAGGACTTACTCCAAGTTTGAAAGAAGTTCTACTGTGGGTAAAATATGTTCAAACAGCATTGTATTCTACAGAGAAATGGTTTGTGAAAAAAAGTCAATGTATGCAGCCAACTTTGTTGTTGTCTTATTTTAAGACATTGCCACAGGCATTTCCATTTTTAGCAACCACCTCTTTGATCAATCAGCAGCCATCAACACCAAGGCAAGACCCACTGCTGGCAAAAAGATTACAGCTCAATGAAGGCTCAGATGACTGTAGGCATTTTTTAGCGATAACATATTTTTTAATTAAGGTAGATATGAAAAGACAACATACAGAATTGGAGAAAATATCTGCAAATGATACAACAGACAAGGGCTTAATCTCCAAAATATACAAACAGCTCATAAACCTCAACAACAAAGAAATACAACCCAATAAAAAAATGGACAGGAGACCTTAATAGACATTTCTCCAAAGAATACATACAGATGATCAGTAGTCACATGGAAAGATGCTCAACATTACTAATTATTAGAGAAATGCAAATCAAAACTGCGATGAGATATCAACTCACATCAGTCAGAATGGCCATCATGAAAAAGTTGACAAATAACATATGCTGAACAGAGTGTGGAGAAAAGGGAACTATCCTACACTGTTGGTGGGAATGTGAATTAGTGCAGTCACTATGAGAAACCATATGGAGGTTCCTCAGAAAACTAAAAATAGAATTACCGTGTTTCACCAATCCCACTCCTGGAAAAATACCTGGACAAAACTATAATTCAAAAAGATACATTCATCCCTATGTTCATAGCAGCACTATTGACAATAGTCAAATCATGGAAACAATCTAAATGTCCACAGATAGATGACTAGATAAAGAAAAAATGGTATACATATACAATGGAATACTACTCACTGATAAAAAAGAATGGAATAATGTCTTTACAGCAACTTGGATGCAACTAGAGATTATCACACTAAATGAAGTAAGTCAGAAAAATATCATATGATATCACTTATATGTTGAATCTAAACTATGACACAATTGAATCTTATCTACAAAACGGGAACAAACTCACAGACACAGAGAACAGATGTATGGTTGCCAAGGGGATAGGGGGAGGGAAAGAGAGGGACTGGGAACTTCTGATTGGTAGATGCAAACTATTACATTTAGAATGGATGAAAAACAAGGTCCTAATGTGCAGTACAGGAAACTATATTCAATATCCTATGATAAACCATTAAAAAGAGTGTGTGTATATATGTATGTATGTATGTATGTATGTATGTATGTATGTATACCTGAGTCACTTTGGTATACAGCAGAGACTGGTACAACATTGTAAATCAGTTATGCTTCAGTAAAAAATATTTTTTAAATACATACAAAAATTCCAGGTGATAATAAAATTAAGGTAGGTGCATTGTTGTTTTTGACATAATGCTATTACACACTTAAGCTACAGTATAGTATAAACATATAAACATAACTTGTATATGCAACGGGAAACAAAAATATTTTGTGTGACTTGCTTTACTGCAATATTTGCCTTATTGTGGTGGTCTGGAATTGAAACCACAATATCACTTAAGTGTGACTGTACTTGAATCTTTTTTTCTCTTACTTCTTTAAAGATTTTCTCTCTAGCTTATCAAACGTCTTGAAAGTCTAAGTCAACATTTTTTCCTTTTAATCAAATTTGGGAAGCCAACCACTGTTTTTCAAATAATTGTTCTCCCCTTTCTTCCTCTCCTTTTCTCTGAAACATCCACTCCATGTATGCTGGTACATTTGATACTGTTCCACAGGTTTCTGAGGTGCTGTTAATCTTTAGTCAATGTTTTACTCTATGTTCATAAATTTTTAGTATTTCTATGGATCTAACCCAAGTTCACTAATTTTTTTAGCACCTAAATATTTTGTTATGCAAATTGAATTTTTCGTTTTGATTATATTGCTTTTCAATCCTCAAATCACCATTAGCTTCTTTTAGATAATTTCTGCTTATATTGATATTCCCTATTTGTTTATTGTCATTCTATTTTCCTTTAATCTTTAAATGTGGGTCCCTTTAAAATAATTTCTACTTATATGAATACTCCCTATTCACTTATTGTGATTATATTTTCCTTTAATTTAAATATGGGTCCCTTTAATTCTCTGAACTCATAACTGCTTTGAAATAATTTCATACTAAATGCAACATTATAACACACCTACAACCACCCTAAGAATGAGTCACATTTTCCTGTCTGTATGAGAATGCAAGAATTCTACGTTCTCCCTACTATTTAGCAGGTTTCCACAAATATTTCTTACTTGTTAATTCTCTCTGATTTGTGAATGTTTTATTTTTCAATTTCGTCCAGTTTTAAGTTGTTTTGTGGTAAAAAAAATTGTCAAACTTTTCATTCTGTTACAGCTGTAACTCTTTCCCTCTTAATACTTTATTTTTAACACCACTAAGCAAATTTTTTTTTGTTATTGTTGATATCAGGCAGTTTTCATTTAAACTTCTCTACATATTTATATATATTCACTATTTATTTACATATTGTCGACTACCCTGCTGGGGTCATTTTTCCTTTTTTTTCTGAAATGAATCCTCTAGAAGACTTAGTTTAGGTTTCTCGCTAGATAACTCTCATAAGTTTTGCTAATCTAAAAATATGTTTTTTAAAAAGAATTATTCTCTTTTAAATTTTAATTTTATTTCTTCTTGGCGATGCTGGATTTCCACTGCTGATCTCAGGCTTTCTCTAGCTCTGGTGAGCTGGGGCTACTGTCTAGTTGAGGTGTACAAGCTTCTAGTTGCCTGTTTCTCTTGTTTCTAAGCACAGGCCCTCGGTGCACACAGGTCAATTGTTGTAGCGTGTGGGCTCGGTAGTTGCGGTATCTGGGCCTCGCTGCTCAGTGGCATGTGGAATCTTCCTGGACCAGGAATCGAATCTGTGTCCTCTGCATTGCAAGGTGGACTGTTAACAACTGGGCCACCGGGGAAGACCAAAAGCCATTATTCTTGAAGTAAAAATTTGCTATACAACTTTAGAAGGTTATTTTTTCTAAGCACTTCGAACATATTATTCCATTTCTCCTCTTCCAGGATTGCTTCTGAAAAGTTTTTGCTCTGGCCCTATATATTATTCCTTTATAAGTGACCTGTCCTTTCTTTCTGGCTGCTTTTAAGATTTATCTTTTTCCAAACCTATGGTGTTTTTTCAAGTTTCTCAGGTGTATATCTAGGAATGGATTTGGGTGGTTTTGTTTTTGCTTATCCTGTGTGGTACATATCGTGTTTCTTATAGCCAGATGTTCACGTATTTTATTAATTCTGGAAATTCCAAGCTATAATCTCTTTGACTATTATATTGCCTCCATTCTTTCTTGAAATCTTCTTATATGCATATTAGTTCTTAAATTCTTCTTCCTATTTTCTTTCTTACTCTTTTTGTGCCTCATTCTTGGGGATTGCCTCATATCCATCTTCCTTTCTACCTCATGTTTATTGTCCATTACTTTTCTGTAGCTAGTCTGTTGTTTAACTCAACAACTAATGTTTAAAATTTTATTTTTCATTTCTAGAAATTTTACTTACTTTCAAATTTACCTGATCATTTTGATTGTATCTTGTGTATTTTGACATTTTAAAATATCATATCAGTAATTTACATATTTTATAATCATTATCTGATTTTCTTGGAAGTCTAAATTTGTTACCATGTTGCTAACTATTCCTCATGGGATTTTTCTTTCTTTGTTTGATATTTTGAGTTCACATAATTTATTGAATTCAATATATATGAATCATGAAGGTCTAAATTAAGATTTCCAAGAGGAAAATATGTTATTTGGCTTGTTTCTAATAATAACTGGGGATGCTATGAGACCACTTTAGCCTGTTCATGAACTCTGATTAATTATTGGAGTCTCAAGTTCAGTTCCTTTACTTTGGAGCAGGATCTATATTTGCCTCCCTATGTCAGTGTTGGCATTGACATTTAAATCCAATGGAAACTTCTCTTAAGAACTCACTAACTTCTTACAATTCAGGTTTCATATTACTGTGCCTTTATTTTGGTTATTGGAAATTTCTTTCACTATACTGAAAACTCAGAAAAATTAAAAAAAAAAAGTCTTGTGGTTTATCCAGAATGCCTATATTTTACCCAATATGCCATTATAATGTAATAGGGAAACCTTTCCAGTGTATAATCCAACACTTAGCTGGAAGAAGATCTTTTATATATTAATTTTTTCAGAAGAATTGAATGATATGCAGTTCAGTACAGTCACTCAGTCGTGTCCAACACTTTGCGACCTCATGGACCTGCAGCACGCCAGGCTTCCATGTCCATCACCAGTTCCCAGAGCTTGCCCAAACTCATACCATCGAGTTGGTGATGCCATCCAACCATCTCATCCTCTGTCTTCCTCTTCTCCTCCTGCCTTCAATCTTTCCCAGCATTGATGTCTTTTCCAATGAGTCAGTTCTTCACATCAGGTGGCCAAAGTATTGGTGCTTCAGCATCAGTCCTTCCAATGAATATTCAGGACTGATTGGATCTCCTTGCAGTCCAAGGGACTCTCAAGAGTCTTCTCCATCACCACAGTTCAAAACCATCAATTCTTCAGTGCTCAGTTTTCTTTATTGTCCAACTCTCACATGACTACTGGTAAAACCATAGTTTTGACTAGATGGACCTTTGTCAGCAAAGTAATGTCTCTGCTTTTTAATATGCTGTCTAGTTTGGTCATAGCTTTTCTTCCAAGGAGCAAGTGTCTTTTAATTTCATGGCTGCAATCACCATCTACAGTGATTTTGGAGCCCAAGAAAATAAAGTCTCTCATTGTTTCCATTGTTTCCCCATCTATTTGTCATGAAGTGATGGGACCAGATGCTGTGATCTTCATTTTTGAAATGTTGAGTTTAAAACCAACTTATTCACTCTCCCCTTTCACTTTCATCAAGAGGCTGTTTAGTTCCTCATCACTTTCTGCCATAATCATGGTGTCATCTACGTATCTGAGGTTATTGATATTTCTCCCAGAAATCTTGATTCCAGCTTGCACTTAATCCAGCCTGGCATTTCACATGATGTACTCTGCATATAAGTTAAATAAATAGGGTGACAGTATACAGCCTTGACATATTCCTTTTCCAATTTGGAGCCAGTCCATTGTTCCATGTCTGGTTCTAACTGTTACTTCTTGACCTGCATACAGATTTGTCAGGAGACAGGTAAGGTGGTCTGGTATTCCCATCTCTTTAAGAATTTTCCACAGTTTGTTGTGATCCATACAGTTAAAGGCTTTGGTGTAGTCAATAAAGCAGAAGTAGATGTTTTTCTGGAATTCTCTTGCTTTTTTTATGATCCAACAGATGTTGGCAATCTGATCTCTGGTTCCTCTGCCTTTTCTAAATCCAGATTGAACATCTGGAAGTTCATGGTTCATGTACGGTTGAAGCATCACTTGGAGAATTTTGAGCATTACTTTGCTGGCATATGAGATGAATGCAATTGTGCAATAGTTTGAACATTCTTTGTCCTTGCCTTTCTTTGGGATTGGAATGAAAACTGACCTTTTCCAGCCCTGTGGCCACTTCTGCGTTTTCCAAATTTGCTGGCATATTGAGTGCAGCACTTTAACAGCATCAACTTTTAAGATTGGAAATAGTTCAACTGGAATTATTTCATTCCAAAAAAATTGTTTTGATTAAGTATATTAAATGCACAAATTAATAAAAGGACCAATAGAATTTTTCTATGCTTGTTTAAGACAGTTTTTCCATTGAATCAGCTTTCGTTATATCCATCAGGCTTATGCTTTTCAACATAATTCTTACATTTCTTGTCAAGTTCATAACTGGAAATTCTTTGGGTTGGTTTTTTAAAGAAACATTTTCCCATAATGGTTGTCATCATAATGGTTTTATTATCATATACAGTGAAATTTGTAATTTTGCCTATTTATTTTGTATCCAGTTAACTTAGTAAAGTTGTTCATGTTCCTAAAAATCTTAAGTTGATTTTCTTAGATTCTTTAGTAAATCTAAGTAAAGTTGTTCATGTTCCTAAAAATCTTCAGTTGATTTTCTTAGATTTGTTACACTTTTGATCATATTATCTATCTGCATATAATAATGCTTTTGTATTTTCCTTTTCAAATTAGTACCTTTTAGTTTTTACTTTTTTCTCTATGCTTTAGCTATGACTATCAGAAGCCTTCATGGCCTTACACCAAAACTGCAAGCTATGATATCTGTGTAGTATACATTTAAACTGGGAATAAAACAATTGACTAAAATGACCTATAAGTAAATATTTTAGTCCTTTAGATACTATTCAAAGGTTATGTTATACAATAATAAGTTGTTTTCAGAAATTTAGGGTCAATAGCCTTAGTCAAGGCACAAAGCAGGAAGAGGTGAGCACAGCTGTTTCTAGAAGTGGGCAAGGTATGTATAATCACTGATGAGGTATGTATGCACGCAAAGGATTTAAAACCATATAACATGTGGTTATAATTTTCTTAGCATTTTCTTTGTAAAGAACTAAAATATAAACTAGTTGGTGTATAATAAAAAGTAATGAAATTCTGAAAAAAAAATAATAAGTTGTTTTCAGATTTGTTTTATTTTTGGATAAGCTTCCAATTAATTAAATTAATTGCATCCTGAATTTGATCTCTAGAGAGACTCACGAGTTAGAATCAAAAAAAGGTACCCTATGTTCTCTTCAAAAATGCACCATTTTATGTGGAGAAAAGAGAACCCTTCTATACTCCTGCTGGGAATGTAAATTGGTACAACTACTATGAAGTACAATATGGAAGTTCCTTTAAAACCTGAACACCTGAAACAAACACAACATTGTAAATCAACTATCAGTTCAGTTCAGTTCAGTCACTCAGTTGTGTCCGACTCTGCGATGCCATGGACTGCAGTATGCCAGGCCTCCCTGTCCATTACTAACTCCCAGAGTTTACTCAAACTCATGTCCATTGAGTTGGTGATGCCCTCCAGTCATCTCATCCTCTGTCGTCCCCTTCTCCTCCCGCCTTCAATCTTCCCCAGCATCAGAGTCTTTTCAGATGAGTCAGTTCTTTGCATTAAGTGGTTGAACTATTGGAGTTTCAGCTTCAACATCAGTCCTTCCAATGAATATTCAGGACTGATTTCCTTGACTATATCATATCAACTATACACCAGCATAAAATTTTAAAAATTTAAAAGTACCATATCAAATGATTTCAGTGTTGTCAATATAATCTCTAAATTGCTTTTGGGCACTGAAAGGACTGTCTTAGAGGACTTGCCAGCAAGATGGCAGAGTAAAAGGACATGAGCTCACTGCTTCTTACAGAAACACCAAAATCGCAACTGCTGAACAACTATTGACAAAACAACAACAGAAACATGCTGGAACCTACCAAAAAAGATACCCTACACCCAAAGACAGAGAAGGTGCAATGAAATGATAACAGGGGGTACAATCATGATAAAATCAAGTCCCTTACCTGTCAGGTGGGCAACCCACAAATTGGAAAATAGTTATACCACAGAATTCTCCTACAGGAGTGAAAGTCCTGAGCCCCACAGCAGGCTTCCAAGCCTTAGAGTCTGACAATGGAGGAGAAGCCCCCAGAGAACCTGACTTTGAAGACCAGTGGAATTTGATTGCAGGAATTCCACAGGACTGAGGGAAACAGAAACTCCGCTCTTAGCTGGTTGCACCCAAGGTCTAGTGTGCATCAGGACCAAAGGGAAAAAAGAAGTGAGCTCCTAAGACATTGGGCCAGAACTACTAGTATTAGAGGGTCTCCTACAAAGGTGGGGGATGGCTGTGGTTCACTACAAGGGAAAAAGACACTGGCAGTGGTAGGTCTGGCAACTACTCATTGGCGCAAGCCCTTCTGTAGGCTACCATCCCCCAGACCTAGCCCCACCCAACAGCCTGTAGGCCTGTGGTCAGATGCTTCAGGCCAAACAACCAACAGAATAGTAACACAGCCCCATCCATTAGCAAATAAGCAGCTTCCTGAACATGGGCCTACCCGCCAGAGGGACAAGACCCAACAGTGAGCAGAATCCAGGCCCTCCCATCAGGAAGTCTGCCAAAGACTCTTAGACAGCCTCTTCTACCAGAGGGAAGACGGGCGAAGAAAGAACTACAACCCTGAATCCTGAGGAAGAGAAACAGTAGTCACAGAAAGGTAGACAAGCTGTGACACCAGAGGAATATGTCCCAGATGAAGGAACAGGATAAAACTCCAAAAGAATGACTAAGTGAAGTGGAGATAGGCATTTACCAGAAAAAGAATTCAGAGTAATGATAATAAAGATGATCCAGTATCTTGGAAAAAGAATAGAGGTACAGACTGAGAAGATTCAAGAAATTTTGAAACAGACCACCAGCCCAGGTTGGATGCATGGGACAAGTGCTCAGCGCTGGTGCACTGGGAAAACCCAGAGGGATGGGATGGGGAGGGAGGCGGGAGGGGGGATCGGGATGGGGAAAACATGTAAATCCATGGCTGATTCATGTCAATGTATGGCAAAAACAACTACAATATTGTAAAGCAATTAGCCTCCAACTAATAAAAATAAATGAAAAAAAAAAAGAAATGTTTAACAAAGACTTTGAACTAAAGAACAGACAAACAGAAATTAACAATATAACAGCTGAAATGAAAAATATACTAGAAGGAATCAATGGCAGAATAAATGAGGCATAAGAACAAATAAGTGACCTGAAAGACAGAATGGTTGAAATCACTGCCTCAAGACAGAATAAAGAAAAAAACAGTGAAAAGAAATGAAGATAGTCTAAGGGACCTCTGGGACAATATTAAACACACCAACATTTGTGTTTTAGGGGTCCCAGAAGGAGAAAAGAGAGAAAAAAGGACAAAGAGCACAACTGAAGAGATAATAGCTGAAAACTTTCCTAACATGGGAAATGAAATAGTCACCCAAGTCCAAGAAGCACAGAGTCCCCGGCATGATAAACACAAGGAGTACCACACTGAGACGCATAGTATTCAAACTGACAAACATTAAATTAAAAAAATTACTAAAAGCAATAAGGGAAAAGCAGCAGATAGCATACAAGGGAACTTCCATACGGGTATCAGCAGATTTCTCAGCAGAAACTCTGCAGGCCAGAAGGAAGTGGCACGTTCTACTTAAAGCAATGAAAGAGAAGAACCTACAACCAAGAATATTCTACCTATACCTATGGCTGATTCATGTTGATGTTTGACAGAAAACAACAGATGTTTGACAGAAAACAAAAATATTTTATACAGCAATTATCCTTAAATTATAAAATTAATAAATTTTTTTTAAAAAAGAAGAATATTCTTCCCATCAAGGCTCTCATTGATATTCGATGGAGAAATCAAAAGCTTTACAGACAAGCAAAACCTAAGAGAATTCAGCAGCACCAGACTAGCTTTAGAATGAATGCTAAAGGAAACTCTCTAAGCAGAAAAGAGAAAGCCACTTTAAGAAACAAGAAAATTATGAATGGAAAAGCTTACCATAAAGGCAAAGGCAAACATAAAATAAAAGTAGGATATCATCTACATACAAATACGATAACAAAACCAATCATGGTGGAAAGAGGAGAGCACAAATGCAGGATATTGGAAATGCATTTGAAATTAGGAGCCCAGCAACTTAAAACAATCTTGTTTATATATAGACTTTTATATCAAAGTAAAAGTGTTAGTTGTCCAGTTTTGTCCCACTCTTTGTGACCATATGGACTATAGTATGCCAGGCTCCTCTGTCCTTGGAATTCTTCAGGTAAGAATACTTGAGTGGGTTGCCATTTCCTTCTCCTTGGGAGAAGCTTTCTGACCCAGGAGCTGAACCCCAAACTCCCACATTGCAGGCAGTTTCTTTACCATTTGAGCCATCAGGGCCCTTTATATTAAATCCTCATGAACTGCAAACTGAAAATCTACAATAGGTATACACACACAAAAGAAAGAGGAATCCAAACACAACACTAAAACTGGTCATCAAACCACAATAGCAGAGAACAAAAGAGGAAGGGAAGATAAAAAGACCTTTAAAAACAAATCCAAAGCAATTAAGAAAATGGCAGTAAGAACATGCATATTGATAATCACCTTAAATGTATGGATTAAATGTTCCATCCAAAAGACATAGACTGGCTGAAAGAATATGAAAAAAAGACCCATATATATATACTACCTACAAGAGACCTACTTCAGACTTAGGGACACAGCAGACTGAAAGAAAGGGGATGGAAAAAGAAATTCCATGCAAATGAAAATCAGAAGAAAGGTGGAGTGGCAATATTCAAATTAGACAAAATAGACTTTAAGATGTTGTAAAAGACAAAGAAAGACAGTATATAATGATCAAGGGATCAATCCAAGAAGAAGGTAAACAATTGTACATATATATGCACCCCAAATAGGCACACCCTACTATATAAGGCAAATACTAATAGCTATTTAAGGAGAGATCAACAGTAATACAATAATAGTAGGATACTTTAACACCCTACTTTCCTCAATTGACAGATTATACAGACAGAATATCAATAAGGAAACATGGGCCTTAAATGATACATTAGACCAGATAAATTTAATTGATATTTATAGAGCATTCCATCCAAAAATAGCAGAAAACACTTTCAAGTGCACATGGAACATTTCCTGGAATAGATCACATCTTGGGCCACAAATCAAGCCTTGATAAATATAAGAAAACTGAAATCACATAAAGCATGTTTTCTGATCACAATGCTATGATATTAGAAGTAAACTATTTAAAGAAAATGTAAATAACATAAATATGTGGAGGCTAAACAACATGGTACTGAACAACCAATGGATTACTAAAGAAATTAAAGAGGAAATAAAAAATTACCTAGAGAAAAATGAAAGCTTGACAATCCAAAACCAATGAGACACAGCAAAAGCAGCTCTAAGAGGGAAGTTTATAGCAATACAATCAGCTCTGGAAACAAGAAAAATCACAAATAAACAAAGTAACCTTATACCTAAAGCAACTAGAGAAAGATAAGTGCCTTAGTCTTTAAGAGCACTGTTAAATAACTGTATATGTCTTTTCCCTAGACTAATATAGTTGTTTAACCTCTATTATTATTTTTTACCTGTTTATTTTATATTGGAGTATAGTCAATTAAAAATGTTGTGATAGTTTCAGGTGGACTTTAACCTTTATTGTTACTTTCTACTTCTCAACCTTTTCATCATTTACATTACTGTCTCTAAAAGTCCTGGTTTTTTGAGATTATAGAATTTATTGCTAGCTCACAGCAGCGTAATATCTACCCAGTGTAAAGAGGAATAAGTACAGATTGCTTGCCACATATTGTCCTGTACTTCTGGATGCTAAGATTTTATTTGCATATTTAACAACTTTAATTAATTGATTTATTTTCAGGTTCTGATACTTTGTTCTTTAATCTTTTTCAGTCATAATTTTACATAGCCCGTGTTCAGTAAGAAGAACCTCTTATTTTCTTTGGATAATGTCATTTGAAAGTATTAATAGACCTTTATTAGAAGAAGGAAACCATTATATGTTATGTTTGGAATTCAGCTAATACTCTTTACACCTAATCCCTTTTGACAATAGATAGTGGATAACATAGGCATGTTGACTTGATAATTATGCAATAAAGTGAATTTTTATTTTAAAAAATAGTTATTAAAGACAATAATGGGCTTCCCTGGTAGCTCAGCTGGTAAACAATCAGCCTGCAATGAGGGAGACCTGGGTTCGATCCATGCGTTGGGAAGATCCCCTGAAGAAGGGAACAGCTACCCACTCCAGTATTCAGGCCTAGAGAATTCCATGGACTTCACCGAGAAGTTCATGGGGTTGTGAAGAGTTGTACACGACTGAGCAACTTTCACTTTTCACTTTCATTTTCAAAGACAGTAATAAGAATCATAGATGTTTTAAACTGGAGGCAGTCTTTGGTATTAAAAGTTAGTGGTAGGGTGGGGTATATCTCTCTGTACTATCATTGTACTCAGTCCCTATATCTAAAACCGTTATAAAATGAACAGATTATTTAATAAATAAATTTCTAAATGACTAATAGTAGAGCTCTGTTTCTTTCATGTTTGGTATATAACTTACTATGTTGAATAAGCACTGATAGTGTCCAAACCAAGTTTGATTGAGAAAAATGAGAAGAGATAGCTCATTTGTTTAAAGGGATAACCAAGATTTTAAAAGATCTCAACAGACTGATAGGCTGATCGCCAATTTCATGAAGTTAAATTATTTCGAATTTATGTCCAAAAGTTAATTGTACAAGTAAATTATGTTTGTTAACTGAAGCATATGTGAAAGAAAATCTTAGAGGTTTTATTTTATAATAAACCTGATGTAAAGTCTATAAATTTTTGCTGTCTAAAAAAGTCAATATTTATCTACATAAACAATATTTACAATGAAAGGTAATGTTGTTACTCTATTATGGCCAAAATGCTTCTTGAATATGGAAATTTGTTTGGGACTGCTACAAGTTAAGTGATACAAGACAAATTGGAGCGTGTCCAGAGGACAACAGTAGAAGTGTGAGGAAATTTCACCTTGTACAAAAAGAAATTTTGAAGGAAATTGAATGTTTAGCTTGGGTCAGGGGGAATTAGAATATAATTAGTTCTTTCACAAATATTTGAAGAGCAGATGTACAAAAGATTAATTGTGTATGACTTCAGAAGATAAGTTAGATATAGGAAAAAAATTAAAGTAGACACAGTTCAGAAAAAATTTAATTTCTGAAAATAAAGTTGTCTTTCTGAATGCGAGTTCCCTGTCACAGGAAGTATTCAAGTGAAATCTCTATGAAAATTTGTTGATGAACTTAATTAGGAATTAAAGTATTTATGCATAGTTTTAATAGAATGTATTAGGTTGGCGCAAAAGTAATCTTGGTTTTGCACTGTTGAAATTTGCCATTTGATATCAATGCATTCTTAAATTAATGTGATTATGTTATACATCATTTTAATGTGCATTTCTTGCTTTATATATTTTGGTAATGAGTCATTACTTACTGTTTATTTTATATATATTTTAGACTATGGAAATGATGTTATGCAAAAAGTAAATTTGAGCAATTTTCTTATTCGATTTCAAAATGGTAAAACAGCTGAGATGACTTGCGACACCAACAATGCATTTGGCCCAGGAACTGCTAGCTAATATACAGTGTCGTGGTGGTTCAAGTAGTTTTGCAAAGGAGATGAGAGCCTTGAAGATGAGCACAGTGACTGGCCATTGGAAGTTGACAACAACCAACTGGGAAGATCATCGAAAGTGATCTTACAACTACACGAGAAGTTGCCCAAGAACTCAACATAGACCATTCTATGGTCAATTGGCATTTGAAACAAATTGGAAAGGTGAAAAAGCTGGATAAGAGGGTGATTCATGAACTGACCACAAATCAAAACAGTCATCATTTTCAGCTGTCCTCTTTTCTTACTCCACTCAACAACAATAAACCATTTCTCAATCGGATAGTGACCTGTGACAAAAAGTGACAAAAAGTGGAATTTATTTAAATGACCAGCAACTACCTTCTCAGTGGTTGGACTAAGAAGAAGCTCCAAAGCTTTTCCCAAAGCCAAACTTGCACCCCCCCAAAAAGTGTCATGGTCACTCTTTGGTAGCCTGCTGCTGGTGTGAGCCACTACAGCTCGCTGAGTCACGGCGAAGCCATTGCATCTGAGAAGTGTGCTCGGCAAATCGATGAGAGGCACTGAAAACTGCAATGCCCACAGCCAGCACTTGTCGACAGAAAGGGCCCAATTCTTTTCAGTGACAAAGCCTGAGTGCACAATACACAACCAATGCTTCAAAAGTTGGACGAATTGGGCTGTGAAGTTTTGCCTCATCAGCCATGTTTACCTAATCTCTCACCAACCAGCTACCACTTATTCAAGCATCTCAACAACTTTTTGTAGGGGAAATGCTCCCACAACCAGCAGAATGCAGAAAATGCTTTCCAAGAGTTTGTCAGATCCTGAAGCATGGATTTTTTATGCTACCAGAATAAACAAACTTATATCTTATTGGCAAAAATATGTTGATTGTAATGGTTCCTATTTTGATTAATAAATATGTGTTTGAGACTACTCATAATAATTTAAAAATTCAGGGTATGAAACCATAATTACTTTTGTTGCTGTTCAGTCACTTAGTCATGTCTGACTCTTTGTGACCCTTATGAACTTCGATATGCCAGGCTTTCCTGTCCTTCACTATCTCCTGGAGTTTGTTCAAACTCATGTCCATTGAGTCCATGATGCCTACAAACCATCTCATCCCCTGTTACCCCCTTCTCCTACTGCCCTCAATCTTTACTAGCATCAGGGCCTTTTCCAATAAGTTGACACTTCGCATCAGGTGGCCAAGTTACTGGAGCTTCAACTTCAGCATCAGTGCTTCTGATGAATATTCAGGGTTGATTCCTTCAGGATGGACTGGTTTGATCTCCTTGCTGTGCAAGGGACTCTCAAGAGTCTTCTCCAACACCACAGATCAAAGCATCAGTTCTTCCGCATCAGCTTTCTTTATCATCCAACTCACACCGATACATGAAAACTAGAAAAATCATAGCTTGAACTATACGGACTTTTATTGACAAAGTGATGTCTCTGCTTTTTAATATGCTGTCTAGGTTTGTTGTAGCTTTCCTTTCAAGGAGCAAAAGTCTTTTAATTCATGACTGCAGTCACCATCTGCAGTGATTTCAGAGCCCACCAAAATAAAATCTGCACCTGTTTCCAATTTTTCCCCATCTATTTGTCATGAAGTGATGGGACCAGATACCATGATCTTAGTTTTTTGAATGTTGAGTTTTAGGCCAGCTTTTTCTCTCTCCTCTTTCACCTTCATCAAGAAGCTATTTAGCTCCTCTTCAGTTTCTGCCTTAAGGGTGGTGTCATCTGCATACCTGGGATTATTGATATTTCTCCCAGCAATCTTGATTCCAACTTAAGATTCATGAAGCCTGGTATTTCACATGATGTACTCTGCATATAAGTTAAATAAATAGGGTGACAGTATACAGCCTTGACGTACTCCTTTCCCAATTTGGAACCAGTCCATTGTTCCATGTCTGGATCTAACTGTTGCTTCTTGACCCACATATAGGTTTCTCAGGAGGCAAGTAAGGTGGTCTGGTATTCCCATCTCTTTCGTAATTTTCCACAGTTTGTTGTGATCCATGTAGTCAAAGGCTTTTGCATAGTCAATGAAGCAGAAGTAGATGTTTTTCTGGAATTCCCTTGCTTTTTCTATGCTCCAGTAGATGTTGACAATTTGATCTCTTGTTCCTCTGCCTTTTCTAAATCCAGCTGGAACATCTGGAAGTTCTCAGCTCACATACTGCTGAAGCCTAGCCTTGAAGGATTTTGAGCATTATCTTGCTAGTATGTGAAACAAGTACAATTGTGCAGTAGATTGAACATTCTTTGGCATTGCCCTTCTTTGGAATTGGAATGATAACTGATTTTCCAGTCCTTTGGCCACTGCTGAGTTTTCCAAATTTGCTGGAATATTGAGTGCAGCACTTTCACAGCATCGTCTTTTAGGATTTGAAATAGCACAACTGGAATTCCATCAATTCCACTAGCTTTGTTCATAATGATGCTTCCTAAGACCCACTTGAGTTCACACTCCAGGATATCTGGCTCTGGGTGAGTGATCACACCATTGTGGTTATCCGGGTCATTAAGACCTTTTCAGTATAGTTCTTCTGTGTATTCTTTCCACCTCTTCTTAATCTCTTCTGCTTCTGTGAGGTCCATACCATTTCTGTCCTTTATTGAGCCCATGTTTGCATGAAATGTTCCTTTCAGTTCAGTTCAGTTGCTCAGTCGTGTCCAACTCTTTGCGACACCATAGACTGCAGCACGCCAGGCTTCCCTGTCCATCACCAACTCCCAGAGCTTGCTCAAACTCATGTCCATCAAGTCAGTGATGCCATCCAACCATCTCATCCTCTGTCATTCCCTTCTCCTCCCACCTTCAATCTTTCCCAGCATCAGGGTCTTTTCAAATGAGTCAGTTCTTATTGGAGTTTCAGCTTCAGCATCAGTCCTTCCAAATTAGAGATACCAAATGTTCCTTTGGTATCTCTAATTTTCTTAAAGAGATCTCTGGTCTTTCCAATTCTATTGTTTTCCTCTGTTTCTTTGCACTGTTCACTTAAGAAGGCTTTCTTACCTCTTCTTGCTGTTTTTTGGAACTCTGCATTCAGATGGATATATCTTTCTTTTTCTCCTTTGCCTTTAGCTTCTCTTCTTTTCTCAGCTATTTGTAAGTCCTCCTCAGACAACTATTTTGCCTTTTTGCGTTTCTTTTTCTTGGAGATGGTTTTGATCACTGCCTTCTGTACAATGTTACGAACCTCCATCCATAGTTCTTCAGGCACTCTGTCTTCAGATCTAATTGCTTGAATCTATTTGTCACTTCCAGTGTATTATCATAAGGGATTTGACTTAGGTCATACCTGAATGGCCTAGTGGTTTTCCCTACTTTCTTCAATTTAAGTCTGAATTTGGCAATAAGGAGTTCATGATCTGAGCCACAGTCAGCTCCCAGTCTTGTTTTTGCTGACTGTATAGAGCTTCTCCATCTTTAGCTGCAAAGAATATAATCAATCTGATTTTGGTGTTGACCATCTGGTGATGTCCATGTGTAGAGTCAATTTTTGTGTTGTTGGAAGAGAGTGTTTGTTATGACCAGTGCATTCTCTTGACAAAACTCTGTTAGCTTTTGTCCTGCTTCATTTGTACTCCATGACCAAACTTGCCTGTTACTCCAGGTATATCTTGACTTCCTACTTTTGCATTTCAGTCACCTATGATGAATAGGACATCTTTTTTTGGTGTTAGTTCTAGAAGATCTTGTAAGTCTTTATAGAACCATTAATCTTCGGCATTAGTGGTTGGAGCATAGACTTGGATTATTGTGATACTGAATGGTTTGCTTTGGAAATGACCTGAGATCATTCTATAGTTTTTGAAATTGCATCCAAGTACTACATTTCAGACTCTTTTATTAACTAGGAGAGCACCAACCTAATAGTTCATACCCTTAGCCTTTATATTCATTGACATTTCATTCAATTAAAAAAATTTCAAAATTATTTACTATTTTCTGATACCAGTTAATCTTCTGAAGACTTCATATTAAGCATTGGGGAAACAATATAGCATATTGTAGATAGGATCATACATAGTCTTTGGAGTGATTGTCTGGGTTTAGGTATGGTTCTGCTACTTACTAACTTTGTGACCTTGGACAAGTAGCTAAAGTTTAATCTGTTGGAGGTTTCACCCAAGTATCATGTTTCCTTGTTTTTAAAATGAAAATAGTAGTACTTAACTCATGAGGTTATTATAAGTATTTGCTGCTAAGCTGCTGCTGCTAAGTCGCTTCAGTCATGTCCGACTCTGTGCGACCCCATAGACGGCAGCCCACCAGGCTCCTCTGTCCCTGGGATTCTCCAGGCAAGAACAGTGGAGTGGGTTGCCATTTCCTTCTCCAATGCATGAAAGTGAAAGGGGAGTCGCTCAGTCGTGTCTGACTCTTAGCGACCCCATGGACTGCAGCCCACCAGGCTCCTCCATCCATGGGATTTTCCTGGCAAGAGTACTGGAGTGGGGTGCCATTGCCTTCTCCATAAGTATTTAATGATTTCTTATTTATGAAGTGTTTAGAATAGTAACTGGTACTTTGTAATTATTATAAAAGTATTGTTGAAAATAATGAGGAATTTTAGCAAAAGTTTTAAGAGGTTCTAGGGTTAAGACTGAACTCTATTTTTTATATGGATACTTACATGTTAAAATACAGTTTTTCGTCTAATTTAGGCCTTTTGGTGCTATTTTGTTATATTTTTTAATAAGAGGGAATCTTTCCAAGCCACGATTTAAGAACAATAAATCTAATAAGGCCAGTAAACTAATGTTCCTCTGCTATATAGATGTTTATAAATTTAAAGTTTACTTACTTTATGCTATATTATTTTTCACCACACTTACTCTATATCAAGCTTAAATTCCAAAGTGTTTCTCCCTTAACTTATTTTAAGGCCTGCCTTTCATCACTTTCTTTTTGCTCACTCCAAATACAATACCCTTGCTTAATCAACCTAACTTATGCATCTGGAATTGCAACATAAAGGTCCCAAAACAGCACTTGAGAAACTATGATTTATACTTAATGTGTTACAGGTGGCTTCTTAGGAGAAATGCTTATTTCTTGTGTCATTAAAATGATAAATTTCTAAATCCTTGAACTGCATTTCTGTTAAAAGTTTACTGTGGTACATTTTCTTCCAAACTTGGTTTTGCGTACACATTCCCAAATAATATTTCTGACCTTATGTTTACAAGAGCAAATTACCATTAAAATCCTAGTAGTAGATGAATATTAACAAATTTAGCAACAGGATTTCCTGCTATTAAAACATCATAAGTTATTCAGACTAAACTGTGCCAGAAACTGTTCTAGAAATTGGTGAAAACTTTACATCAGATCACTATCAAAACCAATGCGAATGTAATGGATGAGACAATATCAAATATAAATTAAACTAAAATATGCAACTATTAGATTTTAATTTATGATGTTACATTAATATTTGAGAGGGTGGCTGCCAATTTACATCTTTTGAGAATTTTTACTTCAATTTCTAATTTAAAAAGAAAATAGTTTACAATGAGATAAATGCAATACCAAGTCTTGTAAAAGCATTTGACTATATTTTTGCTGTATTAATGTTTTACAATTTAGAAGTTACTTTAATCATGAATATAGGGACTAAAAAGTGGTTTCAAGTAAGTGTTGATGTGATATTGAGACATCTTTTATTGATTTAAAGATGAAGAGTGTTGTGACTGTAATAGTACTATGAGACTGAATTTTAGGTATACCTGTATAAACTATCAACTGAATGCCCATCAGATTGGTGTAAGGTAATTAATCCTATATAATTCTGTGATATTTTAGGAATATACTATTCTGTTTATGGTTACTTTCAAAATTTTAAATATGATAAATTAACTTTAAGGTGCTATAAAAAAAAGTACTATGAAGACAGTCGTTACTACACTTTCTAATGTTTTGTTGTTCAGTCACTAAGTCATGTCCAACTCTTTGCGATCCCATGGAATGCAGCACTTCAAGCTTCCCTGTCCTTCACTATCTCCCGGACTTTGCTCAAACTCATGTCCACAGAGTTGGTGATGCTATCTAACCGTTTCATCCTCTGCCACCCTCTTCTCCTTTTGCCTTCAATCTTTCCCACCATCCAAGTCTTTACCAATGAGTTGTCTCTTTGTATTAGGTGGCGAAACTATTGGAGCTTCAGCTTCAGCATCAGTCCTTCAAATTAATATTCAGAGTTGATTTCCTTTAGGATTGACTGGTTTTATCTTCTTGCTGTCCAAGGGACTCTCAAGAGTCTTCTCCAGCACCACGGTTTGAAATCATCAATTATTGGGCTCTCAGCTTTCTTTATAGCCCAACTCTCACATCCATACATGACTACTGGAAAAACCATAGCTTTGACTATATGGACCTTTGCTGGCAAAGTGATATCTCTGCTTTTTAATATGCTGCCTAGGTTTCTCATGGCTTTCCTTCCAAGGAGCAAACGTCTTTTAATTTGCAGTCACCATCCGCAGTGATTTTGGAGCCCAAGAAAATAAAATCTGCCCCTGTTTCCACTTTTTCCCCATCTATTTGCCATGTAATGATGGGACCAGATACCATGATCTTAGTTTTTTGAATGTTGAATTTTAGGCCAGCTTTTTCTCTCTCCTCTT
This sequence comes from Odocoileus virginianus, assembly GCF_023699985.2. Taxonomy (NCBI): domain Eukaryota; kingdom Metazoa; phylum Chordata; class Mammalia; order Artiodactyla; family Cervidae; genus Odocoileus; species Odocoileus virginianus. The sequence goes on from NC_069678.1 coordinate 76,052,153, forward strand.
TCACCTTCATCAAGAAGCTATTTAGCTCCTCTTCTGTTTCTGCCTTAAGGGTGGTGTCATCTGCATATCTGAGGTTATTGATATTTTTCCCAGCAATCTTGATTCCAGGTTGATCTTCATGCAGCCCAGCATTTCTCATGATGCACTCTGCATGTAAGTTAAATAAAAGTAGGGTGTCAATATACAGCCTTAACGTACTCCTTTCCCAATTTTGAACCAGTCCTTTGTTGCATGTAATGTTTAATGCCATTATATTTCATTCTTTAAAATTTTGTTTATTTATTTATTTTATTTTTGACTGTGCTGGGTCTTCGCATGCTGTGATGTCTTTTCTCTAGTTGCAGCAAGCAGGGGCTACTTTCTCCTTGCAGTGCGTTGGCTTCTCATTTCAGTGGCTTCTCTTGTTACAGAGCACAGACTCTAGGGTACACAAGCTTCATTAGTCATGGCTCCCGGGCTTTAGAGCACAATAGTTGCTCTGCAGCATGTGGGATCTTTCCGGATCAGAAATCGAAGCCATGTCTCCTGCAGTGGCAGGTGGATTCTTTAACACGGAGTGACCAGGGAAGCCCCTGATGAATGAACATAAGAATGAGCTATGCTGGCCTGATTTGCCCATTTTTATTGCTCTCATGGTTACTCTTAAAGAAAGATTGTAGATCTACTGATTGCCGGACCTGCCTTGGGGAAAATCATCTGTCCCCTACTTAAATCACCTACTAAAATTGTTTCTGGGAATATGAACAGCTTTCTGTGTTTTTTAAATCTTAATTTGATTTGTCACTAACACCTCACATTTGTTAATCTTTTTTTAAAATTTTATTTATCTATTTATTTGTTTATTGACTGCACTGGGTCTTTGTTGCTGCACCCGGGCTTTCTCTAGTTGCAGAGAGAGGGGGCTTCTCTCTAAGTGTGGTTCACAGGCTTCTCATTTTAATGTCTTCTCTTGTTGTGGAGCCTGGGCTCTAAGGCGCACAGACTTCAGTGGTCACGGCACACAGTCTTAGTTGCCCCGAGGCATGTGGAATCTTCCCAAACCAGAGATCAAACCCATGTTTCCCGAACTGGCAGGCCAATTCCCAAACACCGGACCACCAAGGAAGTCTAACTTTCTACGTTTTAACGTCTTCTTGAAGGAAGTAAATTTAGTGTCATCCTTGTAGTGTTCAAGTCAGAAATTATGGAGCCTGGAGCATTTGAGCCTGCAGGCCGTAAAGAAATCCCAGACTTTTTTGGTTTCTCAGTACACATAAAACAAATTTTTTGGTATTCCAGTACATGTAAAAGTTATGTTTACAGTATGTGTGAAGTGAAAGTGTTAGTCACTCAGTTGTGTCCGATTCTTTGCAACCCCATGGACTGTATGTAGCCCACCAGGCTCCTCTGTCCTTGAGATTTTCCAGGCAAGAATACTGGAATGGGTAGTCCATTCCCTTCTCCAGGGGATCTTCCCAACCCAGGGTTTGGGCCCAGGTCTCCTGCATTGCAGGCAGATTCTTTACCATCTGAGCCACCAGTTTGCACTATATTATAATCTATTAAGTTTGAAAGAGCATCATGTCTATAAAAATGTATATATTGTTAAAAAAATGCTAGCAACCATCTGATAACACAGGGTAACCTTCAGTTTGTAAAAAAACACAGTATCTGTGAAGTGTAATAAAGTGAAGAGCAATAAAATGAGTTAGGCCCGCCTGTGTTGAATAGAGTAGTGAACTTTGATGTTATCTTCCAAAGTTTAGAGGAAGGTTTAGATGAAATATAAATAACATTTATAAGATTATTAAAGTTCTCCTTTTTTTCTTAGTTTGCTGAAAGTTCTTTTTTTTATCATAAATGCATGTCAAACTTTAGCAAATGGTTTTGCTGCAGCAATTGAGATGATCAAATTGTTTTCCTTCTTATTCTGTTAAAGTAGTAAATTAATTAATTTTCCTAATTTTAAACCATGCTTGCTTCCTGGAATAAATCTAACTTGGTGATATGATATTCTTCTTACATATCACAGGGTTTGATTTGTTAATACTTTGTTTAGGATTTTGGCATCTAGCTTCCTGGGAGATACTGGCCTATAATTTTCTGTTCTTATAATATCGCTGTTAGGTTTTGTAATTAGGGTTATGCTGGCTATGTAAAACAAGTTGGGAACTGTTTACTCTTTCACTATGGTCTGAGAGAGTGTGTTAATACTGGTATTATTTCTTTCATTAAATGTGAGGAATAATTTACCAATGAAATCATATATGCCTGGAATTTTCTTTGTGGAAAGAGTTTTAATTTTGAACACAGTTTCTTTACAGATTTCTTTCCTTTTCCTTCTTTACTTTTCACTTTCTTTATATATTTTGAAGCATTACTATGAACAAAGCTAGTGGAGGTGATGGGATTCCAACTCAGCTATTTCAAATCCTAAAAGATGATGCTGTTAAAGTGCTGCACTCAATATGCCAGCAAATTTGGAAAACACAACAGTGGCCCAAGACTGGAAAAGATCAGTTTTCATTCGAATCTCAAAGTAGGGCAATGCCAAAGAATGTTCAAACTACTTTTCACAATTGCACTCATCTCAAACGCTAGCAAAATAATGCTCAAAGTCCTCCAAGCCAGGCTTCAACAGTACATGAACTGTGAACTTCCAGATGTTCCAGCTGGATTTAGAAAAGGCATAGAGGAACCAGAGAACAAACTGCCAACATCCGTTGGATCCTCGAAAAAGCAAAAGAGTTCCAGAAAAACACGTACTTCTGCTTTATTGACTACGCCAAAGCCTTTGACTGTGTGAAAGTGAAAGTCGCTCAGTCTTGTCTGACTCTTTGAGACCCGTAGACTGTATGGTCCATGGAACTCTCCAGGTCAGAATACCAGAGTGGGTAGTCTTTCCCTTCTCCAAGGGATCTTCCCAACCCAGGGATCGAACCCAGGTCTCTGGCATTGCAGACAGATTCTTTACCAGTTGAGCCACAAAAGAAGCCCAAGAATACTGCAGTGGGTAGCCTATCTCTTCTCCAGCAGATCTTCCTGACCCAGGAATTGAAACAGGGTCTCCTGCATTGCAGGCAGATTCTTTATCAACTGAGCTATCAGGGAAGCCTCCTTTGACTGTGTGGATCACAACAAACTGTGGAAAATTCTTAAAGAGGTGGGAATACCAGACCACCTTACCTGCCTCCTGAGAAATCTGTCTGCAGGTTAGGAAGCAACAGTTAGAACTGGACATGGAACAACAGACTGGTTCCAAATCAGGAAAGGAGTACATCAAGGTTGTATATTGTCACCCTGCTTATTTAACTTCTATGCAGAGTACATTATGTGAAATGCCAGACTGGATGAAGCACACACTGGAATCAAGATTGCTAGGGGAAATATCAATAACCTGAGATACGCAGATGACACCACCCTTATGGCAGAAAGTGAAGAGGAACTAAAGAGCCTCTTGATGAAAATAAAAGAGTGAAAAAGATGGCTCAAAACTCAACATTCAAAAAACGAAAATCATGGCATCCAGTCCCATCACTTCACGACAAGTAGATGGGGAAACAATGGAAACAGTGACAGACTTTATTTTCTTGGGCTCCAAAATCACTGCAGATGGTGACTGCAGCCATGAAATTAAAAGACACTTGCTCCTTGGAAGAAAAGCTATGACAAACCTAGTGAGTGAAGTCGCTCAGTCGTGTCTGACTTTTTGAGACCCCGTGGACAGTAGCTACCGGGTTCCTCTGTCCATGGGATTTTCCAGGCAGGAATACTGCAGTGGGTTGCCATTTCCTTCTCCAGGAGATCTTCCCAACGCAGGGACTGAACCCGGGTCTCCCGCACTGTAGGCAGACGCTTTACCATTTGAGTCACCAAACCTAGACAGCATATTAAAAAGCAGAGACATTACTTTGCCAACAAAGATCCATCTAGTCAAAGCTATGGTTTTTCCAGTAGTCATGTATGGATATGAGAATTGGAGTACAAAGAAAGTTGAGTGCCAAAGAATTAATGCTTTTGAACTGTGGTGTTGGAGAAGACTCTTGAGAGTCACTTGGACTGCAAGGAGGTCAAACCAGTCAATCCTAAAGGAAATCAGTCTGGAATATTCATTCGAAGGACTGATGCTGAAGCTGAAACTCCAATACTTTAGCCACCTGATGGGAAGAACTGACTCATTTGAAAAGACCCTGTTCCTGGGAAAGATTGAAGGCGAGAGGAGAAGGGGATGACAGAGGACGAGACAGTTGGATGGCATCACTGACTTGATGGACATGAGTTTGAGTAAGCTCCAGGAATTAATGATAGACACAGAAGCCTGGCGTGCTGCAATGCATGGCATGGCAAAGGGTCGGACACGACTGAGCAACTGAACTGAACTGAGCTGATATATTTTGAAGCTGTGATATTAAATGCTTATATTTAGGATTGTTACATGTTCCTTTTGAACCAATACTTTAAACATTATCAAATGTCTGTTTATACTTAGCAACACATCTTGCCTTAAACTTTACTTTTTCTCACATTAATATAGCTATGATAGTTTTCTTTTGACTAGAGTTAATTCTCAACCTTTATCTATTTTTATCTTCACAACATGCCTCCTATTAACAGTATATATTTGGATGTTGTTTTCAGTCATTCTGTCTGTGTCTTTTAATCAGTGTCGATATACATGTAAATGCTGATATATTTAGACTTAAATCTATCATATTTCTTTTTGTTTCCTATTTGTTTCATCCAATCTTTGTTTTCTTATTTCTCCTTTTCTATGGTAGTGATCATAATCTTCTTTTGTACTGGTGAATTTTTGGTTACATACTTTATTTTATTATTACATTAAAGATCACTTTCGAACGTGGTTTCCCCAATCTCAGCACTACTGAGATTTTTTAAAGATTTTTTAAATATGGGCCAATTTTAAAGTCTTTATTGAATTTGTTACAGTATTACTTGTTTTTTATATTTTGATTTTTTTGGCCATGAGACATGTGGGATGTTAGCTCCTTGACCAGAGATCAAACCCACACCCCTTACATTGGAAGGCAAAGTCTTTAACTACTGGACTGCCAGAGAAGTCTCCACTATTGACATTTTGGACCAGATAATTCTTGTGTCCTGTGAATTATAAGATATTCAGCAACATATCTGACCTATATGCAGTGGCAGGACATTCCCAAACCCCCTGACACGATTGTGACATCCGAAAAAATTCAAGACATTACCAAATGTTCCCTGGGGTGGCAAAATCAACCCTGGTTGAGAACCACTGTTCTAGATTAGTTCAATAGAAATATAATACAAGTTACAGATGTAAAATTTTCTAGTAGCCACATTAACAAAGCAAACAGAGAGCAGTAAAATACTTTAAAGAATGTTTTTATTTAACAAAATATACCCAATGTATTACCATTTCAAAATATAATTAATGTAAAAATTGTTAATAAAATATTCTACATTCTTTTTTATACTGTGTTTTCCAAACCTGTGTTTTGCTTTTACAGTACATCTCAACTTGAACTGGCCATATCAAGTATTTAATAGCCACATATAACTGGCTATCAAATGGGCAATATTCTAGAAATCTCTGTTTTAATCCTTGGTTTATAATCATTAGTAGATAAGTCAGTAAATACAAAGTAAATAAAAACTTCTACCACAATAGCAAAATCTACAGGAGTTTAGCCCCATCTATCTCCCTTGTTCCCCATGTGGCATTGTTACCATATATTTTATTTTATTTCAATATATGTAATATACCCCACAAGACAATACTATTGTTAGTGTTGCCTTCTGAAAAACCTGTATTCTTTTGCAGTAAACCATGTATTTATACTTCATTACATTCTGCAGTTCTGTACTTATTCTATATAATTTTCCTTCAGCCTGAAGACCTTTTAGAATTTACTGTTCTGTGAGCCTTCTGGCAACAAATTCTTTTAGCTTGCTTTCTGTCTTTATCTTACCTCATTTTGAAGATTATTTTTGTTGGGTACAGAATTCTAGGTTGGGAGATATTTTCACTTAACAATTTAATGGTGTTATTCCATGATCTTTTCAACTTCTACTGGAAGTCAGTTAGAAATCTTATTGTTACTCTTTTAAAGGAAATGCTACCTCTCTTCTCTGATGCTTTAAAAATTTTAGCTTTCCTTCCTTTGATTTTCAGCAATTTTACTAAATTTTATCTGGGAATGTTATCTTTGCATTTATCCTGAAATTATTGAATCTGTTATTTTGCAATCTTTTTATCAGTTAAGACATGAGTCTGAGCAAGCTTTGGGAGTTGGTGATGAGAGAGGGAAGTCTGGCATGATGCAGTCCATGGCATTGCAAAGAGTCGGACATGACTGACTCACCTGAACTGATTCACCTTAATGACATTCATTGTCTCCTAAACACCTTGAACATTTTTCTGCCTCCCTGGCCCAGGCCCCCCAGCTTTCTGATTCACTCTGTCAAAAAATCCCATGAGATAAACTGGCTGCACATTTGGGGTACCTCTAAATTCTGATCCTACTGGAAAAGCCACAGCCTTGACTAAACGGACCTTTGTTGGCAAAATAATGTCTCTGCTTTTTAATATGCTGTCTAGGTTGTTCATAACTTTCCTTCCAAGGAATAAGCGTCTTTTAATTTCATGGCTGCAGTTACCATCTGTAGTGATTTTGGAGCCCAGAAAAATGAAGTCCGCCACTGTTTCCACTGTTTCCCCATCTGTTTGCCATGAAGTGATGGGACCAGATGCCATGATCTTAGTTTTTTGAACATTGAGTTTTAAGCCAGTTTTTTCTCTCTCCTCTTCACCTTCATCAAGAAGCTGTTTAGTTCCTCTTCACTTTCTGGCATTAGGGTGGTGCCTTCTGCATATCTGAGGTTATTGATATTTCTCTCAGAAACTTGATTCTAACTTGATCTTCACACAGCCCAACATTTCATATGATGCACTCTGCTTGTAAGTTAAATAAGTAGGGTGATAATATACAACCTTGACATACTTCTTTCCCAATTTGGAATCAGTCCATTGTTCCTTGTCTGGATCTAACTGTTGTTTCTTGACCTGTATACAGGTTTTTCAGGAGGCAGGTAAGATGGTCTGGTATTCCCGTCTCTTTAAGAATTTTCCACAGTTCGTTTTGATCCGCACAGTCAAAGGCTTTATTGTACTCCATGAAGCAGAAGTAGATGCTTTTCTGGAATTCCCTTGCTTTTTCTATGATCCAACGGATGTTGGTAATTTGATCTCTGATTCCTCTGCCTTTTCTAAATCCAGCTTGTACATCTGGAATTTCTCAGCTCACGTACTGCTGAAGCCTAGCTTGAAAGATTTTGAGCATAATCTTGCTAGCATGTGAAATGTGTGCAATTGTACAGTAATATGAACATTTTTTGGCATTATCTTTTTTTGTGATTGTAATGAAAACTGATTTTCCAGCCCTTTGGCTACTCCTGAGTTTTCCAGTTTTGCTAGTATATTGATGGTATATTTAACAGCATCATCTTTTAGGACTTGAAAAAGTTCAGCTGGAACTCCATCACTTCTACTAGCTTTGTTTTTGGTAATGCTTCCTAAGGCCTACTTGCTTTCAAACCGTGGTGCTGGAGAAGACTCTAGAGAGTCCTTTGGACAACAAGGTGATCAAACCTGTCAGTCCTAAAGGAAATCAACCCTAAATATTCACTGAAAGGACTGATGCTGAAACTGAAGCTCCAGTATTGGCCACCTGATGCAGAGCCGACTGATTGGAAAAGACCCTGATGCTGGGAAAGATTGAAAGCAGGAGGAGAAGGGGGCCACAGAGGACGACATGGTTGGATGGCATCACAGACTCAGTGGACATGAATTTGAGCAAACTCCAGGAGATAGTGAAGTACAGGGAAGCCTGGCATGCTTGGGTATACATGGGGTCAAGAAGAATCGGACACAACTTAGCGACTAAACTGCCACCATCACCACCAAGGAATGCAGCTGTTGGATCAAAGAGTAAGAGTATATTTAGTTATGTGAGAAACTGCCAAACTTCTAAGGTGGTTGTATGATTTTTCTTCCCCACCAGCAATGAGTCACAGTCCCCATTGATCCACATCTTTGCCTGAATTTGGTATTGTCAGAGTTCTAGATTTTGGCCATTCTAATAGGTGTGTAATGGTATGAATTAGGGAGTTTGGGGAGGAAGATTACAAATGTGAAGTTCCATTTTATAATACCATATCAAAGTTACATACCACCACCATTACTTAAGACTGTTGATGTTGACTTTGACCACCTGACTGGAGTAATGTTCATCAGGCTTCTCCACTGTAAGGCTCTTCTCTCTTCCCTCCTTTCCATATTGTACTCTTTGGAAGAAATTCTCTATATGCAGCCCACACTCAAAGAGTGGGAACATATTCTCCCCTTCCTTTAAGTTTCAGCATCTACATAATTTATTTGAAATTCTTCTGCATGGGAGATTTATCTGTTCTCCTTCATTTACGAATGTATTCAGTCATTTATTTATATCAATATGGGTTTGTGAATATTTATTTTACACTTTTGGTTATAATCCAATCCTACTTATATGTGAATAGTGCTTAGATTGTTCCAACTCTGACCACTGGGAATTCTTTCATTTGGCTCCTATGCCCCATTGAAATGTCCCACTAATATGTGTATGTGTTGAACAGTTCCTTGCATTCTGATGACAGAAGATGATCCATGCTATATTTGCTCATCTGTATCTATACTAATCAAACATGCTTTCTTACTTCTGCGGCCAACTTGAATCCATTACCATTTATCACTCTAGTCTCTTTCTCAGACTTTTCTATAACCTCCCCGTCATTAGAGGAAATGTATGTATGTATATATATGTAAATATATTTGTTGTTGTTTTGTCACTAAGCTTTGTCTGATTCTTTTGCAACCCCATGGACTGTAGCCTGCCAGGCTCCTCTGTCCATGGGATTGCCCGTGCAAGAATACTGGAGTGGGTTGCCATTTTCTTCTCCAGGGGCTCTTCCCAACTCAGGGGTTGGACCCGCATCTCCTGGGTTGGCAGGCGGGTTCTTTACCACTGAGCCACCAGGGGAGCCCACATACATATATACACATATGTAAAATCTTATTTATTCCCACGAGATAGCAATTATTATCTCATTTTATAGTTGAGAACTGGGGTTCAAAGATGAGCTCTTTTTTCCAAAGATACAGTGATTAAGAGATGGAACTATGACTTCTTCTGGGAGAAAAGAGCATTTAAGAGGTAGAAATGAGAAGGTGCATGGTTTTCCCAGTAGGCCATCTTGTGAATTGGTAAAACTGATAAAGGCTATTTTGGCATGACCCTGAAGAAAACATGGATAAATTTGCTCCTCTTTGAGGAGCAAACTTTTCTATGGAAAATTTGTTATTAATCATGTTCAAGTGGGAGGGAATATGAGTAAACCTATGGCTGATTCATGCTGATGTTTGCTAGAGAGCAATACAGCACTGTAAAGCAATTATCCTCCAATTAGAAATAAATAAATTTAAAAAGACAAAAAATTATACATCACTCCATGAATCACCTGAAAAAATGTTAAATTTAAATCTTCTAAAAGAGATATATCATGTCTTACATCAAAAAAAATCATTTTATGTTATACATTTTGAATCAGCTGGTTAAAGGACAATGGGGCTTCCCTGGTGGGGAAATAAATAGGAGTGGATTAGATAATAAATAAGAGTGGATTAGATAGGGAAATTAAATCTCTAACTTTTTAGACCTATTTAAAAATCTAAGGGCTTCCCTGGTGGCTCAGAGGTTAAAGCATGTGCCTGCAATGCGGGAGACCTGGGTTCAAGCCCTGGGTTGGGAAGATCCCCTGGAGAAGGAAATGGCAACCCGCTCCAGTATTCTTGCCTGGAGAATCCCATGGACGGAGGAGCCTGGTGGGCTACATTAATCCATGGGGTCGCAAAGAGTCGGACATGACTGAGCGACTTCACTTTAAAAATCTAAAACAACAACCATGCCCAAACCCCACGGCCAAATTATGGCCTACTTTAAAATCTGTATCTCTGACTGCTCATTTAAAAGGGAGCTCTGTGATAGAAGAGCTGAAGACACAGTGAATATATATCAAGATCCTCTTGCAAAAATCATGCTTGCTTATTAAAGTAACTGATAAAGCCTGCAACAAAAAATTTAATACAAATTTTCAGTAACTGTTTCCTAAATTCATTTGCCTGTAAAATGCTTTTGTGATGTAAGAGCTATTAATACCCATAGATTGATATTTGGAATGCAAATTATTTATTCACTTTATAAGAGAAGGAATTTGCTTTATTTTTTCTGATTACAGAAATTGAAATAGGGCCTGGAACACAATAGGTCTTCAATTAACGTTTATTTGTTAAATAAGTAGAAAAGCAAATACGTATTAATAATCTGCTATATGCTAGAAACAAGCAATACAGTGCAGCAAAAATAAACATGGTTTCTGCTCTAGGCTTACAGTCTACTGGAGAAGACTGCAAGTAAGCAAGTAAAATATTTAAATATTAGGGAACTCCTTGGTGGTCCTAAAGAAGCAGATGATATTAAGAAGAGGTGGCAAACACAGAAGAACTATACAAAAAATATCCTAATGACCCAGATACCATGATGGTGTGATCATGCACCTAGAGCCTGATATCCTGGAGTAAGAAGTCAAGTGGGCCTTAGGAAGCATCACTACAAACAAAGCTAGTGGAGGTGATAGAATTCCAGCTGAGCTGTTTCAAATCCTAAAAGATGATGCTGTGAAAGTGCTGCACTCAATATGCCAGCAAATTTGGAAAACTCAGCAGTGGCCACAGGATTGGAAAAGCTCAGTTTTCACTCCAACACCAAAGAAAGGCAAGGACAAAGAATGTTCAAACTACCACACAATTGCAATCCTCTCACATGCTAGCAAAGTAATGCTCAAAATTCTCCAAGCTAGACTTCAACAGTATGTGAACTGAGAACTTCCTGATGTTCCAGCTGGATTTAGAAAAGGCAGAGGAACCAGAGATCAAATTGCCTACATCTGCTGAATCATAAAAAAGCAAGAGAGTTCCAGAAAAACATCTACTTCTGCTTTATTGACTATGCCAAAGCCTTTGTGTGGATCAAAACAAACTGTGGAAAATTCTTAAAGAGATGGGAATACCAGACCATCTTACCTGTCCCCTGAGAAATCTGCTTTCAGGTCAAGAAGAAACAGATACGGACCTGGAACAACACACTGGTTCCAAATTGGGAAAGGAGTGCGTCAAGGCTGTATATTGTCACTCTGCTTATTTAACTTATATGCAGAGTACATCTTGAGAAATGCTGGGCTGGATGAAGCACAAGCTGGAATCAAGATTGCTGGGAGAAATATCAATAACCTCAGATATGCAAATGACACCACGATTATGGCAGAAAGTGAAGAGGAACTAAAGAGCTTGTTGATGAAAGTGAAATAGGAGTGAAAAAGCTGTCTTAAAACTCAGCATTCAAAAAATGAAGATCATGACATCCAGTACCATCACTTCATGCAAATAGATGGGGAAACAGTGGAAACAATGGCTGACATTATTTTTTTTGGCTCCAAAATCACTGCAGATGGTGAATGCAGCCATGCAATTAAAAGACACTTGCTCCCTGGAAGAAAAGCTATGACCAACCTAGACAGCATATTAAAAAGCAAAAACATCACTTTGCCAACAAAGGTCCAAATAGTCCAAGCTAGAGTTTTCTCAGTAGTTATGTACTGACGTGAGAGTTGGACTATAAAGAAAGCTGAGTGCCGAAGAAATGATACTTTTGAACTGTGGAGAAGACTCTTGAGAGTCCCTTGGACTGCAAGGAGATTCAACCAGTCCATCCTAAAGGAAATCAGTCCTGGGTGTTCATTGGAAGGATTGATGCTGAAGCTGAAACTCCAGTACTTTGGCCACCTGATGTGAGGAACTGACTCATGAGAAAAGATGGGAAAGATTGAAGACAATATCAGAAGGGAATGACAGAGGATGAGATGGTTGGGTGGCATCACCAACTTGATGAACATGACTTTGAGCAAGCTCTGTGAGTTGGTGAGGGACAAGGAAGCCTGGCGTCATGCAGTCCATGGGGTCACAAAGAGTCGGACATGACTGAGAGACTTTCACTTTCTAATCAGAATCTGAGTATTTCTAACATCAACCTTCATTTGGAGTGCATGTTGAAATCATTTATAGCCCTTGCACTAAATGGATGGCATGCTCAAAAGTAAATAAATTAAGACAGTATTATAAAGAATATTTACAGGTATGGGACAAAGTTAAGCGAAGAAGAGGATCTCAATAACCAAAGAGAGTCAGATGTCATTTCAGTTCAGTTCAGTCACTCAGTCGTGTCCGACTCTTTGTGAACCCATGGACTGCAGCAGGCCAGGCCTCCTTTCCATTACCAACTCCCAGAGTTTACTCAAACTCATGTCCATTGAGTTGCTGATGCCATCTAACCATGTCATCCTCTGTGTTCCCTTCTCCTCCTACCTTCAACCTTTCCCAGCATCAGGGTCTTTTCCAGTGAGTCAGTTCTTCACATCAGGTAGCCAAAGTGTTGGAGCTTCAGCTTCAGTCCTTCCAATGAATAGTCAGGACTGATTTCCTTTAGGATGGACTGGTTGGATCTTGCTGTCCAAGGGACTCTCAAGAGTCTTCTCCAACACCACAGTTCAAAAGCATCAATTCTTCAGCGCTCAGTTTTCTTTATAGTCCAACTCTCACATCCATAAATGACTACTGGAAAATCCATAGCTTTGACTAGACAGAATTTTGTTGGCAAGGTCATGTCTCTGCTTTTTAATATGCTATCTAGGTTGGTCATAACTTATCTTCCAAGGAGCAAGTGTCTTTTAATTTCATGGCTGCAGTCACCATCTGCAGTGATTTTGGAGCCAAAAGAAAAAGTCTGTCACTGTTTCCATTGTTTCCCCATCTATTTGCCATGATATGATGGGACTGGATGCCATGATCTTAGTTTTTTGAGTGTTAAGTTTTAAGCCAACTTTTTCACTCGCCTCTTTCACTTTCATCAAGAGGCTCTTTAGTTTTTCTTCCCTTTCATCTGCATATCTGAGGTTATTGATATTTCTCCCAGCAATCTTGATTCCAGCTTGTGCTTCATCCAGGCCAGGGTTTCTCATGATATAATCTGCATATAAGTTAAATAAGCAGGGTGACAATATACAACCTTGATGTACTCCTTTCCCGATTTGGAACCAGTCTGTTGTTTCATGTCCAGTTCTAACTGTAGCTTCCTGACCTGCATACAGATTGCTCAGGAGGCAGGTAAGGTGGTCTGGTATTCCCATCTCTTTAAGAATTTTCCACAGTTTATTTTGACCCACACAATCGAAAGCTTTGGCATAGTCAATAAAGCAGAAGTAGATATTTTTCTGGAACTCTCTTGCTTTTTCCATGATCCATCAGATGACAATTTGATCTCTGGTTCCTCTGCCTTTTCTAAATCCAGCTAGAACATGTGAAAGTTCACAGTTCATGTACTGTTGAAGTCTAGCTTGGAGAGTTTTGAGCATTACTTTGCTAGCATGTGAGAAGATTGCAATTGTGTGGTAGTTTGAACATTCTTTGTCCTTGTCTTTCTTTGGGCTTGGAGTGAAAAGTGACCTTTTCCAGTCCTGTGGCCACTGCTGAGTTTTCCAAATTTGCTGGCATATTGAGCACAGCACTCTCACAGCGTCATCTTTTAGGATTTGAAAAGCTCAACTGGAATTTGATCACCTCCACTAGCTCTGTTTGTAGTGATGCTTCCTAAGGCCCACTTGACTTTGCTTTCCAGGATATCTGGCTCTAGGTGAGTGATCACACCATTATGGCTATCTGGGTCATGAAGATCTTCTTTGTATGGTTCTTCTGTGAATTCTTGCCACCTCTTCTTAATATCTTCTGCTTCTCTTAGGTCCATACTGTTTCTGTCCTTTATTGTGCGTATCTTTGCATGAAATGTTCCTTTGGTATCTTTAATTTTCTTGAAGAGATCGCTAGTCTTTCCCATTCTATCATTTTCCTCTATTTCTTTGCATTGTTCACTTAGGAAGGTTTTCTTATATCTTCTTGCTATTTTTTGGAACTCTGCACTCAATGGATTTATCTTTCCTTTTCTCCTTTGAGTTTTGCATCTCTCTCTCTCAGCTATTTCTAAGTCCTCCTCAGACAACCATTTTTCCTTTTTGTATTTCTTCTTCCTGGGTATGGTTTTGATCACCGCCTCTTGTATAATGTTACGAACCTCTGTCCATAGTTCTTCAGGCACTCTGTCTATCAGATCTAATCCCTTGAATCTATTTGTCACTTCCACTGTATAATCATAAGGGATTTGATTTAGGTCATACCTGAATGGTCTAGTGGTTTTCCCTACTTTCTTCAACTTAAGTCTGAATTTTCCAATAAGGAGTTCATGCCACAGTTAGCTCCTGGTCTTGTTTTTCTGATTGTATGATGCATTATATAGTGATCAATCCACCAAGAAGACACAGCAATACTAAATATATATGCACCAAACAGTGGATCTACAAAACATGAGAAGTAAAAACTGATAGAACTGAAAGAACAATTGACAAATCCATAATTACAGCTGGAGACTTCAATAGCCATGTGTCAACCACTGATAGACTGGATGACAGATTTAAATATGAGAGCTAAATCTATTAGAATAAGAAAAAAGAAAATAACTTCATGATCATCAATTAGGCAAAGTTTTTGCAGTGACGATCCTGAAAATCATGACAGAAGAACAATTATAAAAAGGCTTCATCAAAACAAAAATTTTACTTATTGTATGGGTATATCATATTTTTTTTATTCCTTCATCAGTTAATGGACATTTGAGTTGTATCCACTATTTTGGCTCCTTTCAAAAATGCTACTATGGCCATTTGTGTACATAATTTTTTGAACATATGTTTTATTTTTTTCTGATATATTTATGCACTGAAAGTAGAATGTCTGCATCATATGGTAACTGCATGTTTAACAATATGAGAAAGTGTCAACTGTTTTCTAAAGTGGCTCTACTAACTAACATCCTTACCAGCATTGAATGAGGATTTCAATTTCTTCACATCCTTGTCAACACTTACAGTCTTTTTAGATTTAAGCCATCCTATTGTATGTGAAGTGGTATCTCCCTGTGTGTGTTTTTTTCCTTATTTATCTGCTAATGATTTTGAGCATATTTTCATGGGTTTATTAACCATTAGCATATCTTCTTTAGAGAAATATCTATTAAAATACTTATGCTCATTTTTAAATTAGGTCATTTGTCTTTTTATTATTGAGTTGTAAAAATTCTTTATATATTCTGATACAAGTCCATTATCACATATATGATTTGCATATATTTCCTTAAAATCTATTTTTATAATAAGTTAACTTGTGTATGGTGTAAGAGTCAAGATTCATTTATTCCAAATAAATATCATTTGTTAAAAATACTAAACTTACTCCTTTGAATTATCTTGGTATGTTGAAAACCCGCTGGACTTCCCTGGTGGCCAGAGGTAAAGAATCTGCCTTGCAATGCAGGGGACACAGGTTTGATCCTTGGTTGGGGAACTAAGATTCCACATGCCATGGAGCAACTAAGTCTGTGCATGTTCTACAACTGGACAACCAGAGCATCAACTATGGAGCCCAAATGCCACAATGGAAGATCCCACTTGCCACAACTAAGACCTGATACAACAAAATTTTTTTAAAAATACATAAAATATTAAAAATAAAAATCAATTGAGCATAATTACATGGGAGTATTTCTGCAGATTTTGTTTCATTGTTTTTTGTATCTGCCCTTACACCAAGACCACAATTTTTTTTATTAATAAATGTTTACCTTTTCTTTTTATTGTAAAATATATACAACAAAAATTGCCATTTAAACTGTTTTTATACACATAATTAGGTGGAATTAAGTTACACTCACAATGTTGTACAACTATCACCACTATCCATTTCCAGAGTTCTTCAGTTCAGTTCAGTTCAATAGCTCAGTCGTGTCTGACTCTTTGCGACCCCATAAATTGCAATACGCCAGGCCTCCCTGTCCATCACCAGCTCCCGGAGTCTACCCAAACCCATGCCCATCGAGTCAATGATGCCATCCAGCTATCTCATCCTCTGTCGTCCCCTTCTCCTCCTGCCCCCAATCCCTCCCAGCAGCAGGGTCTTTTCCAATGAGTCAACTCTTCACATGAGGTGGCTAAAGTACTGGAGTTTCAGCTTCAGCATCAGTTCTTCCAGTGAACACCCAGGACTGATCTCCTTTAGGATGAACTGGTTGGATCTCCTTGCAGTCCAAGAGACTCTCAAGAGTCTTCTCCAATGCCATAGTTCAAAAGCATCAATTTTTTGGAGCTCAGTTTTCTTTACAGTCCAACTCTCACATCCATACATGACCACTGGAAAAACCATAGCCTTGACCAGAGTTCTTACATCATTCCAAACAGAAACTCTGTATCTATTAAACAATCAATCCTCATCCCCTGCTCCCTCAGCCCCTTGTAACCACTGTTCCACATTCTGTCTCTATGAATTTGCCTGTTCTAAGGACCTCATATAATTGGAATCACACAATATTTATCTTTTGGTGTCTGGCTGACTTCACTTAGTATATTGTTTTTGAGGTTCATTCATGTCGTAGCATGTATTAGAATTTCTTTCCTTTTTAGGGTTGAGTAATGTTTTATCGTATGTATACGCCACATTTTGTTTATTTAATTTATACATTGGATTTATATGTCCCATTTAGAGATGGCAGTTGTTTATACCTTCAGGCTATTGTGAAGAATGCTACTGTGAGGACTTCCCTGGTGGTCCAGTGTTTAAGATTCTGTGTTCCCAATTCAGGGGCCCAGATTCAATCTCTGGTCAGGGAACTAGATCCCACATGCCACAGCTAAAGATCCCAAGTGCTGCAACTAAGACCTGGCATAGCCAAAAAAAAAAAAAAAAAAACAACCATACTACTGTGATCATGGTACGAATGTGTGATTCTTTGCTTTTAATTCTTTTGGGTATATATCTGGCAATAGATTACTGGGTCATCTGGTAATTCTATAATGTTTTGAGGAACATTGAAAACTGTTTTCCACAGCAACTGTGTCATTTTACATTCCCAACAAAAATGCATGAAAGTTCCATTTTATCGATGTCATCTTGTCATTTTCATTTAAAAGTGGTAATAACCATCCTGAAAAGTGTTAAGTGAGATTTTGTCATGGTTTTGATTTTCATTTCCCTAACAATCAGTGATGTTGAGCATCATTTCATTTGCTTATTGACCATTTGTATTTTTAATTTGGGAAAATGACTACTTAAATCTTGTGCCCCTTTTAAAGCTGGATTTTTTGTTATTGTTGAGTTGTAGGAGTTCCTTTTATATTCTGGATATTAATCCCTTATCAGTTACATGATTTGGAAATATTTTTCTCCTCTGTGAGTTGTGTTTTCATTCTCCTTACAGCATCCCTTGGTGCACAGAAGTTTTTAATTTTCATGAAGCTCAATTTATTTTTTCTTTTGTTGCATGTGTTTTTGATGTTGTATCAAATAAACACTGCCAAAATTAATGTCATGAAGCTTTCCCTCTATGTTTTATTTTAGGGGTTTTATGGTTTCATCTCTTACATTGGGTCTTTGAGTCATTTTGAGTTAATTTTTTATGTGGTGTAAAGCAATATTCTCATTTAATTCTTTTGCCTGTGGATGTACAGATTTCTTAGTAAAGTTTGTTAAAAAACCAAACACAAAAACCTCTTCTTTCCTTCGTTGAGTGATCTTGGCAGCAGTATTGAAATCATTTGACCATTACATGAGAGTATAGTTCTGAGTTCTTTTTCTCGGGGAGGGGCTTTATTCTAGTCCACTGTGTGGTGTTTGTTGCTGTTGCTCCTTTTGTTTGCTTTTGGCTGCACTGTTGTGGAGCATGGGGTCTAGGGAAAATGGGCTAAGAGGTGGCAGCTTGCAGGCTCTAGAGTGCAGGCTCAATAATTGTGGTGCACAGTAGTACTCCATGGCATGTGGAACCTTCCCAGACCAGGGAAAGAACCTGAGTCTCCTGCAATGCCGGGCATATTAGACCATTAGGGAAGTCCACCCATTGATTTTTATGTCTATCCTTATGCCAGGACCACACTGTTTTGATTACTGTAACTTTGTAGTAAGTTTTAAAATCAAGAAGTGTGAGTCTTCCAATTTTATTCTTATTTTAAAAAGTTGTTTAGACTATATGGAGTCCCCTAAAATTCCATATGGATTTTAGAATGAGCTTTTCTATTTATGAAAAAATGTTTGGATTTTGATAGGAACTGCATCAAATTGGTAGAGTACTCTGGGTAGTATTGTCATCTTAATAATATTGTCATCTTAATAGTATTAAGTCTTACAATTCATAAATATGGGGTGTCTTTTCATTTATTTATGTCTTCCTTAACTCCTTTTAAAAATTCCTTTCAGTGATGTTCAGTGTACAAAATTGGTTAAATTTATTTCTAAACATCTTATTCTTTTTTGATACTATTGTAAATGGAATTACATTTTTATTTCCTTTTTAAACTGTTCATTGATAGTGTATAAAAATGCAACTGGTTTATGTGTGTTAATTTTGTAACCTGCAAACTTTGCTAAATTGATTTACGAACTCTAAAGTGTGTGTGATTGTAGAATTTTTAGCATTTTGTACATATAAGATCATATCATCTATAGACAGAGATAATTTTCTTCTTCCTTTCCAGTTTGTATATCTTTTATTTCTGAAGTATTTTAAAAATTCTTTTCCATTATGGCTTTTTAAAATTGAAGTATAGTTGATTTACAATGCTGTGTTAGTTTCTGGTATACAGAATATTCTTTTTCATATTCTTTTCCATTATGCTTTACTACAACATATTGAATATAGTTTGCTATACAATAGGATCTCATTGCTTATCTCTTCTAAATATAGTATTTTTCATCTGCTAGTTCCATACTTCCAATCCAACTCCTCCTTCTCCTTGCCAACCATGAGTCTGTTCTCTATGTCTGTGAGTTTGTTTCTCTTTCAGAGATATACTCATTTGTGTCATATTTTACATTGCAAATATAAGTGATATCTCATGATATTTGCCTTTCTCTTTCCGACTGACTTCTCTTACTATGACAAGCTCTAGGTCCACCCATGTAACTGCAAGTGACTTCATTATTTTTTAATGGCTAAATATTCTTGTGGGTATGTGTCTGTGTGTATGGCATATCTATTTATCAATTCATCTGTCGATGAACATTTAGGTTGTTTCCATGTCTAAGGCTATTATAAATAGTGCTGCTATGAACATAGGGATGCATATATCTTTTCAGATTATAGTTTTGTCTGGACATATGCCCAGTAGTGGGGGTTGCTAAATCATATGGAAATATGTTTTTCAGTTTTTTGAGTAACCTCCATACTATTCTCCATAGTGACTGCACTAATTTACATTCTTACCATCAGTTTACAAATGTTGCCTTTTCTTCATACCCTCTCCAGAATTTGTCTTTTGTAGATTTTTTAATGACGGTCATTCTCCCCAAAGTGAGGTAATATCTTGTTGTAGTTTTGATTTGTATTTCTCTAAAAATTAGTGCTGTTGAGCATATTTTCATCTACCTGTTGGCCACCTATATGCCCTTTTTGAATAAATGTCTATTTACATCTTCTGCCCATTTTTAAATAGAATTGGTTTTTCTCATTGAGTTGTATGTTGTTATTGTTCAGTTGCTAAGTCGTGCCCAACTCTTTACAAGCCCATGAACTGCAGCATGTCAGGCTTCCCTGTCTCTCATTATCTCCCTGAGTTTGCCCTTGTTGGTTGCATTTTTTGCAAATATTTTCTCCTAGTCCATAAGTTGTCTTTCTGTTTTGTTTATGGTTTCCTTTGCTGTGTAAAATATTTGTGAAGTTTTATAGTACACCTAGGAATCAGGTAGAGTTAGTCCTCCAACATTATTGTTCTCTTCAAAATTATTTTTACTCTTCTAGGAGCTTTGCATTTTCATTCAAATTATAGAATCGAGTTGTTAGTTTCTAACAAAGACATTTGAATGTGATTCTGTTGACTCCATTAATCAATTTGAGAAGATTAAGATCTTAGTGCTACTGACTTTTCTAATCCATGAGTCTATTACACTACATCTCTCCATTTATTTTTAAAATTTATTGCCAATGTTTGTGGTTTGAAATGTATAACTTGTGCACATATTTTGTTAAGTTCATCAGTAAATAATTTGTGACATTAAAAAGTAACTTCCTTTCTAATGTCTATGCCTTTTATTTCTTTTTCTTGCTTATTTCACTCATTAGGATAACCAATACAACATTGAATAGAAGTGGTGAGAATGTGCATCCTTGCCATGCTCCTGATCTGATGGAGGAAACAATGAGACTAATAATTAAAAATGAGGTTAGTCATAATTTTTGCATAGATGCCCTGTTGAGGTTAAAGACGTCCATTTTAGTATTACTTTTTATAATGCATGGATATCTACAAATGCTTTTTCTACATCTGTTGAGTTGATTATATGCGTTTTCTCCTGAATTTTGCTGACATAGTGAATTAAAGTGACTGACCTTTGAATGTTAAACCAACCTTGCATTTCTGTGCTAAACTTTACTTCCTCAGGCTATATTATATATTAGTGAATTCTAACTGTGAATATTTTGTTAGGAAGTGTATTATCCATGTTTATGAGAGATATTCAATAGCTTTATTTTCTTCTGATACCCAGTTTTGGTATCAGGGTAATGCTTATGTCATAAAATCAATTGGAAAGTATTTCTACTGTTTTCTGAAAGAGTTTGTGCAGGGTTAGCATTATGAAGATTTATGAAGTCCTTAAAACTTTATGAAGTCAAATCATTGAGGTCATTTGGAACCAGAGTTACCTTAGCATTAAAGTTTTTTTTTTTTAGCATTAAAGTTTTAAACTAAGAATTTAATTTCCTTAATAGGTAAAACACTATGCAACTCATCAAGTTACATTTCTTCTTGATTCAATTTTGTTAATTTGTTTATCTATTATCTCCAAGAAGAAATGTGTACTTTTCATTCAGGTTCTTGGATTTATTAAGATAAATTTGTTCATAATTTTTCTTTTTTCCTTTAAAAATCTATAGTGGTTAATTTTTACGTTATCTATTTCTTGATCAACCTAGCTAAAAGGTTTATGAATATTTTTTAACCTATTCAAAGGCCAGCTTTTGGTATCTTCTAGCAAGGATATTCTTGAAAATAATCACATTGCTATTATCTTACCCAGGAAATTTAACATTGATACATTCATATTGTCCAATATACAGTCCACATTAAAATTTCCCTAGTTGTCCAAAAATGTTCTTTAAAGTTGTCTTTAATTCAGTCAAGGATCCAAGACAAGACCATGCATGTTACTGCATATATCATCTCTTTAGTCACTGTAAATCTCTTTTTTCTTTGATAACACTGATATTTTTAAAGGGTTGAGCCATAGAATATCTCCCAATCTATTTATTGTCTGATTGCCTTTCAAAATTAGAACCTGGTTAAACTTTTTGGGCAAGAAATTTCATAAGTAATATAATGCATACAATATGTAAGTAGCACTGTGCACAAATAACAGAAAAGAAGAGATATGAAAGGCAAAGGAGAAAAGGAAAGATATACCCATCTGAATCCAGAGTTCCAAAGAGTAGCAAGGAGAGATAAGAAAGCCTTCCTAAGTGAACAATGCAAAGAAATAGAGGAAAACAATAGAATGGGAAAAACTAGAGATCTCCTCAAGAAAATTAGAGATACCAAGGGAACATTTCATGGAAAGATGGGCACAATAAAGGACAAAATGGTATGGATCTAACAGAAGCAGTAGATATTAAGAAGAGGTGGCAAGAATACATAGAGGAGCTATACCAAAAAGATCCTAATGACCCAGACAAACATGATGGTGTGATCACTCACCTAAAGCCAACCATCCTGGAGGGTGAAATCTAGTAGGCCTTAAGAAGCATCACTACAAACAACACTAGTGGAGGTGATGGAATTCCATCTGAGCTATTTCAGATCCTAAAAGATGATGCTTTTCAAGTGTTGCACTCAGTATGCCCCCAAATTTGGAACATGCATCAGTGACCACAGGATTGGAAAAGCTCAGTTTTTCACTCCAGTCCCAAAGAAAGGCAAGGACAAAAAATGTTCAAACTATCACAAAATTGCACTCATCTCACATGTTAGCAAGGTAATGCTCAAAATTCTCCAAGTGAGGCTTCAACAGTATGTGAACTGAGAACTTCCAGATGTTCAAGCTGGATTTAGAAAAGGCAGAGGAACCAGAGAACAAGTTGCCAACATCCATTGGATCATATAGAAAAAGCAAGGGAATTCCAGAAAAATATCTACTTCTGCTTCATTGACTATGCTAAAGCCTTTGACTGTGTGGATCACAACAAACTGTGGAAAATTCTTCATGAAATGGGAATACTAGATCACCTTACCTCTCTCCAGAGAAATCTGTATGCAGTAAAGAAGCAACAGAGCAGGACTCGGAACAATGGACTGGTTCAAAATTGGGAAAGGAGTATGTCAAGGCTGTATATTGCCACCGTGCTTATTTAATTTATATGCAGAGTACATCATGAGAAATGCCAGGCTGGATGAAGCACAAGCTGGAATCAAGATTGCAGGGAGAACTATCAACAATCTCATATATGCAGATGATACCACTCTAATGGCAGAAAGTGAAGAGGAACTAAACAGCCTCTTGATGAAAGTGAAAGAGGAAAGTGAAAAGCTGGCTTAAAACTTGGCATTCAAAAAACCAAGATCATGACATCCACTCTCAGCATTTCACGTCAAATAGATGGGGAAAAAATGTAAACAGTGACAGATTTTTCTTGGCTCCAAAATCACTGTGGACAGTGACTGCAGCCATGAAATTAAAAGATGCTTGCTCCTTGGAAGAAAAGCTATGACAAACCTAGACAGCATATGAAAAAGCAGAGATATCACTTTGCTGACATAAGTCCATGTAGTCCAAACTAGGGTTTCCTCAGTAGTCATGTACAGACGTGAGAGCTGGACCATAAATAAGGCTGAGCACCAAAGAATTGATGCTTTCAAATTGTGGTGCTGGAGAAGACTCTAGAGAGTTCCTTGGACAACAAGGAGATCAAACCAGTCAATCCTAAAGGAAATCAACCCTGAATATTTCTTAGAAAGACTGATGATGAAGCTGATGCTCCAATACTTTGGCCACCTGATGCAAACAACTGACTCACTGGAAAAGACCCTGATGCTGGGAAAGATTGAAGGCAGGAGGAGAAGGGGATGACGGAGGATGAGATGGTTGGATGGCATCACCAACTCAATGCACATGAGTTTGAGCAAGCTCTGGGAGATAGTGAAGGACAGGGAAGCCTGGCGTGCTGCAGTCCATTGGGTCTCCGAGTCGGATACAACTGAGTGAACAATTATGTTTGTCCC
Source organism: Odocoileus virginianus (assembly GCF_023699985.2). NCBI lineage: Eukaryota > Metazoa > Chordata > Mammalia > Artiodactyla > Cervidae > Odocoileus > Odocoileus virginianus. The sequence goes on from NC_069678.1 coordinate 76,075,634, forward strand.
CTGTATCTTATCAGGGGATGCTTTAATATCAATTCATTCCATTACAGTCATGCTAAGTTTGATCATTTGATTAAAGTGATGTTCAAGAGATCTCCATTATAATTATATGATTCCCTTTTGTGATTAATAAGCAATATTAAGGGTGATACTTGGAGATCATATAAATGATGCCAGAAACTTGGCCTCTGTGCACTTGTGCTGAATCAAATCTTGGAGACAGAGTTTTGGGGTAGCTCAGATGGTAAAGAATCTCCCTGCAATGTGGGAGACCCAGGATCAGTCCCTGGGTTGGAAAGATTCCCCTGGAGAAGGGAATGGCAACTCACACCATTATTCTTACTTGGCTAATTCCATGGACAGAGGAGCCTGGCTGGCTACACTGTCTGGGGTCGCAAAGAGTTGGACACAATTGAGTGACTAACATTTACTTTATAAAAGAATAGCTTTATTTCATTGTCAAGCAGAAGAGAATACTGACTCATGTCCTGAAAAACTATGAGTCCCCACCTGGGAGGATTTTGGAGAAGTTTTATAGTAATGGTTCAAGGGCAGGATTGCTGATAAGGATTATGGTGTGTACAGAATCTGCACTCCTTTGATCTGATTTCAGGTAGTCTCTTGATGAGGTTCTCTATTTCCTTTAATCTTAGCTGTTCTTAAGTGTTCTTCTCTGGTGAAGAATTTTCCCTTTTTTGAGAGTTTTTGTCTAGAATAAAGATTGCTGGGAAAGTATCAACAATCTCAGAGATACAGATGATACCATTCTTAGGGCAGAAAGCAAAGAGGAACTAAAGAGCCTCTTGATGAGGGTGAAAGAGAGTGAAAAAGCTGACTTAAAACTCAACATTCATGAAACTAAAGTCATGGCATCCAGTCCCATCACTTCATGGAAAATAGAAGTGGAAAAAGTGGAAACAGTGGCAGATTTTATATTCTTGGGTTCCAAAATTATTGTTGACAGTGATTGCAGCCATGAAATTAAAAGACACTTGCTCCTTGGAAGGAAAGCCATGACAAACCTTTGTTATTCAGTTGCTCAGTGGTGTCTGATTCTTTATGATCCCATGGACTGCAGCATACCAGGCTTTCTGGTCCTTCACTATGTCCCAGACTTTGGTCAAACTCACGTCCATTTAATCAGTGATGCTATCCAACCATCTCATCCTCTGTCACCTCCTTCTCCTCCTGCCCTTAGTCTTTCCTAGCATCAGGGCCTTTTCCAATGAGTTGGCTCTTCACATCAGGTGGTCAAAGTATTGAAGCTTCAGCTTCAGCATCAGGTCTTCCAGTGAATATTCAGGGTTTATTTCCTTTAGGATTCATTGGTTTGTTTCCTTTAGGATTCACTGGTTTATTTCCTTTAGGATTCACTTGCTGTCCAAGGGACTCTCTAGAGTCTTCTCCAGCACCACAGTTTGAAAGCATCAATACTTTGGCACTCAGCCATCTTTATGGTCCAACTCTTTCATCTGTACATGACTGCTAGGAACACCATAGCTTGGACTATATGGACTTTTGTCATCAAAGTGATGTCTCTGTTTTTAACACACTGTCTAGGTTTGTCATAGCTTTTCTCCCAAGAAGCAAGCATCTTTTAACTTCATGGCTGCAGTCACCATCTGCAGTGATTTTGGAGCCCAAGAAAATAAAATCTGTAACTGTTTCCTTTTTTTCCCCATCTATTTGCCATGAAGTAATCAATCAGTCCTGGGTGTTCATTGGAAGGACTGATGCTGAAGCTGAAACTCCAGTACTTTGGCCACCTCATGTGAAGAGTTGACTCATTGGAAAAGACCCTGCTGCTGGGAGGGATTGGGGGCAGGAGGAGAAGGGGGCCACAGAGGATGAGATGGCTGGATGGCATCACCAACTTGATGGACATGAGTTTCAGTAAACTACAGGAGGTGGTGATGGACAGGGAGTCCTAGTGTGCTGCGATTCATGGGGTCGCAAAGAGTCAGACACGACTGAGCGACTGAACTGAACTGAACTGAATGGGATCATACCTAGGGTCTCCTGCATTGCATGCAGATTCTTTACAGGTGCAAGTGGTTAAGAACCCACTTGCCAGTGTAGGAGATACGAAGTGTGGGTTTGATCCCTGGATCGGGAAGATTCCCTGGAGAAGGGCATGGCAACCCACTTCAGTATTCATGCCCAGAGAATCCCATGGACAGAGGAGCCTGGCGGGCTACAATCCATAGGGTTGCAAAGAGTCAGACATGACAAGTGACTTAGCACGCATGCATACACGAGCCATCAGGAAGCCCATGACAAACCTAGACAGCATATTAAAAAGCAAAGATATCACTTTTATGACAAAGGTCCATATAGTCAAAGATATGGTTTTCCCAGTAGTCATGTACGGATGTAAGAGTTGGACCATGAAGAAGGCTGAGTGTCGAAGAATTGATGCTTTTGAACTGTGGTGCTGGAGAAGACTCTTGAGAGTCCCTTGCACTGAAGGAGATTAAACCAGTCAATCCTAAAGGAAATCAACCCTGAATATTCATTGGAAGGCCTGATGCTACAGCTGAATCTCCAGTACTTTGGCCACCTGATGGGAAATGCCCACTTATTGGAAAAGATCTTAATGCTGGGAAAGATTGAGGGCAGGAGAAGAGGTAACAGAGGATGAGATGGTTGGATGGCCTCATCAACTCAGTCATCACGTGTTTGATCAAACTCCCAGAAATAGTGAAGGACAGGGAAACCTGGCATTCTGCAGTCCATTAGGTTTCAAAGAGTCAGACAGGACTTAGCAACTGAACAACAACAACAACAACAAAGAGGTCAAAGATATTGTATTGTGTATCCCTTGAGGTAGCATCAGGACAATGCCCCCAAGGCTGCACTATTGTTTCTGCTTCTCCCTTATTTCTGTATCCCCCTCCCTTGTCTAGTTAGCAACTGTTCAATCTGCCCTTTGGAACTCAGCAAGGATCATGAAGGCTGGAGTCATTTCTCTAAAACAAACAGGGAATGTGCTCAGCAGTGGGATTGCTGAGTTGTATAGCAATTCTATTCCTGGTTTTTAAGGAATCTCTACACTGTTCTCAATAATGTCTATACCAGTTTGCATTCCCACCAACAGTGTGAGAGGGTTCTCTTTCCTCCATACCCTCTCCAGCATTTGTTTGTAGACTTTTTGTTGATGGCCATTCTGACCGGTGTGAGATGATGCCTCATTGTCGTTTTCATTTGCATTTGATTTTCATTTCTCATTGCAGCACTATTTACAACAGCTAGGACATGAAAGCAACCTAAATGTCCATCAGCAGATGAATGGATAAGGAAGTTGTGGTATATATACACAATGAAATGTTTCCTGTGCTTTTTGACCAAAGATAAGAAACTATGTATTCAAGAAGTTCAGTATGCTCCAAGAAGGGTAAATGAATGTCATCCATAGCAAAACACATTATTATTAAGCTGTTCATGCCTAGTTACTCAGTCATGTCCAACTCTTTGCAAATCCATGGACTGTAGCCTGCTAGGCTCCTCTGCCCATGGGATTTTCCCAGCAAGAATACTGCAGTGGATTGCCATTTCCTCCTCCAGGGGATCTTCCTGATCCAGGAGTCAAACCCACGTCTACCAGCATCTCCTGCATTGCAGATGGATTCTTTACCAGCTGAGCTACCAGGGAAGCCATGGAATATTAATTACTCAGCTGTAAAAAGGAACACATTTGAGTCAGTTCTAATGAGGTGGATGAACCTGGAGCCTATTATACAGAGTGAAGTAAGTCAGAAAGTGAAAGACAATACTGTATATTAATGCATATGTATGGGATTTAGAAAGATGGTACCTACAATCCTACATTCAGGGCAGCAAAGGAGACATAATCATAAAGAACAGACTTTTGGAATCAGTGCGAGAAGGCAAGGGTGGGATGATTTGAGAGATTAACACTGAAACATGTACATTACCATATGTGAAATAGATGACGAGTGGCAGCTTGATGCATGAAGCATAGCACCCAAAGCCAGTGCTCTGGGACAACCCAGAGGGATAGGGAGGGAAGGGAGCTATGAGCAGGGTTCAGGAATGGGGGGGACACATGCATACCTGTGACTGATTCATGTTGATGTATAGCAAAAACCATCACAATATTGTAATTATCCTCCAATTAAAATAAATTAATTAATTTTGAAAAAAGAAACAGGGACACAGAAAAGTTTCTGTGCCCAGGAGTCTCGCAGGGTCCTGCTTGGTTTCATAAGTATCTTGTTACCCAGAAAACTTTCACATAGTGATTTCTAGCTAAGTACTATTACACTGGTGATTACAAAATAACATTTTTAACTCTCTCCTTCATTCTGCTTTCCTTTTTCATTCAACACATATTTACAGGGTATCTACCATGTTCTAGGCACTATGGTAGGAATTAGGGGTAGTGAGGTAACCAAAAGAAATACATTTCCCCATTGACATTGAGAGAAATAAAGAAACAGCCTCTTCTAGCACTTCAAAACTAAAGAACATATTCTATTTAGACTTATCATCATTTTGTATCAAGTAAAGGCATAGATATATTCTGGGTTTTGATTTTGTCTTTTTTGTCTCTCTTTGAAAAAAATTTTATATATAATACACCCACCATAATATTCATCCTTTTAATAAAATGAATGGTTCAGTGATTTTGGCATTTTTACAAAATTGTGTAGCAATCACCACTATCTAGTTCAAGAACTTTTTTATCACTCCTAAATGGAATTTTATACCCTTTAACAGTCATTCCCTATTTCCTCCTCCAACAGCCCCTGACAACTTTCTGTGTGTATAGACTATTCTGGACATTTTATATGAATGGAATCACACAATATGTAGTCTTTTATGCCCGGCTTCTTTTCACTTTCATTTCAAGGTTCCTCTATGTTGTACCATATATCAATACTTCTTTCCCTTTTGTCTGAAAATATTATATTTTATGAATATATCATAATTTGTTTATCCATTTATTCAAATGCATTTGTTATGTGTTGCCAGATTTATTTCAGAGAGGTTGTACCACTATTTTATTACCACCAATAATGATTTGAGTGCCTGTTTTCCCTTAGCCTCACCAACAGAATGCACTGTTCATTTTTTTTTACCAAATTAAATTTTTCCTACCAAAGTTATCAATGAGAATTATATTTTCACTTTCATTTATATAATTTTAAATGAAATTGAGTATTTTTTCAAATGTTTAAAAACCATTCTAGACTATCCAACTTTATGTAAACTGATCAAATTGAGAAGAACCCTCTAGTCAACCCACAGAACCATTGTAAATAATAAATCTTACTGTTTTAAGCACTAAGTTTTTGGGTGGTCGGTTAACCAACAAAAGCTAACAATCCTATTAGCCAACACAAATCATATGACTGAGCCTAAATATAAAGGGCTGGAAAATATAGTCTGCTTCTTATGAGAGGAATAGTAAATTCACCTGGCAAAGCATATAGATACGGGTAACAGTGAGTAATTGGTCATATAACTCAATCTACCACAGTATTTCTCTCTGTTCCTATCTTTATCAAATATAGCATTTAAAATTTTTCCTTTTTTATGATGTTGTGGAATAATTTAAGTAAGCTTGTCATTATTTGTGTTTGAGAAGTTGGTAAAATTTGCCTGTCAAACATATAATATTGCTTTTTTGAGAGCTACTTCTTTGATAATTTTTTCTATTTTTTTTCCGTGTGGAAATTGGCCTATTTAAGCTTTTTATCTGCACTGAGGTCAATCTTAGTAAATTTTGTTTACTAGAAATTATGTATTTTTAACTATATTCAAAATGTTTGCATAGAGTTGTGAAAAGTAGTTCTTCATTATTTGTTTTCATATTCTCTGTATCACTGTTTACTTCCCATTTGTCATTTCTTATTTTGCATATGTATACCTTCTGCCACTTGATAGGAAAGCTAGTGATTTTTCTATTTTATTGACATTCCCCAAAGAAAAATAAGCTTTAATTTATTTGTGTACAGTTTCTCTGTATTCTACCTCAATATTTGCTTTTACATATTATGTCCTCCCTCTGATTTCATTTGATTTTTCTTTTTCTAGCTTGTTAAATTGAAAAACTAATTCATGTGCTTTCATTTTTATTGATATAAGTGTTTAAGGATATTTCCCTCTGACCCCTACTTTAATTATGTCACTGAGATTCTGACATCTACACATTATTGTTATTTTTTGAGAAATTTTGGGATTTTCAATTTTATTTTCCTTTAGAGCCAAGAGTTGTTTGTGAGAAACTTATAAAATATGTAGTTGGAAGAAGCTTTCTTTAGATGTGGTACATATATACAATGGAATATTTACTCAGCCAAGATGAGAGGGAGGTTCAAAAGGGAGCAGATACCTATGACTGATTCATGTTGAGGTTTGACAGAAAACAACAAAATTCTGTAGAGCAATTATCCTCCAATTAAAAAATAAATAAATTTTTAAAAACTGAGGAAAAATAAAGAACTAAGTTAAAAAAAAAAAAAGGAAATAATGTTATTTGCAGCAACATGGATGGACCTGGAGATTATCATACTAAGTGAAGTTAAGTCAGACAGAGAAAGACAAATATCACATGATATCACTTATATACAGAATCTAAAAATTAAATTATACAAATGAACATATCTACAAAACAGAAACAGACTCACAGACTTAGAGAATAAACTTTTGGTTACCAGGTGGGAAGGATATGGAGAGCAACAGACTGGGATTTTGGGGTTGACATGTACACACTGTTATGTTTAAAATATATAACTGGACTTCCCTGGCAGTCCAGGGGTTAAGGCTCCAAGCCTCCATTGCAGGGGTCATGGGTTTGATCCCTGGTCAGGGAATTGAGATCCCATATGCTATGTGGCATGGCCAAAATAAAATAAAATAAAATAAAATATTTAAATAAATGAATAAATAAATAAAATAAAATAGATAACCAATAAAGACCTATTGTGTAGCAGAGGGAATTCTGTTCAATATTCTATAATAACCTAAACAGGAAAAAAAATTGAAAAAGATTAGGTACATGTATTTGTGTAACTGAATCACTGTGCTATACAGTTGAAACTAACACAACATTGTTAAACAACTGTACTCCAATGTAAAATAAAAAATTTTTAAAAAGATGACAGTATCTGGCACACAGTTTACAATACATGTTAACTGCCATTATTATTAATGCCACAAGATAGAGGGTCTGAGAAACAAGGAATTGTTGGTCATTACTCTACACTCTCTAATGACAAAACAAACAAAATATTTAAGCTGCACAGCTACATAAAAGGAGAAGGAAATGGCAACCCACTCCAGTTTTCTTGCCTGGAGAGTCCCATGGTCGGAGGAGCCTGGAGGATTGCAGTCCGTGGGGTTGCACAGAGTTGACTGAAGCGATTAAGCAGTAGCAGCAGCAGCAGCTACATAAAACATTTCCTGGAGACCAAAAAAATTACTATTTATTTTTAGTTTTCTTAATTGAAATAAGAGAATCTTATTTGTAATATATTTACTTTATAATATTTGTTGAGGTTTTTTTTTTTGTTCACTATGTGACTAATTTTCATAAATGCTTCATGTGCACTTGAGAAGCAGGTGTATTTTCTATTATCAGAGAGTAAAGTTTGATATATGCATTAGGGCTATCATATTTATTGTGTTAAGACTTTTTGAGTCTTACATCTTTTGTTAAAATTGACATGTGTTGGAGTAAGAATCATATGTTAGTATGTTTTTGTCTATTTTTCCTTGCACCTCATGTAAGTACTAATTTATAATGATAAATTATTTATGAAGATGCTGTTATTTGGTTCATATAATTCATAACTTTTATAACTTCACTGTGTATTGTTGTCTTCAGTAAATATTAAAGTTTCCTCATTTTTCTCATGTAATGATTTTTGGCCATTCACATTTGTTGATATGGCTGATGTAGTTGATATCAACTGAAATAATACAAAGTATATTTTCTGGCCATAGTACCAGTAGCCCATGGATCAAAGAGTAAGTCACAAGGAAAATTAGAAATATTTTTTTTAAATTTTTTTTTCCATTTATTTTTATTAGTTGGAGGCTAATTACTTTACATCATTACAGTAGTTTTTGTCATACATTGAAATGAACTAGCCATGGATTTATATGTATTCCCCATCCCAGTCCCCCCTCCCACCTCCCTCTCCACCCGATCCCTATGGGTCTTCCCAGTGCACCAGGCCCGAGCACTTGTCTCATGCACCCAACCTGGGCTGGTGATCTGTTTCACCCTAGATAATATACATGTTTCAATGCTGTTCTCTTGAAACATCCCACCCTCGCCTTCTCCCAGAGTCCACAAGCCTGTTCTATACATCTGAGTCTCTTTTTCATATTTTTGATTGATTGAAAACAGAGCAAAAAAAAAAAAAAGAAAACAGAGTATATCAGAATTTGTTGGATGTTGGGAAATTTGGGAAGCAACTGATTCTTTTAGAAAATAAGAAATATATGAAATCAATCATCTAAGCTTCTGCTTTAAGAAAATAAGAGCAAATAATGCAAATGATGCAACCAACAGGAGGTTAATATTTAAAATATACAAACAGCTCATATAACTCAATATAAAAAACAACCAATCAAAATATGAGCAGAAGACCTGAATAGACATTTTTCCAAAGACATACAGATGGCTAGCAAGTGCATGAAACGATGCTCAACACTGCTAATTATTAGAGAAATGCAAATCAAAACTACAATGAGGGGACCTCCCTGGTGATCCAGTGCTTGAGAATCCGCTTGCCAATGCAGGGGACATGGGTTCAATCCCTGGTCCAGGAAGACCCCACATGCTACAAAGCAAATAAGCCTATGTCTTAGAACTACTGAGCCTGCTCTCTAGAGCCTGCAAGCTGTAACTGTTGAGCCCATGTGCCACAACTACTGAAGCCTGTATGCCTAGAGGCTATGCTCTGCAACAAGAAGCCACCACAATGAGAGATCCATGCACCACAACTAGAAAGTAGTCCCTGCTAGCCACAACTAGAAAAAGCCCATGTACAGCTGCAGCAACAAAAACCCAGCACAGCCAAAACCAAATAAATATTTTAAAATCTTTCAAAAAATTAAAAACAAAAACTTCAGGGAGGTGTCATATCAGAGTGGTCAAAATGTCTATCATCGAAAAGTCTAGACATATCAAATGTTGGAGAGGATATGGAGAAAAGAGAACCTCCTTATATACTGTTGGTGGGAATGTAGATTGGTGCAACCACTATGGAGGTTCCTTAAAAAACTAAAAATAGAACTACCATATGACCCAGCAATTCCACTCCTGCGTATATATCAGGAAAAAACAAAGATGCCAGTTTGAAATGATACATGCACCTCTATGTTCATAGCAGCATGATCTACAATAGCCAAGACATGGAAACAACCCAAGTACTTATCAACAGATCATTCAGTTAAGATGTAGTACATATTCACAATGGAATATTACTCAGCCATAAAAAGGAATCAAATACTTCCATTTGCAGCAATGTTGAAGGACCTAGAGAATATTATGTTTAGCAAAATAAGTTATACAAAGAAAGACAAATATTGTATGATATCATTTACATGCAGAATCTAAAAAATAACACAGGGACCTCTCTGGCAGTCCAGTGGTTAAAACTCTATGCTTTTAATGCAAGGCACAAGGATTTGATACCTGGCCAGGGAACTAAATATCTCGCATGCTGCATGGTGCTGCAGCCAAAAATAAATAAATAAAAATTTTAAATAACACAAATGAAAAAAATTAAAATTAAAAAAATAACAATCTATATGAAGAACAGAAACAAACTTACAGATAAAGAAAACAAACTCGTGATTACCAAAGGGGAGAGGGAAGTGGGAAGGGACAGATTAGAAGTGTGGGACTAACAGATGAAGCTACTATATATAAAATAGATGAGCAACAAGGCTATACTATACAGACAGGGAATTATACCCATTATCTTAAAATAACCTATAATGGAATATAATCTGGAAAAATAATAAATCATTATGCTGTCACTTGAAACTAACACAATATTGTAAATCAGCTAAACTTCTATTTAAAAAGGAAAATAAGAGCAAATTAAACTGAAAGCGAACAGAAAGAAAATAATAAAGGTAAGAGCAGAAATCAGTGAAACTGAAGCAAAAAAAAGCAATAAAGAAAATCAATGAAGCCAAAAACTGACTCTTTGAAAAGTTCAATACAGTGATATATCTTCAATTGATCAAAATAAATGAATTAAAGAGAGAGAAGATATTAATTGTCAACATCAGGAATGTAAGAGAGTATATAACTATCTATAGTACAGACATTAAAGAAAAGCAATATTATGACCAATGTATTTTCAATAAATTTAACAACAAAAATAAAATAGACAAATTCCTTTAAAAACACAAACTAACAAATCTTATTAAATAATAGATTACCTAAATAACCTTGTATCCATTTGAATCTGTAGACAAAAATTTTGCCATGAAGAGGACTCCAGGCCATGGGGGCTTCACTAGTGAATTCTACCAAACATTTAAGAAAGTTATAATACCAATTCTACATAAATCATTTCATAAAACAAAAGAGGAAGCGTTTCCCAACTCATTTTATGAGGTCAGCATTATTATACTACCAAAATCAGAGGGGGAGAGAGATGCATCTTATCTCTTCAGGCTGCAATTAACAACAGATTTTTTTTTTTTGGCTGTGCCACACTACTTGTGGAATCTTAGCTCCCTGACCAAGGATGGAACCAGACCTCATGAGTGAAAGCGTCAGAGTCCTAACCACTGGACTACCAGGGAATTCTCAACAACAGAAATTTATTTCTCAGAGTTCTGGAGGCTGAGAAATCCAAGACCAAGACTCTGGTAGGTTCAATGTCTGGTGAAGCTCTGCTTTCTGGTGCATAGGTGATAGTTACTATGGAGCTCTGGGGGGGGGGGGGGTGCATTCTTTCATAAGAACATTAATCCCATTCATGAAGGGTCTGCCCTCCTGATCTAAGCACTTCCCACAGGCCCTCATCTCCTAATACCATCACATCGAGCATTAGGCTTCAACATATGAATTTGGGCAGGGACACAAATATTCCATCCATATCAAGATGTCAAGAGGAAGCAAAACTATAAGCCAATAACATTCATGAAAACAAACATTAAAATATTTAACAAAATATTAGCATATCAAACCCAGCAATATGTAAGAAGTAAAATAACAAAAACCAACTGAGAGTTCTTCTAGGAACCCAAGGTTGATTTAATATCTGGAAACCAATGTAATTCACCTCTATGAGAAGCTAAAAAAAAAAAAAAAAAAATCACCTCAAGAAGAGCAGGAAAAATTTTTACAAATTACATTCATTTATGATTTTTTTAAACTGTCAGCAAACTAGGAATAGGAGAAAACTTTCTTAAACTGATAATGAAAAATCTAGAACTAGTATCATGGTTGCCAACATTCTCTGGATCATCAAAAAAACAAGAGAGTTCCAGAAAAACGTCTACTTCTGCTTTATTGACTACCCCAAAGCCTTTGACTGTGTGGGTCACAACAAACTGTGGAAAATTCTTAAAGAGATGGGAATATCAAACCACATGACCTGCTCCTGAGAAATCTGTAGGCAGGTCAAGAAGCAACAGTTAGAACTGGACATGGAACAGTCCAAATAAGGAAAGGAGTACATCAAGGCTGTATATTGTCACCCTGCTTATTTAACTTTTATGCAGAGTACATCATGAGAAGTGCTGGGCTGGATGAAGCACAAGCTGGAATCAAGATTGCCAGGAGAAATATCAATAACCTCAGATATACAGATGACACCCTTATGGCAGGAAGTAAAGAAGAACTAAAGAGCCTCTTGATGAAAGTGAAAGGGGAGAGTGAAAAAACTGACTTAAAACTCAACTTTCAAAAAACTAAGATCATGGCATCCAGTCCTATCACTTCATGGCAAATAGATGGGGAAACAATGGAAACAGTGAGATACTTTATTTTCTTGGGCTCCAAAATCACTGCAGATGGTGACTGCAGCCATGAAATTAAAAGACACTTGCTCCTTGGAAGAAAAGCTATGACCAACCTAGACAGCATATTAAAAAGCAGAGACATTACTTTGCCAACAAAGGTCCATCCAGTCAGAGCTATGTTTTTTTTTCATTAGTCATGTATGGATTGAGTGTTGGACTATTAAGAAAGCTGAGTGCCGAAGAATTGATGCTTTTGAACTGTGGTGTTGGAGAAGACTCTTGAGAGTCTTGCAGACTGCAAGGAGATCCAACCAATCAATCCTAAAGGAAATCAGTCCTGACTATTCATTGAAAGGACTGATGCTAAGCTGAAACTCCAATACTTTGACCACCTGATGCGAAGAGCTGACTTACTGGAAAAGACCCTGATGCTAGGAAAGATTGAAGGCAAGAAGAGAAGGGGATGACAGAGGATGAGATGGTTGGATGGCATTACTGACTCAATGGACATGAGTTTGAGTAAGCTCCAGGAGTTGGTGATGGACAGAGAAGCCTGGCATGCTGCAGTCCATGGGTCACAAAGAGCTGGACATGACTGAGTGACTGAACTGAACTTATCATGGTGAAAGACTGAGAGCTTTCTCCTTAAGTTCAGAAATGAAATAAGGGAAGAAAGTGCTCTCTTGCCACTCCTATTCAACACTGTATTGGAGCTCATGGCCAGTGCAGTAAGGCAAGAAAAATAAATAAAGGGCATACAGATTGGACAGGGGAAAAAAAAGAAACCTGTCTTTATTTATAGACACATGGTTATCTGTGTTGACAGTCAAAAAATATCTACAAAAAAAAAAAGCTAGAATAATTAGTGAGTTTAGCAAAATTATAAGGATATAAGGTTAAAATACAAAGTCATTGATTTTCTATATGCTAGCAATGAACAATTGCAAATTGAAATGTATACTGCATAAAAATATGAAATAGGAGCAAGTCTGGCAAAATGCATGCAAAATCTGTATACTATGAATGGCACAGTATTAATGAAAGAAATATTTAAACCTAAATAATTAGAGAGATATTCATGGTCAAAATCCTCAAAATTGCTGAGATGTCAATTCCCCCCAAATTAATTTATAGATTGAACATAATCCTAATCATTCTTGAGGATTTGACATGCTAAACCTAAAATTTGAAAATATATATAGAAATCAAAGGACATGGAATATCAAAATTAAATTTGGAAAAGAACAGTTGGAGGACTCACACTACTTGATTTCAAAACTTATTGTAAAGCTATAATAAGAGGATGATACTTGTATAGGGATGTCCTTGGTGGTCCAGTGGTTAGGGCTTTGTGCTTTTGCTGTCCTGGCACAGGGTCAATCCCTGTTCAGGGAACTAAGACCCCACAATCTGTACAGCCTATACAAAAAAAAATTTTTTTTGGTATAATGATAGACATATAGATTAGTGGTACAGAATAAAAAGTCAGAATTAGACCTACACACATAGATGGTCAATTGATTTTTCCACAAAGATGTCAAGATAATTCAGTGGTTATGGCAGTAGTTCCAACAAATGATCCGAGAGTAACTGGATCTACCTATAGCAAAAAAAAAAAAAAAAAAACCCAAACACCCCAAAACCTTTAACCCTTTCTCACGCCATGTATAAAAATTTACTTAAAATAGATCACAGGTCTAAATGTAAATTCTAAAACTATGACACTTCTAGGAGAAAAACTTTATTTCCCTGGTTTAGGTAAAGATTTCTAGGATCAGGCAAAGCATGAACCAAAAAAGAAAAAATTGATAAATTGTACTTCATTAAATTAGACATCTTTTCAAAATAAACAAAAAGACAGGCCACAGTCTAGGAGACAATATTTACAAAACATGTATCTGATAAAAAACTTGTATCCAGAATATGCAAAGGACTCTCAAAATTCAATAATAAGAAAATAAACAATAAAGTAGTAAAAATATTTTGACATTTAGTTTAATTTTGCCTTGAGTGTATTATCCTTTGGCAGTTCTGGCTTTGTCAAGGGGCCTTCTGTCAGTCTTCCCTGGTCACAATTGCCCTAAGCATTGCCTTTTTTCCTCTCCTTGAGTCTCTTTAAAACTAAAACTTGATGTTATCAAATGTTATTGGTTGAATTTTGTCCCTCTAACAGATGTCAAACTCCTAACCTCCAATACCTGTGCATGTGTTCTAGTTTGGAAATAGTCTTAGCAGATGATCAAGTTAAGATGAGATTATTAGGGTGGGCTCTAATTCATTATGGCTGGTATTCTTATAAAAAACGGGAAATTTGAATGCAGATACATATAAAGGGAAGGCTGAGAAAACACGGTGAACAGCATCTACTAGCCAAGTTATACCTGAGGCTAAAAGAAGCTAGGAAAAAGGAATGGAATAGATTTTCCCTCAGCCCTCAGAAGAAGCTAACTTGATTTCAGACTTCTCACCTTTAAGAGTGAGACAATAAATTTCTGTTGCTTAAGCAACTCCAGTTTGTAACACTTCATTACAGCAGCCCCAGGAAAGTAACATACTAGAGAAGAGTGGATGCCCCCCAGAACTGCTGGCTTCAAGACTCACTTTCCCTCATGTTTGGTCTCTGCAGATTTCCCTTACCTTCTTATCAGTGCAACTCTGAATTCTAAAATATATTGTAAAAAACATTTTATCCAGCAATTTATTTGTTATGCTTTGGGAAGATTTTTCAGGAAATCTAGTCTTCATTTTCTTGGAAATGAAAATCTACTTGACTCTTCCACAGTAACTTTCTGAAAATGGAGTTTGGTGTCTCAAAGGTACTTATTACTTTCCAAATCTAACTTATTACTTCATTATATCTAATATCCTACTATACACCATATAAGATATTTTATTTCTCTCATTAAATTTCTAGTTTCTTCAGGGCTAAGATGATGTGCATCCTCAGCATATGGAAAAAGCACCTCACATATAATGGGTTTTTAATAAATATAGTTATTAAACTGAAAGTACTTACATATGGGTCAAATGCATAGATACTTGGGAGTAATGACTTTAAAAGTTTTTATTCTTAATCCACAAATGTCTGTGTTACTCAAGGTTGTACTAATGGAAGAGGGATTTTCTTTTCTTTCTGATTAATATAACTAACTCTAAATCTCAGGAAACCTGTTAGTGTATAGCCTTTCAAGCTTCCTATGTTAGAGTATTAAATGATTTATTAATAAATATTATTCCTGATTATTACAACTTTGTAAAGTAATTGTTATTATTATGCCCATTTTACAAATGAGAAAATGAGGATTAGAAAGGTTAAGTGCCTGTTCCAAAGTAAGATATGTAGTATCTACCAGAGTCAGAAATAAAATTTATTTATTTTGAATAGTGAATGGTCCTAAAGTCGTTCACTCACTATCCTCTACTGCTTATTAGGGATCCCATTATCTAATGATTTTGAAACTCCTAGGCATTTCTATTCCCATTTGAATCAGAATATCACAGTCACTTTTTCTAAAATAATGTCTTTCATTTATACCTTTCAAAATACCTACTTACACATGTTTTTTTTTATATATATTCTGTCCATGCAGTTGCTTTCCATTGTTCACCCAATATATTGTTAGATGTAGACACCTCCAGAGCGCACATGCTAGAAGAAATCAATTATTTTGAAGCGGCTTTTCCCTTTTCTTCTCAATGAGGGAAATTTTCCACTATAGGATATTTAAATCAGTATCCTAAGTCTAATAAGATGGTATAAGCTATACCACATACTACCATGTACTTGCTTATATCTTGCTTGCTTTCTAGTTGTTATATGTATGCCACATGTAAACTTTATTTACCCAAATAGTTTTTTAAGTTCCTTGGGGTCAAGAATGGGTTTTCTGTTCCTTTGTATTCCCTATAATAATAGTTCCCGTTAGTAAAGTCTTGCTGAGTCCCAGGAAATTTACACAAATTTCATTTACAGTAAACACAACAAATTAGGTATTATTACCCCCATTTTGCAGATGTAGAAAGCTTTGGATATAATTGGTCTCAAAGCTATAAACCTATTAAGTTACTATAATGATGGATCCTTAATATGTGATTGTTGAGTTGACTGATTTATTTCCCTGAAAGATCTTTTCATCTGGCTATAATGAAGTAACAAAAGACATGGGTTCATATCCTTATGCTATAAATTACAAGCCTGTAACATAGGCAAGTTATTCAACATCATTAAATCTGAGTTTGTGGATTTGTAAAAATGGGAGAATAAAGCTCAATCCATGAAGGGGCTATGAATATTAAATTAGGTTATACAGAGACTAAATAATGGATATTGACTTATTAACATGCTTGATTTTGTGTTTTCTTCTCTCTCCTTTTACTAAAATGTACATTGAATTAATATATTTATAAATTAAGAAGTACCAAAAAGAAGAGACAATTATTACAGCATCTCCTACTTTCTTTGTGTACACAATTTAACAGGATGATGACAAATCTCAGTATATTTAGTACTTTTTATATGCTAACATGTTCATAGCTCTATTAAAATAGTTTCAGAAAATCCTCTCAGGTCAATTACCATCACACTTCCTATACAGAAACTCACTTGCTTTTTAGCATGGTCATATCCCTTTTTCTAAATATTTAGGATTTTATTTCCAACAATATTGGGTAAGAAATCAGTAATCTTTTAATCTAATGGAAAAGGATTCAAATTTTTTTTTCCTGTCATTTCTTTTCCCCAAATTAATGGAAGATTTTCAGGTGAGACAATATTTCTGTTGATTTCATATCATTGTTGTTCTTTAACTTGAATCTTTTGTCTGAATTTTATGTTTTGATCTGATTTCTCTTTAATCTGTTCTGTTACTAAATAAGGAGAAACCTTGCAATGTCTGTACAGAGTTCCATTGTTTAAATTCTACATATTTAAACTCAAAATGATGATATTAAAATATTACCTTACTATAGAAATATTAAATAAACCTTACATTGATCCTAAATATAATCTATTTGTTCATAGAAGATGAAATCTGCTACCGAAGATTCCCAGACCTTTATCTTGATAATTTGAGACAGAACATTTTCCTTAGAAAACACTGATCTTTACAGTTCTTTTATATGGCTAAGCCTCAAACTTTATGTGCTGATTTTAGGGTATGGTACATGATCTCTTAATAGGATCTGATGAACTAAAAGGTACTTTGAACAACATTTTTGAGAAAAATTTAAAAATTAGAATATCAAAAATTAGTATGTGCACTATATTTTATAGATATTACCCATATGTTTGAAGAACTGTACATTTAAAAATTTTAAAATATAATAGATAAGCCTTTTTAAAGAAATGAAAGCAGTCATTTACCTTCAGCTGATGTTATTATGTACAGTTCTCTTTTATATTAATATTACATTGATACTTCCCTATGACATTTGTGATGTCCCTATGGATGCAAAAAACATATATATATTCCTTCTTTTAACTGTCTTTGTATAAAGTTATTTGCTTTTTCATCAGGTACATGGTGTATTTAAAAACTGTAGGAAATTTATACTACCTCAGAGCCATTTTGATTACTCTTAAGCAAATTAGCCAGCATTCAGTCAGCTCTGTACTCTCTCCCATGTGGCCCTACTCGGGCTGCACATTAAACAGCTCCTCAGTCTAGTCCAGATGTCCAACTGTATCCATTCACCCTTTCAGATTGGTGTTAAACTTGCTATTTTTGGACAGAATATGTATATGCTGTATTTAAGTAAAACATATATGTAATTTTAAAATATGACCAAATATAATAAGTGGTTACTTTCCAGCTGTGTTTTAAAAAACACTATCTAAGTGAAATAGTAGAAAACTTCACTGGAAACTGTAAAATTATCCATACAAGTACATTAATTTGTTTATTTCCCATGGTGGTGTAATGAGAAAAAATTGTTTTTTGGTCTTTGCCCCACTTTTGAATTATTGGGCAAATGTCTTTACTGGTCTTGCTTTGTCCTTGCTTTTGGATTATTTAGCAAATTGCCCATCATGTAATTGATATTAAGCTAATTCAGAGGCATGGCTATCCAAAACACTTGAAACGTCCATTCTTCCTCTTATCTTTACCACAATTCTGTTTCTAATATTTCAAATCTGATTATATTAATTGTGGATGTTAAGTGACTTTCATATATATTTGCTTCATGATAAGAATTTGAAACAATAAACTAGACAGAACTAAGACCTGCGTCAGTGTATTCAGTTCCAGGGTTTTAATTTATATCTTTCCGGGATCATTAGTGAAAAGACTCTCATGTATATCTAAAACATTATCAGCTTATATTCCTGAAGCAAATCATAATTTATCATCTTAAAAAACAGCAATAGGAAGTGAATTTGTAGTACTTGTTCAAAATAGCTATTTACTCAGTATTGAACATTAGTAAGAAATATCTAAATATACACACACATACATAAAAATGCTCATATATAACAGGACTACAAAGTATTATTTGGATTACCTGCATAACCAAATATATGCTTATAGATAAACACAGAACTTTGGTCCATCTGCCAAGTGTAAAATTTAATTATAAAATAATAATCACTACAATTAAAGTATATAATTTACCAGTAGGAGTAATTTATTTAAAAAAAGAAAACACTGCCTTGGATTTGATATCATAGTCCTTTCTTCATATTTTCCAAGTATCAACATTCTAACTTTTCACTAGTTAAAACAATTAGCCTTATCTTACTGTGGCAAATTAAAATAAATTATTTTGCAAAGACCAGAAACTAAATTTAATATTTTCAAGATCTTGATTCTAAAATTATAACTTTAGCATATGTCAAAATTTGAATGTATTTTAAGATTCCAACTAATTTATATTCAAAACATAAATATACACTTGCTACAACCTAATGCCCATTTTTTCACTTAACTTTATTTTAAATAAAATACAGACAGTGTTTTTTCACTCATAGGCCTATGATAAATTTTAATTAGTGGGAATAATTACTTTTTAGCATCACAAAACAGGCTTTTTAAAATTGAAGTCATGTTTGTGAATAGAGAAGTAGATGACTGAGGCAGCAGGAATAAAGAACTGGGAACCTTTTTCTACATGCTATTTTTGTTCATCACCTATGATGTAGAGACAAAAAAGTAAAAGAAGTTGGAAAAAAGAGAAAGAAAGAAATATGGGGACAACCAAAAACATAGGTGATGGTGTAGTTAAGTTTTTTTTTAAACTAATGTATTTTAATTATATCTTATGTAACATTGAAAAAGATATTCCGGACTTCAACCCCTTTTATATAGCAGAGGAGTATTACATAACAGTCTTTCACAGTTAAAAATCATACCACAATCCACACTATCACTTATTTGAATTTGAGATAGGTAATACTGACCTATTAATCAACATCAAATGCTGCTTAACTTAATAATGTGATCCCACTTATTCTTTTGACATATGAGATTTTAAAAATTTCATCTTTCATCATCACAGTGTAATAACTGATTTGCAAATTAATTATTCTAGGCCTTTCAAATGTTAACGTTCATCCACATCTGTTCTGAACTTGGACAAAAGAAGAAAAGCACATTTCTTTTTAAATGCATATATAAGTCTAGTATGAAGTTCATGAATTAACAGAATGGGCATCAGAATGCTGCTGCATCATTAAGGACAGCCACTTCTTAGTAAAAATATCCGAGGAAGAAAACTTTGGAACAAGAACAATTTGGGCCCAAATGGCTTTTACAATAGTTCCAAAATATAAAAGAAGACACTGTTACATTAGCAATAGTACAGAATAGCCAAATTATAGAATAGTCATTCTTAAAGCATAGTGAGTTATTTTTTACTTTAGGATATTATGTTTCTAAGGCATACATTTTAAACCCAGGACAGACTTCTTTACCAGCAAGTTGTACAAACTGTACACTTAGGAGAAACAAGGGAGTGAACTGTACTTTAGTATAGTTGTGATAATTTAGTTGCATTTCTAAATTAAACTTTTAACATTAAAGATGTCAGTTTTGCTTTATATGTGAACTTGCACTCTGCTTATAACTAACCTGAAAAACTAAGGCATATAACTAAAATAAAATTAGTTAGCATGATACTGCTTTATATGGTCAAGATAAAGTATCAGGTTTTTTCCTAAGTAACTACTGTACTTACGAAATATAAAGGAGAGCAGAAGCTCCCATCTCCAAACATTTCAATGTAGTTTTTTTAAGCTTTTCACCTATCAATTCCAGAAACTGTCCCATTATTTTAATGTTAAAAGGCAATTAATATCACTTTAATTATATCAATTGAATGCATCTGAGGTCCTGGTAAATTATTTTTTCTTTCACAGTATAGATTATATGTAGGATTTCTTCTTAGTGCTCAAATGACGGGTAGTTTGGATAAGGATTGGTGGTTTTTTTACTTCCTCCCCCAAAGAGCTGATGTTTTTGGCTGACTGTGGTTTTTTTTTTTTGGGGGGGGGGAAGGGGGAGGGAAGAGAAAAAGTCTGTAAGTAGAATTATTGAATAGGCCTACACTGAAAATCTTCCTTGACCAATGGTGACTGGGAGAGAGGAGAGATGAGGTCAAACACTCTTAGTATAATAGTATCTGTGTAGCTTTAGAAAATATACAAAGTCCTCCAGCCCCCCGGTCCCTCTCCTCCTATGTGCTGATACCTCTGGACCGTCCAGAAGCCATTTTAGAACTTAGGAAGGAGACCCACTTGTGCTTTTGCAGGTGCTGTGGTGCCAAGGATAAGCTCTGCTCCTTTGCGGGGCGTGTTACCATGCTGTTATTGAATGTCTCTGAGGATTACAGACAGCACAGAAAATTCCAAACCCACATCCTAACACCTGAAGCTCGCACAATGTTTCTATAGCAGATGGCAAAACATTTCACCGGAAACTTGATTTACCAAGTGAATATCCAGATCTGGAGAGTTTTTAATCTTTTCAGGCAACGCTGAAGATCCATACTGGATTTTCGGCTCTATTCCGGGTTGAAAAAGCAAGACCACTTCTAGGTGTTCTGCGCACCCCAGCCCCACCCAAAGTCCCGACGGGCCTGCAATTCTCAGTGTTTCAAGCTGAGGGTCTTTCCGAATGAATGTGCATTTTCAGTCCCGGACGTCTAATAATTTGTGGGGGTAAAGGCAACACCACAGGACTTTTCGGACAGCCGAAGAGGGTGAGAAGCCGGAGAGGCAATTGCCTCCTCGCAGTTGGACGTGAGGCTCGGAGCCCGGCTGTCCTCAGCTGTCACGGGGGGAGGGGGAGGGAGTGCTGGCATTGGCTTTGGGCATGGAGTTGCTCCAGCCGCCGCGCCCGGTCCCGCCGCCAGCTCACCTCTGCGGAGAGCTAGGCGCTCACCGGCCCGCTCGCCCCTGCTCCCAAGTCGCCCTCCGGCCCCAGTCCTCAGGCTTAGGTCGCCGGAACCATCCAGAGGGATGGCCGCCGCCTCCTCAGGGACCGCTGCCTGAGGGCCAGGGCCGGGGAACCCTGGCCGCCCTGGCAGCCCGTAGCACCCGGGGCGCTGTGGCGGCTGCAGTGAGGCACCGGGGCCCGCTCCCCCTCCCCGCCCCCGCTCCCGCCTCCTGCCTGCCGCGCCGTGCGCCCGCTTGCCCCAGCCGGCTGGCGCAGCAGCGCACACACTCACTCCGAGGGCGCCTCCAAGGTTACCCGCGGGGTGGGGGCTGGGGCAGTCTCCGGCCACTGGCCTCCTCCGCTGCCTTCCTATCGCCGCGGCCCTTCAGCCGCTTCAGGGCGACCGGGTTCCAAACCCCAAAGCAGAAGAGACTCCAAAGTCCGGGGAGGGAAGTCTCGAGCTGGGAGCAGACGAGCGTCCGGGCGGGGGGCGGCCTTAGTTGGCTCTGGGTGCTGGGAGAGTCGGGTCAGGCGAGGTCGCGGCAAGAGGGGGCTGTGGCTCCGGCGGCCGCGCTCCGGGCCGCGCTGGCTGGGCCGGGGGCAGCGCGCAGGGGCTGCAGGCAGCACCGAGGCGTCCAAGGCGCCCCGGGCCCGCTGGGGGGCAGAGACAAGCGGGCGGCCAAACCTGCCGAGGAAACTAACTAAATAAAAGGAGACTGTTATTTAAGGCGCGGAAATTTGAAATATTTGGACAGGAAGAGAAAAGAAAAGAAACCTTAGCGAGGGAGGGGAAAAAAAAAAGCACAACGCGAGCTAACGGTTTTGAAGCTCCCCCACCCCCACCCCGGGCTTTTCTGCGCGCCCTGAGGGAGCTCTGGGCTCCAGCTTCCTCACTAGGGAGCCGGGAGCTGCGGTTGGAGTCTGGAGAATTTCGAAGGAACAGAAAGGATGACTCTGCAGCCCCTCCATAGAGGACTTGGGTTGACGACGAGCAGAGGCTTTTTACCCCGGGTCTTAGGCTGGAAGCTTGTCTCCAGCCTCTCATTAGGTCCCTACGTGAATCTGACTTTTTGAAATTGTGGTGTAAAATCAAAGCAGTCTCCATAGACCAAGACACGGACTCCCCCCCCCCCCAACCCCCCAGCCTAACCCCCCTTTTTGATGAAGGTCGCTTAGGGCAGCCAGGAAGGCTGTGAGTACGACCCTTTCTCGCTCCAGCACTGTGCTCTTTCAGCACTTCTGGACGATTACTTCTTCCCCCGGCAAAAGCCGAAAGCACCTTTTTGGGAACTGAGATTTCGAAACCAGTCCGGGGCTACGGATTCCACAACGTTTGTTTGACCCACATTATCAGGGACATTTACAATATTACTAATTGAAATGCTTTCCTGGGACAGAAATATTTTATCCATTTATTAGTCACCCAGACTGGTGTGTGTTTGTAGAAGCTCATCACACTATTAGGAGATGCGTATTGTTTATCAGAGAACAATTGATTTACTACTAAAAAATGATAAAATGCAGTTTGCTTGGGGGCTTGGAGACCAGAACGTGGACTGAGGTCCTTTTGGTGTTCTCCCCCACCCTCCCCGCAACCCCTCTCCGGCCCTGCTCTGCCCCAGGTGTAAGCCGGGGGTTCAATTTACTGAGCAAAGTCTAAGCCTGAGTTTCCCGACGTGGATGCGGGCTCAGAGAATAACTGAGAAACGCATCTCTGCCTACTGCCGGGCCACTCTTTCTGTGTCTTCGTCCCCTGAGGCCCTGGTCACTCCTTTGATTAGCACTTGCCTCTCTACTCTGCATCTGAAAAAGCTCAGATCCTTTCCGGTCTCAGCTGGCTGTGAATTAAACCCCGTTAAACTCTGCAGTACCGTTTCTTCCATCCTATACATTTCGGTATATTTGTCTTACTGAATATTGTCGAGGTTTTTAAGAAATTGAATACTGGCTTTTCATATTTCCTAGAGAGGACCACACAACTCATTTCTAAAATACTTAGATTAGCAAAGCTACTTCCTGCGAAGAACCAAAGAAATGTGGCGATGTTTTATTGTCTAGGTAAGTTTTAGGCTGATGAAGAGAGATAGAGCTCCTTCTCCCCACTTCGTGCTCCAACCATCTGAGACTAAAGCAAGCGCAGAAGTACCTCTCTTCAATGAACATCCTATATTCGAAGTAGCTAAAGAGCGATTTTAATGCTTATGCTTGGTGGATACTGAAAAGTCCATTAAATCGACTTTGAGAAACATTTATCTTTACAGTTGCAACTTGTAAGAAGTATTACTTTTATTTTTAGTAATAGTCTTGTGTTTAGAAAGCATTCAGCTTACTCAAGCAGTGTATTTTGTATATTGATTCTAGTTTTTAAATCCAAAATACACCTTTTTCTTTCAAAATCATCTCAATTTCTACTTTTTTCTAAACTTTAAAATAAGTGTTTTACATTTAATTTCATGTTGTCAAAAATAAATTTATTCAGTAACTTGTGGTCTGAGATGGCAGAAGTTGAAGTCTTGTTGCACTTGACATAGGGAAGGTGAACTTAAAATGCCAAATGAAAAGGATTTTTTCTTGCATATTCTTTTATATTACTATGCAAAATAAATTATCGAAAACCACTTGTCTGCAACCTTCCAATCCTTGTTAGGGCAAACATCAGAACCATGTCCTTCAATAAACCTTCAAGTATTTTGTTCTTTTTGGAGTGAGGGCAGGGAGCTTATGAAACAGGAGGAGGGGCCTTTTACATAAAACATTTTTGTTCATGTGGGAGATGATGAATAAAGTATTTATAAGAGGTAACTGCATTGAAATCCTTTGGTGAAATCTTTAAAATAACAGTAAGTAGTAGATATTGGAAAATTTCCTTGGAAATTTGATATCTCCATTTCATTCACAAATTTTTTTAGCTAAATGTATTATTAAGAGTTTTATATGCCTTTACTAAAAAGTCTTGAGGGAATCAAGTACTCTGTGTAGGATTGGCCTATTTATTTACTGTAAAAGTTTCTATATTTATTATACCATAGCCCCTAAATAAGTAATGACACATATGTAATATATGTATGTTCTTGCTAAGCTTTTTATCACCTCAATATTGGTATTTGCAGTGCATTTTAATACTTAGACATTTTATCATTTTACACTTCTGGTATTTCAGGGAGAAAAAGCCATTGTTACACTTAGCATACTTATGGTATACTTTTGGGAAATATACAATTTAACCAATTGTTTCATTTTGTGATTTAAAAAAAGTCAGCAAATGGGAAGCACTTTTTAATGGCAATTTCTTTTTGAAGTGGCTTTTAGGGCTAACATATATTTGATTCCAGATCGTTATTTCTGAAACCTGTTTTTTAACGATTTAACTTTACTTTGAGAAAAAAGGAAGATCAAATATTAGGATAAATTTACACTGAAGTAATTTCAGGTTTGATTTCCAAAAAAATGTTGTTGTTACTCTATTTTAAAGCAGACATAGTAGGCATCAAGTAAAATCTTTGCTGGGAGGCATGAGGAGAGAAAGAAAAGCACTTAACTGGATCATCAATAGAATATGTCTAGTTTTTCAGTTGGTCTACTTTTTCTAATGTCAAGACTTAAAACACCATGATCTTTCAGTTTAGTTCTCATTAGCAAGAGGCTTGTCACCTGCGGATTATAACAGGAGTGGAAATCACAGAAAACATTGTCCTGTTTTGAAAATGTGTTTTAATCAGGCAAAAGAAGCATCAGGACAAACCATTTTAAAAACAAAGTCTCCAAGTTGGGTATTGAGACTGGCAAAGGGAGAGGCAAGGAGAAAAGTCAGGGAAAGATAAAATATTCAGAAGAAAGCCAAAGCTTTTGCAATTACATGTTAGAACTCAGGGTTTTGCAGGTGAAAGAGATGTTGCTTAAATATATTCATAAAGCTATAGTAAGATTTCCACTTAGCAGTTTCAGAGGCTTTAACTAGCTGCTTAAAATATGACAAAACAGAATTTTAACAAATGATATTAAAATAGGACAGCCAATCAATTAACTGACAAAACAGAAGGCAGTGTGGGAGAGCCCTCCCCACATTCATTGCAGATTCGCAGCTCCCTCCGCCCGGTTTCCCTCCATCAGGCTAACGACCTCGTTTCTCCGGTAGAGCCTGGCCAAGTCGCAGGCGGTGTCCCCCTGATGGTTCCGATGCCCCACTTTGCAGGCCGTATGCTTCACGAGGAACTCCACCACGGGGAGGTGGCCTTCTTTGGCAGCCAAGTGCAAGGGCAGGTTCCCTTCATTATCCTCGATGTTAACATCAGCTTGAAACTCCAGCAAAGTCTGTAAAGTGTCCAGGAAACCTGCTCTGGCCGCATCGTGAATGACAGCGAAACCAGTTCGGTCTTTCAAATCGGGATTAGCACCTCTAAGTAGTAGTCTCCTGGCAATCTCCGGATTTCCAAGTTTCATAACCTAGAAAAGGAGAAAAAACGGTAGAATCCTTCAAGCGCTCCTACTACAAGACTATTTTAGAATATCCATCTTTCTATTTATGTAACTTTTTTTGGTGAAGGAGTGCTTTGGGAAGACCCAGGTGATGGAGTTTGAAGGGCTCAGTTGCCGCAAATGAGTACTATTAGGTATAAGTAAAAGAAAACTTCTAAAAATTGAGCTTCTATGATGGAATATCTTAAACAAGGCCCAAAGTAGGATATATTGATTAATAAAAATAGAATGAGTGCGATTTGTACAAAATTCACTGACAACCCAGCTCTCTGTCTCCCACAAAGAGTTGTGTCATTTCATGAATTTATTAAAATAAAAGAAATGGAACTTGAGATTTAAGTAAGTCTTCTGTTTGGTTGGTCATGCTCATAAAATGTGCCTGGGATATTGATTCTGTAAAATTAAATGTGGGTAAAATTTTTCTAAATAGCTAAAAAGAAGGAGAATGAGCTTCTTTAAATCCTCAAAGAAATATTTCCACACACCAGACTCCATCTAGTCTGATTTTACTAGTGTAAAAATGATCTCTTAAAAATCCAAACCTGGTATTTTCTTAAATTATTGATTTTCACAAGTTTTTTCCAAACAGATAAGCCCCAAGTTTCCAAGTAATTTTTAAATGTTTTTTTTTCTTTGCAATTATTTCATGTGGGTTACTAGGTGTATTTAGTGCTTAGAATCCTCCACTTGAAAATTTAAAATGTTATTGAATATTGAAGTGTTTTTTTTTTTAAAAAGCAACAGTGTTTTTTACATTGCCAATGATACTGATTTATCAAAAACATAAGGCATATTCATGATATGCCTTGTATTAGATAGGAAAAGACTGTATGGCAACTGTTCTCAAAAGGAATGGAACAGTTATTCTACTATTTTACTTACTGTCTCCTAAAAAGTTCTAGCTAGCTTCCTAATTTTCAATTGAGCAAAAGAAGAGAAAGTAAGATATTTAACGTATATTTTGGGACATAGAAAGCTTTGTCTGTGGTTTCAGCCCATTTGTTAATCAACTGGTGACCTCATCTTATTTCCTTTTGCAGTTATTATCAGGCATTTAGGAATAGTTATTTCTAAACTGCCAATATTTTAAAAGCCAGAATTTGATATTAAAATTTGCTATCAACATACAACTAATTTACATGACAAAGACTTATGTACTGGTGTTTGAATATATTTCACTCTAATAAGAGGTCTCTATTAGGCTCTCATAATTATAAAGTATTTTGTACAGCAGCATGAAATTATACAATACATATAATCTAGTTGTGAAAAAATACAGTCTCATTAATATGCAAGGAAATTTCAGTATTTTAATTGTTTTATTTCTAGGTATATTCATAATAACCTAAATTTATAGTAAATAGATTGCATAGTAGACACTCAAATGTTTGTGAAATTAAATACATCCTGGAAAAACATACAAAGCTGATCTATCTTTTTAGAATGTTTGCTTTAAAAATCACAAATTAAGTAACATAAAATATATTTAGAATGAATAATATTTTATAAATTCAAACTATATAGATGACCAAGATGTTAAGCTTCCCTGTTGATAAAACTCTGCTGACTTTTAGCCCTTCCTTTGGGGCAGTGGTTAAAAATGATACATAATTTATTTTCCAAGAACTTAGATGAAATACATTTTTTGGTTATTAAAAATTAACACAATCTGGTTTTTACACAATTGCCTCTAAATATTTAGTTACATTTAAGGACTTGAACTGGGAAAAATAGGAGACAGACACCTTGGATCTTTGTAAAGCAAATGTACGATTAGGGCCTTTAATATTATCCTGATTGAGAGGCTAACACTAGGAAGAGGGAAAAACGTTTTGTAATTGAGGTAAATAAACATTACTGTAGGAGAAATTTTGCCATATTCCACAGAAAATAATAGCAATGCTGGAAACTGTTTTGAAAGTTCTTTCTTGAGTTATGATACAACTTCAGAGTCAGGATTATACATACTGAAAACAAGCTTTGAGACTCCTGTTTGTGTGTGTTTCATTATATGTACTAGGACTAAGCCACAATAAGTGGGTGTTAATATCTTGATAAGCATGTTTAATATAAACAAGACTGCAGAGTTGTATTAAAAATGTTTGTCAAAACTTTTGTTTTGCAGTATTAATCTCCTAGTCTTCCTGCTCGTCACAAGTCCTGCAAGATCCTATTCTTACAGGGTTAAGTGGCTCATTCTTTGTGAGATTTATATAATATTTTGAATGTTCAATAGGAAAAATTTCAATATATTAAATTTGTGACATTGCTATCATCACAATACCTGTTAAAAACTACGAGGTGGAAAAAGAAAAAAAATTCTTTCCCCACTTAATATACCTGAAATAACAAGATAAATAATTTAGTATCTATCTATAAGCTTCCTTAATACTGAAATTTTTGCAAAGTCAGTGTATTCTGATTTAAAATATACAGGGTGTATGGACTTCGTCTGTTAGTAGTACATCTCCTGTCACTTAAATTTCTAATTCTTGCAATTAAAAACAAAGCACTCTAAAAACCCTCTCACCAGTGGATTTTCAAAAACAGCTTTAAGTGTTGCATTTCACATACGAACTGCTCATAAGAATATCATCAGAACTCAGATAAAGCAACTGTTTGAGACTACTTTGCCATTTTTCTGTTTCTAAGCCTTTCAACCAAGTTACATGATAACGTTAAGAGGAGGAAAAAAGTTATCAGGTAAAATACTTGGCAGCTGGACATGTTTCATTTGTTGCTTGTAAATCTAATTACTAAAAATTAGAACATACCACGGTAAGACCGCAGAGACAAAAACACTATAAACTGAGCTCTGATTAGAAAATTCAAATTTTTATTCCTCCTCAATCCTGAATAGGTGGATGGTATTATATTAACTGTGAAATGTACATCCTGTGCCCGTGCCCAGGCCACCCATTCCAAACGAGGAAAGGTCGTTTGTCAAAACTTGAAGCATTTGAAGAAAAAATACCCTCGCCAGTAGTCAAGAAAATTAACGTTAAAGTCAATTATTGGAGCAAAGTACGGAAACCACTAATAGCAGTGTATTTACTTCAAATAATAATCATAATAACGTGTTTACAGAACTGTCTAAAAAAAAAAAAAAACCAAAAAACTCGGCGCTGCTACGACTGGTACACAATCCCCACAGTCACAAAAACATTCCAAAAATTAAGACCAAACCTGGAACCCACTTGATATAGAGGATGTTATTGGATTTGACGAGTTTGTTCAAAGTACGTCATTTTGGGGAGTTGGATCCACTTAAAGATATAAAATATGGCAACCAACTAGTTTTAAAAACAGTGAAATTTAGTACCCCTGAAAGCTTGAAAGCTATTATTCTAGAAACCCGGGTCACGTAGGCAACGTTGTTGACCTGTTTTCCCCACCTCTCTGGATACCAACCTGCAGCGCAGTCCTTCCAAATCCATTTTGTGCATTGACGTTTACATTATTTTGCAACAAACTAGTAAGTTGCTCTAGGTCCCCCCTGGCAGCTGCGGACGCCAACTCGTTCCCCCAAGGCTCGGCCATTCTTTAGGGTCCTGACGATCGGGAAAAGATGAATTAGTTGTTTTTCTTTTTCCCTTTTCCTTCGCTCCTAACCAGGCTGCATGATGGCATCGGAGACTGACAGAAGGACTGGGATGGTTAATCTGGAGTAGAGCTTGGTAGTAAATACTAGTAAGATCTGCCTGCCAAAAGCCCGCCCCTCGATTCACACGTGATTATTCAGCAAAACTGAGCCATTGGAGAGGGGCTCCGCTCCTCGCTTTTTAGCTTAACCCCTATGAAGAATTCTGGTGATTAAACTGAGAGATATACAGACACATATATATTCCTGGTAAATTACTCTGGACGTAAAATGTAGGCAGAGCAGGCACGTACCTACACTACAGATCTACGGGAGGAATGTATGCGGAGATTTAAGGGACTAGGTTAGGGCAGAAAATACCGTGGAAAAAGAGACATTGGGGGGAAGAAAAGGT
This sequence comes from Odocoileus virginianus, assembly GCF_023699985.2. NCBI lineage: Eukaryota > Metazoa > Chordata > Mammalia > Artiodactyla > Cervidae > Odocoileus > Odocoileus virginianus. The sequence goes on from NC_069678.1 coordinate 76,105,437, forward strand.
ATTAACCCACCCTTGTTCACAGCAGTGACTTGAGCCTCGCGAGCCAGTACCGCAGGGGCAGGTCCTCGGAGGGGCTCGGTCTCCATCCGTCTCGCCGAAGGGGTAGTTCTGAGTCCTCCGCTGCAGGGAGAGCGCCTCGGTGGCTGGATGCTGATGTGCTCCGGGGGTTAAAGATGATCGCCAAAATCAAACGAGAGTAACAGTTCCGTGGCCCTCAAGTTACAGGTCGTAACGACTCCTCCGTGGACTTCTATTCTCCGGATGAGTCTTAATCCGCGTCCAGGCCGAGCTGCGGGCTAACCCCGCGCGGGAGGGCTCCGGAGCCCGCCCGCCGGGCTACCGCAGCCCTGCCGAGCCTGAGAGGCCGTGGGAGCCAGGCTCGGCGCGCGTCTCCGGAGACGGCCGGGCGCGCGGCGGGCCCCCGGCAAGCCGGTCATGCCGGCCCCACCGGGTCCTGGGACGCCCAGCAGCGTGAGGAAGGGGGAGAGAGATGCGGGAAGTGTCTATGGAGCCCCGGCTGCTGAGGCAGCGCGCTGCAGCATCGCGGCTGCACGGGGCAGCCCACCGGTAACTTCCCGCCTACAACCGAGCCAGTTCAGACTTCCTAATGTAGAAGCTCATTGAGCGACCGCCGCTTCTTTTCCTTCCTTTCCCGGTTTTCTGAGGGCTTCAGAGATCGGGAGGGTCCTAGGAAGTCTCAGGCCAAGCTCTGAGTATTGCGAGTCGCCACAATTCCAGGGCGCAGCCAGTTCCGCCCTCGGCGAGAGCTCAACGGCTTCGGCGCCCTGTGCCACTTCGCCAACCTCTCGCAGTCCCCTGGCCTGTGCCCCCAGCCTGTGCCGCCGATAGGGCAGCGGCCGCCAGCCAGCTGTGCCCAGGAGCCTAGCCGGGTAGCACCGCTTCCTCCCGAGCCGCAGCGCTCCCAGTGACAGTTTCTTTTGTAGCTGTCCCCCCCAAATCACTGGTCTCTGCTGCCTTCACCCCTACAGACACTTGCGCGTCGTGCCCCTTTCTGGTATTTTCCTTCCCTCCCTCGCTTCTTTTTTCGCTCAAACAATTGCTGCTTCTGTTGCCGCTGCAGAGACGGTGCCGGTTTCTTCTCCCTTTTTTCCGACCTCATCAGCTTTTTTTGAAAAGAAAAAAATTGAGCGCTTTTTGAGTTGAAAAACCCGCCCCCATTTTAACGGCAGAGTTTTAAGGAGGCTCGGCGGAGTTGCAGCACCGCGGGAGCGGGAAGGCCGGGCGCCGCCCACGCCCCGCCCTCCGCCCTGGTGGCGCTCGAGCTCTCAGCCCGGTTCGCCCCGCCCCCCGCCCCGCGCCCTTTCTCCCGCCTCCCGGCTCTCCGCTTCCCTCGCTGTCTCCTGCGCTGGCTCCCACCCGCCAGCCCAGCGGCCAGGCCGGGGCTGGAGCGGCTTTCGGCCCGGCGAAGCCGGGTTTGGCCTCCTTTGGCTGGCGGGCGGAATGGAGGCTGCGACGTGAAACCCCGAGCAGTCCTGAGGCCGGCGGGGACCGAGGTGGGGGGAAAGAGGCTTGTTAATTAAGGGTGCGGAGAGCCGCAGGGCCTTGGAGGCTCGGCGGCGCTGACTGTTAGAAGGCAGAGAGGAGGCTGGCGCGGAGCTAGTCTTTCCCCGGCCTTGGCGGGGCAGGCCGCCCGCCTCAGCGCTCCCCGGCCAGGCTCTCGAAGTTCGGGAGGCCAGGCCTACCGCTGCCGCTGCCACCTCCGCGGCGCGCTCTGTGCAGACTCGGCCTTCTTTTCTCAGCCCAGCGCTTCGGCCTCGCACCTGCCAGATCCACGCCCAGGGCCGCGGTGGGCCGAGGTGGCCGCGGGGATGAAGGGAGAGACCTGACTGACAGCAAAAAACTGTGCTCAGAAAAAGCAAAAGTCTTTTCTAGACCGATTGTAACGAAAACTAAAGGCATGGTGTAGGTAAGAAATCACGACGAACTCTGAAGCCTCAATGTTCCAGAGACTTGAAACGGAAATTTCCATTTCTTTGGGGAAAGGAGAAAAGCATTAACTTTAAAGGAAAAAAAAAATTTTTTTTAAAGTAGGTCTTGGGAAGGGTTTTCTAACAAGGCCATTTGTTTTTGTCAAAGTTCTCTCTGACTACTTTCCATGGGACTTGTTTGGGGTGGGGGAGGGGTGTCTAAATGTAAAGGAATAGTGTCTTCCCTAATGTTTATTTCAGTCGTCCGAGGCACCGCGTCTCTGTACTTTTACTTCCTTATTTAGCTGTGTAAGATTAATTAATTACTGCTTTCTATATTTTTTGCTCTTAAAAATATCCAACACGGTTGCATGATGCACCCAGTGGGCAAAATGAAACCAAACAAAAAGTGACAGGTGGTCTAATTTTTACCGGCCTCTAGCAAGCATATTTTCAAGCAACATCTATACCGAACTCCTTGAGGTACACTGTAAGTATTAGCAACGAAACACACCAACAACATCTGGAGAGTCATTAGCAACAGATTGCCTGGTAGGTAGAGGGAGAGTTCAAACTTTGAACAATCTGGTGGTGTTTCCTTTAACGGACTTGTTGACAGAAAAAATAACCAGAGCTAGTTTCTTAGGTAACTAAACTTGAAATGTGAATCAAACATGAACTACAACACAAGGAATTAACTCCTCTTGTTTCTTAACGTGTATTTAGACATTTCAAATAGAACTTTTAGGATTCCATATATACCAGTAAACACCGTAAATAATATAATTTACTTCGATTATTCTGGGAAATTAGTATGTAATCCTTCAGTACAGCTGGAGGGTGTGATGATATAGTAGTATTGTTGGCTGATAAAAGATAACTGGCATTAGTACAACTTATGAGAGTTTCTGTCTAGCATTTATTATGGTTTCTAAGAGAGGACAGTGTAATGAAGATTCTTAAATTGTATTCATGTAAAGTATAGGTATACATGGGTTATAATTTTCATGAAATTCTTTTTGCTAAATAACAAGAAATAAAACTTAGGGTAATTTAAGATGGCTACAGAGCTGGATTAAGACTTCTGGAGATCTTAAGCACTGAAAAGATTTTGATGTCTCACCAATTCACCTAATGTGTAAACAAAAATAATACAAGACCAAAAAATAAGTGTGAAGAAGTCCAACAAGGTTCTGACTTTTCCCATCTTGACTACTTTAGTGATTTTGCTGAAATATTAAACAATTTAAGGAAGTTGTTTGTTTTTTTTCACTTTGGCTTTGCTGGTGTCCTAAAGCATATGCTTTGTTTGCTTATCGTATAACCCAGAACTGGCAGCACAGAGGTACAGAAGTTACAATCTTAGTTCATAAAGCATAAGTAAGACTACAGAGGACCCTCAGTGAAAATCTCATGTTGACTGCTAGTTCACTGAAATAGATTCAAAGGTGAGTATCTCTGCTGTCAACAAGCTTACATTCTAACATGGTATACAAGAAAGATTTACAGTTAAGTATCTGCTATATTGAAAATAGTAGTTTGTCTTTTAACACAATAATGGCACATATCTCAAACACTGAAATAGAGCCTTTTAGTTGGGTATAAAATACAAATAGTCATGGAAATCTTTTTCTTTTCAGCAGCTCATACTTATTTTAAAGGGATTATAGAAAGACTATAATCAAATTATTTTGTGCTTTCCCCTCTTTGACTTAAGTATGCATAGTTTCTCAATGAGTAACTTATGGTTATGTGTATATGGTATGTACAATTTCTTTACATAGTTTCAAAATCTTCCTTTTGTTATTTTTATAGATCCAAGGGAGGTAGGAAACAGGTTGGTACACTCAGGGGAACTTTTCATCATTTCATTATTGTGGCATAATGAAATGGCATTTGGCATTTTATTTCTGAGATTCAGTAGGCTTTTTCATATGGGTTCTCATACCACTTATGGAAGTCTTTTTGTAAAGTGAGAAAAAAATGCACAGTAAGCAACTCAAAAGTTTAATAGCAATGATTAATATTTGTGTAGTGCTTCCTGGTTATAACATACAATGTACACATTATTTAATCTTTACAACACCTCTGGGAGGTAAATATAACTATCCCCTCATTCTTTTCAGGTGAAGGAATTGAGACTTATAGAAATTGTGACTAAGGCCAGTAAATAGTGGATATAAGATTTGAACTCAGATCTTGGGTTCCCAAATGTTAGGCCTTGTCCATTACTTCAGAGACTAGGACCCTGGGAGCTTTGTGTTCGGAACCCTTCGAGATTTTTCTCTAAATGCTTCTTCCATTGGCTGGTTTTGGCCTGTATCCTTTCCCCTTTCTCTGTAATAAGTTGTAATCATACATTTAAATAAAAGAAAAAAAAAAACCAGACAGGATCAGGCACTAGTGTCCTAAGGAACATTAAATCATTATATGTAATATGTTTTTGATTACTTGAGTGTGGATCTAACTGTAGTAGCATTAATCTCATGATCTATAATTGAGTAGCAGTTTAAAAACTTCATTAACTTAATTGAAAGATCAAGGTTAACACCCCCAATAATAAGTCATGTTGATATCATGTGTCCCTGATATGATGTGATGAGGACATATCATGTTTATGGTCTCCCCTGAATCCATAAACTCAGCATAATTCTGAGAAGACATTATAAGACAAACCCAAACTGAGGGACATTTATAAAGTTCCTGACCACTATTCTTCAAAAGTCAAGACTGAGTAATTGTCAACAATTGTAAGAAGCCAAGGAAACAGAACCACTAAATGTAGTGTGGAATTCTGGTTTGGACCCTGGAACAGAAAAAGTACATTAATGTAAAAATCTAAATAGAGTCTCTGAAACATAACAGTATTATGCCAATGTTAATTTCTTAGTTTTGATAGCAGTACCATGGTTGTGTAAGACAGTAACATTAGAGGATGCTGGATTAAAGGAGCATTCTGTACTATGTTTGCAAGTATTAGATAAATTGAAAATTTTTACAACTAAAAATTTAGCAAAATATCTACAAGTAGACTATATTATATATATATTTCAAAAAATATGAAATAAAACTTCCTTTTGAAAGTACGAATGGTAAGATCAAAGAACATGGAGATTCTAGAAAAAGATCTTTATTTGAATTAGACTGAGCTCCATGAGTTAATGCAGTAGAACTAAGAGAATGGATATAGTAAAACCATTTTTCTTTGCTCATGCTTATGGACAGAGAATCTATACATTTTTATTGTCTTAGTCTGTGACACTGCAATGAAATTGTTTGTTTTAAGGAAGGAATTCTGGCAAAATGAATTTTCTATTAATTCAGCATTTATTTTTATAGTAGAAAATTACTCTGGATCTCCAGTCATGAATAATTAGGTCATAGAGAAGAATCAATCTCTTCAGAAACTATACACTATGGAGGGTAAAATGCAGGGAAGCAACAGGGTAAGTGGAAAGAGCAATAGTTTTGACCTAGCCTCACTGTATAGCATGACTTTGGGCACATTCTTAACTTCTCAGAGCAGTTTTTTATCTGTTTATTCTGTTGTAAGCATTAAATGAGATAAAATGTGTAAAATACCTGTACATACTAGACATCCAATAAAAATTAATAAATTCAAAAGCTTTGGTTGTTATATGCCCAAGACTTTGCCATGAATGAACTATGGTGAATATAAAAACACATGGAATGAAACGGCTTATAATCTCAAGAACATTCAGACTTTGAGGAGGGATTAAAACATGCATAGGGCCTTCCCTGGTGGTCAAGACTCCGAGCTCCCAATGTAGAGGCCTGGTTTGATCCCTGATCGAGAACTACATCCCACATGCTGCAACTAAGACCTGGAGGAGCCAAATAAACAAATAAAAATAAATATTAAAAAATGCATAGATGAAACAGACAAAAAAATTACAGAGTTTAATTACAGAGTATTAAATTGTGTTGTAAAGATCATAGAGCAGTGACTAGAAAGGAAGAGAATCCTTGTTGGCTTAAGTTTTATGAAAGATTATCCTGAGAAAAGCACTTAGGAACTGGTGTACAAGTAATACTGGAGGAGGGCATTGCAACCATTTCAGTATTCTTGCCTGCAGGAGCCTGGCGGGCTGCAGTCTGTGGGGTCGCGAAGAGTCAGACATGACTGAAGCGACTTAGTGCACATGCATATATACAAGTAAATAGCAACTAATATGTTTGGACAGCTTTAAGGTTTCTGAAAAGATTTTACAAGCATTATACACTCAATATTCACAATCACCTTATGAAGTAAGTTTTATGAGCCCCATTTTAGAAATAAATTGAGACTCAGAGAAGTTTTTTGTTCTTGTCAAGGGGCAGAACTAGAACTCAAGCCTAGTAGTGCTAAGCAGTCTGTGCTTGTTTTGTGAAAGTATTTTATGCTTCCATGCATTTTCATAATTGTTTTCTCATCACCTAAATAGTCATGTCAGAAGCTGAAGTCAGAGAGTCTAAGTGACCCATCCAGTTTCCCCTAACTAATTGGTTGGGAAAGCAGTACTAGAAACCATATTCCTGAATGTTTAGTGTATTCTTACCCGGTTTCTACATTACCACATTCTTTTAATTTCCAGATGGAGAGAAGGGAGGGAGAAGGAGAGCAATACTGGATTTGAATTGGCTCAGATACACATTTCATCACGGAGAAAAATCTCAACTTTGCAGGATTTGCTCACTTGCCTTGTGCTGAGAACGACATATATGAATGGGACAAGTGAATTGCCAGACTTAAATTGCTGGTAGTATGTTTCACCTCATGATTCACATTCATGCTTTATCTTGGAATTACTTCCTTGGTGGGTGGCAATTAACCAGGAAACCCTTCAATTCATATGACTATGGAGGGTTCTATTCCTTATCTAGCTAATTCTGGTCTAAATACAGACTATTACTTGAGAATTGTAGGCCAGACTATTTTCATTTAAAGAAAAAAACCCACAGAATAAACCTAGATCTTTGGAACACCACAGTGCTCTTCGTGTTCAGGGAATACAAAAATCTAGGCCTTGATTCTATATGGTGATTAAATTATTATCTATTTTAACTCTACAGCACAAAATTATCAATCTTACTTTACATTTTCAGGATTTTATATACTTTCCAAGGCAAATACAAGCTCTACTTCAATCCAGAAGATGTTATCTTCCCAAGTCAAAGTTGAACCAGTTCTACTGTCACTCTTCCTCCAGCGACAATTACAAACTATCACACTTCACTGTACATAGTCTTTGTCTATTTTTGGCTCAAAGCCTGATTATCTTTGTCTTGGGATGGATATTCTCACCTTTCTCAGCTTCCATGTCTGCCCCATAACTACCGTGGGAATCTGGTTATTTCTTACTCCTTGTTAATTATGTCTGAGGATGCAAGGCGTCCTCTTTTATACATTATGTCTGAGGATGCAAGCGTCAGGGCTTGGGATCGAGTGTGACAGTGTGTAAGTGGGTTTTCACAGGTTGACGTAAAAGACTGTATATGAAGTTGTACTTTAGTGAAACTAACATTTGTTAGAGAAAATGTACATTTATGAAATGCTGTCAGACGGGTTGTGACTGTGCTGAGTTGGTTTGTGAGGCTTGACGTGTATGTATGCTACTATATAACAACGTAAGGAGCAGAAACTGATTGCCAGCCCAACCAGGGGGAGGCGGTACCTCAGGCCTTTGCTTAATTCAAACCGGAAAAACCTGTTGCGGGACTCCAAGCTCCCGCAGTTTCAGGCTGGAGTCTCCGCCAGCCGCGCGCAGATCCCCGCCGGGTAGTCGCGCGCCCAGCGCTTGACAGGAGAGCAGTCACGTGGCAGCCGCAAAGCGGCGCTTTGCGACCTCTATGACAGGCAAAATGTGCGACAGCCTTGGCTCTGGCCAACCAGGGGCGGAGGCGGCGGCCTGGGAGGAAGCGGAGGAGGCGGAGGCGGCCGTGGCGTTTGCCCGCCTGCTTTTTCGCTCGCTTTCTCCGCCCCCGCCGGTCTCCCCGCCGCTGAAGAGAGCCGGGTGCGCGCTGTCGCAACCTGCCTTCATCCTGGCCGGCGACAGTAAGACCGGACCCACATCCTTACCAAGCTCCGTGTCTCGGCGGCTGCGGAGCGGGCTCTACTGGGCACAGGCGGGCGGCCCAGGCGCCTGAAGGTTACCGAGTGCATGAGCGCCTAGCCTCCCGCACTGCCCCTCCCGCCGGCCCGCCGGCCCGCCCGCCGGCTCGCCCGCCAGCCCTTCGGCGCCCGGCGGCGGCGGCGGCGGCGGCGGCGACGGCCGCAGGAGGCGCAGTCTCCCTCCCAGGTGCGCGTTTCGCTCCCGGAGCCGCGGAACTCGGCGGCCGCCATGACGTCCAACATGGACCGGGAGATGATCCTGGCGGATTTTCAGGTGAAGTATTGGGCCCAATTATCCTCCCATCTCCAGCCTCGTTGCTTCCCAGTGCCCAAAGGGTGGCCTCTTCCCAGCGTTTGTTTGAGCACAGCAGTGCTATGTGGTTTAGGTTTTTTTATACAGTACCTGGCTTGGGATGTGTGTGTGTTGTGAACTGTGGGGGACTATGTTATGTTGGGGGGTGTGTAGAATGTGTTATGTACGGTTTGAATGTGGTTTATAGGGTGAGGTGGTATTGGGTTGGGTTGTTTTGTGTGTGGACTGTGTATTGTTTCTTGTATTATATGAAGAGAGCGTAGAGTTTGAAGGTATTAAATGTGGGGCTTCTAAGTATGAAGTGCTTTGGGTGAGGAGTTTGGGTTGTTTATGAGGAGAGTGTGCTGTGTGGAGTGTGGGTGTGGTGTTGTGGGTGTGGTGTATTAAGGGGAGAGTTAAAAAGAATGATGAGGTGGTAAGGGTAGCAGGGTATTGTGCTGGTTTTGAAGGAGAAATAAACATTTGAGACTTTGATACCTTATTAGAATCTTTGGGTATAGGAGGATGAGGAGTGTATATATCAAAGTGAATTTACAAGCTGTGAATTCACAAGTCGGGTAAATGACCAATTCATGCTTTTGGACTCCCTTCCTCTACAGATTTGAATTACTTGGTTGGTGTTCTTTCTCCAGGAATAATTTAAAGGATTAGCTAAGAGTATTTCTTAATGAATCCAACTGTAGTGCCACTGTCATATAATTGTTTTAGGGAGATCCTTTGAAAGTAGAGCTGTATGCTTCATGAAGCACTTGGAGTTAGAATACCCTGTAAGCACCACTTTTGTCTTTTGATGTTTGAAGAAAATGTTGTAGTGAGATGTTTTTAATCATTTATTTTGGCATTAACTTAGAAGCTTCAGTTACATATAGGCAGACATTTCCTTCCTTTAATGCTGTCATTATTGCATATGGTCTAACATTAGCTTAATAGGCAGTATTTTTTCTTACTGATATTTTGTAGGGCTTTTCTTTCTTTGATTTTTAAAGTTACTTATTCTTACAACTTTATATTCTGATGTCCATTTCCAGAGTTTGCTCTTTTAATTATTTAAGTGATACCTGCTACATTAGGAAAATGCATGTATCTGCATTTCATTATACTGTAACTTTCAAACTCAGAAAGAGGTTCTGAAAATAAAAGTTGACCACAAGCTTTTGGTGCTTTGTAGGATTAGAATTGGCCTGAGATTTTCTGCCTAATTTCACCTTTTTTCATTCTCTAATTCAGTCTTTTACTTAATGTGGAATATGATTATGTGACAAAGCACTCTATATATCTAGAAATGGTTTTATCCTTTTGTAAAATTGTTCTGCTCTGGTAGGAATGGCTTTAGACTACAACAAAAAGGATAGTTTAGACTACAACAAAAGGATACTCATTATAACTTGTAGCTGTTTTCTCTCATTATTTGTGACAATTATTATGCTTAGATGTATTGGTTTTGGTCCAGAAATTTAGAATTCTTGTATTCAGAGATAAAGTAAAATTTCCTGACAAGCTTTTCAGATTTTATTTTGAGCACATGAAAACATTCTGGTAAGTTTTTTTCTTCAAACAAATGGCAATGCTGTGAACAATTGTTTACAAATGGAAAAAAAAAAGCTTATGGCATCTGCATCAAATAATTGTTTGCCAAATGGTGAGAGTTAATTTCATATTATCACATAGGCAGGAGAATATTATTGTAGAATAAACTTATTTAGAAAACCATACACAAGCACATTAGCTTTTTGTGTATTTTAGGAACCTTGTATTCCTCTTGCAAATGATGATTCCAGATCAGTTTACTCCAGTGGACTTGGTTTTAAAATGGATTATTCTTCACTGTGCTGTACACCTAAAACTAACACAGCATTTTAAATCAGTTGTGTGTGTGTGTGTTAGTTGCTCAGTCTTGTCCGATTCTTTGTGACCCCATGGACTGTAGCCCTCTAGGCTCCTCTGTCCATGGGATTCTCCAGGGAAGAATGCTGGAGTGGGTTGCCATTCCCTTCTCCAGGGAAATCAGCTGTCTCCAATATAAAACAAAAATAACAATTTTTCTTTTAAATAATATTATGTAAAAGTTTTATAGAATTAACCTAAAAAATAGCGTTTATGCAGTTACCAGAAACCAGTCAATTTATTTTGAAAATTATAGCTTGAGATTTGAGATATAGATGCGTGGATGATACTGGCTTCTTCTGTAACTGGACAAATTGATTTCCGCAGCAAAAGTGAACATAGTGTAATTATGTTCTGTTTATTTCATATGGTTGTGAAAATTAATAATAGTTTTGAGCTCATTGCTGCCGTTGTAGACAAGGACATGATTTTAAAATGTGACTAAAATTTAAAATAATTAAGTTTATGACATTGATTATTGCTGGATAATAGGTTCTTATAAATACGATGTCCAAATGTGGGAAAGTTCTTGAGAAGGATTTTGCATTCTCTCTAAATATTTAAACTTAATAAAGAAAGGACTTCTGGTGAAGTCAGTGGAGGGGTGGCTAACAATCATATGAGGTAAATAGAACATAATTTTACTATGTTCAGTTTTGGGTAGGGAAATTGATTTGACCAGTTATAGAAGAAGCATGTATCATTCAAGCATCTACATTCCAAGTCTTAGGCTATAATTTTAAAAAATTGCCTGGTTTCTTTTAATAGGATAAGTAGTGGATGAAAGATTACAGCTCACATTTAATGGAATAGATTTGAGATTTTGTAGGTGAGTGAACTAATTACAAAGCAAATATATTTCGAATTGTCTTCTAAAAGATTTCGCCCCCTCCTCCCGCCAAGTAAAAGTAGCCACCAATTGGAAAAAATGTTAAATTGTGGTGAAATATGCATAAGATAAAACTTGCCATCTTAACTATTTTCAAGTTAAGAGATTTGAGATATAGATGCGTGGATGACAGTTCAGTGGCTTTAAGTATGATCACAGTTGTGCAACCAGCCATATTCAGAACTCTTTTTGTCTTGCAAAACTGTAACTCTGTTTCTATTAAATAACTTCCCATTCTTCCTTCTCTCCAGCCTCTGGCAACCACCATTCTTTCTGTCTCTGTGAATGTGAATGCTCTAGGTACTTTAGATAAGTGGAATCATATAGTATATGTTCTTTTGTGACTTATTTATTTCACTTAGAATAATGGCCCCAATATTCATACATGTTGTAGCATGTGTCAGGATTTCCTTCCTTTCTAATATTATTGAATATATGGAATAATATAATGGAATATGGAATATAATGGAATATTAATAATATTCCATTTTGTGTATGTACCATATTTTGTTGATCCATTCATCTGCCAGTGGACACTTTTCCCCCACGTTTTGGCTATTGTGAATCATTAATGTTCTATATGGGTGTTCAAATATCTCTTTAAGTCCCTGTTCTCAATTCTTTTGGATATATACCCAGAAGTAGAATTGCTAGATCATATTGTATTTCTATTTTTAATTTTTTTAGGAATTGCTATTGTTTTCCATAATGGTTGCATCACCAAAATTGAGTGGAGAGAATGACAACATAGTGTTTAATCAATTATTTGTAAATTCCACTCTGACCAAGTAAGTTTGGAACTTGAAATAGTCTAACAAAAATCAGCTTTAAATGTAAATAGTGTTAGCATAGTATATTACTGGTAAATGAATGAGTGGACTGGCACACCTACAGTTCTGGCTGACCAGAATGAGGAGGGGGCGTAAAGGAATTTCCTGGGTTTAAAAGACAGGCAGGCGCTGAAGAATTGTGAGTGTTTTTCCTTTCTTAAGGTCTTTTTATTTTATTTTATTTATTTTTTTTTTTCTTAAGGTCTTTTTATAACAGAGAGATGCATTCAGGTGAAAGTTCCAAATCTTTTTGTAATTGTATAATTCTTTGATTTTTTTTTTAAAGGTTGAGGTATAGAACAAAAATCATTTGATCAAACAAACTCTTGATACTGTATTTGATTTGCTTACAGATGAGAAGACTGCAAACAAAATTATAGTTGCTGTTTAATAACTAATTAGTTACCTTTTACTTTAGTTCTAGATGAACAAAAGAATGAGTCTTTTCCCTTCCCCATCACTTTAACTTTTCAATTAATACTATGCCAAAATGTTTTTCCTCTCAGATACTTTTTTTACTTATAATTTTCATTTTTTGAGAGCAAAATGAGTGGTGTCACAATTTAGTGTCACATGTGCATCTCATGTTTTCCCATTTCTTGGTAACTGATAATACAGACACATAGATTAGACTTCTACTCAAGTGAAGCAAAAGCAAGTCTAACTAGTAGTAATATTTTCTTTTAGACTTTTTCTTAAACAAAACTCATCTACCTTGCTAAAAAAGGATTTTTTTCTGAATCTAGTTCTGTTGGTCACAATAAGACCTTTATTTCTTCTCTGATTTGGCACTGATTTTGATGTTACTTCAGTTGTGTATCCTGGATGACACAATTGTGTGTTTATTTTCTACTCCTGGTCTTTCCAGCTAGTAATACCTTTGCTACCTAAATTGCTTTGTACATTTACATTTATTGGATTACCTATATGGAGTATAATAAATTTTCATTTGCCCGTCATCTCCTCTCTGAAGCATGAACTCTTCATGACACTACTGGTCTACCGTTTCATTATATTTTTTCCTTCTAAATAAAGCTGTGAATCCCTCTCCTGTCTTTTTCAGTTTGATACTAAGAGTTATCTTCTACAAAAGAGGATATCAGACTGTGAGTAGAATTGGTACCAATCAGACAGACAGGTTTCCTTGGTGATGTTGTGATGTTGTGAATACTTACAAACTAAGTCTTCAGGGAACATCATCTGGGAAGTTCTCTTGAGTGAGATTGAGTGCTATGGTAGGAAGTAGTCTTGTTACTCTTTTTCCTTTTCTTCACTGTCCTCTTTATTTTTAGAGGGACAAATCATATTGTTTTGTGTTTGGATGGTTGGTCATTGTGGAAATAAGGTTTTGGCATGTTGGTTAAAGTTTAGTAGATAGTGGTTAAGAGAATGGACTTTGATGTCCCATTATTTAGATTAAAATCACAGCTCTGCCACTTACTCATCTTGTCATTTTTGACCAGTTACTTCATACCACTTTGCTTCAGTTTTCCCATAGGAAAAATGAGTTAAAGTGATTAGAACAGATGTCTGATAAAGAAAGTGTTTAATAAATTTTAGCTGTTATTTTCACTGTTAACAGTTTTAAGGTACACACTTGTTTCCTGCAGGGGACTTCAGAGATCATCTATTTCTAGTTTCTCATTTTTCCTTTTGTGGAAGTTGAGACACACAAAAGGGAAGTGACTTGTCCAAGGTCATGAACTGGTTTGAAACAAAGGTTTTATTCAGGTGTACATAAGAGTGTTCATTTTCTAGCTTAATTTGTCAGATAGCTTGAATTTCCAAAGGAAAACAAGATCCACCACTTAGAAATTTCTCTAAATTGACAAAACTTGTGTATAAATAAATTAACAGTTCCTGGCATATAGCAGACATGCCAGAAGGAAGGAAGGGAGGAAAGAAAAGGAGGAGGAAGGGAGGGACTGATCTCCCTAGACTGCCATTCAGTCCAGTCCAGTGCCATGCTTCTAACCTCCCAGGTGGTCAGAAACCATGGAGAAGAAGAGATTTTAGATTTGTTGAGTATGGTTGGGTGGATGCCTATTGTTTGCCAGACAGGTCTTATGGACTCTGTAGTTCAAGGGTCAGGAAACTGTAATCTATAAGCTGGTTGCCTGTTTTTATAAATAAAGATTTATTGACACACAGCCACACCCATTCATTTACCTGTTTTCTATGACTGCTCTGTTCCTGTAGTGACAGCGGTGAGAAGCTGAGACAGAAACTTCATGGCCCATGAGCTTAAAATATTTACTATCTGGGCTTTCAGGATAAACTTATCTACCTTTTCCCATATCACCCCCCCTCAGCCCACCCCATGATATCAGTACTTTTCTTTCTAGGTTTTAGTAACTCTGAATTGAGACTATTCGAATGTGTCACAGGCCACGTTACATGGTTATTCTTCTATAGGAGGCACTTAGGCCAGTTAGAGCTCTAGTTTTTTTTTTTTTTTTGCTCTGGCTGTGGTTTTCTGAGCGAGTCATTTATCCCTTCTGGATATCAGTTACACAGAATACAAGATGGAGATCTGCTTAGAGCCCTATCTACTTGAACATAAAAGATTGGACTAGATCAGGTGTTCAGATAGAGTCTGGATAATTACTTGAGGTTGGGGACATTCAGATATAATTTAGGTAGTTTATCTAGCTTTGTTGTGTTGTTGTTTAGTCGCTAAGTCGTGTCTGACTGTTAGCAACGAACCCCATGCTAAGTCTCTTCAGTTGTGTCCAACTCTTTGCGTCCTTACGGCCTGTAGCCTGTCAGTCTCCTGTCCATAGAATTCTCTAGGCAAGAATACTGGAGTGGGTTGCCATGCCCTCCTCCAAGGGATCTTCCTGACCCAGGGATCAAATTCGCATCTCTTATGTCTCTTGCATTGGCAGGCTGATTCTTTACCACTAGTGCCACCTGGGAAGCCCTTATCTAGCATAAGGGGTTAGCAAACTACATCCCGAGTGCCGAATCACCATCTTTTTGTTTTTCTGTCAGTAAAGCCTTATTGGAAGACAGTTATACATATTCATTTATGTATTGTCTCCGGCCACTTTGCCCTTGTTATCAGAGTTGAGTAGTACATTGCATGGTCTGCAAAGCCCTGGCTGTTACAGGAAAGTTTACTTATCCCTGGTCTAGATAAGTGGTTTTCAACTTCGGATGCTTTCTGTCCCCTGAAGAACACTGGGCAGTTTCTAGAAACATTTTTGACTGTCACAACTGGGGGTTGCTTGACATTTCATGGATAGAGGCCAGGTTTCTGCTGAATATTGTACAATGCAGTAGACATCCCACAATGATGAAGACTTATCTGCCCTAGAATTTCAATAGTGCTGAAAACCACTGGTCTAAATTAGTGGTTCTCAAACTTTAGCTTGCATAAAAATAGCTGGGAAAGAAAATGACTCTCTGTGACCCCCATGGACTGTAGCCTACCAGACTCCTCTGTTCATGGAATTCTCCAGGCAAGAATACTGGAGTGGGTTGCCATTTCCTTCTCCAGGGGATCTTCTCGACCCAGGGATTGAACCCAGGTCTCCCTCATTGTGGGCAGACTCTTTACCAACTGAGCCACCAGGGAACAGCAAAAAAAAAAAAAAAAAACCCAACAAAAAAAAACAACCAAAACCCAGGGGGAATTGTTAAATCACAAGAGACCAGATTTCTTTGATTCAGTGGATCGTGGGTGGTACTCTGCAAATTTGCATTTGTACCAGGTTCTCAGGTTATTCTGATGTTGTTGGATCTATGGACTAGAGAACAACTGAACTAAATGATTTTTGACATTACATTCATTCCTGTGATTCTTTGATTTTGTGATCTTAAGTACTCTTCCATTTTTTATGACTTAGGAAAATTTGAGCATTTCAGTGTATACTTGATGTTCGTCATAAAATGTGCTGTTTCTTGAGTCTGTATGTTTGAAGGCTTAGTTTTCACATCCCTTTGAGTGCGTGTGTGCTCAGTCATGTCTGTCTCTGTGACCCTATGTACTATCGCCCACCAGGCTCCTCTGTCCATGGGTTTCTCCAGGCAAGAATACTGGAGTGGGTTGCTGTTTATTCCTCCAGGAGATCTTCTCAAACCAGGGTTTGAATCTGTGTCTCCTGTATTGGGAGTTGGATTCTTTACCACTGAGCCACCTGGGAAACCCTCATATCCTTTTGGAATACTTCTATTTGTCTTTCAAAAGCATCATCTACTTTTTTCTTATTTAATTACATCAATATTCTATGCCCAGTTAGTGTTAATCATTTCTTCTTAAATATCTTGTACATATTTCTCTTCTTTTGATTCTTATATCAGATAGTTGCTAATCACTTACCGTGTTTCTTTCCTCTCAGCTGTTTGAGTGAACAGTTGCCTGGATCTTAACCACTGTTCCTGTAGTATCTATTAAGAGGTGCTCAGTGAATATTTTTTGAAGGAATATTATGAATATTGGCTGTTATGGTACAAATAAATGGAGTAAAATTGTAAATTTTCATGTATTTTTAAGTGCCTACTGTTTTGTGACATGGTTTTGAATAAGTAAATCTGTCATTGGGAGAGTAAAAATTAGACTTGTTTATTGAATTGAGGGTTATAACTTCAAGGTGACCCATTTATAAAGAAGTTCAAAACACCTACCCTCTGTGTTAGCTTTTATCGAGGACTCAGTAAGGTAATGTGGCAAAATATAGGGCTTGAGGCTATGACCTTTGTAAAATTTGAATGCTATCACTGAATTGCCTTATGTTACCACTCTACCTGATTACATTTTCACTCAACTGTTTTTAAGGCAGAAATTCTAATTTCAAATCATAGTTTCTTGCCATGTTAAATCATTAGTCATTGATTGTAAGGTAAGTTTGAGAAGCAAAAGTAACAGAATAATTGTACCTGTTTTTATACTTATTTGTATACTTATTTCCTCTATAACCATAGAGGAAAAATTGAGATAGAATGAGATATCAAGTTATGGTAAAGAAAAGTAGAATAGTTTACAGGTTATGCACACCCTTAATGGCACTCGAGGCAGGTTCCAGTCCGCTCCCCCTCCCTCCACCCCTCCCCTCCATCCCAGGGTTCGTGCGCTCTAGTGACGGAGCTGTAATAGAAAAGTGTCAGAGGAGAGTTTGTCTCTTGTGCTCTCCTGGCGTCCCACTCTCTTTCTCTCAAGGGATGAGTAGTGGGTAAACTCTTTTTAAAGTCAGTTTTAGTTGTATTCTTTGGCATCTTTAAAGCGAGATGGAGACATAATTGATCGTTTTTATTTTAGGTTTATTGAGCAAGGAATAATAATATTAGCATATAGCTTTTGACTGGTTTGTATGTGCCAGATATTGTGCTAGGTTCTTAACATCTAAATTCTACAGCAGCCCTGTCTTGGATTTCAGAGATAACCATGGTTTCTGTATGACTTGTCAGAGCTCTGACTGCTGATACTTTTGTTTCTGATTATATTTTCAAGGATATTTGTGCAGTGAGAAGCGTTGGAAGATAGAGGTAATAGCTCTCCCTGGAGCAAAGGGCAAGCACACACAGTGTCCATTTAAAAAAGAATTCGGTGCTTCAGGCTCTGGGTTCCTTCTCTAATACAGTCCACTGTATGTGCAGGTATTGTTTGGATTGCTTTGTTGGTGTCACCCAGTGGGAAATGGAACTAGGAAACTGTGCAAGAAAATTCTGATATTTTGACTACAAATATTGCCATGAATCATAAAGTTCATTGTCTCCAACTCAGGAGTCTAGGTCTTCTGTCAGCATCCATTAAACTGGCAGGCTCCAACTTTGTTTGCAAGTAGGGTGAAAATCACATATCCTTCAATTCTCTTAACAGTTCTAGCAATAAGGATGGGATGTTGACAGACACATAACTTTCTGAAAGAGGAAGAGTGAGGGCCTTATGGGCTGGTTAATAATTTGAGGGAAGTCCTTGGGAATTGGTAGCAAATATGTTGACAAAACTGAGTGGTTCTCTACTTTCTTGCCTATTAATGAGGAGGAAGTAAGTAGGTGGTTGCAGACTGAGTACCAGGAAATAGGTGTGAAGACAGCTGCCCAAACAGTCCTCTGGTTGTAGCTTGCTGTTGTCATAGCCTGCTGGGCTCCTCTGTTTAGGGATTTCCTAGGTAAAAATTATGGAGTGGGTTGTTGTTTCCCTCTTCACTGGTTGTGGCTAACTTTCAACAACTCTCAAATATCCTCTCGGATGGAGAGAATGTTTTCCACCAATTTTTCAGTCAGACTCAGGTTCTGACGTTCCACAATGTAGCAAATAGCACTAAGATTTGTCCTGGCTGGGCAGAAGGTTCTGCCTCCTTTCAGACATTTACAGATGTATATACACCTACATTTGAGTGTGAAAGGAGTCAAATTTACAGTCACGGTGGACAGAAAGCAGAATTGTTAGAACTTTCACTGATTTGTCTGAGAGATAAGAGAATGAGGGTGCATAATGTCTTGTAGCTCAGCCCCTCCTTTGGAGGAAGCTTTATTCCCAACTTTGTTATCTAAAGCAAAGTCAGTGACTCAGTGAGGTCCTCAATTAAGGTTTCCCTCAACCTGGACCTGGTTCACCAGTGGTTCAGCCAAGCTGAAATGGGTTGTGTCTGCTTGTCTTTTGTGACTGTTCAGCCTTTGCACCAGCTATGCAGACTAGTAATGACTGTAATTGCTGTGTTCAGTGGATAGAACTCAAAGAGTGTTCTCATGGGTCTGGCCTGTCCTTTCCTTCATGAGACTTGTTGTATTTCTATTGACCCTTGGCCTGTAGCCAGTGGCCCAGCTATTTGGTCTGCCACTTGGAAACCATAGACTGACAGATTAAAGACAGCTTTCTTTGAAGCTGTGCTATGGAAACAAATTATAGCTGCTGATCAAACTGTCTGAATCACTCATGTAGATGCCCACAGTATAGGGCTTTTTCTCTGATGAAGCCCCCTGGAATCAAGCTTCTGATTGAGCCTGTACTGCCCAGAGCCATTACTGTTGCCAGGATCCATCATCATATCAGATGTGACAACATATCAACTATCATAAAGTGTGTATAAAGTAAAAGACTGTATTTCTAATGCAGAGGGTACCATTGCATGCCAGGCTTGTGACTCCTGCCAAAAGTTGACCTGTTTGTCACATGAGAGAAGCCACATTGCATGGGATGTGGCCCCTGCTTGCTTTTGGCAGGTTAAATAAATTGGACCTTGACCTCCCTCTCTGAAATATCAGCGGTGCTTCACTGTTCTTGGTCCAGTTAGCTGACTGGCTACGCCATTTTGGCTCTTGAAACTAATTGTGCTCTACTTTCCATCTTTGTGGACCTTTTGCAGTCTGACAGTGGTGCAGTTTTTATTGCAAAAGTCAGTGGTGAGCTGACAGTCAAGGTATTTGAGGGACCTTTCATGCAGTCTACCATTCACAGCTTTTTGATTGTCATTCCTGTGATTCCTCTTAATCTTGTGGAGAGGTCTATTGGAAATACCAGGAGTTGGCCTCCAGATTCTTTACCTTCATGCAAAATACTTGTCAGCACTTCCTGATGCCTACCCCAGCCCCATACCATAGCCTTCAGTTAGAGATTCTGTGGGGCAGATTACTGGTGGGCCTGGTCAGATGGGACAGTTTGGATTAGCTGCCTTCATTAATTCCTGTCAACAACAAGGATTAAGCTCAATTGTAGGAATTGAATTGGGAACCCTAAGGGCCACCACTTAAATGGGACATCATGTTGAGACACAAGTTAATAGTGCCTCCAGACTGATGTAGGTCCCACTTGGAAGGAACCAACAATTGTGAACAACCCACTCTTTCTAGGTGCACTGTGTCTGCCTTCAGGACTGTATTTCTTGTGTGGAAACCAGGCATTAATTCCGCTTCCTGCAAAAAATATGGACTCCTTCACCTTTTGAATATTTAAGTAAACATCAGTGGTAGATCTTGTAGCCTCCATATGACTCCAAGATCTCTCCGATATGAGGCTATCTTTGGGAAAGCCTCGCAGAGCGATTTCTGATTTGTTATTTATGTGCACCCTGTGGACAGTTATCTCTCTGAGGGAAGTCATTCAATTAGAATAGGTGGTTCAAAATTTGTTCCTGACTTTTTAGCTGAAGTGATCAGTGGATCATCTTGGCCCTGGAAAGCATTCAGGTCAGCCACAAGTCACTGACCAGAGTTGATAAAATTGCCCTATACTTCTTTCCTGTGGGTCAGGGCAGAGTCTTTATAATTGTTAATTCATTCCCTTGTTCCTAGATTAATGCCTTGGGCCAAGTGGAAAGGTTAATACAGAAACTTTGAGAGAAAGCTATCAGACTTTTTGGTTTTTTTTAAGATTTTATTTTTTGACTGGGTTGGGTCCTATTTGCTGTGCACAGGCTCTTTCCAGTTGCGGTGAGCGGGCCGGTCTTGGCGCTGGTGCCCGGGCTTCTGTTTGCGATGGCTCCTCTTGTTACAGAGCGTGGGCGCCAGGTGCGCAGTCCTCAGCGGTTGCAGCGTGTAGACGCAGCGGTTTCCGTGCGCAGGCCCTGGAGCACTAGGCTCAGTAGCTGTGGCTCACAGGCCTCACAGCAGGTAGGACTGAGCTAGTGTCCCCTGCATAGACAGGTGGATTCTTAGCCACTGGACCTCCAGGGAAGCCCCACACACTCTGCTGAGGTAGACCCTGGTGACTTACCTGATTTTGTCATATTACTTGGTTGTGGAACCCTGAGGAACATGGATGAAATAAATTTTGAGAATTGTCGTCATCCTGCTGACTGTTGATCGTTGCCTTAATTAAATGTTGTACGAGACAAATTAGATAGATTTAGCCCTAGCTTCTGCCAGTCAGATTAATCACAGTGGCTGTTGGAGTGGTATACCATGAGAAACTTTCTTCAGTGGCAGAGATGGCTAGGATTGAGGGGTAGATACTGTTGGGGGACAGTTCTCTCTCTGTCTCTTCTACTTCTGCATGTCTTATGAATAGAGACACTGGTTGTTCCAAACTGCTGTTTTCAAGGGTGTTGGATTGTGGCCAGCCATGGTCACATGTCCTCTTCCAGACCAAAGGGCAAGTTTGCTTATGGCCTAGAAAATAAAGATAAACAAAGCAAAGAGTGGGCATGTTTACTGTCCACGATAAAAGATTCATGTTTGGACTTGTCTGATGGTCCAGTGGATAAGAATCCATCTGCCAATACAGGGGACACGGGTTCACTCCCTGGTCTGGGAAGATTCCACATGCCGTGAGGCAAAGCCGGTGTACCACAACTACTGAGTCTTCCTCCAGCATTCATGAAATTGTAACAGGCTGCATTGTTAGCATGCAAGTAAGTTGAGAGTAATATTTGATTATTAGGGTTAGGGTTAGTTCTTACCACCATGAAAGGTTGGTAATCCCTCATTGTACAGATTGAGTTTGGAGATAATTGTAATTACTACTAATGTTTACTGAGCATTACTTTTTACTGGTGTCTGTGATGTGTTTTATCTGCATTATCCAAACTAATTGGTATATGACATCTAATCTGTGGTAGCTCTTGTTTTTATTCCCATTTTAAAGATTAAAAAATGGAGGTGTAAAGAGGTTCAGTAATTATCTAATGACAGGTAGTCATAACAAGACTGGTTTTGGAACTCAGTTCTCATCTGTGATCTTATATATCCACATTTCTTAAATGGGCATGCTAGGGAATACTCAAAGCTACAGAATAAATATGCACATTTTGTAGGACCAGTTTACTAGAATAAAAGAAATATATGTTTTAAAAAAATTAAAGACAGTTATCATGAAGTAAATATAAAATTTGAATGAATTTTAAATAGAAAAGGAAATTTCAAAGAAATTGTAAAAATGTGGCCTGCTCTTCTTTGGGTCATCTCCTCCCCTCCTTCCACGAGAGAACATGTTTTCCTCTATTATTCTGACTACAGTAGAGGAAAATATTAATAAAAACTGCATTTTACAAGTTAGCCTTAAAAAAAAACAGAGATGCCTCCGGTTATTTTTGATTTTCATCTTATTGTATATAGCTTTGTGAAACACAAAAAGGATGAATAACAAGGTTTTTCTGGTGTCTCAGGATTTACTGAGGCTAATAGAGGAATCAAAGAAGAAAAAAACTGGTATTCATTGACTTATCTTGAAATTGTGTGTGGCAGTGGTTTCTATTGGGATTACTTAGTACTTTAGCAAGAGATTATCCTGTCATTGGTATTTTTTTACTTCATTTTTGCATTTATCTGTATTTGTATTGTGTTAATAGCAATCTATATTTATGCTAAGTAAATTTGCATCATTTTGGGGCATGCTGTCTGTTTGGGTATATTTGTGAGGTCCTGGTAGTGGGATGTGAAACTAAAGTCCTTCTTTATGTATGGGAGATTGGTTCCAGGAGTCCCTGAAGATACCAAAATCCCAGGATGTTTAAGTCCTTTATATAGAATGGCCTAGTACAGTGAATTCAGTGGGCCCTCTGTGTCTACAGGTTTCACATCCATAGATACTGTAATGACATAGTGGCAAGAGTAATAGATTTGATTCCACTGAATCAATCAAGTTGACCCCAAGTTCATGATATACATGAACTTTGTTTTACACTGTGGTTTTTTTTTTTTTTTTTTGCATTGTATTTTTAAAAAAGAAAAACATTACTTAGTGATTATTTTGGGATAATGTAGTAATATATTTTGCCAGGGTTGACTGAATATTTGATGAAATTAAATACTTAGGGTTTTTAAATATGATAATGTATTAGGTTATGTTAAAAATGTCCTTATCCTTTAGAAAAATATACAGAAATACTTACAGATGAAATGATATAATGTCTGGAATTTACTTCAGAACTCTCTGAGAGGTCTTTGGGGGTAGATTGATGGGGAATAAAACAAAACTGGCCGTGTTTTGGTACTTGTTGATGAGGCTGTTATGTTCATGGTTGTTCATTTTACTGTTAACCTCTCCTCTTGTATGTGCTAGATCTTTTTCATAAAAAAGTAAAAAAGATGTTTTGCCAAAATAAAAGTAACTTCAGAGAGATTGTAAGCTTTAAGATAGTATCTTCATGTTCTAATGGACTGTAAGATTAGAGGAATAGGGATATGACTATTACAAGGAAGTTATAACAATCATAGTAATGTTATGTAATTCTAGCATTTTACCAATATAGTTGGTAAATTTTTGTCTATATTTTCGTCTTAAGTGTAAAATTTAAAGTAGCTTACTAGTTAAATTTTCTTTCTTAAAAGCCTTAGCTGACATCTTAGAATAAAGGTTTCCTGAAAATAATCAATTTTCTAACTAAAATGAAAGAAACTTGTAAGAAATTAACTTTGTGTGCTAAATTTGAATAACTGAAAAGATCAGTTATTTTGGCAAAGAGGTGCTAATAGCTTTTTTCTTTTTTTAAAGCAATATTTAAATAAAATCAGAAACCTAAGTACAAAAGATAT
This sequence comes from Odocoileus virginianus, assembly GCF_023699985.2. Classification (NCBI taxonomy): domain Eukaryota; kingdom Metazoa; phylum Chordata; class Mammalia; order Artiodactyla; family Cervidae; genus Odocoileus; species Odocoileus virginianus. Next base: position 76,128,808 of record NC_069678.1, read on the forward strand.
ATTAAGCCAAAGATAAAGGCCAGTTAGTGATGTGTCATTTTCTGTGTATTGATACAATCTGCTTTTTGCAGTGCCCTTTTACTTTTCATTCTGCCTTTGTTGTCCCAGTAGAATAGCAAGTGATGATAATGTTTAAATATGTTTTTTTCTTTCTGTCCTTTTCTTTCATTTTTATTATGTATGCTTCAGGTGCATTATAATTCGAGATCTTTATGTACTACAAAGTGGTCACCCACAGAATTCTAGTTACCCTTCATCACCATGTACTTAACCTCCTTTACCCTTTTCATCTACCTCCAGCTCCCGTACTCTGATAACCCCTGATCTGTTCTCTGTATCTGTGAGACTGTTTTTGTTTTATTTGTTCATTTGTTTTGTTTTAGATTCCACATATGGGTGAAATCATATGGTATTTGTGTTTTTCCTTGTGGTTTTATTTAACATAATATCCTCAAGTTCTATCCGTGTTGTCAAAAATGGCAAAATTTATTTTATGGCTGAATAGTATTCCATTGTATATAATTTAGACATACACACACACACACTCTCTCTCTCTCTCTCTCTCTCTCTCTCTCTCTCACACACACACACACACACACACACACACACGCCCCACGTCTTCTTGGTCCTTTCATTCACTGATGGAAACTTAGGTTGTTTCTGTGTCTTGGCTATTGTAGATAATGTTGCAGTGAACATAGAGATTCATATATCTTTTCAAATTAATATTTTTGTGTTCTTTGGATAAATACCTAGAAGTGGGATAGCTGGATCATATGGTAGTTTTATTCTTAATTTTTTGAGGCATCTCTATACGTTTTACATAGTTACTGTACCAGTTTACAAAACCCCTAACAGCAAACGTGGGTTTCCTTTTCTACATATTCTGTCCAACTTTTTATTTCTTGTGTTTTTAATAGCCATTTTAACAGTTGTGAAGTAATAGTTCATTGTGGTTTTGATTTGTGTTTCTCTGATAATTAGAGATATTGAGCACCTTTTCATGTATGGGTTAGCTATCTGTATGTCTTGTTCAGAAAAATAACTATTCAGATCCTCTGCCCAGTTCTTAATTATTGTTTGGCAACAACTGTTTATTTTTTGTTATTGAATTATATGAGTTTTTAAAGTATGTTTTGGATGCTAACCTCTTATCAGATATGATTCACAAATATCTTCTCCCATTCAGTAGGCTGCCTTTTCATTTTGATGGTTTCCTTTGCTGTGCAGAAGCTTTTTAGCTTGCTGTAGTCCCATTTGTTTATTTTGCTTTTGTTTCCCTTGCCTTTGAACTCATCCATGAAGACATTGCTAAGACTGATGTCAGTGAGGTTAAAACCTATGTTTTCTTCTAGGGATTTTATGGTTTCAGGTCTTACATTCATGTCTTTACTCCATTTTGAGTTGATTTTTATGTATGGTGTGGATAGTGGTCTGAAAGTGAGGGTGAAAATCGCTCAGTCCTGTCCAACTCTTTGTGACCCCATGGACTATACAGTCCCTGGAATTCTCCAGGTCAGAATACTGGAGTGGGTAGCCTTTCCCTTTTCCGGGGGATCTTCCCAGCCCAGGGATTGAACTCAGGTCTCCCACATTGCAGGCGGATTCTTTACCAGCTGAGCCACGAGGAAAGCCCAGGAATACCGGAGTGATTAGCCTATCCCTTTTCCAGCGGACCTTCCCAACCCAGGAATCGAATTGGGGTCTCCTGCATTGCAGGCGGATTCTTTACCAGCTGAGCCATCAGAGAAGCCCACATAGTGGTCTAGTTTGATTCTTTTGCATGTGACTGTCCAGTTTTCTCAGCACAATTTATTGAAGATACTATCCATTCTCCATTGTATGTTCTTTCCTTCTTTGTCATAAATTAATTGACCATTTATCTGTAGGTTTATTTACAGGTTCTCAATTTTCTCAATTTTGTTCCATTGAGCTCTGAATCTGTTTTGTGTGAGTACCATTATGGCTTGTAATGTAGTTTGAAATCAAGGAGCATGATACCTCTAATTTTATTCTTTCTCAAGATTATGGCTAAACAGGATCTTTTGTGTTCTATACAAATTTTATAATTATTTGTTCTAGTTCTATAAAATATTCTGTTGTAATTTTGATATTACATTGAATCTGTAGATTGCTTTAGGTAGTATGGACATTTTAACAATATTCTTCCAGTCCATGAGTGTGGAATTTCATTTAGTTGTGTTCTCTTCAATTTCTTTCATCATTGTCTTATACGTTTCAGTGTACAGGTCTTTCACCTCTCTTGGTAATATTTTTTCCTAGGCATTCTATTATTTTTGATGCAGTTGTAAATGGAATTGTTGTCTTAATTTCTCTTTATGGTAATTCATTATTAGTGTATAGAAATGCAACAAATTTCTGTATATTAATTTTGTATCCTATGGGTACTGGATTTATTTATTAGTTCTAGTAGTGTTTTGATGGGGTCCTTAGGATTTCCTATATATAGTATCATGTCATTTGCAAATAATGTCAGTTTTACTTCTTCCTTTCCAATTTGAATTCCTTTTATTTCTTTTTATTGTCAAATTGCTGTGGTGTGTCTAGGATTTCAAACACTGTGTTAAATAAAATTGCAATAATAGGCATCTTTGTCTTGTTCCTTATAGCTTTTCACTGTTAAGTGTGATATTAGCTGCAGGTTTGTCATATGTAGCCTCTATTATGTTGAGGTACATTCACCCTATACCCACTTTATTGAGAGTTTTTATTATAAATGGATATTGAATTTTATCAGATTCCTTTTCTATATCTATTGAGGTGATCATTTGATTTTTCCCCTCTTTGTTATATTAAAGTGGTGTATACATTGACTAATTGGCACATATTGAGCCATCCTTGCAACTCTGGAATAAATTCCTCTTTGTCATGGTATATAATCCTATCTATGTATTGTTGAATTTGGTTTGCTAATATTTTATTAAGAATTTTTGCATCTGTGTTCATCAGTGATGTTGGCCTGTAATTTTTTTGTGTGTGATGTCCTTGCCTGGTTTTGCAATCAGGGTAATGCTGGCCTCATGAAACATGTTTAATGTGGATTTGTTGTAAGATCAGAGAAATACTGCTTAAGCTATTAGTCTTCCCACTTAAGCAGGCATGAAGAGTATGTAAAGTTAAAATGTAGATTGTGACATAATGAAGTATGTTTTATTGCTAAGATTAAAGATTTTGTTGGATCATAAATCCTGTCCATAATCCAGGAGTAATTTAATTTGCCAAGATAAAAATATTAATATGCCAAGAAACAACCACATACTTTCCTGGCATGTCTAACAGGATTTTTATGTCTTTACTTTTTTTTTTAAATCTATGCTTTATGTGCACGTGTGTGCATGTGTGTGTGTTTGAGAGAGACAGAGAATTAAAGAAGAGCCTTGGCATTTCCAAGAGATGGATCCTGAAGATATACTGACTTAACATGAATGTAGAGTCATCCTTTGACTAAAGGGCAGTGGTAACATACATAGCTGGCCCTAGGACTCAGTTCCATATGCAGTCCTCCTGAGTTTTTAGGAGACCTTCATGAAGATACTTTCAAGGAATTCCCTGCTGGCCAGGCTACATCTCACAGTTGCAGCTGCTGTTCATCACCCATGGAAAAGTATAAAACTATAGAGTCATGTATTTAGGCTGCTTTTTTCACTTATCCCAGATAGGATGCTCTGATCTTGCCCATCAAGGCCTTTCCTCAGAAATAGTGATATGTCTCGTCTGGTTGTTACTGTGGTTAGATGAGTGAAGTAAAAGAGATGGGAGTATCATGGAGTTTTGGTGGTATTAGTGATAGTCCTGGATTAATGAATAGAAGCTTCAATTCTTATTACATATCATATATTGTGATGTGAGTATATGAAGAATACTGAAAAATATATATTACCTGAAACTGTCTTCATGAATATTTTCACTCACTTGACAAAACTGAATACCTACTCTGTGCCAGGCATTGTACTAGTAATTGGGAGATTACTACTTCATAATGCAACTAAGATAGCTAATAAAAGTTTCAGTTCAGTTCAGTTGCTTAGTCGTGTCCGACTCTTTGCGACCCCATGGACTGCAGCACGCCAGGCCTCCCTGTCTGTTACCAACTCCTGGAGTTTACTCAAACTTATGTCCATTGAGTCGGTGATGCCATCCAACCATCTCATCCTCTGTCGTCACCTTCTCCTCCCACTTTCAATTTTCCCCAGCATCAGGATCTTTTCAAATGGGTCAGCTCTTTGCATCATGTGGCCAAAGTATTACAGTTTCAGCTTCAACATCAGCCCTTCCAATGAACACTCAGAACTGATCACCTTTAGGATGGACTGGTTGGATCTCCTTGTAGTCCAAGGGATTCTTAAGAGTCTTCTCCAACACCATAGTTCAAAAGCATCAATTCTTTGGTGCTCAGCTTTCTATATAGTCCAACTCTTACATCCATACATGACTACTGGAAAAACCATAGCTTTGACTGGATGGACCTTTGTTGGTAAAGTTATGTCTCTGCTTTTCAATATGCTACCTAGGTTGGTCATAACTTTCCTTCCAAGGAGTAAGCATCTTTTAACTTCATGGCTGCAATCACCATCTGCAGTGATTTTGGAGCCCCCCAAAATAAAGTCAGCCACTGTTTCCACTGTTTCCCCATCTGTTTGCCATGAAGTGATGGGACTGGATGCCATAGTCTTAGTTTTCTGAATGTTGAGCTTTAAGCCAACTTTTTCACTCTCTTCTTTCACTTTCATCAAGAGGCTCTTTAGTTCTTCACTTTCTGCCATAAGGGTGGTGTCATCTGCATATGTGAGGTTATTGATATTTCTCCTGGCAATCTTGATTCCAGCTTGTACTTCCTCCAGCCCAGTGTTTCTCATGATGTACTTTGCATAGAAGTTAAATAAGCAGGTTAAAATGACAATATACAGCCTTGACGTACTCCTTTCTCAATTTGGAGCAAGTCTGTTGCTCCATGTCTAGTTCTAACTGTTGCTTCCTGACCTGCATACAGATTTCTCAAGAGGCAGGTCAGGTGGTCTGGTATTCCCATCTCTTTCAGAATTTTCCACAGTTTATGGTGATCCACACAGTCAAAGGCTTTGGCATAGTCGATAAAGCAGATGTGGATGTTTTTCTGGAACTCTTTTGCTTTTTCGATGATCCAGTGGATGTTGGCAATTTGATCTCTGGTTCCTCTGCCTTTTCTAAAACCAGCTTGAACATCTGGAAGTTCATGGTGCACGTATTGCTGAAACCTGGCTTGGAGAATTTTAAGCATCACTTTACTAGCGTGTGAGATGAGTGCAATTGTGCAGTAGTTTGAGCATTCTTTGTCCTTGCCTTTCTTTGGGATTGGAATGAAAACTGACCATTTCCAGTCCTGTGGCCACTATGAGTTTTCCAAATTTGCTGGAGTATTGAGTGCAGCACTTTCACAGCATCATCTTTTAGGATTTGAAATAGCACAACTGGAATCCCATCGCCTCCACTAGCTTTGTTTGTAGTGATGCTTCCTAAGGCCCACTTGACTTCGCATTCCAGGATGTACTGATTTACTTTAGACCCTTACAGGATTTATTTTTCCACCACATGAAGGCAGCTATGTCACTGTTAACTCTTATTATCTGAGCCCTAATTTTCCAGTTCTTTCCACCAGTCTTATCACTTGGTTGCTTTTTCTGGATGTGTTTACTTATTAATGGCACACTTCAAAGGAGGAGCTTGGGAGTTTATCATTAAACTTTAACTATCATTCCTCTACCTGTTCTTAATCATCTCTTTAGCAATCTGCACCACATCAGTTTTTCATTACCTTTCCTTTGGCTTTGTGGCTCCCTTTCTACTGGCTCATGTTTCTGACCCCACTTTCAATTTAAAGATTTGCTAAGTTTTTCTCAGTTTCAAAATAGGCTTTATTGATTCTTTGTCCTATCTGAATGTTCCATTTCTCCCTCCCACTCCCGTCTTTCTCTTAAGTGTTAGTATCAGTATCCCTTAAGGGTCTCTCCTTGTTCCCTTTCCGTTCCATCCTTCCCTGTCATGTACGGTCTCTTTGGATGATCATCTTTTCTTTGGTTTTAACTATCCGTTATGTTGGGCTCCTAGTGGCTCAGACGTAAAGCGTCTGTCTGCAGTGCAGGAGACCTGGGTTCGACCCCTGGGTCGGGAAGATCCCCTGGAGAAGGAAATGGCAGCCCACTCCAGTATTCTTGCCTGGAAAATCCCATGGACCGCGGAGCCTGGTAGGCTACCATCCGTGGGGTCGAAAAGAGTCGGACATGACTGAGCAACTTCACTTCACTTCATCCATTATGTGTGTGCTGGGCTTCCCTGGTAGCTCAGTTGGTAAAGAATTCGCCCACAATGCAGGAGACCCCGGTTCAATTCCTGGGTTGGGAATATCCATCCGTTGGAGAAGGGATAGGTCACCCACTCCCGTGTTCTTGGGTTTCCCTGGTGGTTCAGCTGGTAAAGAATCCACCTGCAATGTGGGAGAACTGGGTTTGATCCTGGACTGGAAGATCTCCTGGAGAAGGAAAAGGCTACCCACTCCAGTATTCTGACCTGGGGAATTCAATGGACTGTATAGTCCATGGGGTTGCAAAGAGTCGGATATGACTGAGTGACTTTCACTCACTTATGTATGTGCTATTGACTCCCAAAGCAGCAGCCTCATTCCTAACATCTCTTGAACTCTCTATTCGATTAGTTTATGTAGGCTGAGTCACCTTAATTGACATGGTTAGCAGAGCCCCTTGTGATTTGGCCCAAGGTAGCCTATACTTTTCCCAATGACTTGTTGTATAGTGATACTTGTAATTTTTGTGAAGTTTTATCATGTCATGTCACTTTGCCTCTGCCATTTCTCTCAATTGCTTGCATCTCAGTCTTCTGTTTATCCCTGAGACTTGTGCATAGGTATTATCTCCTGTGAAGTCTTCCCTGACATTTACTTATTCCTTCCTCCTCTGTATCTATTATTCTTATACATAATAGCTATCATTGCAGCTTTCACATACTTTTAAAATGTCTGTTTGTCTTTCGTATTAATTTGTGAGTTCTTTAAAGCCAGGAACTAGATCTCAGTCATTTTGGTATTCTTTTTTTCTTTCATTTTGGTATTCTTAATGATTAGCATACTTTCTGGCACAAAGTATATTCTCACTGAGTATTAAATTGAACTGAACTAGTTTTGATATTGTTGAAATAAGATAAAGTATGATGAGAAGCATATGCACGAGATTTTGGATCCTGATTTTGTCATCAGAATATTAGCTACTTTAGCTTTGTGTCTTTTGTATATGTAAATGAATGTCAGTGTGTTAGTTAAGACTCTTGAGTGTCCTGAGATTTGGAATTGTATCATATTCACCTCTGTATTTCTAGTACCTACCACAGTGCCTGCTGAATATCAGGGTACCAGTGTTTATTGAACACAAGTAAGTCAAGTTGAAATTAGATGAAGGTATTCATGCTCTAGAGCTTCAGCATGACTAGTAACATTCATCTTTATTTCTGTACTTTTTTTCTAAGATTTTTTAAAAAATGTGGGCCACTTTTAAAGACTGTTGAGTTTGTTACAATACTACATCTGTTTTATATATTGATTTTTTGGTTGTGAGACACACAGGATCCCAGCCCCTCAACCAGGGATTGAACCTACACCCTCCTGCATTGGAAGGTGAAGTCTTAACTACTGAATCACCAGGGAAGTCTTTGTTTCTATATTTAATCTTTCAGAATAAATCAGAGAAGTTTTGTCAGTTGCCTTGTTGAAATCCAGATTTATGAGATATAGTTATATTCCTGACATACAAGTCAAATCATTTGTTATTTATTCATCATTCATTTAATCATCATTTATTCATAATGATAATAGTTACCCTTTGAGGATCTATTGGCCAGCATCTCTTCAAGAATTTATTTTAAAATTTGTTATGAATTGATAGCAAAGTAATAGTGACCTTAATTTTTCTATTTTCCCCCTCTTTTGAAGTGATTCTAGCCTTATACTGAAAAAAGGAAAATTCATTAGTAGCTTTGATGGGTCTTGGTGCAAGACATACATTTACAGATTTAAGCTGAGAACAAGTAGGATTATTACAAAGAAACTGACACATAGGCACATAACAGCTGAATTCTTGAAAACCAAAGACAGAAAAGTCTTAAAAATGGTCAGAGGGAAAAAAAAGACATTCTATGAAGAGAACAGTGACAAGAATGTTAGTTAACATTTCATCACAAATTATGGAATACAGGAGACAATGAAATGATATCTTTAAGTACTGAAAAAAAAATGAAAATAGAGTTTCATTTAGTGAAATTATTTTTCAAAAGTGAAAGTGAAGACATTGTCAGAAGATAATGCCTGAGAGAGTTTATTGCCAGCAGACCTGCCCTTCATAAGAAATACTGATGCACGTTCTTTAAGCTAAAGATGGATTTGGGTCTACGGAAAAGTGAAAGCATGGAGTCCTAACCATCAGGCCACCAGGGAAGTCCTGCTGGTTCTGTGTTGATTCAGACTTGATTTTTTTCACTATACATTGTTTCCTGAAAATGTACTTTCCTGAAAAGGACTGTATCTCTATATGTTTTGCTTCTAAAAGGCATACCTAATTGGAATATCTCCTGGATTATTACTACCTAATTAATCATGCCCTTTTTGAACTCATTCTTCTTTAAGTAATATAAAAATAATTGTATTCAAATGTTATTAATAGGTTGTGATTGAGACTTTTTAGTGTTGAATTATTATTATTTTTTTTTAGTGCTGGCATTATGATTATACTACTAATCAGTACATTTCAAAGATACCTCTCCTGAAATACTTTAACTATGGCCCAGCATTCCCCTAAGTCAGTGTTAATTTGCTTTCATTTTGATTAAGCTTAATGGAAAGACAAAGTAGTTTAGATCATCAAAGTCTGCTTAGTAAAAAGATACTGGCATTTTGTAGCCTGTTGTGCATTCTTTATATGATAAGTTGCATAATGCATATTATTTGCCTCTTAGAGTTGTAGGCTATGCATTACTGATACTTGTTTAATCTTTTCATCACATTTGTAATTTCTGGTCAGACTGAATACTTATAAACTTTAGTTTACAGTGATGCTATAAAAAGCATCACTGTGTTTATTAAAATATCTTACAAGTCTCTAGATGTACTTTGTTGCCTGATATGCTGTGAAATCTGAGATCATGACTATATCTTTTACCCGGTGTATTTCCAGACTCTGATGGGATGTGGTAGACACTCAAATATTTTTGGTAGTTTTATTATTTTTTTCTGATTATTGTTCCCAAAAGTCTTATGTAAAAATTAGTATGTAATGCAGTTCCTATAAAGATTTATTAAATGTTTGCTCCCTCTTGTGGATATAAAGGAGAATATAAGTTCTTATAATAAGTCTGTTCTCTAGTTTTGTTTTTAAAAGATGAACCATAAATAGTATATAAAACATCAACTTTTTTCTCTTTTTGGAAGGATATTAATTCATACAACTTTATCAACTCTGTAAATTTTTTAGTTCATGTACACTCCTAAAACATACAGAATTCATGTTCAAGTATCACTGTGTAATGTCCAAGATAAAGTTTGTAAATTATTATTCAATCCAGAACTTAGTAGCACTTTTTAAGTGTACTCTTTCTAATTTTCTGCATATAAATTAGAATTTTGAAAATAATTTTTTTGTTTTAATTCTAAAACCACATTAGATATTTTTGTATATTATGAGAGTATTACTGAGACTATTATTTCCTGTGTTAAAAATCATTACTTGTTTTGAACAAAGTAAAAATAAAAACTTAATCAATTTGCCTGTCTTCTATAGCTTTCAATATTAGAAGACCTAACCAGACAGTTTTTTTTTTTAAATACATAATATTTTTGTTCTAAAGACTTAATCCAACTGAGACAATAAGCATCTGGGCCTTGGAAATACTTTCACATGTAGAAAAATCTTTTTAACACAGATATATGTCCTTAACATTCTTTTCTTTATATACTTAGAGACTTTCATATTACACTGTGAGATTTCATTTTCTACTTACTTCTGTTGTTATTAGTAGAAGTTGACTTTCATTTTAGACTGTTTTTGAAACAGAAGCAATATTTTCACCTCTTGAGAAAAACTATACTCTATGTGCCAAAGACAGGTAGCATGCAATAAATGTTTACTGTAGTATAGATGTCAGACTATTTTTTCATATAAGCATTTTATTTGGTATTGGAGTATAGACGATTAACAATGTAGTCATAGTTTTAGGTGATCGGTGAAGGGACTCAGCTGTGCATATCCATGAATCCATCTTCTTCCAAACCACCCATCCAGATAGATATTTGGGCTCATTTGCTAGACTGGTATGTGTTCTTGAAACCTATCTAGATATGAAGCATGATGCAGTCCTCAATCAGAAAAATCACAATTTACCTGTCATTAACTAAGACAAAAAATAAAACTTCATTGTGGTATAATATTCATATAGTAAAGAACACAAATTGTAAAAGTATAGTTTCATGAACTTGCACAAAATGAACATGTCTGTGAAAACGACATTCAGATTAAGAAAACAATTTAAGTAGAAATATAGAAGTCTCCTTCCAGTCAGTACTTCCCTGCGCTGTCCCCCATGCTCTAGGAAAACCCAGTACTTTGAATCTAATATTATATATATTAGTTTTACCTGAAAAACACTGTATGTGTGAAACTATGTGTAGGCTTTCTTAAAATGTTATCTTTTTAACTATTTTTAAGTGTACAGTTTAGTGGCATTAAGTACATGCCCTTTATTGTGCACATAAATCTACCATTTTTCCAGAGTTTTTTCATCTTTCCCAACTAAATGCCATACTGATTAAACATTAACTCTCCATTCTCCTTTTGCTCTAGCCCCTGGCAACCACCATTCTTTCTCTGTCTATGGATTTGACTGTTCTAGGTACCTCATAGAAGTAGAATCATACAATATTTGTCCTTTTGTGTCTGGCTTATTTTGATATAATGACCTCATGGTTCATCCCTATTGTAGCATATGTCAGAATTTCCTTCCTTTTTTAGACTGAATATTATTCTGTTGTATGTACATACCACATCTTGTTTATCCATTCATTGGTCAATGGACATTTGAGTTGATGCCATCTTTTGACTTATTGTGCTATGAACACAAATTTATAAAAATCTATTCAAGTCCCTGCTTTTAGTTCTTTTGGGTATATACCCAGAAGTAGAATTGCTGGATCAAATGGTAGCTCTGTGTTTAGTTTTTTGAGAATATAGTAGACTTTTGTCATATATTTTGTATCCTGTGACCTTAAACATTTATCTGTCACTCTGGAAGCTTTTTCTTTTTAAAGAATGCAGAGGATTTTCTATGTACAGTCATTTATGTTAAAAGATACCTTTGCTCCTTTCATGTTAAACCACTTTTGCATTGCTGGAAGAAACCCCACTTAGTCATGTTGTGTTATTCTTTCTATACATCCCTGGATTTGGTTTTGTTAAGGGTTTTTGCATCTGTTTTCATGAGGAAAATTAATCCAGATCTGGAGAAATTGTGGACCTTCTCTCTGTTGCATGTTCATGAGGTGAGCCAGTGGATCAGTAACAGTGTATATGGGTTACAGTAACACTTTGGGCCATAACTAGACTTTTGGAGGGTAGTTTGTTTGCTGTTTCTCTCTGCCTTCTAAATCTTGCACATATTTTTCTTATGGCCATTCCTGACCTGAAACTACTCAGAAGAAATTTTCATTAATGTGGTTGCAACTTAGATAGAGTCTGAGATCAGTTGATACCATTTTGCCATACCACCTACATACTTTTTTCACCTTGTTGTTCTGGGGTTTACAACATACATAGCTTAAGTAACTCAGTCTAACTTTAATTATACCACTGTATATATAATGAGAGGACTTTATAATTAAAGAATATACTTTGATTTATCTCCTCTCTGCCTGTGTTTTATTTTTATATATTGTTGCTTCTACATGTGTTAAAGACGTCACAATTCATCGCTGTTATTTTTGCTTTAAAGAGTTAATTATCGGGGGGAGGAGCCAAGATGGCGGAGGAATAGGACGGAGAGACCACTTTCTCTCCTACAAATTCATCGAAAGAACATTTGAATGCTGAGCAAATTTCACAAAACAACTTATGATCGCTAGCAGAGGACATCAGGCGCCCAGAAAAGCAGCCCATTGTCTTCGAAGGGAGGTAGGACCAAAAAAATATAAACGATAATAAGGGAGTCAAAAGAGCTACGGACGGAGACCCGTCCCGGGAAGGGAGTCTTAATAGAGGAAGTTTCCAATCACCAGGAAACCCTCTCACAGGCGGGACTGGGGGAAGTTTTCTGCATTCTAACTGGGAGGAAAAATTTAAACAAGGCCCACAGATTACGTGCCTAAAAGCAACTCCCAGCAGAAAAGTACCCCAGACGCCCGTACCCGCCAGCAACAAGCGGGGTGGAACGGAGAGGAGCGGGCGGCATTGCTTAGGGTGAGGTCCGGCCCGAAGACCCTGAGAGCAATCGGAGGGGGCTTTTTTAAACTGTGGGATAGCAAGGGACAGAATTAACCAGCCCAAACACACTGCCGGCGGTTCGCAAAACAAAGGGACTGAGAATCTCCAGAGAAGAGCTGGCCTATCCCCGCTGGAGGTAGGAGGCAGGGGGGAGGGGAAAAGGGCAAACTCAGCCCCTGAGAAGCCACCCCCTCCCACACTGCAAACAGGCCTCCGGGTTCTAGCTAAAGACTTCCTGAGACCCGACTGGCGGTGCGTGCTGGGGCCGCGGAGGGAAAAGGCGCGCCGCACCCGGGGAGATTGCGCCCAAGCCTCTGGCTGCCTGGGCCGCTCGCCGCGGAGAGAAAAAGCGTGCTGCACCCGGGAGAGTACGCCCAAGCCTCTGGCTGCCTGAACCGCTCAGGCCGGGGAAGGCACAAAACGCAGGAGCAACCGAATCTGCGCTTTTGTGGAGTACCCGAAAACTGGAACCGCACTCAACGCAGGGCCCGCTCCATATAGAGCAGCCGGGAGCCTGAGCAGTGTAGACGGCGAAAGCACTGACACCCGTGAGCGGGGCAAACCCAGTGTGGCCGGAACACGGTGCGCGCTATCCACACAGAGCGGTATCTGTCTGCAGCGCCCCGCCCTCCCCGTAGCAGGACTGAACTGAACTAGAGAACCTAAATAAGAGATCACCTCCGCCCGCCTGTATCAGGGCGGAAATTAGACACCAAAGAGACAGCTAACAGAAGCCAAATAAACAAAGGGAACCGCTTCAGAAAGGACCGGTGCAACAGATTAAAATCCCTGAAGGTAACACCGACTACACGGGAAGGGGCCTACAGATATCGAGAAGTGTAAGCTGGAAAGAGGAGCTATCTGAAATTGAACTGAACCTACGCTGACCGCAACAACCTCAGAGAAATTCCTAGATATATATGTACATTTTTTTTTAATTTAAAAAAAAAAATTTTTTTTCTTTCCCTTTTTTTTTAAAATTTTTTATTTTTTCTCTTTCATTTTCTTTTATAATTCCCTATTACTCCCCCATTACTCCTCAACTTTCATTTTCATATATTTTTACGATTTTTTTGGGGGGAAAAAAAATTTTTTTTTTCTTCTTTTTTTTTTTTCTTGTTTTTCTCTCCTATTTCCTTTTAGAGTCCTCTAATACTCCTCTATTATTCCTTAACTTTCATTTTCATTTCACTATAACCTTGCCACAAAAAAAGAGAGAGAAACCCTATTTTTAAACTGAACTTCATATACAGTTCTAAATTTTTTTTTGTGTTTTTGTTTTTAAATATTGTATTTCAAAGAGTCTAACCTCTACACTAGATTTTCAATCTTTGTTATTCTCCCTCAGAACACCTCTATTTCCTCCATTCCCCTTCTCTTCCCAATCCAACTCTGTGAATCTTTGTGGGTGTCTGGGCTACGGAGAACACTTTGGGAACAGATAACTGCGTAGATCTGTCTCTCTCCTCTTGAGTCCCCTTTTTCTCCTCCTGCTCACCTCTATCTCCCTCCTCCCTCTCCTATTCTTCATGTAACTCTGTGAACCTCTCTGGTTGTCTCTCACGGTGGAGAATCTTTTCACCATTAACCTAGAAGTTTTATTATCAGTACTGTATAGTTGGAGAAGCCTTGAGACTATTAGAAGAATAAAACTGAAATCCAGAGGCAGGAGACTTGAGCCCAAATCCTGAGAAAACCAGAAAACTCCTGACTACACGGAACATTAAGGAATAAGAGACCATCCAAAAGCTTCCATACCTACACCAAAACCAACCACCACCCAAGAGCCAATAAGCTCCAGTACAAGACATACCACGCAAATTCTTTAGCAATGCAGGAACATAGACCTGAGTGTCAACATACAGGCTCTCAAAAGTCACACCTAACACAGAGACCCATCGCAAAACTCATTACTGGACACTCCATTGCATTCCAGAGAGAAGAAATCCAATTCCACGCACCAGAACACTGACACAAGCTTCCCTAACCAGGAAACCTTGACAAACCAATCGTCCAACCCCACCCACTGGGTGAAACCTCCACAATAAAAAGGAACCTCAAACCACAAGAATACAGAAAGCCCACTCCAGACACAGCAATCTAAACATGATGAAAAGGCAGAGAAATACCCAACAGCTAAAGGAACATGAAAAAAGCCCACCAAGTCAAACAAAAGAGGAAATAGGGAATCTACCTGAAAAAGAATTTAGAATAATGATAATAAAAATGATCCAAAATCTTGAAAACAAAATGGAGTTACAAATAAATAGCCTGGAGACAAAGATTGAGAAGATGCAAGAAATGTTTAACAAGGACCTAGAAGAAATTTAAAAAAATCAATTAAAAATTAATAATGAAATAAATGAGATCAAAAACACTCTGGAGGGAACCGTGAGTAGAATAACAGAGACAGAAGATAGGATAAGTGAGTTAGAAGATAAAATGGTGGAAATAAATGAAGCAGAGAGGAAAAAAGAAAAAAGAATCAAAAAAAGTGAGGACAACCTCAGGGACCTCTGGGACTATGTGAAACGCCCCAACATTCGAATCATAGGAGTCCCAGAAGAAGAAGACAAAAAGAAAGGCCATGAGAAGATACTCGAGGAGATAATAGCTGAAAACTTCCCTAAAATGGGGAAGGAAATAGCCAACCAAGTTCAAGAAACCCAGAGAGTCCCAAACAGGATAAACCCAAGGCGAAACACCCCAAGACACATATTAATCAAATTAACAAAGATCAAACACAAAGAACAAATATTAAAAGCAGCAAGGGAGAAACAACAAATAACACACAAAGGGATTCCCATAAGGATAACAGCTGATCTATCAATAGAAACCCTTCAGGCCAGAAGGGAATGGCAGGACATACTTAAAGTAATGAAAGAGAATAACCTACAACCTAGATTACTCTACCCAGCAAGGATCTCATTCAGATATGAAGGAGAACTCAAAAGCTTTACAGACAAGCAAAAGCTGAGAGAATTCAGCACCACCAAACCAGCTCTTCAACAAATACTAAAGGATCTTCTCTAGACAGGAAACACAGAAAGGTGGTGTAAACGTGAACTCCAAACAACAAAATAAATGGCAACGGGACCATACCTATCAATAATTCCCTTAAATGTAAATGGGTTGAATGTCCCAACCAAAAGACAAAGGCTGGCTGAATGGATACAAAAGCAAGACCCCTATATATGCTGTCTACAAGAGACCCACCTCAAAGCAAGGGACACATACAGACTAAAAGTGAAGGGCTGGAAAAAAATATTCCACGCAAACGGAGACCAAAAGAAAGCAGGAGTCGCAATACTCATATCTGATAAAATAGACTTTCAAATTAAGTCTGTGAAAAGAGACAAAGATGGACACTACATAATGATCAAAGGATCAATCCAAGAAGAAGATATAACAATTATAAATATATATGCACCCAACATAGGAGCACCGCAATATGTAAGGCAAACGCTAACGAGTATGAAAGAGGAAATTAATAGTAACACAATAATAGTAGGAGACTTTAATACCCCACTCACAACTATGGATAGATCAACTAAACAGAAAATGAACAAGGAAACACAAACCTTAACGGACACAATGGACCAGCTAGACCTAATTGACATCTATAGGACGTTTCACCCCAAAACAATCAACTTCACCTTTTTCTCAAGTGCACACAGAACCTTCTCCAGAATAGATCACATCCTGGGCCATAAATCTAGTCTTGGTAAATTCAAAAAGATTGAAATCATTCCAGTCATCTTTTCTGACCACAGTGCAGTAAGATTAGATCTCAATTACAGGAAAAAAATTATTAAAAATTCAAACATATGGAGGCTAAACAACACGCTTCTGAATAACCAACAAATCATAGAAGAAATCAAAAAAGAAATCAAAATATGCATAGAAATGAATGAAAATGATAACACAACAACCCAAAACCTATGGGACACTGTAAAAGCAGTGCTAAGGGGAAGATTCATAGCATTACAGGCCTACCTCAAGAAACAAGAAAAAAGTCAAATAAATAACCTAACTCTACACCTAAAGCAACTAGAGGAAGAAGAAATGAAGAACCCCAGGGTTAGTAGAAGGAAAGAAATCTTAAAAATTAGGGCAGAAATAAATGCAAAAGAAACTAAAAAGATCATAGCAAAAATTAACAAAGCTAAAAGCTGGTTTTTTGAAAAAATAAACAAAATTGACAAACCATTAGCAAGACTCATTAAGAAACAAGGGGAGAAGAACCAAATTAACAAAATTAGAAATGAAAATGGAGAGATCACAACAGACAACACTGAAATACAAAGGATCATAAGAGACTACTACCAGCAGCTCTATGCCAATAAAATGGACAACTTGGAAGAAATGGACAAGTTCTTAGAGAAGTATAACTTTCCAAAACTGAACCAGGAAGAAATAGAAGATCTTAACAAAACGATCACAAGCAAGGAAATCGAAACTGTAATCAGAAATCTTCCAGCAAACAAAAGCCCAGGACCAGATGGCTTCACAGCTGAATTCTACCAAAAATTTAGAGAAGAGCTAACACCTATCTTACTCAAACTCTTCCAGAAAATTGCAGAAGAAGGTAAACTTCCAAACTCATTCTATGAGGCCACCATCACCCTAATTCCAAAACCAGACAAAGATGCCACAAAAAAAGAAAACTACAGGCCAATATCATTGATGAACATAGATGCAAAAATCCTTAACAAAATTCTAGCAAACAGAATCCAACAACATATTAAAAAAATCATTCATCATGACCAAGTGGGCTTTATCCCAGGAATGCAAGGATTCTTTAATATCCACAAATCAATCAATGTAATACACCACATTAACAAATTGAAAGATAAAAACCATATGATTATCTCAATAGATGCAGAAAAAGCCTTTGACAAAATTCAACATCCATTTATGATTAAAACTCTCCAGAAAGCAGGAATAGAAGGAACATACCTCAACATAATAAAAGCTATATATGACAAACCCACAGCAAGCATCACCCTCAATGGTGAAAAATTGAAAGCATTTCCCCTGAAATCAGGAACAAGACAAGGGTGCCCACTCTCACCACTACTATTCAACATAGTTTTGGAAGTGTTGGCCACAGCAATCAGGGCAGAAAAAGAAGTAAAAGGAATCCAGATAGGAAAGGAAGAAGTGAAACTCTCGCTGTTTGCAGATGACATGATCCTCTACATAGAAAACCCTAAAGACTCTACCAGAAAATTACTAGAACTAATCAACGAATACAGTCAAGTTGCAGGATATAAAATTAACACACAGAAATCTCTTGCATTCCTATACACTAACAATGAGAAAACAGAAAGAGAAATTAAGGAAATGATACCATTCACCATTGCAACAAAAAGAATAAAATACTTAGGAGTATATCTACCTAAAGAAACAAAAGACGTATACATAGAAAACTGTAAAACACTGATGAAAGAAATCAAAGAGGACACAAGCAGATGGAGAAATATACCGTGTTCATGGATTGGAAGAATCAATATTGTCAAAATGGCTATACTACCCAAAGTAATCTATAGATTCAATGCAATCCCTATCAAACTACCAACAGTATTTTTCACAGAACTAGAACAAATAATTTCACAATTTGTATGGAAATACAAAAAACCTTGAATAGCCAAAGTAATCCTGAGAAAGAAGAATGGAACTGGAGGAATCAATCTGCCTGACTTCAGACTCTACTACAAAGCCACAGTCATCAAGACAGTATGGTACTGGCACAAAGACAGAAATATAGATCAATGGAACAGAATAGAAAGCCCAGAGATAAATCCACGAACCTATGGTCACCTTATCTTTGACAAAGGAGGCAAGGATATACAATGGAAAAAAGATAACCTCTTTAACAAGTGGTGCTGGGAAAACTGGTCAACCACCTGTAAAAGAATGAAACTAGAACACTTTCTAACACCATACACAAAAATAAACTCAAAATGGATTAAAGATCTAAATGTAAGACCAGAAACTATCAAACTCCTAGAGGAGAACATAGGCAAAACACTCTCCGACATAAATCACAGCAGGATCCTCTATGACCCACCTCCCAGAATTTCAGAAATAAAAGCAAAAATAAACAAATGGGACCTAATGAAACTTAAAAGCTTTTGCACAACAAAGGACACTATAAGCAAGGTGAAAAGACAGCCCTCAGATTGGGAGAAAATAATAGCAAATGAAGCAACAGACAAAGGATTAATCTCAAAAATATACAAGCAACTCCTCCAGCTCAACTCCAGAAAAATAAATGACCCAATCAAAAAATGGGCCAAAGAACTCAACAGACATTTCTCCAAGGAAGACATACAGATGGCTAACAAACACATGAAAAGATGCTCAACATCACTCATTCTCAGAGAAATGCAAATCAAAACCACAATGAGGTACCATTATACGCCAGTCAGGATGGCTGCTATCCAAAAGTCTACAAGCAATAAATGCTGGAGAGGGTGTGGAGAAAAGGGGACCCTCTTACACTGTTGGTGGGAATGCAAATTAGTACAGCCACTATGGAAAACAGTGTGGAGATTTCTTAAAAAGCTGGAAATAGAACTGCCATATGACCCAGCAATCCCACTTCTGGGCATACACACCAAGGAAACCAGATCTGAAAGAGACACGTGCACCCCAATGTTCATCGCAGCACTGTTTATAATAGCCAGGACATGGAAGCAACCCAGATGCCCATCAGCAGACGAATGGATGAGGAAGCTGTGGTGTTACATATACACCATGGAATATTACTCAGCCATTAAAAAGAATTCATTTGAATCAGTTCTAATGAGATGGATGAAACTGGAACCCATTATACAGAGCGAAGTAAGCCAGAAAGATAAAGACCATTACAGTATACTAACACATATATATGGACTTTAGAGAGATGATAACGATAATCCTATATGCAAAACAGAAAAAGAGACTCAGATGTATAGAACAGACTTGTGGACTCTGGGAGAAGGCGAGGGTGGGATGTTTCAAAAGAACAGCACTGAAACATGTATATTATCTAGTGTGAAACAGATAACCAGCTCAGGTTGGGTACATGAGACAAGTGCTCGGGCCTGGTGCACTGGGAAGACCCAGAGGGATCGGGTGGAGAGGGAGGTGGGGAGGGGGGACTGGGATGGGGAATACATGTAAATCCATGGCTAATTCATTTCAATGTATAACAAAAACTGCTGTAATGATGTAAAGTAATTAGCCTCCAACTAATAAAAATAAATAAATAAAAAGCAAAAAAAAAAGAGTTAATTATCTTTTTTCTTAAAGTTAATTGATTAACTGGGTCTTTGTTGT
Organism: Odocoileus virginianus; assembly: GCF_023699985.2. Lineage (NCBI taxonomy): Eukaryota > Metazoa > Chordata > Mammalia > Artiodactyla > Cervidae > Odocoileus > Odocoileus virginianus. The sequence continues at coordinate 76,148,661 of NC_069678.1, forward strand.
TGTGCACAGGCTTTCTTTAGTTGCAGCGAGCAGGGTCCACTCTTGGTTGCATTGCACAGGCTTCTCATTGCGGTGGCTTCTCTGGTTGCAGAGCACAGGCTCTGGCCTGTGGGGTTCAGTGGTTGCGGCACGCAGACTCATGAGCTGTAGCGGGCCCTAGGGTGCTCGGGCTTCAGTAGTTGTGGCACATGGGCTCAGCAGGTGTGGCGCACGGGCTTAGTTGCTCTGTGGCAGATCCAACCAGTGCCCCCTGCATAGGCAGGCTGATTCTTATCCACTGTACCACCAAGGAAGTTCAAAAGTTAATTCTTTTAAAGAATACAAGAAATGAGAAAAAATATTATATATTTACCATTTTTGGCACTCTTGATGTAAAAGTTTCTTCTGGTATCATTTCCCGTCAGCATGAAAAATTTAACTATTTGTTGTACCAAGAAAGATCTGTTGGTGGGAAACTCTCAGCTCTTGTTTATCTGAAAATTTATTTTGCCTGTTAATTATTTATATATTAATTTTTTACTAAGGAGTTATAAGTAGTGGTAAACTTAACTGTGCTGGGTACTTAAAACATTTTGGCAGAGTATTGAAGAAATTCATTAGGAAAATTAAGTCTTGGCTATTTCACAGTTTGATTACTCTGCTTTTTTTCTTTTGATAAGTTAAATTTTATTTTACTGTTTATAACTAAAAAAATTTTTAATTTATGTGAAATGCATATTCATTGAAATGCATTTTACATGGACAGTACCCCTTTAACCACCACCATAAGAAAATACATAGTATTTTCATTGTTCTGGAAAGTTTTCCTCATATTCTATTCCAGTCAATCCCCTTGCCTCATAGGAGACCACTGTTCTTTTTTTAATTTTTTAAAAATAAACTAGAATAACGTTTATTTCTTTCGTAGACTGTTTATTGTACTTGATGTATTTGTGGGAAATCACGACCTCTGAAGGAACGCGGAGGTAAACTGCATTCTGAGCTGGCTACAGTCAGGTTGAGCATGGCACAGTTAAGCAGAAGCTTGCTTCTCTTTATAGGTTGCCATCATCTTCTTGATTTCAGCAATAGCTTTCCCAGGATTCAGCCCCTTGGGGCAGGTCCGCGTGCAGTTCATGATGGTGTGGCATCGGTACAGAGAGAAGGGGTCCTGCAGCTTGGCCAGGCTCTCCTCCGTGAAGTCGTCTCTGGAGTCGATCATCCAGTGATAGGCCTGCATGAGGACCGCGGGGCCCAGGTACTTGTCTCCGTTCCACCAGTAGCTCGGGCAGCTGGCACTGCAGCAGGTGCAGAGAATACACTCATAGAGCGCGTCCAGTTTCTCTCGGTCTCCTATGGACTGCAGATACTGCTCCTTGCCTCCCTGGGACTCATCCTTCTTCTTTAAGTAAGGCTTGATGGACTTGTACTGAGCATAGAAGTTGCTCAAATCAAGAACAAGATCCTTAGTCACATACATATGTGGGAGAGGGTAGATTTTGGAAACTTTGTTGAGGTTGGTGTCGATCCTGCGGGTACATGCCAGAGTGTCGCCTCCATTGATGTTCATGGCACAGGAGCCACAGATGCCTTCTCTGCATGATCTTCGGAAGGTCAAGGTAGAATCAGTTTCATTCTTAATCTTGATTAAAGCATCCAACACCATAGGACCACAGTTATTCAAATCAATCTCATAAGTCTGCATGTGAGGTTTGTCTCCAGTCTTGTCTGGGTCCCATAAACAGACGGCAAATTTCTTGATTCTCGGTGCTGCGGCTGCAGCTGTCTGGGCCCCATGGCAGGTCTGCAGGCGGGCCCCGCCGAGCGCTGCGGCCGGAACCGGCGCCTCAAGGAGAGAGCGACCACTACCGCCATCTTGGCTCCTGACGTCGAGCCCCACCCGTCGAGCCCCACCCCTCGAGCCCGACGTAGCGTTCCGCCGGGCCCCATGCCAGGGCCCATCGAGGCTTCGCTAGCTGCGGCTCTTCTTTCTTTAAAAAATACTTTATTATTGTTTTGGTTCCTCTGGGTCTTCTTTGCTGCACATGGATTTTCTCTAGTTGCAGTGCCGGGGCTTCTCATTGTGCTGGCTTCTCCTTTTGCAAAGCACAGACTATAGACCTGCGGACTTCGGTAGTTGCAGCACATGGGGTCACTAGCTGTGGCTCGCAGGATCTTGAGCTCTGGCTCAGTAGTTGTGGTGAGCCCGTGTCCCCTTCATTGGCAGTTGAATTCTTAACCACTTTACCACCAGGGATGTCCGGAACCACTGTTCTGGTTTTTATAATGGTAAATTAGTTTTGCCATTTTTTGATCTTTGTATAAATGAAGTCATACAGCATGCAGTCTTTTGCATTTCATCCATATGTGAGAATATATGTAGTTTTTATTGCCATGTAGTATCCCATTATCCTAATAAAGATATAGATTATTTTCCTTGCTCTAGAAAAGTTCCCCCAAGGCCTCATCCAGTCAGTCCCTATGCCTTCGTAGGAAATCACAGGTCTGACTTCTATCACTGTAGATTAGTTTTGCCTGTTATTAAACTTCATGTAAACAATATCATACAGCATGCAGTCTTTTAAGTCTGACTCCCCCCCCCCCCCCCCAACCTAATGCTTTTGAGGATCATCAGATACGTGTATTATGAATCTTTTATCCTAGTCTGTGTCTTGCCTTTTTATTTTGCCTTAGAGCCTGCCTGGAGTGTTGTCTGAGGCCTTGCCCCCTGGCTATTTTTGAGTGTAAGTTTTGTCTTGTAAGACTGCCAAAAAGGATGCTCATTTCTTTAGAGGGTTTTTTTTTTTTTTTTAAACTTTCTAACCTTTTTTTAACTTTTTAACCTGAGGATGCTTATAATTTAGTAAATCTTACTTACCAGAAAAGTGGCATTATGTTTGAGATGCCCTAAATTTCATCAATAGCATTATGAGGCAAATGGTAGTATAAGGCAGAGTAGAATTAAATACAAAGTGATTGTTGCAGAGAATCATAAGAGAACAGAAAAGAATTGTGTTTTTCCAGGACTTCATATATGAGGGACTTTAAGCCTTTACAGCTTAAAATCCAAGTCATCTTTTGGCTTTATCTCTCCCACATTTCAAAATGGAATGTGATTAAATGCTAAGTAAGTCACTCAGATTTTTTGTTTTGTTTCGATACTCTAATTACAGTAGTTTTGGAAAAGCAGTTTGCCAGTGAGCTAAGTCTGAAGAACTGATGCTGGACACTAGAGAGGAGCATTAGTTCACTCTCTTTATTATCATATACTTATTTAGGGGGAAATTTAGCTTAAGAGTAAAAAATGATGTTTATTGGCCTAATTTTGTATACTTATTTATATGCCTGTGGCATCAAAAGCAAAATTCCATTTGGTGTAGTTGAAAGTAAATGGAGAAGGTCTAACTTTAAAAAATATTAATTAATTTTTATTTATTTTAGTCTCTGCTGGGTCTCCGTTGCTGTGTGTGGTCTTTCTCTAATTGTGATGACCAGGGGTTACTCTCTAGTTACGGTTTGTGGGCTTCTCATTGTGGTAGCTTCTCTTGTTGCGGAGCATGGGCTCTACGGCTGGTAGGTTTCAGTAGTGGCGGCGTGTGGGCTCAGTAGTTTGGCACATTGGAATCTTCCCAGAGCAGAGATTGAACCTGTGTCCCCTGCATTGGCAGGTAGACCCCTAACCATTGGACCACTGGGCAAGTCTTAAAAAAAGTTTCATTTTTTAAATTTCTTTGCAACCCCATGGACTATACAGACCATGGAGTTCTCCAGGCTAGAATACTGGAGTGAGTAGCCATTCCCTTCTCCAGGAGATCTTCCCAACCCAGGGACTGAACCCAGGTCTCCCATGTTGCAGGCAGATTCTTTACCAGCTGAGCCACAAGGGAGACCCCTACAGTTCTTAGAGGTTGTCTAAAAACAAAAAAACATATCAGCCAGGCCTATGGTGGTTCCATGTGTGCTAAATGTGTCCATGACAGGATCAAGTTCCCTTTCCTTATCAAGGGGCAGAAAACCGATGTGTGAAATATTAAAAGCACAAGTACAGAGTCAGAAAGTGAAATTTTAACAAATGAAACTTTTTCCAGTGGTTAGGCATCTACCTGCCAATGCAGGTTCAATCCCTGCTCTGGGAAGATTTGGAGAAGGAAATGGCAACCCACTCTAGTACCCTTACCTGGAAAATCCCATGGACGGAGGAGCCTAGTAGGTTATAGTCCATGGGGTGGCATAAGAGTTGGACACGACTGAGCGACTTCACTTTCACTTTCAAGAACTGTAGGTCTCACAGTGCAAACTCCTTGGAGTCTGCCTGGGCAGATTTTTGTTCTTTCCCAGCATTCTTAGTATAAAGGTAAACAATTACCAGGGATCTTCTGGACATCCTGGTTCTGTTAAAGGCTGTATTGTAGGACAGCCTACAATGGTAAGTCAAACACTGGACTGTCCTGAATGCCTGTTGATACAGTCTCTGGAAGAGGAAAAAGAAGTGACAGTTTGCTCTTCTTGAGGAAATTGGGGAACAACCCAAGCCTTCCTGAGACTGTACTATACATACCCTTCTTTTTTTAATGTTAATACCTTGATGAAATTTTCAGGATTGTAGTGGAAAGGTTGAATGCTTTAGTTTTCTGGCTGTAGATTTAGACTCTAGTTCTGTCACCAAGTATTAACAGTTGAGCAACTGGATGTATGACTTGATCTCTTTAAGTTTTCTCATCAGTGATACTTTATCTTGTAAGGATGATGAAACATGAATTAATGTGCCCAAAATGCTTGAACAGTGAGTGAGAAATGTATTTGTATAAAAGTCATCCATTGATGCTTTCAACAAATATTATTAGAGTGGTCTACTTATGTGCCAGGCAGTTTGCTATGCGTGAGGTTATAACACTGGGTAGTCTATCCCTTCTCCAGTGGATCTTTCTGACCGGGGAATCGAACCAGCGTCTCCTGCATTGCAGGCGGATTCTTTCCCAACTGAGCCCTCATATTCATATTAATCTTAAATAGTTGATAGCATATTACACAAACTTTCTACAACTTATTTTTCTTCACTCAAGGATACATTCTGAAGTCTCTTCTTTGTAATTTATACAACAATTTTTGTAATTATATAGTACTGCTAGAGTATTTTTTAAAATGTAAATCTCACACATAGTGTTTTCCTCCAAACTAATGCTACTGCTAAGCAACAAACCACCCTATAGCCTAGTAATTTAAAACAACAATTACTTATTCTTATTCAGCCACTTGCTGTGAGTTGACTGATGTATGCTTCAAGGTACAGATCTAGTTGAACTTGGCTTCTTGATGGGCCCAGATAAGTCCTGTACGTATTCATTTTAAGATCCTCTTTAGGGGACTGCAGATAACCCAGTGATTGGGCTAACATTTGTGATGTTGACATAGATGTAAGGGAACAAGCAGAAACTCATGATAACTGAAGGCTTAGGCTCAGAATTATAATGCCGTATCTAGTTACACTCCATTTATACAACCAAGTCATAGATACAAGCCCCAAAGTTATCTTCCTACCGTTGGTCTTCACTGGTCAACCTATCAGAAATTTCAGTTTTTATTCTAATAATAAATCATTAAATTTGCACATTCCCCTTGCTTTAATACTCAGTTTATTAACTATCTTAAATATATGTATGTATTTAAACTATATTTCTTGTTTATTGTCTATATCCTCCCTTTACAATGCATGTGTAATGAAAGCAGAGTTTTCTATATTTATTCACTGTATCCCCAGCCCTAATCCGGTGCCTAGAATGTAGTTGATTCTCCATAAATATTTGTTGAGTGAGTGAATGAAGGCATGGAGTGAGATAGGGTTAGGGAGACCAATCGTTCATTAAATTTTTCCCTAGTAGCTTTTGTTGTTGTTGAGGTATACCTTTAGTAATACAGATAAATTTCAACAAAAGTATTCTCATGAAACCATAGCTCCGATTAAGATAAAGAACACATCTGTCACCCTAAGAAGTTCTTTCATATCTCTGACCCATCAGTTCTTCACCTCCAGAAGCAATTATTGTCCTCATTTCTATCACCATAGATCAGTGTTTTCTAGTTTTGAATGTCATGTATATGGAATCATGTAGCATATACATTTTGTATTTGCTACTTGAACTTAGTGTTTTTGAGATTTATCTGCATTGATGCATGTATCAGAAATTAAGTATTATTATTATTATTTTTTACTACTGAGTAGTATTGTCAGACATGACTTGGTGACTGAACAACAAGTATTATATTTTATGATTTCCTCTTCTTCGGCTCTAAAATCACTGTGGATTGTGACTGCAGCCATGAAATTAGAAGATGATTGCTTCTTGGCAGGAAAGCTATGACAAACCTAGACAGTGTGTTAAAAATCAAAGACGTCACTTTTCCAACAAAGGTCCCTATAGTCAAGGCTATGGTCTTTCCAGTAGTCACGTACAGTTGTGAGAGCTGGACCATAAAGAAAGCAGATGCTGAATAATTGAGGCTTTCGAATTGTGGTGCTGGAGAAGACTCTTGAGAGTCCCTTGGACAGAAAGGAGATCAAACCAGTCAATCTTAAAAGAAATCAACCTTGAATACTCGTTGGAAATAGTGATGCTAAAGCTGAAGCTCCAGTACTTTGGCCATGTGATGCAAATAGCCAACTCATTGGAAAAGACCCTGATGTTGGGAAAAATTGAAGGCAGAAGGAGAAGAGGGCAACAGAGGATGATATGGCTGGGTGGTGTCACTGATGCAATGGACATGAACTTGGGCAAACTCCAGGAGATGGTGAGGGACAGAGAAGCCTAGTGTGCTGCAGTCCATGGGGTCACAAAGAGTCGGACACAACTTGGTGCCTGAACAACAACGAGTATTATATAAGTATCTCACATTTCATTTATCTCTTCACTTGTTAGTGGATATTTGAGTTGTTAGTTACTTTTTGACTATCATGGATAAAACCGACCTAACATTCTTATGGAAATCTTTATATCTCTTGATGAAAGCGAAAGAGGAGTGTGAAAAAGCTGGCTTAAGACTCAGCATTGAAAAAACTAAGATCATGACATTTGGTCCCATCACTTCATGGCAAATAGATGGGGAAACAATGGAAACTGTGAGAGACTTTATTTTCTTGGCCTCCAAAATCACTGCAGATAGCGACTACAGCCATGAAATTAAAAGACGCTTGCTCCTTGGAAGAAAAGTTGTGACCAACCTAGATAGCATACTAAAAAGCAAAGACATTACTTTGCTGACAAAGGTCCCTCTAGTCAAAGCTATGGTTTTTCCAGTAGTCATGTATGAATTTGAGAATTGGACTATAAAGAAAGTGAGCACCGAAGAATTGATGCTTTTAAACTGTGGTGTTGGAGAAGACTCTTGAGAGTCCCTTGGGCTGCAAAGAGATCAAACCAGTCAATCCTAAAGGAAATCAGTCCTGAACAGTCATTGGAAGGACTGATGCTAAAGCTGAAGCTCCCAATATTGATGTGAAGAACTAACTCATTGGAAAAGACCCTCTTGGTAGGAAAGATTGAAGGCAGAAGGAGAAGGGGACGACAGAGGATGACATGGTTGGATGGCATCACCAACTTGATGAACATGAGTTTGAGCAAGCTCCAGGAGTTGGTGATGGACAGGGATGCCTGTGCTGCACACAGAATAAGGACTCTGGAATTACTCCAGGGTTGGGAAAAATGTTTTAATTATTAAAGCAGTTTTCACAGACATAAAAAACAAATTTATGGTTACTAAAGGGGAAATGAGGTTGGAAGGAGGGATAGATTAGCAGATTGTCATTAACATATATACACTACTCTATATGAAGTAGATAACCAACAAGAACCTAGTGTATAGCATAGGGAACTATACTGAATATTTTTCAATAACTTATAAAGGAAAAGAATCTGAAAAGGAATCTTATCTATCTGGATCCTTGTGCTGTACACCTGAAACTAACATGATACTATAAATCAACTATTTGTTCTTGTTTAGTCACTAGGTCATGTCCCACTCTTTGTGACCCCATGGACTGCAGCAAGCCAGGCTTTGCTGTCCATTACCATCTCCCTGAGTTTGCTCAAACTCATATCCATTGAGTTGGTGATGCCATCAAACCATCTCATCCTCCATCGCTCTCTTCTCCTCCTGCCTTCACTCTTTCCCAGCATCAGGGTCTTTTCCAGTGAGTTGGCTCTTTGTATCACGTGGTCAAAGTATTGAAGGTTCAGCTTCAACACCAGTCCTTCCAGTGAATATTCAGGACTGATTTCCTTCAGCCTTGAGTGGTTTGATCTCCTTTCTGTCCAAGGGACTCTCAAGAGTCTTCTCCAGCACCACAGTTTGAAGGCATCAGTTCTTCAATGCTCAGCCTTCTTTGTGGTCCAACTTTCACATCCGTCCATGACTACTGAAAAAACCATAGCTTTGACAGTATGGACTTTTGTCAGCAAAGTAATGTCTTTGCTCTTTAATACACTGTCTAGGTTTGTCATTGCTTTTCTTCCAAGGAGCAAGTGTCTTTTAATTTCTTGGCTGCAGTCACTGTCCACAGTGATTTTGGAGACCAAGAAAATAAATTCTCTCACTGTTTCCATTGTTTCCCTGTCTATTTGCTATAAAGTGATGGGACTGGCTGTCATGATCTTAGTTTTTTAAATGGTGAGTTTAAGCCAGCCTTTTCACTTTCCTCTTTCACCTTCATCAGGAGGTTCTTTAGTTCCTCTTTGCTTTCTGCTATAAGGGTGTTGTCATTTTCATATCTGAGGGTTATTGATATTTCTCCCAGCAATCTTGATTCCAGCTTGTGCTTCATCCAGCCTGGCATTTCCATGATGTACTCTGCGTAAAAGTTAAATAAGCAGGGTGACAACATACAGGCTTGACTTACTTCTTTCACAATTTTGAACCAGTCCATTTTTCATGTCTGGTTCTAACTGTTGCTTCTTGACCTGCATACAGATTTCTCAAGAGGCAGGTCAGGTGGTTTGGGATTCCCATCTCTTTTAAGAATTTTCCACAGTTTATTGTGATCCACACAGTCAAAGGCTTTAGCATGGTCAGTGAAGCAGAAATAGATGTTTTCTGGAATTACCTTGCTTTCTCTGTGATCCAGTGGATGTTGGCAGTTTGATCTCTGGTTCCTCTGCCTTGTCTAAATCCATCTTGTACGTTGGAAGCTTACGGTTCATGTACTGTTGAAGCCTAACTTGAAGGATTTTGAGCATTATCTTGCTAGCATGCGAAATGAGTACAGTTGTATGGCAGTTTGATAATTCTTTGGCACTGGAATGAAAACTGACCTTTTCTGGTGGTCCTGTGGCCACTGCTGAGTTTTCCAGATTTGCTGGCCTGTTGAGCACAGCACACTGGGCTCTTGTTAGATATGTGACTCACAAATATTTTTCTCTTCTCATGTAGGTTGCCTTTTCATTCTCTTGTTAGTGTTCTTTACCACACAGATACTTTAATCTTTATGAATTTTGGTATTTCCTTTTTAAATTTTGTTGCTTATTGTTTAAATGTCATGTCTAAGAACTCATTACCATAGCTGAGGTCTTGAAGATATACCCTTTAATTTTTTCCAAAGAGTTTAATGTTTTGAGGTCTTATATATACGTTATTAATTCATTTTGAGTCAGTTGTTGTGTATGGTGTACAGTAGGGGTCCAGATTCATTATTTTACATGTGATATGAATATCATTTTCTTAGCACTATTTGTGGAATAGACTGTTCTTTCCCTATTGAATTGTTTTTGCACACTTTTAAGAAAGCAGTTGTTGATAGATACATGTGTTCAGTTTTGGACTCTCAGTTCTTTTTAATAGTAAGTTTTGAAATAGGGAAGTGTGAGTCTTTCATGTCCTTCTTTTCCCAAGGTTATTATAACTATTGTGGATTCCTTGCTGTTCTGTATGAATTTGAGGATTGGGTTTTCCATTTCTACAAAAAAAGCTGTTGGAATTTTGATAGGGATTGCATTGAATTTGTAGATTACTTTGGGTACTCTTGATGAAAGTAAATCTTAGAATCTGTGAACATTTGATGTCTTTTCACTTATTTAGGTCTTTTAAAATTCCTTTTAATCATATTTTGTAGTTTTCCCTGTACCAATCTTTAACTTCCTTGGTTAAATTTATTCCTGGATATTTTATTCTTTTAGACCGCATCATAAAGAGAATTATTTTTCTAAGAGCTTTTTCAGATTGTTCTTTGCTAGTGTATATAGCAAATATAACTGAGTTTTGTGCATTGATCTTTTATCCTTCAACTTTGCTGAATTTATTAGCTCTAATGGTTGTTTGGGGTATGTGTGTGTGTGTGTGTGTGAATTCCTTAGGATTTTGTATATGATCTTGTCATCTGGGAATATGGATAGTTTCGCTTCTATTCCAGTTTTGATGTTTTTTTCATTTCTTTTTCTTGCCTAATTGATCTGCTAGAATTTTCTATATAATGTTGTGTAGAAATGGCATAAGTAGGCATCCTTATCTTGTTCTTGATCTTAGGGTAAATAAAAGCTTTTAGTCTTTCATAATTGAGTATGATTTAGTTCTGAGTTTTTCATAAGTGTCTTTTATCATGTTAAAGAAGTTCCTTTTTATTCATAGTCTATAAGTATTTTTTATCATGAAAGGTTGTTGGCTTTTCAGATTCTTTTTCTGCACCATTTGAACAGATCATATTTTTTTGTTTGTTTTGTTTTTCCTTCAGCTTATGAATGTGGTATAATGATTCCTCTTTGTTGAACCCCCTTGCAATCCTGTAATATTCCACTTGATCATGCCATATACTCCTTATATGTAGTTTATTCCATACTGCTAGTGTTATGCTGAGGGCGTTTCACCTTTCTCTGTAACGTGAATAGGTCTCTAGTTTTCTTTCCTTGCGCTCTGTTTGTCTGACTTTGTTATCAGGGTCATAGTGACCTCATAGATGACTTAGGAAGTGTTTCCTCTTCAGTTTTTTGGAAATGTTACAGAAGAATTTGTATTAATTCTCTTAATGATTGGTAGAATTTAACAGTGAGGCCATCTCATTCTTTTCTTTGTTGGAAGCCTTTAGATTACCCTTTTGATTGCTGATGCAATCTTTTTGCTTGTTGTAAGTCAATTTGAATTTCCTATTTTTTTCTTGAGTCAGTTTCTGCAGTTTGTTTTTTAGGGATTTTTCCATTTCATCTGGGATACCTAATTCATTTTCATGTAATTGTTCATAACATTATTTTTATATTTTTATTTGTATAAAGTCAGTAGTGATATCCCTACTTTCACTTCTGACTTTAGTAATTTGAGTCTTCTCTCTTTTATTCTTCGTCTAGCTAGAAGTTTGTCAATTTTGTTAGTCTTTGTGAAGAAGCAACATTTGGTCTTGTTAATTTTACCTTTTTTATTCTGTATTTTATTAATTTTTACTCTAATTTTATTGTTTTCTTCCTTTTGCTGGCTTTGGGTTTAGTTAGTTCTTTTTCTGTTCCTTAAGGTATAAAATTAGATTAATGGCTTGAGATCTTTTGTCTTTTAAAATGAAGATATCTATAGCTGTACATTCATTTTTGGTAGTGAAAAAATCTTTTGTATAATTTTAGTGTTTGAAAATTTATTGAAACTTGCTTTGTGGCTTTGTAGAATGTGTTATCCTAGAGAATATTCCATATGCGCTAAAGAAGAATACATATTTCTGTTGGGAGTGGAGTGTTCTGCAAATGTCTGTTATATCTAGTTGGCTTATAATATTTTTCAAGGTTTTTATTTCATTATTGATCTTCTTTCTAGTTGTTCTGTTCCATAGTGATGGTAGGGTATTAACATCTCCAACTATTATTGTGTAACTGTTTCTCCTTTCTGTCAAAAAATTCTGTCAATTTTTTCTTAGTACATTTTGGAGACTCTGTTATTATTATCTGTATGTATATTGTTTTTATATCTTCTGAGGGTTGTCCCTTTTATCAGTATATAATACCCTTTTAATTATCCTATAATTTTTTTTAAATTGAAAGCCCATTTTATCTCATATTGGTACAACCACCCAAGCTCTCTTTTCGTTAGTGATTGCCTGCATATCTTTCTGTCCTTTTACTTTCCACCTAGTTTTGTCTTTGAATCTGAAGTTAGTCTCTTGCAGATCACCTTTAGTTGAGTCATGTCTTTTTATTACTTTTGCTAATCTTTGCCTTTTAATTGGTGTGTTTAATCCACTTATACTTAAAATAATAACTGATAAAGAAACATTTAATTGTGCCATTTTGCTGCTTTTTTAATGTGTTATCTCTCCCTACCCGCTGCCCTATTTCTTCATTATTGCCTTTCGTGTTTGACTTTTTTATATTGTACTGACTTGATTCCTTTCTAATTTCCTTTTTGGTATATTTTTAAGTTTTTCTGTTTTGAATTAATACCAGCTTCAGCAGTATACAGCTATGCTTCTATCTCTCTTCCTTTATGCTGTAATCACATGTTGTGCCTTTATATATTATGTGCCCATTAACATAAATTTATAGTTATTGTTTTGTGCATTTTTCTGTTAAATCATATAGAAAAAAGAGGAGTTACAAATGAAAAGTACAATAATACTGGCTTTAATATTTACCTGTTTACCAGTGTTTTTATTTCTTTGTATAGCTTCCAGTGACTATCTAGTGTCTTTTCATTTCCCACTTAGCGTTTCTTGAAGCATAGATCCAGTAGTGATAGTCTCCTTCAGCTTTTGTTTATCTAGGAAAATATTACTCAGTTTTTTTCCTTTGGTTCACAGTTTTAGTTTTTCACTTTAAATATGTTATCACACTGTCTCCTAACCTTTATATTTTCTGATGAGAAATTAGCTTTTAATCTTATTGAGGATTCCTTATACATGAAATACTTTTCTCTTGTTATTTTTAAGGTTCTTTTTGGCTTTTGATAGCTTAATCATGGGCTTTCCTGGTGGCTCACTGGTAAAGAATCCACCAGCAGTGCAGGAGATGTGAGTAGGCATGGGTTTGATCCCTGGCTCGGGAAGATCCCCTAGAGGAGGAAATGGCAACCCACTTCAGTATTCTTGCTGGGAAAATCCCATGGACAGAGGAACCTGGCAGGCGACCGTCCATAGGGTCACAAAGAGTTTGATATGACTGAGCGACTAAGCATGCACAGCTTAATCATAATGTGTTTTGCTTTCATTTATTCTTCTTGGAACATATTGAACTTAATGAACATGTGGTTTCTTATCTTTGGTCAAATTTAGGAAGTTTTTAAGGATGTTTTCAGCTATTATTTCATAAAATATTTTTCTCTTCTTTCTTTTCCTTCTGAGACTCCCTGTTCTGCATGTACTGGTACACTTATTGTGGTCCCATATTATCTCTTAGGCTCTGTTCATTTTTCTTTATGTTTCTGAGACTGGATAATTTTAGTTGGCCAATCCTCAAGTTCTCTGATCTTTCTTGTGCCTGACTAAAGTTGCTCTTAAAATCCTATAGCTAATTTTTCATTTCAGTTATTGTACTGTTCAGTTCTAGATTTTTTTGTTGTTTTGTAAAATAATCTTTATCTCTTTATTGATATTCTCTATTTGTTCACACGTCTTCTTGCTGGTTTTCATTAGTTCCTTTTTTATGGTTTTTATTGAGTTTTTTGAGCATATTTAAGATAGTTATTAAAAGTCTTTCTCTAGTAAGTCTGATTTCTGTTCTTTCCTTATAGATAGTTTCTATTTGTTTCTCCTTTGAATGGACCATCCTTTTTGTTTACCTGCATGTGTCATAATTTATTTTGAAAAGTGGCATTTAAAATATTGTAGCTTGGTAACTTGGGAAGTAAGATTCTTCCCCATTACTCATGGCTTGTTTTTGTTGCTTTCTGTGGGTTGTAGTTTTCTGTTTGTTTAGTGACTTTATAAACTATTTTTGTATTTTATTTGGTTATGAGGGGTTTCTGTCTTAATCTGCTAAGGCTACTGAAACAAAATAATGAAAAACAGAAATCTATTTTTGCACAGTTGTGAAGGCTAGAACTCTGAGATCACAGCGCCGGCACAATTGAATTCTGATAACTCTCTTCTGATTTGCAGATGACCAGCTTCTCACTTTCTTCTCCTATGGCCTTGAGAGACAGATGAGGGAACTAGAGCAAGCTCTCTTTGTCTCTTGTAAGGGGCACTAATCCTATCATGAGGGCTCCAACTTTATGACCTTGTCTAAACCTAACACGATGTTGTGATCACTCACCTAGAGCCAGACATCCTGGAGTGTGAAGTCATATGGGCCTTATGAAGCATCGCTATGAACAAAGCTAGTGGAGGTGATGGAATTCCAGCTAAGCTATTTCAGATCCTAAAAGATGATCCTGTTCAAATGTTGCACTCAATACGCCAGCAAATTTGGAAAACTCAACAGTGGCCACAAGACTGGAAAAGGTCAGTTTTCATTCCAATCCCAAAGAAAGGCAATGCAAAAGAATGTTCAAGCTATGCACAATTATACTATTCTCACATGCTAGCAAAGTAATGCTCAAAATTCTCCAAACTATGCTTCAACAGTACATGAACTGAGAACTTCCAGATGTTCAAGCTGGATTTAGAAAAGGCAGAGGAACCAGAGATCAAATGCCAATATCCAATGGATCATAGAAAAAGCAAGAGAATTCCGTAAAAAATCTGCTTCATTGAGTATGCTGAAGCCTTAGACTGCGTGGATTACAACAAACTGAAAAATTCTTGAAGAGGTGGGAATACCAGACCACCTTACCTGCCTCCTGAGAAACTTGTATGCAGGTCAAGAAGCAACAGTTAGAACCAGACATGGGACAATGGACTGGTTCAAAATTGGGAAAGGAGTACGTCAAGGCTGTATATTGTTACCCCTGCTTATTTAACTTGGATGCAGAGTACATCATGTGAAATGCTGGGTTGGATGAAGCACAAACTGGAATCAAGATTGCTGGGAGAGATATCAATAACCTCAGGTATGCAGATGACACCACCCTCATGGCAGAAAGCAAAGAGGAACTAAAGAACCTCTTGACGAGTGTGAAAGAGGAGAGTGAAAAAGCTGGCTTGAAACTCAACATTCAGAGAACTAATATCATGGCATCCGGTCTCATCACTTCATGGCAAATAGATGGGGAAACAATGGAAACAGTGAGAGACTTTTTATTTCTTAGGCTCCAAAATCACTGTAGATGGTGTTTGCAGCCATGAAATGAAAAGGTGCTTGCTCTTTGGATGAAAAAACTATGACCAACCTAGATAGTGTATTAAAAAGCAAAGACATTACTTTACCAGTGAAGGTCCGTCTTGTCAAAGCGATGGTTTTTCCAGTGGTCATGTATGGATGTGAGAGTTGGGACCATAAAGTAGGTTGAGTGCTAAAGAATTGATGTCTTCTAACTGTGATTTTGGTGAAGACTCTTGAGAGAGACTTGCAGAGAGATCAAACCAGTTAATTTTAAAGATAAGCAGTCCTGAGTATTCTTTGGAAGACCTGATGCTCAAGCAGAAGTTCCAGTACTTTGGCCGCCTGGATGGGAGAGCCGATTGAGTAGAAAAGACCCTGATGCTGGGACAGATTGAGGGCAGGAGGAGAAGGGGACGACAGAGGACGAGATGGCTGGCATCACCTACTCAATGGACATGAGTCTGAGCAAGCTTCAGAAGATGGTGAAGGACAGGGAAGTCTGGCGTGCGGCAGTCCCTGTGGTCTCAAAGAGTCGGACACGACTGAGTGACTGAAGAACAGCAAAACCTAATTACCTTCCAAAGGCTCATCCCCATGCATCATCACACTTAGGACTTCAGCATATAAGTTTGAAAGGGGTTAGGAGGATATAAACATTTTGTGTGTAACAGTATCTGAAATCTCTTTTTCTTTAGCTGTGACCTGCTAGTGTTATGAGAGAGATTTCCTGAACACCTAGATTAACAAAGAAAATAAGAAGAAAGAGAGAAAAGGAAGAAAGGAAATTATTTCTTAGTCTTTGCAGGCTGGCTCTGTGTTGGAGCACTCTAACACTCAGCTGGGTTGTGTGAAACTCCATGTTAGCCTTTATTTCCTGCTTATGCTAAGCCTAGAGATGAGCCAGTAGTTTTCTGTGAGTAGGTGTCTTACCTTGGACATGTGCATGTCCTTCTAAATTCCCCAAATGTTTTTCAGTGCCCTAATTTCCCAAAGAAATTCACTTTGCAGCTTTTTCTCCAGATTTTAGACATGTCTTATTTCACTTAACTGTAATATTTTGTCCCAAAAGGCAGTGAATTTTATTTTTTTTTCTTTTAAAATATTTATTTTTATTTACTTACTTGATTCTGCTGGGTCTTAGTTGTGGCACGTGGAATCTTTAGTTGCACCATATGAACTCTTAGTTGTGACATAAGGGATCTAGTTCCCCGCCCAGAGATTGAACCATGGACCCACCCTTTTATTGGGAGCACAGAGTCTTAGCCCCTGGACCACCAGGGAAGTTCTGGTAGTGGATTTTTCATTTTCTTTAAATTTTTTTTCAAAAAATTGCCCCTTGATAGCTACTTTTCTGTCTGAAGAGATGCAAATTGATCAAAGGAGAATGCCTTCAATCAGTCCTTGAGGTAGCCCCACACAGGTCACAATAGACAAATTCTTTGAAAACAAAGTATACTCTGCTCCCTGTAGAACTAGGGTTGAGGGTCCAACCATTGGAATGTGGGCTGGTGCATTCAAGATTGTTATTGACCGAAGAATGAAGAAGGGGGAAATAGAAATGCCTTAAGGTTTTCATATTGTTTTTAAGTCACCTTTATCTTGTTTCAGTATTTGCTTGGTTGACATAAAGCTTTCACCACTTTTCAGAGTTTTGGCAAATTTGATTCTGACAGGTTTTGCTCAGTTGATGTATGTTTCTATGGAGGGATGGGCTCTTAGAACTACCTCCTCCACTTTTTTCCTTTTTTTTTTTTTTTTTTGAAGAAAAATAGTGTTGTCATTGAAGAGGTATATTTTTCTTGTGCTTTCTGGTAATTTCTGTGGTTAGACTTGCTCTCTACTCCTGTAGTTTTTCTTTCTACTTCCTCCTGTGTAACTTCTGCTCTGTCTTAACTGTCAGTTCAGGTCAGTTCAGTTGATCAGTCATGTCTGATTCTTTGTGACCCCATGGACTGCAGCATGCCAGGCCTCCCTGTCCATCATCAACTCCCAGAGTTTACTCAAACTCTTGTTCATTGAGTTGGTGATACCATCCAACCATCTCATCCTCTGTTGTCCCCTTCTCCTCTGGCCTTCAATCTTGCCCAGCATCAGGGTCTTTTCAAATGAGTCAGTTCTTTGCATCAGGTGGCCAAATTATTAAGAGTTTCATCTTCAACATTAGTGCTACCAACGAACACCCAGGACTGATCTCCTTTAGGATGGACTGGTTGGATCTCCTTGCAGTCCAAGGGACTCTTTTAAAGAGTCTTCTCCAACAGCACAGTTCAAAAGCATCAATTCTTTGGTGCTCAGCTTTCTATATAGTCCAACTCTCAAATCCATATATGACTACTAGAAAAACCTTGGCCTTGACAGACCTTTGTTGGCAAAGTAATGTCTCTGCTTTTTAATATGCTGTATAGGTTGGTCATAACTTTTCTTCCAAGGAGTAAGCATCTTTTAATTTCATGACTGCAGTCACCATCTGCAGTGATTTTGGAGCTCCTCAAAATAAAGTCTGCCACTGTTTCCACTGTTTCCCCATCTATTTCCCATGAAGTGATGGGACCAGATGCCATGATCTTAGTTTTCTGAATGTTGAGCTTTAAGCCAACTTTTTCACTCTCCTCTTTCACTTTCATAAGAGGCTCTTTAGTTCTTCTTCACTTTCTGCCATAAGGGTGGTGTTATCTGCATATCTGAGGTTATTGATATTTCTCCTGACAACCTTGATTCCAGCTTGGGCTTCATCCAAGCTGTGTTTCTCATGATGTACTCTGCATACAAGTTAAATAAGCATGGTGGCAATATGCCGTCTTGACTTACTCCTTTTCCTATTTGGAACCAGTCTGTTGTTCCTTGTCCAGTTCTAACTGTTGCTTCCTGACCTGCATACAGATTTCTCAAGAGGCAGGTCAGGTGGTCTGGTATTCCCATCTCTTTCAGAATTTTCCACAGTTTATGGTTATCCACACAGTCAAAGGCTTTGGCATGGTCAATAAAGCAGAAATAGATGTTTTTCTGGAACTCTCTTGCTTTTTCGATGATCCAGTGGATGTTGGCAATTTGATCTCTGGTTCCTCTGCCTTTTCTAAAACCAGCTTGAACATCTGGAAGTTCACAGTTCACGTATTGCTGAAGCCTAACTTGGAGAATTTTGAGCATTACTTTATTAGCATGTGAGATGAGTGCAATTGTGCGGTAGTTTGAGCATCCTTTGGTGTTGTCTTTCTTTGGGATTGGAAGGAAAACTGACCTTTTCCAGTCCTGTGGCCACTGCTGAGTTTTCCAAATTTGCTGGCATATTGAGTGCAGCACTTTCACAGCATCATCTTTTAGGATTTGAAATAGCTCAACTGGAATTCCATCACCTCCACTAGCTTTGTTTGTAGTGATGCTTCCTAAGGCCCACTTGAGTTCACATTCCAGGATGTCTGGCTCTAGGTGAGTGATCACACCATCGTGATTATCTGGGTCATGAAGATTTTTTTTGTATAGTTCTCTGTGTATTCTTGCTACCTCTTCTAAATATCTTCTGCCTCTGTTAGGTCCATACCATTTCTGTCCTTTATTGAGCCCATCTTTGCATGAAATGTTCCCTTGGTATCTCTGATTTTCTTGAAGAGATCTCTAGTCTTTCCCATTCTGTTGTTTTCCTCTATTCCTTTGCATTGATCACTGAGGAAGACTTTCTTATCTCTCTTGGCTATTCATTGGAACTCTGCAATCAAATGGGAATATCTTTCCTTTTCTCCTTTGATTTCCTCTTCTCTTCTTTTCACAGCTATTTGTAAGGCCTCCTCAGACAGCAGTTTTGCTTTTTTTGCATTTCTTTTTCTTGGGGATGGTCTTGCTCCCTGTCTCCTTTACAGTGTCACCAAGTTCTTTCCAGAGTACATCAGGCACTATGTCTGTCAGATCTAGTCCCTTAAATCTATTTCTCAATTCCACTGCATGATCGTAAGCAATTTGATTTAGGTCATACGTGAATGGTCTAGTGGTTTTCCCTACTTTCTTCAATTTAAGTCTGAATTTGGCAATAAGGAGTTCATGATCTGAGCTACAGTCAGCTCCCGGTCTTGTTTTTAGTAGCTTTTATTAGTATTTGGATCCTTTGTATTATTCCTGTCTCTCCTGTAGCTTAAAATGAAGATTCCATTTTTAAATGTGTTGCTTGTTTTGCTTTTTTATGTAATTTAGGATTTAAGCTGTTCCTTTACCCTCCAGAATTCCCTCTTGATGTTTGTAGTCAGCCCCTATTCCCACCTGATAACCCTGGTAATCATTAGTATGTTTCCTGTTCTTATAACTTTGCCTTTTCTATAGTGTCATATAAATGAAATCATATAGTGTGGAGCCTTTTGAGTTTGGCTTTTACATAACAGTTGAGATTTATCCACATTGTTTTGTGCCGTTAATAATTTGTTCATTTTTGTTGCTAAGTCATTTTCTAATGTATGAATGTACTTTGAAGGCTATTTGGGATGTGTTGTGTTTTCAGTGATTATAAATAAAGCTGTTATAAACATGTGTAATTTTCATATGAACATAAGTTTTTATTTCTTTTGGATAAGTACTTAGGAGTGGAATTACTGTGTCATAACTTTCTAAGAAACTGCTAATCTGTTGGCACTGTTTTTCAAAGTGGCTATATAATTTTGCTTCCAGCAGTGTATGAGAGTTCCAGTTCTTCTGCATTCTTCCCGTCACTTGATATTGTTTGTACTTTGGATTTTTGTCACTCTACTGTATGGATATTATATCTCTCTGTTTTGCATTTCCCTAATGACTAATGATGTTGGATATTTTTTCATGTTCTTATTCTCATGTATATTTTCATTAGTAAAGTTTCTGTTAAAGTGTTTTGCTATTGTATAAACTGAATTTTAAGAATTTAAAATTCTTACATTCTGGTTATTCATCTTCTGTTACATGTATTTTGCAGATATTTTCTCCCAGTGTGTGGCTTGCCTTTTCATTCTCTTTTAACAGTGCCTTTCAAAGAGCAGTAGTTTTTCTTTTTTTCAAAACTTGTCTTTATTCTTTTTTGCCTGCACTATGTGACTTTCAGAATCCAGTTCCCCAGTCAGGGATCAAACATGGGTCCTCAGCAGTAAAAGTCCTGAGTTCTAATCACTGGACTGCCAGGGAATTCGTGAGCAGTCCGTCAGTCAGTTCAGTTCCTCAGTTATGTCTGACTCTTTTCGATCCCATGGACTGCTGCTTGCCAGGCTTCCCTGACCGTCCATCACCAACTCCCAGAGCTTGCTGAAACTCATGTTCATCGAGTTGGTGATGCCATCCAACCATCTATTCCTCTGTCATCCCCTTTTCTCATGAGTGGTAGTTCTTTTATTTTTTTTCAGTATCTTTTTTTTAAAAAAACTTTTAATTGGAGTATAGCTGATTAACAATATTGTGATTGTTTTAGGTGAACAGTGAAGGGGCTTAGCCATACATATCCATGTATCCATTCTCTTCCAAACTCCCCTCCCATCCAGGCTGCCACATAACTGAGCAAAGTTCCCTGTGTTATACAGTAGGTTTTTGTTGGTTATTCATTTTAAGTATAGCAGTGTGTATCTATTGATCTCACACTCTGTAACTATCCCTTCCCTCATCCTTCCCCCTGACAACTATAAGTTTGTTCTCATTAAGTCTGTGAGTCTCTTTCTGGTTTGTAAGTTTATTTGTATCATTTCTTTTTAGGTTCCACATATAAAGGATGTCATACGATATTTCTCCTTCTCTGTCTGACTTATTTCACTCAGTATGACAACTTCTAGGTCCATCCATGTTGCTGCAAATGACATTGTTTCATTCTTTTTAATGGCTGAGTAAGAACTGTGTATATGTACCACATCTTTTTTATCCATTCCCCTATTGATGGACATTTAGGTTCCTTCCATGTCTTGGCTATTGTTAACAGTGCTGCAGTGAACATTGGGGTGTATATATCGTTTTGGATCATGTTTTTCTCTGGATATATGCCCAGGAATGGATTGAGGGGTCATATGATAGCTCTGTTTTTAGTTGTTAAGCAACCTCCACACTGTTCTCCATGGTGGCTGTACCGATTTATATTTCCACCAGGAGTATAGGAGGGTTCCCTTCTCTCCACACCCTCTCCAGCATTTATTGTTTGTGAATTTTTTGATGATAGCCTTTTTGGCTGGTGTGAGGTGATATCTCATTGTCACTTTGATTTGCATTTCTCTCACAAATAGTGATGTTTGACATCTTGTCGTGTGCCTCTTGGCCATCTCTTTGTTTTCTTTGGAGAAATGTCTGTTTTGGTCTTCGTGAGTGGTAGTTCTTAATAAAGTCCATTTTATCAGTGTTTTGGATTGTACTTTTGCTTTTGTCTCTAAATGTCACGGAGATTTCCTTCTATGTTTTCTTCTTAATATAGCATTAGAAATAGAATGAATCATATATGTAATACATTTTTTTAGTGTCCACGTTAAGAAACAGAAAAAATAAACAGGTAAAATAAATTTAAGTGTGTTTTATTCAAGCCAATATATTTTATTTTTTATAATATCGTTTGTTTATTTAGGCTGTGCTGGGTCTTTGTTGCTGCATGGGCTTTCCTCTAGTTACGGGGAGCAGAAGCTACTCTTTCATTGAGGTGCGTGAGAATCTCATTGTAGTGGCCTCTGTTATTGAGGAGCACGGGCTCTCGGGCGCATGAGTTTCGGTAGTTGCAGTTCCTAGGCTCTAGAGCACAGATTCAGTAGTTGTGCTGCGTGGGCTTAGCTGCTCTGCAGCATGTGGAATATTCTCTGACCAGGGATCTAACCCTGTCTCCTGTATTGGCAGGTGGACTCTTTACCACAGAGCCACCAGGGAAGCCTTTAAGCCAATATACTTTAAATGATTATTTCAACATTTGTTCATTAGAAAAATTATTAATGAGATACTTTCTATTTTAATCTTTATACTAAGTCCTACGCTGGTATTATTTAACACAACACATCTTAACTCAGTTGAACTACATTTCAAGGGCTCACCAGCCATATGTGTGTAGTAGCTACCATATCCAGCGGCACAAATTTAGAGGCTTTGTAGCTTGGGGTTTTGCTTTATGTCTGTTATTTATTTATTTAGATATGTATGTGTTTATCTCCACTGTATTTGTTACTAATATAACAAAAGTTAAAGTAGCTCATTCCCAGTTCTCCAGTGGCTCTTATTCCTCCCTTTTGCCCATACAACTCCGACCTCTTTCCTTGGGGCCAGTTCAGAACTGAATCTGTTCACTGCCATTTTCACAGACGACGACGAGTGACACAGATGTAGGGAAAGAAGGTTGGGAGTGGGCAACAGTACTGTCTAGGTTCTACCCAAAGATAGGCCAGGGGGAGAGTCACAGAATTCAAGCAAAAGGGCTGGTGACCTCACAGAGATGTAATCTTAAGTAAAATGGGCTGAAGAGGATATAAAAGAAAGAAAGAAAAACTGAAAGTGAAGTCACTCAGTCGTGTCTGACTCTTTGCGACCCCATGGACTGTAGCCTACCAGGCTTCTTCGTCCATGGGATTTTCCAAGTAAGAATACTGGAGTGGGCTGCCATTTCCTTCTCCAGGGGATCTTCCCGACCCAGGGGTTGAACCCGGGTCTCCCGCGTAGCAGGCAGACGCTTTGCCGTCGAGCCACCAGGAAAGTGGAAGAGGATGTAGGGTGGGCCCGTCTGATGCTCAGAGGGCACCTCTTGGGCCTGTGTCAGACCCAGAGAGATTGGCACTAGAAGAATGGGGAGGGCCAGAAAGGCAGTCTTGTGTGAAGTTTCATAATTTTTCCATGTTGGGAGGTGGGAAAAGTCTAGACAGTACAGTGGCCTCACTCAGTTGGGCAGACGAGTACTATACTGTCGAAAGTGACAAAGATTGTGTGAACACTGAGAACGGCTATGAGGGGACGCTCAGTTTCAGAAAGTATACTGACCAGAGACCATAGTAGTGGGGATCATGCTATTGGTGCAGAGACTATGAAACTTGAAAACATGAAGTATAGCCATTCAGAGAGCATGACTGCCAGTCATTCAAACTTGACCCGGGATCGGACCACCTGGTCAGTTTCACAGAGCCGCTGACTTTATTGGGTGTAGGGGTGGTGACATATAAAGAACTTAAAAAACAAGCAGCTAGAAGGGAACTGCCCTATGCCTCTCAGGAATTATGGGCAACTCTGGAGGCTGGGTAGACAGATGAATAAGAAACAGCACCAAAGAAGTTTCCTGTTCAGCAGTCATTGGCTAGGGTGAAGAGGATCCATGAGGCAGTTGAACAGAGCAAAGATGGGGTCCTGAAAATAAGTCTCTGGAGGCTTGATCAGAAGTATGTACACTGCACACCAGTGATGAAACACAACTTTGGACCCCAAGTAGGGGAGGTGGACATGGGAGTGGGTGTCACTGACTGGTTGTTGGAACAGCCCCACACTAGCCATTACAGGGCCACAGGGAAGTATATGGCTGGTAGGTTACAGAGGACTGTGGGAAGGCACAGTCTCACAGAGGGGGTCCATTGATGCCTGCGTGGTAGAAGACAAAGAGCTAAGTCCCCATATGATATGAACAGTGGACCTTTTTGGCAAAGCGTCAGCAGACAGGGCAGTTGAATCTTGCCTTTCATAACCTGGGGTCCATCCGTGGATGGGCAGGTATTCTTAGTAAGAGACCAGCTTGTGAAACTTCGAGGATTTCTCCCTTCTTTGTAAAAGCCTCCCTGGAGGGATCCCTGTGCCCTGGTCCAGGAAAAGGCAGTTCAACATTGGCCCCCTACCATCTGTGACCACGTGAGCCAGATCTGAGGCTTAACCCTTCTCCCTGCCCCAGGGAGGAGATGGGAGACTGAGCAGTGCTGGAATCATCGTGAAGAGCTGACTTGGAGTCACCAGGGTTTTCCTTGCCATGACAGGAGGGCCTCAAAGGCTAGGTAGTCTGATGGACTTTCAGCCCTCTCCAGTCTCCTCCTGCTCTGGCAATGAGGGCTGCTGCTGCTGCTTTCCTTTCAGCATTGTGGTTCTGGCAGTGGCTACAGTGAGTATTTTGTCTGTTATTATTTTGAGTTAATTTTTGAATAAAGTGCAAAGTATGGATCAAAATTCATTTTTTTAAACACATGATCATCAGAAGCTGTTTAATAGAAGTTGTCCTGGGCCAATAGAGATGTAGTGATCATCCTGGGCTCCAATCAGCATTTAAATATACTTTATTAGTTTATTGTCTTTTACTTCAGTGTAATGTTAAGTTATATTGTAATGAACAATTTTCAAACCGTGTAAAATGCTTAGAAGTGTTAGGCATTTAGTGTCTTGGCTTTGTTCACATACCTGTTTAAACTTAAATTGCACATTATGCTGTTTATTTCTTTCAACGCTCTCCATTCCCAAAATTCTATCTAAAATTCTTACTTTGTTTTCAGGCATGTACTGGCATTGAAAATATTGATGAAGCTATTACATTGCTTGAACAAAATAATTGGGACTTAGTGGTAAGTGCTTTTTTCTTTTTTCCAGCTTTATTGAGA
Organism: Odocoileus virginianus; assembly: GCF_023699985.2. Lineage (NCBI taxonomy): Eukaryota > Metazoa > Chordata > Mammalia > Artiodactyla > Cervidae > Odocoileus > Odocoileus virginianus. Next base: position 76,173,310 of record NC_069678.1, read on the forward strand.
TATACTTGAGAAACAACATTGTGTAAGTGTAAAGTATACAGTGTGATGATTTGATGTGCATATATATTGCAAACTGGTTACTACAGTAAGGTTAGTCAACACATTATTCTTTTAGCAACTTTCAACTATGTAATACAGTATTATAACTATAGTTACCATGCTGTACATTGGACTCCCAGGACTTATTCATGTTAAAACTGGAAGTTTGTAACCTTTTGACCACCTTCACCATTTTCCACCCACACCTAGCAACTATCACTTTACTCTGTTGTTATGATTTGGTTTTCTTTGTAGATTACACATATAAGTGAAATCATGCAGTATTTGTCTTTCACTGTCTGACTTATTTCAAGTGCTTTTTTCTTTATTTGGGCTTCTCTGGTGGCTAGGATGGTAAAGAATCTGCCTGCAGTGCAGGAAATGGGGGTTCAATCCCTGGGGCAGGAAGATCCCCTGGAGGAGGAAATGGCAACCCACTCCAATTCTCTTGCCTGGAGAATTCCATGGACCAAGGAGCCTGGTGGGCTGTAGTCCATAGGGTCGCAAAGAGTTGAATACAACTGAGCAACTAACTCTTTATCTTGACAATGAAATTTTATGAATTCTGGAATGTCTTTAGCATTACTTATAGGTGGTTCAGCATATCATACATGGTCCATCTATAATTCTAATCTGAATGAGGACAATCTAAATGTCATACATATAATATGAAGTTCATATTTACTTCAGTATTAAATTGCTAAATTATTATGAAATCTTAGGTAATTTCAATTATCTTTGAACTTCTCTTACTGTATATTAAGCTTCATTTTCCCTTGTAGTATTGTGGTAGAGATGTTTGGAAGGAGAGGGAAGTCAGACTTCTTGAATGTCTGAATAAGTCTACTTGATGTTTCTGCTTCTCTTGGGGTGGAGGTGGGGGGCCTTACTGATGATTACTCTTTTCTAAAGCTATTAAAGAAGTGGCATTGTGCTGTGGCTTACCTTATGGACTTCAGGCAGTTTATTATAGAAGTGGTTAATTTTTTTTTTGGAGAGGGATTGGGCAGTAACTCAGAAGGCAAGGCCCAGCATAGCACTGCACACTGACAAAATTGTATTTTATTTACAATTGCAAAGCAAACTAAAAATAAATTGTACAGTAGTATAGGAACAGTGTTGGTTGTGTTGGGATGACACATATCTCTCAGTGCCTTTGAAATCCTAAAGAAGTCTAAATTAGAATTTTGAAGAAATGCTAATTTTCAAAAGTCAAAACTCAGGGTAATAATAGAGCTGAGATTACATGCGTAGCTATGTTCAAGTCCATACATAGATTTATATAATTAACTTAATTATCTATATGTTTTGTGTAGATTTGCCACTAGTAATTTGTAAAGGCTAAATTAATAATCACATTTAATTCCATCATTTAGAGATAGTTATTGTTTAACTTTTTTGTGTTATTCCAGAATGTTTTATTTTAATTATATGATTTAAATTTTTTTTAATGCAAATTAAAGTTTTCTACTCCTACTGTTTTGTAGTCTTGAGTTTTTCACTGAATGGGCTATCATGAATGTCTTTCTGTTTGAGTAAATGTGACCGTTCATCATTCTTTCTAATGTTTAATGTTTGGCTGGTGCTTTATGGTGTGGTTATAGCAGAGTAATTTGACCAGTCAGTCTTATGTTGTTAGATAGTTAGAATTTCTGTGATATTTTGGAATTATATATGTTAGAGGATATTCTTGTACATTCATCCTTGCATATTTAACCTACTGTTTTCCTGGAAGACAGTGAATAAATTCAGTTAATAATTTGAGTTTCTGGGTCAAATTATACACATATTTTTAGTCTTTTGGATAATTATAGTTATATTACCTTCCAGATTGGTTGCGCTAATTTAAATTTCTACTGACTTATATACATTTTTAGGGTTGCCTGTTTCATTATCTTATTTTTTCATGTTTTAGCACTTGTCAAAGTTTATAAATATTTGTATGGCCTGACTTCAAAACCATGCTTTCACCACTGTGATTCTCTTAACAAAGCATGATAGAGGTGACATATTCCTGATTTCTATGTGGTGGAAGGAGGAAAGGACAGTAGCTTATTTGAAATAATATCACCAGGTTTCTTGTCTTGCAATTTCTTTTGCAATAGCAAGAACATTGCTTTATTTAGTATGTATATTTTTAGAGTATCTCTTGGAGAGGCCAATGCAAATTACTGGTTAAGGTTAAAAATCTCACCAAGCCACTCATGCATGGTATTGGAGTAAAGGGAGGTTGTATATTGGGAGTAATGGACTACAGGTCTTTGAAGTAAGAATTACAATTTTTGGGGGAATGGCTATAAGTTCTTTCCTGTCTGCTTCATATTGGTCTGTTTCATTAGTTTTGAAGGTCAAATTCTTACTGAATCTGGCTATTTTCTCAACCCAATAATCTAGAATATTGCAAGAGGAGGATTTTCCCAGGTAGTTAAATAATGGAATGGTACAGAAATTCTCCAACTGTGAGTTAAAATTTGGAAAAATATTCAAATAGCATTTGGGCTAAAAACAGTGATGCTGTCTTTTCTGCAGAAATGCAGTCTTATACTTTGTTGGGCCCAAACATCCTTTGTTGGGTTATCTTTCACAGTTTTAAACTGGCTTTTTTTTTTTGAAATATTTGTCTTAGCTGGCTTTTCTTTGCACATAATCCACTTTTATTCACAGTAAACGATTGCTGTGCTGTGTAACTATCTTACTCCTTAAAAGTTCTCATTTACATTGTTTTTATGTAGAACTCACTTTACATTGTGGCTTTTAATGAACGAAGCAAGTATTTTGAATAATCCATTACTAGTTCAAACTTTCATTAGGATGATGAAACTTTTTATGTGGTGTTTTATATATTTTGTCTGTGCATTGTATTTTGTGTTTTTAAATTATGATTATCACTACTTTGTATTTTATGGGCCTTGTGGAAGAGGTTGCATAGTTTAAGTTGTTAACTTAGGACATGTTTGTATTTCAGATTTGCTATACGTATCAGTTAGACATCTCCTCCAGTGTTTTTGTGCATATTTTACTAGAGGTGTGGAGAGGAATGTAAGTTGGGCATCACGGTCTGGAATTGTAATGAAATTTAAAAGTTCAGTAACAGAAAACTCATTCTGTTGGTACTGAATGCTTACAGTTTACCCAGATTTACGCGCAATACAATGGAAGCTTAAAAACATGTTAACACTATATGGTGTCTGAAGTGTACTGAGAAGTTGGTAAGACAGGTGGTCTTTTATACATGCATATTATACTCAGAAATGGGTATAATTTCCTGAAAAAGTAATGATTGCAAATATTGTTGCCATTTTATAGATTTAAACATACAAATAAAAAAGAACTTTGTATGAAAGCCCAGTCCTAGCAACTTTAATTATTAGTCACTTTCTCTGATCGTGTACATTATTTTCATTATATAGCTGTCCACAGAACAGTGCTTCCAAACCCAGTGTTTTAAGTGTCCTATAATTGACTGCTTATTTTGGGGGCAGCTGCAGTTTGGCTTATATATGCTAAATTCTGAAAACAAAATAACATCAACTTTAATAATATTGGTAAGCATCTTGAGATACTGATCCACTTGATGTGAATCCTGTAGTATTACTCCCGGTATCTCTATCTACTTCAGACTACATTTTTCACGTTGTTATGCATTTTTAGTTAAGATTAATGTCATTGCAGTGATTCCTCCTTTGCAGACAAGTATTTTCAATGTACATCCAGGAAGGTGAATACCTAAGGAAGAATTATTAGCAATGAATTAGAATCTTTTACCAAAGAATTGCCTTCTTACATGGAAGCATGCTGCATGATCACTGTATATTATAAATTATAAATCTGGGCTCCAGTATTGACCCATTGCTCATATTCTGTTTTCAGTATAGAAGATTTGGGGCCAGTGGAGAGTAGTAGTCTGTGCAGCTTGTGTTTATTTTGAGTAATCAAAATATGAGGCAGCTAACTATCATGGTAAACTCATTGCATTCATCTTCAATCAAGGACTCTGACTTTCAAACTTCTTGTTACAATTTTATTCAGTGTGGCCTAGGCCAAGTTACTTCTCTTAGAACATCATATAAAATTAAGGAATTTGGACTAGTTTATACTCAAGATCTCTGAAACATTAAATATTTATGAAGAGTCTACTTATTTCTTAATTTCTAATAATATTCTATAAAAACAGTCAATTATGAATTATAGTACAAGTAAATATTTTAATGGAACTTGATAAGTTTGAAACACTTGTGCATATTATCATTTTGATTAATCCTTTTAACAGCTTTATGACATAGATAACGGACAAGATGCTGTGCTAGTTGTTTCATGGAAGGTCTATACATATGAAACTCCTTCAATAAATTAATATTTCCACTGAGCTCTAGGAGATCCAGGGGAAGCTATTTGATGGATACTTAACCCAATGCTAAGTGAAATAAAGTACAAGTAAACATTAACCTAGCCATACTGCATTTTAAGTACTCCATGCTCTTTGGAAATGATTTTTGAACTTTGCACTCAGTTTCTGCTCTAATTTGCCGCCTGTGCTGACATAGCTGCTTTGTTGAAGAAAGGCTCTATTCAGAGTGCTTGTATTTATCTTTAACTACATGTCCCAACTTAGGGCAAAAGTGAAGCAAATCACCGTGTCCAATTTTGGATCATTACTGAATTTGTAGTCTTCAAAGATAATTTTGTATTAATAGAAGTTTATAGTAAAGACAGTAAATCTAAGGAGTCAAACCCAAGGAAAATTATGCACATCATCTGTCTCATTTTGAGATTCATTGAGGTGCTTTGAGACATTTCCATTCTATCAATTTTCACTTTTGAAGAAATGTGTTTTAATAATTATCCTGAAATGTGATAGAACAATTTCTTCTTCTACCTTACTCAAGATGTGGCTATAGAGTTCCTCGAATGTGCATTGCTTTGCTACTTTATACAGTGTTAGGAACACCTGCAGTTTTATGAATGAACCAGTCTAACCAGTGACATAATGAGTCTCTGTCATCGTCAGAAAGCAGCCAAGCATTGAGTGCTGGGCTTCATCAGTGGCCATTAGACACTGGCTTATATCTGCACAGATCTTTGCTGTGACAAAAGAGATTTTACTGTGAAGGAATACCTCATCATATCAGTTTCTCCTCCTTTGCTGTAGCCTTCTTTGTTTCCCTGGTTTTATGGGACTATAAGCGCTTTAAAATTCTACAGAAGTTTTTAGTTTCTCAGTTTGTAATTTGACCATCATCCACCCACCTCTACCTTCTCTCCTTTTATTGAGGGTCTGCTTTGTGCTCGGTGTCATGTCAAGTGATTTACCTACATTATTTCATTTAATCTTCCCAGCAGGTAGATATTATCTTTAAGGTGGATAGATAGATATTATCTTTATTTTATAGATGAGAAACTGAGGCCCAGTGCTTTAAGTAAATTGTTCATGTTCACTCAGCTGATAAGGGGTAAAACTGTGGTTTTGAACTTGGGTTTCCCCTTTAAAATTTTAATAGCTTTAATATTGTAGTTTTAAGGTTACTAGATTTTCTGCAGTGTGTTAATCTTTTCTGAACTCCTGTACTTTTTTGTCACTCACAGCTTATTTCACGTTGTCAAATGAAAGAGCTTTTGCTATAATTACATAGTGGTAATTTAAATATGTTTATGCTCTGATTTCAAATAGGTTCTAATATTCTGGAGGAAAGAAAGTATGTTTCTTATTAATTTTGCTTTAGCATATGGTAGTTGCTTACTAAAATGTTTGACTGATATTGTTAGCATACTTATTTTTAAGTCTGTTTTCCATTTCCATTATTTGGATATTGGAAAAGTCTTTGCTATTCAGACTTGTGACTCTTATTGCTGTCAGTCTTCCTTATCTGGCAAACATAAGATTTGAGGAAAGAGGGAAAGAGGGAGGCCCAGTTATATAAGGAATAGATTGGACTGATTTCATTATCTTGTGAATAAAATTTAGATGGTTTCTACCTGCTGTGGCTTTTTGAGAAATATTATTCACAAAGAAATCCTTTTCTTTGCAAGTTTTTTTCTTGGCATCTCAAAAATAATTTTTTGTCTCCTATTTATTTCTGGTTGTACTATTCTACTGTAAAGAAAGCTCTAATCCAACCTCTTTGAAGTTTTTCACAGTTCTGCCTCTCAGGAGAAAACTAAGTGTGATAAAAGATCAGTTCTACTTAATGTATCATTAAGTGGATATGAAAGAATTGTTTTCTGCCTCTCAAAGGAAAACTTGAGTTTTTACAAACATGAAATTCTCAGTTCACTAGACTTACAGTTTGGTTCACATGATTAAGTCAAAACTGTTTGAGGCCCACATTTTCCCCCAGACTGCAGCTTAGCTTTCTGCTTACTGCTTTATTGGCTTTTGCTTCATATGTTACTTTTCCTTTGGATGTAATCTAGTTCTAGTTCTAGAACTACTCTCATTACATACATACATACTCTATTACAGACATCTCCTCTTTTATAAAACCCATGATAGATGAAAGTTCAGAGGGTTTAAGACTTGGTGAGAATGTGGTATGTTAATCACCCAGCAGGGAATGATATGCCCATTGTTAAGTGAAATTTGGAAATATGGCTTAATATTTATTGATTTCTGGTACTACTTATCTAACCTATGATTTAGAACACAGGTACACTCTTCAAATGGAGCATGTAGTAAGGAGTCCCCTTACTGCTATGAAATTAAGCCAAAGGCTATGACTTGAACATTTAAAAGAAAGTAAAAATGTACATGGTTTTGTTTTTAAAGTTGTTCAGTTCAATTAGATGTAGTTTGATCTTGATATTTTACAAAGCTTGCTAACTTACAAGTTAACTTCATTTGAAAAATGGGTTTATTTTCAACTGAATGCCTTGATATTATATGTAACTAATTTATTTCTGTTTCTGGAAGTGGTTTATTTATTTTTTATTTTTTAATTTATTTATTTTAGTTGGAGGCTAATTACTTTACAGTATTGTGGTGGTTTTGCCATACATTGACATGAATCCGCCATGGTGTACATGTGTCCCCCATCCTGAACCCCCCTCCCACCTCCCTTCCCATCCCATCCCTCTGGGTCATCCCAGTGCACCGGCCCTGAGCACCCTGTCTCATGCATCGAACCTGGACTGGCGATCTGTTTTATATATGATAATATACATGTTTCAATGCTATTCTCTCAGATCACCCCACCCTCACCTTCTCCCAGAGTCCAAAAGACTGTTCTATACATCTGTGTCTTTTTTGCTGTCTCACATATAGGGTTATCGTTACCATCTTTCTAAATTCCATATGTATGTGTTAGTATACTGTATTGGTTTTTCTTTCTGGCTTACTTCACTCTGTATAATAGGCTCCAGTTTTATCCACCTCATTAGAACTGATTCAAATGTATTCTTTTTAATGACTGAGTAATATTTACTGGAAGTGGTTTGAACAAAATATCATTGCAGCACAAAATAAGTGGTCTGGTGATTACACCTGTAAATGTGATGACTTGCTGTTCTTTCTGCTGGTTTCAAGGATTAGCTGACATAAATCAGTGTGTGCTTGGAAAGAAAAAGTAATGTGGTATTTTAAATTACTATCTTTAGAACTTTGTATTTATACTGACAATTTTTAAATAATTTGCTACTTAATGGCAATATAGTTTCTTAAAAAGTTTAGTTGTATTTCTGTCTTTAAGTAAAATTTTGCTTAAAATGTTCACATAAAAGCATTTATAGTTCCTTCCTATGTATCCTGTGGTTTGCATTTTCTTCATTTCCTCTTACTTATATTTCTTATTAAACATTTTTTTTTCCGAGGTGAGAATGCTGATGATCTACTCTTCAATCTTTTAATAATCTATTTTTGGCTTTTGTTGTTTGGTTTAGGTTTTGTTTAACTTGATAACTTAGTAATTTTTTAACTATATATTTTGGGGTCCTCATTTAATACTTCTTTCTCTTGTGGGCAGATTACTGTCAAACACAGAATTGCTGTATGTTTTGAAAAAAATGATAGCCAAGCTTAAACTCTCTCCATAGTAAACAGTGACAAACATTGTTTCATAGTTCCTGAGATATTAAGGTATTCTTGAGAAACCTGTATGCAGGTCAGGAAGCAACAGTTAGAACTGGACATGGAACAACAGTCTGGTTCCAAATAGGAAAAGGAGTACGTCAAGGCTGTATATTGTCACCCTGCTTATTTAACTTATATGCAGAGTACATCATGAGAAACACTGGGCTGGAGGAAGCACAATCTGGAATCAAGATTGCTGGGAGAAATATCAATAACCTCACATAGGCAGATGACACCACCCTTATGGCAGAAAGTGAAGAAGAACTAAAGAGCCTCTTGATGAAAGTGAAAGAAGAGAGTGAAAAAGTTGGCTTAAATCTCAACATTCAGAAAACTAAGATCATGGCATCTGGTCCCATCACTTCATGGGAAATAGATGGGGAAACAGTGGCGGACTTTATTTTTCTGGGCTCCAAAATCACTACAGATGGTAACTGCATGCATGAAATTAAAAGACGCGTACTCCTTGGAAGGAAAGTTATGACCAACCTAGACAACATATTAAAAAGCAGAGACATTACTTTGCCAACAAAGGTCCGTCTAGTCAAGGCTGTGGTTTTTCCAGTGGTCATGTATGGATGTGAGAGTTGGACTATAAAGAAAGCTGAGCACAGAAGAATTGATGCTTTTGAACTGTGGTGTTGTAGAAGACTCTTGAGAGTCCCTTGGACTGCAGGGAGATCCAACCAGTCCGTCCTAAAGAAGATCAGTCCTGGGTATTCCTTGGTAGGACTGATGTTGAAGCTGAAACTCCAGTACTTTGGCCCCCTGATGTGAAGAGTTGACTCATTTGAAAAGACCCTGATGCTGGGAAAGATTAAGAGCAGGAGGAGAAGAGGACGACAGAGGATGAGATGGTTGGATGGCATCATGAACTCAATGGACATGGGTTTGGGTGGACTCTGGGAGTTGGTGATGGATAGGGAGGCCTGGCGTGCTGCAGTTCATGGAGTCGCAAATAGACACGACTGAGTGAGTGAACTGAGCTGAACTGAACTGAAGACTAAGTATGCTCTGTGTTAGTCATTGGTTCGATCCCTGAATCGGGAAGATCCCTTGGAGAAGGAAATGGCAACCCATTCCAGTATTCTTGCCTGTGAAATCATATGGTCAGAGGAGCCTGTCGGTCACAGTCCATGGGGTTGCAAAAGAGTCAGACATGACTTAGAAACTAAACAATTTCATTATGAATGAGTTTCCATAACTCTGGAGCATGTATAACAACGTGTGTAGGGCATAAAGGGCATAAGAACATCTAAAAATACTAGGGATTTACAGAAGAGTTGCAGAATACTGCAGTGTTCTTGATACCCTTCATCAGACTTCTAATGTTAACATTTTGCATAAACACAATACAATTGGTATAGTACTATATTTTGGTACTATTATACTGTTGATACAATACTATTAACTGAACAACAGACTTTATTTGAATATCACTAGATATTCTATTAATGTACTTTTTTTGGTTCAGTATTTGATCTAAATTCCACAATGCATTTAGTTTTCATGTGTTTCTAGCCCTTTCTAGTCTGTGATCTTTTTTTCATGACCATGACACTTTTGGAGACCATGACATTTCAGATATCATGCAATATATTGCTAAGTTTAGATGTGTATGATGTTTCTCATGATAGACTAAGCTTATACATTCTAGGCAAGAATACCACAGATGTAATTTTGTGCCTTTCTCAGTGCAACAGGAGGTACATGATGTTAATGTGTCTTATTATTGATGGTGTTAACTTTGACACTTGGTTAAGATGATGTCTCCCAGGTTTCTTCACCTTTGTAATTAGTCAATACCATGTGAGGAGATACATTGAGATGATACACATATCTTGTTTTTTCACTAAACTTTTGCCCACTAATTTTTTCTCCTCTGTTGATTTATTGTAATATCTCTTCTGAAATGGTTTTTTAGTAGATGTCCTAGGTTTTAAAATACAATCTTTAAGCCACCAAAATCTACATTTAAATAAAAAGATATTGCTTCATGTGTAGTGTGATGGTCCTATACCATTGTATTTCCAATTCTTCTCACCTATTGTTTGTACTGTTGTTCTCATATGTTTTTGGACTTCCCTTGTGGCTCAGATGGTTAAGAATATGCCTGCAATGTGGAAGACCTGGGTTTGATCCCTGGGTTGGGAAGATCCCCTGGAGGAGGGAAAGGCTACCCACTCCAGTAGTCTGGCCTGGAGAATTCCATGGACTCTACAGTTCATGGGGGTCACAAGAGTCGGACACGACTGAGTGACTTTAACTTCTCATATATTTTAGTTTTGCATATGCTATAACAAATAATATGTTGCTACAATTTTTCTTCAGATAATTATCTTTTAGAGCAATAAAATATAAGGAAAAATAATTAAATTTTAATTGTATTTGTTTTATTTCTTTCTGTAGGTTTAAGTTTTTATATGGTATCATACTTCTGCCTGAACTACTTCCTTTATTTCTTGTAGTGTGGGTTTGCTGGCAATAAATTCTCATAAGCTTTTTCAGTCTGAGAAAGACTTTATTTTGAAAGATTCTTTGAAAGATTCTTTCACTGGTATGGAATTCTGGACTGAATTTTTTTTTTTTCCTTACCCTCTACCTTTTTAAAGATGCCATACTGTTATCTTCTAGTTTGCTTGGTCTGTGGAGAGAAGTCCATTGCTATTTTTATAGTTGTTCCTTTGTTTGTAAAGTCTTTTTCCTCTCCTGTGGCTGTCAAGATTTTCTTTTTGTTTTTCGTCAGTTTGACTGTGATCTACCCAATGGGGTATGTGTGTGTATGTGTGTGTGTGTTTGTGTGTGTAGCTTTTGTAATACAGCTTGATGTTCTTAGATCTGTGACTTTGAAGATTTTTTTCTTTTTGAGACTACATTCATGTAACATACAGTTAAAGTATATAGTTGAGTGGTATATAGTGTATTCACAGTGTTGTGCAACCACCAGCTCTCTTTAGTTGGTTTTTAAAATTCTTGGTTATTATGTTTTCCTGCTCTTTTCTTTCTTTCTTATCCTTCTGTGTTGCATATATTAAATAGTGCAATTTGGTGTTCTACACATCTTTAATGCTCTGTTCTTTCCCTATTTTTTTTTTCTATATGTTTCAGTTTGAGTAGCTTCTCTAGACCTGTCTTCCAAGTTCATTGATTCTTTCCTTGTGTCAATTTTACTGATAAACTTGTTGAAGATATTCCTCATCTGTTACTGTATTATCATTTTTTAAAAAATTTCTAACATAGCCTCTTTTAACTATCTCCTGTTTTAACCCCCCCAAATTTTTTTTCATGTGATCTTATATGTTGTCCTTTTTTCCCATTAAAGCCTTTAATATTTCGATCATATGCATTTAAATTCCCTGTCAATTTTAGTGTCCTATCTAAGTAGGTTTCTGATTATTGCTTGTCACTTGCAAATGTGCTTTACATGGCCTTTTGGCATGCTTTGCAATTTTTGTTGAAAGCTGGACATTTTATGTAGGATAGTAGTTGTTCAGTTGCTCAGTCATATCCAACTCTTTATGACACCATGACTGCAGCACGCCAGGCTTCTGAGTCCTTCACCATCTCACAGAGCTTGCTGAAACTCCTGTCCATCGAGTTGGTGGTGCCATCCAACCATCTTATCCTCTGTTCTCCCCTTCTCCTCCTGCCTTCCATCTTGCCCAGCATCAGGGTCTTTTCCAGCGACTTAGTTCGTCACATCAGGTGGCCAAAGTATTGAAGCTTCAGCTTCAACATCAGTCCTACCAGTGAACACCCAGGACTGATTTCCTTTAGGATTGATTGGTTGGATCTCCTTGCAGTCAGAGGGACTCTCCAGAGTCTTCTCCAAGGCTTCAACCACAGTTCAAAAGCATCAGTTCTTCGACACTCGGCCTTCCTTATTGTCCAGCTCTCACATCTGTACGTAACTGCTCAAAAAACCATAGCTTTGACTATATGGACTTTGTCGGCCAAGTGACGCCTCTGCTTTTTAGTACATTATCTAGATTTGTCATAGCTTTTCTTCAGGGAGCAAGTGTCTTAATTTTATGGCTGCAGTCACCATCTGCAGTGATTTTGGAGCCAAAGAAAATAAACTCTGTCACTGTTTCCATTGTTTCCCATCTATTTGCCATGAAGTGATTGAACTGGATGCTAATCTTAGTTTTTTGAATGCTCAGTTTTAAGCCAGCTTCTTCACTCTCCCTTTCACTTTCATCAAGAGGCTTTTTAGTTCCTCTTCACTTTCTGCCATAATAGTGTCATCTGCATATCTGAGGTTATTGATATTTGTTCTGGCAATCTTGATTCCAGCTTGTGCTTCATCCAGCGCAACATTTTGCATGATGTACTCTGCATATAAGTTAAATAAGCAAGGTGACACTGTATAGCCTTGATGTATTCCTTTCACAGTTTTGAACCAGTCCATTGTTCCATGTCTGGTTCTAACTGTTGCTTCTTGACCTGCATATATGTTTCTCAGGAGGCATGTAAGGTGGTCTGGTATTCCCGTCTGTTGAAGAATTTTCCACACTTTGTTGTGATCCACACAGTCAAAGGCTTTAGCATAGTCAATGAAACAGAAGTAGGTGTTTTTCTGGAATTCTCTTGCTTTTTCTATGATCCATTGGATGTTGGCAATTTGATATCTGGCTCCTCTGTCGTTTCTAAATCCAGCTTGAACATCTGAAAGTTCTCAGTACACATACTGTTGAAACCTAGCTTGGAGAATTTTGAGCATTACTTTGTTAGCATGTGAAATGAGTGCAGTTGTGCAGTAGTTTAAACATTCTTTGACACTGCCTTTCTTTGGGATTGAAATGAAAACTGACCTTTTCCAGTCCTTGGCCACTCCTGAGTTTCCCAGTGTGCTGGCATATTGAATGCAGCACTTTCACAGCATCATCTTTTAGGATTTGAAATAGCTCAACTCGATATCCATCACCTCCATTAGCTTTGTTCGGAGTGATGCTTCCTAAGCCCCACTTGACTTCACCCTTCAGGATGTCTGGCTCTAGGTGAGTGATCACACCATCGTGGTTATCTGGGTCATTAAGATCTTTTTTGTGTAGTTCTTCTGTGTATTCTTTCCCCTTGTTCTTAATCACTTCTATTTCTGTTAGGTCCATGCTGTTTCTGTCCTTTATTGTGCCCATCTTTGCATGAAATATTCCTTTGGTATCCCTAATTTTCTTGAAGAGAACTAGTCTTTCCCATTCTGTTGTTTTCCTCTGTTTCTTTGCATTAATCACTTAGGAACGTTTTTGCTTTTTTATCTCTTCTTGCTATTCTTCGGAACTCTACATTCAGATGTGTATATCGTTTCTTTTCTCCTTTGCCATTTGCTTTTCTTCTTTTCTCAGCGATTTGTATGTAAGGCCTCCTCAGACAACCATTTGTCCTTTTGCATTTCTTTTTCTTGAGGATGGTTTTGATCACCACCTCCTGTATAATGTTACAGAACTCCATCCATATTTCTTCAGGCACTCTTGTCTATTAGATCTAGTCCCTTGAATCTATTTGTCACTTCCACTGTATAATTGTAAGGGATTTGATTTAGGTCTTACCTAATTGGTCGAGTGGTCTTCCTTACCCTCTTCCATTTAAGTCTGAGTTTGGCAATAAGGAGTACATGATCTGAGCCACAGTCAGCTCCTGGTCTTGTTTTTGCTGATTGTGTGTATTTTCTCAATCTTTGGCTGCAAATAATCAGTCTGATTTTGGTATTGACCATCTGGTGATGTCCATGTGTATAGTCGATTCTTGTGTTGTTGGATGAGAGTGTTTGTTATGAACAGTGTGTTCTCTTGGCAAAACTGTTAGCCTTAGACCTGAATCATTTGTACTTCAAGACCAAACTTGCCTGTTACTCCAGGTATCTCTTGACTTCCTGCTTTTGCATTCCAGTCCCCTGTGATGAAAGGAATCTTTTTTTGGTGTGTGTTCTAGAAGGTCTGTAGAACCGGTCAACTTCAGCTTCTTTGGCATTAGTGGTTGGGGCATAGACTTGGATTACTATGATGCTGAATGGTTTGCCTTGAAAACAAACAGCATTCTGTTTTGAGATTGCAGCTGAGTACTGTCAGGAAACGTTTAACGGGAGGATTCCTGTGTGCTGTTTTCTGTCTCTCATAAATCCTCTGTTCCTTATCAGTTCCTGGTAACAGGAATGAGTGGAATGGCTCGCTGCCCCCAGGACTGAGGTCATAGGATGAGACACATGCATGGATTTCCTTCAGTAAACATTCTCCTTATGGCAAAACTGCTTAGTCATGACCCTCTTTCTTGAGATATGAATTGTCTTCTGACCTTATGACTGGTGTTAATTCCTTGTTCCCTTGATAACCGTTGCTGTACATTTGGTTTTCTGATCTTCATCATTGTCAAAAGAAATTCCTTGTACAACAGCCTATGTATACTCACAAAAAGATCATTAAAACACCCTTGCTCCACCAGAGACTTGGGTCCCCGTGTCTTTCTTTCTCTTTCTCTCTCTCTCTCTCTGCCCCCCTCCCTCTGGCTAATTCTCTGGAGCGAGGAAACCTGCCGAGCTCACTGTCCTGCCCGGGCTTTCAAGACCTCCTCGAGAGGGTGCCCTGTGCCTCTGTGAGCAGTACAAGCCCTGTCCTAGGGCTTTATTAGTTCTCTGCGTAACCCAGGGAATATTAGCTTCTTTCTCTCACTTTTTTATCGTCAACTCTGGACCACCAGGTTCTGGTCCATTAAAGGACCCCAAGTACTGCATTTCAGACTCTTGTGTTGACTATAAGGGTTACTTAATTACTTCTAAGGGATTCTTGCCCACAGGAATAGATAGAATGGTTATCTGAATTAAATTCATCCTTTTTGGTCCATTTTAGTTTACTGATTTCTAAAATGTTGATGTTTACTCTTGCCATCTCCTGTTTGACCACTTCCAATTTACCTTGATTCATGGACCTAACACTCCAGACTCATATGCAGAATTATTCTTTACAACATCAGACTTTACTTTCTCCACCAGATGCGTCCATAACTGGGTGTTGTTTTCGCTTTGGCTCAGCCTCTTCATTCCTTCTGGAGCTATTTCTCTGCTCTTCTCCAGTAGCATATTGGGCACCTACTGACCTGGGGAGCTCATCTTTCAGTGTCATACCTTTTTGCCTTTTCATACTATTCATGGGGTTCTCAAGGCAAGAATACTGAAGTGGTTTGCCGTTTCCTTCTTCAGTGGACCATGTTTTGTCAGAACATTCCACCATGACCCATTCATCTTGGGTGGCCCTGCACGGCATGGCTCATAGTTTTGTGGTCCATGTGATCAGTTTGGTTAGTTTTCTGTGATTGTGGTTTTCATTCTGTCTGCCCTCTGATGAATGAGGATAAGAGGCTTGTGCAAGCTTCCTGATGAGAGGGACTGGCTGTGGCGAAAACTGGGTCTTGCTCTGGTTGTCTAGGCCATGCTCAGTACGTCTTTAATCCAGTTTTCTGCTGATGAGTGGAGCTTTGTTCTCTCCCTGTAGTTTGGCCTGAGGCCAGACTAGGGTAGGGGTTGGTGGTAATGGTGACCTCCTTCAAAAGGACTTGGACCAGCATGCTGCAGCCCCCAAGACTGTTGTAGTCAGTGCCACTGACCCCCAGAGCAGGCCACTGTCAACCCCCACCTCCACTGGAGACTCCATGACACTCACAGGCAAGGCTGGCCCAGTCTCTTGTGGCATCACTGCTCATTTCTCCTGGGTCCTGCTCCAACAAGGTTTTGTTGTGCCTTACAAGGGTCTGTTTCCCCAGTCCTGTGGTCATTTTGTAGTCAAATCCCACTGGCCTTCAAAGTCAGATTCCCTGGGGTTTCTCAGTCCCTTTGCCAGATCACCGGGTTGTGAAATCTGTTGCAGGCTCTAGAACTTTTGCAGCAGTGCGAGAACTTCTTTGGTATAATTGTTCTCCAGTTTGTGGGTTGTCTGTTTGGGGTCTCTATAGTTTGGCTAATGGCGACTTCCTTCAAAAGGTCTTATGCCAACATGTCACGGCCCCCAGGACTGCTGTAGTCAGTGTCATTGACCCTGTGGCAGGCAGGCCACTGCTGACCCATGCCTGCCCAGGGTACCCTCAGACCCTCAAAGGCAGGTCTGGCTCAGTCTCTTGTGGAGGTCACTGCTCCTTTCCCTGGGTTCTGGTGCACACAAGGTTTTGTTTGTCTCTGCTGAGTATAAAGTTTGATTCTAAACTTGATTACACCCCTCCTACTGTTTTGTTGGGACTTTTCCTTTGCACTTGGATGTGGGGTATCATTTTTTGGTGGGATCCAACATTCTCCTGTCGATAGTTGTTCTGCAGCTAGTTGAGAATTTGGTGTTCTCACAGGAGAAGATGAGCGCATGCCCTTCTACTCTGCCATCTTGACTTACTGCTAGGATAGTAGAGACTAAGGTAAATCTTGGGTTAGCCACAAGTTCTTTTGGGACGTTATGGAAGAACCCAAACAAAGTTAATGGCCAACCCAGTATTTTATGTCTGGAAATTGACATGCCTTTCTTAATGCTAAGACTTTAGTGCAGGTGTTTGAATTGATCTGATTTTTTTTTTTTTGCTTTTTTTTTTCATTTATTTTTATTAGTTGGAGGCTAATTACTTTACAGTATTGTAGTGGTTTTTGTCATACATTGTGATCTGATTTTGAGTTGGGTTGTGCTTGAGACTCATTTCTCCAGTGGCTTTTGCTCAGTATACCAAGGCCTTCAAATTCTTCTCAGGTGGACTTACCTGGTGGTCCACTGGCCAGAACTCTTGTGCTGCCATTGCAGTGGACCCAGGTTTGACCCCTGATCAGGAAACTAGATCTCACAGGCTGCCCCAAAGTTTGAAGGTCCTGTGTGCCACAAGTAACCTGGTGTGGCCAGATAAATAAACATTAAAAAAAAAAAATCTTCTCCTGATACATAGTGTTTAGGGTGTCAACTGATTTGGTAGAGATTATTTTTTTTTGGGCTACGCAGCTTGTGGGATCTTAGTTCCCCAAGCAGGGATTAAATCCAGACCCTCAGCAGTGAGAGCATGGAGTTCTAACCGCTAGTCCACCAGAAAATTCTGAGATTTTATTTTTTTGAATGCTCACTTTGCCCTTAATTTTTGGTTTTTTATCTGAGCTGTGCTTCAGTTCAGTTCAGTTGCTCAGTCATGTCCGACTCTTTGAGACCCCGTGAACTACAGCATGCCAGGCCTCCCTGTCTATCACCAACTCCTGGAGTTTACCCAAACTCATGTCCCTTGAGTTGGTGATGCCATCCAACCATCTCATCCTCTGTCGTCCCCTTCTCCTCCCGCCTTCAATCTTTCCAGGCATCAGGGTCTTTTCAAATGGGTCAGCTCTTTGCATCAGGGAGCCAAACTATTGGAGTTTCAGCTTCAACATCAGTCCTTCCAATGAACACCCAGGACTGATCTCCTTTAGGATGGACTGGTTGGATCTCCTTGCAGTCCAAGGGACTCTCAAGAGTCTTCTCCAACACCACAGTTCAAAAGCATCAATGCTTCAGTGCTCAGCTTTCTTTGTAGTCCAACTCTCACACCCATACATGACTACTGGTAAAAACCATAGCCTTGACTGGATGGACCTTTGTTGGCAAAGTAATGTCTCTGCTTTTTAATATGCTGTATAGGTTGGTCATAACTTTCCTTCCAAGGAGTGAGTGTCTTTTCATTTCATGGCTGCAATCACCATCTGCAGTGATTTTGGAACCCCAAAAATAAAGTCTGCCACTGTTTCCACTGTTTCCCCATCTATTTCCCATGAAGTGATGGGACCAGATGCCATGATCTTAGTTTTCTGAATGTTGAGATTTAAGCTAACTTTTCCACTCTCCTCTTCCACTTTCACCAAGAGGCTCTTTAGTTCTTCACTTTCTGCCATAAGGGTGGTGTCATCTGCATATCTGAGGTTTTTAATATTTCTCCTGGCAATCTTGATACCAGGTTGTGCTTCATCAAGCCCAGTGTTTCTCATGATGTACTCTATATATAAGTTAAATAAGCAGGGTGACAATATACAGCCTTGACGTACTCTTTTTTCCTATTTGGAACCAGACTATTGTTCCATGTCCAGTTCTAACTATTGCTTCCTGACTTGCATACAGGTTTATCAAGAGGCAGGTCAGGTGGTCTGGTATTCCCATCTCTTTACAGTTTGTTGTGATCCACACAATCAAAGACTTTGGCATAGTCAATAAAGCAGAAATAGATGTTTTTCTGGAACTCTCTTGCTTTTTTGATGATCCAGCAGATGTTGGCAATTTGATCTCTGGTTCGTCTGACTTTTCTAAATCTAGCTTGAACATCTGGAAGCTCATGGTTCACATATTGCTAAAACCTGGCTTGGAAAATTTTGAGCATTACTTTACTAGTGTGTGAGATTAGTGAGATTGTGCGGTAGTTTGAGCATTCTTTGGAATTGCCCTTCTTTGGTATTGGAGTGAAAACTGACCTTTTCCAGTTCTATGGCCACTGCTGAGTTTTCCAAATTTGCTGGCGTATTGAGTGCAGCACTTTCACAGCATCATGTTTTAGAGAGGGTGTATCTCTTGCAAGTTGCCTGTTACTCTGCTTGCCATCTGACTATGGGAACTGGAGGGGCATTCTCTGTTTCTGATAATATTTCAAGCTTCTGCAGGCATTGAGTCCCTGGGCCTTGGATTTGTGACCTTTTCAAAGCTCATGTCTCTCTCCAGATATAGTTCTGAGCCCAGCATGTTTTCCTGCTCCTCTTCCTGGGGCACAGGATTTTTTCCCTTTTCTACTTGGATATCACAAGTGCACCAAGATGACAATGGTTGTTGCCCTTCTCCTCTCTGATTAAGGCTTTTATTTTGTGAAAGAGGCGCTAGAATCCTGGTAGAGTTTCGTGTCCCTCTCGTAGTGTCCTCTTTCTTTCTTCTGCACCATAATAGAGAGTCCCTTAGGACTTTGCCATTTATTTTTATTTTTTCCTCCTCTTTCTTTTTTTTTTCCTTTCTGTGAGCACTTTGTAGTGTTGAAAGAGTAAAAGCCTGCAGGAACTTGCAGACCCCTTCCCTATACTTGTCTTAACTTTCTCACCAGTACATTGCTAGCCTCTACCAATTTGTCAGTCATCCTAGTGTAACTTACTTTAGTAAACTGGTGCTCACATCTTGTCTGTGTCTGACAGGGTTAACCTGTCTTAGATTTTGGGCCAAATTTTTGCCTTGTGATCTTATTTTCTGATGGGTTTCAGAAAAGTCATGTACCTATATGCTCTTGCTCTTTCCCTTATAAGGCTGGAAAGAAAGAAAAGAAAGTGAAGTTGCTCAGTCGTGTCCGACTCTCTGCGACTCCATGGACTGTAGCCTACCAGGCTCCTCCATCCATGGGATGCTCCAGGCAAGAGTACTGGAATGGGTTGCCATTTCCTTCTCCAAGAGTTCGTCCCAACCCAGGGATTGAACCCAGGTCTCCTGCATTGCAGACAGACGCTTTACCATCTGAGCCACCAGGAAAGTCTTATAAGGTGATCGGTCATCCAAGTATTAATGACATAATCATAGTACGAATGATTCACATGTTTATCATATACAATTAAATACATATATGGCTGAAGAGGTTTTTATCAGTAATGCAATACTTATATTCCCACTAATGGTAGAGAATAGACGTTGGGATCAGATTCCAGCAAAAGTAATAGCTTGTGTGTCTTATCCATGGTAAGATATCCATATTTGGGTTGGAAGCAATATACTTTCCAGTTATCTAATGATTCATTGTCATTACCTCGAGAAATCACTGTAATTTCAGTTTGTATTTCTTTCCAAAGAAAGGTTTAATAGATGGTTTTAAAATTTTCAGATGCAAAGTCCTTTCTGTTCTTTTTTTATTAGTAAATTCTAGTTCCATTTTGTTGCATTCAGGAGTATCAGCTAATAATGTTTCTATTTTGTGTCTATTATGTTTCTTATAATCTCACATATAACTGATTTTTGTGGATGTGTCTTTGGCTTTTGAGACAAGGTGTGTTCTGTGTTATAAAATGTAAGAGTTCAGGGTATATATCCATAAGATGTTCTACCTTCTTTTGTCAGTTTGATCTGTCTTTTATTGAGAGTAGTGAGTGTATTTAGCCTCATTATTTAGTATATTTTTTGTCTTTTTAAATTTCCTATAGTTTTTCTTTCATGAAATTGATGGCTTCATTTCATGCATGCATATTCGTAAGAGTAATAACTTTTATTGTGAAATATGGCTTTAAGCATTAGAAAGTGACCTTTTCACATATAATGCTTTGGGCTTAAATTCCCTGATATCAGCAGGCTACCCCTACTCTGTTTCCGTTAACCTGATATTTTAATTTTTTTTTAGTCATTACCTTGTTTTAGTTGTATTTCTTATGTATAGCATGTAGTTGAGTCTTGCTTCATGAGCTGAACTGAAAATGTTTTTCTTTTAATAGTTTAGAACATTCATATTCACTAAATATAATTGACGTGTTTGGTCAGTGCTGTTATAATATTTTGTAACTTGCATACTTTGTTGCATTTGCTATGCTTGCTATGAAATACTATGTGATTTATCAATTTTCAAGTATTCTTTAAGCCTACCTTTGCCTGTATAGCCATCAATATACTTATTTTATTTTCCTTTCCCTTGTCCTTCTTTCACTTATAATTACATTATTTATACTTTTTAAGAACATGAAGATTTATCTATTTGCCTTTCAACTTGCATCCCACCTTTGTTTTAGTGGTGTATATTTATTTGTATTTAAAAATACTCACATATTTTTAAAATACTTGTCATTGATCCTTTTACTTAAAGTTTCTTAGTCATCAGTTGGATGCTGTTTTTCTTGTAGATTTATCAAGAAGGGCTGATTGAAGCATAATTCTTTAAGTTCCTGTGTTATTGAAAACTTTTTCTGTCACCCTGAAATTTGAAAGACAGCTCTTCTGTATGTGAAAATCTTTTGGTTCTTCCTCCCCTCCCCATATTGCTTCATTATTGCTTTGTTTTATATATTGGTTTGAAGAATGATGCTACTCTTATTCTTTTGCCTTTGTAAATTATTGATCTTTTCCTGGAGGCCTTGAGGAATTTATTTTTGAAATTTAATAGTTTTAGTAGAATATGTCTCATTATGAATTTTTCTGAGGCATCCAGTGAGCTCTTCAAGATATAAAGTCTTGTCTTTATTGTATTTCTGGAAAGCTTTCTTAGATTATTTAAGTGGGTTCAGTCGTGTCTGGCTCTTTGCGACCATATGGACTGGAGCCTGCCAGGCTTCTCTGTCCATGGGATTTTCCAGGCAAGAATATGGAGTGAGTTGCCATGCCCTCTCCTAGGGGATATTCCCAAGCCAGGGATGGAACCTGCTTCTCTTATGTCTTCTGCATTGGCAGGCAGGTTCTTTACCATTAGTGCCAGCTGGGAAGATTGTAGTTTTGAATTTTAGATCTATTCCATTCCTTTGTTTTTCTTTTTTAGGAATTTGACAATGTGAATATTATTACTTTGTCTACCACTTCCACTACTTTCTCTCTGATCCTTTTTACCTTTATGTTATTTTCATTCTCTTGGTTGGTTTCTTGCCTTTCTTCAGTGCCTCACATTAAATTTTGTTGGCATGTATTTTCCCTTTGGCATCTTGTGATTTGTTTTTTCATTTCGAAGATAATTTTCTTTCTTTTCTTTCTTGGTAACATCAACTTTCTTCCATTTTTCCATGCCTTTTTTGGGGGGGGATTGTTATTTATAGTTTTTGAATTTTTTAATTCAAGGTGAATTTTCATATCCTCAAATGCTAATTTAAGTATATTTAATATACTATTTGAAGTATGTTTTAGTAGAATATGTCTCAGAGTCAGTCATTATGAATTTATTTAATATACTAATATAAATTTATTTAACTAATATATAAGTATATTTAATATACTATTTGATTTACAGGTTTTTCCTGCTTCATGGTTATTTTGTGGGAAGGAATTTTTCTTAGTAGAAATGTGTGTAATTTCATTTCATGGTTTTTTTCTTTTTGCAATACATCTTATATCTTTGTATTTTCATCGTAATGGTGTGATTTATAAATGGTGTGATTTTTATTTAATGGCGCCCTCTTCTGTCAGTTTGTCAAAGTTCAGATATTTAGCTAGTTTTTTGGCTGATTTGTTTTACTATGTGTGAGGGTGGTAAGGAGTAACAAGTGCTTTGGTTTTATGATTGTCGTTTGCTTCTTTTCCCTTTTACCACTTGGTTGTTGTAGGGAACTTTTCACTTTCTTTTTGCCTTTTTTCTTCTTTGCAGAAGCTATGTGTTTCTTTTTTTTTATTTTTAAAAAATTTTTTTTCCATTTATTTTTATTAGTTGGAGGCTAATTACTTTACATCATTGCAGTAGTTTTTGTCATACATTGAAATGAATTAGCCATGGATTTACATGTATTCCCCATCCTGGTCCCCCCTCCCACCTCCCTCTCCACCCGATCCCTCTGGGTCTTCCCAGTGCACCAGGCCCGAGCACTTGTCTCATGCACCCAACCTGGGCTGGTGATCTGTTTCACCTTAGATAGTATACATGTGTCTTAACTTGTCTTTTAGGTCATGTCTACCCCTTTTAACTTGTGCTTTTTTTTGAAGTTCCTTTCTTGTGATCTTTGCTCTGATCTGTCGATATACTCTTTTTAATGTTTACAAGACAGATTGAACTTAGGCTTTCAGGAAGTAGTTTTAGAGCAGTTTTAATCTCCTTCCCTAGCTTCCCTCTCCTGTGTTTCTCTCATTTTTTTCTGGTTATGTCTTTGGTAGGGTAGGGGTGGGACCAGGAACATTAGAGATCAGGCACTAGGATTTGGTAATTTTTTTTTTATTCATAGTTGTTTTTGAAGTTTCAATATTCTCTTTGTTTAGCTTTATTTTCCCCTTGTTGAACAGTATTGTTATGTATGGTATAATAGTCTGGGTTCAATCAGGATGTATATAATCACAAAGTAGGTTAAACAGGTGAAGTTTAATATAATAAATTATTAACTATGATAAACCAGTAAGGCTAAGATATGAGGAAACTCCATATTGTACTGTGTAGTACTGAGGGAGTGTACCCAAGGATGGACATACTTTGAAGGGAATCATACCTTGATTGAGAAGTTGTTCAGCTCACTCAGTAGAAGAAATGTTCATTGTTTGACCAAGCCAGAAATGGTTAGTATTAACTAGGCAAGTAATTGGCACTCTCTGGTGAGCTGTGTGTGTGTGAAGTCACTTCAGTTGTGTCCGACTCTTTGTGACCCCATGGACTCTAGGCTGCTAGGCTCCTCTGTCCGTGGGATTCTCCATTCAAGAATACTGGAGTGGGTTGCCATTTCCAGAGGATCTTCCTGACCCAGGGATCGAACCCAAGTCTCTTAACGTCTCCTACATTGGCAGACAGGTTCTGCACTAGGGCCACCTGGGAAGCCCCCTGGTGTGCAAATGGAGGAGCAAATCAGCAATCAGTTAGTATGGGTGTACAGTGAGCTTGCATGGAGTTGCAGATCCTCTGGGCACAGGAACGCTGCATGTGGTGGACTGGAGACTTGAAGGAGGGGTGGCATGGTGTGAACCCTCTGACCACAGTCAGGCTGTTCACAGGGGCTTGTAGAGGGAGTCAAGGTGTTGTGGGTAGGCAAGAGATCTTTGAACACTGGTTTTTATATTGAAAGGGCCATGAAAAAATTATCTCTAGGCCTAGATTGCAAGGTTACAGAAAGACTATGTTCTGGGCCCATGTCTGGGGCAGAGTCCACTGGGTGTCCTTATTTCCACATTGCCAGCTCCTGTGTGGCAGCAGGAAACTGCAGGAGAGCCTGTTTCCTCTGAGTATCCTTCTGGTGCTCTCTACTGAGAAAGTTTAAGATTTGTGCTTCCTTTAAAAAAGAGATATTTAAAGGAATTTCATTTCGTTCCATTTTGTTTTGTTCCTTTCCTATTTAGCCCCATCATAGAACATAATTGAAATGTGCATTCAGATCTGAGAGTCAATAAATTGATAAATAACACAGAAAGAAATATTGCATGATAGTTAAGCAGCCATTGTTGGCTTAAGTTATTTGGAAGTCTCACCAAATTTTACATATCTGTACCCTGTTTTTCTTACTAAATCCTATGTTTGCCACACCATCACTTGGTACTTCAAACCTTTCCTTCCTCTCAGCATGTCAAACATTTATCCTGCCATAGGCACCTTCTTATTATAATCTTTTTCTTAACCATTTTATTACCAATCACTGCCCCATCCCTGGTAATCTTAATTTCAGAGATCTGTCTTTCCCACGCCTATCTCTATCTCTTTTCTCACGCCTTTAATAACTAGACTTGAAAGTCCTTCAGGCACACTAGGATCTATAATTGATTGATTCTGCCACCTTTACACTATTTTTCAAATCTTGTGTATCTATCTTTTTCGACTAAAATTTTAACTTCCATCATTACATTGACATTGCTGGAGGATCAGAACTTTGTCCAGGTTTTCTGATGCTGGATTTAGATTTCACTATACTAGAGACAGCAGATGATTTGAGTTAACCCAATTCTGTTGATTTTTCTTTTTTTTTTTTTTTTTCTACTTGCAAAGGCAGTTGATAGTGCCTGACTAAAGAAGTGTATTAAGATTTGAGGTCATGTCCAGATTTAGTAGGAAAAAGTGATACAAGTGCTTCTAAATACCTACCATGGACATATATTTTTCATTGTAACCACATTTATTTCGGAGTGTCTTAAAAATCAATTGTGTTCACTAGTAATGAAGTTCAAGTAGCAGTTTTAGGCTTTGGTTTTAATCAAAGATAATTGATATTGCTTCTCTGCTCCCACCACCTGCCATGATGTGTTCTATGAAGCTAATATATAACCCCAAAGTGAGTTTATCTGCTTCACTTATTAATTGGTTAAATATATTGAGCCCTTACTGTGTGCTGGCACTTTTCCTAGGCACTGGGAATATAGCAGTGAATAAGACCAGGAAGTCTTACTGGAACTTGCAGTCTTGGGTGGGTGGGAGCCATAATATCTGTAAATAAATTTGTAAACATGCAATATAATTTTAGAAAGTAATACCAAACAGAAAGAAAACCAAACAGGACTGGAGACATAGAGAGGGCTCTTTTATATTGTGGATTCAAGTAACGTTATTTTATTGGGTAGCATTTTAGTTGATACCTGGGAATGAGGAACCAGTTATGTAAAGATACAAGGAAAAAGTTTTGCAGAGACAGAAGGAAGAGGAAATGTAAAGACCCTGAGGTAAGAGTCAGCATGTGTTTGAGGAAGAGATGGAACTCTGGTGTGGCTATAGTTAGCAAAGGGAAGAGATAATAAGAAGGCAGAACAAGAGATAGGGACTCGAATTTGTAGGACTCTATAGATGGAAATTTTATGTGTAGCAAGAATATTTCAGCTTGATAACTCATAATCTAAAAGTTATTGTTGTTGTTCAGTTGCCCAGCTGTGCATGACTCTTTGTGACCCCCATGCCAGGCCTCTCTGTCCCTCACCACCTCCCTAAGTTTGTCTAAGTTCATGTTTGTTGCATTGGTGATGCCATCCAGCCATCTCATACTCTGATGCCCTCTTCTCCTTCTGCCCTCAATCTTTCCCAGCATCAGGGACTTTTCAAGTGAGCCAGCTGTTCTTATCAAATCACCAAAATACTGGAGTTTCAGCTTCAGCATCAGTCCTTCCAATTAGTATTCAGGGTTGACTTCCCTCAAGATTGACTGGTTTGATCTCCTTGCTGTCCAAGGGACTCTCAGAAGTCTTCTCCAACACCACAATTTGAAGGCATCAATTCTTTGGCACTCTGCCTTCTTTACGGTCCAACTGTCACAACTGTACATGACCATTGAGAAGACTATAGCCTTGACTATATGGCCCTTTGTCGGCAGATTAATGTCTCTGCATTTCTACACACTGCCTAGGTTTGTTGTAGCCTTCCTGCCGATGGCTACAGTCACCATCCACAGTGATTTTTGAGCCTAAAAAGAGGAAATCTGTCCCTACTTTCACCTTCTCCCTCTCTGTTTGCTATGAAGTAATGGGACCAGATGCCACAATCTTAGTTTTTTTGATATTTAGTATTAAGCCAGCTCTTTCACTCTTTTCCTCACACTCATCAAGAGGCTGTTTAGTTTCTCTTCGTTTTCTGCCATTAGAGTGGTATCATCTGCATATCTGAGGTTGTTGGTGTTTTTCCTGCCTATCTTGATTCCAGCTTGTAACTCATCCAGCCTGGCATTTCTCATGATGTTTATAGATTAAACAAACATGGTGACAGCATATTCTCCTTTCTCAATCTTGAACCAATCAATTGTTCCATACAGGGTTCTAACTATTGCTTCTTGACCTGCATACAGGCTTCTCAGGAGACAGGTAAGATGATCTGCTATTCCCATTTCTTTAAGAGCTTTTCACAGTTTATTATGATTCACACAGTCAAAGGCTTTGGCATAGTCAATGAAATAGTGGTAGATGTTTTCCTGGAATTCCCTTGCTTTCTCTATGATCCAGAGAATGTTAGCAATTTGATTTCTGGTTCCTCTTTCTTTTCTAAACCCCGCTTGGACATCTGGAAGTTCTTGGTTTGCATAGTGCTGAAGCCTAGCGTGCAAGATTTCAAGCATGACCTTCCTAGCATGGGAGATGGTGCACTTGTCTGATGGGGAGCACACTCTTCAGTACTACCCTTCTTGGGAATGGGGATGAGGATTGACCGTTTTTAGTCCTGTGGCCACTGCTGGATCTTCCAGATTTGGTGACATATATTGAATGCAATACCTTGATGGCATCATCCTTTAGGGTTTTGAATAGTTCTACTGGAATTCTGTCACATCCACTAGCTTTATTAATAGCAGTGCTTCCAAAGACCCACTTGACTTTGCTCTCCAGAATGTCTGGCTTCTGGCTGGCTGGCCACACCATCATAGTATTGGTTCTTTTTTGTACAGTTCTTCTGTGTATTCTTTCCACCTGTTCTTGATCTTTTCAGTGTTTACTGGGTTTCTACCATTATGCCCTTTATTGGGCCCATCTTTGGGCATAGATGAAAATTTTATGTGTATCAACAAAATTTCAGCTTGACAACTCATAACCCCAACATTACTTTCTCATTAATACATGAAACATTTAAAGGCATGCTTAAGAATGATAGAAAATCATATTCGTTTGGGTTACAAAATAGTGTTTTCTTAAAATGACAAGTTATATAATATCTATCAATGAAGAAACAATGGGACGAAATTATTATTGTTCTGAAGAAACCACTTCTCATATGCTGAGTTCTTTTTGTACCTACCTGTTTTTCACTTTTCGATCTGCAGTGATCTAAGAGTTCAAAATCCACGACTGAAAGTAAGTATTGGTTCTGGTCAGTAGGTGTGAAGTGGTTAAGTAAGTACTCTTAGTATAATGAGGCTTAGTACATTAATGTGTCTGGACCCAGCAACCGTATTTAGGGTAATAAAACTTGGTATACTTAGATGAAGTATAACAGGATCTTACATTTTTGGTCAATAAGTGAAATGTAGTCCAGAATTCCAAGTAAGTTAGAAAATATAATGAGGCCCTTGCATTCCTAGTCAGTCAGGAAATGTAATGGAGTCCAAATCTCTTACTTAGTCTGGAAATGTAATGATCCAGCATTCCTAGTTGGTCAGGAAGTATAACAGTCCAGCACTTAGCTGGATACTGCTTAGCAACTGGTATGAAGGTTTGATGGAAAGGAAATAGAAATAAATGGTCAGAGTGAAGTTTTGGAATCATTAATTTATTCAAGCCCTGCTTTGGATCAATCTCTTTAAAATTTTATGTGTCAATCTGAGTTTTTCTTTTTGCTTTAATAACTTCTTTTAAAAAATCTTTTACTATCTGGCCTTTCATTCTCTCTTACATTAATTGACTGGCTAATTAAAAATATAGCTTTTCAAATAACTTGGTATCTTTTTCTCTTTTATTTCCCCTTTGCTAGGCAAAGGCCTTGAGTTCTTACCCTTATCTTCCTTTTATTAAAACCTTAAAGGCAAAGAAACAAATGAAAAGCACATCTAGGTTTAGTCTGTTTCTTTTGAGTTTACTACTATATAATTTTATGATATAAATATTTTGTGTTTAGTGAACAATACATATTATTTAAAAAAATTGAAAACTATGTAAAAGCAATGAGGAGAAAGTCACTAATCATTTGATACTGTAACTTTTGTTTGACATTTTGATAAATTTTTTTTGTCCTTTTCCCCCATCCTGTGCTTATGTATAAGCATGTTTGCATATGTATTGGTTTTTCTTAAACTGTTTTGGGTCACAGGTATCTTAAAATATTTTGGAACTTACGGATGAAGAAAAAGCAGTTAAAACACAATGTTTCGTATATATTTTCAGGAGAATTCAGGATTCAGTGTATCGGCACTGATTTTTTTCGCTTATTGTTATGTGTTGCTAAACCTTATTCTTTTAGATCTTATTCTTCTGCAGTAGAGCCATTGTACTCCATACCTTTGGTCATGGTAATACTATAGTTGGGATGTTCCTCTCTTATAATCATGTCCAATGTTAGCTATTTCTGTCAAATATGACACCCATGTACCAAGTGACTGGGTCCAGAGGGACTAAGTTTCAGTAATATGCAGTGTCAGTACCAGTCTTAATAACCCACTGTGTAATTTTTTTATCAGCTGAATAATATTCCATTGTTGAATGTACCATAATTTATATAATTAATCTTCTCCTGACTTACATTTAGGCTCTTGCTTATTTTTCTCTATTGTAAACAAAACAGAGGTGCAGTAAATACCTTCCTATTTACTTGTGTGACGATTTCCTTGTGATATACTCTTAGAAGTGAAATTGCTCAAACTATATGAATTGCCTAGTTGCACTTGGGAAATTTATAGATAACAACTACACACTAACACTACACATTATGGAATATTTTTATTATAATTTTTATAAGTGAAACGCATAGTTCTCAAGTATGCAGTAAGATGAATTTTGACAGTTTATATATCTGTGTAATTAATGCCTCCAGTCAATATATAGAACATTTCCACTGTCACAGAAAGATTCTGTAGGAAACATTCCATTGTTTATAGGTTATTTATATTTTTTGGTAAAGTGTCTATTCAGATCTTTTGTGCATTATATTTGTATTGTTTTTCTTATTATAGGGATTCTTTTTATATTCTTTATATATTACATACAGATCCTTGTTGTTTACCTGTTTTATGTATAGTAGTGTGTACATGTTAATCCCCAAATGCTAATCCTCCCTACCCCTCATTACCTCCTTTGGTAACCATAAGATTGTTTTCTGTCTGTGTCACTGAGTCTGTTTATGTTTTATAAATAAATTCATTTGTATAATTTTTTTTTTTAGATTCCACATATAAGTGACAGCATATGATATTCATCTTTCTTGGTTTGACTTCATTTATTATGATGATCTTAGGTTTACCCATGTTGCTGCAGGTGGCATTATTTCATTCTTTTTAATGGATGAGTAATAATATGGATGAGTATAAATAATATCCCATTATTTATATAGCACATTTTCCATTCAGCTGTTGATGGACATTTAGTTTGCTTCCATGTTTTGGCTATTTTAAATCGTGTTGCTGTGAACTTTGGGGTGCATGTACCTTTTCAAATTATGGTTTTCTCTGGATATATGCCCAGGAATGGGGTTGCTAGATCATATGGTAACTCTGAAAAGAATATATATAAAGGATTATATACACTGTATTACATTTTGTGAACTAGGTAAGGTAGATGATGTTTTCTTAACTTTACAGATGAGTAATGTAATGCTTAGAGAAATATGCCTAAGGTCATAGACAACTACCTCATGCTCAGATTTCTCTCCTAAATTTTGAGGTTGTTCCTCTTTATAATTACTCATGAGACATCTAGATATCACACAGATATCTTAAATGAAAAGTGTCATAAGCTTATTCCTTTCTCTTTATTTTCCATAGTTAGGGGTGCCTTGATCTATCTAGGTGAATCTGCCAGGCACCTGGGTATCATCCTACAATCACTATCCTTTTATGTAATTGTCTTTAGGGGAAGAAGAAACGGGGAAAGAGAGCTAGTATTTTTCATGTACTTATTCAGTATTCTGGGGCTTCCCTGGTGGGTCAGTGGTAAAGAACCGTCTGTCAATGAAGGAGACATGAGTTTGATACCTGGCTCCCGAAGATCCCCTGGAGGAGGAAATGGCAACCACTCCAGTATTCTTGCCCGAAAAATCCCATGGGCAGAGGAGCCTGATGGGCTACAGTCCATGGGGTCGCAAAGAGTTGTACACTACTAAGTGGCTGAGTGCACACACACACACGCACACACACACACACACACAGTCCCACACATACACACAAATACACATACTTCTAGTTTCTAAGGACTTCATTCTCTCCAGTTTTCTAAGTTAAGACCTTTTCTGTTACTCTCAGTGATACTACCATTGTTTAAGTCTCAGTTTTGATTGCCTTAAGAGCCTACTTAATCAGTCTTTCTCCTGTCAGCCCCATTTTGTTTAGTTAAGTCTCCAAGCTGTTGAAGAGTGAGCCTTTTCAAAAGCAAGTCTGGCCATATTGCTTCTCTTCATTGATAGCATGAAAATAGCAAACAAAGCACTTCATACCAGCTAGTCCCTACGGACTTCTCTTTCCTCATCTTTACATGCTTCTCACATCTATCCTAGTTTCCAGCTGCAATGAAGAGCTGAATTGCAGCTGCTATAGTCTGCTCATTGACTACACGAAAGCCTTTGATTGTGTTGATCAGAACAAACTGTGGAAAATTCTTCAAGAGGTGGGAGTACTAGACCACCTTACCTGCCTCCTGAGAAACCTGTATGCAGGTCAGGAAGCAACAGACCCGGACATAGAGCAATGGACTGGTTCAATATAGGGAAAGGAGAACATCGAGGCTGTATATTGTCACCTGCTTATTTAACTTCTATGCAGAGTACATCATGTGAAATGCTGGGCTGGAGGAAGCACAAGCTAGAATCAAGATTGCCGGGAGAAATATCAATAACCTTAGATATGCAGATGACACCACCCTTAATGGCAGAAAGTGAGGAACTAAAGAACCTCTTGATGAAGGTGAAAGAGGAGAGTGACAGGCTGGCTTAAAATTCAACATTGAAAAAATGAAGATCATGGCATCCAGACCCATCACTTTAAGAAATAGATGGAGAAACCAGTGGAAAGAGTGAGAGACTTTATTTTCTTGGGCTCCAAAATCACTGCAGATGGCAACTGCAGCAATGAAATTAAAAGACGCTTGCTCCTTGGAAGAAAAGCTATGACAAACCTAGACAGTGTATTAAAAAGAAGAGACATTACTTTGCTGACAAAGGTCTGTCCAGTCAAAACTATGGTTTTTCCTAGTCATGTATGGATGTGAGAGTTGGATCATAAAGAAGGCTGAGTGCCAAAGAATTCATGCTTTCAAACTGTGGTGCTGGAGAAGACTCTTGAGAATCCCTTGCACTGCAAGGAGATCAAACCAGTCAATCCTAAAGGAAATAAACCCTGAATATTTATTAGAAGGACTGACACTGAAGCTGACACTCCAATACTTTGGTCAACTGATACAAAGAGCCTACTCATTAGAAAAGATCCTGATGCTGGGAAAGATTGGAGGCAGGAGGAGAAGGGGATGACAAGAGGATGAGATGTTTGGATGGCATCACCGACTCAATGGACATGAGTTTGAGCAGGCTCTGGGAGATGGTGAAGGACAAGGAAGCCTGGCGTGCTGCAGCCCATGGGGTCTCAAAGAGTCAGACGTGACTGAACGACTGAACAACATCGACAACAAGTCTCTTGTGACTGCATGCCTTCATATTTGTTATTTCCCTCGCTGTCTTCTCAGCCACATTATCTCTCACACTTATTCAAGATTTTAAAGTATAAATTCCTACTTGAAGTCTTTGTACACCTTTGCTGGCTGAATTAGGTACTTTTTCTTTGCTCTATGTGTTTTTCTGTTATAGAACTACATTTTCATGCCTTGCTTTAAAACTCTGAACTCTAGGGTCAGTAAATGTTGATGGGCCACCATCTAATAGTAAAACTGTAAAACTACCTTTGCCTCGGGGAGCTGGAAAAATTAGATTTTCTCAGAGTTGTTGTGACTTTTATGTTTATTGTGTTCATCCTCGGTGTTGGAATGGTAAATTGGAGAACCTGATTTCTGGTATTTGGTACACTGTCTTAGGCAAGTCAGTGTTCGTTTTCTAGACCTCTGTTACCTCATCCCGTTAATGACAGGTTGAATTAAATGTTTTCTGCCCCTCCCTACCCCACAAATCCATCTTTCTCAGTCACTCTGATTTTATTATTTCATCTGGAAGGTTCTTGAGCAAAGATGTGACACAATGACGGTTGTTTTGTACGAGTTCCACCTTGGCAGAATGTGTAGGGTAGATTGTGCTTCCCAGTAGCACTAGTGATAAAGAACCTGCCTGTAAGCAGAAGAGATGTGGATTCAGTCCCTGGATTGGGAAGATCCCCTGGAAGAGGGCATGACGATACTTCTTTCTTCGGTAAGAAACTGGATTTTCTGTGTTGAGGGAAATACAACTAGGGGAGTAAATAGCTTAAATTATTTTCAGCCTTAGTGTCAAAAGAGAATAAAAGATGGAACTTCAAACCAGAGATGTAGTCATTTCCAGATTTATACAGAATATATGTATTTTTTCCCACCTGAAGATTTGGTTCCCTAAAAACCAATTTAGGTTCTGTTTTCCCTAAAAGCAGAGAGGGTTATTAGAAGCAGCTTGAAGACAGAAAAAAGAGAAAACTAATTTTGAAAAAAAGAAACAACTCTCTAAACATGCTCATTGAGTTCAAAGGCTATAAATTTTGGTTTTGAGAATTTTCTTATGGAACATACACTGTGGAGAAAGTCTCCTTGTTATTGCAGTTGCACACTTAGATTTAGTATTTGTTGTACTCTCATACTTGTTCTGCAGGAAGCTGTTAAAACTATTCTAAGGATGTTTCAAGAGAACAGCATTGAAATATGTATATTACCTAGGGTGAAACAGATCACCAGCCCAGGTTGGGTGCATGAGACAAGTGCTCGGGCCTAGTGCACTGGGAAGACCCAGAGGGATGGGGTGGAGAGGGAGGTGGGAGGGGGGACCGGGATGGGGAATACATGTAAATCCATGGCTAATTCATTTCAATGTATGACAAAACTACTGCAATGATGTAAAGTAATTAGCCTCCAACTAATAAAAATAAATGGAAAAAAAAATTAAAAAAACTATTCTAAGGATGCTACTGGCTTTTATTCCTCCAGACAGTCAAGAAATCTGGAAAACTCTCTGGTATCAAAATTGGTACTAAGTATAAGAAGTGCAGTGGGTGATGGATCACTCTCTTGCTATCACTACTGCTGGGTTCTGTGGCAGTATAGAACTCTGGTAACAATTGTTGAGACAGCTAATGCTAATGTCTGTGTTACTCTAGAACTTCTAAATAATGGTTCCGCTGGGTTTGCAGATATGTTGAGAGGAAATGTATTGGTTTTTTCCAGTTTCATCCTTCATATGTTCCCTGTCACACTGCACGTTCATGCTTCTGACAGCAGGTATTTTAGTTTCCTAGGGCTACCTTAACAAATCCTCACAAACTTGGTGTCTTAAAGCAAGAGAAATTTACTCACAATTCTGGAGGCCAGATACTCAAAGTCAAGGTCTTGGCAGGGCCACACTCCCTCTGAAAGATCTAGGGGGAGAATCCTTTCTTGCTTCTTCTAGCTTCTGATGGCTCCTGGTGTTCTTTGGCTTGTGGCAGCGTAACTCTATCCTCATGTGACCTTATCTGTGTGGGTTTTTTTTTTGTCTCTGATAAAAATACTCTCATTGGATTTGTTGTTGTTTAGTTGCTAAATTGTGTCTGACTCTTTTGTGACCCTGTGAACTGTAGCCCACGAGCCTCCTCTGTCCGTGGGATTTCCTCGGCAAAAATACTGGGCTCACCCTGTTTCTGTATTATGTTAATCGAATCACATTTGCAAAGACCCTGTTTTCAAATAAGGTTCAGTTCAGTTCAGTCACTTAGTCATGTCTGACTCTTTGCAACTTCATGAACTGCAGCATGCCAGGCCTCCCTGTCCATCACCAACTCCCAGAGCCTACCCAAACTCATGTCCATTGAGTCAGTGATGCCATCCAACCATCTTGTCCTCTGTCATCCCCTTCTCCTCCTGCCCTCAATCTTTCCCAGCATCAGTAAGGTTCCTAGCATCAAATAAGGTTACACTTTTAGGTTATAGGTAGAAATGAAATTTTTTAAATTTAGCTTATTGTTCAACCTACTACAGAGAAGTGCTGGTAATTTAAAAACTTTTTGGTAGAGACCTTCTTTCCTTTTGATCATATTCACCCTTATTTGCTTAACAAACATTTACTGAACTCTTAACACCGTACCAGGAGTAGGTCCAAGAGAACAGGGACTAGTTAGATTATTTGCTCTTCAAGAGCTCCCGTGTAGTTGGAAAGCAGATATATAGACTCTGTTCAGTGCAGTATGAGAAACCGGGTGATGGAGGCTTATACCAGGTGCTGAATACCTGTTTGTATTCATTCTGTATTTGCTGTTTAGGGACCTAGGAAGGAAGAGGTAAGAGGAGAGTCAGGAAAGAGGTAAGATTAAAGAGGTAACATTTTTATCCTGAAGGAAGACAAGGATCAGGTGTAAAGGCACTGTAAATTGAAAGGGAGTGGCTTAGGAAACTATAGATTTTAAAGTATCACTGAATCATAGAATGCATATGGAGGAATGAGAACAAATAATAAAACTTCTGTTTTCTGACAACATTGACTCCTGATCAAGGACTGCAGTAATCCTATGCACACTGTGGGCAAAGGCCTATAAATAATAAATTTATCCAAAATCTCTTTTTTCATGACTCTTTCCTGGGAAAAAAGAAAAGTTGTTTTTTCTAGCCGTTTTGAAGTTACAGGGGGACATCCCCCTCCTTTCTTTTCCTTTTTCCTCCTTCCCTTCTTTTTTACTTCATTCTAAGCTGTGGCCATTGATGAAGTTCTGCTCATGTGATAGAGCAACAGTACCGGAGCAGCCTAAATCATTGAGCTACTGTATGGAAGACAGCTATCCTGGAGAGTTGTGCATTCTTTAATGAGTGAGTGAGAAATAAACTTTCTGATTTGTTAAACCACCAGAATTGGGGTATTGTTATTTCAGCATATACTATCCTGACATAATTGTTGAAAATTTCATTTAAATATCTCCCCAAATTAAAAATAAAAATGGCAGAGGAAGCTTGTTGCTACTTTTACATTTTTGGCTGAAAATATATTTCAAATGCAGTTACATATTTCAAACTTACCCTCTTTTATAATTATAAAAGTTATAAAGATTCATTTTATGAAATTTAGAAAAATATAGAGTAGGTTTCTCTCCATCCAGTTATCAGTACTGGATGATAATTTGGCTTAAGTTAATAATAAGTTAATAATAAAGCCAGTTAATAATTTGGCTAAAGTCTGTCCCTCAAATGATTCTTTTATACATTATTTTATTTTTAGTATTTCTTTTAAGGTGTTATAATGTATATTTTTATACATTATACATGTATACATGTATGATGTATACATGTGTGATTTTCAGTGACCCCAGGTCCTATCATGAAACGTAGATCCAGGTTCTGTTCACTTGGTTTGTTTTAATTTTTTATAATATAAACACCAGAGTGAATATCCAGGTAGAAAAACCACATCAAATACTACTGATTATTTCCTGAAACCAAATACCTAATGATAGATTTGTTGATTTAAAAGGATCTCTTTCCCTGACCCTTTATAATGTTTTTGATACTACTACATCATATTAACCTCCATGGAGACCATGCTCAGTCACTTCAGTTGTGTTTGACTCTTTGTGACCCCATGGACTGTAGTTTGCCAGGCTCCTCTGTCCATGGACTTCTCCAGGCAAGAACACTGGAGTGTGTTGTCATTCCCATCTCCAGGGGAGTCTTCATGACCCAGGGATCAAACCCAGGTCTCCTGCATTGTAGGCAGATTCTTTACCATCTGATCCATTAGGGAAGCCCCAGCCTCCAAAGAGGCTGCATCTATTTGCAATCCCACCAACAATATATAAGAAGTCCTTTCCATTATGTCTTTAGCAATACTATATTTGTGTGTGTATAAATAGATATATGCCAGTCTGATAAGTAAGTATGTTATCTTTATATTTGCTTATAGTTGATTTACAGTATTGTATTGGTTTCAAGTGTACAACATAGTGATTCAGTTTTTTATAGATTGTATTCCATTTGAAATTATAAAATATTGGCTATATTTCTTGTGCTGTACAATATATTCTTGTATCTTATAGATTTTATACATGTTAGTTTGTGTCTCTTAATTCCCTACCCCATCTTGTCCCTCCTCTCTTGTCTTTCCCCTTCCCGTTGGTAATCATTGGCTTCTTTCTCTGTATCTGATAAGTCTGTTTCTGTTTTGTCATATATATTAGTTTTTTTTTAAAAATTCTTTATGTGATAACATACAGTATTTGTCTTTCTCTGTCCGACTTATTTCACTAAGCGTAATACCCTGTAGGTCCATCCACAGTATTGCAAATGGCAAAATTTCATTCTTTTTTATGTCTGCGTATGGTTCCATTGTGTGTGTGGTGGTATACACATGCATATGTGTATATATATACACACACATTGATATTATATATATAAATGCATATATATATACACACACACACATATTTTACACACACGCACATATTTTACATCTTTCTCTTTGTTGATGGACACTTCGTTTGTGTCCATACCTTGGCTTTTGTAAATAATGCTGTTATGAATATGGGGGGTTTGTATATCTTTTTGAATTAATGTTTTCATTTTCTTCAGATATATACCCAAGAGTGAAGTTGCTAAGTTAGGGTATTTCTATTTTTAGTGTTTTGAGGAGTCTCTGTATTATTTTCTATAATGGTCGCACCAGTTTACATTCCCGCCAGCAGTATTCTACAGTTCCCTTTTACTCCACATTCTCCCCAACACTTGTTATTTGTGATTTTTTAAATTATTATTACTTTTTCTTATTTATTTATTTATGGCTGCACTGACTCCTCACTGTTGCACATGGGCTTTCTCTAGTTGGGGTGAGTGGCGGCTACTCTTTGTTTGGTGCTTGGGTTTCTCATTGTGGTGGCTTCTCTTATTGTGAACCACAGGCCCCAGGTGCACAGGTTTCAGCAGTTCCAGCTTGCAGGCTTTAGAGCTCTAGCTTAGTAGTTGTGGTGCACGTACTTAGTTGCTCTGCAGTATGTGGTGTCTTCCTGGACTAGGGATTAGACCAGTGTCCCTTGATTGCAAGGTGAATTCTTTTTTTTTTTTTTTTTAATTTATTTTTTTATTGATGGGTAATTGCTTTACAGAATTTTGTTGTTTTCTGTCAAACCTAAACATGAATCAGCCATATTTATACATATATCCCCTCCCTCTTGAACCTTCCTCCCATCTCCCTCCCATCCCACCCCTCTAGGTTGATAGAGAGCCCCTGTTTGAATTTCCTAAGCCATACAGAAAATTCCCATGGCTATCTATTTTGCATAGGGTAATGCAAGTTTTCATGTTACTCTTTCCTCTCCTCTCCTCTCCTCTCCTCTCAGCTTCTCCTCCCCTCTCGCCACATCTATAAGTCTATTCTCTATGTC
This sequence comes from Odocoileus virginianus, assembly GCF_023699985.2. Classification (NCBI taxonomy): domain Eukaryota; kingdom Metazoa; phylum Chordata; class Mammalia; order Artiodactyla; family Cervidae; genus Odocoileus; species Odocoileus virginianus. Next base: position 76,211,121 of record NC_069678.1, read on the forward strand.
TTTTTCTCCATTGCTGCCTTATAAATAAATTCTTAAGTACCATTTTTCTAGAGTCCATATATGTGCATTAGAATACAATATTTATCTTTTTCTTTCTGACTCACTTCATTCTGTATAATAGGTTCTAGGTTCATCCACCTCATCAGAGCTGACTCAAATGCGTTCTTTTTATGGCCGAGTAATATTCCATTGTGTATATGTACCACAACTTCTTTATCCATTCATCTGTCAGTGGACATGTAGGTTGCTTCCATGTTCTAGCTATTGTAAATAGTGCTGCAATGAACAGTGGGATACATGTGTCTTTTTCAATCCTGGTTTCTTTAGGGTATATGCCTCGGAGTGGGATTGCTGGGTCATATGGTGGTTTTATTCCTAGTTTTTTAAGGAATGTCCATACTGTCTTCCATAGTGGCTGTATCAATTTACATTCCTACCAACAGTGCAAGAGCGGTCCGTTTTTGCCACACCCTCTCCAACATTTATTATTTGTAGGCTTTTTGATGATGGCCATTCTGACCCGTGTGAGGTGATATCTCATTGTGGTTTTGATTTGCATTTCTCTAATAATGAGTGATGTTGAGCATCTTTTCATGTGTGTGTTAGCCATCTGAATGTCTTCTTTGGAGAAATGTCTGTTTAGTTGTTTTTCCCACTTTTGGATTGGGTTGTTTGTTTCTCTAGTATTGAGTTGTATGAGCTGCTTATATATTTTGGAAATAACCCTTTGTCAGTTGTTTCCTTTGCTAAGATTTTCTCCCCATTCTGACGGTTGTCTTTTCACCTTGCTGTGCAAAAGCTTTTAAGTTTAATCAGGCCCCACTTGTTTACTTTTATTTCCATTACTCTAGGGGGTGGGTCATAGAGGATCTTGCTTTGATTTATGTTGAGTGTTCTGCCTATGTTTTCCTCTAAGTGTTTTATAGTTTCTGGTCTTACATTTAGGTCTTTAATCCATTTTGAGTTTATCTTTGTGTATGGTGTTAGGAAGTGTTCTAATTTCATTCTTTTACATGTAGCTGTCCAGTTTTCCTAGCACCATTTATTGAAGAGGTTGTCTTTGCCTCATTGTGTATTCTTGCCTCCCTTGTCAAGAATAAGGTACCACAGGTGCCTGGGTTTATTTCTGGGCTTTCTATCTTGTTCTGTTGGTCTATATTTCTGTTTTTGTGCCAGAACCATACTGTTTTGATGACTGTAGCTTTGTGGTATAATCTGAAGTCAGGAAGGCTGATTGCTCCAGCTCCATTCTTTTTTCTCAAGACTGCTTTGGCTATTTGGGATCTTTTTTGTTTCCATATGAATTGTGAAATTTTTTGTTCTAGTTCTGTGAAAAATGCCATTGGTAATTTAATAGGGATCACATTGAATCTGTAGATTGCATTTGGTAGTATGGTCATTTTCACAATGTTGATTCTTCCTACCCAGGAACATGGAGTATCTCTCCATCTGTTTATGTAGTCTTTGATTTCTTTCATCAATGTCTTATAATTTTCTGTGTACAGTGCTTTTGTCTCCTTAGGTAAGTTTATTCCTAGATATTTAGTTCTTTTTGTTGCAGTGGTGAATGGGATTGATTCCTTAATTTTTCTTTCTGAGTTTTCATTATTAGTATATAGAAATGCAAGTGATTTCTGTATATTAATTTTGTATCCTGCAACTTTGCTAAATTCACTGATTAGCTCTAGTAATTTTCTGATACTGTCTTTAGGGTTTTCTATGTATAGTATCATGCCATCTACAAACAGTGAGAGCTTTACTTCTTTTCTGATTTGGATTCCTTTTATTCTTTTTTCCTCTCTGATTGCTGCAGCTAGGACTTTCAGAACTATGTTGAATAATAGTGGTGAAAGTGGACACCCTTGTCTTGTTCCTAATCTGAGGGGGAATGCTTTCAGTTTTTCACTATTGAGAATAATGTTTGCTGTAGGCTTATCAGATATGGCCTTTACTATGTTCAGGTAGGTTCCCTCTATGCCCATTTTTTGAAGTATTTTAATAATAGATGGGTGCTGAATTTTGTCAAAGCCTTTTCCTGCATCTATTGAGATGATCATATGGTTTTTATCTTTTGATTGGTTAATGTGGTGTATTACATTGGTTTATTTGCATATAGTGAAGAACCCTTGCATTCCTGGAATAATCCCAACTTGATCATGGTGTATGCTGAATTCTGTTTGCTAAAATTTTGTTGAGGATTTTTGCATCTGTGTTCATCAGTGATATTGGCCTGTAGTTTTCTTTTTCTGTGTGTTGTCTTTGTCTGGTTTTGGTATCAGGGTGATGGTGGCCTCAAGAATGAGTTTGGAAGTATTCCTTCCTCTGCAGTATTTTGAAAGAGTTTTAGATGGATAGGCATTAGCTCTTCTCTAAATGTTTGATAGAATTCTCAGATTCTCCTGTGAAGCCATCTGGTCCTGGCTTTTGTTTTTTGGGAGACTTTTAATCACAGCTTCAATTTCAGTGCTTGTAATTGGGTTGTTCATAATTTCTGTTTCTTCCTGGTTCATTCTTGGAAGATTGAACTTTTCTAAGAACCTGTTCATTTCTTACAGGTTATCCATTTTATTGCCATATAGTTGTTCATAATAGTCTTTTATAATCATTTGTATTTCTGCATTGTCTGTTGTAACCTCTCCTTTTTCATTTCTAGTTTTGTTGATTTGATTCTTTCTTTTTTTCCTGATGAGTCTGGCTAAAGGTTTGTCAATTTTGTTTATCTTCTCAAAGAACCAACTTTTAGTTTTATTAATCTTTACTATTGTTTCTTTCATTTCTTTTTCATTTATTTCTGCTCAGATTTTTATGATTTCTTTCCTTCCACTAATTTTGGGGGTTTTTTTTTTGTTCTTCTTTTTCCGGTTGTTGTAGGTGTGAAGTTAGGTTGTCTCTTTGATGTTTTTCTTGTTTCTTGAGGTAGGATTATATTGCTATAAACTTCCCTCTTAGAACTGCTTTTGCTGCATCCCATAGGTTTTGAGTTGTCGTGTTTTCATTGTCATTTGTTTCTAGAATTTTTTGGTTTCCCTTTTGATTTCTTCAGTGACCTGTTGGTTACTTAGAAACATGTTGTTTAATCTCCATGTGTTTGTGTTTCTTACAGTTTTTTTTTTTCTTGTAATTGATATCTAGTCTCATAGTGTTGTGGTTGGAGAAGGTGCTTGATATGATTTCAATTTTCTTAAATTTACTGAGGTTTGATTTGTGACCCAAGATGTGGTCTATCTTGGAGAATGTTCCATGTGCACTTGAGAAGAATGTGTATTCTGCATTTGGATGGAATGTCCTGAAGATATCAATGAGATCCATTTCATCTAATATATCATCTATGATTTGTGTTTCCTTATTAATTTTCTGTTTTGATGATCTATCCATTGGTGTGAGTGGGGTGTTAAAGTCTCCTAATATTATTGTGTTACTGTCAATTTCTCCTTTTCTGTCTGTTAGTGTTTGTCTTATGTATTGAGGTGCTCCTCTGTTGGGTGCATAGATATTTACAACTGTTATGTCTTCCTCTTGGATTGATCCCTTGATCAATATGTAGTGTCCTTCCTTACCTCTTGTAATCTTCTGTATTTTTTGTCTGATAATGGGGATTGCTATTCCAGCTTTCTTTTGCTTTCCATTTGCATGGAATATATTTTTCCATCCTCTCACTTTCAGTCTGTATGTGTTTTTAGGTCTGAAGTGCGTTTCTTGTAGACAGCATTTATATGGGTCTTGTTTTTGTATCCATTCAGCCAGTCTGTGTGTTTTGGTTGGAACATTTAATCCACTTACATTTCAAGTAGTTATTGATACATATGTTCCGATTGCCATTTTCTTAATTGTTTGGGGTTGATTTTGTAGATCTTTTTTCTTCTTTTGTATTTCTTGAGTATATAAGTCCGTTTAACATTTGGTGTAAAGCTGGTTTGGTGGTACTGAATTCTCTTAACCTTTGCTTATCTGAAAAGCTTTTTAGTTCTCCATCAATTTTGAATGAGATCCTTGCCAGGTACAGTAATCTTGGTTGTAGATTTTTCCCTTTCAGTACTTTATATCCTGCCATTCCCTTCTTGCTTGAAGCATTTCTGCTGAAAGATCAGCTGTTAAATGTATGGGGTTTCCCTTGTATGTTACCTGTTGCTTTTCCCTTGCTGCTTTTAATTTTCTTTGTGTTTAGTCTTTGTTAGTTTGATTAGTATGTATATGTCTTGGCATGTTTCTCCTTGGGTTTATCCTGTGTGAGACTCTTTGTGTCTCTTGAAACTTGACTATTTCCTTTTTCATGTTGGGGAACTTTTCAACTATAATTTCTTCAAAAATTTTCTCATTCCCTTTCTTTTTCTCTTCTTCTGGGACCCCATTAATTCAAATGTTGGTGTGTTTGATACTGTCCCAGAAATCTCTGAGACAGTTGTCAGTTCTTTTCATTCTTTTTACTTTATTTTGCTCTTCAGAAGTTATTTCTACCATTTTATCTTCCAGTTTACTGATTCGTTTTTTTTGTTTCAGATATTCTGCTAGTGATTCCTTCTAGAGTATTTTTAATTTCAGTGATTGTGTTGTTTGTCCCTGCATGTTTATTTGTTAATTCTTCTAGGTTGTTGTTAGTTGATTCTGCATTTTCTCCATTTTGTTTTCAAGGTTTTTGGTCATCTTTACTATCATCCTGAATTCTTTTTCAGATAGTTTGCCTATTTCCTCTTCATTTAATTGGACTTCTGTGTTTCTAGTTTGTTCCTTCATTTGTGTATTGTTTCTCTGCTTTTTCATTATTTTATTATTTTTTTTAACTTACTGTGTTTGTGGTCTACTTTTTTCAAGGTTTCAAGGTTGAGTTCGTTCTTCCTTTTGGTTGTTGCCCTCCCAAGGTTGTTCCAGTGCTTTGTGTAAGCTTCTTATAGGGTGAGATTTGTGCTGAGTTTGTTTTTTTGCTTTTCCTCTGATGGGCAAGGCTGAGTGAGGTGGTAATCCTGTCTGCTCATGATTGGGTTTGTATTTTTGTTCTGTTTGTTGTTTAGATGAGGCATCATGCACAGGGTGCTATTGGTGGTTGGGTGATTCTGGGTCTTGTATTCCAGTGGTTTCCTTTTTTGAGTTCTCACTATTTGATACCCCCTTGGGTTAGTTCTCTGGTAGTCTAGGGTCTTGGAGTCAGTGCTCCCACTCCAAAGACTCAGGGCTTGATCTCTGCCATGTACAGCAGCACCATCCTCACCCACAGATGGTGTTCATAACGTCCACTCCTGCTCCTAGTGAGTCTGTAGTGAGTCTACAGGGCTCAGCTAGGGTGGCTGCAGACAGGCTCTCTTGTGGGTTGGTCTGCAAGGTGAATTCTTAACCACTGGACAACCAGGGAAGTCTTGAAAGGATTTTTAAATGGGATTATTTTCTTGATTTCTCTTTGTGATAGTTTATTCTTTACTGTGTGGAAAGGCAACAGATTTCTGTATATTATTATTGTATCCTACAGCTTTACTTAATTCACTTACTCTAAAACCTTTTTTGGTGGAACCTTTAGATTTTGTATGTGTAGTATCATGTTATTTGCAAACAGTAGCACTTTTACTTCTTTTCTGATTTTGATACTTTATATTTCTTTATCTTATCTGATTGCAGTGGCTAGGACTTCCAGTATTATGTTAATAGAAGTGGCAACAGCAGACATCCTTATCTTGTTGCTTATCTTAGAGGATATGCTTTCAGCTTTTCACTGTTGAGTATAATGTTAGCTGTGGTTTTGTCAGGTATGGCCTTTATTCATTTGAGATATCCTTCTTCTGTATCAAATTTGATGAGGATTTTTATCATGAATGGATGTTGAATTTTGTCAAATGTCTGTTTTGCATTTATTGAGATGATGATGTGATTTTTATCCTTCTTTTTGTTAATGTGCTATATTATGTTGATTGGTTTATGGATATAGAACCATTATTGCATTCCCAGAATAAATCCTACTTGATTATGCTGTATGATCCTCTTTATATATTGTTGAATTTGGTTGCTAATATTCTGTTGAGGATTTTTGCACCTATATTAATTAGAGGTATTGACCTGTAAGTTTTCTTTTTCTATACTATCTTTGGTTTTGGTATGGGTGATGGTGACCTATAGAATGAATTTAGGAGTGTTCCCTCCTGTTCAGTTTTTTGGGATAGTTGGAGAAGGATCTTATGTTAGTTCTTTTGTATGTTTGGTAGCTTTCCCCTGTGAAGCCATCAGTCTTGGACTTCTGTTTGCTGGGAGTGTTTTGATTGCTAGCTCAATTGCACTGCAGGCTTCGCTGATTGCTCAGACAGTAAAGAGTCTGTCTCAGTGCAGGATTTGATCCCTGGGTTGGGCAGATCCCTGGAGAAGAGAGTGGCAACCCACTCCAGTATTCTTGCCTGGAAAATTCCGTGGACAGAGGAAACTGACAGTTTACAGTCCATGGCATCACAAGGAGTCGGATGCAACTGAGCGACCAACACTTTCACTTTTCAGTTGCACTGCTCATCTATTCAGAATGTCTACTTCTTCCTGACTCAGTTTTGGAAAATTATATGTTTCTAGAAATTTATCCATTTCTTCTAGTTGTCTGGTTCATTGGCATATAACTGTTTGCCCTATTCTCCTATCTCTATGATAATGGTTGTACTTTCTCCTCTTTCATTTCTTATTTAATTTGGGTCCTGTCTTTTTTCTTAATGAACCTAACTGAAGTCTCAGAAGTTTTGTTTATTTAAAAAAAAAACTCTTGATTTCACTAATTTTTTTCTATCTTTTTGTCTTTATTATTATCATTTTTAAAAACTCTTCTCTGATCTCCATTATTTCCTTTCTTCTGTTGACATTTGGCTTTGTTCTTTGTAAAATTTCTTTAAATACTTGGTTAGGTTGTTTATTTGAAAAAAATTTTTTTCTTGAGGTAGGCCATTATTGCTATAAACTTTCCTCAGAGGAGTGATTTTACTATGTCCTATAAATTTTGTAAACTTCTATTTTTATTTTCTCGAGGTATTTTCTGATTTACTTTTTGATTTCATGTATTTATTTTTTATTTCTTCATCTTCATTTCCTAGTAGGATGTTGCTTAGTTTCCTTGTGTTAGTGTTTGTACCATATTTTCGTCCTGTAAATGATTTGTAGTTTCATACAATTTTGGTTGAAAAATGTGCTTGACATAATTTCTATCTTCTTAAATTTGTTGAGACTTATTTTGTGGTCTAGCATGTCATCTATCCTGGAGAACGTTCCATGTGCATTTCAAAAGAATATGTTCAGTTCAGTTGCTCAGTCGTGTCCGACTCTTTGCAACCCCATGAACTTCAGCACGCCAGGCCTCCCTGTCCATCACCAACTCCCAGAGCCTACCCAGACTCATGTACATTGAGTCGGTGATGCCATCCAACCATCTCATCCTCTGACGTCACCTTCTCCTCCTGCCCTCAATATTTCCCAGCATCAGGGTCTTTTCAAACGAGACAGCTCTTCACATCAGGTGGCCAGAATTTTGGAGTTTCAGCTACAACATCAGTCCTTTCAATGAACACTCAGGACTGAACTCCTTTAGGATGGACTGGTTGGATCTGCTTGCAGTCCAAGGGACTCTCAAGAGTCTTCTCCAACACCACAGTTCAAAAGCATCAATTCTTCAGCACTCAGCGTTCTTTATAGTCCAGCTCTCACATCCATACATGACTACTGGTAAAACCATAGCCTTGATTAGACGGACCTTTTTTGGCAAAGTAATGTCTCTGCTTTTTAATATGCTGTCCAGGTTGGTTGTAACTTTCCTTCCAAGGAGTAAGCATCTTTTCATTTCATGGCTGCAGTCACCATCTGCTGTGATTTTGGAGCCCAAAACAATAAAAGTCTGCTACTGTTTCCACTGTTTCTCCATCTATCTGCAATGGAGTGATGGGACCAGATGCCATGATCTTAGTTTTCTGAATGTTGGGCTTTAAGCCAACTTTTTCACTCTCCTCTTTCACTTTCATCAAGAGGCTCTTTAGTTCTTCACTTTTTGCCATATGGGTGGTGTCATTTGCATGTCTGAGGTTATTGATATTTCTCCCTGCAATCTTGACTCCAGCTTGTGCTTCATCCAGCCCAGCATTTCTCATGATATACTCTGCATATAAGTTAAATAAGCAGGGTGACAATATACAGCCTTGACAGATGTCTTTTCCTATTTGGAACCAGTCTGTTCCATGTCCAGGTCTAACTGTTGCTTTTTGACCTGCATACAGGTTTCTCAAGAGGCAGGTCAGGTGGACTGGTATTCCCATCTCTTTCAGAATTTTCCACAGTTTGTTGTGATCCACACAGTCAAAGGCTTTGGCATAGTCAATAAAGCAGAAATAGATGTTTTTCTGGAACTCTCTTGCTTTTTTGATGATCCAGCAGATGTTGGCAATTTGATCTCTGGTTCCTCGGTCTTTTCTAAAAGCAGCTTGAACATCTGGAAGTTCACGGTTCATGTATTGCTGAAGCCTGGCTTGGAGAATTTTGAGCATTACTTTACTAGCATGTGAGATGAGTGCAATTGTGCGGTAGTTTGAACATTCTTTGCCATTGCCTTTCTTTGGGATTGGGGTGAAAACTGACCTTTTCCAGTCTTATGGTCACTGCTGAACTTTTCCAATTTGCTGACATATTGAGTGTAGTATTTTCACAGCATCATCTTTTACGATTTGAAATAACTGGAATTCCATCACCTCCACTAGCTTTGTTTGTAGTGATGCTTCCTAAGGCCCACTTGAGTTCACATTCCAGGATGTCTGACTCTAGGTGAGTGATCACACCATCGTGGTTATCTGGGTTGTGAAGATCTTTTTTGTATAGTTCTTCTCTGTATTCTTGCCACGTCTTCTTAATATCTTCTGCTTCTGTTAGGTCCATACCATTTCTGTCCTTTATTGAGCCCATCTTTGCATTAAATGTTCCCTTGGTATCTCTGGTTTTCTTGAAGAGATCTCTGGTCTTTCCGATTCTATTGTTTTCCTCTGTTTTTTTGCACTGATCGCTGAGGAAGGCTTTCTTATCTCTCCTAGCTAGTCTTTGGAACTCTGCATTCAAATGGGTATATCTTTCCTTTTTTCCTTTCCTTTTTACTTCTCTTCTTTTCACAGCTATTTGTAAGGCCTCCTCAGACAGCCACTTTGCTTCTTTGCATTTCTTTTTCTTGGGGATGGTCTTGATTCCTGTCTCCTGTACAGTGTCACAAATCCCTGTTCATAGTTCTTCAGGCACTCTTTATCAGATCTAGTCCCTTAAATCTATTTCTCACTTCTACTGTATAATCATAAGAGATTTGAGTTAGGTCATACCTGAATGGTTTAGTGGTTTTCCCTATTTTCTTCAATTTAAGTCTGAATTTGGCAATAAGAAGTTCATGTTCTGAGCCACAATCTGCTCCCAGTCTTGTTTTTTTCTGACTGTATAGAGCTTCTCCATCTTTGGTTGTAAAGAGTGTAATCAGTCTGATTTCGGTGTTGGCCATAGGTGATGTCCATGTTTAGAGTCTTCTTTTGTGGTGTTGGAAGAGGGTGTTTCCTTTGACCAGTGCATTCTCTTGGGAAAACTATTTTAGCCTTTGTCCTGCTTCATTCTGTACTCCAAGGCCAAATCTTCCTGTTACTCCAGGTTTTTCTTGACTTCGTACTTTTGCATTTCAGTCCCCTATAATTAGAAGGACTTCTTTTTTGGGTGTTAGTTCTAAGAGGTCTTATTGGTTTTCATAGAACCTTAGAAAAGAATATGTATTCTGCTGCTTTTGGTTATTAAAGTCCAGCTTTTTAAAAATATATCCTTTAAGGCCACTGTTACTGATTTTCTATGTGGATAATCTGTCCAGTGATGTAAATGGGATGTTAAAGTCCATAGTATTTATCGTGTTAATGTAAACTTCTTCCTTTTTGTCTTAATATTTGCTTTATATAGTTAGGTGCTTGTATAATAAGTGCATATATGTTAATTAATATTATATGCTATTCTTATGTTGACCCTTTTATCATTATGTAAGGCCTTTCTATGTCTTTGGTTATAGAGTTTTGTTTTATAGGTTAATATGTCTGGTATGAGTATTGCTGTCATAGCTTTCTTATTGTTTCCATTTCCATGAAATACCTTTTTTCATCCCCTCACTTTTAGTGTGTATGTGTCTTTAGTTTTGATGTCAATCTCTTTAAATGGTATTTTTTAAAAAAATGTGATTTTACACCCTGTGTTTCTTGTTTGGAGCACTAAGTCCATTATCATTTAAAGTGATTATTGAAAAAAAAATAAAGTCTGTGGATTGGTTTGTACTCACTCCCATTTTGTTTCTTGTTTTCTGGTTGTTTTTGTTGGTCTCTTCGTCTTTTAGTCTTTTTCTGTTGTGCTTTGATGATTTTGTTTTGTGGTATGCTTGTGTTCCTTTCTTGTTAGTTTTTATGTGTATCTTATTGGTATTTTGACTTCCCTGGTAGCTCAGACGGTAAAGCGTCTACCTACAATGTGGGAGACCTGGGTTCAATCCCTGGATCGGGAAGATCTGGAGAAGGACATGGCAACCCACTCCAGTATTCTTGCCTGGAAAATCCCATTGATGGAGGAGCCTGTAGGCTATAGTCAGTCTGTGGGGTCGAAAAGAGTCGGACACAACGGAGCGACTTCTGTTGGTATTTATTGATCTATTTTTGGATGTGCTGGGTCTTTGTTGCTGTGCATGGGCTTGTCCAATTGTGACATGCGGGCCCTGCTCTTTAGTTGCGGTGCTCAGGCCTCTCTTTGCTGCGGTCTCTCTTGTTGCGGAGCTCAGGCTGTACAGCGAGGGGACTTAGGTTGTTGCAGCCTGTGGGCTCAGTATTTCCAGCTTGTGGGCTGTAGATCACGGGCTCAGTTGTTATTTATTGGTTGTACTGGGTCTTTACTGCTGCATGGGCTTTATGTCGTTGTGATGAGCAGGGGCTGCTCTCTAAGTTGCTTGTACATGGGCTTCTCATTGCAGTGGCTCTCTTGTGGACACAGACTCTAGGGTGTGCAGGCTTCAGTAGTTGTGACTCATGGGTTCTAGAGTGTTGGCTTAGTAGTTCTGGTTCATGGGCTTAGTTCCCCTGCTGCATGTGAAATTTTCCCAGACCAGGGATTGAACTCATGTCCCTTGCTTTGGCAGGTTGTTTCTTAACCACTGGACCACCAGGGAAATAATTCTTGTTGGTTTATGATTTGTGGTTACCATGGGGCTCATATATGTTGACTTATAACTATCTACTCTTTTAAAATTGATAGTCATTTGGGATTAAACATATTCTAAAAGATCTACATTTTTTACTCCCCTTCCCCAAGTTTTGTGTTTTGATATCTTATTTACATCTGCATATTTTCCTGTAACTGTTTATTATAGATACAAATTTTTTTATTTGAATTTTTGTCTTTTAGTCTTCATGCTGGGCTTCCCCGGTGGCTCAAATGGTAAAGAATTTCCCCTGGGTTTGATCCCTGGGTAGGGAAGATACCCTGGAGAAGGGAATGGCAACCCACTCCAGTATTCTTGCTTGGAGAATTCTGTGGACAGAGGAGCCTGAGAGCTACAGTCCTTTAAGTGATTGAAGTATAGACGTTAGTATATATTTGCCTTTGATAGTTGGATTTTTCCATATCTATAAAGTCTTACTTATTGTTGAGCCATTTTTTCCACTTAGAGAAGACCCTTTAACACTTTATGTAGGGTCAGTTTCAGTTTATTTCAGTCCCTCAGTCGTGTCCAACTGTTTGCAATCCCATGGACTCTAGTACACCAGATTTCCTGTACATCAGCAACTCCCAGAGCTTGCTAAATTCAAACTTATGTCCATCGAGTCAGTGATGTCATCCAACCATCTCATCCTCTGTCATCCCCTTCTCCTCCTGCCTTCAGTCTTTCCCAGCATCAGGGTCTTTTCCAATGAGTCAGTTCATCATATCAGGTGGCAAAAGTATTGGAGTTTCAGCTTCAACATCAGTCCTTCCAATGACTAATTAGGACTGATTTCCTTTAGAAGTGACTGGTTTGATCTTCTTGCAGTCCAAGGGACTCTCAAGAGTCTTCTCCAATACCACAGTTCAAAAGCATCATTTCTTTGGCACTCAGCTTTCTTTATGGTCCAACTCTCCCATCCATACACTACTACTGGAAAAACCATAGCTTTGACTAGATGGACCTTTGTCAGCAAACTAATGTCTCTGCTTTCTAATATGCTGTCTAGGTTGGTCATAGCTTTTCTTCCAAGGAGCAAGCGTCTTTTAAATTCATGGCTACAGTCACGATCTGTAGTGGTTTTGGAGCCCAAGAAAATAAAGTCTGTCACTGTGTTCATTGTTTTCCCATCTGTTTGAAATGATGGGACTGGATGCCATGATCTTCGTTTTTTGAGTGTTCAGTTTTCCGCCAGCTTTTTCACTCTCTTTCACCTTCAACAAGCGGCTCTTTGGTTCCTCTTCACTTTCTGCCGTAAGGGTGGTGTCATTTGCATATCTGAGTTTATTGATATTTCTCCTGGCAATCTTGATTCCAACTTGTATTTCATCCAGCCAGGCATTTTGCATGATGTACTCTGCATATAAGTGAAATAAAGAGGGTGAAAATATACCTTCTTGACATACTGCTCTCCTGATTTGGAACAGTCTGTTCCATGTCTGGTTCGAACTGTTGCTTCTTTACCTGCATACAGGTTTCTCAGGAGGCAGGTGACGTGGTCTGGTATTCCTATCTCTTGATGAATTTTCCACAGTTTGTTTTGATCTGCACAGTTAAAGGCTTTGGCATAATCCATAAAGCAGATGTTTTTCTAGAATTCTCTTGCTTTTTCTGTGATCCAGTGGATGTTGGCCATTTGGTCTCTGGCTCGTCTGTCTTTTCTAAATCCAGCCTGAACATCTGGAAGTTTACAGTTCACGTACTGTTGAAGCCTGACTTGGGGAATTTTGAGCATTACTTTGCTAGCGTGTGAAATGAGTGCAATTGTGCGGTAATTTGAACATTCTTTGGCATTGCTTTTCTTTGGGATTGGAATGAAAACTGCCCTTTTCCAGTCCTGTTTCTACTGCTGAGTTTTCCAGTTTGCTGGCATATTGAGTGCAGCACTTTATCACCATCATCTTTTAGGATTCGAAATAGCTCAATTGGAATTTCGTCAGGTCTGCTAGCTCTACTAGTAGTGATGCTTCCTAAGGTCTACTTGACTTTGCATTCCAGATGTTTGACTCTAGGTGAGTGATGACACCCATTATGGCTACAAAGCCAGGGTCAGTTTACTGTTGATTAATTCTTTTTGTTTTTGCTTGTCTGAGAACTTGTTTATCTCTTGGGACAGGTTTGAGTAATAATTTGTTGAGTAGAATATCCTAGGCTTTACGTTTTATCCTATCAGCCCTTTAAAAATATGATGCCACTGCCTTCTGGCTTGTACATTTTTTTGCAGAGATGTATTGCCTCCGAATATTGGAGTTAGCCTATTCTTTGGTGCTTTATAGTCTGATATCAAGTTTGCCTCCTTACTGATGTCACTTCAGTCTGGCATCCTCTTCTAGTACAGTTCTGTTTCACCCACATTAAAAACCTGCTCAGGTGAATATGCCTCTCATCAACAATTTCTTGAAGCATTTCAGGAAATTCCTGGGCAGCAACTGTTTTTGCAGTCAATACTTACTTTAACATTGTGAAGGTTGGCTGTAAACCTGAACTGATGATACAGCCGTGGCTAGTGTTAAAGATGTGCCCCCTGATTCTTCGCCATATTTCTTCTTCCCATCTTCATAAAAGTTTCTAGCTTTCTCTTGAATCAGTATTAACCCAGGTGGGGCCTGACAGTGATGCTGACCCTACATCCACACACAGCAATTTCTTAATCTCTTCCATCACTTTTCCATGCATCTTTGATGTTACTGTCGACATCATTGAAATGGCAGACTTCACATGTTCCACAATCTCATCCTTGTTCTTTAGACAACAGACTTTATGTGTTCCATGATCTTGTCTTTGTTCTTTAGAATCGTTCCGATGGCTGAATGATTCATTGTACAAGTACAAGCAATGTCTACCATCCTTTTGCCTTGCTCCATTCTCTCAATTATTTTCACTTTTGTTTCCATTGTCATTTCTTAGTGCTTCTTACCAGTACCAGCTGTATCACTGCTTCTTTTATACTTGCTTCTGGACATCCTCGGCTTCAAATAAAAATTCTGTACTATTGTACTTTATACAGTACTGTACAGTATGCAAAAGCACAACCACTTGTAGAGGATGCATGCATGTGACAATGTATGCTAGACACATGAACTAACTTACATGAAAACACATTTACATCTTTGGAAATTTGTATGTGTGGGATTTACTGTATGATGTTTTCCTGGTATATGCCCAGGAATGGGATTGTTGGAACATATGGTGGTCCCTTTAATTTTTTAAATCTATTCTTGAAGTAGATTCAAGTTGGTTTCCTTAAGGTAGCTTTATAGTGTGTACTTACATCTGATAGACAAATATATTTTCCTTATACTCCTCTTATAAAATGTTTTGCTTGTTTTCAGCAGACTCTTTTTTCTTTGGATTGGATATAGAATTATTTTAAGTTACAAAAGGAAAACTGCTATTACTATTGGGATATCTTTATTCTTGTAAGGTAGCTTGGGAAGAACTGGCATCACTGCAATAATATTTCCATTCAGGGTAGCTTTCCACATATTCAAATTTTCTTTTTATTTTCTTAAGTAAAGTTTTAGTTGTATTTATTTCATATTTTAAAGTGATATGAGAAGCCATTGGAATTGGTAAATAAGACTTTGAGCCCTGGAGAAAGTCGCAGTATAGAATAACTTATGATAAACTAGTATCAATTTCTATTCAGATCATAAAACGTACGTTGGTAAAACTTGGAAATGTTTTATAAAAAATGGTTGCTGAAGTACTGATTCTCTTTTGATTTAATGATCAAATTTGTAAGAACAACCTTTAAAAAAAATAGTCTGTGTCACCAAGGTTTTTGTGCTGTGTGCAGGGCAGATTCTAATGACCAACCTGTTGTTACTTTTGTAACCTCACAGTTTCTTTCAAGCTACTAATAATGCCTTTTATTTGTAATAATTTTTTTTCCCTTATTTAACTCACTTGCAAAAGTAATTTGGCTCCTGAGGTTTAAACAACTGAAATGCTGGCCCTTGGTTTGTCAATAATTGGCAGCTCAGTTACAGGATGCAGTGGAGCTGCCCAGATTTAGAAGAAACAAGTGGAACAGGAAAAAAGAGAATGGTGTGTGGGTAGTTTCTTGGTTTCCTGATGTTTCCACTCAGTAGTACAAAATACTCTGAAAGAGGAATGGACTTTTGGGAAGGATTGTTGCCGTTGACTGCTTTTAATTCTGAGCAGCAGTCTCAGTTTCCTACCTACCCTGGCACACATGTCTGTTTTCCACTTTGGGAATGTGTTGAGGAAGGCAACAGATGGGTGTCAGCATTGGCGAGGTTAGGTTCTAATGAGAGGCTGTTTAGCTGAGGGTGAATCAATTTATAGTTTACAGCATACGGTGTTAGTGTTTCATAGTAGCAAACACTGTGAAAGCCAAGTTGTGAGACTGTTGACAAAGTGCATAAGGATAGGACCTTTTAGGTATATTTTGTCCCACCCTTCTGACTGGCTTGGTTCCATTTTTCACCTTCAAGTTGGAATAAAGCTCCTTGTAGGAATGCACCTTCATATCGCACTCCCCTCTACATAATGATTGTGTCACATTACCTCTTAAGTGTTTGCACCAATTTTATTACAGGTAGCAGAGTATGAAAGTTTTAGTTGTCCTACGTACTTGCCAGTACTTTGGTGTTATCAGTCTTTTAATTTTTATCTTTGCCTTAGGCATATAAGGGCATTTCACCGTGGTTTTAATTTACACTTTCCCGATTACTGATGGCCATTTGGCTCTTTCAAACCTACTTATTTTTTTTTAATTGGATTGTGTCTTTTTCCGCTTGGCTTTTTAAGAGTTGTGCATATTTTCAATTTAGAAGCTCTTTGTTGTATATATTATAAATATCTTTTTCCATTCTGTGGCTTGCCTTATTGCTCTTCTTGTGGGATCCTTAATGCAGGAATGACTGATTTTAATGTAGCTCTGTTTATTAATCTTTTCCTTTATTGAATTTGATTTTTTTTTTTAAATCTCTGCCTATCCTAAATTAATGAAATTGTTCTTACAGATGTTTTCTTTTAGAAGTTTTACCATTTTTGCTTTTTACATTTAGAGTTATATTTCATCTGGAGTTGATTTTTGTGTGTGTGGTATTAGATAGGCTCAAGTTTTTTGTTTTATTTTTTCTTACAAATATATGCTTGACTATCATTTATTTATTTATTTATTCATTTATTTTTATTAGTTGGAGGCTAATTACAATATTGTAGTGGTTTTTGTCACACATTGACATGAATTAGCCATGGATTTACATGTATTCCCCATCCCGATCCCCCTTCCCACCTCCCTCTCGACCTGATCCCTTTGGCTCATCTCAGTGCACCAGGTCCGAGCACTTGTCTCCTGCATCCTATCATTTATTAAAAATACTATTCTTTCCCTGCTTCTTAGCAGTGCCTTTTTTGTCATAAATCGACTACACCTATGATGTGTAGACCTGTTTCCTGAACTCTATTTTGTTACATTGCCATATTCATCTACCCTTGCTTTGTTACTACTATATTTTATTTTTAAAAAATCTTGATAATCTGGCAGAATAGGTCCTTGAACTTTGTTCTTTCCAAGGTTGTCTTGGCTATCCTTGAATCTTTGCATGTTCATATATATTTACAGTCAGGTTATCAGTTTTAACAAAGAATTGTGCCAGGATTATAGTTGAGTTTATATTGAATTTAGAGGCTAATCTAGAGAGAATTAACATCTTTACATCATGAAATCTTCAAATCCATGAATGTAGAATATCACTCCTATTTATTGAACTTGTTTTCAATGTCTCAGGGTTCTGGGTTTTTTGTTGTTGTTGCTGTCTTTTACATTTTTCATTAGAGAGTCTCTAGACACTTCAAGTTTGTGATTGTGATATAAATGCTGTGTTTTAAAATTTTTATTCATTGTTTGTTAATACTGTGACTTTTGTTTTTTGCATATTGTTCTGGTTAAGATCTTTTTTTATACTGTTGAAAGGAGTAATTTAGTGAGTATCCTTGAATAATTCCCATTCTTAGAGGTAGAGATTTCAGTGAGTGTTTAAAAGTGGTGTTAGTTATAGGTTTTCTATAGCTACTTTTTATCAGCCTAATGAAATTTCTTTTTTCTCTTATAAATAAATTATCTTTTAGTGATTATGATTGGTATTGAGGTTGACTAAATACTTCTTCATAGGTTTAAATGGTGGCAGACAGTTTCTTCTTCTATTAATGTTGTGCATTGATTGATTAATATTTGGCTGTTATGTTATTCTTTTCCATTTAATTTTAGATATACTTTGCTAATGTTTTAGGAATTTTACATCTGTGCTTAAGAAAGTAACTTAGTAAAGTAAAAAATTTTTTTCTTATAATGTTAACATGTTTTGATATCAAGGTTATCTGACTGTAAAGGCCTGCCATATATAGCAAATAAAAATCCCATGAATAATACACTGAAAATATTTATTTTTATCTGAAATTTAAATTTAATTTGGTGTACTGTATTTTATCTGGCAGCACAAGTAAGTTCAGAAATGTTGCCTCTCTCTTTTCTTCTGGAAGAGTTTGTGTAATATTGGTATTTTCTTCTGTGAACATTTGGTAGAATTTATCCGTGAAGCAATCTATGCCTGGAATTTTGTTAGATTTAGAGCTAAATATTTCATTTTGAGTGTGCTAGTGTAAATTATACTATGTTTTTAATTTAAAATTTGGATTATTCATTGATGGTATATAGGACAGATATTAATTTTATATATTGACCTATATCCTGCAAGGATATTCAAATCTTATATATTGGGTATTTTATTCTTTTTAACCTGATTATGATAGAGGTTAAACATTGTAACCCTGATTTTTTAAAACATAATATATATGAAGAGTTTTACCTCTTTCCAAACAAAGCAGTGACAGTGGAGCAACACGACGTGCATTCTTTGCTTCTTATGTTCTAGGTATTTTGTTGTATGTGTGTGTACTCAGTTACTTAGTCGTGTCTGACTCTTTGCAGCCACACGGACTGTAGTCTGACAGGCTCCTCTGCCCATGGAATTTTCCAGGCAAGGATACTGGAGTGAGGTGCCATTTCCTACTCCAAGGGATCTTCCCATCCCAGGGATTGAACCCGCATCACTGTGTCTTCTGCATTGGCAGGTGGATTCTTTACCACTAGTGCCACCTGGGAAGCCCGTTCTGTTATTTACTTTAATTCTATATGCATTTATAGTTTATAAGAGGTTATTATTATTGTTTTATACTATAATGTGTCTATAGAATTACCTTCTAATTACTCCTTCTGTTGCTTTTAATTTCTTTCTGCATTTCCTTTCTTCCATCTGGTACCATTTTCTTCTGCTTGAAGAACACCTCTTAGTTTTTACTTTATTGTGGGTCTATTAATAGAAAAGAATATTTTCAGAAATGTATTTATAATCTCATTTTTCCTTCATTATTGAAGAGTATTTTTTACTGAATATAGAATTCTGGATTGGAAAATTTATCTACTTTTTCATTAATTTGAAAACATTTTCCTTTTGCTTTCCAGAAGAAAACAACTATAGATTTAGTTTTATTCCTGAAAGGAAAACTTTTCTTTTTGGCTGCTTTTAAGATAGTCTTTGGTTTTTAGCAGTTTTACTAATATGTACCTATGTGTGGCTTTTTTATTATTTATTTTGCTTGGAGTTCATAGGATTTCTTTGATATGTGTCTTGATGATGTCTGTCAATTTTAGGAAATGCTAGTACTGTCCCCTTAAATGAAAGGTTCTGTACCATTCTTCTTTCCCCAGAAGTAAACTTTGTACTGAAGACCAAGAGAAACACGATAGAAACAGATCCATGGGGTATCCATGTATTTCAATGATCAGGCAAGAATTTTTAAAAAGTGTTATTATATGACACTTTGGAATGTTTAAGCAGTGCAATGAAAACATAGAAACAAATTCAGATGGATTTATTTAGAATTAACATGGATATATTTAGAGTTCAAATGGATATATTTGGGCATATATGTATAAAATTTCAAATATATGTTTTTTAAGAAATTAATCTTTGTTATTGTTTTCTGCTATAATTATAACATTATGGGATAGTGCACTTTGTATGATTTCAGTCCTTTGCAGTTTATTGATATTTTTGGTGGCAGACTGACTCTAAGATGGCACCTGGTGATTTCTGCCTCTATATGTTCATGCACTTGTTTAGTATCCTTCTGTCAAGTGTGAGTGACAACAATAAAGTGATTATGTCGTTTTGATGATTAGGTTCCAAGTTTAGTTTGTCTGAAGCATCATTTTCCCCTTGTTCCTTTATTCTTGAAAAATATTGTCCCTGGGTATAGAATCTAAATTAGTTGTTATTTTCCTTTAACACATTAATTGAAGATATCATTCTTCCATTATATTCTGGCCTTTCTGTTTTGTTTTTAGTGGGCCAGTCTCATGGCATTCCTGTGATTTTAATTTGCTCTTTTTCTCTGGCTTCTTTTATAATTTAAAACATTTTTTTAAATTGAGGCATAATTTTGTTGTTGTTGTTGTTCAGTTGCTAAGTCATGTCCAACTCTTTGTGACCTCATGGACTGCAGCACACCAGGCTTCCCTATCCTTTATTATTTCCCACAGTTTGCTCAAATTCATATCCATTGAATCGGTGATGCTGTCTGACTCATCCTCTGTCACACCCTTCTACTTTTGTCTTCAGCCTTTCCCAGCATCAGGGTATTTTCCAAGTAGTTGGCTCTTTGCATCAGGTGGCCAATGTATTGAAGCTTCAGGTTCAGCATCACATCCTTCCAGTGAATGGTTAGGGTTGATTTCCTTTAGGATTGACTGGTTTGATCTTCCTGTCCAGGGGACTCTCAGGAGTCTTTTCCAGCATCACAGTTTGAAAGCGTCAGTTCTTCAGCACTCAGCCTTCTTTATGGTGCAGCTGTCATATCCATCCATGACTACTGGAAGAATGATAGCATGGACTGACTATATGGACCTATATGGTAAAGTGATGTCTCTATTTTTTAATAAGCTGTTTAGGTTTTTCTTCCTTTAAATCTTAATTTCCTGGCTGCAGTCACTATCTACAGTGATTTTGAGACTAAGAAAATAAAATCTGTCTCTGTTTCCACTTTTTCCCTTCTATTTGCCATGAAGTGATGGGACTGGATGCCAGGATCTTAGTTTTTTGAATGCTGAGATTTAAGCCAGCTTTTTCATTCTCCTCTTTCACCCTTATTAAGAGGTTCTTTAGTTGCTCTTCGCTTTCTGCCATTAGAGTTGTAGCATCTGCACTTATGAGGTTGTTGATATTTCTCCTGGCAATCTTGATTCCACTTGTGAGTCAAGTTCAGCATTTCGCATGCTGTACTCTGCATAGAAGTTAAATAAGCAGGGTGACAATATACAGCCTTGACTTACTCCTTTCCCAATTTGGAACCAGTCCATTGTTCCATATCTGGTTCTAACTGTTGTTTTTTGACCTGCATACAGGTTTCTCAGGAGGCAGGTAAGGCGGTCTGGTATTCCCATCTCCTTATGAATTTTCCACAGTTTGTTGTGATCCACACAGTCAGAGGCTTTAGCATAGTCACTGAAGCAGATGTTTTTCTGAAATGCTCTTGCTTTTTCTATGATCCGTTGGATGCTGGCAATTTGATCTGTGGTTCCTCTGCCTTTTGTAAATCCATCTTGTACTTCTGGACATTCTCATTTCACGTACTTTTGAAGCCTAGCCTGAAGTATTTTGAGCATTACCTTGCTAGTGTGTGAAATAAGTGCTACTGTGCAGTAGTTTGAACATTCTTTGACATTGCCTTTCTTTGGGATTGGAATGAAAACAGGTTTTCCAGTACCACACCATTGTGGTTATCTGGGTCATTAAGACCTTTTTTGTATAGTTCTTCTGTATATTCTTGACATCTTTTCTGCTTCTGCTACTGCTTGGTCCTTCCCATTTCTGTCCATTGTGCCCATCTTTGCATGAAATGTTCCTTTGATGTCTGCAGTTTTATTCAAGAGATCTCTAGTCTTTCCCATTTTATTGTTATCTATTTCTTTGCATTGTTCACTTAAGAAGGCTTTCTTATCTCTCCTTGCTATTCTTTGGAACTCTACTTCAGTTGGGTATATCTTTCCCTTTTTCCTTTGCCTGTCACTTCTTTTCTCAGCTATTTGTAAGGCCTCCTCAGACAACCAGTGTGCCTTGTTGCATTTCTTTTTCCTTGGGATGATTTTGGTCACCGCCTCCTATACAATGTTATAAACCTCTGTCCATAGTTCATAAGGCACTCTGTCTACCAGATCTAACCCCTCGAACCTATTTGTCACCTTCACTGTATAGTCATAAGGGATTTAATGTAGGTCATACCTGAATGGTCTAGTAGTTATCCCTACTTTCTTCAGTTTTAGCCAGAATTTTGCAATAAGGAGCTGATGATCTGAGCCACAGTCTGCTCCCGGTCTTGTGTTTGCTGACTGTATAGAGCTTCTACATCTTTGATTGCAAAGAATATAATCAGTTTGATTTCATTATTGACCATCTGGTGATGTCCATGTGTAAATCTGTCTCTTGTGTTATTGGAAAAGAGTGTTTACTGTGACCAGTGTATTCTCTTGGCAAAACTTGGTTAGCCTTTGCCCTGTTTCAATTTTGTACTCAAAGGCCATTCTTACCTGTTACTCCAGGTATCTCTTGACTTCCTACTTTGCATTCTAGTCCCCTATGATGAAAAGGACATTTTTTTTGGTGTTAATTCTAGATGGTCTTGTAGGTCATCATAGAACCGTTCAGCTTCTTTGACATTACTGGTTGGGGCATAGACTTACTGTGATATTGAATGGTTTGCCTTGGAAATGAACAGAGATCATTCTGTCATGACTATGTGACTTCACTTTCACTTTTAATTGCATTTCGCACTCTTTTGTTGACCATAAGAGCTACTCCATTTCTTCTAAGGGATTCTTGCCCGCAGTAATAGATAGGGAGGAAGTGTCTTTTGCTGAACTTCAATTTGGTTTCTTTTAAAAAAAAGTTCAATATTTTTTATGAAAATATTTGAATGCATAGAAAAATTTAAAGGATTTTACAGTGAACACCTATCACCCTGTCACCTAGATTCTACCATTAACTTAAAAAAATTTTATTTTATACTGGAGTATAATTGATTATAGTGTTGTGTTAGTTTGAGGTGTATAGCAGTGATTCAGTTATATATATACAAGTACCTTTATCCTTTTCAAAATACTTTTTCCTATTTAGGTTATTACAGAATGTTGAGTAGAGTTCCCTGTGCTATACAGTAGGTCCTTGCTGGTTATCTTATTGATTTACTTTGTTCTTTTATCATGCCCAGTGATAAGATGGCACCAGCTGGGAAAGTAGAAAAAGTGGCTGGAAGTCCTTTAGAGATGATTTGAGATCAAATGTCAACCAAGTGTTATAGAATGCTTGGTTGTAATTTTTGCTATCTCAGTGCTTTGATATGAGACTTAAGCTGTAAAATTGTTAGTGTGATTGAAAAGCAACTAGAGGAAAAGCTAACTCAATTTTTAATTTTTCCTTATGTGCCAAAAATACGGGAGATGATAGCTACTTTTTTCAGCATGCTCCAGGAGTATCATTTGGGCATTTTGCAGTTTATGTTGTTTGTGTTTTAAGACTGTGGTTAAATGTTCAGGTGTGCTACATTGCTGTTGTGACTAGCATCTGTGTACCAGTTGGCAGATAAGGTTTTGCCGTCTTTTTGTATTGTTAAAAGGATAGATGAAGCAAAAATGTCATGGTGTTTTGTATGGATTATAGTTCAAGAAGCTTTACAAAAAAATTTTAAGGCCTGAACAAGTGTATTTGAGTGTTTTATGAAATCATTTATAGA
The DNA here is from genome assembly GCF_023699985.2 of Odocoileus virginianus. Classification (NCBI taxonomy): domain Eukaryota; kingdom Metazoa; phylum Chordata; class Mammalia; order Artiodactyla; family Cervidae; genus Odocoileus; species Odocoileus virginianus. Next base: position 76,234,126 of record NC_069678.1, read on the forward strand.
ATTTCCACATTCCTGTAAAGAAATGTACTCTAGGACTTTAGCAGTGGTCCAGTGGTTAAGAATCCGCCTGCCAATGCAGGAAATGTGGGTTTGATCCCTGGTCCAGGAAGATTCCACATGCCACAGGGCAACTAAGCCCATGCACCAGAACTTTTGAACCTGTACTCTCGAGCCCACAGGCTGCAACTTTTGAAGCCCTAGTACAATAGAGCCTGTGTACTGCAACTAGAGAATAGCCCCTCACTTGCCACAACTAGAGAAAACCCATGTAGCAACGAAGACCCATTGCAGCCAAAAATAAATAACTAAATAAATTTAAAGAAAACTTAAAGAATTGTACTCTATATTCTTATTGATTGAAAAATATCTCTGTTATCACAGCTCAATTAAATGAATTCAGCATTATTAATTGCAGCTATTTATTCTTATGGCCATAGCAAACCCAACAATGCAAGAAAAGACTCTACACATGGACATCACCAGATGGTCAACACCGAAACCAGATTGATTATATTCTTTGCAGCCAAAGATGGAGAAGCTCTATACAGTCAGCAAAACAAGACTGGGAGCGGACTGTGGCTCAGATCATGAACTCCTTATTGCCAAATTCTGACTTAAATTGAAGAAAGTGGGGAAAACCACTAGACCATTCAAGTATGACCTAAATCAAATCCCTTATGAATATACAGTGGAAGTGAGAAATAGATTTAAGGGACTCGGTCTGATAGACAGAGTGCCTGATGGACTATGGACAGAGGTTTGTGACATTGTACAGGAGACAGGGATTAGGACCATCCCCAAGAAAAAGAAATGCAAAGAAGCAAAGTGGCTGTCTGAGGAGGCCTTACATATAGCTATGAAAAGAAGAGAAGCGAAAAGCAAAGGAGAAAAGGAAAGATACACCTATTTGAATGCAGAGTTCCAAAGAATAGCCAGGAGAGATAAGAAAGCCTTCCTCAGCGATCAATGCAAAGAAATAGAGGAAGACAATAGAATGGGAAAGACTAGAGATCTCTTCAAGAATATTAGAGATACCAAGGGAACATTTCATGCAAAGATGGGCTCAATGAAGGACAGAAATGGTATGGACCTAACAGAGGTAGAAGATATTTAGAAGAGGTGGCAAGAATACAGAGAGAACTATACAGAAAAGATCTTCACAACCTTAATCACAATGGTGTGATCGCTCACCTAGAGCCAGACATCCTGGAATGTAAAGTCAAGTGGGCCTTAGGAAGCATCACTACAAACAAAGCTAGTGGAGGTGATGGAATTCCAGTTGAGTTATTTCAAATCCTAAAAGATGATGCTGTGAAAGCGCTGCACTCAATATGCCAGCAAATTTGGAAAATTCAGCAGTGGCCACAGGACTGGAAAAGGTCAGTTTTCATTCTAATTCTAAAGAAAGGCAATGCCAGTGAATGCTCAAACTACCGCACAATTGCACTCATCTCACACGCTAGTAAAGTAATGCTCAAAATTCTCCAAGCCAGGCTTCAGCAATATGTGAACCTTGAACTTCCAGATGTTCAAGCTGGTTTTAGAAAAGGCAGAGGAACCAGAGATCAGATTGCCAACATTTGCTGGGTCATCGAAAAAGCAAGAGAGTTCCAGAAAAACATCTATTTCTGCTTTATTGACTATGCCAAAGCCTTTGACTGTGTGGATAACCACAAACTGTGGAAAATTCTGAAAGAGATGGGAATACCCAGTCCACCTGACCTGCCTCTTGAGACACCTGTATGCTGGTCAAGAAGCAACATTTATAACTGGACATGGAACAACAGACTGATTCCAAATAGGGAAAGGATTACGCCAAGGCTTATTGTCACCTGCTTATTTAACTTATATGGAGAGTGCATCATGAGAAACACTGGGCTTGATGAAGCACAAGCTGGAATCAAGATTGACAGGAGAAATATCAGTAACCTCAGATATGCAGATAACACCACCCTAATGGCAGAAGTGAAGAAGAACTAAAGAGCCTCTTATGAAAGTGAAAGAGGAGACTGAAAAAGTTGATTAAAGCTCAACATTCAGAAAACTAAGATCATGTCATCCTGTTCCATCACTTCATGGCAAATAGATGGGGAAACAGTGGAAACAGTGGTTGACTTTATTTTCTTGGGCTCCAAAATCACTGCAGATGGTGACTGCAGCCATGAAATGCAAAGACGCTTACTCCTTGGAAAGAAAGTTATGACCAACCTAGACAGCATACTAAAAAGCAGAAACATTACTTTGTCAGCAAAGGTCTGTCTAATCAAGGCTATGGTTTTACCAGTGGTCATGTATGGATGTGAGAGTTGGACTCTAAAGAAAGCTGAGCGCCAAAGAATTGATGCTTTTGAACTGTGGTGTTGAAGAAGACTCGAGAGTCCCTTGGACTGCAAGGAGATCCAACCAGTCCATCCTAAGGAAATCAGCCCTGGGTGCTCATTGGAAGGACTGATGTTGAAGCTGAAACTCCAATATTTTGGCCACCTGATATAAGGAGCTGACTCATTTGAAATGTCCCTGATGTTGGGAAAGATTGAAGGCAGGAGGAGAAGGGGACGTCAGAGGATGAGATGGTTACATGGCATCACCGACTCAATGGGCATGAGTTTGGGCAAACTCCGGGAGTTGGTGATGGACAGGGAGGCCTGGCGTGCTGCGGTTCATGGGGTCGCAAAGAGTTGGACACGACTGAGCAACTGAACTGATTCTGTGTGGCCAGGACGTTTTCAAATGTTGAATAGTTTCACTATATTTTATGTATATATAAAATGATTGTATTATTTATTTAGTTGGGAAAAGACAGCATTTGCCTTTGCTTAGTCTGTTTACCTATATCTATTGATTATCAGAGTTTTAATCATTAGGGTTTAATATTTTTTTAAAATCACTCCAATCCTACCCTAATCCAGTGTAATAGTTTCATCCTTACAAAAATATACTGTGTGAGTAATTTGTGAAGTTCAAATGAGCATCACTTTTACTCCTTCACCTGTAGTATTTGGTATTTTGTTTTGAGGACTTCTTCGGTAAGCCATTAAATCATGTCAGGGAAGATATAGATTTCCCTGGTGAAATTTGAAACCATGGGCATATTGGTTCAATGTTCAAGACAATGTTCCTTGACATTGTCTAATTAGTTTGGGAATCAGTGCTTCTTAAACTTCAGTGAGCTAAAAATCACCTGGGGAACTTGTTGCAGAGCCCTGTTGCACCTCCAACCAAGTTGTAATTTTTATGAGCTTCTTTCAATATCTGGTTAGAACACTAAAGAGAATACGTTGAAGTTGAAGGGTGTTGGTTCACTGTGTCATTCAGTCTATAATTGCCTTAAGTCGACATTCCTATTTTTTGAGGTTCTGTTTCACTTATTCACGTATCTATCTCAGTACCTTAGCTCTACTTTTTCTCTCAACATCATGCTTAAGAAAATGGTGGCATTATAATAGTAGACATAATGCCTAAAGACTATCCTAGCTGAGCTCAGTCTTGTAGTCATCCCAGTCTTTGTTCTGATATTTACTGTAAGTGTATGGCTGTTTGGGTAAATTAACTACTTTAATCCTCAGGTAATCATAATTATTTCACAAGGTTATAAGGATTAATAAATAATATTACATATGGAAAGTGCCTAGCAATGTGTTTGTCATATTGAATCTGATTTGATATTGAGTGCTAGATATGAAAAAGTGTTCCTGTTACTATTGCTGTATAAATAAACTATTCCAAAACTTCAGTGGCATAAAATGGACACCTTATTATGTTCACAGATCCCATGGATCAGAAATTTTAAAAGATTATGGTAGGAATGGCATGTCTGCTCCATGATGTCCAGAGCTTTAGCTGGGATGGCTTAGAGTGACTCCTTGTTGGGAGCTGGAATATCTGAGGTTAGAGGATCTGCTTCCAAGATGGTTTCATCAGTCATGTGTCTGGAACCTGTGCTGGGATGACTACAAGACTGAGCTCAGCTAGGATAGTAAACCAAATCATCTCTACATGACCTCTCCATGTGGTATCTGCTTTTCTCATAGCTTGGGGTTAAATTCTGAAAAGGAGTTTCCCAAGAGTGAACTTTTAAGAAAACCATGTGGAAAGTTACCATCTGTAGCCCTTTATTACCTAGCTTCAGAAATCACAAAGTATACTACTGTACTTAGATGGTCAAGGCACTCACACGGCCCTACATAGATTTAAGAGCCCACTGCTTGATGGGAGTATTATCCACGAATTTGTGGCTAGTTTTAAAAGTGTACAGTCATTGGAGATTTACATCTATTCTAGTTTCAATTCTTGTCCGTTATCCTGTTCAAGTTAAAACCACTTTAACAAATTATGTATGTTTATATGTGCATGCATGCATGCTAAATTGCTTCAGTTGTGTCCAACTCTTTGCACCCTATGGACTGTAGCCTGCCAGGCTCCTCTGTCCTTGAGATTCTCCAGGTGAGAATGCTGGAGTGGGTTGCCATGCCCTCCTCCATTATGTATCCATGCATATGTATGTATATATATGTATGTGTAGTTATTGTTATTAATTTCAGAATTCCATAGAGATACATCAGTAGACTTTATGAAGTAAATATTTTTACAGATGCAGAAGTCAGAGGTTATGGAATCTTAGGTCTGGAAAGGACCCTGGAAATCTGTGATGGTTAATTTTATGTGTCAACTTGGTTGGACCATAGTGCCTAGATATTTGATCTGGCATGCTAGATGTTCTGTGAGAATGCTTTTGGTTGAGCTTTATATTTATATTGGTGAACTTAGTAAAGCAGATTGCCCTTCATAACATTGGTGGACCTCATCCAGTCAGTTGAAGTCCTGGACAGAAAAGAGATTGACATCTCCTGAGCAAGGGGGAATTATGTCGTAGATGACAACTGCAGCATTGACTTTTTCATAGGTATACAGGCTGCTGACCCATCTTGTAGATTTTGGACTTGCCGGCCTCCATAACTGCATGAGCAAGTTCTTCAAAATTAATTTCTCTCTTTCTCTCTCTCTCTCCCCATCCTATTAATTATCTTTCTCTGGAGAGCTCTGAGTAATACAAGATCGTTTAGGCCAACCCCTTTGGTTTTATAGATTTGGGAACATAAAGACTCAGAGAGAGAAAGAAATTGACCAAGATCAAACATCAAGTTATTGAGAAAGCCACAATATGAATCCATCTCTTGGTTTCCAATTCAGCAGTCTTATTACCTGAAACAACTGTGCCTAAAGCTATAAAACCAGGTGGAAAAGCTCACCCTCTCCTACTTCAAATAAAAAATAAGCATGTTGAGTACTTTCCATTCATCAGGTCCTTCCTAAGTAGTTTGTATTTTTCTTTCTCTTTAAATTTCACAACAGCCTTAGGAAATAAGTCTTATTATTATTATTGTCTTTAATTTTGCATATTTGGAGGACAAATGACTTGCCTAAGATGACACACATAGTCAGCTGCAGACCTGTTATCTGAATTTAGATCTCTGTATCTGGGATTGGGATTTGTAATTATTGTGCTACATTCTCTGCATATTTCTTTTATACCCATCACTTACTAATAATAAGCAAGGAAGAAGTGATTTGGATTTAGTGAACTCTTGATTCTCATCAGCCTGGAGCCTTTTCCTTTCATTGGTTTGGCACGATAAGTGATTTCATACAGCTTACCTTTAGGTGTTAATTATTTATGATCCCATATCTTTTGTTCATACTGATTCTTTCCTGAGTGAAAATATCTAGGCTGTTCTCTGACTGTTGGTAGTCAAGACATTTCTGCAGTGGATGCTTCTACCATGAAATTATATTCCATGGACACATGTAAATTTTCTGCTGCCATTAACCCTTATTGTCTCTCTTCCATCTTATTTCTCTTGCCTTTTCTCCCTTCCTGTAGTGCCAGTAGAATGGGCTAAGGGGAGAGGGTGGTGGTGGGAAGAAGTTTTTAATTTAGGTGAAAGTGAGCAGAGCATCTCATGCGAAGAGTTGAATCATTGGAAACGACCCTGATGCTGGGAGGGATTGGGGGCAGGAAGAGAAGGGGACGACAGAAGATGAGATGGCTGGATGGCATCACCGGCTCAATGGACATGAGTTTGAGTAAACTCCGGGAGTTGATGATGGACAGGGAGACCTGGTGTGCTACGATTCATGGGGTTGTGAAGAGTCTGACACGACTGAGTGACTGAACTGAACCGAACTAAACTGAAGCAGAGCATTAAGTTGCATATTACTTTCAGTTTCATATAGTTACAAAGGGAGCTTTCTCATTATTAGTTTATAGGACTAAAAAAGGAAAAAATATAACCAATTCAATGGTTTGTGCTCCTTTAGCATTTTGATTTTTGAGTGCTAATGTTTAAAGTGTACAAATAAGATGGTGATCAGTCAGTAAAGGATTAACAGTTGGGAACTGGGATTGGAAAGACCCTAGATTTTAGTAGCACTTACCTTGTGCAAATTACTCAAGTTTACTGAACTTGAGGTAATTGTCTTGCAGATCTATTGTGTAATAGATTGAAGGCAATTTTATTTTGTCATTACTTAGTATGTTTGGGGTACCTGATACACAGCTTTCCCTCTGTCTTCTAGAAAATCAGTCAGCTGTAAGTGCTATGATGAATGCAAAGAAGTAATACATTGTCCTTGCCTGTGGGAGCTTAAACTCTTAATTGAGGACATAGAACTTATCAGTCAGTTCAGTTCAGTTACTCAGTCTCAGTGTCCGACTCTTTGCAAGCCCATGGACTGCAGCACGCCAGGCTTCCCTGTCCATCACCGACTCTTGTAGCTTACGCAGACTCATGTCCATTGAGTTGGTGATGCCATCCCACCATCTCATCTTCTGTCATCTCCTTCTCCTTCTGCCTTCAATCTTTCCCAGCATCAGGGTCTTTTCGGATGAGTCAGTTCTTCCCATCAGGTGGCCAAAGTATTGGAGTTTCAGCTTCAGCATCAGTCCTTCCAGTGAATATTCAGGACTGATTTCCTTTAGGATGGACTGGTTAAGGGACTCCCAAGGATCTTCTCCAACACCACAGTTCAGAAGCATCAGTTCTTCAGTGTTGAACTTTCTTTATAGACCAACTCTCACATCCATACATGACTACTGGAAAAACCATACCTTTGACTGGATGGACCTTTGTTGGTAAAGTTATGTCTCTGCTTTTTAATATGCTGTCTAGGTTGGTCATAATTTTTCTTCCAAGGAGTAAGCATCTTTTAATTTCATGGCTGCAGTCACCATCTGCAGTGATTTTGGAGCCCAAAAAAGTAAAGTTTGTCACTGTTTCCATTATTTTCCCATCTGTTTGCCATGAAGTGATGGGACTGGATGCCATGATCTTAGTTTTTTGAATGTTGAATTTTACGCCAGCTTTTTCACTCTCCTCTTTCACTTTCATCAAGAGGCTCTTTAGTTCTTCTTTGCTTCCTGCCATAAGGGTGTGTCACTTCTGCATATCTGAGTTATTGATATTTCTCCCAGAAATCTTGATTCCAGCTTGTGTGTCATCCAGCACAGCCTTGACATACTCCTTTCCCAATTTGGAACCAGTCTGCTGTTCCATGTCCAGTTCTAACTGAAGCTTCCTGATCTACATATAGATCTCTCAGGAGGCAGGAGAAATTTCATGATCTGGTAGTCCCATCTCTTGAAGAGTTTTCCAGTTTGTTGTGATCCACATAGTCAGAGGCTTTGGTGTAGTCAATAAAGCAGAAGTATGTTTTTCTGGAACTCTCTTGCTTTTTCAATGACTCAACGGATGTTGGCAATTTGATCTCTGATTCCTCTGCCTTTTCTAAATCCAGCTTGAATATCTGGAACATATAGAGCATATAGCTGGGAGAAAAAGGATTAACATTATAAGGCAAAACATATTACTGTGTGCTAAGTGAGTGACCCATATTCAAAATATGGATCATAACCATATGAATATGAAAATAACCATATTCAAATATATTTTGGCAGTAAAAATTGAAAGAATGTGAGAATGCATGAGAATGCTCAGGGTAGGGAACAGAGACTTGAATTGGGTCTCATGACTATTGACTGGAGTGGGTGAGCTTAGCTTTTAAAATAAATATGGGGGTTTATTGTATATGTCTGAATATGACGTAATTCTCATTTTTCAGTGACAAGATAAAAATAGTTTTGCTAGCCTGAATATATAAACTTAAAATAATTTTCTTTGTGTTTGGCTGTGCTGGGTCTTCGTTGCTGCATGGACTTCCCCTCGTTGCAGTGAGTGGGGCTTCTTCTCCAGTTGTGGTGCTTGGGTTTCTCTTGATAGCGACTTCTCTTTCTGCAGAGCGAGGACTCTAGGCCATGTGGGCTTTGGTAGTTGCAGTATGTGGGGCTCAGTAGTTGTGGTGCATGGGCTTAGTTGCTCTGTGTCATGTGGGATCTTCCCAGACCAGGGATTGAACATGTGTGTCCTTCATTGGCAAGTGGGTTCTTTACCACTGAGCCACCAAGGAAGCCCTATAAACTTTTTAAAGCTTGTATATGAAATAGTCATTAAGTTAGCTTATTAACTTGTATATACATGTTTTAAGTCATATAAAATATTACTTTAGAAATGTTGCTTTTAAAAAATACTCATGTAATGAAACAATGATATTCAAACACTTCACACACATTTTAAATGTTAGTGTCTTCCCCATTACTGAAATTAGTCTCGTATTTTTCCAGAACGCCTGATCTTAATTTTTGTTTAAGTGGTTTAAATTAGAGCACTTAAAAAATCTGGATATGATACTTTTTCTGGAAATTTTAGTATCAAGCCAGAACTTATCTGCTATTCATGAGCTTTACAATGAAACCCTTTCAAGTAATCTTTAACAGGCTTATTTATAATGATATGTGAAGTTTTAATTCTGAGCCAATACCTTCCCCCACTCTGCCAAATAAATATGAAATCTGTTGAGTTTCTTTGCCGTCCTTTTTGACTGAGTTCAATGGTAACCTGCCTTCATTGCCCAGAACTAGTATTTTCTGCAGTTGCTTTAGGCTGTCTTTTCTAAATCGCTTTTTGTTCTTAAAAAATAAAATAATGTAAAGACTCAGCTATAGGGCAGTTTCCTCCTTTCTTTGGGATAGTTTTGGGGGACAAATTTAACCCTATATTCAGTGTCATCATGTAAAATTGACCAAAGTATTACAAGTCAGCTAGTGAGTTAGGCGAAGGAGGTGGTTGAAGTGGAATGGAGAGTCTAGAACAGTGCTGTTCAATACAGAAGCTACTAACCCCATGTAGGTATTTAAATTATAATTTAATTCCTTGGTCCCACTGGCCATATTTCAAATGATCAATAGCCCTATGGGACTAGTAGCTACAATATCATAGAGTGCTGATATAGAATATTTCCATCATTACAGAAAGTTCTGTGGGATAGCACTACTCTGGAAAGGTGTTCTGTAGCCTTAAGGAATTCAGAGATTTCTCGGAATGATCATATTGGTGGTAGCAGTCAGTTCCATGTCCCCCCTCCACCTCACCGTCCAACCCAGCCATCACCTTCCCTTCCTCCACATAGACACAGATGAGAGGTAGATTGATTTCCCAGTTCCTAAAACAGACTTAGTGACCTAAGGAACTATAGTAAATTTTAGTATTGCAAGTAAATCATAGAGATCTGTACTGTATTGATCTGATACTCAAAAGTACCTCCTCCCTTCTATGTTGTTAAGAAATAGACCCCAGCTTGCTTTATGATGGAAAGAGATAGACTTTTTGGAGTCAAAGAGGCCCCAGTTTGAGTGCTACTCTATGTGATTTTGGAGGAATCTCTTAATTTTTCAGAATGTCCTTTTCTTCATCTGTTACCATGCTTTACTTCATAGAGTGAGGATTAAACGAGATAGGTAATGATGTGTAATTATGCCTTGCACATGACAGATGCTCCCTTTCTTCTTCATTCCTTTTTAAGTCCCAAAACACATATAATAATGCAGATTTATTCACTTGACACTCAATCAGAAATTCACCAGAAAATATTTTTGAGCTTTTACTGTATGCGAAGTTCTCCTCTCAGTGCTAGGGAAATAATAGTTTCATCCAAATCCCTGCCGTGATGGAACTACATATTGTTAATGGGAGACAGAAATAAATGATATAAATAACATTATACAGTGTATCAGAACATGTTAACTCTAAGGGAAAAAAAATAAAACAGGGAAGAAGGCTAAAGTATGTTGGATGGTGCTCTGCAGTGTTTTTTTTTGTTTGTTTTTTTAAGAAAAAGTAGACAAGTGATAGTTGAATAAAGACCTGGAAGAAGGGAGTTAACAAATGATCCTTGTATCTGGGGGCAGGAACATTTCAGGCTGGGGTAATAGTGACCACAAACATTCTTGAAGTGAGATATAAGGTCTGACATTTTCCCAGGAACATCAAGGAGACACAAGTATGGCTCGGGAAGAGAGGAGATGGACAAATTAGAGAGATTAGGAGAGTGAGGGAGGAATAATGCATCTTAAGGATGTTGTCTTTTTATATTAGGGAGCATATCAGTAGAAGATTTTGAGTAGAGCTTTTATTTGATCAAATAACTTCACTATTAAATAAGAATACATTGGAAGTGAGGAAGTGCAATGCTCAGAAATCAGTTTGGAGGCTATTATAATAATGGAGGAGGAAGATGGAGACTAGGACCAGAGTGGCAGTGGAATGTGGTAGCAGTGAAATATGATCAGAATCTGAATGTTTTTTCCGAAATCAGAATTTGCTAATGAGTAGAGAAGGAGGGAATAGTGAGACAAAAAGGGAGTCAAGGATAGTTCTGAGGTTTTTGGCTGGACCAACTGGAAGAATGGAGTTGCCATTTATTAAGGTTGTGAAACTTTCTATATTCTTAATGTTGTTTTGTTATTTGTCCTCCTGGTTTCCAAAAGTTTGGGGCTGTCTTGCCTGTTTGTTATCTGTAGTATCTGGCACAATTCTTTGTACAGAGTAATTGCAATCTACTTCCTGGATTAAATTGATTTTTTTAGATGAACATCAGTCTCAAAATGGAGGTAGCTGTATTCAGGACTGCTAGTAACCAGAAAGTGTTTTCCTTATGTTGCTACTTGTAGTATAAAGTGTATCTGGTTTGTTGGCTTTGCTCAACCAACTGAAAGTCTTCCCTTGAATACTGTAGGATGTCTACCTTTATAAAACTTTCAAACTGCTAACCTTAAGACTTTCTGTCTCTTAGGTTTTAGCTTGCCAGTTGAGTCTAGAAAAGGCAGATTAATGAACTTGCCCTTTCTCTTTCCACAGTCATTGGATAGAGCTGAAAATAATTATTGTGTAATAGGCAGGAGAGAGAGGTTGAGTAGCCCTTTATGTGATGCTGACTAAAGTCTAAGTACCATCCAGTTGCCTAAGGAAGAGTCAAGAATCCAGGGAAGGGAAGTGACTGTACCAGAAACCACCTTTCTTACATTTCAGTTTTAGTAAATGAGATCTTAGTGTTCCATTTGTTTTGATCTTAGCTATGTTGTTTTTGCTGTTTGTTTTTTCATCTATAGATATTTGACAAGGGTGAGTCTCTCAGGTACCATTATTAGTCTTAGGACTTGCCTTGTATTCCTCTGTCTTTACTTTGATTTGCACCAGTCTTGATTCTGCATGTTGGGTTGTTGTTAGTGATATCTGTTTGGAAATATTCAGTGAGCATTTTTTTTTCTTTTTGTATTAGACTAAGAGCAAATTGTAGAGTGGTTACATTTCTTAAATTGTTTTGCTTTCCATTTTTTTCCCCTGAAAAAAATCAAATCAGAACTTATTAAAACCAAATATTTAGCTGTTAAGATCTATTATAGGATTGCCAGTTGGAATTCTTTTCTATTTGCAATAATAAACAGCAAGGTTAATAAAAAGAAATTGAGTTTAGAGTTAGGTAAGGATGTTAAACTTTTTGCTTCTACTTTGGTCTGATCATCTTATCTGTAACTGTTAGAGTATTTTGATGATGGTGGATCGTTATGTAAACAGTGAAGAGAGGGAGGAAGCATCTCCAGAAATATGTTGTCTGCAATTGGTAAGTGTTATGAGTGGGAAATTCTCTATTTTTAAATAGTGTCCTTTCCTTGCATTCAGAATTTTTTGATTAAAATCTGTGATTTCAAACAAGGGTAGCTTTCAATATGACAGCAGTTACATTAAAAGCAGTTCACCTTCATTGGGTATTTTACTATGTATCAAGCATCATTTAAGCACTTTATGTGTGTTAGCAAGTTTCATAAAAACCCAGTGAACAAGTACTGTTATCACTGCTGGCCCCTCCCCCACTGCATTTTATTGCTGAAAGAACTAAACCAGAGAGAAGTAGACTTTCTCAAGATTATGCAACTAGTAATGATGGCACTGGAATATGTGGCTTTCTGGCTCAAGAGCCCTCACTTCTTGCATATTTAACAACATGTGAAAGTTTATGAAGAATCTGTTCTTTTAGACATTAAGTAATTTCTGAAATAATAAGGGGGTTGGGGGAAATAATAGATTCTATTCTCTATGAAAAGTGAAAAAGTGAAAGTGTTAGTTGCTTAGTCATGTCTGACTCTTTGCAACCCCATGGACTATAGCCCATCAGGCTCCTCTGTCTCTGCAATTCTCTAGGCAAGAATACTGGACCGAATGAATATTCATTACCTTCTCCAAGGGATCTTCCTGGCCCAGGGATCGAACCTGGGTCTCCTGCATTATAGGCAGATTCTTTACTGTCTGGGCCACCAGGGAGGTCCACAAATACTTTATAGTTGTCCTCAAATCTTGTTGTGTATCAGAATCACTTGAGGAGTTTGTGGCAGGAAGAAAGATTTCTGGGTCTTATTTCAAACCACCTGAAGTAGGATCACTGGGATCAGGACTTTATGTATCTGAATTTCTAGTCTAGCATAAGGCAGACATTTATGTACCACTGATGTATTGCACATAACATAACAAAACTGATTAAAATAAAACCACGTAATACGGATGGATAATTATGGTGGCTAATATTTGTGGAGTATTTTCTTGTATTATCTCATTTAATCCTTATAACAGCCTTGTGAAATAAGTTGATATTATTATGTCTCTACTTTATGGATGGGAAACTAAATCTTACAGTAGTCAAATTAACATGATGGAAGTCACACAGGTAATAAGTACATGATAGAGGCAGGGTTTGAGAACAGACTTCTCAGACTATGGAACACAGGAATTCCCTTAATTGATCTAGTTAAATTATAGTAGATCACAGGTCATAAAGAACTAAATACCAAATATGAATTGTTGCTGTAGTTTTTTTTCTTGCTTAGAAACAAAGATATAAAATGAATAATATAAAAATTAGTGATTGCATGCCATCTGCCTTTTATGCGTTTTCTATTAATGGCAGTAAATTACCATACTGGCATTTTCTCTAAGGCCAGCATTTCAGTATTAACAGTTTGGTTGATGCATGCATATATATATATATATATATATATATATATATATATAACTGTGATGCATAGCTATATAACTGTAGCTGAAGTTTGTATTGAAGCTCAGATGTACATGTTATCTCCTTCTACTCTGATACTTCTATTTAATATTGTCTCTGATTTTTTCCTACATACTACTTTAAAATGTTGGCATTCCAAAGGTTCCATCTTGAGGCATTTTCTTTGTCCACACTACCTCTCATTTTGGGTAGACTTCACTCCTAGGACTTTTGCAAATACTTAAAAAAAATATTGAGATATGAAAGACTTAATATATTATCTTAACCACTTTTAAGTATATAGTTTGATAGCATTAAATATATACACATTATTGAGAAGTAGATCTCCAGAACTTTTTTATCTTGCAAAACTGAAAATCTTTACCCATTAAATTATAACCCTCTCCTCTTCCCCCAGCTCTTGGTAACTACCATTCCATGTACTTTCAGTTTCTATGAATTTGACTACTCTAGGTACCTCATGTAAGTCGAATCAGATAGTATATGTTAATTTTTACTGGCTTATTTCACTTAACATGATGTCTTAAGATTTATCCATGTTGTAGTCTGTGACAATATTTCCTTCTTTTTAAGACTGCATAATATTTTATTGTTTTTATGTAACACTTTTAAAAAAATCTATTACCATTGATGGACATTTGGGTTGCTTCTGTCTCTTGGTTATTGTTGCTGTGAATGTCAGTATAAAACTATCTCTTTGAGACCTTTTTTATATTTAACTAGAAGTGCAATTGCTGGATCATTTGGTAGCACTGTTTTCCCCTAGATACTTTTTAAGTGATTGTCTCATGATTCCAAACTCAGTATCTCAAACTCACACATGATTGTCTCATGATTCCAAACTCAGTATCTCAAACTCACACATTTTAGGTTCTTAACGATATGTTGGATATCTGTTTATGAATGTTCCATGTGTAGTTCAAAATCAACATGCCTAAACCTGAAAGCCTTGAACCTCCCTATCCTTACTAGCCTATTCCTTTGCTCATGTTCTGTGGCATTCATTTGTTTTTTTCACTTGAACATTTAGTATATGTTAACTCATACTACGTAGGTACTAGGTACCATTGATCCTGATGATGGTGCATTAGTGAACAAAATAAAGATGTTTGGAGCTTATATTCTGGTGAGGGAAGACAGATAACAAACAAGGAAATAGTAGGTTGGTTAAGGAAGGCCTCTCTTAGGTGATCATTGAGTAGAAACTTGACTGGAGTGAAGGAGTGAGATATGTGGCTATCTAAAGGAATAGCATTCCACACAAAGGGAAGAATAAGTTAAGTAGTTTAATGTGGGAGCATGCTTAGCTTGTGCAAGAAATTGTAAGGAAACCAGAACAACTTGGTAGGGTTAGTAGAAGATGATGTCAGAGAGAGAGAGTTGGAGCAAGAACATATAGAGTCTTCTAAGGTCCAAATAAGGACTTTGAGTTAGAGTCTGATGATATGTGAAGGCCTAAGAGTTTTGAGTAGGAAAGGGATTTTATTTGGTTTGACATTTATAAACATCATGCTGGCTGCTGTGTGAATAGGCAGTGTGGAGCAAGGATGTTCAGAGACTGTTGGAATACTACGCCAGAGGAAAGATGGTGATTTAGACCAGGATGATAGCAGAGAACATTGGTGAAATCTGCATTTTAGACATATAATGAAGAATTCCTCGTAGCTTAAATGTGAAGTAAGAGAGTAAGAAAGGAATCGAGGATGATTGTATGATATTTGAATTGAACAGTGGAATCATTAGAATTGCTTGTGATTTTTAGTGATTGAGAGAACTGTAACAGGAGCATTCTCCTCACTCAAGTCAGAAGCCCAGATTTCATTTTCAGCAGTTTTTTCCTTTTCAGTTCATATCTCACATGCTACTAAAATGATTTTCCTGAAGGGCAAATTTGAGTTGCAGCAGTTGCCTCCCCCTTATCTTCAGGTTAAACAAAACTTTTAATACCTTTATCCCACATCTCATAATCTAACTCTTGCTTACTTTTCCAGCTGGCCTCTCACTGCCTCCTAATGTAAACTGTTCCTGAAGCCACACAGAATTACTTTGACCTTCCTGGGTAAATTAAGTAGATTCACTTGAAAGAAAGAAAATTTGTCCCTGAATGCTTTCATTCAGCTTCCTTTTCCCTACAAGAGCCTTGTTTTAATACTTGCTTCAAATAATCATCCTTTCTTCCCAGCTTTTCTCCTAACATTCAGATTATTGCCACTGTTTTGCCTTTAGAATATCTTATGTATTTCTCCATTGAAGTCCATAATAAATGGAGATTAGCTTTGCAGTGGAGTCCTTTAGAAAAATTTTAGAGAAGAATATCATAATGATTAACGTATTTGGAAAATATGAATTTGAAGGTACATTTAGAAGCATTTAAATACAGTGCGTGCTTAGTCACATCAGTCGTGCCCTACTCTCTGCGATCCCGTGGACCATGACCCGCCAGTCTCCTCTGTCTATGGGATTCTCCAGGCAAGAATACTGGAGTGGGTTGCCATTTCCTTCTCCAGTAATAAAGTATGAAGTGAGTGAAGTGAAGTTGCTTAGTCATGTCTGACTCTGCGACCCCGTGGATTGTAGCCTACCAGGCTCCTCCGTCCATGGGATTTTCAAGGCAAGAATACTGGAGTGGGTTGCCATTTCCTTCTCCTTAATATAGTAGATGGTTGGAAATAGCTGTTACGGATAAGAAAAATTAAATATTTATTAAACATGACTTTTCTCTCTGCTCAGAAAGAGAAGGAAATGGTATTAAGCATCTTTTTGAGACCTCATTGGCTTTCAGCCATAATCTTACAGCCGTTTTTAGTGTGGACATTTAAGTCTATTGTTTCTTTGATCTGTTACACCAGTAGCTGGGGAAGTTTTCATCCCAAAATAGATCACTTGATTAACATAATTCTAATGAGGTTTGTGAAGTAATAGATGTTGGTATTGGTCTATCCTAGTTCCAGGCACAGAGCTTCTGAAACCCTTGTAACTTCCCAAGTGATAAGAGTTAGCATTTTTTTTTTTGTTGTTGTTGTTCTAATATTTGATCTTTGACTCTGGTTCTTAACATAAAGCTACCAGATCCCTTGGAACTTCCTGGGTGATAGGAGTGTCTTTTGTTTTAATGAAACTCATGGGTTTGTGAACAGCTTCAGGAAAGGGTCTGGACACTAGAAGGACCAAGCCGTATCCTCTAGGAAGGGGAGAGGGACTGGGGATTGAGTTAATTAATGATTAATTATGCCTACATGTTGAAGCATTCATAAAAATCTCAGTAGTATAGGTTGGGGGAGCTTCTGGGTGAATGCATAGGAGGGTGGCATGCCTGGAGAGAGCATGGAATCTCCATGTCCCATTCCAAATACCTCACTCTATGCATCTCTTCCATCTGGCTGTTCTTGAGTTATATCCTTTTATAATAATCTAGTGATCTAGTAAGTAAAACCTTTGCTTGATTTCTGTGAGCCACTTAAGCAAATTAATTGAATTGAGGAAAGGATCATGGAAACCTGATTTATAGACGTTTGATCAGAAGCACAGATGACAACTTGCAATTGTGATTAGCATCTGAAGTAGAAACTGTCTTGTGGGACTGAACCGTTAACTTGTGGGATCTATCTTCAGGAAGATGGTGTCAGACTTAAGTTGTATGGATACTTTCCTGGTATTAAAGAATTGCTTGATGTATAGCAAATCTACACAAAGGCTGTCAGAAATGAAGTAAGAGTTGTGGTAGACTCTTGAGAATAGAGGAGACACAGGGCAAGGAGCATGTTCCCCCCCGTACAAGGTCAGAGGTGAGAATTCCACAGTTCAGAGCTGTAGAATGATGATCTTTTCAGAATTTTTCATTGACTCAACTTACGGCAGAACATGAGAGGAGAATGATTGTGTCTTATTCACAACAGTCATTTCCTTAGTTAGTATTTAGAATAGTTCCAAGTTAATAATTAAATATTTGTTGAATGGGTTAATGGTGAAGTGAAAGAATGGAATATTCAAATGCATGTATAAGATGAATGATTGCTATGTAAGTACAACACAGTGGAAAAATTGAGAAAAATGTAGTGTGAGTCAGTTAAATTTTCTTGGAGAAAATGATTCAGGTCTGGTCTTGAGCTCTAATAATCAATAATAGGCATTCCTTCCTTTCTAAATTCCATACTGTCTCTCAGGTTGGGCTGCCATTAATTGTTTCTTTTAACTGGTCAACTTGGGATCAATGTGTCTGTCATCCTTGTATTCCTTCCAGTGTCTAAAACACTGCCTTGATAATGGGGAAGAGAAAGCCTGGATTTTGTTGGAGGAATTCATTTGATGGCAAGATCAGAGTTGTGAATGCTAAAATACGAGTACTTTGTGGGTCTGGCACCTATTATTAAGATATTTTGAAAATACCTGAAATCTGACATACCGTAGAGTAATGATTTCAAGTTTAACAAAAGTGCACTAATTTAGAAAGCATTTTTTATACTCTAACTATTTTCAGGAGATGGAAACAATGCTAATATTATGATCATAATTATTACCCTAGTTCACAGGCTTCCCAAACATGTAAAATATACAGGATCGCCTATACTAGTCTATCTGGAGATTGTGTGTGTGTGTATGTGTGTGTGTGTATGATTATATAATGAAAATGTATATGTCATTTCTGTTTTCATAAATTTTAAAATTTAACAGGTTTTCTTTTTCTACTTGTTTATAGATTCTTGTATTTGAAATGTATTTAGTGTCACTGATTTGTAATTAATAGTTAATCTGGAGATTGACCAGCTGAGGAGGCTGCTACAAGAATTAAGCTAATAATCCTGACAGTTGTTGAAGACTGGAAAAATGGTGATCTATAACTTAATGTGTATTGAGTTTGTCATGTAACCTCATTGAATCTTGGTTTATCAGTCTTTGACTGCAAAGTAGAATTAGGGAGAATAAGAAGCAGGGTTTATTGGAAGGTTGCTCACATATTTGAAAGAAAGCTTGACCAACCAAGTCTTAGGACAATTAGTAAACAGAATTGCTCTGTCAGAAGCTTATTGTGAAAAGTGCCTCTGAGCACTATTGTCAGGACACAGCTTCAACCAGTTAGTTACTTGTTCAAGATCCACATTCCCAGGAGAGCCTGATTGGTCTAAATTGGGTCACCATGATTAACACATTTTCAGTATCACATGGGATGAGGCATGCGTAGTTCTCTAAAGGAAACAGATGATCTTAATCAAAAATAAAGAGGGAGGTGATGATGGGTGGGTACAAACCACAGGTAGGGTACAATAGTAGCTAATGGGACAATATATACATCTGAGATGACATTTTTCTAGTGTTCCATGAGACTGAATTAGAGTTTTATTGTTCTTTTGTTAAATCAGCTTTGAAAATGACTCTATGTATATGCAAACTTTAATTGTATACAGTTCTGTGAGTTTTGATGATGTTTACATTGTTTATGTATACATTGTGTGTCCAGTCCCCATCCCTTTAAGATTTCTGTCATTAGAAAATCTTTTCCTTTCTCCTCAGTAACTCCTAACCCTGTTTCAGGCAGTCACTGATCTGATTTGTATCACTACATTTTGAAAGTTTTGTCTGTTCTAAAACTTCATGTAAAAGAAGTCCTATAGTATGTAGTCTTTGTGTCTGGCGTTGTTTACTTGACATGATATTTATGAGTCAATATTGTTGCAGGTATTAGAAGCTCATTTTTATTATTGAGTAACAGTCCTTTGTGTGAATATGCCACAGTCTTGCTTATTCATTGGCTGCAGGACATTTTTGCTTGTATCTAGTGTTTTGGTATTATGAATGAAGTGGCTATGAATATTTGTATGCTAGTATTTGTTGGACATGTTTTTATTTCTCTTGGATGAATTCCTAAGTGGTATTGTATGTTAAGTGTTTGTTTAGCTTTATATATGAAACTCTCAAACTGTTTCCAAAGTAGTTGTGCCATCAGCAGTGTGTGAGTTCCTCTGCGTCAAATCCTCACCACCATTTGGTGACGTTAGTCTTTTTAATTTCACCCATTTTAGTGTGTTTGAAGCAGATTTCTTTGTTGTTCTTTTTCAAAAATTAAGTTTATTGATGGTAAAATGGACCCATTTTAAATGTACAATTCGATGAGTTTTGTATGAATCTATATTACTACCACCACTAAAGTCATTATCCCTAATTGCTCTATTGTTAATGCTGTGTCATTCCCCATCCATCCTAAGCAATCCACGATCTGCCTTCTTTTACTAGATATTGTTAGTTTTTCCTAGAATTTCATATACACAAAATCATGTAGTATTTTCTCATGTGTGTCTGATTTCATTTAGCATCATGTTTTTGAGATGTACCCGTATAGTTGAAAGTATTTGTAGTATGTTCTTTTTTTTTTTTTTTTAAATTTCTGGGTAGTATTCCATTGTATCCAGACAATGTGTTATACCCCAAACAACATTTGCCTGTTGTTGGGCATTTGGGCTACTTCCAGTTATTGGGAATTTTGATTAAAGCTGCTATGAATATTATAGTATGCAAGTTTTTGTTTTGTTTGGGGAAAAGTTTTTATTTCTTTTAGGTAAATACTTAAGAGTAATATTGCTAGCTTATATGTTTATTACCTTTATATACAAAACAATTTTGAAAGTGATTATACAATATATGGGACTTCCTATTGTTCAACATTATTGTCCAAACTTGTATCATCTGATTTAATTTTAGCCATTTTAATAGGTATGTGGTGGTCATTTACCATGGATTTAATTTGCCTTTCTCTGATGAGTGTTTAATTTGAACAGCTTTTTATGTGCTTATTAGCTGTTTATACATCTTTTTTTGAGACTTTTCTGTTCAAATCTTATTATTTGTCATTTTTGAGTCATAAGAATTTTTTTTTAATATTCTGAATATAAATCCCTTCTCAGACATGTATATGTAGCAAATACTTTTCCCAGACTGTGGTTTACCTTTTCATTTTCTTAATGGTGTCTTTCAAAGAGCAAACATTTAAAAATTTTATATTCATCATTTTTTTCTTTCATCTTTGCCTATCATTTTCTACTGTGTTTTCTTGGTATCCTCATTTGTAAAATGAGGGAGTAATATGAAAGTTGAATGATTTAGTTTGAGCCTGCCAATGCAGGAGATACAAGAAATGAGGGTTGTATCCCTGGGTCGGGGGGATCCTCTGGAGTAGGAAATGGCAACCCACTCTACTATTCTTGCTTGGAAAATTCCAAGCAAGAGGAGCCTGGTAGGTAACAGTACATGGAGTAGGAAATGGTAACCTACTCTAATATTCTTGCCTGAAAAATTCCGTGGACAGAGGAGACTGGTAGGCTATAGTCCACGGGGTTGTAAAGAGTCAGACATGACTGAGCATGCACGCACGCACGCACACACACACACACACACACGAGTAAAGCACCTAGAGAATGCATAACACCTAGTAAGAACTGTTAATACATAATGTTAGCTACCTTTATTATTGCTGCATCTCTTTTACGCAGAAGTTGACACTGAAATTTTTGGATAATATCATCTCCCTCCCCTCTGAAGAAATCTTATTAGCATTTTCTTAAATATAAAGAAACCCAAAGTCAAGATTTACTGTATGTGTAGGGGATGATTTGCATTAGATGCTGTAAATTTATTTATTTATTGGATGCCATAGTTTTATAATCCTTCAGTTTACCAGTGGCTTGTTTTTCTTTCATATCTGACAATGTAAAACTATCTACAGGAATTTTTCTGTTTCCCATCCCCAAAAGGTCTAAGGCCCACCATGACTCATCATTTTCTCCATCTGTTAAAGCTGAAGATAAATTTCTTACAGCCACCTCTGACGTTGATTTCCATTATACTTAAAACATAACCTCACCTATCTTCCAGTGGACTCTGAGAAATGATGTTTCAAGTGTCATCAAGTTTTGCTAAAGAGAACTTAGAAGCTGGGTTCTGATTGTGGTAAATTAGTGGATTAAAAATGTCATTGACATAATGGCATAAAAGCAGTAATAGTTATACCAAAATGGATTTTCAAACTACCAAAACCTAGATCAAGGCAAGATGCTGTTTTTGAAATATATTGCAGTCTGATGAGGATCACTAAGGAAGCCCAGCCTCTAATGTAGGTTTTTCTAAATCTAGTCTCTTTCCTAAAGGTATCCTTTCTATCTGTGCTCTCCTGAGCCCTAGATAGATCCCAGGCATTCCCATAGTTTAGCATAGTGCCTGGAAATGAATAGGCATTTGTTAAGTTTTTTGAACTGAACTTTTAACTTTACTCTTTATTTCTTCATTCTTTACTGTTCCCTTTTCTAACAAATTCTCTTTGAACTCAATAAATCACTATTCCTTTTTTTTTTCTTTTTAACACAAACAAAAATTTATTGTAGCCATTCTTCTTGCAGGTCCTATATTTTTACTTTTTGTGTTGTTTCAAGATCAGTTATACTTTCTTATTTCCTATATATTTCTTAGTCTTTCATAATACAGTTTTTACCAAAACTGTTTTCACATATGTCTAACAGTCTCTTATTAGGCCTCACTATATTAGACTGACTTCATATTTTTTTATTTTGTCTAATCCCTCTTTATTGTATCTTTGTTGCCCTCTCTATGACATATACCTACTCTTTCCCCTCTTTTCTAACCCTTCCATTTTTATTGTTTTGTTTTTGGTTTTAGCTTTCTCTTCTCTTTTTCTTACATATATGAATTCCCCAGGATTCTGTTTGTCTCACTTCTCTTCACCAAAGAAGAAAGAGAGGGAGGGAATTAAAATATTTCCAGAGCTTCATTTTATTTGCCTTTAAACAGATGTTTTTCTTAATCTAGCTCTGATTTTTAATTTAAAGAGAGGTAATTTTAAAATTACTTTTTGTCTCCCTTTGGATATTACCAGAACTTCTCATGGTAAAATTAATTGTTGGATGGAATTTTTTCCATGCTAGAAGCCAGGATGATTAATTAAGATTCAGCCAGACAGGCATAGGGAAAAGGGCATTCCAAGCAGATACAATATCTTAAAAGGCCCCAAGATATAAAAACTTGATACCTTTAAGGAACAAAAAGGCAAGTCCACTTTGACTGAAGATGTAGTATTTACTCTACAGATGAGGAAACTGGCTCAAGGAAGTTCAGTGAATGAAGAATATATACTAAGGTCATCAAAGCAATAAGTCAGGGAATCTAGATTCAAACTTTGGACTTTATAAATCCTTAGTGTTCTTTCCATTATACCTTGGCATTCTCTAGTGAAAATTTGAACAAAATCTTTCCAAACTCTGGTATTTTGTTTCTTTTCCAACATCACAGAACATTCTCTTACCATTTTCTGTTTTTTAACAAAGAAGATATTTGTATGTGGAACCATTGCTGTCAACAGAAAAGGGATAATTGACCTGGCACCAGGAAGAGGTGCTTCTATTGAATTTGTGGCTTTCAGAACTGATTTTAGGGTTTGCTTGACTCAAAGGATTTATGAGCCTTCAGAGTTGTCAGGGTTCTATGGTATCCACTATCTATATTAATATGTGGATTTCTTTGGCTTTTGCCTGTGAAGCATTAAAACTTTGAAAATTCATAGCAAGTGTCTTATATTCTACATTGTTTCTATTCAATGGTATAATTTTGTAAACTTGACCTACCTCTGGCAAGTATTTAAACTCATATTTCACAAAACACACAAACTCCTTTTTGCAATTGATCTCCACACAGCTGATAAAACATCGAAGTGTTTATCTGCATTTTGATGTGGATGTGTGGGAAAGGGGAGGGAAGAAGTCGTTATGATGCAAAAGCAAAGTTGAAAGAATCATTTTTTTTTTTTCCTTCAGAGAATCTTCTCTATTACCCTGTAATGATCTGCCCACAATCCAGGATGTAACAACCTGTTTGCTTAGTAGTCTTTAAAAATGTCCATATCATGTCACATTTGTTCTGTCTCTTAAGTGACTGGTGACTTGTTAGCTTAGAGACTAATTTCAGAAATGTTTTATGTAAGGAGACTTCCCCAGTGATGCTCCTGCTCCTTTGTAAATTGTGGTGTGTTTATCAGACACCTTATGCCCCTACATTTTTTTTTTTCCTGATTGTTCTTTTCTTTAGGAATAATGACTGTAACAACACAATGAATTTTAATTCCTGAGCAAATTTTAAAATTCTTGGCATTTTTCATTTGTGATTCTGTATCTTTCTCCTCTCAATCTGAGGAAGGAAATAATATTGAAAGATAACTTTAAGGTACTGATTTTACTTGTTCTAACATCCTTAAACATCCTTCATTTTGTGGGTGTTTTGCCTGAATGAGGACTATGGAATTAAGCTTTTATGACTCAAGATTTGGGAATATTATATGCCAAATGCATTTTAAAAAATTCTCTGAAATACAGTTTTATTATAGAAATGTATAAAAAATATTTAATAGAAAATTTTTTTATCACTGAGGAAACACCTAGTATTTTGTTTAAAATTTCAAAGTATACTTATTTTTCTTTATAGTGTTTTCCACCCCATTACACTCCCCCCCGGAGCATTTTTCTATTTCCTTAAATGTCTTCTCTGTTTTTTGTTTACAGGCAGCTATTAATGGTGTAATACCCCAGGAAAACGGCATTCTGCAAAGGTATGTTATAAGATGATGAGAATTTAAAGCAAAAAAAGAGACAGTGGTTAATATTTTTTTTTGTTTCACTTTTTCATAGAGCATTTGATCTTTGGTGTTTAAAGTTATTGATACAGTTGTTCTTCTTTCAGACATTTGATTAGTTATATTAATTTCTGAAAGTCTCTAGTGTTTAACTGTAATGTTATTTCAGATTGAGTGATACCAATTTTAAAGATGATTTTATTTTTAGGAAAACTTTTCAAGGTCATCTTCTAATTCATAAGATGAAAGGCATTGAATCCTTCAAGCTTAGTTAGTGGTGAGAAAATCAGACATGGCTCAGTAACTCTAGGGCATGGTTATCATTTAACTATACAGGCTTATCTCCAGCCTTACTAATTCTTTTTTTTCCCCCTTCTCTTTGGTTTCTAAATTAAATTTTTGTTAATTTGCAACAATTTGAGTAAGTCCTTAATAATGAAACTTCCCAGAGCTTTGAACTATTTTGCCTGAAGTATCCACTGTAAAACATGTGGAATAGTCTTCGTGGTTTTGTGTCATTGCCAAAAGGTAAAATTGGAAGATGATGCCAAGAGAACTATAGTAGTTATAAAATAATTCCCTAAACTAAAAATAAATTTATAACTTTCTTTTCTTAAAATTGGAGACTGGTTGTGGATTGAGAGAGCACATTACAAAGTCATAGGAGGTAAACGATTCTCCCTTCCAAGTATAGTTTAATTACTTGATTCCCCCTACTCCTCCTCTCTCCTTGCAGTTCAAACTTTGGCTTGAATTTTGGTGGCTGGGATTTGTAAGTCACTGAAGCATGATCTGCTAAGTGCAGATGAGGCAAACAGAAACAGCAGACTAGGAATGAGGGTTGTTTTGGAGAGGAAGAAAAGCACTGTTGCAAAAACATCAAAAAATTCACCATGAACTGCAGAATGTGCTGTACTTTATAGGAAACTGTGTATATTTAGAAAGGAAGAAAAATTCTGTTTGATACCTGTACCACCCTTTGTGATTAATGGTTTTTAGGTCAAAGCAGTGATAAACAGACCTATTCCCCACTCTCTCTTTTTTTTTGGAAGACTATCAGAATTTCATCCAGAGTAAATGTGGCTGATTTCCACAGTCTGTACCAAATTTTTGTTTGTTGGTTTGTTCAGTTTTTTTTTTTTTTTTTTTTTAAGTTCACAAGCATTCGGTTCTATTGAAACCCTTGTCTAGAAAGCAAACCAGATGATTACAAGAGCTTCCTTCAAGATTATTTTTTCCCCTTGGTTTAGAAAGTTTTAGACTGCTAAATATGGCTCCAGTTTTATTCTTGAGTAAATGTTATGTCACTTTTTGTGCCAGAATTTTTGCTTGCTAAACCCTTGTGGATTCAGCTGCTAGGTTCTGAGTACATATTGGATATATCTTATAATTAATAGTATTTGCTAGAGGTGAACTGTAGAAATTCCCTCATCCCTGGAAACATCCCAACTTCCTGTCACAGAATATACTTTTTGCTTAATATATATTTATAGCTAGAAATTCAGTACTGAATTGATTTCTAATAAAGTTACTATAATATTTGGGGTTTAACTTTCATCAGAATGGATTTTATTTTGATTTGTTTGCTTGTTAAGGGAATGAATCATATGTCCACAGAAGAAAGTAATAGTTTTCAACTATTTTCCTTCCTAACTTTGTTCTTTAGTTTTCAAATCACTGTGGATTTGACAGAACTGAACATTCTTGTATGTCTGCAACCAGAGGAAATGAAAGAGAGCTCTTTGTACTTTCTCATGGATTTAACACTGAAAGTGTAAGATACGATGCTAGGAATGGTATATATGGGCAGAATCTTTGTTTTATGTGTTTGAATTTTGTAATAAATTGACAATAGTCTGTGAAAACAACTACCTCAATTTGTCAGTTTATACCTCAACAGAGAAAAGAGCTACCAAGAAAGGGTGTTTTTTAAAATATGTAAATTATTTTGGGGAAAAGAACCTGATCTCTGTACTTTATAGTTTTTCTTGAAATGAGATGTTCACGTTTGTTCAAAAGTGGGAATTTTTTTTTATGTACCCGTAAGTTCAAGGCAAAGAAGTTTTTTTTTATGCTTAAGGTATTTTGCTATGTAATTGATATGATTTTCTTTATTAATGTCCATTAAAACCCTTAAGAAGTAAATGCTCATATCTCATAGATGAGGAAACTCAAGATTAGAAAATTTGTAGGCTCACTGAAGGCCACAAATGTAGTAGGTGGTGAGGTCTGGATTTTCTCATTTTAAAAACCATGCTGTTTATTTTATACCTATCTGGCCTCTTGAAGGTCAGTAATCTAGTCATGCCATAACTTTTAAGAATTTTTTCCTTGGGGTAAAGAAGTTAAAATTTAACACATGTATATAGCATCTTTCTTCTAGAGCTTTGTTTTTACACTCACTATTTCAGTTGTGCAAGTAAATGCAGGTATTATTATCTCTCACTTTAAAGGAGAGAGAATAAGGCATGAGTGATTTGACTAGATAATACAGCATGATGTTGATGGAGTCAGGAACATAAGCAAGTCTTCTGCCTCATCCTCCAAGGCTTATTTAACAATAATAATAACAATAAAAATACATTGCTAATACAGAATATGCTTGCTTACAACTAAAATAATAACTGTAAAAACAAAGCTGTAGAAGAAAGATGCTATATACATGCATTAAATTTTACCTTCTTTATCCCAAGGAAAAAAAGTCTTAAAAGTTATGACATGACTAGATTAATAACTTCAAGAGGACAGAGTGGTATAAAGGAAAGAGCATGGTTTTAAAATGAGAAAATCCAGACCTTACCACCTATTACATTTGTGGCATTTGGTGAATCTATAAATTTTCTAATCTTGAGTTTCCTCATCTATGATATATGAGCATTTGGTTCTTAAGAGTTTTAATGGGCATTAATAAAGAAAACTATGTCAATTACCTAACATAATACCTTAAGCATTAAAAAAAAGTTTTCTTTGTCTTTAACTTACGGGTACATTAAAAAAAAGAAAATTTCTACTTTTGAACTCATGTAAAGAGGTAGCAAGAATACACAGAAGAATTTATATAAAAAAGATCTCAATGACCCAGATAACCATGATGGTATGATCACTCATCTAGAGCCAGACATCCTGGAGTGCAAAGTCAAGTGAACCTTAGTTAGCATCACTACGAACAAAACTAGTGGAGGTGATGGAATTCCAGCTGAGCTATTTCATATCCTAAAAGATGATGCTGTGCAAGTGCTTCACTCAATATGCCAGCAAATTTGGAAAACTCAGCAGTGGCCACAGGACTGGAAAAGGTCTGTTTTCATTCCAATCCCAAAGAAAGGTAATGCCAAAGAGTGTTCAAACTACTGCACAATTGTACTCATCTCACACGCTAGCAAAGTAATGCTCAATATTCTTCAAGAGAGGCTTTAACAGTATGTGAACTGGGAACTTCAAGTGTTCTAGCTGGATTTAGAAAAGGCAGCAGAACCAGAGATCGAATTGCCAACATCCGATGGATCATAGAAAAAGCAAGAGAATTTCAGAAAAACATCTACTTCTGCTTCATTGACTAAGCTAAAGCCTTAGACTGTGTGGATCACAACAAATTGTGGAAAATTTTTCAAGAGACGGGAATACCAGACCACCTTACCTGCCTCCTGAGAAATCTGTATGTTGGTCCAAGCAACAGTTAGAACCAGACATGGAACAATGGACTGGTTCCATATTGGGAAAGGAGTACATCAAGGCTGTATATTGTCACCTTGCTTAGCTTATATGCAGAGTACATAATGCAAAATGCTGGGCTGGATGAAGCAGAAGCTGGAATCAAGATTGCCGGGAGAAATATCAATAACCTCAGATATGCTGATGACATCACCCTTATGGCAGAATGTGAAGAGGAACTAACAAGCCTCTTGATGAAAGTGAAAGAGGAGAGTGAAAAAGCTGGCTTAAAACTCAGCATTCAGAAAACTAAGATCATGGCATCCAGTCCCATCACTTCATGGCAAACAGATGGGGAAACAATGGAAACAGTGACAGAGTTTATTTTCTTTGGCTCCAAAATCACTGCAGATGGTGACTGCAGCCATGCAATTAAAAAACTCTTGCTCCTTGGAAGAAAAGCTATGACCAACCTAGACAGCATTTTAAAAAGCAAAGACATTACTTTGCCAACAAAGGGCTGTCTAGTCAAAGCTATGGTTTTTCCAGTAGTTGTGTATGGATGTGAGAGTTGGACCATAAAGAAAGCTGAGCGCCGAAGATGGATGCTTTTGAACTGTGATGTTGGAGAAGACTCTTGAGATTCCCTGGGACTGCAAGGAGATCAAACCAGTCAATCCTAAAGGAAATCAGTCCCAAATATTCATTGGAAGGATGATGCTGAAGCTGAAACTGAAACTCCGGTCTCTGGCCACCTGATGCAAAGAACTGACTCATTGAAAAGGACCCTGATTCTGGGAAAGATTGAAGGCAGAAGATGACAGAAGATGAGATGGTTGGATGACATCACCGACTCGATGAACATGAGTTTGAGCAGGCTCCGGGAGTTGGTGAAGGACAGGGAAGCCTGGCGTGCTGCAGTCCATGGGATCGGAAAGAGTTGGACTCAACTAGTGACTGAACTGAATAAAGTTTGTAACTAATGCAGTCAGAGTCTAAACCATTCATTTATTCATTAACAAACATCAAATATATACATGTATATTTAATCCTTCTTCTTAAAGTATTTTATTTATTCAGGATATTGTTCTGCACTTTTAAAAAAGTATTTTTGGAGATAGTTATTGTTAGAAATATGCACTAATAAATTACTTGTATTTTTGGCCAGTATATGTTATGTTTTCTAAAAATTTTTTGAATTAATTCTGTGTAATTTTGCTCATTGATTGAATGGTATTTATCAACTATTTTATTTTGTGATCCAGACATATGTACTGTATGTTTCTTTGTTTATTCATTGAGGAAGCCTAGAGAAGAGAGGTTTGTTTTCAGATCTTGAGCATTATTATAAATAGCTTTCAGAATAGGTAGATGCTGAGGTTTTCTGATTTAGAAAGTGTCCATTTTGGCTAATTAGTTTCTACTTATTATCTTTTCTGATGCTAGATTTTTAAAAAATCTGGCTTTTTTTTTTAAAGACATTTATCTTTAAGGCACATTTTATTTATTTATCTTGTACCTAGAAGTTTTATCAAGGGGTGAACTTTTCAAAATGAAAATAACAAGGTTAGAGTCTCTGTTTGCTTTGCCTTGGACCTGTGTGGTTTGTAGAGGAAAGTTGACTAAGGATAAAAAAAACTTTAGTTGAAGTTTAGATCTAAAATAGTTTTCTCCATAGAGTTTCCCTAACCAGTCAGTGTGTTTGTGTGTGTATGTTGTTTTTTTTCCTTCTTCTTCTTTTAAATTATTGGTTAACTAGAGTAGTGAGAGGGTCAGATTATAGGATTGACATCTTCATAGATGAAAATTTTACAAATACAGTTTTTGAGGCAACAGTTTTGGATACCTTTGCACTCTTTGGATGCTATTGAACATTAGTCACAACTGATAAGATCATTCATTAACTGGACCTTTTTTCCTCTCTGTCTCTCTTTTTTTGATTGCTAGTAAGAAACTCTAATGTAAATTCATTATGTTTTGTTGATCTTGAAATAGAAAAATTATAGCTAATAAGGAAATTTTAAAGTGGTCACTTTAAAAAAAGTCCTTTGTGACCAGCAAACATACCAAATAGCCTGCTTGGATTAGAAATATTAAACTGTGTCCTTGAGTTAGGGTTTGGTAAAGAGAAAAAAGCAGCACACTAGGAATTTCAAATCTGAGGGTCTTTCATGTAGTGCATAGTTACACAGATGTGGTGTAGGTTGAAGGAGCCAAAAAAGGATACTTAAAACAATCTGGATGTAACAACTGCAGGAAAAAACTGCACCACTAGGCCCAGATTGGGTGTGTTCTCCTGGTGAATGAGGAAGGGAGCTTAGGGCCAGAGAAAACTTAAAGCTGTGGCATCCTCTGAGAAGGGTGGGCAGAGCTGGGACTGTATGGGGCAGATCTGTGGAACCCACTCCAGAGAGCTTGCTCTAGGACAGGCTACCCAGAAGAACCCCCTATTGACCACTGAAGTGCACAAGGTCATTCCTTGTACTGGAGGGAAAAAAGAAAGATTTTGGGAGAGGTTGAAGTTAGCAGAATTTTGGAACTCAGAGGAAGGACCCTAGGAACTTTTAGCACCAGGCATGAGAAAGAAATCTTGCTCAGCTGATACTGATATTTCTGACAGGATGCAGAAGTTTGTTTCAAAGTATTGAAAGAAAATAGAAGCTAACATCAGTGATTGACTGAAACAAAGTGGGTGCCATTGATGGTGCCGTCACTGCTAGGGTAGTGTTGATAGGATCAGTTTGTAAACTTGTAAGAACAGAATTTTGTGTGTGTACACACATGTTGTTACTGTCCTTGTTTCTATTTCCTGGTCATATAGCCGTGGTTGGTTTGTTCTTCCATTCATCTCTGTCAGTACCTCAAATAGTCAAGGTTCTCTATTTGGTGGGACATCTCAAACTGGGTAATGATATACGCCAGTGATACCAGTGCTGAACTTCTGTTACTGTGAAATGAGTTCCTTGGTTAGAACCAGTGTTGCATGGAAAGCCATAGATCAATAAGGCATTCCTTAAATCCATGAATGGTGGTGCTGGCAGAAGGATTGCTGTCAGAGAAGTCAACTATGTATCAAGAAAAGTATCTTAGGTGGTAACAGATCACTGACTGCCCCCTCCATGGTAGAAATGATCCATTACCAGACCCCTGAGGAATGGGGTTGTATTGAGGGTTCCGTATTGGTCTCTTGTTTGCAGTTTAGGCATTCTGTAGATTCCCTAGCCAGATTCAGACCTGGTGAGGGTAAGTTGATGTTGTTGTGCCTAACCATCACTCCTACCGGCATGGTCAGATTGTACCTTAAAGCATTGAATAGTCCTGGGGTACAAATGAATAAAGCTCACTGACATCAGCAGAACAATGCCATTTTATCTGTGTTGAGAGTCCCCCCCCTTTTTTAAAACTGGATATCTTCCCTGGTGGCTCAGTTGGTAAAGAATCCGTCTGCAATGCAGGAGACCTGGGTTCGATCCCTGGGTTGGGAAGATCCTTTGGAGAAGGGAATGGCTACCCACTCCAGTATTCTGGCCTGGAAAGTTCCATGGACTAGTATCTGGGGTTGCAAAGAGTCGGACATGACTAAGCGACTTTTACTTTAATTTTCATAGACAGCAGTCACCCAGTAACGTATATTCACATTTTGTGTCCACTCTAAATGATCCATTTCTATTCCTCTTCCTCAGACTCTTGTGTGAGTCAGTTTTCTTTTTATGTTTTCCAAGTTCTGATCAACTGGCCAATTCATTAACTACTTCATGTGATTCAGTGTAGATTTGTATCTCAAGTTATTTCTCTGTCTAAATGAAGTGATCATCCTGTGTTACAACCTTAAGTTCTCCTCACTTTCACTACCATCTTTTTAAAAATTTTGTTTTTTATTTTTGGCTGTGCTGTACCTTTGTTGCTTGTGTGCTAGTTGCTTTCTCTAGTTGCTGTGAATAGGGCTACTTTTCGTTGCAGTGTGTGGTCTGCTCATTGTGATGGCTTCACTTGTTGGGGAGCATGGGCTCTAGTTGCACAGGTTTCAGTAGTTGTAGCATGTGAGCTCAGTAGTTGTGGTGCTTGGGCTTAGTTGCTCCAAGGCATGTGGGATCTTCCCGGACCAGGGGTCAAACCTGTGTCCCTTGCGTTGGCAGGCAGATTCATTACCACTGGACCACTAGGGAAGTCTTTCAGGGATATCTTTGATTAGGGTTGTAATGTTTCAGCAGTTTATTTTTGATTGATACCAGCATATTAAACATAATCATTTTTTCCTTTCCCAGTCCAAATTTTTTCTTTCTCAGTTAATTTAGATATCTCTTAGGCATTGATGGGAGTATAAGGTACAGTAACCAGCTTCTGACCCCTGGACCCTGAAACTTCACCAAGGTGAAGGGCCCTGCATTTTTGTGATGTGTGTCTCTTAATGTCTAGCATGCCCATAGTAGTGAGTAGTGAAGTTGCTCAGTCGTGTCCGACTCTTTGTGACCCCATGGACTGTAGTCTACCAGGCTCCTCCGTCCATGGGATTTTCCAGGCAAGAATACTGGAGTGGTTTGCCATTTTCTTCTCCAGGAGATCTTCCTGACCCAGGGATGGAACCCAGGTCTCCTGCATTGTAGGCAGATGCTTTGCTGTCTGAGCCACCAGGGAAGTTGCCCATGTATCTTGCCAAAGCATCAAAATGCTTGCTACTTTTGTGCTTCAGGGCCAGTCTGCATTGTCATCACTATAATGTTTTGTGGGATACCTGGGTGATCAAGATCTGTCCACTAGATTATTATGACAAAGAGCAAGAGTTGATTTAATTTTCAGGAAAAGACAGTGAAGGCATGTTGTTTACCGTGCTGAGAGGAAGCAAAATGCTTGTCATGGTGCTTGCAAATTAAAACAAATAAAAACAAAACAAGGAGTTGTTGTTCCTGTTCTCTCCTCCTACATAATATCCCTGATTTCATGGATCAGGAAGTCAATATGAGCTATCTATCGGGATCTGGGGAGAAAACTGCAGGGTAGGTTGAAGAGAGTAAATGAACTTTGTGTGATTAGATTTAGGCCAAAACTTCATTTACCACTATAATCTTCCATTTTTATATTCCCGGAATTTAGAGTTAGCATCTAGTAATCTCCTAAAGATCTAGATTTTCCTTTAATCAGTACACCAACCCTTAGTAAATAGCTACAGGTCTCTTAGGGGAATTCTTAGAGGAAATTTTACAATACTTATGGTGGCTTTCTTGCATTGTTTTTAGGGGACCAAGGACTTTCCTTTGTGTTTGGAAACTGAGAGTAACTATGACCCTCCAGTGTAGTTATGGAAGTTAGGATCTAGGTTGTCAGATCTAGGTTTCTACTGTTTATAGATGAAGTAATTTTAGTCAGCTGACTTTCAATTTTGTTTCTTAGAAGTACCACATTGAATGAAGTATTATTAAAGATTTCTGCAGGTTGAAATCTCCTGATTCTTATTTTTCATCCATGCTGTCTATTAACATCATTGCTTCCACCTTTTTCTTGTTGAACTCTGCTGTGTGACCTCTGCACTTTGGGATCCCATCATGCCTATTAGGGAATCTTTTTCAGTGGTGTCATTAGCCCTGAAACACCTGTTTTGTTCCCTACCCACAGAAGATAGCTACTACAGAGTTTTTCAAGGATATAGATTTCCTTACTAATGTGTTTTTTCAATGCTTTAGGGCAGTGTTCTCTGGGACCTCATGGATAATATCGTGGGATGATGTGTATATATTCAGGTTGTACATGATTAATCAGTCCACTCCAGCATTCGTGTTTTTCTAAGCATCTTGATTTCTTCTACATTTTGCCAGGGCATTTCATCCTCATTAAATGTAGACTCATTTGGGATTTAAGTTTCCTTCAGTAAACAAGAAAACTATTAGAGGTTCTTACAGCTGCTTAAGCAAACATATTATATTTGGCCCTATCCAAACTCTTTTTGTCAAACTCACTTCAAATTTATTTCCACAATTATTCCCTAGGATTTTGCTGATATAATTTATCAAAATCTTATGATTACTTTTGGATATAAGCTATCTTTTCTCAGTTAATATGTTGTACTTGTTTTTGTGGTGCATGCCTACATCTAACTTTAGAGGTAGTAAGGAATGGTGGAGGTAGGTTTTAAGAATAGGCATCTACTTTCAAGGGAACTGTCTCAGGTAATAATATTAATAGTCTTCTCAGCCATGGGAGGAGGAGCTGTTTCTGCTTACAAAAGAGGCTCAGAGAGACTCAAGGGATTCACAGTTCCAACCTTTATCTGAATCCACCCAGGTATCCGCATTTTCTGGGCTTCCCTGGTGGCTCAGCTGGTCAGGAACCCTCCTGCCATGTGGGAGACCTGGGTTCGATCCCTGGGTTGGGATGATTCCCTGGAGAATGGAACAGCTACCCACTCCAGTATTCTGGCCTGGAGAGTACAGTCCCTATGAGAGTTGGACTGTGAAGAAAGCTGAGTGCCGAAAAATTGATGCTGTTGAACTGTGGTGTTGGAGAAAACTCTTGAGTGTCTCTTGGACTGCAAGGAGATCCAACCAGTCCATCCTAAAGGAGATCAGTCCTGGGTGTTCATTGGAAGGACTGATGCTGAAGCTGAAACTCCAGTACTTTGGCCACCTCATGAGAAGAGTTGACTCATTGGATAAGACCCTGATGCTGGGAGTGATTGGGGGCAGGAGGAGAAGGGGATGACAGAGGATGAGATGGCTGGATGGCATCACCGACTCAATGGGCATGAGTTTGAGTAAACTCTGGGAGTTGGTGATGAACAGGGAGGCCTGGTGTGCCGCGGTTCATGGGGTCGCAAAGTTGGACACAACTGAGCGAGTGAACTGAACTGAACTGATACGACCCCTGTACAGTCCATGGGGTCACAAAGAGTCAGACATGACTGAACAGCTTGCACTTTCATCCCCATTCCACATCTTAGGTCCTTACTTCTTCCACAACAGTGCCTTAACTTTCACAAGAGAGACTTAAAAAGCGTGTATATTCAACTTTCACTATAGCTATGCGAGCTGAAAACTTAAATTTTGAGTCTGATTTTTAGGAGACTCATACCTTTGGTTACAAGAAATAAGAAACTTCTTTAAAAGTGCCACTTCAGAAACTCTGTAACATTCTTAACATGAATGAATGAAATGTTAAAACCCCCCTAGTGTGTCATTCTGTTATGTAAGCTCTCCCTTGGAGTCAGAAGCAGCCTACTCACAGTTCTTCTTATCATTATTACTACCATAATGGTCAGGTCAGATCATCATTTGGTTCCTTCAGGCACTTGTTTCAATAGTGATAGTTAATCATTATGCCAATGTATGGCTTGAATCACTAATATCCCATTTTCCATTGGCAAGGAGCTAAATAGTGCATTGAAGGTCAAGGCCATAATCAAGGCAGTTCCTGAATCCTGTGTTTCCTGGGACACCTTCGTTGTCAAGAAAATGAAACCACACTCCAGGGTATTTTTAACAGAGGTATTCAGATGATGAAGAATCCGCCTGCAATGCAGGAGACCCAGGTTTGATCTGTGGGTCAGAAAGATCCCCTGGAGAATGAATGACTACCCACTTAAGAATTCTTGCCTGGAGAATCCCATGAATTCAGAATCCAAGAATCCTGTATTTTTGCCTGGAGAATTCCACAAGGCTGGTGGGCTACAGTCCATGGGGTTTCAAAGAGTTGGACATGACTGAATGACTAAGCACACAGTGTATGATCAGTTAAACAGGTTTGGGAGGACTAAAAGAGCAAAAAAGTAAAACTGAAGTAACTTAGGTATAATAATTGCTTTCGGAAGGTACCACTTGAAGGTGTAAGGAATTAACAGAACTTTAAATCTCAGAAGGGCTCTTTGGAATGGAGGATCAGACTTCTGTGGGATGTTTATTGTCTAGCCATTAACTGGTATCTCAGAGGGAATGACAAGAAGCTGGTTGTAAGAATGCTGAAAAAAGCATGAGACTGAAAGCTGCAGGGTGATGCTAATGGAAATGCATGTAAACAGGAAGGAGGAAATCTTTCTTGCCCTCCTCCTAGTTACTAATTTGTATCTAGTATCCTCTATTTGACAAAGTCTATCAGGAAACCTTAAAGGAAAAATAAAATTTTTCAGAAATCCTAGCTCCTAAATTACAGAAGACTATACAAGGGTCACTACGAACTAAGCTAGTGGAGGTGATGGAATTCCAGTTGAGCTATTTCAAATCCTGAAGGATGATGCTGTGAAAGTGCTGCATTCAATATGCCAGCAAATTGGAAAACTCAGCAGTGGCTGCAGGACTGGAAAAGGTCAGTTTTCATTCCAGTCCCACAGTAAGGGACTGCCAAAGAATGCTCGAACTACTGCACAATTGCACTCATCTTACATGCTAGTAAAATAATGCTCAAAATTCTCCAAGCCAGGCTTCAGCAGTACATGAACCATGAACTCCAGATGTTCAAGCTGGCTTTAGAAAAGGCAGAGGAACCAGAGACCAAATTGCTAACATCCGCTGGATCATAGAAAAAGCAAGAGAGTTCCAGAAAAACATCTATTTCTGCTTTATTGACTATGCCAAAGCCGTTGACTGTGTGGATCACAATAAACTGTGGAAAATTCTAAAGAGATGGGAATACCAGACCACCTGACCTGCCTCTTGAGAAACCTGTATGCAGGTTGGGAAGCAACAGTTAGAACTGGACATGGAACAACAGACTGGTTCCACATAGGAAAAGGAGTATGTCAAGGCTGTGTATTGTTACCCTGCTTATTTAACTTATATGCAGAGTACATCATGAGAAATGCTGGGCTGGATGAAGCACAAGCTGGAATCAAGATTGCCAGGAGAAATATCAATAACCTCAGATATGCAGATGACACCACCCTCGTGGCAGAAATTGAAGAGGAACTAAAAAGCTTCTTGATGAAAGTAAAGGAGGAGAGTGAAAAAGCTGGCTTAAAGCTCAACATTCAGAAACTTAAGTTCATGGCATCTGGTCCCATCTCTTCATGGGAAATAGATGGGGAAACAGTGGAAACAGTGTCCGACTTTATTGTTTGGGCTTCAAAATCACTGCAGATGGTGATTGCAGCCATGAAATTAAAAGACGCTTACTCTTTGGAAGGAAAGTTATGACCAACCTGGATAACATATTTAAAAGCAGAGACATTACTTTGCCAACAAAGGTCCGTCTAGTCAAGGCAATGGTTTTTCCAGTAGTCATGGATGTGAGAGTTGGATGGTGAAGAAAGGTGAGCACCGAAGAATTGATGCTTTTGAACTGTGGTGTTGGAGAAGACTCTTGAGAGCCCCTTGGACTGCAAGAAGATCCAACCGGTCCATCCTAAAGGAGATCAGTCCTGGGTGTTCATCGGAAGGACTGATGTTGAAGCTGAAACTCCAATACTTTGTCCACCTCATGGGAAGAGTTGACTCATTGGAAAAGACCCTAATGCTGCGAGGGATTGGGGGCAGGCAGAGAAGGGGATGACAGAGGATGAGATAGCTGGATGGCATCACTGACTTGATGGACATGGGTTTGGGTGGACTCTGGGAGTTGGTGATGGACAGGGAGGCCTGGCATGCTGTGATTCATGGGGTCGCAAAGAGTCTGGCAGGCTGAGCTACTGAACTGAACTGAACTGATACAAGGGTTAATTTGGAGTTAAGAAACAATAAGTCAGTGACTAAGCTACTGTTTTTCTTAAGTTCTGAGACATTGTGACAACATTTAGATGGGTGTAGTTGTTGCACAGATTCTTTTCTTAGATACTTAGAAACTCACTTTGGATTCCAGCAGTGACATTCTTCCTGCTTGGACATTTTATTCTCAGGTCTTCCTTCCCACATTACTTTCTTTGACTGTAACAACTGGGAGAATGGGTAGGTTTTTGTCTTTGAATCAGCGATTACTAGAGTGCCTGAACTCAGTTAAGATCTAAACTAGTTATGTTAAGATTTTTTGAGTGACCTACAGTGAGAAATATTTGGAATCCAAAACACATATTACAAATATGTCCCAGTATCAAAAGTTTTTTGAAACAATACTTAGTTCTAACTATTAAACATACTGATAATTTCTTTTCTATTCTATTCTCTTCCAGTCTATTCTTAGTCTTACTCTAATTCTGTCCTTTAAAATGTGAAGTAAATGTAAATATTTTCTCCTCCTTAATTGTATAAACAACACTTAACCTAGCTTGTTTTTGGTCATTCTTGTCCTTCTTTGTATTTGAGCCCCCCACCCATTAATTTACTTTAACTTCGGGGTGAGAAGAAAGGTATTTTAGAACTGAGCTTATAGTTCTGATGTTGGAGAAAAATTATACAATATTGATATTTAACAGGAGCATTTCTTATGCTCCTCCACTACTGTTCCTACTGAGGGGGAAAAACAGTGGGAAAAAAAATATATATGTAAAATATACATTAAGTCAGAGAAAGTAATCCAAATTCTTTAGAATTATTTCTCCTCTCATTGGTTTGTTGAATGTGTATCTTCTGTGATAAAGTATTGAACTTGGTAGATGATACAGCCAATAAAAACACAAATGTGAGCTTCATAATTATTGGCAGTGGTGAGAAGTTAGAACTAGTCTGAGGTAGTAAAACATGCTCTGAGTTGAAAAATATTCAATCTGAGATATGAATGATAAATTTAATTAGCTAGAAGAAACGTGAAATTTTGGGATGGGATTGGAAGGAAAGATTGTTCTTAGAAGGAATGGTTAAGGCTGTTTGTTTATTTGGTTTAGGAATGGGAAAGTTTCAGAATAGTTTTTGTGTAAAGTGTAGTTAGTTAATGACTGGGTAAGTAAATCAGAGTGGGTTAAGAAAACACTGTAATTCACAAGATGTTTTACCAATGTAGTAAGAGCACAAGCCAAAAAAATAATTGAATGATATGTGTGATACTATTATAAGAGGGAAAGTAAGGTGGCTTTCAGTCAGTGAGAGAGATTATGTGAAAGAATTAGAACTTAAGTTAGTCCTTGATGCAAGGGTAGTTAAATTTGATGTGAAGAATAACACAAGCCAAGTATGGAGTAGGTCTTAAGTGGTAATTTGTAGTGATTTGGTTGATGATAATCCTTTTTTGTCAATATTTCAGTGACTATGGAGGTGAGACTATATCAGGACCTGCATTTGATCCAGCAAGTCATCCAGCTCCAGCTCCTGCTCCCTCTTCCTCTTCAGCATTTCGACCTGTAATGCCATCTAGGCAAATTGTAGAAAGGCAACCGCGGATGCTGGACTTCAGGGTTGAGTACAGAGACAGGAATGTTGATGTGGTACTTGAAGACAGCTGTACTGTTGGTAAGGTTTTTCCTACCACATAGCCTTCACAAATAAAAAATTTATTAGGTAAACATTCAGCTCATATTCTTTCCTTTTGAGTTGACTGCTATACCAAGAATGGGAAAAGAAACCAGATTGATATTGTTCCATATAGATTATTGTGTTCTAATTTTAAATACTGTCTTGAGATTGAGGTAAGTTTGGGAAGAAAGTTTTTTTGTTCTACATATACAGAATGGTATATGAAGCTGTTTCAGGGAAGATACAAATCAAACATCTCAGAGCTTAAAAAGACAACAGAATTATTAAGTACATTGACATCAGACTTTTTAGCTAAAGTGCCCTCATTTTTAATACATGGCGGCTGAATAAATGCTTTAGCGTTATTCTTTCAAAGGAGATTCAAAATGTATGCCTGCCATTTTAAGACAAACTTTACCAAAATTCTGTAGAGAAACTATGTTGAATTCATATTCGATTCAGATTATTTGATCCATGTTTCTTGCAGAACCAGAAATTGTATTAATTTCTATTTTAATAAGAGTTTTGCCTTAATTCTAAAATTTTAGATATTTCTGAAATTTTGCTTTTGTTCCTTTTTGGGGAGATTCTTATTTAATTTTATTAATTGAAATACATTAAGAGAAAAGCAAGGCTGTTAAAACTAATCAGTCCTTCACTTAAATCCATTAAGAAACTTTCCACTGTTGGGAAGATAAAATTCAAGTCTTGTAACATGGCTTGTAAGTCCCTGCTTGACCAGATACTGCTGTATTTCTAGTTTTCATCTATTATCACCCCTTCTTACTCACCATGCCGAACTTGTAATGGACTTTTTTTGGTTCACTGAATAGGTTATACCCAATAGGGTATTTGGACTTGTTCTTTTCTTTGCCTAAATTCCTCCACATGTAAATGAGATATGTACAGTATAGTTTCATTAACAGTAGCTACATTGTACAGCAGATGTTTATAACTTTTTCATTTGTAGAAGTGAAACTCTGTATCCACTGAAAAGCAACTCCCCATTTTCCCCTACTGCTGAGTTCCCTGGCTGGTGTCATTCTGTTTTCTGCTTCTATGAGTTTGACTACTTTAAATACCTTATATAAGTGGAATCATGCAGCATTTGTGTTTCTGGATTATTTCACTTAGTATGGTATCCTCAAGGTTCATCCAAGTTGTAGCATATTACAGGATTTCCATTTTAAAAGCTGAGTAATACTCCACTGTGTGTATGTACCGTATTTTCTTTGTCTGTTCATCTGTTTATGGAATTTAGGTTGTTTCCACCTCTTGGCTATTTAAATAAGGCTGCCGTGAACATGGGGTTGCAAGTATCTCTTTAGACACTACTTTCAATTCTTTGTGTGTGTGTGTTGGTTTTTTCCTCTGTTTTTTTGTTTTTGTTTTCTATATTTCATTTTATTGGAGTATAGTTGATTTACAGTGTTGTGTTAGTTTTAGGTGTACAGCAAAAGTGATTCAGTTATATGTGTATATATATATTCTTTTTTTCTTTTTTTAAGATTCTTTTCTCATATAGGCTATCACAGAATATTGAGTAGAGTTCCCTGTGCTATACAGTAGATCCTTGTTGGTTATCTGTTAATATCTTATATATAGTAGTGTATGTGTGTTCATTCCAGGGTTCTAGTTTATTGCCACCCCTCCCCATTTCCCCTTTACTAACTATAAGTTTGCTTTCAGTATCTGTAAGTTCATTTCTGGTTTGTAAATACATTCATTTCTTTTTTTTTAAAAAGTAGATTCCATATATAAATGATATCATATG
Source organism: Odocoileus virginianus (assembly GCF_023699985.2). Lineage (NCBI taxonomy): Eukaryota > Metazoa > Chordata > Mammalia > Artiodactyla > Cervidae > Odocoileus > Odocoileus virginianus. The sequence goes on from NC_069678.1 coordinate 76,274,933, forward strand.
ATATTTGCCTCACTTCACTTAGTATGATAATCTCTAGGTCCATCAATGTTGCTGCAAATGACATTATTTCACTGTTTTATATGGCTGAATAATAGTATTGTACTAGAGCTTCCCTAGTAGCTCAGCAGTAAAAAAATCCGCCTGCCAGTACAGGAGACATGGGTTCAATCTCTGGGTCAGGAAGATCCCCTGGAGAAGGAAATGGCAACCCATTCCAGTATTCTTGCCTGGGAAATAACCATGGACAGAGAATCGTGGTGGGCTCCAGCCCATGTGATCGCAAAGAATCAGACACGACTTAGGGACTAAACAACAACAAATATTCCATTGTATATAGGTACCACATCTTCCTTATCCATTCCTCTGTCAATAGACTTTTAGGTATGTTCTTTTGGATTAATACACAGAAGTGGCCTTGCTGGATCATATGTTATTTCTCTTTTTAATGTTTGGGCAGCTTCTATACTCTTGCATAGTGGCTGAACATTTTACATTTCCAGCAATTGTACACAAGGATTCCTTCCAATTTTTCCATATTACCAGCGCTTGTTATTTTCTGATATTTTGTTTCTGTTTTTATAATGATCATCTTAACATGTATGAGTGATATCTCATTGTAGTTTTGATTTGCAGTTCATGATGATTGAGCATCTTTTTATATAGCTGTTGATCATTTGTATGTCTTTGGAGAAATGTCTATTCAAGTCCTTTGCCAAGTTTTAAATTGGGTTTCTTTAACTTTATTGCTGTTTAGTTGTGAATTTCTTTGTTTTGAATATTAACCCCATAACAGATACGTAGTTTGCAAATATTTTCTCCCATTCTCTAGGTTCCTTTTATTCTGTTATTTCTTTTACTGTACAGAAGTTTTTTAGTTTAATTTAGTCCCACTAGTCTATTTTTATATTTGTTGTCTATGCTTCTGGTGTCATATCCAAGAAATCATTTCCAAGGTCAATATTATGGAGTTTTGTCTTTATGTTTTCTTCTATGAATTTTGCAGTTTCAGATTTTTAACCCATTTTGAGTTAATTTTGGGGTATGGTGTACGATAAAGGTCTAATTTCATTCTTTTGCATGTGGCTATCCAGTTTTGCCTACACTATTTGTTAAAGAGATTCGTATAATGTAGACTTGGTACCCTTGTCAAAGATCATCTGACTTACGTGTGGGTTTTATTTTGACTTTATTTTATTCTCCTCTTTATGCCATCCTGGGCTGTTTTGATTACTTTGTAAAATTTCTTGAAGTCAGTAAGTGTGAAGCCTCAAGTTTCATTCTTTCTCAAGATTGTTTTGGCTATTAGGGCCCTTTGTGGTTCCATATGAATTTTAGTATTGTTTTATTTGAGATCTTTCTACTTTTTAAAATGTAGGCATCTATTGCTAGAAACTTTCCTCTTAGTACTGCTTTCCATAAGTTTTGGTAATGTTATGTTTTCATTTGTCTGATAATATTTTCTACTTTTCTTTATTTCTTCTTTGGCCTGTTGGTTGTTCAAGCATTAAATTGTTTAATATCTACATATTTTTGAATTTTCTGGTATAGAGGACATATTAGGTGGTGGTGGTTGTTTAGTCACTAAGTCATGTCCACCTTTTGTGACCCCATGGTCTGTAACCCGCCAGGCTCCTTTATGGCATGAGATTTCCCAGACAAGATTACTAGAGCGGGTTACTATTTCCTTTTCCTGAGGATCTTCCCGAACCAGGGATCAAACCTGCATCTCTTGTGTTTGCAGGTGGATTCTTTACCTCTGAGCTGCCAGGGTATCCTGACGTATTAGGTTACAAACAAGTTAACAGATTAAAGAAGACTGAAATCTTCCCACGTATATTTTCCAACCACTGTATAATGAAACTGAAAGTCAGCAGCACTTTCCTTTATGCTTTTCTTCTTAAATTTATTATCTGTCCTGATCATGTTCCATATGTGCTTAAGAAGAATGTGTATTATGGTGCTGTTCGGTGTTAAATTTTGTACATGTCTGTTAGTTCCATTTTGTCTACAATTTTTGTTCAAGTCCTGACTGACCTTCTCTGTGGAAGTTTTATCCATTATTGAAATCCTCTGCTGTTTTTGTGTTGTATATTTCTCCCCCTCATTCTTTCCTTGTTTGCTTTGTAAATTGGGTTCTTTGCTGTTGAGTATATATATGCTCATAATTGAGAAATCATCCTGGTGAATTGCTTCTTTTAGCATTATATAGTATTTTCTTGCTACATTTTCCCCTTTTTTCCCCTTAAATTGAAGTATAATTGATTTACAGTATTGTGTTAACGTCAGGTGTACCGTATAGTGTTGCAGTGTTTTTGTAGATTATGTTCCCCTATAGATTATTAAAATGTATTGGGTGTAATTCCCAGTGCTATACAGTTTATTTATTTCATGTACATTAGTGTGTTAATCCCATACTCCTAATTTTTCTTCCCTGTCTCCCTCTCCCAGTTTTAGCCATAAGTTTTTCTATGTCTTTGGGTCTCTTTCTGTTTTGTATATACATTCATTTGTATTAAATTTTTTAGATTCCACATATAAGTGATATCATATATTATTTGTCTTTTTCTGTCTTGACTTATTTCACCAAGTATAATAGTCTCTGGATCTATCCGTGTTTCTGCAGATGACAGCATTTCGTACTTTTTTATGGCTGAGTAGTACTCGTGTGTGTCTGTGTGTGTGTGTGTGTGTGTTTGGGGGGAGCGGGAGGGAGGGGTAGGGAGAGTGAGGGATCTCATTCATCCAGCTGTCTGTTTTTGGACCATTTACACAGAATATCTTTTCTCATTCTTTCAGTTTCATCTTGTATGTGTTCATGAATCTAGAGTCTCCTATAGACAGTATATGAGCTTTCCAGGTGGCTCAGTGGTAAAGGATCCACCTGCCAATGCAGGAGATGCCTGAGATGTGGGTTTGATTCCTGTGTCAGGAAGATACCCTTGGCAACTACATCAGTACTCTTGCCTGGAAAATCCCATGGACAGCGGAGCCTGATGGGTTATAGTCCATGGGGTTGCAAAGAGTTGGACACAGCTGAGCCATATACACAATAGACAGCATATAGTTGGACCTTGTGTTTTTAATCCATTTAGCCTGTCTATGTCTTTTGATTGGACAGTTTTATCCATTTACACTTAAAGTAATTACTGATAGGAAAGGACTTACTGTTGCCATTTGTTAATTATTTCTTTCTGTCTTGTAGCTTTTTTATCTCTATTTTCCTCTTTTACTGTCTTCCTTTGTTGATTTTTTTTTTTGGGGGGGGTAGTGTCATTCTTTGATTCACTTTCTTTTGTGTGTCTTCTTTAGGTATTTTCTCTGTAGTTTCCATTGGGTTTATATAAGACATCTTACAGTTACTACAATCTGTTTTAACCTAACCAATTATATACAAAACCTCTGCTGCTTTAGTCTCTCCTCTTTTTGTTCAGTTCAGTCACTCAGTCATGTCCAGCTCTTTGCGACCTCATGGACTGCAGCATGACAGGCCTCCCTGTCCATCACCAACTCCTGGAGTTTACTCAAACTCATGTCCATGGAGTCGGTGATGCCATCCAACCATCTCATCCTCTGTTGTCCCCTTCTCCACCCGCCTTCAGTCTTTCCCATCATCAGGGTCTTTTCAAATGAGTCATTTCTTTGCATCAGGTGGCCGAAGTACTGAAGTTTCATCTTTAGCATCAGTCCTTCCAATGAATATTCAGGACTTATTTCCTTTAGGATGGACTGGTTGGATCTCCTTGCAGTCCAAGGGACTCTCAATAGTCTTCTCCAACACCACACTTCCAAAGCATCAATTCTTTGGCACTCAGCTTTCTTTATAGTCCAACTCTCACATCCATACATGACTACTGGAAAAACCAAAGCTTTGACTAGACGGACCTTTGTTGGCAAAGTAATGTCTCTGCTTTTAATATGCTGTCTAGGTTGGTCATAACTTCCTTCCAAGGAGCAAGTGTCTTTTAATTTCATGGCTGTAGTCACCATCTGCAGTGATTTTGGAGCCCCCCCCAAAAATAAAGTCTGTCACTGTTTCCCCACCTATTTGCCATGAAGTGATGGGACCAGATGCCATGATCTTAGTTTTCTGAATGTTGAGCTTTAAGCCAGCTTTTCCACTCTCCTCTTTCACTTTCATCAAGAGGCTCTTCAGTTCTTTACTTTCTGCCATAAGGGTGGTTGGCTTTAAGCCAACTTTCTCCTCTTTTAAATCATAAAATTGTCTCAAATTTTTATTTTAAGAATACTAGAATAGAGTTCTGTATTAAATAAAATTTAACTTCTATTGTATAGCATGTGACTGAGTAGTTAATAGTGTTTCTTTCAAATTGACCTGATCTTTTTGTTGTGAGACCTGAGTTCTATTCCTGGGTCAGGAAGATCCCCTAGAGAAGAAAATGGCAATCCACTCCAGTATTCTTGCCTTTAAAATCTCATGGATAGAGGAGGAGCCTGGCCGATTACAGTCCATAGGGTTGCAAAGAGTCACACATGACTGAGCGACTTCACTTTTTTGTTGTTGAAGTATTTGGGATATGGTGAAAGTTCATGGATATTTAAATCACTTGAACCACTTTTTATTGGTTCACTCAGTTGGAGTCAGTTTCGTGTCCCTGCTCATTTCAAAGATGGTGATCAAAGTGTTCACTTCTTGATTATATATTTTAAGATTATACTTTAATTCTATCCTAGTTTGGAGAATGTGAGCTATTTTAAAGTTTTGTTATAGAAATATATGATAGAGTTTCTAGGAGTCACATTTTGTAAACTCAGTCTTTTAATTTACTGTAAAAATGGACTTCTGCTGAAGTATGATAGAGTAGAAACATTTGTGTTATCATTCATTTTGAAAACAAATACAATTTAAGTAGCTACATACATTTTGTAAATGAAACTTGGTTCCAAATAAATTGTAAGCTAGATACTATTATTGTGTGATATGTATCTTTCTCCTACTTGTCCACACTGTTCCAATTTTTGACTTGTTCTGGATTATAGTTATTCTCTTATTATGAATTATATACCAGTTAAAGAATCACATCATGCATTTTTGCTTTGTTCGTTGTTGGTTTGTTGATATGCATCACTGTGGAAGGCACACTCAGGGATATTTGGAATTGTTGGAAGTTTTTTTTCTTTGATTTCTTTCACTGCTTTTGATTAAGTTCTCTTAGTTTCATGGTATCACTTGAATTCCTCCTTTATTTTGATCCCTTATGTTGCAGTTCAAGAATTAATTTCTTTCATTAGTTATTGTAACAGTTCCTTCCTCGATTTCTTTCCGTTTCTTCCTTCCTCTAATCTGTATCTTACATAGTTTTCCTATGGTGATCTTTTATAATCTTTCTAAATCTCCTCATATCCTTTGTTGGTACCTTACTTTCTATATTCTGTTTGACTTTGTCCTTTCTTGTTTTAGTTTTCTAGAAAGCTTACACTCATCTTTCAATACCATGAGTAAATATCTCCCTTTATGAAGCCCTTCCTAACCACCATGGACATAGTTACTTTGATTCATCTCCTATTGATATAATAAAATTTTGTGTATACTTTCAAAATTGATTTTAAAACATCTTACTCTTTTTTTGTGTTTTGGTTTTCCCTTGTGAATGTTAACTTTTCAAACTCAGAAACCAAGTTCTATTTTTTCTCTGAATTCTTCCTCTAAATGCAATGTTTGGCATAGAGTAGCATCAGTTGAGAAAATCTATGTCTCAGTTAATGAGCATGTGTATAAATTTGTATGCACATTAATTCATCTACTGCAGGAAATTTAAAAAATAGACACATGAAATTTTATGCGACTTACAATGTAATTGTTAGTTTTCAGCTGTTGTCCATCTTACTGTTACTAAGGAGTTGGATAAATACTACTTTTCCTGTATCTGTCTATCTGTTTATCTATCTATCTATCTATCTGTCTATCTATATGTAAATAAATACTAAAGTACAGAGAGATGCTAAATAAGATAATGCCATTCCCATGTTATTACCAGGAAGACTTTACAAAATATAAAAGTAAGCCTAAAGGCAGCCAAGAACTTTATATCAGAGTGACACCTAGTGGTAATTTTATTGATCTGTTAATATTTTTGTGTCCTTTGTAGTTTCATTTTATTACAAAATTGTTCTGGATTTTCTTGAATAAATTTAAAGAATTATTTTAAAGCACTAATACTATCTAGTTGAAGTAGTGTCACCTTGAAGATAGGAATTATTGTATATTTTTATGTCTAAAATCTAGCAATGGACAAACAGGTATTTGTTCAATACAATTTGTTCAGTAAAATCTGTCTGCAAACCTACTTTTGCTGGGCCTGTTCAGCATAGCCTTAAGTTCCATTTCTGGAGTGTAGCAGAAATAGGTTTGTTGTGAGTTGAACCATATGCTTTATTTTTACTCTTCTTTCTTAAAGAGCTTTTAATCCTTTTATTATGTTGGTTGCCATTTTAGTGTAAAAGTGTTTGATTGAGTATGGAAAGAGTTAAAACATTACCAAGTGCATTTGAACCTAAAAAAAAATAGTTTGGAATCTTTCAAACCAGTTTTTGTCTTGAATATATGAATTTGTTTTCTGGTCTTGACTCTTAAATGCAGATAAACTCTGTAATTTTGTTGTTAGTTGTTGTCAGTACATGTGGAAAGAAATAGTAGCAATCTTTTTTACCTCACATATATGAATCATCATGAAGCAAAAGAACTGATCATAGCTTGTACTTTTGAAGAGGAAAGATAGCAAATGTTGTCTATTAGTAGTAGTATTCTTTGGTCCATCAGCAAACTCATGTCTGTTGTCAACATGTTAATAATTATGTACTCCAAATTATTTATAAAATCATTTTTCAAGTTTTATTGAGTTATAATTGACATAGAGCACTGTTTAAGGTGTGACACATAAATGATTTGAGTTACATACATCATATAAAGTCAATTTAAAATCTAAATAAGCAGCATCCCAGACTGGTCTTACTGTGCATAATTTATTTTTATTTATGCATTAGCACTTTTAAAAAAATTTAGCCTCACATTTTTAGATACTGCACTTTAGTAAACATTTTTAAAATAGAGATGTATATAAAGAACAAAAAGTACCTTCCCTCTCTCTAATTCTTCAAAAGTAAAAATGTCGAAGTGTTAGTTGTTCAGTTATGTCCAACTCTGCCTGTAGCACACCAGGTGCTCTGTCCGTGGAATTCTCCGGGCAAGAGTACTGGAATGGGTGACCGTTGCCTTCTCCAGGGGATCTTCCCGACCCAGGGATCGAACCTGGTCTCCTGCATTGCAAGTGAAATCTTTACTGTCTGAGCCACCTCTGATTCTTAAATCCATGCAATTGTCAGTTTGGTTTGTGGTTTAAGTTTGACATTTTATAAAATGTCTTTATCAGGAAATAATGGTTACTCAGTTAACTTTCATTCTTCATGTGACTTTTGTTGTCATATTTTAATAGCAAGGCAGTGAAGATCAGAAGCTTAGGGTTTAGTTTTCTAACATCTTTATTTTCTTCCATTCATCTTTCAATCTCCTCTTCCTCTGATAGTTCCCTATCATCTTCCTTTGAAAGACTATAAAATAGCTTTATTTCCTTTTTAAAGGAATAATCATACATAGTAAAGGCTTGCACATACATATACAAGCATACCTTGGAGATATTGTGGGTTTGGTTCCAAGACTACTGCAATGAAGTGACTGTCACAATAAAACAAATTACATGACTTTTTTGCTTTCCAAGTGCATTAAAAAATTGTTTATACTGTACTGTAGTGTGTTAAATGTGCAGTAGTATTATCTCTAAGAAAATAATCCACATTCCTTAAAAATACTGCTAAAATTTGCTAACCATCATTTGTGCCTTTGGCAAGTCATAATCTTTTTGCTGGTTGAGGATCTTGTCTCAGTGCTGATGAATGCTGATTGATTGGGGTGTCGGTTGCTGAAGGTTGGCTTGCCTGTGACAGTTTCTTAAAATAAGACAACAGTGAAGTTTGCCATATCAATTAACTCTTCTTTCCACAAATGATTTCTCTGTAGTGTGTGATGCTGTTTGATAGCAATTTACCCATAGTGAACTTCTTTCAAAATTGGAATGAATCTTCTCAATCCCTGCCACTGCTTTATCAACTAAGGTTATGTAATATTCTAAGTCCTTTGCTGTCATTGCAGCATCTTCACTGCATCTTCACTAGTAGTAGATTTTATCTCAAGAAACTACTCTCTTTGCTCATGCATTAGAAGCAGCTCTTCATCTGTTCAAGTTTTACCATGAGATGGCAGCAGTTCAGTCACATCTTCAGGCTCTAATTCTGATTCTGGTTCTCTTCCTATTTGTACCACATTGGCAGTTACTTCCTTTTCTGAAGTCTTGAACTCCACATAGTCATCCATGATGGTTGAAATCCACTTCTTTCAAACTCCTGTTAATGTTCATATTTTGACCTCTTCCCATGAATCATGACTATCCTTTATGGCATCTAGAATGGTGAATTTTTTTCAGAAGGCTTTGAATTTAATTTGCTCAGATCCATCAGAGAAACTATTACGTATGGCAGCTATAGCCATATGAAATGTATGTCTCAAAAAGTAAGATTTGGAATGACTCTTTCATCCATAGGTTGCAGAATAAATATTGTGTTGGCAGGCATGAAAACAACATGAATTGCTTTGTACATCTCCATCAGAGCTCTTCTAAGACCAGGTGCGTTGTCAGTGGAGAGAAATAATTTGGAAGGGATCTTTTTATTCTGAACAGTAGGACTCAACAGTGGGCTTAAAATATTCAGCAAATATGTTATCAGATGTGTTTTCATCCAGGTTTTGTTGTTCCATTTATAGAGCACAAACAGAGTAGATTTACTGTGATTCTTAATGGTACTAGGATTTTCAGAATGATAAAATGACTATTGGTGGCATTAGCTCCCAACAAGAGAGTCAGCCTGTCCTTTGTAGCTTTGTAGTGAGGCAGTGACGTCTCCAAAATCACTGTGGATAGTGACTATACCCATGAAATTAAAAGACGCTTGCTCCTTGGAAGATAAGCTATGACAAACCCTGACAGCATGTTAAAAATCAGAGGGTACACTTTGCCGACAAAGGTCAGTCTAGTCAAAGCTATGGTTTTTCCGGTAGTCATGTAAGGATGTAAGAGTTGGACCATAAAGAAGGCTCAGGGCCAAAATATTGATGCTTTTGAATTCTGGTACCAGAGAAGACTCTTACCAAAAAAGATGAAAAAGCTTTCCTCAGCGATCAATGCAAAGAAATAGAGAAAAACAATGGAATGGGAAAGACTAAAGATCTCTTCAAGAAAAATTAGAGATACCTAGCGAACATTTCATGCTAGTTCAGTTCAGTCGCTCAGTCGTGTCCGACTCTTTGTGACCCCATGAATCGCGGCACGCCAGGTCTCCCTGTCCATCAACAACTCCCAGAGTTTACTCAAACTCATGTCCAATGGAAGCAACCTAGATGCCCATCAGCAGACGAATGGATGAGGAAGCTGTGGTACATATACACCATGGAATATTACTCAGCCATTAAAAAGAATTCATTTGAATCAGTTCTAATGAGATGGGTGAAACTGGAGCCCATTATACAGAGCGAAGTAAGCCAGAAAGATAAAGACCATTACAGTATACTAACACATATATATGGAATTTAGAAAGATGGTAACGATAACCCTATATGCAAAAAAAAGAAAAAGAGACTCAGATGTATAGAACAGACTTGTGGACTCTGTGGGAGAAGGCGAGGGTGGGATATTTTAAGAGAACAGCATCGAAACATGTATATCTAGGGTGAAACAGATCACTAGCCCAGGTTGGATGCATGAGACAAGTGCTCAGGCCTGGTGCAATGGGAAGACCCAGAGGGATGGGGTGGAGAGGAGGTGGGAGGGGGGACCGGGATGGGGAATACATATAAATCCATGGCTAATTCATTTCAATGTATGACAAAAACCACTGCAATGTTGTAAAGTAATTAGCCTCCAACTAATAAAAATAAATGAAAAAAAACAAAAACAAAAACTCATGTCCATTGAGTCAGTGATGCCATCCAGCCATCTCATCCTCTGTCGTCCTCTTCTCCTCCTGCCCCCAGTCACTCCCAGCATCAGGGTCTTTTCCAATGAGTCAGCTCTTCACATGAGGTGGCCGAAGTATTGGAGTTTCAGCTTCAGCATCAGTCCTTCCAATGAACACCCAGGACTGATCTCCTTTAGGATGGACCGGTTGGATCTTCTCACAGTCCAAGGGACTCTCAAGAGTCTTCTCCAACACCACAGTTCAAAAGCATCAATTCTTCGGCGCTCAGCTTTCTTCACCATCCAACTCTCTCATCCATACAAGACCACTGGAAAAACCATGGCCTTGACTAGACAGACCTTTGTTGGCAAAGTAATGTCTCTGCTTTTAAATATGCTGTCTAGGTTGGTCATAACTTTTCTTCCAAGGAGAAAGCGTCTTTTAATTTCATGGCTGCAGTCACCATCTGCAGTGATTTTGGAGTCCCCAAAAATAAAGTCTGCCACTGTTTCCACTGTTTCCCCATCTATTTCCCTTGAAGTGATGGGACCAGATGCCATGATCTTAGTTTTCTGAATGCTGAGCTTTAAGCCAACTTTTTCACTCTCCTCTTTCACTTTCATCAAGAGGCTTTTTAGTTCCTCTTCACTTTCAGCCACGAGGGTGGTGTCATCTGCATATCTGAGGTTATTAATATTTCTCCTGGCAATCTTGATTTCAGCTTGTGCTTCTTCCAGCCCAGCGTTTCTCATGATGTACTCTGCATATAAGTTAAATAAGCAGGATGACAATATACAGCCTTGACTTACTCCATTTCCTACTTGGAACCAGTCTGTTGTTCCATGTCCAGTTCTAACTATTGCTTCCTGACCTGCATATAGGTTTCTTAAGAGGCAGGTCAGATGGTCTGGTATTCCCATCTCTTTCAGAATTTTCCAGAGTTTATTGTGATGCACACAGTCAAAGGCTTTGCCATAGTCAATAAAGCAGAAATAGATGTTTTTCTGGAACTTGCTTGCTTGTTTGATGAAATCAGATTGATTATATTCTTTGTAGCCAAAGATGGAGAAGCTTTATACAGTCAGCAGAAACAAGACTGGGAGCTGACTGTGGCTCAGATCATGAGCTCCTTTTTGCCAAATTCAGACTTAAATTGAAGAAAGTAGGGAAAACCACTAGACCATTCAGGTATGACCTAAATCAAATCCCTTATGACTATACAGTGGAAGTGACAAATAGATTTAAGGGACTAGATCTGATAGAGAGCCTGATGAACTATGTACGGAGGTTTGTGACATTGTACAGGAGACAGGGATCAAGACCATCCCCATGGAAAAGAAATGCAAACAGGCAAAATGGTTGTCAGAGGAGGCCTTACAAATAGCTATGAAAAGAAGAGAAGTGGAAAGCAAAGGAGAAAAGGAAAGATATTCCCATTTGAATGCAGAGTTCCAAAGAATAGCAAAGAGAGATAAGAAAGCCTTCCTCAGCAATCAATGCAAAGAAATAGAGGAAAATAACAGAATGGGAAAGACTAGAGATCTCTTCAAGAAAATTAGAGATACCAAGGGAACATTTCATGCAGAGATGGGCTCAATAAAGGACCGAAATGGTATGGACCTAAGAGAAGCAGAAGATATTAAGAAGAGGTGGCATGAATACACAGAAGAACTGTACAAAAAAGATCTTCATGACCCAGATAATCACAATGGTGTGATCACTCACGTAGAGCCAGACATCCTGGAATGTGAAGTCAAGTGGGCCTTAGGAAGCATCACTACAAACAAAGCTAGTGGAGGTGATGAAATTCCAGTTGAGCTATTTCAAATCCTGAAAGATGATGCTGTGAAAGTGCTGCATTCAATATGCCAGCAAATTTGGAAAACTCAGCAGTGGCCACAGGACTGGAAAAGGTCAGTTTTCATTCTAATCCCAAGGAAATGCAAAGAATTTCCCAAAGAATGCTCAAACTACCGCACAGTTGCACTTATCTCACATGATAGTAAAGTAATGCTCAAAATTCTCTAAGCCAAACTTCAGCAATACACGAACCGTGAACTTCCAGATGTTCAAGCTGGTTTTAGAAAAGGCAGAGGAACCAGAGATCAAATTGCCAACATCTGTTGGATCATAGAAAAAGCAAGAGAGTTCTACAAAACATCTATTTCTGCTTTATTGACTACACTAAAGCCTTAGACTGTGTGAATCACAACAAACTGTTGAAAATTCTTCCAGAGATGGGAATACCAGACCACCTGACCTGCATCCTGAGAAATCTGTATGCAGGTCAGGAAGCAACCATTAGAACCAGACATGGAGCAATGGACTAGTTCCAAATTGGGAAAGGAGTATATCAAGGCTGTATATTGTCACCCTGCTTATTTAACTTGTATGCAGAGTATCATGTGAAATGCTGGGTTGGATGAAGCACAAGCTGAAATCAAGATTGCCTGGCATTTCGCATGATACTATGCAAAGAAGTATCAGTATCTCAAAAGAGAAATGTCAATAACCTCAGATATGCGGATGACACCACCCTTATGGTAGAAAGTGACGAAGAACTAAAGAGCCTCTTGATGAAAGTGAAAGAGGAGAGTGAAAAAGTTGGCTTAAAACTCAACATTCAGAAAACTTAAAATCATGGCGTTTGTTCCCATCACTTCATGGCAGATAGATGGGGAAACAATGGAAACAGTGACAGAGTTTATTTTCTTTGGCTCCAAAATCACTGCAGATGGTGACTGCAGCCATGAAATTAAAAGACACTTGCTCCTTGGAAGAAAGCAGAGAGAAACCTAGACAACATATTAAAAAGCAGAGACATCACTTTGCTGACAAAGGTGAGTCTAGGTAAAACTATGGTTTTTCTATTAGTCATGTATGGATGTGAGAGTTGGACTATAAAGAAAGTTGAGTGCTGAAGAATTGATGCTTTGGAAGTGTGGTGTTGGAGAAGACACTTGGGAGTCCCTTGGACTGCAAGGAGATCCAACCAGTCCATCCTAAAGGAGATGAGTCCTGGGTGTTCATTGGAAGGACTGATGTTGAAGCTGAGACTCCAATACTTTGGCCACCTCGTGGAAATAACTGACTCATTGGAAATAACCGGGATGCTGTGAAAGATTGAAGGCAGGTGGAGAAGGGGACGACAGAGGTTGACATGGTTGGATGGCATCACCAACTTGATGGACATGAGTTTGAGCAAGCTCCTGGAGTTGGTGTGGACATGTAAGCCTGCTGTGCTGTAGTCCATGGTGTCGCAAAAAGTCTGACAAGACTGAGTTACTGAACTGACTGAGAATACTCTTGAGAGACCCTTGGACTATGAGGAGATCAAACTTGTTAATCCTAAAGGAAATCAACCCTGAATATTCATTGGAAGGACTAATGCTGAACCTGATGCTCCAATACTTTTGACACCTGATGCGAACAGCTGACTCATAGGAAAAGCTCCTGATGCTGAGAAAGATTGAAGGCAGGAGGAGTGGGGGATGACAGAGATTGAGATGGTTGGATGGCATTATTGATTAAGTGGACATGAATTTGAGCAAACTTCAGGAGATAGTGAAGCACTGGGGAGCCTGTGTGCTAGAATCCCTGGGGTCCCAAAGAGTTGGACATGACTCAGTGACTGAACAACAACAACATTGACTTCTCTCTAGCTGTGAAAGCACTGGATGGCATCTTCTTCCAATATAAGGCTGTTTTGTCTATATGAGAATCTTGTTTAGTGTATCCTCCTTCATTAATTTTCTTAACTAATGTTCTGACTGACTTGCCTTAGCTTCTGCCTCAACACTTGCAGCTTTACCTTGCATTTTCTTGTTATGGAGATGGCTTCTTTCCTTAAACTTCTTGAAGCAAGCTCTGCTAGCCTCCTACTTTTCTTTTGTACTTTCATCACCTCTCTCAACCTTATTAGAATTGAAGAGAGTTCGGACCTTTCTCTGAACTAGGCTTTGGCTTAAGGGATTGTTGTGGTTAGTTTGATCTGTGCAGACCTCTGAATCTTCCTCTGTGTCACAGATAACGGCTGTTTCACTTTCTTTCATTTGTGTATTCATTGAAATAGTGCTTTTAATTTTCTTGCAGAACTTTTCCTTTTCACAACTTGGATAATGCTTGGTGAAAAAGGCCTACCTAGCTTTTGTCCTGTCTTGACTTTCTACATGCTTTCCTCACTGTGTTTAATCATTTCCAGCTTTTGATTCTAAAGTGAGAGATATATGATCCTTTCTTTCACTTGAACAGTTGGAGGCCATTGTAAGGTTAATAATTCTTCTAATTTCCATACTATTGTGACTCAGCGATTAGGGAGATCCAAGGAAAGGGAGAGAAAGGGGAATGGCCTAATGGTGGAGCAGTTGGAGTACACACAGTATTTATCAAGTTCCTAGTCTTATATGGGCGTTGTTCCTAGTACCCCCAAACAATTTCTCTAGTAACATCAGAGGTTATTTAATCACAGATCACCATAACGAATGAAGGAGTAATGAAGAAGTCTGAAGTTTCGTGAGTCTTATCAAAATATGACATAGGAATGAAATAAGCAAATGTTGATGGAAAAATGGCACCAGTAGATTTCCTGGTTGCCACAGAGCTTCAGTTTGTAAGAAAGGAAATAACTTGCAAAGTGCAATAAAATGAGGTAATAGCAATAGTAAATAATGTTGTACTTTCCCAGGGTCTCATGTTTAGCAATTACTGCTGAAAATTAGGAAGTAAATTTCAAAAAACTTTTGTGCAATTAGAATGGGTCATTTTATTATAGATGTTTGCTTATTACTTTATGCTTACTATTATGCTAAGGTCTTAGGCTATGTATAAATAAGGAATTCCTTACCCCAGAAAACTCCATCATCTATTTGGATAAAGAGAGGAAGACATAGAAAAAAGGACATTCATCTATTCATTCATTCATTTACACACATGCACACACACAAACATAATTAACTACTGTACACCAGCTACTATGTTGACTATACTCAATTCCTGTACAACCCTTACAACAATACTGTAGGGCAGATGTTATTATAACTGTTTTGAAGAGGAATAAACTGAGGCTCAGAGAGTTCCTGAACCACAGATTTAGTGTTAAACACATCTAGAATTCATGATCTTTCCAATAAAACAGTGTCGGTTATGAAAATACATACAGAGTACTGTGAGACTGTTAAAAAAGAAGCAGTTCAGTTTTATTTGGTGACTTGGAAATATGGAAAGGGAATAAATAGAGTTATGAGGGTGATTAAGAAAGATTACAGAGGAACCAGGCTATGAAATATTTCAGGAAATGAAATAACCAGGCTATGAGTTAAAATATGTCATGTGGACATAGGAGTTTATTCTAGGCAAGGAAGAGCACAGAAGCAGGAATAACAATGGCG
This sequence comes from Odocoileus virginianus, assembly GCF_023699985.2. Lineage (NCBI taxonomy): Eukaryota > Metazoa > Chordata > Mammalia > Artiodactyla > Cervidae > Odocoileus > Odocoileus virginianus. The sequence continues at coordinate 76,290,343 of NC_069678.1, forward strand.
TGTCTGGTGGAATATACAATCGTGAGCATAAAGGTGGGGCTGTGGTCTTCAGTTAGCTGAGAAGTTAGTTTTCTCCCAGTATAGAACCTCTCCTTTTTACCAGTGACAGATTTTCTCCCAGTATAGAACCTCTCCTTTTTACCAATGACAGATTCATTCTGTAGTTCCCTCTCCTGATCCTGCCTCGCTTCTGCCCCTGCCCTTTTATACTCATTGACTTACTTATTTTCATGTTAACTTTCAGATAGCCAGAACCTGGATCCCCACATTATAGATGTGAGAACTGACATAAGTGAGTAAGTGACTTATTGGTTCATGGAGATTAATGGTTTTGGAAGGATCTGTAAAAGCTAGTCTAGCTGATCACTAAGTAAGTGGTCTTTTCCACATTTTTGTTTTAGGTTTATCTAGTGTGTGCCTAAATTCTTTTAGCAATCGGATGCTCATTAACTTTAAGGAAGTAATTCCATTGTTCAGCAGTTCTGACTAAAATTTTATAAATAAAAACACTTCATCAACCACATGCAAAACAGAGCTATCAGCTAAATGTATTAATTTTTTCTTATTTTAAGTGACCACTTTGACCTCATTCTACTTTGATCTCATTCTGTTTTCAGAGAAAGAATACACAAAGTGATACATTTCCTCTCCTGACAGTTCTCCAGATATTAAAAGACAGTTCTATTTTCCCCCATTTCTTCAGGCTAAACATCTTCAGTTCATTCAGCCGTTGCATAGAATTGTGTTGAAATTAAAATGCGTGCTTTATGGGGATATAATGGATAGCATTGTGACTAGTTAGTGACACTGTATTTTAAATTTGCTAAGAGAGTAGATCTTAAAGTTCTCATGGCATGGAAAAAATTTTAAGAAGGTGATTGCCAACTAAACATATGGTGGTAATCATTTTGCAGTACATATACCAAATCATTGGAGAAGGAAATGGTAACCCACTCCAGTACTCTTGCCTGGAAAATCCCATGGATGGAGGAGCCTGGTGGGCTGCAGTCCATGGGGTCACTAAGAGTCAGACACAACTGAGTGACTTCACTTTCACTTTTCACTTTCATGCATTGGAGAAGGAAGTGGCAACCACTCCAGTGTTCTTGCCTGGAGAATCCCAGGGACGGGGGAGCCTGGTGGGCTGCCGTCTATGGGGTCGCACAGAGTCGGACACGATGAAGTGACTTAGCAGCAGCAGCAGCAGCATACCAAATCATTATGTTGGGTACTTTGGAACCAGTATAATGTTATATAATGATTATATTTCAGTAAAACTGGAAATAGCACATTCTTTGTGAGGCATCACTTCCAGATAGCTTCACACTTTAGATCCGTGGTTCATTTTAGGATGTATCTTTTGGAACCTCCTTTTCAGGTGTTTCAGAGTTTCACAGTGAGATGGTGATTGGTTCTTGCCCTGTGCTCTCTTTCTGTCCATTATATATTTATATATAGCAATTGTTTTATGGTTTCTTAACAAGTTATCTTTCTGTTACATTGTGAGTTCCTTGAAGATGGACATAATTTCTTATCTTTATTGTGCCTTGGTGCTTGGCAATAGTAGGTGTTAGTTAAATGTTTGTTGAGTGCATTTATCAGATAATGATATGATACTGATATGATACTTAAACTTTAATGGTATCTTCTCCTGTCCATTTTCCTTTTCTTCTGGTTTTTTTTTTTTTGATGAGAATTTCCTTTCCTATAACTCTAATCCATATGCAGCTTTAATTTCTGATTTGCTCAGACCATTCTCTTGCCTTTCCAAAGGCCAACTTGTTTACCATCTTAGTGGGCTAAAGTCTGGAGAAGAAAAAGCAAAAGGAATATGCCCTTAATGTAAGGCATTTTTAATTATTACCTCTTCTATCAGCCCAACAATCTCTTGTAAATGTAATGTATCTTGGATGGATAAGGAAGATGTGGTATATCCAATGAAATACTACTCGGTCATAAAAAGAATGAAACGTTGCCATTGTCATCAATATGGATGGACCTAGAGATGACCATACTAAGTGAAGTAAGTCAGACAGAGACAGTTATCAAGTGATGGTTTGCTTATATTTGAAATCTAAAATATGACACAAATGAACTTATTTACAAGGCAGAAACATACTTGCAGGCATAGGAAACAAACATATGGTTACCAGAGGGGAAAGGAGGTGAGGGAGAGATAATTGAAGAGTTTGGGATTAGAGGATACAAATAACTATATATAAAATAGATAAACAGTAACATCCTACTATATAGCACAGAGAGCTATATTCAATATCCCGCAATAAACCATAATGGAGAAAAGTATGAAAAGGAATATTTGTATATGTATAAACTGAGTCACTTTGCTATACACCAGAAACTAACACAACATTGTAAATCAACTATACTTCAATAAAAATAAAAATCTTAGTATATCTTGGTATTTTAGGATTGTTGTACTTTTGAACTTATCCTTTGTTTTGCATACTTCTTCTGACATTCTCTCCCATTGTAGGCAATTATGCTATTATAGGATATTAAACTGATGATAGCTCAGTTGGTTAAGAACCCATCTGCAATGCAGGAGACCCTGGTTTGATTCCTGGGTTGGGAAGATCAGCTGGAGAAGGGATAGGCTACCCACTCCAGTATTCTTGGGCTTCCCTTGTGCTTCAGCTGGTAAAGAATCTGCCTGCAATGCAGGAGACCTGTTTTGATCCCTGGGTTGGGAAGATCCCTTGGAGAAGGGAAAGGCTACCCACTTCAGTATTCTGGTCTGGAGAATTCTAGGGACTGTATAGTCCATGGGGTCACAAAGAGTCAGACACGAGTGAGCAACTCTCACTTTTACTTTTCAAGCTGATACACAAACAGATTTGGTTTGGAAATTCCTTTATATGCTTGGAAAATAAATTCTAGTTTGGAGAGGATCAAGGAAACTTAAAATTTTAGGTTAATTCAAGTATATGTGGTAACCAAAGAGAAATAGAACAGATTTCTGGCCTTCATTTCCTAGTTTGGTGATGACAAAACTCACACCCTGATTGATATAGACTGCTGTATCAGCCTAAATTTCTCCAGATATCTTGGGCATGTAGAAATTTTGAAAATTTTCTTTGTTTTTTGTTTTCCTAATCAGATTAGATCCTTTACCCCTTAACTACTCTTTGATATTGTGGAAATATCAACCCTCATTGAGATAATCTCATTATTTTCTCCACTTTTGGTCTTTCTCCGTTCTGGCTGTTTCTTAATAGCAATTGCTGATCTTGCATTTGCTTACACGTTGTTTATTCACTCAATATGTGTTTTCTACTTTGATCTAGGTATTGTATTTGATCCTAGATAGAAGATGGAGAAAAAAACAGGCATAACATTTATCTTCATAGAATTTAGTAAGGGATATAGACATAACCAATTCATTAAAAATAAATTGCAACCTATGAAAAGTTACCTATCACGAATAGAATTAGAATCATGTCACTCCTGTGATTGAAAAAAATTTAATGTACCTTGTTGTTGTTCAGTCATTGAGTTGTGTCTGACTCTTTGAGACCCCATAGACTGCAGCACACAAGGCATTGCTGTGCTTTACTGTCTCATGTGCATTGCGTTGGTGATGCTGTCCAACCATCTCATCCTTTGTTGCTCCCCCTTCTCTTCCTGCTCTCAGTCTTTCCCAGCATCAGAGTCTTTTCCAATGAATCAACTCTTCACATCAGGTGGCCAAAGTACTGGAGCTTCAGCTTTAGCATCAGTCCTTACCGTGAATATTTAGGGTTGATTTGCTTTAGGAAATCATGTACCTTATCAACAGATTCATGGGGTCGCAAAGAATCAGACATGACTGAGTGACTAAACTCAACTGAAATGTAAGAGCTAAAACTGAAAAATTTCTGAAAGAAGATCATTGTGATTTTGGGCTAGGCCAAGTTCCCTTTGTTCCCTAGGACAGAAAAACACAAATCTAAAGGAAAATTTGAAATATTAAACTTTATCAAAATTATACCCTCTGATCTTTGAAAGATATTCTTTGAAGAAATGAAAAGGCAAGCTGAAGAATATTGGGAGAAAATATTTGCAAAACACATGCCTTATAAAGGTTTTATATCCAGGATATCTAAAGTGAAAGTGAATGTTGCTCAGTTGTGTCCAGCTCTTTGGGACCCTATGGACTGTATAATCCATGGAATTCTCCAGGCCAGAATACCAGAGTGGGTATCCTTTTCCTTCTCCAGGGTATCTTCCCAATCCAGGGATTGAACTGAGGTCTCCCACATTGCAGGCAGATTCTTTACAAGCTGAGCCACAAGGAAAGCCCTCACAAAATTCAATCTGAAGAAGATAAACAGCTCATAAAACATGGGCATAAGAGGCTGTCAAACACTTTATCAAAGAATACATAGGTAAAAAATAATCTTAAAAACAATTTTTTTTGTTGGAGAGGTAGAACATAATCTCGTGAAAAAAATTCAGTACTATTAGTTATTAGGAAAATGAAAACTACAATCATAATGAGAAACAACCAGACAATTATTAGAATGGTTAAAATTAGAAAGACTGAATGCCAAAGGGTGACATGGAGGCAGAGCAGCTAGAATTTTCATATGTTGCTGCAGGAATGCAGATAGATACAATTTTGAAAACGTTTTGGAGTTTGATATGATAGAATCTTATCAATTAGAACATACTTACCCATATGACCTAGTGGTTATATTTCTAGATATTTACTCAAGATAAATGAAAACATTTCCCTACAAAGACTTCTGCATGAATGTTCAGTGAAGGTTTAGTCATAATGACCCCAAACAGGAAATACCTCAACTGTCCATCTCTACTTAGCTTGTGGTACAGCAATGCAATGGAGTACTATTTAGCAATAAAAAGGAATGAACTGCTGATGCTGGTTACAGCATGGTTGAATCTCAAATATTGTGCTAAGTAAAAGGATCCAGATACAGAAGGAAATCTTTATAATTTCATTTATATAACGTTCTGAAAAGGTAAAACTAGTGAAAAAAAATCAGGTCCGGAGTTAAGAGATTAACTGCAGCTAAGTTCTAGTGCATTAGCCTAGCATACGTATACCTTTTTTTTTTTTTTTTAATTTTAATTGGAGGACAGTCACTTCACAACACTGTGGGGGCCCCTGCCACACATCAACATGAATCAGCCACAGGTGCACACGTGCACTCTGCCCCCACCCCACCCCTGAACCCCTCTCCTACCTCCCTTTCCACCCCATCCCTTTGGATTGTCCCACAGCACTGGCTTTGAGTGCCATGCTTCCTGCATCAAACTTGCACTGGTCATTTGTTTTACATATGGTAATATACATGCTTCAATGTTATTCTCTTATATCATCCCACCCTCGCCTTCTCCCACATAGTCCAATAGTCTCTTCTTTACATCTGTGTCTCTTTTGCTGCCTTGCATATGGGATCATCATAACCATCTTTCTAAATTCCATATATATGTGTTAATATACTGTATTGGTGTTTATCATTCTGACTTACTTCACTCTGTATAATAGGCTCCAGTTTCATCCACCTCATTAGAACTGACTCAAATGTGTTCTTTTTTTTAATAGCTGAGTAATATTCCATTGTGTATGTGTACCAGAACTTCTTTATTCATTTGTCTGCTGCTGGACATCTAGGTCGCTGTTGTAAACAGTGCGTCAACAGCCATGTCATAGCTGTTGTAAACAGTGAGTCAGTGAATATTGGGGTACATGTGTCTCATTCAGTTTTGGTTTCATCAGTGTGTATGCTCAGCACTGGGATTGCTGGGTCATATGGCAGTTCTATTTCCAGTTTTTTAAGGAGTCTCTACACTGTCAAAAGAAATCAAAGATGACACAAATAAATGGAGAAATATACCATGTTCGTGGAAGAATCAAAATAGTGAAAATGAGTGTACTACCCAAAGTAATGTATAAATTCAGTGCAAACCCTATCAAGCTACCGATGGTATTTTTCACAGAACTAGAACAAATAATTTCATAGTTTGTATGGAAACATATACCCTTTATTATCTGGTCTTATCCTACCTTTCTAGCCCTACTGCTTTCCTTACCTTATAAATACCTGGTTCTGATTTCATTGTATGCCTTCAAGTGCTCTTCTAGTCCCTTAAGGATAGGCTTGACATTAAAATGCTTATGAAGTTTTAAGGTAAACAACTTCAGAGATTAATAAAATGTACTCCCTAAAGAACAAATTAAGTGATTAGGTAGTATGATGGAAAGCAACTGACTTTAGGCAAAAGTGATTGTCAGGGTAAAGTAAGTATAAAGCAGCAGTTTTGTGCCAAGGCTGTGGATTATGAAGAGTCTACAGCAACATGGAGCTGGTACCAGCATGCTTGATAGCTCAACCTTTTCTTCTGTTCCTTCATCCCTGTCATCCTCAGGTTCTACTAGTTATTAAATTCCATAAGAACGTTACTAATTTTATATGCATAAAAATCACCTTGGAAAGGGGATGGGGGTTGATTAAATGTATAAGTACTGGGTTACATTCCATAGATTAAGATTCTAATTCTGTAACAAGGTAGAGCCCACAAATCTGCATTTTTAGAAACAAATAGTAGATTATTCTGATGAAATTGAAGAAATACATCTTAAGAAACACTGCTTAAAGAGTCTTTTTTTCAGCTTACTGTCTTGTGCATCACCTTTTCCATTTTCAACATAAGCAGTTTAAGCCTTCTTTTACTATTTCTTATCTTGCTGTTTTAATACCCTTGGTTAATAGGTTTCCTCTCTTCTGTTTCCTTTTTAATTCTTTGCTCTACTGCTAGATTTTCTTGTTTGAAAAAGTAACAAGTTCCTTATTCAATATACGTGGTTGAGATTTGGCACTTAAAAGAGAGACTTTCAGTAGATAGTAATTTCTTTGTCTCCCCTTTCTTTCTTGAACCCTGGGATAGAAATTGCCTTGCTATATTTTGAAATAATTCATTTCCAACCATATTCCTGCTCTAATGTTGATTATAGAATGTTTATGAATTGAATAAAAGTGTGGAAAAAGTAAAAATTGCCACTAATTCTACTTCTAACTACAGTTAATGTTTTGCTGCATTTATTCCCAGTTTCATTCTATGTCTTTTGTATAAATAAATGTTTTATAAAATTGAGATAGACTATGTTTGATGCTTTAAAATCTGCTTTTTTTAAAAAAACCTTGCAATATTACATCATGGTCATTTTCTGTATTTTAAAATACCATTGAATCATATAATTTTTAAAACCTGTACTGTGACTTATACCATTTTATTTTTGCTGGTTATTTTGAGCTCCTCTCATTTCTGATCTTTCACTGTAGTATGCTGTATTGAACTTTGTTGAATCTCAGTGATTATGTTTCTTTGTTAAGATGCCTAGGGGTGTACTTCTGCATGAGAGGTGATACACACTTTAAAAGTTTTAGATATATTCTACCAAATTACTCTTTAGAGAAATCTTATTTTAAATTGCCATCAATAATATACTAATTTGTAGTCTTGCCAGTAGTTTGTGATATTAAAAAAAAAACAGAACTCTCGCTAAAACTTCAGCATTAGAACTGAGACTATAAAACTCTTAGAAAACATTGGGAAAAAGCTTCATGACAGTGGGTTTGGGAACGATTTATTATTTATGACACCAAAGCACAGGAACAAAAGAAAAAGCAAGTGAATCAGACCTTATCAAAATTAAAAAGCTATGCATGAAAGAACAATGTCCATAGAATGAAAAGGCTACTCAGTATGGCAGAAATATTAGTGAATCATATATCTGATCAGGGATTAGTATCCAGAATACAAAGAACCCCTATGACTTAACAACAACCAAAAAACCCAATTAAAATAGTTCCTACTACAAAAAACCATATGATGTGATAGCGCTAATCCTATAGTTGTAACTGTATTTCAGTATATAAATATATCAAATCAGCACATGTATACATTACACTTATACAATGTTCTATGTCAATTATATCACAATAAAAATTTTTTAAAATAAGCAAAGGGACTTGACTAGGTATTTCCCTAAATAAGATACAGATGAGCAGTAGGCACATGAGAAGATGCTGAGTATCATGAATCATTAAGGAAGTGGAAATCAAAACCACACTGAGGTACCACTTCATGCCCATTAAAATGACTTATATATATATAAAAAATAACTCCAACCAAACAAAAAGTAACAAATGTTGGCAATTCGATGCTTTAAAATCTGCTTTTTTGGAGAGTATGAAGAAATTGGAAGCGTTGTGCATTGTTTGTAGGAATGCAAAATGGTACAACTGCTGGGGAAATAGTATGTCAGTTCTCTAAAAAATTAAACATAGAATTACCACATAATCTTATCAGCTCCACTTCTGAGTATATATCCAAAATAATGGAAAGTGAGAGCTTTTACAGAAAAGCAGAACAAAAAGTGGAAGCAACCCAACTGACTGTCAACTGATGAATGGATAAGCAAAATGTGGTATGTAGATAGAGTGGAATATTGTTCAGCTTTACAGAGAAACAGAATTCTGCTATTTACTACAACATGGCTGAATCTTGAAGGCATTAGGCTAAATGTTTCATAAGCCAGATGCAGAAAAGGACAAATACATGTTATTCCACTTGTAAGAGGTACTTATAATGGTTAAATTTCAGCAAGTAGAATAGAGGTTATTATGGGCTGGGAGGGGGTGGGAATGGGGAGTTATTTAATGAATAAAGAGTTGCATTGTGAATTGATAAAACATTCTGTAGATGGATAGTGGTTGTAGTTGGATAATGTGAATGTATTTAATGTCACTGAACTGTATACTTTAAAATGGTACATTTGGTATGAATATTTTATTACAGTAAAAAAGAAAAAAGAAAAGTCTTGTCAGTTTGGAAATGTTATGTTTTCAGTTCAATTTAAAAAATTTTTTTAATTAATTAATACACTTGGTTTATTGGCTTTTTTCTATGTAAGCTTATATGTTTCTACTGTGACTTCCTTAAAATTTTTTAAAATTTATAAGAACTTCTTATATATTAATCAGATTATCTCTTCATTCATTACCTATTCATTACCTGTTTTGCAGATATTTTCCTCGTTTACATTTTCATTTTATTGTGCTTTTGGAGACGTGGAATTTTTAAAATTTTTACACTATTTGACTTATACCTTTATAGCTTTTCTTTCTGTTTGTGGTTAGGAAGCCCTTCTCATCTTGGCATATCTTTCAGATTTTGTTATTTCCCAAAGTGCTTAACATAGCGCCATACGCATACTGGCTGTAATGTGAGCATGAGGCTTTAGGATTGGACGAGCCCTTAGGGTGTTTAACCCAGCTGCTTTATTTTACAGGTTTGTGAACTTAAAGCTTAGGGAGGCTACCCTGCCAAGGTAGTTAGTAGCACATTCCAGAACAGCCAGTCGCTGTCTTTTGACTTTTAGCCCAGTCTGTTCTCCACTGAACTTAAAATAATTCTGCTTTATGGATGGTGAACACAGAGTATCTTTAGTTGGGTAAAGGTTCAATGATATAAGAAGCAAAGAGGTAAACAGAAAACACAGTTGCCAATGAAAATTATTTGACAATCATTATTGATCATTATGCTTCCTAAATGACTGGAACTTTTGCTCATAGTAAAGTTATTTTGAATACTCCCCTTCTAGTTATAATTATTAGGCTTCTGTTAGAATTAATGGAACATTTATGTTTAGGAGTAACAGAACTGGACATGGAACAAAGTAGGAAAGGAATACATCAAGGCTATATAATGTCACCCTGCTTATTTAACTCATATGCAGAGTACATCATGTAAAATGCTGGGCTGGATGAATCACAAGCTGGAATGAAGATTGCTGGGAGGAATATCAACAACCTCAGATATGCAGATGATACCACTTTAATGGCAGAAAGTGAAGAGGAACTCCCACATCCATATATCCATATATGACTACTGGAAAAACCATAGCTTTGATTAGACAGTAGTCATATATGGATGTGAGAATTGGACTATAAAGAAATTAGAGTGCTGAAGAATTGATGCTTTTGAACTGTGGTGTTGGAGAAAACTCTTGAGAGTCCCATGGACTTCAAGGAGATCCAACCAGTCCATCCTAAAGAAAATCAGTCCTAAATATTCACTGGAAAGACTGGTGCTGAAGCTGCAACTCCAGTACTTTGGCCACCTGATGTGAAGAACTGACTCATTTGAAAAGAATCTGATAACTGGGAAAGATTGAAGGCAGGAGGAGAAGGGGATGACAGAGGATGAGATGGTTGGATGGCATCACCAACGTGATGGACATGAGTTTGAGTAGGCTCTGGAGTTGGTAATGGGCAGGGAAGTCTGGCGTGCTATAGTCCATGGGATTGCAAAGAGAGTCGGACACAACTGAGTGACTAAACTGAACTGAACTGAAGAGGAACTAAAAAGCCTCTAGATGAGGGTGAAAGACAAGAGTGAAAAAGCTGGCTTAAAACTCAACATTCAAAAAACAAAGATCATGGTGTCTGGTCCCATTACTTCATGGCTAATAGATGGGGAAACAGTGACAGACTTTATTTTCTTGGGCTCCAAAATCACTGTGGATAGTGACTGCAGCCACAGAATTAAAAGGCGCTTGCTCCTTGGGAAACCAGACTGTGTGTTAAAAAGCAGAGACGTCACTTTATCAACCAAGGTCTGCGTAGTCAAAGCTATGGTTTTTCCAGTGAAAGAAAGAAAAGAAAGTGAAGTCACTCAGTCATGTCCGACTCTTTTTGACCCCATGGACTGTAGCCTACCAGGCTCCTCCATCCATGGGATTTTCCAGGCAAAAATACTGGAGTGGGTCGCCATTTCCTTCTCCAGGAGATCTTCCCGACCCCAGGGATTGAAACAAGGTCTCCCGCATTGTAGGCAGATGCTTTACCGTCTGAGCCACATGTGAATTGGACCAGTCTGAGTGCTGAAGAGTTAATGCTTTGGAACTGTGGTGCTGGAGAAGACTCTTGAGAGTCCCTTGGACAGGAAGGAGATCAAACTAGCCAGTCCTAAAGGAAATCAACCCTGACTATTCATTGGAAGGACTAAGGCTAAAGCTGAAGTTCCAATACTCTGGCTACCTGATAGAGAGAGCCGACTGATTGGAAAAGACCCTGATGCTGGGAAAAATTTGAGGGCAGGAAGAGAAGGGAGCAACAGAGGATGAGATTGTTGGATGGTATCATCAACTCAGTGGACATGAGTTTGAGCAATCTCTGGGAGATAGTGAAGTATAGGGACGCCTCGTGTGCTACAGTCTATGGGGTCAAAAATAGTCAGACACGACTTAGCAACTAAACAAACAAAAAAAAGATGTTTAGGAAAAAAGGCCTTTTAATCTTACAGACACAATTAAACATTGGTCTTTAGAGCGATCTGATAGAGTATTTTGTGTGCATTGTTGGTTGTAACCTCAAATCCTGTAGGACCCAGTGATATACTGTGAATAACCTAAAACTGAGTAGCACTTTCTGGAACCCTCTTGTCTCAGACTCTGTAAGTTGTCACATATTTATGATTCTGTTGATGACTATAGGTGTTACAGTAGTGATCTTTTTGTTTAAATTTTATGTTTGAGCAGCAAAATATACAAGGACTGCATCTTTGAATATCTGAGGTGAAAATGTATAGAGGGAAAAGCAATGGAACATTGCATTGTAGGTTCTGCCGTTAACTTACAAGTTGTTTGTGGGTAAGTCGTATCCCAGGATGATTTTAAACAGCCTGTCAGCTGGGTCCTTTCTAGCCCTGAATATCTAATATGTAATATGCTGCTTCTGCTACAGAATCTTAGTCAGATTTTTTCCAAAAGAGCAGTTTCATAGTTGAAACAAATGTTTGTAGGTGTTGATGGCTTATAGTATTTAAAATAAGGAAATGAATGGAGGCACTGGAAGATTTCTGACATTACCAAAAAAAGTGTAATTTGAACAAAGGAGGCAGAAACTCACTTTTGAGATTTGTGCTTGAGAGAAAGTCACATATTATTTCTCATTTTCTAGGTGACAGGTTTGATTCTCTTGTGTTTACTGGGAGACTAAGTCTCAGTTTTCTTTAGGGGCAGTTTTTACTTTTTGGTGCCATGTTGTGTTAAGTTTTTTTTTTTTTTTTCATTAAAAAATGGCAACAGGTGACATTAATATGAAATACATTCTTAGCTTTTTTTTTTTTAATGTGGAATTCAAGTCTCAGAGAGGGCCTATAAATTGGGTCAGTAACTAATAGTCACTTAGTGATAGAATTGAGATAATGCTTTTTAACATAATGATCATTAATTTTATACAGTCTCAAGGAGTTCCCCAAAATTATGAATTATACTTTGGAGAATCACTGCTTTAGACCCACCAAAATACTGTTGTAAAGAAGTCTCAAATGGATCCACCTGATATGCATGAAATTTAAGAACCCATCAAAATAAACTTCTACACTCCTTAGAGGCAAACCATTGAATACAGACATTCATTGAGCCTGCTAGGCTCCTCTGTCCATGGAATTTTCCAGGCAAGAATACTGGATTGGGTTGCCATTTCCTACTTCATGGGATCTTCCTGACCCAGGGATCAAATCCCCATCTTTGCATCTCCTGCATTGGCAGGCAGATTCTTTACCACTGAGACACTGGGAAGCCTTCAAAATAATGACTACACTCTTCGTTAATAGAGGCAGTGCAAGCCAGGAGACAATGTAATGATGTTTCTAAGTGCCAAAGAAGTAAAATGTCAACCTGGAATGCTATATTCAACAAAAGTATCTTTCAGAAATGAAAACTAAATTAAGATTTTATTTTTCATAGAAAAGCTACAAGAACTATTAAACTATCAAAGTAAGTTCCTCGAGCTGAAGAAAATGGTACCAGATAGGAAACTAGATTAACACAAAGAAACAAAGAGAAATGGTAAAAGTATGGGTATATTTTTTCTTTCATTTAAATTTCTTTAAAAGATAATTGGCTTTATAGATGTAAAGGTATGGAAGGAACACAATGAACAGGAGAGGGGAATGGAAGTATCTTTTTGTAAGACAAGTCCTGTGTTATTTGAAGATGGACTGTGTGAAATTAAATATGCATATTGTAAACCCTAGACCAATCCCTAAAACAATGAAACACACATAAAAATAATTAAATCAAGAGTTGAAATGAAATGAAAATACCTAAAATATTCAATATTTGCAAATGAAGGTAGAGAAAGATGATAAAAGAAATAAAAATCAAGACAAATAGAAAAAAATAATAAGCATATAATTAAACTTCCTTCACATCCTTATGAGAAGGTAGAGATGGTGAGACTGTATAACAAAGGAAAACCAATTATTTTTTTTGCATTTATTTTTATTAGTTGGAGGCTAATTACTTTACAATATTGTAGTGGTTTTTGCCATACATTGACATGAATCAGCCATGGATTTACATGTGTTCCCCATCCCGATCCCCCCTCCCGCCTCCATCTCCATCCCATCCCTCTGGGTCTTCCCAGTGCACCAGCCCTGAGCACTTGTCTCATGCATCCAACCTGGGCTGGTAATCTGTTTCACACTTGATAGTATACTTGTTTCAATGCTGTTCTCTCAGAACATCCCACCCTTGCCTTCTCCCACAGAGTCTAAAAGTCTGTTCTGTACATCTGTGTCTTGTTTTCTGTTTTGCATATAGGGTTATCATTACCATCTTTTTAAATTCCATATATATGTGTTAGTATACTGTATTGGTGTTTATCTTTCTGGCTTACTTCACTCTGTATAATGGGCTCCAGTTTCATCCATCTCATTAGAACTGATTCAAATGAATTCTTTTTAATGGCTGAGTAATATTCCATAGTGTATATGTACCACAACTTCCTTATGCATTCGTCTGCTGATGGGCATCTAGGTTGCTTCCATGTCCTGGCTATTATAAACAGTGCTGTGATGAACACTGGGGTACACGTGTCTCTTTCAGATTTGGTTTCCTTGGTATGTATGCCCAGGAGTGGGATTGCTGGGTCATATGGCAGTTCTATTTCCAGTTTTTTAAGAAATCTCCACACTGTTCTCCATATTGGCTGTACTAGTTTGCATTCCCACCAACAGTGTAAGAGGGTTCCCTTTTTTCCACACCCTCTCCAGCATTTATTGCTTGTAGACTTTTGGATAGCAGCCATTCTGACTGGGCTGTGTACCTCGTTGTGGTTTTGATTTGCATTTCTCTGAGAATGAGTGATGTTGAGCATCTTTTCATGTGTTTGTCAGCCATCTGTATGTCTTTGGAGAAATGTCTGTTTAGATCTTTGGCCTATTTTTTGATTGGGTCATTTACTAGGAAAACCAATTATATATGTATAAGAAATCCACTTTAAATATAACATATAAGATTGAAATATAAGTAAGAAAATAGTAACCAATATATGTATTCTATTAATCACATATTATGTTAATACTTGAACTAAAATTCTGTTCAAGTACTGTTATGAAGGCTAAATGGGGACACTTCATAATGGTGAAAATGTCAGTTAATCTTAAAGACATAAGTATCCTAAATGTGTGTATATATAATAACAACTTTGAAAGTCTGTGTACCAAAAACTAATCACTAGAACTGCAATGATAAAAGGAAAAAAACTACAGTTGTAATTGGGCATAAAAACACTCCTTTCTCATAGTAATGTTCAGAACAACAGATAGAAAATATGAATAGCATATCAACCAATTTGACTCACTTGAAATAGATAAAATGCTTCTTAAAACCATGCATACATGCTCAGTCACTCATTCATGTCCAACTCTTTGCCACCACATGGACTATAGCCCACCAGGCTTTCTCTGTGCCTGGAGTTTTTCAGGCAAGCATACTGGAGTGAGTTGCCGTTTCCTTCTCCAGGGGGTCTTCCTGACCCAGGGATCAAACCTAGGTCTCCTGCACTGCAGGTGGATTCTTCTACCACTGAGCCACTTGGGAAGCCCTCTCATAACCGCAGGAAAATTTATATTCTTTTCACCTGCATTTGCTACATTCATTAAGGTTAAAAAAAATGCTCTGCCATGAAACAAGTCACAGAAAGTGACCCAAAGTGACTTAAAAAGTCATGTGAGGTATGTTCTCTGACTTGGTGGAATTAAAATAGAAATGAAAGGAAACTTGAAAATTCTGATATGCTTGGTAATTAACATACAAGTGTGCATTGTAAGTCACTTCAGTCATGTCCAACTGTCTGGGACCCTATGGGCTTTTGCCTGCAAGGCTTCTCTGTCCATGGGATTCTCCAGGCAAGAATACTGGAGGTAATTAGTATATCTCTAAGTAAACTAAGGGTCAACAAAGAAATCACAAAGGAAATTAGAAAATATTTTTAGTTATGATGGAAACATTGCATATCAACATTTGGTATGGAAGGGAAATTTATGGTTCACATGCTTATTTATATAAGAAGGAAGTTCTGAAATCTATGATCAAAGCTTCCACTTGAGAAACAAGGAAAGTGTCCCCACTCTACCCCACCCTTCTGCTTTCGAGAACCAAATATACCTTTACCAACTGGACTAGAAAACCTCATAATTCACGAGGCTTTGGGTAGAGTACAGTTGATTCTTGAACAACTCAGGGGTTAGGGGCACCAACCGTTTGCACTACTTAAAATCCACATATAACTTATAGTCAACCCTCTGTATACCCTTTTCCTCTCTGTCTGCAGTACTTCATCCACTGATTCAACCAACTGCAAATTATATAATACTGTAGTGTTTACTGTTGAAAAATAATCCACGTATCAGTGAACCCTCATAGTTCAAACCTGTGTTGTTTAAGAGTTAACTGTACTAAGAAGGCTCTTGTCTTAGTAGTGTCAAGATTAGTCCTAAATACCACTCATGTGGTACAACATCTTAAAAGCAAAGACCCAAAAGCACAGAACTATTTTCAAGTAACTGTCTCCCAAAATAAAGCTCAAATATATTTATAGGAAAAATAAAATATTTAGCACACATCAAGGTAAAATTTAGTGTCTGGCATCCAATAAAGATTACCAGGCATACAAGAAAGAGGAAAGCCTGGCCCATAAAGAAAATCAGTTAACCAAAAACAACCTGGAATTGGTTTAGATGTTGAAATTATCTAATAAGGACATTAAAACAATTATTATAACTCTTAAGTTCAGAAAGAGAGAGAAAAGATTTCAAATCATAAATGACTGAAAATGTAAAAATAGCCCAAATCGAATGTCTAGAGGTTAAGACCATGATATGATGTCTGATATGAAAAATGTATAAAGTAGGATTAACAGAAGATTAGACACTGAAGAAGAAAAGATTAGTGAATTTGAAGGCATCACAGTAAAACTCAGTTTGGAAAAGTGTTTGACTCTTTGCTACAGAGTTAAAAATATACTGACTATTCTCTTAGGTATTTACCCAAGAGAGATGAAATCATATGTCCCATCAAAGACATGTATGTTATTTGTAACCTCAAATATTTATTTGTACTCTCAAATTGTGGAAAACAACAAATGTCCATAAGCCAGTGAATGGATAAACAAATTGTTTACATTTATACAATGGAATACTATTTAGTAATAAAAGAAACAGATTGTCATTACATGTAACAATGCGGAAGAGTCTCAGACAATGTATTTTGAATGAAAGCCATATTTTAAAAGTATATTCTGAAATTCTTTTTATCTTAAATTCTAGATAATTTGAACCAATTCATAATCACCAAAATCAAATCACTGGTTCCCTGAGGATATGGAAAGGGGTAGTGTGGAAGAGTTAACAAGGTGTATAAGAAAACTTTTTGGGGTTGCTGAATAAATTAATAATCTTGATTATGATGATGGTTTCACTGCTTTATATATTTGTTAAAACTTACCAAATCACAGATTGTGAATATGTGTATTTTGTTTTTTACCAATCATAATAACACTTAAATTTTTTTGAAAAGAGCAAGTCAAACCCTAAGTAAGTATGGAAGGAAAAACATATACATACATAGACACAGGCATAGAAATCAATAAAGCAGAATATGGATAAACATTATAGAGAAAATGAACAAAATGAATACAACCTAAAGCTTTTTTTTTTTTTTGAAAAGATCAATAAAGGTGGTAATTCTCTTATTAATGCGAATAAGAACAAGAGAGAAAACACAAGTTAATCATATTGAGAATGAAAGGTACCTACAAACATTAAATGGGTTATAAGGCAACATTAAGAATAGATTCATGCTAGAAAATTTAAAAGTTACATAAAACACTTTAAAAGCTAGAAAAATTATTTTAAAGGTGTAAGTTACCACAACTGACAGAGAAAAAATTTAAAATCTTAATTGCTCTATGTCTAATATATAAAGCTATAACAATCAAAGCCTTCCCTGCTCCCTTCCCCACTTCCTCCTCCTTCAGACAAACAAACAAACAAACAAACAAACCCCAAGCCCAGATGGATTCACTGGTAGAGTCTGTCTAATATTTAAGGAAGCAGTGTTAGAAATCATTCACAAATAGAGAAAGATGAACTATTACCTAATTTATTTTATGTAAATCAGCATTAACCCTGATACTAAAACCAAAGACATAGGAAAAGGAAACTATTATAGATTGATATTTCTTAAAGTCTAGAGGCAGAAATCCTTTATAAATATTTATAAATTGAACTCATTAAATGTAAAAAAAATACAGATATGTATAATGATACCTCATGGTCAAGTGGGCTTTACTCAGGAATACAAGGCTTGTTTAACAGTTTATATAAATCCCATTATTAATTCGCCATATTAGTACAATGAATGAGAGAAAATATATTGATCATTTTAATAGATGGAGGGAAAAGCATTTGACAATATTTAACAATATTTGGCTTCTCTGGTGACTCAGTGGTAAAGAATCCACCACCAATACAGGAGATACAGGTTCAATCCCCGCGTCAGGAATATCTCCTGGAGAAGGAAATGGCAACCCATTCTAGTAATCTTGACCGGGAAATCCCATGGACAGAGGAGCTTGGCAGGCTACAGTCCTTGGGGTTGCAAAAGATATGACTTAGTGACTAAAAATCAATTAAAATTGCATTTATTTTTAAAAAAATTTTAAGTGATTAAACTTAAGTAAATTAAGCAAAATAAAAATAAAAGGAAGCAACCCCACAATGGTTCTCTTGTCTTCATATCCTCACCATCACTTATCTCTTGCCTTCTTGATGGTAGCCATTCTAACAGATGTGAGATGATACCTCATTATGGCTTTTTGTTTGTATTTCCGTAGTATTTAGTGATATTGAGCATCTTTTCATGTACCTTTTGGCCATTTTTTTTCTTCTTTGGAAAGCTGTCTAATCAGTTTTAGTTGGATTATTTGGGGATTTTCATTATTGAGTTATGTGAATTCTTTCCATATTTTGGATATTAAACCCATATCAGATATATGCTTGGTAGTCAGTGGAGTGTTCCTTGATGAAATCTACATATCATCACAGTTTTCACATATAGGGGTACTATAGTGGCAGTGCCATCTGCCTGAAATGTAGGAGACCTGGGTTCAATCCCTGGGTCAGGAAGCTCCCCTGGAGAAGAGAATGGCAACCTACTCCAGTATCCTTGCCTAGAGAATTCCATGGACAGAGAAGCCTGGTGGGCTACAGTTCATGGGATTGCAAAGAATTGAACACAACTGAGTGACTTAGCATAATCACAATCATATAAGAAATATAGCTCACCTTTCTCTTATTTCTATGAAGAGAACAATCCTTTTTCAACAGTGATATTTTTGAAGGTCAAAGTTGATGTATTTTGTGCTTCTAAAAGATAATGTTGAATCAGAATTCTTCTTATGATGTTTAATCACTATCCAAAGTGCCCAGATAAGAATTTTCTTAGGAAAGCAAAAAAAAAAAAAAAGTCACTAAGGACACTTTCCCAGTGGTCATGGATGGATGTGAGTTGGACTATAAAGAAAGCTGAGTGCCAAAGAATTGATGCTTTTGAACTGTGGTGTTGGAGAAGACTCTTGAGAGTCCCTTGGACTGCAAGCAGATCCATTCAGTCCATCCTAAAGGAGATCAGTCCTGGGTGTTCCTTGGAAGGACTGATGTTGAAGCTGAAACTCCAATATTTTGGCTACCTGATGCGAAGAGCTGACTTATTTGGAAAGACCCTGATGCTGGGAAAGATTGAGGGCAGGAGGAGAAGGGGACGACAGAGGATGAGATGGTTGGATTGCATCACCGACTCAATGGACATGAGTTTGAGTAAACTCCGGGAGTTGGTGATGGACAGGGAGGCCTAGTTTGCTGCGGTTCATGGGTCACCAAGAGTTGGACACGACTGAGCGACTGAACTGACTGAACTGAAGGCCATGAAGGGTTCGATTGTAGCATTGCTTACCTAGACCACTGTGATTCCATATAACTTATGTAGGGTAAGGTCCACCTTCCTTCTTTTCCTTTATCAGCATGGAATTACTTTTCTTTTAATGTATAGTATGATCATTTTCTGTAGTGTTTAATCACTTATTATAAATGGAATTGGATTACATGTTAATCTAAAATATAGATTAACCAATCTAATAAAAGCATATACATGAAACATTTGTACATTCTGATTTAATGATCTGTTTATTATACTGTAGAACCAGAAATGAGCCAGTTAATTAATTAATTAGTAGACTTGATTCCTGGAAAGTACTTTGTAGCATACTGGAAAAATTGTGATTCCTTACTGTTTCTGATTAGCATCATTTTCACTTTTGCTTTTACCTTTTGGTCTTCTTCTTCACCAAATAGCATATCCTTTCCTTTGATTTGGTTCTCCTTCACAACTCTAATATACTTCATGCTTGGTTTTAATCCAGCTACAATTGAAACTGAGTTTAAATTGCATCTGTCTCACAAAGCCTTCTCTATTTGATCCTTCATAACTTTTTTTTCTTTTCTTAAATTCTATTCCTTTTCTCTTTAAGACAGTTTAAATTGTCTTCTAGAGTATATGCATTGGTTGTTTTTTTTTTTTTGTTTCCAGCTACTTTCATGTCTCTTCTTATCCTTGAACCTTAGAGGTAGATAAGATAGACAATATTATTCCCCATTTTACAGATACAGAAACTAAGAATAGACAAGTTATTTTATTTCTTTAAGCTAAGACTTCAACCCCAAATTGCACTGAACAATTTGCTTTCCTTATACTATAATGCCTCAAGTTTTATACTTTACTGACTACTCCCACCATATGCTCATCACATATTGGTTTGTTGGTTGGTTTGAAATAGATTGTTTCTATTCAAAACCCCGTCACTGATATCTGTTTCTTTTTTAAAAGCTGCTTAATTAATTAATTGTTAACTTTTTATTATACTGTTGAAATGTTAGTTCTTCAATGGGACATCATGTTGTATAATCAAGATTTGAAGTTTGGGCTACTGAAATTTTTCATATTCATTCATGAAACAAATGTCATTGACTTGAGGACAATATGCCTGATATTAGTACTAGCTTTGGATATGAATAAATATTGATTGTATTATTTTGTTAGTAATATCTGGTCTCTTCTTATTTGTACAGGAGAAATTAAACAGATCTTAGAAAATGAACTTCAGATACCTATGTCTAAAATGCTGTTAAAAGGCTGGAAGACTGGAGACGTGGAAGACAGTGTGAGTTTCATAATTACCTAGAAATAAAATTAAGTTATGCTATTGGCTGAAGTATAAAATTGTTTTTTGTTAATGTTACATATGACAGATGGAGATTTTGTAATAGTAACTTAGTTTAAGAATACAGTAAACAATGTTTTTTAAGTTAAAACATTTCATAATCAGCAACATTCGTTAGGTATGTAAGTAAAATCACTCTTTGTCATACTTTTCCTATTTATAAGTATTTTATAGATGTCAACTTGACATCTTTTTTTGAGAGCATTTTATCCTTTTCTCAAACCTCATATGCTGTCAGTAATTGATTTGGAATAATAATTTTCTAAACAGTTACTTGTTGGCCTGAAAGAAGTCATACCCAGTATATATACATTTATGAAAGTGAGTGTTAGACACTCAGTTGTTTCCATCTTTGCAACCCCATGGACTGTAGTAGCCCACCAGGCTCTCTGTCCTTGGAATTCTCCAGGCAAGAATACTGTACATATATAATACTATATATAAGTGCAGGAGTGGGTAGCTATTCCTTTCTCCAGGGGATCTTCCCAACCCAGGGATTGAACCCTGCATTGCAGGGCCACTGCATTGCAGGTGTATTCTTTACCATCTGAGCCACCAGGGAAGCCCATATATGTTTATATCAAGTATTTATATGGAACAAAAAAGGTAATAGGAAATATTTTTAACTTAGACACTTAAATGGTAAGAGTATTTCTTTGTTCTGTGGATAGGGTCAGGTGCATGGATGAGTTATGTTTTAAGAATTTGCACACAATGTTGCAATTTTAAGCTAGTAGTTGCTATTCTCAAGCACCCATTTGCAGCCTCAGGCATAAAATATTTTATGCACATTCTTTTTCTGACAGAGTGGTAAGGGATGGAAAGAAATGAGTTAACTAAAGCTTTAGGTGTTTGAAATAGAAATAACTAAATCTTTTCACATTAGTTACTGAGTTGATATTTAAATACCAGGCATAAACTTAAAATCTTCAACTTTCAGTTCAACTCTCTGTCAACAGCTTCTGGTAGACACTGTGCTTATAAATATTTGTATGTGAGTTCATTTGATATATGGAGATATTCTGAGTACTTCATTTAGTTATTTATAGGAATTTCAGGTTGGCAAGATATTTATAAATTTAAGTACAAATTAGTGATATGCTATATTAGAGGTTATTGATATTATAATAATGTTATCAATAACTTCAGATATGCAGAGGACAACACCCTAATAGCAGAAAACTAAGAGGAATTGAAGAGCCTCTTGCAGCAAGGGAGAAACAACAAATAACACACAAAGGGATTCCCATAAGGATAACAGCTGATCTATCAATAGAAACCCTTCAGGCCAGAAGGGAATGGCAGGACATACTTAAAGTAATGAAAGAGAATAACCTACAACCTAGATTACTCTACCCAGCAAGGTTCTTATTCAGATATGAAGGAGAACTCAAAAGCTTTACAGACAAGCAAAAGCTGAGAGAATTCAGCACCACCAAACCAGCTCTTCAACAAATACTAAAGGATCTTCTCTAGACAGGAAACACAGAAAGGTGGTATAAACGTGAACCCCAAACAACAAAATAAATGGCAATGGGACCATACCTATCAATAATTACCTTAAGTGTAAATGGGTTGAATGCCCCAACCAAAAGACAAAGACTGGCTGAATGGATACAAAAGCAAGACCCCCATATATGCTGTCTACAAGAGACCCACCTCAAAACAAGGGACACATACAGACTAAAAGTGAAGGGCTGGAAAAAAATATTCCACGCAAACGGAGACCAAAAGAAAGCAGGAGTCGCAATACTCATATCAGATAAAATAGACTTTCAAATAAAGGCTGTGAAAAGAGACAAAGATGGACACTACATAATGATCAAAGGATCAATCCAAGAAGAAGATATAACAATTATAAATATATATGCACCCAACATAGGAGCACCGCAATATGTAAGGCAAATGCTAACGAGTATGAAAGAGGAAATTAATAGTAACACAATAATAGTAGGAGACTTTAATACCCCACTCACAACTATGGATAGATCAACTAAACAGAAAATGAACAAGGAAACACAAACTTTAAAGGACACAATGGACCAGCTAGACCTAATTGACATCTATAGGACGTTTCACCCCAAAACAATCAACTTCACCTTTTTCTCAAGTGCACACGGAACCTTCTCCAGAATAGATCACATCCTGGGCCATAAATCTAGTCTTGGTAAATTCAAAAAAACTGAAATCATTCCAGTCATCTTTTCTGACCACAGTGCAGTAAGATTAGATCTCAATTACAGGAAAAAAAGTATTAAAAATTCAAACATATGGAGGCTAAACAGCACGCTTCTGAATAACCAACAAATCATAGAAGAAATCAAAACATGCATAGAAATGAATGAAAATGATAACACAACAACCCAAAACCTATGGGACACTGTAAAAGCAGTGCTAAGGGGAAGATTCATAGCATTACAGGCCTACCTCAAGAAACAAGAAAAAAGTCAAATAAATAACCTAACTGTACACCTAAAGCAACTAGAGAAAGAAGAAATGAAGAACCCCAGGGTTAGTAGAAGGAAAGAAATCTTAAACATTAGGGCAGAAATAAGTGCAAAAGAAACTAAAGAGACCATAGCAAAAATCAACAAAGCTAAAAGCTGTTTTTTTGAAAAAACAAACAAAATTGACAAACCATTAGCAAGACTCATTAAGAAACAAAGGGAGAAGAACCAAATTAACAAAATTAGAAACGAAAATGGAGAGATCACAACAGACAACACCGAAATACAAAGGATCATAAGAGACTACTACCAGCAGCGCTATGCCAATAAAATGGACAACTTGGAAGAAATGGACAAGTTCTTAGAGAAGCATAACCTTCCAAAACTGAACCAGGAAGAAATAGAAGATCTTAACAAACCCATCACAAGCAAGGAAATCGAAACTGTAATCAGAAATCTTCCAGCAAACAAAAGCCCAGGACCAGATGGCTTCACAGCTGAATTCTACCAAAAATTTAGAGAAGAGCTAACACCTATCTTACTCAAACTCTTCCAGAAAATTGCAGAAGAAGGTAAACTTCCAAACTCATTCTATGAGGCCACCATCACCCTAATTCCAAAACCAGACAAATATGCCACAAAAAAAGAAAACTACAGGCCAATATCACTGATGAACATAGATGCAAAAATCCTTAACAAAATTCTAGCAAACAGAATCCAACAACATATTAAAAAAAATCATACACCATGACCAAGTGGGCTTTATCCCAGGAATGCAAGGATTCTTTAATATCCACAAATCAATCAATGTAATACACCACATTAACAAATTGAAAGATCAAAACCATATGATTATCTCAATAGATGCAGAAAAAGCCTTTGACAAAATTCAACATCCATTTATGATTAAAACTCTCCAGAAAGCAGGAATAGAAGGAACATACCTCAACATAATAAAAGCTATATATGACAAACCCACAGCAAGCATCACCCTCAATGGTGAAAAATTGAAAGCATTTCCCCTGAAATCAGGAACAAGACAAGGGTGCCCACTCTCACCACTACTATTCAACATAGTTTTGGAAGTGTTGGCCACAGCAATCAGGGCAGAAAAAGAAGTTAAAGGAATCCAGATAGGAAAAGAAGAAGTGAAACTCTCTCTGTTTGCAGATGACATGATCCTCTACATAGAAAACCCTAAAGACTCTACCAGAAAATTACTAGAGCTAATCAACAAATACAGTAAAGTTGCAAGATATAAAATTAACGAACAGAAATCTCTTGCATTCCTATACACTAACAATGAGAAAACAGAGAAATTAAGGAAACGATACCATTCACCATTGCAACAAAAACAATAAAATACTTAGCAGTATATCTACCTAAAGAAACAGAAGACCTATACATAGAAAACTATAAAACACTGATGAAAAAAATCAAAGAGGACACAAACAGATGGAGAAATATACTGTGTTCATGGATTGGAAGAATCAATATTGTCAAAATGGCTATACTACCCAAAGCAATCTAGATTCAATGCAATCCCTATCAAAACTACCAACGGTATTTTTCACAGAACTAGAACAAATAATTTCACAATTTGTATGGAAATCCAAAAAACCTCGAATAGCCAAAGTAACCTGGAGAAAGAAGAATGGAACTGGAGGAATCAACCTGCCTGACTTCAGACTCTACTACAAAGCCACAGTCATCAAGACAGTATGGTACTGGCACAAAGACAGAAATATAGATCAATGGAACAGAATCGAAAGCCCAGAGATAAATCCACGAACCTATGGTCACCTTATCTTCGACAAAGGAGGCAAGGATATACAATAGAAAAAAGACAACCTCTTTAACAAGTGGTGCTGGGAAAACTGGTCAACCACCTGTAAAAGAATGAAACTAGAACACTTTTTAACACCATACACAAAAATAAACTCAAAATGGATTAAAGATCTAAATGTAAGCCCAGAAACTATAAAACTCCTAGAGGAGAACATAGGCAAAACACTCTCTGACATAAATCACAGCAGGATCCTCTATGACCCACATCCCAGAATTTTAGAAACAAAAGCAAAAATAAACAAATGGGACCTAATGAAACTTAAAAGCTTTTGCACAACAAAGGAAACTATAAGCAAGGTGAAAAGACAGCCCTCAGATTGGGAGAAAATAATAGCAAACAAAGCAACAGACAAAGGATTAATCTCAAAAATATATAAGCAACTCCTCCAGCTCAACTCCAGAAAAATAAATGACCCAATTAAAAAATGGGCCAAAGAACTAAACAGACATTTCTCCAAGGAAGACATACGGATGGCAAAAAAACACATGAAAAGATGCTCAACATCACTCATTATCAGAGAAATGCAAATCAAAACCACAATGAGGTACCATTACACGCCAGTCAGGATGGCTGCTATCCAAAAGTCTACAAGCAATAAATGCTGGAGAGGGTGTGGAGAAAAGGGAACCCTCTTACACTGTTGGTGGGAATGCAAATTAGTACAGCCACTATGGAAAACAGTGTGGAGATTTCTTAAAAAGCTGGAAATAGATCTGCCATATGACCCAGCAATGCCACTTCTGGGCATACACACCGAGGAAACCAGATCTGAAAGAGACACATGCACCCCAATGTTCATCGCAGCACTGTTGATAATAGCCAGGACATGGAAGCAACCTAGATGCCCATCAGCAGACGAATGGATGAGGAAGCTGTGGTACATATACACCATGGAATATTACTCAGCCATTAAAAAGAATTCATTTGAATCAGTTCTAATGAGATGGATGAAACTGGAGCCCATTATACAGAGCGAAGTAAGCCAAAAAGATAAAGACCATTACAGTATACTAACACATATATATGGACTTTAGAAAGATGGTAACGAGAACCCTATATGCAAAACAGAAAAAGAGACTCAGATGTATAGAACAGACTTGTGGACTCTGGGAGAAGGCGAGGGTGGGATGTTTCAAGAGAACAGCATTGAAACATGTATATTATCTAGGGTGAAACAGATCACCAGCCCAGGTTGGGTGCATGAGACAAGTGCTCGGGCCTGGTGCACTGGGAAGACCCAGAGGGATCGGGTGGAGAGGGAGGTGGGAGGGGGGACTGGGATGGGGAATACATGTAAATCCATGGCTAATTCATTTCAATGTATGACAAAAACCACTACAATGATGTAAAGTAATTAGCCTCCAACTAATAAAAATAAATGGAAAAAAAAAGAATGAAAAGAAGTGCTGACTGAGTAAATCAACAACCTTGGCAGAAATAAAACAGCAAAATGCATTAATTTACATAGCTATATCTTTTATCCATTAATTTATTGGGAACCCCATGGATATGAATTACCTACCTGGCATTTTTGGTACCTTGTGAAAAGAAAGGCAAACATTTTCAAAATGTTTTTAAAGCAATGTGTTCTGATAAGTTGTTTCTCAGTAGTCGTAAGAGATTGCTTCCAGCATCTCCCGCCTCAAACCAAAATCTCTGAATGCTCAAGGCCCATATAAAATGGCACCATATTTGCATATAACCTATACATCATCTATATGCTTTAAATCATCTCTAGATTACTTATAATACCTAATACATTGTAAATGCTATGTAAATAATTGCTGATGTGTGGCAGATTCAAGTTTTGCTTTTTGGAGCTTTTGGAATTTTTATTTTTATGAGTATTTTCCATCCTTGGGTGTGGAACCTTTGGATCCAGAGGGCTGTTTATATGCTCTTCTCCCTAAGTGATATTTGCCATTTCTATGCCATTAATTTTCTGATTGCTCCCAAATATGTATTGCTGGGTTATAATTCTGTGAATTCATATAACCAAATTGGTAGTTCACTTTTATTCTTGCATACCTTATTGGCATTTTTAACTTAATATATTTAAAATGGAACTTTTGATTTTTCTTCCCATGCCATTTCTCTACCAGTCTTCCCCAGTAAATGGCAGAACCATATCACCACTGCTAAATCCAAAAATGTGGACATTAATCATTTCCCATTTGAAAAACACCTAATCCTCGGAAACTGACACAGCACATTGTGTATCAACTATACATCAGTAAAATAAATTTTAATAAATAAATTAATTGACCATGCTCTGCAGCTTGCGGGATCTTAATTCTCCAACCAGGGACTGATCCTGGTTCATGACTGTTAAGGCATTAAGTCCTAGCCACTGGATTGCCAGAGAGTTCCTCAATAAAATAATTTTTTTTTAAATTTCAAGAGTACCTAATCCTTAGTAATTCCTATAGAGTCTGTTTTCAAAATATATTTCAACCATAGCCACTTTACAGTATTGTTATCGCACGGCCTAATCCATGCTGTTAGCATATCTTGCCTGGACCAGTGTAATAGCTTCATTATTGTTTTTCCAGCTTTTTTGGGGGGATTCTTCCTATGCATTCTCCATAGAGGAGCCACAGTGTTCTTTTAAAAACATAATTCAAATTATATCACTCTCCTGGTAAAATATAACTTTTTATTGCATGTTGAATAAAATTCAATCTACTCACCATGGTTTAAAAGGTATTGTATTATTTACCTGATATTCACCTTTACAACCTCATCTTCAACCTTTCATACCTTCACTTTCCAAGCTGCAATCATAGAACCTTTTAATTCTTCTAAAATGCTCAAGCTCTTTACATCTTTATCTGACAGATGCTGTTTAGCTGCCTGGAATGCTTTATCCTCAGTTCTTCACGTGGGTGACTTTTTCATCCTTCAAGTGTCAGCTTAAATGTTAGTTTCTCTAACAGATGTTTGTATTTTGTAAAATGGCTCCCATCCCTGCGTTTTCTATCACAACACCATAAAAAATGGTGTTTCTTCCATCAT
The DNA here is from genome assembly GCF_023699985.2 of Odocoileus virginianus. Lineage (NCBI taxonomy): Eukaryota > Metazoa > Chordata > Mammalia > Artiodactyla > Cervidae > Odocoileus > Odocoileus virginianus. The sequence goes on from NC_069678.1 coordinate 76,318,311, forward strand.
TAGATATCCAGTGCCTGATATAATAAGCATCAAACAAATGTTTGTGGAATGACTGACCTACTTAAAGTATGTTTAATCATATCATATGTGGTTTGAGAACGAAGATTTATTGGAAAATCTTTGGATCATGACAGTAATGACAGTAATGACCAAGTGGTAAGACCAAGCTGTTATCAGTAATCATCAAAGTAAGGTAATGAAATAAAAAATAGTAAAAGTAACTTTCCTGTGTTTGTATGCCATATTTTTTTTGTTTGTTTGCATGTTAACTCTTGCAAGGCAACACATATCGATTTCAGAATAATTTGCATATATTTGACAAAAAGATTCAGAACTTCAAGGCTTCCTGGATAATTGTGAAGTTATGATTAATTGCCTATTACAGTGTTTCTTTCAAACCACGGGTCACAAACCATTAGTGAGTTGTAAAGTTAATTGAGTGGGTTATATCCAGCATTAAAAGAAAAGGAAATAGGATAAAGGATGTCAGAATATATTGCAAATAATGAGTATTAAGGCATGACAAATAAGTCCCAAAGCTTGTGAAGGAAGATAAGATGGGTCCTCTTAATGGAGGGTCAAAAAAAAATTCGTTAGGTCATATGCTAGGATAAGATCAGCTCTCCGCAGGTGTTCCTGCTTTCATATGCAGGGTTAAAAGTGATTCCTAGATATCCACTCCACCTTTCTTTCCAATACCTTCAGCCTTGACATTATTATTTGCTTTGATTCAACCAGAACCAGTTTCATTATGCCTTTTATACTGTTTATGCCAGTCACCACAAGGAGTCTCAGATTCCCAAATTATCCCTCACTTAAATCTCCATAGCCTCTGTACAGCCCATATCTGTCTCTCTTCATTTTGCTCTCCTCTGCTTGAAACTTTTTTCCTGAGCCCTATGGAACTAATTTCATCATTAGCAAAATTCCTTCTATTGCCAAACTCTTGCCTATACATTCTCTTCACCATCTACCTCTGACTGAAATCTGCCTTCCTGAGGATATTGTTTCTCTGGAGGATTCTCAGTTTTAATTGTTTTTAAATTAAAAGTCTAGTAGCCATTATAATACTAGACTAACTGGTAAAATATGTGTCCTCCTTGTTCCTCATTTCCATTTCCAGTCCTTCCTCTCTGAAGAACCTTCAGCACTGACTTTCATGTTAAAATGTTTTTTTATCATACATGTGGTACAGTGGTAAAGAATCTGCCTGCCAGTGCAGGAGATACAAGAGACATGGGTTGATCATTGGGTTGAGAAGATCTGGAGGAGGAAATGGCAACCCACTCCAGGATTCTTGCCTGGGAAATCTCATGGACCGTGGAGCCTGGCAGGCTACTGTCTATGGGGTCCCAGAGTTGGACACTACTGAGCACACACAAACACATGATGATGATTATCTGGAGGAAGAGTTAAGTAACCCAGGTAACACTCAGTAGAGACCTCATCCAGGTCCTTTCACTTCTTAGGCTATAGCTCCTCATTTATAAAATCTTTGGTTTGAGAGATTCTCTATCATCTTTTCTAGGTCTAATGATCTCTGAAAACATAACTTGCTAATTTTTGCTATAATGATCCTGAATGAAACAGATATTAGTTGCAAGGTTATGCTGCTTCAATGAAGTAATTAATAATCTTCAACTGTGTATATAACTGTGTATATTTGTATCTCTTTGTGAGCTAAAGAATTTGTATTTTATTTTAATACTCATTTATGCTAACTTATACATGGGAGAAACAAATTTATTTGGAATCAATAATTCTTCTATATTATCCTATTTAGGAAATTGTCAAAAGATGAAAAGTCAAACTGCAATGGCAATAATTTTCTAAGAATTATAGGAAAAGATTAATAATGCACAATTAATAGTTATTTTTTGTTTTTACTTTTTCTTTTTCAGACGGTCTTAAAATCACTACACTTGCCAAAAAACAACAGTCTTTATGTCCTTACACCAGATTTGCCGCCACCTTCATCATCTAGTCATGCTGGGTAAGGTGTTTACTTTTCCTGGAAATAGGAAATGAAAAGTTCGATTGTTAAATTTCTTTAAGCTGCATATAAATATCAAAATTAAGTCAAATCAAAATCTTGTTGAAGTTTTAGTTTACTAACAACTATTAACTATATAAAGTTTCAAACTATTTGGTTTGGATGTTTATTTGATTTTCATGATGGAATCTTTTTACAAAGAAAGGCTAGCAAAACTTTGTTATATAATAAAAGAGTCATAAATGGTGCTTCTCTGTTTGAAGGGAAGAACGGGAGTTGGAGGGAAGAGACTGAGTAACTGGAACTCTAGTTTCTCCCATGGCTGAAGCAGTGTATCTTTGAGGAAATTTCTTGTGCTCTAGAGAATACAGCTTGAAATACATTGATATAAAATTTTTAAGATTTTCTTTCTTTTTGGAATAGAGAGCCACATTCTTTTTTCAGTTTTTACAGTGAAACTCAGTATATTTGTAGAATGATAAGTGATTTCAATACTTAATTATATATTGTATTATTATTGCCTAATGAAGCAACCCGATCTAAAGTGAATCATTAAGCTAGTGATAGAGTCATAATTTTCCTGAGCACAGTATCCTTCTGGAACTGTGTTTTAAATTGTTCTTAGATTTTCACAAGTTTTTGCACATTTTCTTTTTTTTAAAATTTAATACAACTTGGTGTCTCTAAACTTCAAATGTTGTCAAATTTTTTCCCACCACTATCTTTATTATTAGTGTAGTGAAAGGAAAAAAGTCCTGTTTTCTTTACTGTACTACCCATGGAACAGTTCTGGCTAACAAATGTGTCCCCTACCTGCCAAGTCTTCCAACACCTGCTGGATATTCTTCAGTTTAACAAAATTCTGATACTACCTACCTGGAGATAGCATTAGATTCCACAAGTTTAGGACTCAGCTCCATAAGACTGCCCCCCATCAGACCCAATTGCAGGTATAGGTTGTCACCTGTGCTTCTGACCAACTGGCTGTGGATTGGAGTTTCCCACCACTCCCTTCTGTGTACGATAATTTGCGAGACAATGGCTCATAGAACTCAGAAATGCTCTATGTACTATTACCAGTTTATTGTAAAACATATTTTAAATGAACAGCCAGATGAAGAGATGTATAGAATGAGATCTGGAAGGGTCTCGAGCAGAGGAGTGCTTGTAATGTTTAAGGTGTGCTCCCCTGCCAGCACATGGATGCTTTCTTTTTTACCAACTTGGAAGCTCTCCAGAGCTCTTCAACTAGGATTTTTTATGGAGATTCATCATATAGGCGTGATTGATTGAATCATTGGCTATTAGTAATTAGCCCAACCTCCAGCTCCTCTCTTCTTCACAGAGTAGGGTGGGAGGGAGAAGTGGTTAAACATTCTAACCCTCTAATCATGAGGTTGGTTCCCCTGGCAACCAGGATAGAAGCTCATTAGAGTATCACTCTTATTACTTAAAAAATTGCAAAGATTTTAGGAGCTCTGTGTGGGGAAGAAAACCAAATGTGTATTTCTGATAGCTCATACCATCACAGGTAGATAGTAACAAAAAGAAAAGTAAATTTCACTTTACCAAAGTAGAAATCACTGAACTAAAGAAAGTTAAATCTGATATAATTGTATCTGATAGTCTGTTAATGGTTTGTTTTAGGCTGAGAATTTAAAGATTTCTTGGGTTGCTCTGTATCTTATGTTCAGATCATATATAAATGGGAATTTGCATTCACATACTATGAGAAACAGTAGTTACAGTCCTTATGCTTATAGTAATGTTGATTTAAATGCCAGATGAGATTATAGGTATGGGTTCTGTATCTACTCAGGTACAACATTATTTTTAGGTTAGTTAAGAATGTCATCCAGTATGTAATCCACATAATTAAATGTAGATAGGAGACATCATTGGTTATAGTCTGTTGCTTTCCAGTAGTATGTTTAAATGGATTTCTCAAAAATGTCTTCCTGGGCTAATGGAAATGTTCACTGCCATGTGTCTCAGTCCCTAGGCAGGCAGGGGCCTACAGTGTTTCTTGAAATGCAGTGTTTGTTGGAGAATGACTACTTTATATACTAAAGTAGTCTTCCCTGGTAGCTCAGCTGGTAAAGAATCTGCCTGCAATGCAGGAGACCCTGGTTCGATTCCTGGGTCAGGAAGATCTGCTGGAGAAGGCATAGGCTACCCACTCCAGTATTCTGGCCATGGACTATACAGTCCATGGGGTCACAAAGAGTCTGACAGGACTGAGTGACTTTCACTTTCACTTTTCAAAGTAGTCTTCCTTAGTTGGCTGTATGGATTTTTAGCAAGTTATAATGGTGCTTTTTCCTATGTTGGAATGATAAGAAAGACATAAAAATTCAAATAAAAGATAGAAAAAACACAGTGTATCTGGCTAGTGAGAGGAGGAGCATAGAGACTCCTGCTGATGAAGAAGTTTATTAATGTGCATAAAAGTTATGGTGTATTTCTTTTAGATATGTTAATCTAAGATATCTTTCTATAAAGCTAGAGATTATTTTTCTTTTTTTAATCTATAATATATATATCTTAAATTCTCATTTCATGAGAGACAAAAAAAAATCCATACAGAATTTTAAAAGCTAATGATAATAATTATTTTTAACTTATGATTTTTACTTGTGTTTTATCAAACAAAAATAATTTTTATATCATAACTGTATAATGGAACCCAAAAGTAATTTAATATTGAGTTATATAGCATATCATATTATCAAATATGGGAGACAATATCTGTGCACTAAATTGCATAATAAATCAAGTTGATTGGTTTTTGCAAAATTTTGTTATAGTTGGTGGATTCATACAAGCCTTATTTGTAATTTGTAACCCACTTTATGATCTAAAAAGGAGAAAATATCATTCTGATTGTTATATTTGAGAATTGGCAAATAAATAGAAAAACTTCAAAACTGATAGAGGAAAATAGCAAACTTTATGTACATACCACCCCATCCTTTTCCTCAGATTTGGTATTTTTTTTTAAAGGTATATTTGATTTAGGTGGTTGGTTTGATATTAAATTGATTTTATTCTTTTATTTCTCTGACACAAGTCAGTGGATGTAGAAAGACTGAGAGAAATTGGGTAGTAAACTGCCTGTTAATTGTAGTGCAGAACTATGACAAGGTTCTGCTGCTGGGTTCCACCATTCCAATTTCAGTGCAGTGGCAAAGGTTATGTTCTTTCTCTAGAGTATCAGTCTTCTCTCAGTGAACTGGGTAATACTGATGTTACGGTGTCATTCCTAAACAAAGTTTATTATAACCAAATCAGAAAAGTAATGTGATTATAATCTATCCATGCAAAAAAGGTAAGATCTAGAGAGAAAAATCCCAGATTATAATCCCTGTTTATCTAGGGTCTTAGATTCTCCTTATATAAAATAGGAAACATTGATTTTAGTTGCCAGGGTGGTTATAAAAATTCATTAAACAGAAGAGGTACATTTATATGCAAAAGCACAAATTGCAAAGCATAATTATTAAAACATTTATGTTAGTAAATACCAGTAATAATCTTTTTCATTCAGCTCTCACTTCATTTTTATAGCACCTCTGTAAGAATACAGAGACTGATATTGATATCTATATTATAAAGTAGGAAATTGAGGTGTTTTTAAGAGAGTTTTGCAACTGGTTTAAGGTCAACAGTGAATAATACTTCTGTTATTGATATCTTCATCTGAATCTCTGTCTAGCTTCCAGTTTCTTGACAGAAATTTATAAAGCTTTGTTCCAAAGATGACTTCTTTTTTGGAAGCTGTTTTCTATAATGACATTTTTTTTTAAAATCTTGTAATTTTTCATTATATAGTCCTTGAAGTTCATTTATATGTATTTCAGTTACTGTAGTTTTCAAGAATATTGATGAAATTTTAGTGTGTGAATGAACTTTTTAGTTACTGTATACTATTCATCATCTAGTAAAATATAGATGTAAAATAACATGCTCTTAAATTGTTTATTGGCAAACAGTTTTATTCTCAAGGTTTGGGGAGAGCTATATATTAAACCATGCCTTATGAAATTTTTTTTTAACTTGATTTTACTGCCACTAGGGGGTGCCTGGTAATTGAATCTCATTTTGTATTTACAGTATTTTTTAAAAAGCTAAGAGCAGCAGAATTACCATATAAGTGTCTATAACCTTATATTTAGAACTATTTTAAAGTAAATTATGTTTTTGTTTTTCAGAAAATAGAATTTCAGGCTTTTTGAGAATTTAAGAGCAAACTCTTTAATCATAATCCTTTTAACAGTTGAAAAGTGTTTTTAAGCTTTTTAAAATAGATCAGATTTCACTTACTAATTCAAAGGTGATGCAGTTACCCCTGTGGCACAATTTCAGATTGTACTGTCAATCACAATAAAATTATAAGAGGGGAACTGTTAATTACACCTGTTTCGTATCATAGGAAAGGGTCAGTCTATCAAAGATTTATTGATTAACTACTAGATGAAAACATGCTAGTCCTCTAGGTACTTACAACCTAGTCATTGACATATTGTGACTTTTAAAAAATTAATCTCTTTTAAGAAACTTTCCAACACTCTTGGTGTTCTATCTGCCACTCAGGTTGTTTCATCCTGTAAGCCCCTCTTTTCTTCATCTGCTGGAAAGTTGGTGTCCCCTAGAGTTCTGTTTTCAGCAGCCCCTCTTACTGTACATTTTCCCTGACATCTCCTCTCAGTGCTTATTTTTCCAAATATATATAAATAATAAATCTCTATAAACATCTGTTTCCTAGTTGCCAGTTGAGCTTTCACTGGTATGTGTGTCCTATTTGTAATTCAGTCTTACATCTCTAAATTGAGACAATCCTGAGAAATCTGTACTACTACCTGTATTTTTTGTCTCAAATATACAGTGGTAATGGTACAAAATACTGCAGTGTATTCCAAGTAGGATGATTAAGAATCACTACCAAAGAATCACTGTCATGCTGATCCATTCTTTGGCCATTTTGCAGTAAAATTAAAAATGAAGCAGTAATAAAAAGATATCTCTGAGGTCCTCCAGACATTTGGATACTACAGATAATTTATGGGTAAAAATGAAATCATAATAACAACCACTAGTAATTTAGAAGTGAGCACAAATAAGAGTTTGAGCATTCTTTGGTGTTGCCTTTCTTTGGGATTGGAATGAAAACTGACCTTTTCCAGTCCTGTGGCCACTGCTGCATTTTCCAAATTTGCTGACATATTGAGTGCTGCACTTTGACAGCATCATCTTTTAGGATTTGAAATAGCTCAACTGGAATTCCATCGTCTCCACTAGCTTTGTTCATAGTGATGCTTCCTAAGGCCCACTTGACTTCACATTCTAGGATGCCTGGCTCTACGTGAGTGATCACACCATCGTGATTATCTGGGACTTGAAGATCTTTTTTGTACAGTTCTTCTGTGTATTCTTGCCACCTCTTCTTAATATCTTCTGCTTCTGTTAGGTCCATACCATTTCTGTCCTTTATCGAGCCCATCTTTGCATGATATGTTCCCTTGGTATCTCTAATTTTCTTGAAGAGATCTCTAGTCTTTCCCATTCACATCAGTCCTTCCAGTGAACATGCAGGACTGATTTCCTTTAGGATGGACTGGTTGGATCTCCTTGCAGTCCAAAGGACTCTCAAGAGTCTTCTCCAACACCATAGTTTAAAAGCATCAATTCTTCGGTGCTCAGCTTTCTTTACAGTACAACTCTCACATCCATACATGAATACTGGAAAAACCATAGCCTTGACTAGACAGACCTTTGTTGACAAAGTAATGTCTCTGCTTTTTAATATGCTGTCTAGGTTGGTCATAACTTTCCTTCCAAGGAGTAAGCGTCTTTGCATTTCATGGCTGCAGTCACCATCTGCAGTGATTTTGGAGCCCCCCAAAGTAAGGTCAGCCACTGTTTCCACTGTTTCCCCATCTATTTGCCATGAAGTGATGGGACCAGATGCCATGATCTTAGTTTTCTGAATGTTGAGCTTTAAGCCAGCTTTTTCATTCTCCTCTTTCACTTTCATCAAGAGACTCTTTAGTTCTTCTTCACTTTCTGCCATAAGGGTGATGTCATCTGCATATCTGAGGTCCTTGATATTTCTCCCGGCAGTCTTGATTCCTGGGAAGAAGCTTGTACTTCTTCCAGCCCAGTGTTTCTCATGATGTACTCTGCATATAAGTTAAATAAGCAGGGTGACAGTATATAGCTTTGATGTACTCCTTTTCCTATTTGGAAGCAGTCTGTTGTTCCATGTCCAGTTCTAACTGTTGCTTCCTGATCAGCATACAGGTTTCTCAAGAGGCAGGTGAGGTGGCCTGGTATTCCCATCTCTTACAGAATTTTCCACAGTTTATTTTGATCCACACAGTCAAAGGCTTTGGCATAGTCAATAAAGCAGAAATAGATGTTTTTCTGGAACTCACTTGCTTTTTTGATGAACCAGCGAATGTTGGCAATTTGATCTCTGGTTCCTCTGCCTTTTCTAAAACCAACTCGAACATCTGGAAGTTCACAGGTCACGTATTGCTGAACCCTAGCTTGGAGAATTTTGAACATTACTTTACTAGCATGTGAGATGAGTGCAATTACTTTGGCCACCTGATGCGAAGAGCTGATTCATTTGAGAAGACCCTGATGTTGGGAAAGATTGAGGGTAGGAATAGAAGGGGACGACAGAGGATGAGATGGTTGGATGGCATCACAGACTCAATGGACATGAGTTTGGGTGAACTCTGGGAGTTAGTGATGGTCAGGGAGGCCTGGCATGCTGCAGTTCATGGAGTCGCAAAGAATCGGACATGACTGAGCAACTGAACTGAACTGAACAGTTAAGAGTTCTATACATTGAAACTTTGAATACAGCAGAAGTGGTACTTAGAGGGAAATTTGTAATATTAAGTCCACTAAATAGAAGATAATAGAGATAGAAAATAATTGCATTTTATGTTCTTCTTAAGAAATTATGGAAATAACAGTAGAATAAGTCTGAAGAAAATAGAAGGAAAGAAACATTTAAAAGCAATAATTAGTGATAGTGTAGTAGGAAATGGCAGCACACTCCAGTATTCTTGCCTGGAAAATTGTGTGGACAGAGGAGCCTGGCGAGCTATGGTCCATGCGATCACAGAGAGTCAAATATGAGTAGCACGCATGCAATTAATGATATAAGTAATCAACAAATAATAACTGCTTGAAAAAGCTAGCCAAGAAAAGATAAGAGAAAGCACAAAAATATTAGGTGTGAAAACAAGGACTTAACTACAGATTCAGAGGAGATTTTTGGATTAGTATAATAGTTATTAAATAAGTTAATGCTAAACATAAAAAATTAATAAATTGTTCTAAAATAAAAGTGTACATGAATAGTAATAAACTTATCTTTGTGGCAGTAAAATCTGAAGTTTAGTTGAAGTGGAGAATTTTGTATAAACTATCAGGTAGTAAAATGAATATAAGACTTAGATAACCTGAAAAAGTAATAACCATTACAGAAATTGAACTTACAGTATAAAATTTTGCATGCTATATTCTTCCCCTAGCCCAGAGGATTTCCATAAAGAAATCTTACACAAACTTCCCTGTGGGACTGCTACCTATCTTATTTTATAATGTTTGTGTAATCTTGTTATCAAAACTGGAAAAAAATAAAGAAAAAATTGTGTGTATTTCTTACTTATAATCATAGATAATAAAAATGAGTAGTTAAATTTTCCTTTACTTTCTCTCAGTCTTACCATTTAATGACCTCTTCTTTCCCCTGTCCTTATTCCACTACCTTCAAATGGCAGCTCTCCCTGTATTAAAATGGTCTAAGATACACATGAATCAAAACCGTAGCTTGATTGCGTCTTTCCCCTGCTCACATCCCACCATTAGCTTTCCATTACTCTTAGAAAAATTCGGATTTCTTATCAAAGTATATTAAGGACTTGCATATTCTTGTCCCTGACTTTTTCAACTTCATCTTTTATCATTCTCATCTCTGGCTTGATTCTTGCCAGCCACACTGGCCTCCCTGTTCTTCTTTAAACATTCTAAGTGTGCTTCATCAACTTCAGGACACTTGCACTATGCTGTTCCCCTACCTGGAATGTTCTTTCATCAGTTATCAACTTGACTCACTCCTTTACCTTATTCAGTCCTCTACTCAAATGTTACGTTCTCAGATAGATTTTTCTTGATTCCCCTGGCTAAAATAGCCCCTCTGTTATACTCTTTCCCTTTATCTTACATTATTACAAAATGCATTATATTAGTAATATATTCATATTTGTTATCTGTATTCCTTATCATAGTATAAAGCTACAAGAAATTATGGACCTTTTTTGTTTACTCTTGTATCCTCAGCAGCTGAAAGAGTGCCTGAAACATTGTAAGTACTTAGAAATATTAATGGAATGAATACTGTGAAGTAATACATCCCTGAGAATGTTTGCCTCCTAAGAGAGACCAAAGCTAATGAGTAAAGGTCTAGTGTGGAATATCAAGCATCATGCAGAACAGATAGAAGATATTTGGGGAGCTGAAGATCTTACAAGTGTTTCATAAGTGTAATAAACTAGGCAGTCTTCACTCCTTGGCCTGAGTTTAGCATTTTTTTCCAGTGTTCCTTTTGATTTTTTTTTTTTCCACTGAAGTATGGGATAATGGAAGGAACTCTGGCTTTATAGTCAGACACTGTTTATACTGTGTCTGTCCCACTGGTTTTGTGGCCTCCAGCAACACCTTTCTTTTGTGAGTCTTAGTTTCCCCGGTATTATTTCATAAATGGCTGTACTCTTTCTCCAGCCAGATCCCAAGCTGTGAAAACAAGAGCATTCTTTCAGAGCATCTCCCTCAGCTCATTTATGGCCATCTATGTAGAAGCCCTTAATAAACATTTGTTGTTAATGAATATGAAAAGTTTCATGACAAATTGAGAGATTTAGTTTTCATCCATACACATATAGTCTCTCCATTGGCTGTTTTGTTAATTTTGTTTTTCAGATATACAGAGAGTCCATCTCATTTTATTCTTATAGGATGTCAATTATTCATTCATTTACCAGATACAGATTGGGTACCATCTTGCTTACAGTGTGTTAGTTCCTTGTTCTAGGTGTCAGAGATACAATGAGAAGCCAGATGACAGGGTACCTGCTTTCATGGAATTTACAATATATGTGTAGACATGGGGGTAGTGTGGAAGGACAGGCACCAAACTATAAATCAAACAGGAAGAGTCATCAGATGGTAATAAGTGCTTTGCAGAAAACTGAAATAGAATGACTGGATAAGAAGTAACTGGGGAACTCCTGTAAGTTGTATGATGAGGAAAGGCCTCTCAGAAGATGTACTATTTCAGCTGAGACATGAATGATTAAAGACTATTAAAGTGAAGAGCAGAATGAATAGTATTCTAAGCAAGGGAAATAACTAGTGCCAAATAACTAGTGACTGAATAGGTGCCTTGGTAATAAAGTATAGTCTTTTCAGTTTGCTTTCAGTTCAGTTCGGTTGCTCAGTCATGTCTGACTCTTTGCGACCCCATCAACCACAGCATGCCAGGCCTCCCTGTCCATCACCAACTCCCGGCGTCCACCCAAACCCATGTCCATCGAGTCGATAATGCCATCCAACCATCTCATCCTCTGTCGTCCCCTTCTCCTCCTGCCCTCAATCTTTCCCAGCATCAGGGTCTTTTCCAATGAGTCAGCTCTTCGCATGAGGTGGCCAAAGTATTGGAGTTTCAGCTTCAACATCAGTCCTTCCAATGAACATCCAGGACTGATCTACTTCAGGATGGACTGGCTGGATCTTCTTGCAGTCCAAGGGACTCTCAAGAGTTTTCTCCAACACCACAGTTCAAAAGCATCCATTCTTCGGTGCTCAGCTTTCTTTATAGTCCAACCCTCACATCCATACATGACCACTGGAAAAACCATAGCCTTGACTAGACGGACCTTTGTTGGCAAAGTAATGTCTCTGCTTTTTAATATGCTGTCTAGGTTGGCCATAACTTTCCTTCCAAGGAGTAAGCGTCTTTTAATTTCATGGCTGCAATTACCATGTTCAGTGATTTTGGAGCCCAGAAAAATAAAGCCAGCCGGTTTCCTCATCTATCTGCCATGAAGCAATGGGACTGGATGCCATGGTCTTAAGTTTTCTGAATGTTGAGCTTTAAGCCAACTTTTTCACTCTCCTCTTTCACTTTCATCAAGAGGCCCTTTAGTTCTTCACTTTCTGCCATAAGGGTGGTGTCATCTACATATCTGAGGTTATTGATATTTTTCCCGGTCTTATGCTCAGTAATAAAAATGTCCAGCTCCATTATAATTACATAGATTGTCTCAATTTTTTTGTGGCAGGGTGACAGAAAATAAGGTATCCCTTATATATAGTTGTCCCTTTTTACAAGTAGTAATTGAGTCTTGCTATTGAACTTTGACCTTTTTATACTGGGAGGATGGTTCCCATTAATATTTCGATGGTTTCTGTGAGGGTGTTGTTGAACTCTGATCATACAGTCTAGCATATGGTTCTCTTGTGTGGCCTCCTCTGGCTTTGAGTTAGCTGCTATTTGTGCAAGCTTGAGTAAATTCAGGGTACTAATTGAGACTCTTGTGATAGTTAAGTAAACCACTGGTGTTAAAATACGTGGCCTTTCTTTGTTCTTGGAAAACCATTGGTGGGAAATCAGGTAACAATAGCCTTGAATTTATCTAGAGTAGGGTATTATATTTTCCAGTGGATACTGTGGAAGAAAATTGAGTAGTAGTGAGTCAAGATATCTGAGTTGCAGCCCCGTCTGAATTCTAGCCCCAGCTCTCCCACAGAATCACTGTTTGATAGGGCAGATCACGCTTCTGCTCTGGGCCTCAGATGCTACCAGAAAATAAAGAAGCTCCATGATTGGGAAAAAGAAACTGCTTTAGTAACCAGACAAGCACCAAGTAGATCATGTGGCTTTGACTTGAGTTCTTCGTGAGGTCTTTTACCTTTCACTCCAGACCTAAATCTTAGGACGCACGTTTCTGGTGGCTCAGATGGTAAAGAATCTCCTGGCAATGCAGGAGACCCAGATTCGATCCCTGGGTCGGGAAGATCCCCTGGAGAAGGGAATGGCTACCCATTCCAATATTCTTACCTGGAGAATTCCATGGACAGAGGAGCTTATCACAAAGAGTCAGACACAAATGAGCAACTAACACTTTCACTTTGGCATGCCCTCAAGTGACCTACAGAAAGTTATGACTGGGTTTTCAGAGCCTTAAGGACTGATGCAGTCAGCCTGCCTCACTGACCTGGTCACAGCAGGATACATAGCTTAGAGAGCTCATGGCAAACCTTGTCCAGGACTATCTACGACAGAGGATAAAAGGTGGAAGGTAATTTAGTGCACTAGGGCATAGGAAATGGGGGACAAAGCTGCTCATCTCATCCTCACCTTCTGTGAAACCTAACCTAGTACACGGTGACTGTGTGAATAGTTGCAGTAGTCCTTTCTCTTCTTCTGGAAGAAGAAAGTTTAGAATCTGGAAAGAATGCCACAAGTGTTCTTATTAAAAGTTTTCATTTGTGAAGAGAAGCAGCATGGACAGAAACAGTACTTACCTGTGAGCAAAGGCAGAAGTTTAAAGGAAAGCAAATGAACACTGTTCTCATGATCCCTGAGGCCTCTTCCAATGTGCTTGGGATATGCCCCTCCCACATCCATTAAGAATGGCATTAACAAGGGGAAAATGGAAGTATTCCTCTTCTGCCCCTGCTTCTTATAACTAGCTGTGGTAATAAGCATGCAGCTATGTTCCTAGCTTTGGTCTTAACTAAGAGGTGACACCTCTGGGTGGTATGGATATGGATACTTACACAGACAGTTTACTTTTTTCTTTTTGTTTTTCCCCCCTATATCTCCCACCCTGTTCTGAGGCCATTCAAGATACTCATGCACCCTCATTATCCCAACTAAAAAGATTACTGAGAAGTCTCATAGAACTACTTGGGGTCCACTTATTATAAGAACACTCTAAGGATGCTTTCAGATAGCTCTCATCCTACTTCTGTTTCCCCACCACCTCACAATCTCTGCACAGATGTTAATCCTTGTAATATTTTTCACTCTTTTTGTCTGTGTCCTGCTATTTCAATTTTTGGTGTTCTCCTTTAATGCAGTAGTCACAGTTTTGAGATCTCTGACTTAGAATAAGGTGACAGCTCTAGGATATAATCTTTGGAAGGATTTAAAGCAGTCATCAAATCCAGTCCCATTTTATGACTGGGAGAACTGAGGTACAGAAAGATGTAACTTTCCATGTGCAAGTAAATGTTCTGAATGGGTTGATTAATTTTTTCCTTCCAAAATGCTTTACAAAACAACTTTTTTGTTGTTTTCACAAATGATATTCATCTGTGAAAATGTTTTACTGGTGCTGTAAGAATTATGATATTTGATAACAGTTCGATGTATATCATTCTTAAAGCAACTCATCATTTCTTAATATAGTATAATCAATGTTTCAAGTATATTATTGTGATTACTGTTTAACTTCAATTCTCGTGAGCATTTTTATTACATTTTGTAAAAGTGATATTAGGAAGTATTAGATTAGTCAGTGTGTCTTAATAAAGGGTACTAAAAAGTGACTTATTTTAAGAAGACAACATTTCCCTAAAGTTATGCATTCTGGATAAAAGAAACTTGTCCCCAATTATAGCATTGATGGAGATCACAACACATCTAATTGGATTGATGTACCAAACCCATATATATAGTTAACTGCCTATTGATAGGTCAGTGACTACTGAGATTAGCTTGTTAAAATCACACCTTGAAAAAGAACTACAGGTATTCTCTGTGGTTGATTTAATGGAAAGTTGGGAACTTGGTCACTAAATCATGAAACAAAAATCGATGTATCTGTAAATTTTTTTTCTTTCTTCATGGTTTGTCTAAATGGATAGAATTATCTTTTGACAGTTTTGCTATGAACTACTTGCTGGATCACAATATATCACTATCACTGCTAATTACCACATTTTGATTAATCTTATATACCTTGGTTAGTACATTTTGCTGAATCCAATATATCTCTATATTGATAAACAGTAATTATAGACATAAGGACACCTGAACTTTGAAATCTTCCTGAAAAATGTTATTAAGAATTATGTGAAACCAAATGTTTGTTTATCTAGACATATTTAATTGCCAGCAAAGAAAGCAATTAAAAGTAGCTCCAGAGTAAGAGGCCAACCTTTGTTAAATGTGGTTTTAAGATTGTTACAGAACTTGTGGTGATGATAACATGGTGTCTTGGAGGATGTTAACAACTGTAGCAGAGTGTTAATTAAGAATGATGTAATCTGCAAGTCAGAATTATTAATATCACATGTTAGTTTAGCCGGACAGGAACAAAACCTAATTTCAGTTATGATGAGGGCTCAAGTTGTATTTGTAGTAGAAAGATTAACATTTTATTTTTGTGCTGTTCCTGAGACAATTTAAAAATCCTGAATGAAATACAGTCAAAGGTAAACATCAAGTCCCTAGCTCATTTACATATGTGCCAGATTTTCAAACTGATTGCTATTTGAACCTAATCTGTCATTGCTGGCTGCATTAGCTACAACAAACATTACATTTACATATTGATTTCTTATTTTGTTTTAGTGTAAATAATCCATAATTATAGTAAATTTGGGCTTTTGTTGACAAGAGCTCATATGACTCTGTAAGTTTAGAATGGAAATTTAAATTGCCATGTGTCATGCTTTTTAATTTAAAAGCTTGCTATATCTGAAAGGATAAAAAGATCATTGTAGATCATAAAATATTCCCAAAGAGACAAAGAAGAGAAAATTTTGTAGAGCTTTTTAGAAAAACATAAATTGTAAAATATTAATGAAAAATTCAGTAACACACTCTTAAGATTATTTTATTTTTAAAAAGAAATCAGTAATTTGAAAAAATTAATTTTTTGGCTTCAGTATTAGGTCATATTTTTTAAAAAGTTAATGGAAATGAACCTTCTAAACCTATTTTTCATTGATATTTGTTTAAAATATCTAATGCAAGAAAAGAAATAGCATACACACATGAGCAGAAATGAAACAGAAGATTTTCTATCTCTGTACTGATGTTAATATTTTACTCGTCTGAACTACTTATACAACATTGATTTGAGAAACTTAATTTCACAGACAACAACCAGTATCTGTCAGTGGTCACATACTCTTATAAAGTAGTGTTGGAGAAAAAAATCCATAGTTTCCGTTTACCTTGATTAAAAGTGTGTTTTTGAGGTTAAAAATACAGGACTTATTTGATTGTGCAAGTAGTAGTTATCCAATTGTTGAAGTATGTTTTATGGCTTATAATTTTTTATGGAGATATAATTTACATACAATAAATGCATAATTCTTAAGTGCCCCCCAGTTACATGAGATTTGACAAATGCTTATTGTTTTCTACAGTGGGTTTTAATGAGTGGGATGTTAATTTGGATGTGTGTATACAGGTATTTAACAAACAGATAGCCTGTGCTGAATTGATGGTGTCTGTTTACTTGAGTGCTGTGAATACAGAACTCCTAAAAATTCGTATCCGTCAACTTAGGCTGCTATAAAAAATACCGTAGACAGGGTGACTTAATCAACAGACATTTCTTTCTCACAGTTCTTAAAGCTAGAAAGTCCACGATGCTGACAGACTTGGTTCATGGTGAGAGCTTCTTCTTGGCTTGCAGATGGCCACTTTCTCAGTGTCCTCACTTAACAGAGGGAGAGCACAAGCTCTGTTCTCTCTTCTTCTTGTAAGAACAGTAATCTAATTTTAGGAGTCTCATCCTCATGATTTCATATAAATGTAATCATCTTCCAAAGACCCTGCCTCCAAATACCATCATGTTGGGTGTTATGTATTCAGAATGTGAATTTGAGGGGATACACAAACATTCATTCTGTAACAGCCTTGAATCCCAAGTCTAAATGTGTTGTTCTTCATAGTCTAGTTGTTTAATCTTGATGGATTTATACTTTATAACAATGAGGGCTTCTCACAGAACTGTTTATGTTTTATTAATAAGAGAAAGGCTATGGTTTAGCCTGACCAAATCTTCTGTCCACTGAAGATTTAAGAGGAAATTCTTGATTCAAGGAATTTCTGGAGAAGAAATCCTTAAAATTACTGTTAATATCCTTGATGCAAAACACCCTGCCTTCTATTGTTCCACCCTATGGGCCTGCTGCTCTTTGTCATAAAGAAGCCATTCCTCTTCTTAATCAGGAATTAATGACATGTATATAGTGACATGATGATCAAATGATTGTTTTGCTACCATAATTCAACCATAAGTTAACCTTGAAAAATCACTGTGGCATATATATTAAAGTATCCATATGCTTTCTGTATTAGTGAATCATTAAAGTGCTCTCTCAATGTGAAATAAAGTCAAGACAGCAAAGGCTGTTATATATATTTTCTTAATGTTGTTTTATCCATACTTGACATATGGAAGCCAGTAATTTATGACTTTTTATGTTCACAGGTATAAAAGTGTCTGTAACTTCAGATTTATTTACTGGGGCCTGTGTTAAGATTTGCTGTATGCTATTTTCTCCTTATGGTCAATCTCCACCATGCCCCCCCCCCAGCCCCCCAAAAAAACTAGAAAGGAATATAAAATGTATTAAACTAAGTCAGTGAATTAAAATGAAGTTGTTATTCACTAGAAGGCAGATATTTTACAGATGACTTCACTGTTCCTGATAAATGCTCATAATTAAATTGGAATGGGATTTCCCCCCCAGGTAGAGATGGACATTCTGCAAATGAAAGAGCACTGGAAGGCCAAGACTTGTGGACAAAAATGAAAGTAGAGAAGGGATGTTCTATTGAAACTACTTCTAGAATTTTGTTGGTATTAGATACTAATGCTTAGTTATCATACTGAAAATTATAAGGAGGTGGATATCTATTTATTCACCTGTCTTTTTATAGTTCCCTCTCTTAGAATGTACCTCCCTCCTTCTGTCCTTCCCCTCAACTTGAATATTAAGAAACTGGCTGGAAAATTATGAGATGGTAAATGTGCACTTTGCCACTAACTGCTTTAAAATATTAACATTGTGTTGTAGTTTTTGCATATACTCACCAGTTTGAAGCTTGGGGACGATGTATATGATTTTCATTATATTTTAAACATTAATTTCAGTTTGTATTTGAAGGTAGAGTAATGGTAAGTTTTAATAACTGTTGTCTGTTTGTAGAAACAGCCATCTCCTTGTTGGTAAATGCAGCTATTAAAACTGAAAGGAAAATCACAATGGAGAAGAATACATTAAAAACCAGTGAGGAGAGAATAGATTTCTATTTAAAACCATTCTTGCACTGAGATAAAATTCAGCTGCTTCTGAAAACTTTCTACATTTGCTAACACTTTCCTTCTCCCTCTAATTGAAGAGAAAACATGCCATTAAGGGAAACAAAAGACTGTTTTGTGTTATTTCTCATCCACCTACTTTGATTGGCAGTTACCCTTATAGCTATTCTGAAGGTCAAGTTGAAGTAGCATGAATGACTTTGCATTTTGAAGGTGAAAGAAGACTTGCTTGAAAGTAGATTAACTGTGGCTAACTATCCTAGCATGAAAAGTCACTCAGTCGTGTCCGACCCCTTGCGACCCCATGGACTGTAGCCTGTCAGGCTCCTCAGTCCATGGAATTCTCCCAGCAAGAATACTGGAGTGAGTTGCCATTCCCTTCTTCAGGGGACATTCTGCACCCATGGATCGAACCCAGGTCTCCCACGGTGCAGGCAGATTCTTTACTGTCTACACTCATTGAAGAATAGCCAGATGGCTAAGTGAATGAATCAGGCTGGAGTCTGAGGTTCAAATAATAAACAGGGAACATGAATGTGGTGTATCAATACTAAACAAGATCTGTGCTAAAAAGAACCTATAAGCTTATATAATATTAGGCATAATATGCACTTATATTTCATGCATCAGACATGGTTTTACCTGGAGATTATCATATGGGTAGCTCAGCTGGTAAAGTATCCGTCTGCAATACGGGAAACCCCGTTTCCATTCCTGGGTTGGGAAGCTCCCTGAAGAAGGGTTAGGCTGCCATTCCAGTATTCCCTGGGAGGGGAGGGAAAGACTGGGAGTTTGGAATTGACATGTGTTGCTGTTTAGTCGCTAAATCATATCCACCTCTTTTGCAACCCCATGGACTGTAGCCCACCAGGCCCCTCTGTCAATGGGATTTCCCAAGCAAGAATACTGGATTGAGTTGCCATACCCTTGAGGAGATCTTTGTGACCCAGGGATTGAGCCTGTGCCTCTTGCGTTGCAGGCAGGTTCTTTACATCTGAGCCATCAGGAAAGCGATGGCATGTACATGCTGCTGTATTTAAAATAAATAGCCTGTATGGCACAGGGAATTCTACTCAATATGCTGTTACAACCTAAATGGGAAAATTTGGAAAAGAAGATACATATGTAACAGTCATTTTGCTGTATCCCTGAAACTAACATAACGTTGCTAATCAACTATACTCCAACATAAAATAAAAATTTATTAAAAAGTTTTACCATCTATGAATTCCTACAGAAAAATAGAACTAAAACATGAAAAATAGCTGCCTCAACAGTACCAAAGATCCTCTGGTCAATGTTTTACTGTCATTGTAAGATTTTAAATTGTGGGTACCCCTCAAAAGTATTCTAGTTTTTAATAATAGACCACCATAACTCTTATATGTAATAAAAATTCTGACTTGGCTTTCTAAAATTTAATATTCATAGTTTTATCAAGTAAAAGTTATTTTCCTTTTTCTGAAGAGGAAACTGAAAATTTATAGAGTAGTTAAGTGTCTCAACTACAGGCCTTGTATATGGTGCCATAATAATATTATTCAGAGAATGTGTTATTGTGGGGGTGGGGGACAACTCACAACAACTAGCAGGTAATGAAGCAGGAATTCAAATCTTTCTCTGACTCTCAAACAGTTGGAAGCCATAAATATTTTTTCTTGCCAAACTTACCCTTCCCCTGGGCTACTAGAAAATTGTAGCACTAGACTAAATTGGTGTCTAATCTATTCTGGCAGTCAGTGCTGGTCCTGGCAAACCTTTTTCCAAAGTTATTAGACAAGTTTGCAAATCAAGATCAAGAAACGTATCTAAGGAATTGCATAAAGGCAAGAACTAAGGGTATTAAGCATTGTGTAGATTCATATGTAAAGATAAGAGGATCTGTCTATATAATAATCAAGAATTCTGGAATTTTGAATTCCTTAGCCTAGCGTTTGAAGCTCCCATAATGTTGGTTTTTAATGTTTTTCAAGTTTCCTCTTTCAGAAACCCTTCTTTACATACTCTTATACTTCTTCCTCACTGCTTTCTACACCCTTCCCTATATTCTCCAGTCGCTGTCTCTGCTCAAACTAGTCTATGTCTGAAATCACTTCCATTATCTATCTACTTGATAAAATTACCATCTATTCTTCATAGTACTTCAAAGTACTCATTCACTTTTCCAAAATCCTCACGTTTTATTTTTTTTTTTCCCTCACATGTTATAACTCAGACTGGTCTGTTTTGAGGTCAGTGATTATGTCTTTGATTCCTATATTATTACAAATAAGAATCAAATAATTATAGAAAGAGTGGAGGAGTTGTGAACTCCTACATCCTCAAAACAGCCTAGCTATTGGGGAGATAGAATGCTGGTATACAAAGAACATAGAATCAAATATGGTTTTTAAACTATATGCAGAATTATTTCTTAACCAGATCACCAGCCCAGGTTGGATGCATGAGACAAGTGCTTGGGCCTGGTGCACTGGGAAGACCCAGAGGGATCGGGTAGAAAGGGAAGTGGGAGGGGGGATCAGGATGGGGAATACATGTAAATCCATGGCTGATTCATGTCAATGTATCACAAAAACCACTACAATATTGTAAAGTAATTAGCCTCCAACTAATAAAAATTAAAAAAAATATATTTATAGGATTTCATTGAATCACTTTTTAGATGGTAATGCCAAGGGAAATAGAGATGAATGGTAAAATACTTACCCTCAAAAGGGTTGCAGTCTTGAATTCAGGCCTTCCACACATGAAACAAAGCAAACCTTACAAAACACACTATAAATAAATATTAAATAAGGTATATGTGTAGTATTTGGGAGAAGAGGGGTGTAAAGAAGGATGCAAACAATATGAATCGAGATCAAAGTGAGTTTGGTGTAAAGTTTTTGGTATGAGGGGAAGTCAACCAAGCTCTAGAGCAAAAGCTGAATTCTAGAGAATAATTGTGAAATAGGTTTACCCATGCAAGACCTTGAAACCCCAAGTAGACTTTCCAGTCTTGCCACTTCGACTCCAGATTCATTTGACATATGTATGTATATTGAGGGGCTTCCCTGGTGGCTCAGATGATAAAGAATCCTTCTGCAATGTGGGAGACCCGGGTTCAATCCCTGGCTTGGGAAGATCTCCTGGAGAAGAGAATGGCTACCCATTCCAGCATTGACCTAAGGCCTACTGTTTGAGCCTCACCATACTCCTTTTGTATACCCTTTATTGTGGTTGCACTGAGCTTTCTGCAATTTCCTGAACATGATCATTTTTTCTGGCCTTACTGCATGTAAAACTCAAGTATCATTTGACATAATTGTTTATGCCCTCCTAATTGAAGCAGTTATGTCTTTTGGCTACCTTGGTTTTTGTTACCTCACTGGCCATTTATCAATCTCCTTTTCATTGATTTCTCTTCCTCTGCTTGATTCTGAATTGTTGGAATGCCACAGGGCTCCATCTTGGCCTTTCTCCTTTCTCTGGTTCCCTAGGTGATTTCTTTTTTGGGGGGTGGCTGGGCTACAAAATCTAAATACTGTCTATAGTAGTCCTGCCATCCATGGTGGGCCTGAAACTACAAAGAGTACAAAATTCTACATATACTGTGTTTTGCCTTATACAGGCACACACCTCAGAAATATTTTAAAGTCAATTCCAGACCACTGCTATAAAGCAAATATCATAATGAAATGAAAGTGAAAGTGTTAGTCACTCAGTTATGTCTGACTCTTTGCGACCCCATGAACTCTAGCCCACCAGGCTCCTCTGTCCATGAAATTCTCCAGGCAAGAATACCAGAGTGGATTGCCACTTCCTTCTCCACAGGATCTTCCCGACCCAGGGATTGAATCTGGGTCTCCCACATTGCAGGCAGATTCTGTACCATGTGAGCTACTAATGAAGCAAGTCAAATGAATTTTTTGGTTTCCCTGTGCATGTAAACTTATGTTTATACTATACTGTAGTCTGTTAAGTATATAAAAGAGTTCTGTCTAAAAAAACAATATATATACCTTAATTAAAAAAGAATGCTTTTGGAAAGATGATGCCGATAGTCTTGCTTAGTATAGGGTTGGCACAGCCTTTCGATTTGTAAAAAAAAAAGCATGGTGAAGCAAAATAAAGCAAAGCGCAATATAATGAGGTATGCCTGTACATACATACCTATAATAAAGTTTAATTTATTAATTAGGCACAGTATTAAATTAGGTAAAAGATAAACAACAATAAATGTTGATAGAAAAATTATAACAATATATACTGTATTAAAAATTACAGGAATGTGGACTTTCTCTCAGAATATCTTATTGTGTAAATACGATGCCTTTTCCATCTTAATTAAGTGCTTTCACACACTGTAGCCATAAGTTTTGGAAGTAGAGGTGAGACTGTGACTAGTATGATTTCTTTTTCCTTCATTACAATTTCATGGATAGAAGATTCATTCTTACTGTTGAGTTTAGCAAACTCAGTATACATTTTTTTTTTTAAACTTTTACCTGTTCACATCAAGGAAGCACTTTATGGCTCCTCTTTGTCGTATTCAAATTGCCACTATCACTACTCTTGTGGTTTGTGGCTATTATTAAGTAAAATTAGGATTGCTTGCATGTAAGCACCATGATAGTTGATCTGATAACCAAGATAACTGCTGAATGACTTCTGGACATAGGGATGATTCATGACCCAGGTGGGATGGAGCAGGAGAGCATGAGATTTCATCACACTATTCAGAACAACCTGCAATTTAAAACTTAGAAATTGTTTATTTTTGGAATTTTTCCATTTAATATCTTTTGGACCTTGGTTAACTGCAGATAACTAGGATTGAAGAAATGGAAACTGAGGATAGGGGGATGCTATTTTGTGTGCTATCAACTTTCCTGCTCTCAGTTCAGTTCAGTTCAGCCACTCAGTCGTGTCCAATTCTTTGCTATCCCTTGGCCTGCAGCACTCCAGACCTCCCTGTCCATCACCAACTCCTGGAATTTACTAAAACTCACGTCCATTGAGTCAGTGATGCCATCCAACCACCTCTTCCTCTGTTGTCCCCTTCTCCTCCTGCCTTCAATCTTTCCCACCATCAGGGTCTTTTCAAATGAGTCAGTTCTTCCCATCAGGTGGCCAAAGTATTGGAGTTGCAGCTTCAACATCAGTCCTTCCAATGAACACCTAGGACTGATCTTGTTTAGGATGGACTCATCTCATTTAGGATGGACTGTTTGGATCTCCTTGCTGTCCAAGGGACTCTCAAGGGTCTTCTCCAACACCACAGCTCAAAAGCATCAATTCTTTGGCACTCAGTTTTCTTTATAGTCCAACTCTCACATCCATACATGACTAATGGAAAAACCATAGCCTTGACTGGATGGACCTTTGTTGGTAAAGTAATATCTCTGCTTTTTAATATGCTGTCTAGGTTTGTCATAACTTTTCTTCCAAGGAGCAAACATCTTTTAATTTCATGGCTGCAGTCACCAACTGCAGTGATTTTGGAGCCCCCAAAAATAGTCTGTCACTGTTTCCATTGTTTCCCCATCTATTTCCCATGAAGTGATAGGACCAGATGCCATGATCTTAGTTTTATGAATGTTTAAGCCAACTTTTTCACTCTCCTCTTTCACTTTCATCAAGAGGCTCTTAAGTTCTTCTTCACTTTCTGCCATAAGGGTGGTATCATCTGCATATCTGAGGTTATTGATATTTCTCCCGGCAATCTTGATTCCTGCTCTAAGCTGTCTTATTCGACACTCAATTCTTATACACAACTGTGCATCATATCTCTTTTTGGATCTTAAGTAGGTACCTTAAACTTTAATATACAAAATTTCACTCAGTTTTTCCATGCAACCTGTTCTTAACCTGATTCTTCGTTAAGTTCAATTTCATCTTTCCATTTGCTTAGACAGCCTTGGAGTTATGTTTTTCTCTTATATTTCATTAGTGAGTTGTCCGGTTTCTTCCTTTAAAATACAGCTGAACCTGGCAACTCTTCACTGTCTCTGCCTCTACTACCCTCATTAGCATAAGCCACCAGCGTTTCTTCTGAGACCAGCAGTACCTTGACTCTTTCCACACTGTAGCCAGGGCAACCAGAATGATGTTGTATAAATGTAAGTGTAAATCAGATCTTAACCATTTCCCAATGTAAAACTCTCCAATGGCCTTCCTTTGCAATTACTATAAATATCAAGTTCTTTACTGTGGTCTATAAGGACCTACATGATCAGACTCCTGCTATCTCTTCCTTACACCAGCCTCAACTTAAATGTCACTTCCTCAGAGATGTCTTCCCCAGCTATTCTACTGAAAATAATTCCCTTCCCCCTGCCCCTCTGCTGCCTTTTACAATCCTGTTTATAGCATTTTCTAAAGTTACTTATTCATTTACTTGAGTACTGTTTCCTTTATTAGAATATAAGTTTTATGAAAGCAGGGACCATGGTTTTTTTTGTTCATGTGTCTAGCTCTTAGAATGGTGTCATAAACGTAGGTAGGTGCTTAATAAATACATATTGACTGAATGAATGAACATGCTGTTTTCTTCCATGTGTTATTTCATTGTCCAAGAAGTGCTACCCATCTCTCTTCCCCAAACCTAATATTTCATCCCTTTTCATTAATAAATTAATAATCCCTTTAAGTTTCTATGTATATTTTTCTTCTCCTCTGAAGCTTTTCCTTAGCCCTTTCACCCTTCCAGTAAGGCACAATTAAGCACTTCCTTCTCAGTTTTCATTGTACTTTTTTCGATTTCTTAGTTTTACTTACTACGTTATACTACAGCTGTTTATGTATCTGTCTGCCCTCATTAGATTGCGAAGGTTTTCATGAACAGGAACTGTATGTTATTTGGGTTGGTTTCCTTAGCATCTGGAATAATGCAACACATTCAGTTAATATTGATAAACAAGTGAATAAAAATCAGAATCTTGATTCCCATGGTAGTTTACCAGAAGATAACATTGCTTTTGCCTTGTGAATTTATAATTTATTCATTATTAAACAAATATTTATCTGCAGTGTGCCAGACATTACGCTTAAGTGGTAAGGCTACAATGACAAAGGTCCCTGCCCAAAGAAACTGTATTGTTTTCTTTGATTTTGATTAAAATAGTTCATGCTGTATATTGGTGTTTCCTAGATATTTTGAATCTGTAATTAACCTGTGAACCCTATGGGAGACACCAAGATACAGATAACTGCCTAATTCTAATCTTACTTTGTACGTATATCTATACCATCGTTACATATTGGCAAAGGAGGAGTGATGAATGCCAGAATCGTATGTTATTTTTTATTCCATAAGCATGGCATAATTACACTTGAGACTAGCAATACAGATTGTTCATATGTAAAGGTGACATTTAAAAATTTTTATTGCTGTTAGTGCTTTTTAATATTATCATAAACAAATCGAACCATGGCTTATGTTTCTTAATTTATGTGGCTAAGTGTATTTATTATTTGTGATTCTGGCACATTTCTTACTATTTGGAACTTTGGCACAGAGTTTAATGTTTCTCTGAATTCTCCAGTTTCTAAATACTGGGGTTTTCTGAGTCCTAGTGAAAGCATGTTATTTTGAAGGAATTATGGTATAGCAATTAAAATTCTGTAGATTTCAATGCTTTCTCAATTTTTACTGAAGCTGTACTTCTGTTCCTGTACAATGCTCATGAGTTTAGTTTCAAATTTCTGTTCTTCCAGAACTGCTGTTTCTCTTGGAAACCAGAGTCTTTGAGTGTACATTTTAGTAGCATATTTGAAATTTAATATAGTTGACACATTTGCTTCTCTTGGTGAAAATACATATGTAGGCAATAGCATATGACTTGTAGAAATTCTTATGTATGCAATGTATTTATAATTGAAGTCTAAAAACACCTTGGTAGAGAAGGAGTTAACAAGTTAGCTCCCCTTGGTTGTTCTCAGCATGCTATCTTGCCTTTAGGAGCTGAAAAGATGATAACATTGGGCCCGGACATGCCTGTGTGGAGGTTATGGTACTCCTGGGGTTTTTGCAGCTAACTGTAAAGCAAGCTAGAACTTGTTCATCTCAGAGTTCCTTGTTTTTCTTTCAACCCTTTCAGTGCCCTGCAGGAGTCATTAAATCAAAACTTCATGCTGATCATCACCCACCGAGAAGTCCAGCGGGAGTACAACCTGAACTTCTCAGGAAGCAGTACCATTCAAGAGGTGAGTTATGTCTCACAGCTAAGGAATAAAGGTAGCTCATTATAGCTAATGTTGACCCTGTTAAAGAGGGCTTATCTGTTCTGGTTGGAAACTCTCTTTATGTTTCATTATTGGCTTCTTAATTTTAATTAACTGGAGCATCAATGATTACTGTAGATATATTACTTGACCTAGAAAGATAGATGTCGTAAATGAAAGCTCTTGATAATTCTTAAAATAGTCAACTTTTAAAATCGTTCTTAAAATAACTCATTGTTATATATTTCACAGTTTTATAGTAATTATTCAGAATACTAATTTGGAAATTATTGATAGCATGCATTTTCAGACATGCTTATATTTTATTTGAATGGTTGCTCTCAAATATATTATTTATAATGTGTATCTGCCTGCTTCCAAAAGGAATTGAAGAGGCTTTTCTTAAGCAGCTGAATTCCAGCCTTGGGCAGTATTCTAGAGAAGCTGTAGGAACCCAGTCATTTCGCTCAGAGTGTCTAATAAGAATCTATTTATAGTGTCAATATTTTCTTCAGTGGAGCCAACCACCACCACTGTTTCAAAAAAGAACCTTCCCCAAGAGAGAAGAGGTAACTTCTTGTCTGTGGCCCCACCCACCTAAAAGCTAGTAATTTATCTCCTTGGATGGGGCGGGGCAGATATGTGTAAGGCTATGATGAGACTTGTGTTTAGAAACAGTGGAATGATAATTATGTCACATTACCTCTTGTAGGATATGAAGACAGCAATCATGTGTCTAATCATGTTTTTATTAATCATGTTTAATCTTGGATTATTTCATAAATTTTTTTTTTTGGACTACATTGCTTAAACTAATTATTAATGTCATATTGAAAGAACAAGTTTCCACCCTAATCATATTTCAGAAGTATATGAATTGTTTCCAAAATGGCTGGACAGTTAATGATTTTCTTTTTTCATTTTATCAATAAATTTCAACTGCTGAGTTTGGCATAAATAACTCATTACATGAAGTTTATTTTCTCTGTTTATCACTTGAATAATTTATTGACCAGTAACTAATATTTAAAAATTTTTTTGGCCCCTGATTTGAATTTTAGGTTTAAATTATTTGATTTTTTTCTAAGATTTTAAATACAGTAACTGCCATTTCATTTAAAATCTCTAAAATGGATGTTCTGTTCTCTGAATTTAAAATTTTAATTCCTTGAAGAATCACTGTTGTTTTTATGTTAAAAATAATAAAATAAAAATAATAACTCTGGCCCTATTGGAAAGTTATTCTTGGAACCTCATGATTATGAAATTTAAATTATATATTGAATAAAATTAAATAAGAAATTCAGTTTGATAATAAATAACCTCAATTTAATGAAGAAAAGCACAGATAATGAGAGATAAATTTCATTGTTATTGATTTACTTTTTTAAGTTGAAGACTAGTATAATACATGGAGGATAAATATAGACTGCCCTATTTTTCTTTTTGATTGAGATTTTTATAGCCAAAATTTTACCTTTTTTTGTTTTTTGTATTTTTAACATTCCCAGTCTTTATAGTTTGAGTGTGTTTCAACTTTCTCCCACAAGAGGGCAGAGAGGACTATTAAACTGATAGTCTAAAAATGCCATTCAGTGTTTTCAAATTAGCTTCTCTTATATTAACAAAAAGGAGCATAATGGCCAAGTTATTGTTTGATTTACAGATAATTGGCACATTGCAGGGAGGAGACTTAATTTCACCCTTTTAAATTAAACAGGGAGATTTAAAAAGACATAAAATATTCATTAATGTTCGGTGATTATAAAGTAGTGGCATATATTTATTTTGCCTTTATTACTGTTTCGATGGGAAAATACTGCAAATATTTCCGAAATCGAGTTGGCCATACTGACAAGTTGAAATGTTTAAGCAGCGTTAATGCAATCTGCTCACACCTGATATCCTATGCAGAATGATTCAAAATGACTACATCAATTATTAAAAGAAATACTTAAAATTCTGTAAATGTGCCATTGTATGCCACAGTTGGCTGAAACTGTTCTCTGTAGCCTGCTATTAAGATTATCAAATATATTTTAGCTTCAAGGACTTGAAAACAGTAAATCTTTTTACATCATTTTCTAAATGAAAAATGTCTCAAAAATATTTTTACAGATGGATGTTCTTAAATGTATTTCTTAACAAGAGTTTGGTTTTTTCTTTTTTTCCTTCTCTCTCTCTCTCTCTCTTTGTTTTCTTTTTAAAAAGTTGACCTAAAATAATATTTTGAAATACTAGTTGCCAGGAAGAAAATAAATACTTTCATTTCTAATATCTGTGGGCAGACAGGTACACATAGGCTCTTTTATTCTGTACAGGTTAGAAAGGAACGTGGATTATACTCTTTAGGCCTTGGGTCCTACTCTGTAGGCCTAACCCTAAGACTTTTCTTCAACTTGTGGAACACCTGGAGGGGGATTCAGGAGGACAAAATGCTCTTATGCTACAGCCTTGCAACCCACAGTGACACTTAATACATGTATTTTTTTGCAGTAGCCTGATGGAAAATCAGATTGCAACACAACAAAAATATAATCTTGAAATGATTTTACAATGTTACTTTATAAATGCTAGAAATTTTGCTATTACTGTGGAAGCTTGATGATATCATATATTCTAACTTGTAAACTAATTTTTGTCACCAGTTTCAGAAATCTCTTTTCAGTATTTAAAAGGTTCAAGAAGAATTCTAAGCAACATATGAGAGAAAGGAAATTTTTTTAAAACTTGATTTTATTTTTCACTTAATAGTATATTATTTTTGTTTTAGGTGGGAAAAATGTCATTTTGGGTGCATTTTGAAAGTCTTGTATTTTAAAAAGAAAATTCTTGTAATATTTACCCTCTAAAGGGAAAGTTCTGTTAAATGAAATAGGGTCGAAAAAGGCACTATAATTTCAACTTTTAATTAACAAAATACATTTTAAAAAATACTGACTTGGAAAATAGAACTTAGATGCAGTTTGAATTTTAAATAACTCTTCACTGACCATATGTTCCTGCAAGTTAGTGGTGATAAACCAATAGTTGTACAAGTGTTTGTTCATTCTGGCTCTGTGGTCTCTTGCCTCACAATGCATGACTTATGTCCTTTGGGTGCTCTAGATTTTAATTTAAGCTAGTTAGATATTGAGGTTATTTTTTTAAGCTCTTTACAAATCCTTCCACTTACATTATCCTCCTACTTGAGGAAAAGGCAATATTAGTATAAAAAGGTCAAAATGAGGTTTGCAAGTAGTCATAAGAATAAAAAATCCATTATCCTTTTCCACTATGACAAGATAGTTTATAAAAATTATCAAATAATGTAACAATAATTTCATGACAGTTCTACTTTTGGGGTCCTCAGTTAGCTGGTTGGCACACCGTAGTGACTTTCCTTGAAAATTTAAACAAGCTAAAAAAAAAAAAAGAAAATTTAAACAAGCTTACCTTAATTTAATGAATTTTCTACCCTGAGAATTTAGATTTTTTTAAACAGTTAATTGTATAGATCTAAATAATTCTGTCTTCAAATACTATTAAAGATCTATGGTTACAAATGCACTTGGGATTGGTTAAATTAAGGGAAAGAAAAGATTGATTTGCCTACTGCAAATCCTAATCCCAGGTGTGGAAAAGGATGAAAAGTCCCTGAAATCAAGCCAACTTTTCTTGGAAACTAATTCTTTGTTGTCCATCTTGCTATTGCAGAAGCTCCTGTTAGACAAAATATCCATTTTGCTTTGTAGATGTCATACAAACTTAAGAAATATACATATGACCCAGGATAACAAAATTAAGGGAACTAAGTAATTTTGGTTCTGAATCATGGAGTAGTATTCCATGTCTCTTACAGCAGAAGGCATGATGAATAGCTATTGGAATTATTTACATTCTTTTCTGAGTTTCACTTTATCCTAAAATTCTCACTGTTCTTGTTAATGTTGATATATTTCTTAATGGGAATTAAAGGGAAAAATTGACAACCCATAAAGATACATCTTATATGAAATAGTAGAACATTTTACTACTAATACTAGTGATTGTTAAGTGGGAAGCTACAAGTTTGAATTAGCAAGTAGAAGTAAATTAAATAACTCATACCAGTCCTTGAAAATAATGTCAGCTAAATAACTGTGAAATCATGAGGCTAATTCTGATTCTGCAAATTTGAAATTCCTGTTAGGGTTTTGTGTGCATTTTTCTTTTCCTACTTTCTCAACTTGCTTGACTAACATATATTTCAAACTCTCCTCCTTTAGTGCTAGAGGTTAGTACCAGTAATTAAATATGTAGTCTTTTACAGATTATACTAAGGAGCAATTTTCTAGTAGTGCATTGACTGTAACTTCTTAACTAATATGCCCTTTCTATATATGTTTTAGATATAGTTTGTTTGTTTATTTGTTGGTTGGTTTGTTTTCCAGTATGGAGAGTGTAGGGGCTGGAACAGAACTGAAGAGTAGGGAGATGAAAATGTTCATATGCAATAGGATAAATTAAATTGTGTGCTTATTTAATTAAAAGTTTAAGTGGTTTATTTTTATTGCAAGATAAATGACATATAAGCTCAATTAGAATGAACCCATTTTAATTAGCATGTATCATAGTCTGATTTTTTAAAATTTGAAATCACAAATGATATCTAAGCAAGAATAAAAGATAATTTCTTAAGCAACTGGGCAATGAATTCAAGCCTTTATTCAGCTTTCAGAAAAGGAGATTATGAGTTTCTTTTAAATATGCATGTATAAATTTCAAGTTGCATTTTATAACAGAGATGTGTTGCAATTATGTTATTTCGAATGAACAAATCAGTAATGATCAGTTTATAAATATTGGGGTTTTCTCTGATGCTTAATAAATTATCTCCTTAGGATATACATTTAATATTTACAATGCAGCCATTGGAACTGACAAGTCTTTCTCTCCCTCTGAAAGTATTATAAAATAATCTCTATTGGGCATTTTTTTTTTTTTTTAGCCCATGTAAGTATTTCTTCTCCTACATTTCAAGAAGATAGAAACAATGAAATTTTGTTAAAAAGTTGACAGTGCTTTAGACCTTTGTTACTTAAGGTACGTGTATCCTAACAACTTGGCCAACTGTATTTCATAATCTGTGATTTGTGTGTTGGTAGGTTTTAAATGCCTGGGGTAAGAGATATTATGTTCAGTTATCAGAAACTAATAAACATAAGACATTTTTATATGCAAGAAAAGGCAGAGAGTAAATAATTGCACTGGTGACCAATACTGTAATAATCCTGTTTTACAATATGCACTTGACAGGTTGTAATAGTGCTAATTGAAGAGACTAATTCACACTTGCTTCATTCTATTCAAAGGCAAAATCAGCAGCTTGTTTTGCTTTTGACCAGATGGTCCTCATGAACACCTACTGTGCACTTTAAGTGCTTTACTAGAATTACAAAGGCTGGGGGGCTGCGTTCGACTCCAAATGATTTGAGGAGAGAGGGGGAGAGAGAGGGGGGAAAAAAATCCCTCTGTGCTCAATGGATTTGGTGCAAGTAAATTAATTCTAGTAGACCCATTACACACTGAGCCCCCTTTTCAAAGCTCCGAGCCTCCTCGCTTGCTCTGTAGCAATGAGAGAGAAAGAGAAAGGCAGATTACTGCAAACAGAAATAAAAAAAAAAGAGGGTATGAAAGGGAGAAAAGAGGCCTTGAAGCCTTTCATATCATTTGAGTTTTTCAAGTGCGTTATTTTTGGGGAGGGTGGATGTCTGAAAAGCCAATTGGAGTTTTTTTTGTTTTAAAGTGCGCTATTTAAGCACTATGAATATAGGCGCAAGAGCAACAGTTGACTGAGTTTACTGTGGTGAAGCTTTGTGTTCAAGGATGAATCAAATTCATTATATTCAACTCTTTGTGTTTTAACATGAATGTAGGGTTAGTTTCACAAGACTGTGTCTGTTTAGGATAATTATAATTTAATATTTTCCTTTCATAAAGTTATCACTGTAGATGTCTAAAATTTTAATCAAAGCAGATTTTGTACATTGACTTTGAAGCACCCTGACAGTTTAAAATTCAAAGGAAAGCTTTTTTAGTTTTCAAAAGAAAAGAAAGGCTCATTCTAATGGCATTGAAGCAGAGATTATTATAACTAATTAGAAGTCACACATCTGTTAGCTTTTGGTTTGTGACTTACTTATGAATTTTTTGAGTAAAATATATACTTTAAAAATATATCGCTGTTACTGAGTAAACCCAAAAGGATAAAATGCACTTAAAAGAGAACCATTTATTTGAGCCAACCATTTTTCCAAATCTCCACATGGTGCCATAAAAATATATAATATATTAAAATCCATTAAATGTAAATTGGACTTGTGTAATTAATAACCTTAAGTTCAAATGGACTTCCAAATAAATTGTTTTTGCACAGCTCTGCTTAGCATAATTCTGATTAGTAACCAAAATTATCATAAAATAAAAGAGAAAGTATAAGCAAACCCAGTTTGTGCAAATTTATAGTTATTTTTTATTCTTAAAGCTGTTTGTGTACAATTGTAACTTGGAATACTGACAGTGTAAAATAATTCCTACTCTACGGTATATGGATTTAAATACAAAGGATCACATGCAAATTATTTTATGCATTTTTATTTTTCAGGCATAATTCTCTTATGATATATTTTTGTTCCACAGTTTACTTTTGTTTAATGGCACATATTACACTGTAATCAAGTTTATTTTAAATATAGCTGTTAGCAACGAACAACAGAATCATACCAATAGTATGATAATTATAAACATTTTACAAAAAAATAAATGCCTAGAGTTTACATTTTGGCATAATGCGCCAATATGCTTTAGATGTCAATATGTTTTAGTTATATTCTTAGAAAATAAAATATAGAAATATAAAAACAACCACAAAATCATTTAGAATTTTACTTTTCAAAGACCTTTAATGAAGAGGATAGCCTGCTGCTTGATATTTAAATTAAATTAAATTAATTTCCTATTAATGCAGTCATTACTTTGGGACTTGTTCATTCAAATATAAATTGTAGGCTGGAGAGGAATATAAGGGGAAATCCCCAGACTTTCAACTGACAAAATATCCAATGAAATTTATAAGCAATGAGGTGTTAATGAATTGATATCCTTGGGGGGAAAGAGATTTCAGGAAAAAATCTGAATGATTAGGGGAACTTACTGAAAAAATTTTTTTGCAATAGGCTATTTAAAATAAAGGTAAGACTACTAGATTCTCTTTCTTGTAGGTACCATAAAAACCTATGTTTTATGCAGTAGACTAAATTTTTTTGCAGTAGACTATTTAAAATAAAGGTAAAACTATTAGATTCTGTTTCTTGTAGGTACCATAAAAAGCTGTGTTTAAAGCCAGACCCTCATTTAGCAGAAGTGGATTGATCATGACCATGCAGTCATTTGTTTAGGTGGGGCTCAGTCTTTGCTTTCACACACACAGTAGTTGGAGCTTTTCTCCTCATGAAGAAGAGTTTATTTCAGTTTTAAAATATTAACCCCTAGATTCCTGAATGTCAGAGACAAGATTCTCTTCTATGGGTAAAGGTTGGAAAATACTGTGGTTTATATACCTTGGTAAATACCACATTACTTAAGCTGAGACGTGTTTTAACATTTTCCTATCCTCTAGCCATAAAATAAGAAATTATATAGCTTCCTTTATATAGATATAAAAATATTAAAGAGAATTATATAGCCTCCTTTATATAATTATAAAAATATAAAAGAGAATTATATTTTCCTCCTCACCCCACTCTCCCCCCAACAAAAACATAAACAAAAACAAAGAAGCAAATCAAAGTGTGGGTAGGTAAATGAACATAAAGTGCTTATACATAAGCTAGACTAAGACTAGGTGTATAAAAATAAGGTCTGCATATAGGAAATATTTACATGTTTATCTATTTACCAAACATTATTTGTCTATAACCTCTTAAAATGTCTGCGTATGGTAATTTTTCTTTTGTCCTAATGTGTCTTGTGTGTGGCCTAATACTATTTAGCAAGTCATTACCCTTTTTCAAACATATTTATTTTAGCAAATATACTTTAAAAAATTTTGTTGCTCAGTCTAGGGCTGTATTACCTTATTATTACCCTCAATGTATTCCTACTATTATTTTCTTAAACATTTTTTTAGAAGAAAAAGACTTTAAAAGCTCATAGCAAACATTTTCTGTAAATGACAAAATGTATTCCTTGCTTTGTGGTCATTGCGTGACCAGACAGTAGAGTACTGGATTGTTGTAAGGTTTTTACAGCTGCAAGGCAAAAGCATCTGCTCATTGCAAAGACGGCATTGTTTAATTTTGACACTGACTTTTCCATGTGTCTTGTACCAAGGACTGGATTAGATGCCCCTCAGATGAAATTTGTTTTAAGTTGCTCCCAAAGTGCAGCTGTCCCCATAAAACAGACACACAGGATCAATCAGAATCTTTGTACAAGGGTCACCTCACTAGGCAAGAGAGGCTCAGAAGAAGAATGTTAATGATATTATTTATCATGAATAACTGCAAAATTAGTTTCCAGGCTGGTTTAGTATATGTAGAATCCCCATAGCTTCTCCCCCCACCTGCTTTTTAGGGCAATAGAATCATTATTAAATATTTAGGTTTTAAACCGAAATATAAATAGTCAAGATGCCTGTGTATGCATTAGGCACTATTCTGCAGTCAGTTGCAGGGAAAACGATCAGTTTATTGGCCACTAAAGTAGTAATTGACTGAAAATAAAACTCAGTCTAAAATAGCTCTGCTAAAATCCTGAGAAGTGGACATTTTTATAGAATGATAATTTTTCTTTAATGTTTCAAGTGAATGAAAAATGAAAGAGCACCTCACTTTCTGGGTTTCCTGGGATTGTGTGAATTTCTACCCAGCTGGTCCAAATTGATTGATACAGGGCCAAATATTTGTCTGCCTACATTTCAAAGTCTATAATTTGCTAATGAATTGTGGTAATAATCTTTCATCATACATGAAAGATTTAGCCAAACAATTTGCTAAGTATGTATTTTGATCATAAAATTTTTGGACTTACACCAAGCTTTACATCTATTTTACAGCTAATACATGGGGGTGGAGGGAGAGCAGGGGAAGAAATAATATTGAACATGGACACTTGATGGAAAAGGATGAAGGAAACAAGAGGAAGGAAGGTACTTTGGAAAAGGATAATGCTGGGAAAGACTTATAAGTGACAGTGGAAAACCAATTAGATTTGCACATAGAGTGCAAAATAGAATTTTTAAAATGCCAGCAGAGTTTTAGTCTTCGGTGTCTAGAGGTATGGAATCCATGTGACTGAACACAAGACAGAAATCTTTCCCTTTTTAGCCACAGCTATTCCACACATTGATTATAGAATAATTTGCTAAAAATTTATGCTACAAAAGTCAGATGCCCACAAATTAGAAATAATTAAAAGTATTAGTATAAAAACCAGATGTTTGTTCTGTTTGATTTTGAGACATTAGGTGGGAAAAAAACAGTGAAGAAATAAATGATTGCACCAATTTCAGAAGGTGAGAGAGGAACTTCCTAGTTAAACTTTTAGCTAGGAATGACTAGAAATGATTGTAGGCATCCAAGAGAGAATTATTTTCTGTCTCCAAAACAAATACTGGGCTTATATCTGTGAGGGATATTTAGGATTAAATAACCTCCATTTGAGAAAGTACAAACTTTTATTTATGTTTTTTGGGAGGACAGCATAAATTCTATACCATAGGAAGTCCAGGATTAAATTATTGAGTGAGAAGACAAGAAAATGTTCTAAATAAAACTATCTTATAAATGTAATTTCTCTTTCATTATTAGAGATCAAGGAACCATGACTTCCTATTTGACTGAAATAATCTGAATTGCTTTCAAGTTGTCCATAAGGAAGATATTTATTGATACTGATAAAATTCTCCTTGTTTTGTAAGCAGAGAGTTAAAAATAAATAAAAAAAAAAGAAAGAAAGCCATGAAGTTGAAGGAGAAAAACCGTATTATGAAAGAGACTGAAACTTCCATTTTGTAGATTTTAAACCCAAACAACTCTGGAATTTTTACATACCTGCTGTACCTCTTGAATATGTCATACTGTGAAAGTATGACTCTGTATCCATTTATGTAATTCTTTTTGTTCTCTGGTAGAGATAGAGCCTAATGTTAAGTACAGTGAATGTCTATCCAAGATTCAGTGTTATAGGTTTTAATCTCACCGTATTTCTCAGTTGGCAATTAATTAACTTGTGATAGTGGAAAGATTATTGCATTATAATATAGTGAATCTGAGGTCTCAACCCCCTGCCACTAGAAAGCTATATGATCATCTCGGCCTGAGTGGCCTGGTATTTCTTTTTCGTTTGTTTGGATTTTTCAGTGTAAGACTGCAGAAGCTGTTTTTGCTAGTGAAAATATAAAATGAACCTTAAAATATGTGTAAAGTCTCTGTGTCTCATTGAACTTGTTAGACACTTCTTTTGTAGCATTTTTGTCCTTCTATTTGCCTTATGTTTGTTTTCCTTTTCAAGGTAGGCTCCTTGAGGGCAGGATCTCAGTCATTTAGTCTTCCTGTTACAGCACTAAGCCTAGTGCCTAGTGCCTTTTAATGACTGTTGAATGAGCAAATATTTACATTAATTAGCATTCAGTGGTTGAAAAGAAATTTGGAAACCTAGACTCTAATATCTGATATTTTGCTATCTCCATATATGAGTTTGGGTAGTTCATTTAACTACTCTGGGTGGTTCATCTATAAAAAATAGAACATGATTGGGGCGAGTGGGAGGTGGGGGGGTAGCGAGAGAGAGA
This sequence comes from Odocoileus virginianus, assembly GCF_023699985.2. NCBI lineage: Eukaryota > Metazoa > Chordata > Mammalia > Artiodactyla > Cervidae > Odocoileus > Odocoileus virginianus. The sequence goes on from NC_069678.1 coordinate 76,355,692, forward strand.
GAGAGAGAGAGAGAGAGAGAGAGAGAGAGAGAGAGAGAGAAAGCTTTTGTGTACACACGAGGGAGAGAGAGAGCCCTTTGGCGCCTCTTTTTGTGTTTTTTTTCCCCTTCCCCTGGGCCTGTCCTATGCAAATTGGGCTTAGACAGCAGTACTGTTCTACCTGAAGTCCTCATTTCTGTCCTCTGACCTTTTGACCTTCCTCTGTTCTATTTTCATGGGCTTTCCTTTCCTTGTCTTTTAGCCACCGCCATTTTGGACTCCTTTTCCCTATTCTAACTACCTAAGAGTAGTAAGAGAATTAAAATTCTATGTGATATATATGGAATTTAGAAAGATGGTAATGATAACCCTATATGCAAAACAGAAAAAGAGACACAGATGTACAGAACAGACTTTTGGACTCTGTGGGAGAAGGCGAGGGTGGGATGTTTAGAGAGAACAGCATGTATATTATCTATAGTGAAACAGATCACCAGCCCAGGTGGGATGCATGAGACAAGTGCTCGGGCCTGGTGCACTGGGAAGACCCAGAGGAATCTGGTGGAGAGGGAGGTGGGAGGGGGGATCGGGATAGGGAATACATGTAACTCCATGACTGATTCATGTCAATGTATGGCAAAAACCACTACAATATTGTAAAGTAATTAGCCTCCAACTAGTAGAAAAAAATTAAAAAAAAAAATTCTATGTGACTATCAAGGCTAAGTTACTGCCATGAGAATAGACATATACATCAGTGGGATAGAATTAAAAGCCCAGAAATAACCTGAATCAACTGGATATCTACATGCAAAAGAATAAAATTGGCTTATTCCTTCACATCATATACAAAAATAAATGCACTTGGATCAAAGACCTCAATGTAAAAGCTACAACTATAAAACTTATAACAGAAAACATAGAAATGATTTTGTGACCTTGGGTTAGGCAATGGTTCCTTAGATATGACACCAAACCATAAATAACAAAAAGGAAGTAGGTAAATTGAGCTTCATCATAATTAAAAACTTTTGTGCCTCCAAGAGCAGAATCAATAAAGTGAAAAGACAACTCACAGAGTGGAAGAAATATTTCCAAATCATACATTGGTAAGGGACTTTATCTCAAACGTGTGAAAACCTCTTACAGCTCAAAAAGAAAAATAACCCAACGGTAAAATGAGGAAAAGTTCATGCTTATGTGCTAGAATACTAGAGTAGGGGTACTGAAGGTAAACTGAAGACCTGCAGGGCGTCTTCCTGATCCAGGAATTGAACCAGTGTCTCTGCATCTCCTACATTGCAGGCAGATTCTTTACCTACTGAGCCATCAGGGAAGACTGTGCAATCAATAAGCATGTGAAAATTACTCTAAATCTTTAGTCGTTCAGTTCAGTTCAGTCGCTCAGTTGTGTCCTACTCTTTGCGACCCCATGAACCGCAGCATGCCAGGCTTCCCTGTCCATCACCAACTCACAGAGTTCACCCAAACTCATGTCCTTTGAGTCGGTGATGCCATCCAATCATCTCATGCGCTGTTGTCCCCTTCTCCTCCTGCCCTCAGTCTTTCCCAGCATCAGGGTCTTTTCAAATGAGTTAGCTCTTCGCATCAGGAGGCCAAATATTGGAGTTTCAGCTTCAACATCAGTCCTTCCAATGAACACTCAGGACTGATCTCCTTCAGGATGGACTGGTTGGATCTTCTTGCAGTCCAAGGGACTCTCAAGAGCCTTCTCCAACACCACAGTTCAAAAGCATCAATTCCTTGGCGCTCAGCTTTCTTTATAGTCCAACTCTCACATCCATACATGACTACTGGAAAAACCATAGCCTTGACTAGACGGACCTTTGTTGGCAAAGTAATGTCTCTGCTTTTTAATAAGTTGTCTAGGTTGTTCATAACTTTCCTTCCAAGGAGTAAGCGTTTTTAATTTCATGGCTGCAGTCACCATCTGCAGTGATTTTGGAGCCCCCCAAAATAAAGTCTGCCACTGTTTCCCCTGTTTCCCCATCTATTTGCCATGAAGTGATGGGACCAGATGCCTTGATCTTAGTTTTCTGAATGTTGATTTTTAAGCCAACTTTTTCACTCTCCTCTTTCACTTTCATGAAGAAGCTCTTTAGTTCTTTTGTCACTTTCTGCCTTCTTTAGGCACTAGTCACTTCACTTTCTTTAGTCATTAGGGAATTGCAAACCCAAATCATAATGAGATACCAATACTTGCTAAAAAAATTAGAAAAGAGAAAATTATTCAAATGAAAGAGCCAAATACAAAAAGTCCTCATACTGTGTGATTACATTTATATGAAGTGCCTCAAATAGGCAAATCTATAGAGGTAACACGTAAGGTTAGTAGGGCTTGAAACTACTCTGTATAATACTATATTGGTGGATACATGCCATAAATTTGTCCAAATCCATAGACTGTATAGCACAAAGAGAACCCTAACATAAAATATGATCTTTGAGTAATGATGACATGTCAGTGTAGGTTTATCAGTTGTAATAAATACACTACTCTGGTAGGGTATGTTAATAATGGGGAAGGCTGTGAATGTGTCAGGGCAAGGGGTATGTGGAAACTCTACCTTCTGCTCAATTTTGTTGTGAACCTAAACTTCTCTAAAAATTACAGCCTATTTAAAAAAAAAATTTTTTTTTAATTAGATTTATGGTTGTCAGGGACACCTTGCTGAGTAAGAAAGGGGAATGGGTCATGGCTACTAATGAACTTAGGTGTTTTGATATTGTTTTCCTTTGTCTTGTTTTTGTTTTTTGTGTTTCATTATTAATAAACTACTAGGTATACAACAGTCCATTAGAATATTAAATATCTTTAACTGTGTATTTATTTACATGCAACATCTTTTCATGATGAGAAATATAATATAATCTAAATACAACACAGTGGTCTTCATATGGGTACCCATAGAATATTTAAGAAATTAGGAAAGCCAATTTAAATCTTCATATTTATTTGTGTACACATTTGCTTTTGTGTGCATATCTCTTCCTACTTAAGTGAAATTTCAGAGTTCTAAAGTATTTTTTGCTTTCTAAAAAAAATCTGATGATGTTTGACAGAAAATAGCAAAATTTCATAAAGCGATTATCCTTCAATTAAAAAATAAATTTAAAAAAAATTAAAAGGATAAAAATTTAAAAATATATGAATTTGCCATATATATGATTTTTCTATGGTTTTATTAAGGCTGAATAATATTTCATTGTATTTTTTGTACCACATTTTGTTCTATCCATTCATCCATTGACAAGATATTTGGGTTGCCTCTACCTTCTACTTATAGTGAATAATTTTGCTATGAGCATGAGTGGACAAATATCTGTTCAAGCCCCTTCTTTCAATTCTTTTGGATGTATATCACAAGTGAAATTTTTAGGTCATATGGTAATTCTGGGTTACATTTTTTGAGAAGCTGTCATACTGTTTTCTGTAGTGGCTACACTATTTTACATTCCCATCAGCAATGCACAAGGCTCCAATTTCAACGTATCCTCACCAACACTTGTTATTTTCTGTCTTTTTAATAAAACCATCTTAGTAAATGTAGAGTGGTATTTCATTTTGGTTTTTGATTTACATTTTCATAATGGCTGGTGATATTGACTTGGCATTATGTCTGGTGCTTATTGGCTATTGTATATCATATTCTTTGGAGAAATTATCCATTTTGGGGGAGGTTCTTTTTGGGGTGATGAACTCTGGAATTCATTATTGATGATGGTTGCACAAGTTTTTTAACTTATTGAAACCCATTGAACTGTACATTTAAAAATAGTAAAGTAAACTAAACAAAAATGAGTATCAAGAACTGAGAGCCTATGAGAATGCAACACCTACTAATTGAAATATTGTACCAAAAAGGAAGATTAAAGAACTGGGGATGATGCCACCAGGATAAAGTGTTGGATTGGCCAAAAAGTTGCTTTAATTTTAAAGTAAAAAGACACATGTTTCATTTCCACCAAGAACTTCACAGAAAAATATATTCACCATTTTGTTCCACTACCTACTGCTGTTTTTTAGGCAACTTCATAATTTCATCTTCCCCAAATTTTTTATCTTTTTGAGCAAAGAACTGTTCTAGGTACCTTTTACAGTCTTCCAGGGAATTGGAATTTTTTCCATTAGAATTTTGTAAAAATCAAAATAAATGGAAATCTGCAGGTGCAATGTCTGGTGAACATGGCAGATGAATTAGAACTTCCCAGTCAAGCTATAATAGTTTTTGCCTGGTCATCAAAGAAACATGCGTTCTTACATTACTCTGATGGAAGATTATCCTTTTTATGTTCCAGACACTTTTTGTTGCTGCCTTCAGTTGATCTGTTGGGGAGCATTATTTGTTGCACTTAACTGTTCGGTTTTCCAGAAGACACTCCATACTAGAGGACTCCCTTCTAGTCCCACCATATACACATCACCTTTGGATGAAAACTGACCTTTGGTGTGGTTGGTGGTGGTTCATTTCACTTGCCTTACAGTCTCTTCCATTCTACGTGTCTATACAGTATACACTTTTCATTGCTTGTCACAATTTGTTTTAAAAACAGAATATTTACATTTAAGAGAATCGAATGTGGAAATATGGTCAAGAAAGTTTTTTCACTTAACTTATGTGGAACCCAAACATCGAAGTGATGAACATAACCGCACTAGTGCAAGTGATTTTCAGCGCATTATTTGTATATTGTGAGTATGTTGGCTTTCTCCTATATGGTATAATGTTGATTGTTCTCAATTGATGTCTTGATTTGATCTCTCTCAACTTCAACTGGTTACTCATCCTTGGAGCATTGTCCAGCAGGAAATCTCTAGCATGAAACTTTGCAAACCACTTTTGACACATTCAGTCAGTCACAGTGCCTTCTTCACACACTACAAATCTTTTTTTGCATTAGGGTTGCATTTATATTAATACCATTCTTGAAATAATAAAGCATAATATGTTGAAGTGTTGCTTTTTCTTCTGTCTTCAGTTTTTCTTCTATTAAAATAACTACACAAAAATTCACCAGTTTTTATTTTTTTAAAATGTACACTGATACGACAGCCATCACACTATACTCTAACAAAATTGTTTTGAATACTACTAGAGCCATCTTACAGAGAAAGAAACTGACCTCTTGGCCAACCCAATATATGAGACACTAGTTTTCGATTTACCGGTGTTTGCTGAGAATTTAAATAACTATTTTTGAGATAGTAACTAAATGTCCCTCCATGCCCCCCTTTCTATTGAAGTTAAGTCAAGAGGAAACAGACAGACTTGGTAATGTTGGAGAGAATTTTCCTTGAGTTTGATATTATTAAGGATTGGAGAGATTTATGGAATCACATAAGCATTTCTGGTAAATATTTAAAAGGGAACAGATTCTTACTTTGTCCTTATGGCAAGTCTATTGCCATGACTAGAACAATATCCCAAGTGGATTAATACCAATTTCTTTACATGGTGGTAACATGAACAGTACTATTAAGTGGTCCTGATGATTTCATCATGCAGAGTTTCTGTGACTTAATTTTTCATAGAACTTTTTCATCAGTATTGTTTTGTTCACACCACACATCGTATGCGGTCTTAGTTCTGAACCTGCAGCCTCTGCACTGGAAGTGCATGGTCTTCACCACTGGACACCAGGAAATTCCCCATCAGTATTATTCTGTTACGTTGATGCATTTTTGAGCATGGAGTGAATACTTTGTATCTAGAATAAAGATTATTCTTTAGTATTATTAATAATAATATTTATTATTATTATTATTATTATTAATTGTTCAGTTCCATTCAGTCACTCAGTCATGTCTGACTCCTTGCAACCCCATGAACTGTAGCATGCCAGGCCTCCCTGTCCATCACCGACTCTGGAGCCTACCCAAGCTCATGTCCATTGAGTTGTGATGCCATCCAACCATCTCAGCCTCTGTCGTCCCCTTCTCCTCCTGCCCTCAATCTTTCCCAGCATCAGGGTCTTCTCAAATGAGTCAGCTCTTCGCATCAGGTGGCCAAAGTATTGGAGTTTCAGCTTCAACATCAGTCCTTCCAATGAACACCCAGGACTGATCTCCTTTAGGATGGACTGGTTGGAACTCCTTGCAGTCCAAGGGACTCTCAAGAGTCTTCTCCAACACCACAGTTCAAAAGCATCGATTCTTCGGTGTTCAGCTTTCTTTGTAGTCCAACTCCCACGTCCATACATGACTACTGGAAAAACCATAGCCTTGAGTAGATGGACCTTCGTTGACAGAGTAAAGTCTCTGCTTTTCAATATGCTGCCTAGGTTGGTCATAACTTTCCTTCCAAGGAGTAAGCGTCTTGTAATTTCGTGGTTGCAATCACCATCTGCAGTGTTTGGAGCCCAAGAAAATAAAGTCAGCCACTGTTTCCCCACCTATTTGCCATGAAGTGATGGGACTGGATGCCATGGTCTTAGTTTTCTGAATGTTGAGCTTTAAGCCAACTCTTTAACTCTCCTCTTCACTTTCATGAAGAAGCTCTTTAGTTCTTATTCACTTTCTGCCCTAAGGGTGGTATTATCTGCTATCTGAGGTTATTGATATTTCTCCTGGCAATCTTGATTCCAGCTTGTGCTTCCTCCAGCCCAGCGTTTCTCATGATGTACTCTGCATACAAGTTAAATAAGCAGGTTGACAGTATACAGCCTTGACATATACCTTTTCCTATTTGGAACCAGTCTGTTGTTCCATGTCCAGTTCTAACTGTTGCTTCCTGACCTGCATACAGATTTATCAAGAGGCAGGTCAGGTGGTCTGGTATTCCCATCTCTTTCAGAATTTTCCACAGTTTATTGTGATCCACACAGTCAAATGCTTTGGCATAGTCAATAAAGCATAAATAGATGTTTTTCTGGAACTCTCTTGCTTTTTCGATGATACAGCAGATGTTGGCAATTTGATCTCTGGCTCCTCTGCCTTTCCTAAAACCAGCTTGAACATCTAGGTCATGATTCACGTATTGCTGAAGCCTGGCTTGGAGAATTTTGAGCATTAATTTACTAGCATGTGAGATGAGTGCAATTATGTGGTAGTTTGAGCATTCTTTGATGTTTCCTTTCTTTGTTATTTGTTAGTCTGTTAAACATTCTTGTGGGAAATTATTATCTGTCATCTAAAATCTAGTAGAGCCTCATTAAAAACTAGAATGGTTTTTATTTCACAGTAATTTGAGTGAATTTCTGTCTTGTTTTTTTTTTTCCTTATTCAACTTTCCCCAGTGTTACTTGGATTTGTTTGTGTATTTTTCTTTTCAATAGTGTAACTGGCTTTAATTCTTTTTTAAAACACTTATAATGCAGAAGAGTTGAATAAAAATGTGTTAGTTTCAGGCATACAGCAAAGTGATTCAGTTAAATATATACATGTGTCTGTTCTTTTTCAAATTCTTGGATGAATTTCTGTGGAGACACCTCTAGTCAGTGATATTCTGCTTATTAACCTTAAAGTTGTTGATAACTTCTTTAGAGGAAGAAGGAGGAAGTTCACATTGGGTTAGTGTTTTACAGTTTTCAATTCTCTTCTTTCTGCCTTAGTTCATTTGATTCTTATAGACTCTACTAGTGTCAGGCCTAGTGCATATAGTTACACAGGTTGAAAATGGCACCTCCTGAAAGCTGTGGTCTTAATGAGCATGTGAATGTAGGATTTTATGGCAACTCTTCCTGCTGAATAAAGAGAGGTTCTAATGCAGATTGTAGATAAGTGGTCTTTAAGAGTCTCCAATAAAATCATTACTTCTCCTCACTGTATGAGTTGTAGTGCCTTCAGTGATTCCATTCCCTAAATCTTTAATCCATTAGCAGTGTGTGTTTTGAGGAATAACCTACTTCACCCTACTTTTGTCTCTACATAAACTCTTTCCTCATCTTTAAAATTAGCATAGTGATAATATTACTTGCCTGGCAGATATTTAATTGTGAGCATGAAAGTGGTATAATAAGGTTGAATACAACTTTATTCATTCTAAAATACTTTTTAAAGGAGTTAGTCTTACTTTCCATGTACCTCAGATTTTACTAAATATTGTCTCACACCCCACTACTTTTAAAAAGGTTCCTTTGACTCTTCTCTTTTTGCTTGACCCCTTCTCTTCACACTGTTCAGCCACCCCTGTATGTTTCAGGAAGACAACACTTAGCTTATACACCCTGTGGGAAACCTTAAGTCCTCTGTCCTACTGTGAATGTAACCTTTCCTTACCTGTTGATTTTGTCCTCGTATGCCATGGAGTGTCACTGTGTCCCATACTTAACGTGTAGATGCCTTAGCCCATTGTCCAGCCTATATGCTCTTTGAGAAGAGAGGGATTATACTATTAATATGTCTTCTCATCTTTTTATTTCCTCTATATAGAACTGAACAGAATGCTTTTAGAATAGTAGTAGAAGAAAAGGTATTTGTTGAAATTAACTGAGATACTCAGGAATTTTGTGAACTTGACAAACTGTTGCTTGCTTGAAATCAGCCACAGTGAGAGTATTTACACCATGGAAATCAGCAATCTTTTCAAATCACAGTCTTTTGTTTGGAGATCCAGGTTTATCAGCACACTGCTGGTTGTGTGTCTCTAACCCCCAGCAGATTATGAACTCCTTCAGATTCATCTCTGCTGCAGTGCCTGTTCTGTGATAGGAAAGCTGTTTGCTGAATTAGTGAATAAATAAGTGATTGAATATATCAACTGCCTTATTCCTGTACTGCTAACTCTTGCTAGTAAGAAACTAAATTTCAGAATCTAATATATTTTTTGAGACCAAGTTCCAAAATGACCCATTGTCATGGACTGCAGTGTTCTTTCTGCTTCATAGTTTAAACCAGAAAAAAGTGTCTGTTGGAAATCAAGGCTGTTAAACACACATGTTTCAATAGCACAGTTAGGATGGCCTTTCTGTCCATTATCACCTTGTTAAGCTACTTTTGCTATGACTTTGCTACCTACTAAGTTTAGGGCATCTATTGCTTAATGGACTAACTTTTTAATTTCCAAGTTGAAAGCCAAGAGTGTGAACCATCTCAAATTAGCTGAAATTTTTTTTTCATATTTATATGAGGTAACAAACTGATTTTTCTCTAGTCACATGTTCCAGATACTAACAAATGCAAATATAGTGTCTTAGGACCTTAAAATTTTACTTTAAAAATTCTATATTAATACAGCTTTACTGTTTTATTAATTTTTCTGTTGATTTTATCAAAAGTAGTATATAAGATGAAATTTAAAGATGTTAACAGTCACTTGACTTTTTAATTTTTTCATAAAACATCCTTCATAATGATGTTGTATGGAAGTTTTTAAAAAAATAATGCTAGCTTTCTGGCCATTCTGTGTGCCATCTGTTACCATCTAAACTTGAAACCATTTTTAATTTATTTTAAAATTTGAAGATTTATCAACACTATATTAAGATCTCAACACTAATCATTAAAAGAATAGAAATATAGCAACTTACTCTTTAAAGATTTCTGTAAGTTTTATGTTCTGTACACCGTATTTTATGTGACTCATAGTACTTTTAATATGTTTTAGAAAGATAGAAAGTCCCAGTACTTATTAGATGTGTAACAGATTCACTCTTTTGATCAAGGAGCTAAATAAATAGACTTATCAACAAAGTTTTTTGTTTTTCACATTCTGCTCTCACTTTACACAAAAAGTTAAATATTTTGTTGGTTAAAATCAAGACAAACAGAAGATGACATTAGACAACATGCATATTTGTTGGTTTTATTGAATGTGCGAAAAATTTCAAACAGTTTTAATTAGGTGCAAGTGCACTCTATCTCTGGAGGTACATCTTCAGCATCAGCTACTCAGTTGCACGTTGAAATTCTGTGCTTTATGGAGTTAATGTACCACAGATACTGAAGATGTTTGATTCAAGGATAATAATAATGGAGTGATGACATCTTAATAAAACCTTACCTATTTGTATGGCACAGTTAAGAGATACAAGCTGTTCAGAAAAATGGGAGATTCTTGTTTGGATTAAAAACTTTACTGTGTTAGGATTTCTTTTGAAGTGTATGTAGGGGAGAATATTTGTGAAACATTTTTAGAATACTTGAAATTTACAATAAATCAAAACAAAAAGTTAACTACTTTTTTCTGACGAAGTCATGGTTATCACAAATTAAGCATGTAACTCAGAGTTTTCGTTTTTTTCAGGCATTTCATTGAAATAATTGGAAATCTTAATGTAGTGTCTGTAGTTTGTAACACATAGTCAGTTTCTGTCTGTAGAGCAACTGTTGAGATTAGAGAAGAGCTTTCGGCAGAGTCTGCATATGATGGGTTTGCTGAAATTCGGTAAGTGTTCTACACTGCAAGAATGGGAAAATTAGAAGTACCTTAAGTTGACCTGAGAGTCTTGGAGAGGGTTAGAAATTCTCTCAAAATTCTCATCAGTTAGATAATTTCATTATGGAGACTGCTGCATTGAATAGATGTCTTGACTAGATGATCCCATAGGTTACTTTTGGCTTAATCTGTTGATTTTCAAAGTGTTTTCTTAATAATGTGATAGAGCATTATAACTTCTCTTTCAGAGGCATACTTTTGATAAAATCTAAATAATGTATAGCAGGGAACAGACTAAAAAATATAATTCAAGTGATAAAACTAATTGTCATAACAGTTGAACACTAGTTTTAGAAAACATTAATTAGCTATCCATATTACCACTCTGTTGTACACCATCAGAGCTTGACATTGCTTCAACTTGGAAGACATTATTTTAATCTTTTAACATTACCTAATTCTGTATCGTCATTAATTTGGTATGAAACAGAACTGATTTCTTGAGCACCTACTATGTGTGCTAGCTGTATCACAGTGAAAATTATTTTCCTTTTTTTAGCTAGATTTTATCTCAAGGCAAAACATTACTTACTTTGAAGCAAAGATATAATTTCCAGGCTCTAGAACTTATTCCTGTTTAGGACATTAATCATATATGGAATATATTGTTGATCTATTTGATGTTGTTATTAGATGTATTAACTGCCAAGATGTGTGGTTCAGATGCTACAGAACTATTTTTTAGTATTTGCATTTAGAATATCTGTGACCTACAAATACATGTGGAGTGATACAGCAATTAGCAGTATTTTTTATTTTCTATTTTCCTACTATGTACTTTACATTTTAATTACATAGAGTTATGAGTTTGTTAATCAGCAATATGTTTTCAGCAATACTAAATTGAAATATAACTAATAGAAATAAAGTATAATTTACTATGAAATTATTTACTGAGAATTATCACATTGCCTCCTTTACTTAAACACATAAGTCTCTTGCCTGCCTCTTACTGTCCTGTCTGAAACATTCTTTTTATGATTGGCTCTTCATTCTTCAGGTCTCAGTTTAAATATTGTCTGACATTCTCTGCCACCATTCCTCCCTGCCCCCAGTCTAAGTAGGTTTCCACTCCTTTGTTAGTTTCCATTACTAAATCTAGTTTATTTCCCTCATAGGATTGATCACAAGTTGTAATTAAATATTTGTTTACTTGTCTTTCCTATTAGACTGTAGGCTTCACGGGAGTAAAACCATGTTGTTCCATTCCCTGGCATAATCCAAGCACCTAGTTCAATATCTACAACACAGTTTTACTGCCTCTAAGAAACATTTCCAGTCAAATCTAGCCTCCTATACTGATGTAACACTTTGTACTAGACCCTCCACTTAGAAACTCTGTGACCTTGGGAGTTATTTAGCCTCTTCCTGCCTCAGTTTACTTCTCTCTGAGATGATGATCAGTCTCGGGTATGTTATGCAGATTAACTTTACTAGTGTATCTGAAACTCGTAACAATGCTTAAAATGTAATAAGCACTCAATACATGCTATAACGTTATTTTAAGATGTATTATTGCCTGGATTGTGTGAAACTCTTTTTTTTATTGTATCCATTACTCTCTTTCATTGTAAGTTTCAGGAGGATAGTGGGTGTGTCTTACTTACTTGTATATATTACTTTATCTAGTACAGTCAGTCCCCTATATACAAATGAGTTATGTTTTGAGAGCACATTTATTAGTCCAAATTGTACAAATAGTTAGCCTAGGTACCCAGTTAATACAATTGGCTATATAGTGCTGTAATGTAATAGATATATAATACTTTTCATACCAGTAATGCATAAAACACACACACAAAAAGTAAATAAAACATTTTTAATCTTACAGTACAGTACCTTGAAAAGTACAGCAGTACAGTACAACAGCTGACATACAGGTGCATGTTTTCATCTTTGAAAATTTGCAACTCGGGGGTTCATATATAGGGGATTTACTGTACAGTGTTCTGTAGCAATTTAAAGTCTAATTCAACACCCATTTGATGCTTGATTCTATCCCCTAAGTATCTACATTGTAACGATAATTGCTGTCTTCATGTCTGAGTGTTGTAACGAGCTAGTAACAGTTTCACCTTTATTCTCCCTTGTTCACCAGAGGTTCTGACTGAGCCGGGCTGCTCTGCATTCTGACACACACTTCTTCAAGTCCTTGTACTTTTGTTTACTCACACTGTTTCTGCTCTCATTGTTTTTACATTCCATGTCCATACCTAGAAAGTATTTAAGATCCATGCTGAAAAGTGCCACCTCTATAAAACTATTGCTGATCTTTCATAGAGATAGAATTACTTTCTTTTGATACTTAATAGTGCAATTTCTGACATTTGTATAAACATCTCCTCATGTAATATACACACACACATATATATACAACACATATTCCTGGTGCTTCTACCACATGCTAAGCACCATTCTGACAGCCGACAGCACAAAGATAGTTTGCATGTGGACTTTCTGAGATAAACCCATACATATTAAAGATGATTTAGTAAGTATTATAATGAAGTGTGTTGAAGAATTGTAGGAACTGGGATTAACTTTACCTGCAGGATTGAAGAAAGCCTTCTCGGGAGGCAGTATTTGAGGTGAACTTCTAAAAATGAGTAAGAATTTTCTAAGGGACAAGAGGAAAAAGTGTGGAGGCATGAAAGTAACTGTGTTTTAAGGAAACATTATTTTTCTGATACATATATATATATATATATATATATAAAAGATTTCTTTTATCTTCAGATCCTGTCAGGGTCCACACAACACATATGCTTAACATATAGTAAGTTGTTAATGTTTGAATAATAAATGAAGTGATGTGAGTCTAGTACAAGTCAGCATAAATGATTCTCTGTGTCCATCTCTTGCTTCTATTTTCTTCTGAAATATTTTTATTCATAGTCAGTAGCTTCCAAAGTACTGATACAGTGGCTACTATAGAGCTCTGAGTTTTAACTTCAGTGAAGTTTGCCTTTCTCATGGTTACGGCAGAATTCTTGCTGCTGAATTAAATGGCCCAGCTTGGGTCATATATTCATCTTTAAACAAATAACTTGATGGGAGAGAGGATAAATTATTAATTTGGAAAAGTAAGTTGGGACCAAATCATTCTAAGTGTAATGGGATGCTTTTAGAAGTTTTACATAGAGAAATGGTATGACCTATTTTTTTTTTTTAATACTATTTTTGTTCTGTGTGTAGACTGGATTGCAGAAAATGAAAGTGAAAGCACCTAGACTAGTGAAGTGGTTCTTGCCATAGTCCAGCTAATAGATTATGGTAGTCATGTTTTGAATATGGGTTAAAAGGGAATGGATGGTGAGATTAAGGGGAAAATGAAAGATGATTCCTGAAATTTTGACTTGAGTAACTGAGTGCATGGTAATGTCATTTATTGGAAATAAAGAGGACTGAATGTGATGATAATTTAGCTTTGGCTGTTACCTTTTCATTGTCTTTAAAATGTGTGGATAAACAGGTATATCAGTTGGACAAATCCTTAGATGTCATTTTTTTTCATCTTTAAAGTGGAAATATTATATATTTAATAGGGATACTGAGGGATGTGGTAATGTATAGAACATGTGGCATTTAATAGTTAGTTGAATGAATGAAGGACTAAATGAATGAAGTTGATATTTAAAACCTTATAACTGCACCCTTTAACAAATTGCAACTGGCTTACTCTCCCTCTGTAGTTTTGTTGCCACATTTAGCAGTTACAAAGAATTGTACCCTGTGTTGATTTATCGTATTTGGTTAATAAAGAATCTGCTGTAGGAAAATGTATTTTTTAAAAAGCAACTAATTTTAATTTATCAGGTTGTCTAGTTCTTGCTTACTTCTGTTTTTACTGTTAAGAATCAGTGAATTTCGTGAAATGTGTAGGCTAGAGTTGAAAAGGAGTCCCTATAATACCCCAGTCAAATATTAATGAATTTGCCCTTAGATATATGTTTGACATTGCCTGACCCGTGAGTTAAATAAAAATGACATTGTGGTTTCAATAGTATAGAGTTGCCTGGTTACTTAGTCCCTGTATGCTTGTTTATGAGGCTAATGCTATTTGGATTTATGAGAGATTGGGGAAATTCCATTTTTAATGCAGCTTTTAGATTGTGTATTTTGAAATATCTTATAGGATGAGGTGGGGGGTTGGGGATTGTTTAAAGCTGCTTATAGAAGGGAAAGGGCCTGATGTCAGGTCTTAATTTTGAATGGATAGCGGCTGTCTCAAATAGTCTTAAGTTATCAAAAAATACAAGTTAATTATTTTCATTTTGTAGTCTACATATGTGGCCTAGATTTGTTCTATAATTCATACTTTTTAAAATCTACTAGTGTGAAATTAAGTGAAGAAAGTATCCCTTAAGTTTGACATTGAGAAGTAAACAGCAGTTTTTCCATCATAATGTTATTTTTTTAATTACTCAAAAAGTACATGAATAATATTTTCATGGAAAATAATAATAATAATAAAATAATAAATAATATTTTCAGGAACTCAGGAGTCTAAAAATTAAAAGATGACAGTCCTACTTTGTGAGTTGTGTGGATTTCTCTAAAATAGCTTCTTAGAAATGCAGTGGCTGTTAAAGGTTGCTTTCACTTTATTTTGATAGATATTGCCAGATTGCCCCCCTCAAAAAATCTTTACCTACTTCTTCACCTATCAGCACTATTAAGTATGAGTGTTACATTGTATTCATGCCAAACAGTGGGTTATATCAGTATTTTTAGTTGTTTTCATAATTGAAAGGCAAAAAGATATGACACTGAAAGATGAACACCACAGATTGGTAGGTGCCGAATATGCTACTGGAGAAGAGTGGAGAAGTAACTCCAGAAAGAATGAAGAGACAGAGCCGAAGCGAAAAAAACACCCAGTTGTGTACGTGACTGGTGATGGAAGTAAAGTCTGGTGCTGTAAAGAACAATATTGCATAGGAACCTGGAATGTTAGGTCCATGAATCAAGGTAAATTGGAAGTGGTCAAACAGGAGATGTCAAGAGTGAACATCGACATTTTAGGAATCAGTGAACTAAAATGGACCAGAATGGATGAGTTTAATTCAGATAACCATTATATCTACTCCTATGGGCAAGAATCTCTTAGAAGAAATGGAATAGCCCTCATAGTCAACAAAAGAGTCCAAAATGCAGTATTTGGATGCAGTCTCAAAAATGACAGAATGATCTCTGTTTGTTTCCAAGGCAAACCATTCAGTATCACAGTAATCCAAGTCTATGCCCCAACCACTAATGCCAAAGAAGCTGAAGTTGAACAGTTCTTTGATGACCTACAAGACCTTCTAAATCTAACACCAAAAAAATATGTCCTTTTCATCATAGGGGACTAGAATGCAAAAGTAGGACATCAAGAGATACCTGAAGTAACAGGCAAGTTTGGCCTTTGAGTACAAAATGAAACAGGGCAAAGGCTAGTAGAGTTTTGCCAAGAGAAGGCACTGGTCATAGCAAACATCCTCTTCCAGCAACACAAGAGAAGACTCTACATATGGACATCACCAGATGGTCAATACTGAAATCAGATTGATTATATTCTTTGCAGCCGAAGATGGAGAAGCTCTATACAATCAGCAAAAACAAGACCGGGAGCTGACTCTAGCTCAGAACATGACCTCTTTATTGTAAAATTCAGACTTAAATTGAAGAAAGTAGGGAAAACTACTAGACCATTCAGGTGTGACCTAAATCAAATATTCTATGATTATACAGTGGAAGTGACAAATAGATTCAAGGGATTAGATCTGATAGACAGAGTGCCTGAAGAACTATGGACAGAGGTTTGTAACATACTACAGGAGGCAGTGATCAAGGCCATCCCCAAGAAAAAGATATACAAAAATGCAAAATGGCTGTCTGAGGAGGCCTTACATATAGCTGTGAAAAGAAGAGAAGTGAGAAGCAAAGGAGAAAAGGAAAGATACTCCCATTTGAATGCAGAGTTCCGAAGAATAGCAAGGAGAGATAAGAAAGCCTTCCTCAGTGATCAGTGCAAAGAAATAGAGGAAAACAATAGAATGGGGAAGACTAGAGATTTCTTCAAGAAAATTAGAGATACCAAGGGAACATTTCATGCAAAGATGGGCACAGTAAAGGACAGAAACGGTATAGATCTAACAGAAGCAGAAGATACTAAGAAGAGGTGGCAAGAATACACAGAAGAATCATACAAAAAAGATCTTCATGACCCAGATAACCACAATTGTGTGATCACTCATCTAGAGCCAGATATCCTGGAATGCAAAGTCAAGTGGGCCTTGGAAAGCATCACTATGAACAAAGCTAGTGGAGGTGATGGAATTCCAGTTGAGCTATTTCAAATCCTAAAAGATGATGCTGTGATAGTGCTGCACTCCACATGCCAGCAAATTTGGAAAACTCGGCAGTGGCCATAGGACTGGAAAAGGTCAGTTTTCATTCTAGTTCCAAAGAAAGGCAATGCCAAAGAACGCTCAAACTACCGCACAATTGCATTCATCTCACAGGCTAGCAAAGTAATGCTCAAAATTCTTCAAATGATTCTTCAACAGTATGTGAACCGTGAACTTCCAGATGTTCAAGCTGGATTTAGAAAAGGCAGACGAACGAGAGATCAAATTGCCAACATCTGTTGGATCATAGAAAAAGCAAGAGAGTTCCATAAAAAAATCTTCTTCTGCTTTATTGACTATGCTAAAGCCTTAGACTGTGTGGATCACAACAAACTGTGGTAAGTTCTTCAAGAGATGGGCATACCAGACCACCTTAGGTGCCTCCTGAGAAATCTGTATGCAGGTCAAGAAGCAACTGTTAGAACTAGACATGGAACTACAGATTGGTTCCAAATTGGGAAAGGAGTGTATTAGGCTGTATATTGTCACCCTGCTTATTTAACTTCTGTGCAGAGTACATCATATGAAATACCGGACTGGATAAAGCATAAGCTGGAATCAAGATCGCTGGGATAAATATCTGTAATCTCAGATATGCAGATGACACTGCCCTTATGATAGAAAGTGAAGGACTAAAGAGCCTCTTGATGAAAGTGAAAAGAGGAGAGTGAAAAAATTGGCTTAAAGCTCAGCATTCAACTGCCAAAGATCATGGCATTTGGTCCCATCACTTCATGGCAAATAGATGGGGAAACAATAGAAACAGTGACAGACTTTATTTTCTTGGGCTCCAAAATCACTGCAGGTGGTGACTGCAGCCATGAAAATAAAAGATGCTTGCTCTTTGGAAGAAAATCTATGACAAACCTAGACAGCATATTAAAAAGCAGAGATATTACTTTACCGACAAGAGTGAGTCTAGTCAAAGCTATGGTTTTTCCAGTAGTCATGTATTGATATGAGAGTTGGACCATAAAGAAAGCTGAGCACCAAAGAATTGATGCTTTTGAACTGTGATGTTGGAGAAAACTCTTGAGAGTCCCTTGGACTGCAAAGAGATCAAACCCAGTCAGTTCTAAAGGGAATCCATCATGTATATTCATTGGAAGGCCTTATGCTGAAGCTGAAGCTTGAATACTTTGGCCACCTGATGCGATGAACTGACTCGTTGGAAGGAACACTGATGCTGGGAAGGATTAAAAGCAGAAGGAAAAGGGGGTGACAGAGGATGAGATGGTTGGATGGCATCACCAACTCAATGGACATGAATTTGAGCAAGCTCCAAAGTTGGTAATAGACAGGGAAGCCTGCCATACTGCATGTGGTCCAAGGGGTCACAGAGTTGGGCATGATTGTGCAACTGAACTGAATTGAAAGGTGTGATGGTGTTTGTTTTAATATGCATTTCCTTAATTACTCAAAAAGTAAACATTTTTCTTTCTGTGTCATTATCTTAATGATACTATAGTAGTTTCCAAGTCAGGTTATTTTAGTATTTATTGAATTAGTGGTGATTAGTTAATGTGTATAGTAATGGTTAAACTACAATGACACTGCCACCCTTGATTCACATTGTTAATTTTGCTTTAGAGCAAGGATATGTTGTAGTGTTTAATTTAGTTCCCTTTTCAATATATCATTACTGAAATAAAATGTAGAGAGGCAGAAGAGCATAGTGGTTAAAAGTATGGATCGTTGAGCCAGACTGCCTGGACCGGAATACTGCCTCCAGAACTTATGTGATATTGGTTAAGTTACATATCATCTCTGTGCCTCAGATGCCTTATCTCTAGATTAATAAACAAAATAATAATAATATATTTATAGATTATTAAAAATAAATAATAAATAAAGATAAATTATAAATATAATGGAATATTATTCATCCTTAACAAAGAAGAAAATGCTGCCATTTGCAGTAACATGGATGAATCCGGAGGACAGTGTGCTAGGTGAAATAGACACAGGACAAATTCTCCATGATACTACATATATGAGGAATCTAAGATAATCAGATTTATAGAAACAGAAATAGAATAGTGGTTGCTAGATGTTGAAGGAAGAAGGAAATGGGGAGGTATTAGTGAAAGGATATGAAGTTTTAGTTATACAAAATATATAAATCCTAGAGATCTACAGTAAAACACAGTGTCTATAGTTAACAGTACTGTATTATATACTTAAATTTTGCTAAGAGGGTTGATCTTATGTTAAGTGTTTTTGTCAGAAAGTAATGGTAATTATAATGATAATAAATAAAGAGGGTAGGAGGAAACTTTTGGAGGTGATGGATAGATTTATGGTGTAAATTCTGGTGATAGTTTCACAGGTTTAATCCATGAAGTTGTATATACTAAATATGTATAGCTTTTTATATTTTAATCATACTTCAGTAAAATGGTTTATAAAAGAAAAATCACTAAAATAGTTAACATTTTCAAAGTGCTTAGATTAGTGCCTGTAAGTACTATTTGAATATCTGCTAAATAAATTAATTAAATTGATTCCATATTGAGTACATGTAATTCTTCAAACACTTGAATCTCAGCATTTTTGATAAAACCTGATGCAAATATATTACAACTCAAATGTTAATGTCTGAAAATTACATCTTAAAGAATGCATTTTGTAAGTATCTTCCAGCGTGATTGTTAAACTGAAAAGAAAAAAGATTTCTCTTTTTTTCTGGAATGAGGAAGAATGGGTGAAAAAGTAATTTGCTTCATTTTCACATGTTCATGTGGTTGTTCTTTAGAAACTAAGACTTTTACTTAGAGCAGTGGGTACCAGTGTAATATGGTAGGACAAAAACAGATTTTTACAGTTGGAAAGAATGGAGTTCAAATCTAGGTCTGCCACTTTAATAAAGTCATTTCTGTATACACAGGGATGATGTGAGCATGAAATGTAGTAACACATGCAAAATGGGTAATCAGTGCCTTGGCACTCAATAAATGATAGTTGCAGCTATTATAGCTGTCTCTTCTCTACCCTCCTAATACGTTATTGGTATCTTTATCATTATAATTATCACATTGTACCATGAGTATTTGTTTCTGAGTGTGACAGATATTCACTGGGCTGTGACTTTCTTAAAGGCAAGAGTATCACCTCTATCTTCATATCTCTCCTGCAGAGTTTGCAACTGCCAACTACTAAATACAACACTGTTTTGTTCAGCTACCTGTTTTTGTCCCAGAGTGTTTTAAATTTGAACTGGTTGCCAACATTTAAAAGTTTAAAAGCTTCACATTTCAAGATAAAGCAGAACATTACAGGATTCCTGGCTTCTAGCTTTTCTCAAAGAATCAGAAAATTCAGCAATACTGAACTCCAGAGTTTCTGTGGCAGTGATGAATTGTTCCGGAGTAGAGCTGCCTCCTTCAAGAGGCATGCTGTCTTGTTTGCCATAGTCCTCAACACCTGAACATTGCTTCCTCAGGACTAAAGCTGAATGCCCTTTGTCCATTAAGTTTCACTCATCTTCTGTCTGCTTTTCTAGATACTTGTGTTTAAGAAAGCTGCTCTCCTGACAGAGAGTTTGTAACTTTGTTAATTACTTAGTCATGTCTGAGTCTTTGTGACACCATGGACTGTAGCCTACCAGGCTCCTCTGTCCATGGGATTTTCCAGGCAGGAATACTGGAGTGGGTTGCCAGTTTCTTCTCCAGGGGAATCTTCCCAACCCAGGGTTCGAACCCGGATATATCCTGCATTGCGAGCAGATTCTTTACCGTCTTAGCCATCAGGGAAGCCTGTTTGTAACTTAGAAAGCGCTCAACAAATGTTTGTTGAATAAATGAGTGATTGAAAGAACCTTAAGCATAAACAAGTATAGAAGGTTTACTCGATCTACTTTAAAATGCCCCAGTGATGAGGATCTAGCTGTGCTTTAACAACAACTATCCCCATCACCTTTTTCAATTTACAGCATGAGGAAGTAATGGTAATGTTGGCGATGGTCAGAGAATGATGCTCTGAAATAACTGGCTTTCGTTGGATGTGATTACTAGACTGCCACATTTTCAAAACTAGACATCCTCAAATGTATTCACTACTGGTGTAGTGCCCTGAAACCTGACAAAAAGTAAAATATGATCAAATGCATTTGCCATTTTATTTGGAATGCATGGCAATATCTTTTCCACTCAAGCAAAACATACAAACAACACCCAGCTGTGTTTGAAGACAAGGAATCTTTGATCAGAACTCTGAAATATCCCTTTGAATTAGTATTAGTATAATAAACTTTATTATTTATACCTGACAGTAGTTTGGGATTTATGTTTATTTAGTTGTACTGATGCATGTCCCAAATCTGTGAAGGAAGAGTTAGCCAAGTAAGTGAAAAGTGTGGGTAACATTTCTTTGGTAAGGAGTCGTGGTGGAGTAATGATGTGCTGGAAAACTTGTCTAGTTTTAGTTTTGGAGGAAAATATCATAAATAGTTAAAAAAGAGTAGGTGCCTCACATCTCATAATTTCCCTTTTGAGTTTTGCTTCTGCTTCTTACTTGAAGAGTTATTACCCTCAGTTGCATTTTCTGTAAAGAAAATAAATAAAAGCTGCATTGAAGTTGATAGTAAAAGTTAGAGAATATATACACATATGTAAAACAACTCACAGAACCTTTGCATTTCATGTTTTCTCTGCCTGGAACATTCTTTCTGGGATCTGTGCCTTCTCATTCAGGATTCAACCCATCCAAGAAATAGAGAATGACTGGAAGGAGTCTAATGTCATTCTTTATAGAACTTACCTAATTCTGAAATTATCTTGTTTATATATTCATATTTCTTTCTCTCTCCTTTCTCACCACTCCCTTCACCTTACACCTACTATATAGAATGAATGTAAGCTCCGTGAAGGCAGAGACTTTGTTTTCTCAGTAACCACTACAAAATAGTGCCTTCCTCTTAGTAGACACTCAATAAATATTTGTTGACTGGGTAGCCAACTAAATGAATGCTCATGAATTATTAGCACTGAGTGAATGTACTTGTTAGACTAGAACCTGTTTATCTATTGCTTATAAGTTCAGTGAGAGATTCTCCTGGCACTTTGTTAGCAGTAGATTACGTATTTCTTTTAAAATATTTTTCACTGACACCCTAATTTTTAGCACTTAATATAAGGAATGAAGTGCTTTTTGTAAGGAGGCAAGAGTTCTATGTGTATATCTTAACTCTCAGTCCCATCTGTAATTTTTCACTCATATGTTCAGTTATTCACTTGTAAAATAAAAGTCTTACCTTGAAAATAAAAATCCTGTAGCAAGTGTATCTGAGTTGTACGTAACTGTTTACACATTTTCTCCTCAACTAGATTTGGTCCCTGAAGGGAATGTGGAAGTCTGCATCTTGTCTGCCCACCACTTTCTTTGCTGTGTTGTAAGGACTTAAGTGGTAGATGCTGGTAAGAACTTGCTGAGTCAGTCAGGGGCAGAGTGTGACTGGCACTGTTAGGGCGTCCATCACACCTGTCTTTCCTGCTCTGCTCCTATGAATTCCTCCCAAAAGAACGATTAAGTTTGAATCATCACTCACTTAAATAAAAAAAAAAACCTGCCAGATGCACAGTTAACATGAATTATTTTAGTAACATCTACATCATTGTAGTTGTTCCCTGGTAACCATTTGTAAATGAATGCATGAATTGATGAATAATTAGACCAATATAATGTGGCAGCTATGTGAGTTATAAAGTTATTTAACTACAGAGTATTTTTACTGTCTTTGATGTTTAATTATTATGTATTTTATTATTGCTCTTTTTCTCAAGTTATGATTACATGTATTCTGTCATTACTCTTTCAATTTTGTGGTACTAATGCATATAATTCCTATTAAAAAGAATAAAAGAATAAGTGAAAAATTAGTTTAGCACAATGTTTCTACCTTTATGCCTAAACGACTGTAAGGAAATAATGTGTTAAAGCATGTTTAAGTATATAGTATGTATACATAGTATACATTGTATATAAAGTATGTTGTTGTTGTTTAGTCGCTAAGTTGTGTTGACTCTTTTGTGACCCCATAGACTGTAGCCCGCCAGGCTCCTCTGTCCGTGGGATTCCCCAGGCAAGAATACCGAAGTGAGTTGCCATTTCCTTCTCCAGGGAATCTTCCTGACCCAGGGATCAAACCCATGTCTCCTAGATTGGTAGATGGATTCTTTGCCACTGAGCCACCAGGGAAGCCCTATATATAGTATAGTAAACATCAATGGTACATTTTTGTGTGGGTCTATGTTCTCTACTTTCTTAATCCACTGTCTAATAGCCACATATGGAAATTTAAATTAATTAAAATGAAATGAAATTTGAAGTCATTTTTCTTAGTCACAATAGGTGTGTTTTAAGTGCTCAGTAGCCACATGGGGCTGATGGCCACCCTATTGGATAGGACAGATACAGAACATTTCTGTCATCACAAAAAGTTCTGTTAGCAGCTGGTAGGCTATCATATACACAATTCCTTATCCCTTATTTTGCCACGTTGTATGTTAGATATTTTGTTTGTAATTTGAAAATGAAATTGAATATGTCCTAGAAATATTATCTCGCTTAATTTCATGAAATCTCTTTGCCCCCAAAATGATTATTTTATCAACTATAAATTTAAAACAATATATTTTTCACATTTATTAAGATAGTCAATACCTGACATTTTCATCATTATTTAAATCTCTAAATTCAATGATGAATACAGTTGAAGTATTATTCACTTTTAAGACAACACAGTGTATAATAATGTCTCCATGTGCCTTTTCTACTATAGTCAATGAAAAAAAATACTTATTAAATGGTGATTTTTCTCCCTTTATCTTATTAAGTAAATTATATGGTCCTTTTTTATGGAAGTCTTCATAGTTAGAGATGTAAAACAGCAATTTCTTGGTTCTATAGCATGACATAGTTCAGAGCTGAGATTAGAGAAACCCCGTAGAGTTGTTAATACTTGAGGGCATCCCCAACTAGAAAAGTATGTGAATTTAGGCATGGGAGGAAGGAAGGATCTGCTTTAAATTTAGTGTAGGGTCACTGAATCTTAATGATAGATTAAACAAGGGAGGTAGAATAATGAATGGGGGTATGCAATGTGTAGCACTAATACCAGAAGTCCATGGTTTGTGGCGGTTTTTTAATGTCCTTTCCCATATGGTTTTGAATAGAGTAGGTTATGGCAGGGATGAGCTAAGCAATAGCTTTGTTAATGAATAAATAGGAGTAAATTTTTTTTTTTAAACAAGAGACTTCAGGCTGTTTAGAATGCCTGTTTATTTAATAAATCATGTGATTAAAGATTTTCTGATCTTAATACATTAAGGTATCCCTGTTTTATTTTTTATAAAATAATTGCATTTACATTTCAGGGTCAGTCCTAACAGTGAAATCATTGGGGTGCGATTTTAACTGCCTTAATTAAAAGCCAATTGTATGGAGTGTCTGAGCATTGGCATCATCAGTCCTTAAAGTTTATTGTACTATATTAGATTTTCATTCATGATGTCAATTCACTTTGAAAGGTTTATTTAAATTGTTATTTGGAACCAGTTTCTAACTCTTCCTCATTCATCTACAGTTAACTAGTTTTGTGATTTTGGTGGCTATGCTCTTAATGTAACTTTGCTCTTGGCCAAGGCAGCTACTTTTCTTAAGATACACTTCCTGCTCTTCCAACCACATTTCTCTCAGAGAAAGTAATGCCAGCATTAAGCTGATCTTGGAGAATAGCAAGTTAAAATCAGAAAACCTGACTAGACTCATTTTAAAATATTTCACAGAGCTGTTCTTTGGTGACTGCTTAATATTTCCAAAAGGAGAGGTTAAATAGGTTGTCTCTGGTGCCTTGGTTAAGCAGAGGGAAGGGAAATGTAAGTCTCCTGACTCCAGGGCCTCAAATGCAAACACTGGCCTAGTTGTTCCCAAACTTTCTCCTTGATGTGGGTGACTTGAATGGTTTATTTTCCCTTGATGAGCCACACCCCCAGGCACTTTAGTATTCATGGCAGACCCCAACACTAAGTCCCTTTGTTGCCTTTGTTTTTTGAATTTTTTTGTTAACAAGAAAAGATAAAATTATAAGAGACCTGATTATAGACTGAGGTTCCATTGCTGATAGTTCCCACCACTTTTTTTCAGCGTCTCAGAGAAAGGCAAAGTCCTGGATAGGCAACAGAAAGCAGCAAAGCAAACATAAACATTATGTCTAAGCATCATTGTTGGTGCTACCAGAGTAGGGGAGGATACATACAGTCTTTATCAAAATATAAAGATGAGTCTTCATCAAAACAGTAAGGTTGCCAGCATCTGAAAAATTTTGGTTTCTATAGAGGCATTGGTTCTTTAAAGGGGGAAAAAAAATTTGTTAACAAGAAATAGATTAAAAAGATATTTCTAAGTTTGCATTATCATCTTGACGTAGGCATTAACTAAGTGAATGACATTTGCAAGGCAAGTAGTTTAATCTATCTGTGTGTAAAATATAAAAGAAAATATAGTTCTATGAAAAACAAATTGGCAGAATAGATTAATAGCATTGCCCTATATCATCTTCCCTATAGATGCAATTTCATTTTAGAACTTAATGAGGTTGCAAATAAATATCTGATCAAAGTTTCACTTGTCCAGATCCAAAGCACAGAAGAGGAATTGGCAACAGTGCCCAGTTGTTGACAGAAGGAAAAACTGGAATAACAAGATAGGATGTAATTGATTTACTTACTGTATATAGACAAAGTAGAAGCAGTAGTCTTCCTATATTATTCCAGACAAAACTCTTAACATTAGTGTTGGGTAGAAACTCAGAAGGCATTCAGCAAAAGTTTATATAAGGAAGTCTTTGCCAACCCTCACACGATAAAGTTTATTTTACTGTTTTAAGTATTCTTCTTCTTTAACCTTGACTTACTTTCCTTGAATATGTTTTATCTTGCTATTTCTTTCCCAGCTGTGTGACACCAGGAACTGCCCTCTTACTGTGAAGGCAGCATTCAGTCACTGAAACAATAAGGCACAGTTCTTGCATTGTCCTTCCTCTGCAGCACTTAGAGCACAGCCTTGACAGCCTGTGACTGCTCTTCGTTGCCTGTTACAGCACAACAGGTGTGAAAAGGCTCAGTTATGAGAGAGAGTAACCTCGGTTGATCCCTTTTGTTACTGTGTGATGCTCACCATTTAGAGTAAGTGTAAGTGGTCTTAGCGGAGAATTCTTGCACATTACAGTCATGTGTCAGGTGGGCTTCCCTGGTGGCTCGGCAGTAAAGACTCTTCCTGCCAACACAGGAGGTACAGGTTTGATCCCTGGAGAGAGAAGATCCTCTGGAGAAGGAAATGGCAACCCACTCCAGTATTCTTGCCTGGAGAATTCCATGGATAGAGGAGCTTGGGGGACTACAGCTAATGGGGTCACAAAGAGTCCTAGTGAGCAACTAACACTTTCACTTTTCATTTTCATATATGAATGTGTATAACTTAATAGACAGAAATGGGCATAATTTTGTAACTTGGTTTTTCTTTAATACATAACAACTTTATATGTTATTAAGTATTCTTCTAGGTAGGGTCAGTAAACTTTTTCTACAAAGGGCTAGATAATATTTCAGGAATTGCAGGGCATGTGATCTCTGTTGCATCTACTAAGTCTGCCCTCTTGGTAGTGCCAAAAGCATCCACAGACAGTATGTAAACAAATGGAGGTCTTGGTGTTCCAATACACCTTCATTTACAGAAACAAACAGCAGGCTGAATTTGGCCTATAGGCTGCACTTTGCTGACCCTAGTTCTACGTCATCATTTTAATAGCTGCATGGTATTTGTTTATTTAACTATCTCATTATCAGATATTAAATTTGTGCCAATTGTTTGTATGTGTGTGTGTAATAATAAACAGACCGCAATGAATATCTTTGTAGTTAAATATTTGGCTTACATGTATGATTATGTCCTTAAACATTAACTCATATAGTGCTTCTGACATAGCAAATGGTTTATCTACTAAAGTTCAGACTTAAAAATCAAAATGTTGCTGATATACAAGTATTTCTTGGTTTATGTGACCAATTTTTAAAGTTGTACATAAAATTGAACTTTGTAAAAACATTTTAAGATTAAAGTAGGACTCCTTAAAATGTTCTTATAATTACTCCATTACTTCTAAGATTGACTTTTTACTTAGTGTTTTTCTTCATGAAAGAATTTTTAAATTAATTTACTTCATTTTAAAAGGAGAAATTTTAAGAGCATTCAGTGAGTGCCTGATGTTTTATTCATTGAGGACAATAAAAAACATTCACCTCTCTGGTATCTATTAGGCTATTGTTGGAAAGATTTCGCTCTTTCATTGTTTCCATAAGGTACAGAGAGGAAATACTACCTTCTAGGATAAGGTCTTTACTGACTGATATGAGGTTAACCTCCCACTGTTTTTCCTGTGGGTCTTATTTCAGCTTGCCCACGAGAGAGACCAAAAAAACAAACCAAAAACTGTTTAGTCTTTCCTTTGCTTCAGTTCTCTGGTGTTCAGGGGCATGTCCTCAGTTCAACTGACAGGTACAGGTGCCTCCCGAGTTTATTTAGTATGACCAGTAGCTCATTTATTGTGGATTTGCAGTTTTATTGCAATGCCCAAGTATATATTATAGTGCATATAATAGTGCATATAATAATTATATATAGTGCCCAAATATATATTATATTGCAATAAGCAATAACACTTAAACTTAAAGCAGAAGAACTGAAGATTAACACAGATTTTCAATGATGAAGATTACTATTTATCCATTATTTCAGTGCTGTGGAGTCTGTAGTGACATAGTACCATCTCGCATTACTTTCTTAGACTAAAAGTAATTATTTTATCACCATAAAAATGATAGCATTTCTAGAATTTCTGTAACAAATCATTATTAATCATGTTCATTTTCAAAAGGACTAGCTACCTCAGGCAGGAGTTCAAAGAACTCTAGAATCAGTAAATTAGAAAGGTATGGCCATCTAGGAGAGCCTGTAACTCTCAAATTTTGATTAGAGTTACCTAGAGTGCTTGTTAGAACATGTACTGTAGGGTCGTAGCATTTCCAGTGTACTAGGCCTTGGGTGGATTCCCTGAATTTTCATTGCTAATAGTTTCCAGGTGATACTAATAGTATCAGGCACCACACATTTAGAGTCACAAATGCAGAAAAATGATTGTTCCCCTTTGTGGTGGTGGTTATAATTTCAACTTCTGTAACTTCACAATTTCTCTAAACCTTTTCCCCCCCCAAAAGACTTAAAATTTAGCATCTTTTCTATTTGTGAAACATACTTAACCTTGGTCATTTATAAACATTTTCTTCACTCTTTACAAGCTCTCTTTTTTTAAAATCCAGGCTTACCCTTTAACTAAAGATGTATATATAGTCACTTAGTCATGTCCGACTCTTTGCGACCTGATGGACTATAGCCCATCAGGTTCCTCTATCCTTGGAATTCTCCAGGCAAGAACACTAAATATATATATATATGAATTAATTTTAATAACTTTATGACCATTAGTTCATTTATTTTATGATCTACCACTGCAATTTTTGTATCATTTTCACCCACACCAAACTTTTAGAATAGGATATTATGAATATAATCATGTTGAAAGTGTTAAATCTTACCCTTGATAGTTTATCAGGCTGGATAAAATCTGTCTAACTATATGTATTCAAATTAGTTTCCATATTTGATTAGCTTTATTGTCATCATTCCCAGTAATTGCTTAAGATGCCAGTTATTAGATTTCTTTACAAACAAATAAGAGGTGAAATAAGTTTTTAAAGTATGTTACAAAGCAAAACTTAGTTACAGTTGTTGGAATGAAGAATTCAGTTACAGCCAAAAAAATGTTTTAATAGAACAGAATGCAGTCCAAAGCCTGATGGAAAGCCACCAGTTTTATAGTTTTCTTCAAACAACATCTTCATTGTCTTCTGGAAAGATTGTATTTGAAAAAAAGAAATGTCTCGAGTTACTTTTTTTATGAGGAAAGAATTGCTGAGTCTCTTAAATGGTTAATGAGAAGAAGTAATAGTTAAACACTTGGAGCATTGATTTCTGATTTGAATTCTCTAACACAGGCCAGCCCTGAGGGAAGAGGGGAAAAAAGCTTGCTAATTAACATTTGATTACTGATGCCACCTTCTCATTCCCCTTGCACCATCCGGTTTTAAGTGTTTTTGTTCAAGAAGTATTTTTAGGAGGATTTTTAATTTGCGTCATAGTAAAACAGATCAATGTGCAACTGCATCAAGTGTACAGTATATTAAAAAAGAAAAGAAAGAAAAAAGTCCTTAGATATGAAGTACATGTTCAAAACTCAGTCTGGATCAGAAGTGATTGGTTTCCTATTATAAGCCTTTCTGAGCACCAGTGATTGCTAAGAAACTGGAACTAAGCCTGGTCTGTGTGTCTTATTTTAATCACACACAGATACTTATTTGTTTGGTGCAGTTATTATTTAGCAAACTCAACTAGAACATCATTTGATGGTGTGAATTACTTGCAATTCAGATTTTGATACTTTTAACATTTGAATAAGCTTAGGTTCTAATATTTCCAAAGGCCTTCTCTTCTAAGATTGATAAGAGAATGAGATAAATGTATGTAGTTTCAGGGTGCTCTTTTGTAAGGGCTGTAATTTGTCAAGGTATTCTTAATTCAGAAAATCTAGAAACTAAAGTGCTAACAAACCGATAACTGTTCTAAACCCATGGCAATTCAATATTTTGTATCTGTTTCTTTTGGCTATTTTAAACTATTTGATATGTGAAAATTCATAGGCCAGATTTCAAAATTTTTTAAATGCTGAAATAAATTAGTAGAACTTTGCAGTTGTATCACTCCGCTTTTAGTATTCAGGCAACACTTATCCTGTTTGGTTGATGAAATAATTATGTGGGAAACCAGTATGTAAGTAAACCAGTAAGCTTGACTTTTAAATCAGATCTCTTATTATTGAGTCTTTTCTTTAAAAAAAAAAAAAAAAAAACACTAAGAGTTTTTAGTATAAAACTAAGACTTTTCTTTACTCAAGAAAAAAATTCACTTAAAATGTTTATTATATGTCTGGATTTCTTAACTGAAATTATTTGCAGTTTTCCTTTTTGATGGGTTGTATTTATTAACTCTTTACTATTTTTCTTTCATTTTCTAGCCCTAATGGTTTTAAACTTTCCCTCTTTACTTGCGTATCTTAAATATAGTTAGCTCTTCTTTTCCTGTACCTAGGATTAACTCCAGTATTTTCAAAAAAATCAAAGAATTTTAGAGCTTAGAAAGTTAGCAGTGAGCTCATTTTGTTCTCTTCTAATATTGAATAAACTAGGTCTCAGTTTCTACCAGTTTGCACCACAGTAACAGCTGGGTAGAATTGGGACTAGAAATCTAGTTTTCTGTCTCTTATTATGCCACAGTAACTCAAATTTTGTGACTTTTATATAACATTATCAGAATCTTCTTTCACTTGAATAATACCTGAATGAAATTTAAAATTCCTTAAAATATTTTTCAGTAGTGTGTCTAACATATAGTTCACAACATTTTGCTATAAAATATAGCTGACAAAGTTGTCTACCAGTTTTTATATTTTTCAGTTTGAATAGCTGCAAACGGCTCATTTAAGGCTAATCTAAAACCTCAACCTCAAAATCTAGCCTTTAGAAGAGGAACTTTCTAAGAATTATTTTCTAAGAAATTCTGATAAAATTTAACCAAAGTATAAAACTGTTTAAAAATATATGGAACTCAAAGCTTTGTGGGAGATGAATGTCTTATATAATTTTATATTGAACAGGTCATAATAATCTTTTTTCCCAGTGCTGTGTGTATCATGGAAGTTTCCACAGTGAGGAAATATGAAGTTTGAAGTGGAGATCATTGCTTACATTATTTATTATATATAAATAGATGTTTATTAACAGTGAAAAGCACTAATAAGGAAATGAATCAATACTGCTTTAATTCTGTACTGTTTCAGGGTAATCTGATTGAAATATGTTTTTCTTAGTCACAAACAACTGAAGGCGGAGAAATGAAACTGTTCTTTTAGAAAATCTGGAAAATAAGCTGTGGAAAATCTGTTGTCAATCTAGAACCTTTGATCCAAATACAGTGTAGTTTGTAACATAATTTTAATGTTCAGCTGGTAATCAAAGCTTTCATTAAATTTTTTCAGAACTAATTGAAGCATTTACGTAGTTCAGCAGCCTAAAATCTCATAGATTTAGAGCTTAATGCATAACAAGAATTGAAAAGATTATGAAGATTCAGAATGCTCTTGAGCCAAAGCTGATCAAAGAAAGTATGTAAGACAAAAGGGCCCTTAGGAAATGTTACCCTGTGAAGTGCCACTTGTCCTTAACTGGAATTTAACACAAATCTCTAAAGATGAAACTCCATCAGAAGTAGCACAGTAATGGCAGCTGAGCATGCCAGCCACAGCAACTTAGCCTGTGTGTGTGTTCTTTCTACCTCTCTGAAGAGCTCTTAAATCTCTCAAATCAGTCAGTCTCTCAATCTTCCCCCCTCTCGCCCCTCACTTCTCCCCTTGCTTTTAGTCTTTCCTCTCTCCTTCCTCCATTCCTTCATCCTTCTCTCTCTGAGAAAACTGTCCTGCATTTGATTCATGATGACCTTAAATCCATCTGCATCATTTTATAATTAGGTATATTTTTCCCTTCAGCTTTCCTAGAATACTAATTTTTTAAAAGAATAATTTTTACTTTGTATATATTTCTGATTTTTTATTTCCTGCAGGATTGTCACTGAAAATTTAAAGTCATCAATAAAGACAATAGAATTTTTTCATCTCTATTAATAAAACCATCACTCATTTTGTACCTTTGCTGTCTCATCACTTGTCTCTCTTCCATATACTAGTAAAATCTGCCTATGGTTTTAGCACTGATGAACATGAAATTGTTTTTGAAAAACTAATTTGTTTTCAGGTATATTGTTTAGTGATTATGGTTTAACACAAGATTCTTTCGGCTTAATTTCAGAAACACTGTGAACTTAGCTTTTCCGTTGAAACAATCAAACATTAGCCTAATATGCTTTATGTTGTACCCTCTCAGCCAAGTTCTTTCTGCATTAACCAGTTTATTCTATGACAAGTTGCTTAGCAGATGTCATTCTGGGGAGAACAATGAAGCCAAATACTTGTGCAATGGCTAACATTACTCTAACTTTGATCACTTTTGTTCAGCACATCAGTCTGGCGTTGTGCTTTATACCAACATAACACTATAGCCAGAACATGCTTTTCAGGCTTAGAATAGCAAAGGAATGTTATTCATTCAGTGCAGTTACAGATGAGTTAATGAAAGAAGAAAAATACTGTTTATTTCATAATACCGTATTGTTATGTTTTGGAATTAAGATGGAATTTAAAGAATGCCACTCCAGAGTTATTCGTTTATATATTCACTCATAGTATTTGTGTATATTCTCCAGTGCAGAGGTAGCCTTGCCACCTTTCCAACAGATGTAAATATTTGCCCTGCCTTCCCTTTTACCTTCAAGAATAACTGCTGACCCTTGGTGTCTCTAGACAACATAATTAAAACTAACTTTAAGAAAGGAATTTTTTGCCTTGTGGCTTAAAGTTTCCTCATACTCCCATCTTCTGTCCTCTCCCTTTCTTTTATTAATAAACAATAATAATAATACTTCGGCTTTAGGAAACACCTTTCCTCTTAAGAGCACTAATGTTTAAGCATGACAGAATAGTCTTAGCTAGTGCAGGTGGTAAGAGGTTAGTCCAGTTGTATTTGGTTAAATTGTTGGGTTGATAATGACTAACGAAAATTTCCAAACTTGATGTGACTGACCATAAACAAAATACTGCATGGTAGACTGGCCATTGCTAAGAATCTTGGGGGAAAAAGCTGTTTGTTTGAATTGAGTGGGGATCAAGCCATGCCCCCAAGCTCCACAGTTCTCATTTACTAAGTCTTTTTTTCACAGGTGTACATTAGAGATAAAAATAGATTGAGTTCCAGGTTTTGTTTTGTTTCTTTCTTTCCCCAGTGAATATATTTCTCCATTTCACTGGAAGTGTAACTTAGATATGCTTATGTATAACAAACAGTAATGTGATACAGAAATGCTGCAATTGGACCATGTGATACTTCAGGCTTCTGCATTTTAAAAACATGAATGAACACTGCTTCTTTTCCACATGGGAATCATATTATAGAATGTATTATGTGCAACATTTCAAAATTAGTTTCACTGTTACGATATGTTAAGCCTGGAACTTACATGAAGAGTTAGCTAAGATGGATGATCTATTCATTCTTATGATTTGATCATTTATTTGGAAATATGGAATGAAAGAGAATTTTTGTAACCTATTTAGAGAAAAAAGCTAAAAAAGGATATGGTAATTACTGAATAAGAGTTTAACCTTCCAACACTTCATTCTGATAATTACTTGTGTCCTCTCCTTTAAAGTTAAAAAGTATTGGGAATTCCCTGGCGGTCTAGTGGTTAAGACTCCATGCTTTCATTGCTGTGGGTGCAGGTTTGATCCCTGGTGGAGAAGATCCCACAAGCTGTGTGGTATGGCTATAAATAAATAAGTAGTTTCAAAGTATAATATTAAATGTTGAAAGAAATAGTTTTTCAACTTCTGTCTTATTTAAAATAAAAACTAGCAGTACTATATTTTCTTTGGGGGAAGGGCCTAAATAATATATTAATGGATAGCCCTCAGTTAATAAATATTTTCTTAAAATAGTTTCTAATTTGGGGTGATTTCAGAAAAATATATCCTGTACAGCTTTATTATTAAGTTATTGTATCCTTGAAATGTACATAAAACAGTGAAGGAAACTCCAGGTTTTTCCTTTCACCCTGTTGGGTAAGAAACTACTACCCTTTTTTGACTGAAGAAACTTGAAGCCATCCAGGATTATAAAAATAATCAGCAGGGTGAGGTAGGAGAATATGGCTTGAACTGTTATTTCATTTAACCTTCATTGAGAATCTGCTTTTAAATTTGGTTTAGTTTTTTTTAATAAAATTTTTTATGATTTGTGTTTTCCTAGTTTCAAATTCTAACTGTTTTAACTCTAGAATAGAATAGAGGAAACAGTGTATCCCATAAATTGACTAGCAGCTATCATAAGTCATGTGGAAGCCCTATTTTAATTGTTTTCTTCCTTTTTATAGGTAAAGAGAAATGTGTATGACCTCACGAGTATCCCTGTTCGCCATCAGTTATGGGAGGGCTGGCCAACTTCTGCCACAGATGACTCCGTAAGTGATAGTTGAATTGTCAGTTTTATATCCTCCTCTCTCTTTTGCCACTTTCAGCCTAATTGGCAGTGATATTAAGCAGAAATCAAATGCTTTGTATCCATGGAAGTAATTTTTGTAAATCATTTGCATTCACTTGCAGAACTAGTGTCATAAGCCAAATATATCAGCATTCTCTTGATAATGTTATATCAGTATCAGGAACTTTATGCTGCTTGATTTGACTTAAGTTTTTCCTTGATGAAAAAAAAATACAAATATTCAGATATTGCTAATGAAATGTCCCAAACACAATAATTTTTTTCCTAAATTACAGATACTTCAAAATCGATTTAATCATTTTATTTAATTTTATAACTACATTTCCCAGTTAGACCTATACTTTAAAAAGTTAATTTTTATAGTTAATAGCACTCTATTCTTAAACACTCTCATAGTTTCCACTGCCATAAAAAATTGAAAGAAAAGACCTAGTCTGTAATTTTTAATTATTATTACATCTACTCATAATAATTTCCTATTGTAAATTTTGAAACCTTTCCTACCTCTATCTTGTTTCCAGTGATTATTTTCTAAGAGAGTAAATTTTATCATTGAGGAGGCCATTTGGCTACTTTTATCCACAATCTTGATTGTTCTAATCAGTTTTTTTAAGGAAAAAATTAGAATCTTTCAAGAATTTTGAAGTGAGTTATTTTTAAAATAAATATGGCTAAAAAGATGCTAAGATTTTGTAAACATCTTACAATAATAAATATCCAAATAATGATTATGGCTAGGAGTTTAATTATGTTTTCTTATGTTCTAAATATTATATTTGTCAGAATAATATTACATTTTGTCATAATAATAATTACCACTTCTCTCTTAGCACCACCATCATATACTTTAGTCTAAAGGAATTCTTTGCAGAAGACAGTAACATTTTTAAACAATTTGTTTATGTAGATGCCATTTGAGTCTAATTATTCCACAGTCTAAACATTGTGCCTTTGGAAAATGCTTTGTGGATTATGAAACTTCAAAAATAACCAGAAAATAGCAAAACTTGTTTTTTAAGTGAACCCTTCAGAAAAAGATTATTTATATATAGGGACATACACTTATTTATAAACTGTTAATTTTGACATTGACATTATAGTATGTCATTATAATTATTGATGGTTGTCCATAGCTAAGTGGTAAGAATGTGGTTGTTGTTTTTAGTGTTTTTTTCCTGTTAGACTGAGAAATTTGATGGAAAATATGATACATTTATTTTTATAAAATTAAGAAACTAAGTATATAAATGGTAGCTTTTTGTTTACCTGAGAAGATATGAAGAAACCAGAAATGTTCTTAGCATTGCCTAATAATCTGCTACAATTTATTTATTTTTCCTGCTACAATTTATAACATTAATAGAAGAAAATTATTAAGATGGAGCATGTCACTGAGTTTCAGATACCTCACTTATTTAAAGCATTGTAATGAGTATTAGCAATAATACAAATACTCTCTTCATAGTAGACAATAAATGAGAGTCAGTACTGTAACTTAATATTAACATAACTCAGAGTGATCAGGGGCAAGTGTTGACTGGTTTACATAAATGAAATGGTACCTGAGATTTGCTTCAAAATAACCTCTTGTGTTGGAAGAGTGAGTGGGGATATTCATAAATCCAAACTGATCATTGTTGAAGGTAGTTAATGTGTATATTTGATTTTTTTATATTATACTCTCAAGTTTTGTATACATTTGAAAATTTCTGCAAGTTTAAAACAGAAATACTTGTCTGGTTTAAGATAATGAAGTCCAGAAATGTGGGACTTAATAGCGTTGGAAAAGTTAGTTGCTCATGTGCCCCATTTTTATGGATACCAAGCTGAAATGGACTTATCAGAGCAAGTTCCAAGAGTGGTAGGCAAATCAGTGAAATGCAACATATTCCTCTGTAACATAGTACTTAATATATTTTAATTTTATTTATTTATATTATTTTTGGCTATTATTTTTGCATTTCAGTGAAATGCAACATATTCCTCTGTAACATAGTACTTAATATATTTTAATTTAATTTATTTATATTATTTTGGCTATATTATTTTTGGCATAGCCAGTTGC
Organism: Odocoileus virginianus; assembly: GCF_023699985.2. Taxonomy (NCBI): domain Eukaryota; kingdom Metazoa; phylum Chordata; class Mammalia; order Artiodactyla; family Cervidae; genus Odocoileus; species Odocoileus virginianus. The sequence continues at coordinate 76,391,858 of NC_069678.1, forward strand.
TATGCACTGGCTTTTTCTAGTTGTGATGAGCAGGGGCTACTCTCTAGTTGCGGTGCTCCGGCTTCTCACTGTAGAAGCTTCTCTTGTTGCAGAGCATGGCCTCTAAAGTGTGCCGGCTCAGGAGTTGTGGAGCATGGGCTTAGTTGCCTGCCCTGGATCCCCCGCTTTGGTAGGCAGATTTTTACCGCCTTTTACCACTGGACCATTCTTTTCCCGTCTGTGCTTCTACCTGGTACTAGAAATCCCAGTAAAGAGGGAGTCTCCATTAAGAAGCCTGATTCTTTTTGCCTCATTTCTCATATTTGCACCTTGTCCCAGAACCGGTGAAGTGATGCCTGCCTGTACCTCCCCAGAGCATATGTTGCCACATTGGCAAGATGTTGCCTTGATCTGCATGATTTGATACAACAAAGATGTTTAAGGCCAGGCTGCTTTTAATCGGTGTGATAGCAGATCCTCTAGCTCCAGTGCGTGAGTCTTGACAAAAAATGCTTATAATTGTAGTCTTTTAAGGAGATCCTAGCCAAAGAAATGTCATGCAGCCTTTCTTTCATTAGAACTATTAAAAACTCATAAAGCTGGTGCCTGTAATCTATATTGTTGCAGGCGATGGTGTTTTTATACTTATTTAAATCACTCAAGTGGAGGCATCTGCTACAAAATAAGATCGTCCTCACAGCTTAGGGCATGAATTGGGTGCAGCTGAGAAATGTCAGCTGTGTAAACAGCCTGAAATGTGTTACCAACAAAAATATAATTAATTTCTTTCCAAGACAGTGTGCCATAACTGAATATTTAGGATGGTTTAACTTTCAGAGAAAGCACCTGAACATTTTCTTCCCAATGCCAGAGTAGAGGATTGGTTATAAAGGTCATTAAAGGTGAGATTAGTTTATACTTTTCCTGCTCAGTTGCAGAAATTTCTGTTGCTTTGAATATATAATAGTTTTAGAAACAGTGGCTTCTGTGAATTAATGGAAATATCTGAGATCAAGAAATTAATAGTTTGGGATGATGGAAATGTTCTAAAATTAGATTGTGATGATGACTGTATAACTGTGTAAATTTTCTAAAAATCATGGAATTAAACATTTCAAAAAATAAATTTTATGGCATGTAAATTATATCTCAGTAAAGCTATTTTTTAAAGGATACTAGTGAAGAGCTATATTAAAATATTTCTTGGTTTACATTTGTATGTTCCATGAGAAATACTTTGCAGTAATGCAGAAGGTGTTTTCTTCAATGTACTTCTCATTAACCTTTGACTTAACAAACAGGACAAAGAAAGAGACTTCTTATAATTAGATTCTTGTATAATCTTGAGTCTCTTACAAACGTGATAGACTACAGTCTTTTGATATTTCCAATACTACTCAGTGAATTTAACAGTCATTTAAAGCATTGTTGCCCCATCTCTCTTCAGAGTTAAAATATTTTCTTTGCTTATAGTTGTACTCTAATGGGACATGGGATACTGTATGAATTGTCAATAATTCTTTTAGTTCCTTTTTGCGCTCTTTCACCAGGGAAATAGGTATCTAAAGCTTCACCAGTAGGGGAATGTTTTCATGCTGTGACAGTTCAGCTGTGAGAACAAGGAGTTGCAAGTAGGCAAAATCTCATTTTACACTTTAACAGGGACACTCTTGATTTCCAGAGAGTAGAAATGATTTTAACTCTATGAATTATGTCAAGGCACCTGATTATAATGCAGACAATTTGAATAGATGTAGTTTTTAAAATTCCAGGTTTTAGTAATACTTATACAAAGAAAGAAAAATCCTTCATTTTCAATACTTTGTGTTGTGCTCCCCTGCTCTTTTTTCTTTAATAGTAATTATTTGTAGTTTCGTCATTGGCTAGGCAGTGTTAAGTCAGATTTTGAGAAATTAGGAATTCTAGGACCAGAGGTCTTTAAGTATATGTTAGGAGTCAGAAAACTACTTACTAAATATTAAATATTTTAACATTGAAAGTGAGATCATTTATAAACAGAATAAACCTAGTGACTTTTCTGTGAAATAACAATAAAACAAAAGTCACACACATGACTTATTCCTTTTTTATTACTATTCAAAAGAATTTGTGAATGAAGGAATGCCATCTACTTTCATCCTTCTGATGGAGGCTATTTTCTCCTGTAACTTCTTCCTAATGGTTTGTTTTTGGCAGGTGTCAAATTATAAACATTCCCCTTATACCGGATCCCTACCCTCCACTGTATAGCAGCTGCTGTCCCAGTACAGACTCTCCCTATTACCACATACCTACCACACTATCAGCCTTACTTACTTATATTCGATGGCAACCCAGTATGTGCTGACTTATGTACAGATTTTTATGCTGTCATTCACAACCTTCATTCTTTAGTGTGAAACTTCCCTTCTGGGTTTATTTTCCCTTACAAGCCTAGAGAAATTGCTCAATAAATGTTTCTTGAATAAGTACTGAATATGATACCACATATATCTCCACTTAAGCTAAATATTCATTTTGCTGTTCTGATATACTTGGTTCTCTACTCCTGTATTTAATCATATTATTCCTTCTACCCACAATATCTGCAACAATTATTTCTTTTCTTCAAGACCTTTCCTTCCGAAACTTTGCCTGTATCCCATGCTACCATCTCCAACCATCTTAGAAATTAGTTTCTATTTGTTTCTCTATTTAAATTATTTCTATTTTTCCTTATTTTTGTTATTTTCATCTTTCATTCCCTTCCACCTGGCTCCATTACTTATCTGAGTAACTGCAAATAACTTGATTAACCTCTTTGAGTCTCAGTCTCTGTAACCATAAACACAGATAATACTCCTACTAGAGTTTTGTAAAAACTAAGAGCCAGTAGTTACAAATATAGTTACTTTTTTATTTATTTTGAAGATTGAAGTAGTCTGTACTAGATAATGTCTAATACATGGTTAGTTAGTTAAAGCTAGGTCTCTCAGTCGTGTCCGACTCTTTGCGACCCCGTAGACTGTAGCCCACTAGGCTCCTCTGTCCATGGGATTCTCCAGGCAAGAATACTGGAGTGGGTTGCCATTTTCTTCTCCAATACATGGTTAACCTTTGGCTATTACTGTTTTTTTCATCCATATATCTATTCATTCATTTGACATTTGTGAAAAAAACTCTTTTACATCAGTAAACACACTGGACCTTAAAGTTCCAAGGATGAAGTTCTGTTCCTCAGGGTTTGCAAAGTATAATGTGAGACAGATATATAAACAGTGATGATTGAAGTTTATATAAATGCAAAACATAGAATCATAGAAGAGGAAACAACTAATTTCTCTAGCAGATGGTGTCGTGAAAAAATGGCTCCCCAGAATAAGGAACCAAATACCCCTTAAGTTAAATTAAACAAGTCTAAACTACATTTTAATTTGTATCCTGTGTTCCTTGCTTATGTAAATTCTAAAAATTGAGAGTAAGAACTGTCTTCCTCATTTTTGTATGCACTGCAGGATAAAGTGTAGTGGTTTTTTTTTTAATATAGTGTTTTATACATTCACTCATCTGAGTTGTTCAGAGCTCCTCAAGGTTGATATCTGTGACAATAAAGAACTAAATGATGAATTGGTATGATATAGTGACTTTATAAACTGAGAATCAGGCTTATCTTCTTTCTAATAAAAATGATCAAAACTCAGTATTTCTTGGTAAGTAGACTAGCAAATTTAGGTGAGGAGCCACTATATCAAGAGAATTTATATTAGCATGTGTTTAATTGTGTGCGTGCATGTGTATGTGAAAGAAACAAGCAGACCAGTCCAAGTTCATCACATCCCTACATTGCTATCACTTGGATAAGTTGTTTATTGTATGACCTTCATTTTCCTCATCTGCAAAATGAAGATGACGTTAACACCCTTGAAAGTCTATTGTGAAGATTAAATGGATTAACATAATAGTTTGAACTGTATGAAACTGCCATTTTTAAAGGACACGACTAGCCATTCCATATGGTTTTACCTAATATGTATAGCTTATTATATTATATAATGCAGAATTTAGCAGTTCAGCCCAAATTCTACTCTCTGTTTTTCCTGCATCGTAAGCAGATCTTTTACCATCTGAGCCACCAGGGAAGCCCCAAAATTGGTATAAAACATTATATTAGTTTGGATATACGGTGTAACAGTTTGATATTAGTATCCACTACAAAGTGATCACCATAATGTCTTGTTACCATCCATTACCATAAAATTGGCCCCCTTTCACCCATTTCCCCCTCCACCCTCCAAACACCTTTCCCTCAGGTAACCAGAAGACTGTTCTTTGTATCTATGCATTTTGTTTTGTTTGTTCTTCTTTTTTTTTTTTCTTTTTTTAGATTTCACATATAAGTGAAGCGATGTTACTTGTCTTTCTCTATCTGATTTATTTCTCTTAGCATAATACCCTTAAGGTCTATTTCATCTTGTTACGAATGGCCATATCTCCTTCTTTTTTATGGCTGAATAGTATTAGACACACACACACACACACACACACACGCACACACACACCACATCTTCTTTATCTAGTCACCAACTGATGGACAGTTATGTTACTTCCATATTTTGGCTATTGTAAATAATGCCACAATGAACGTAGGGTTGCATATGTCTTTTTTGAATAGTATGTTTGTTTTCATTGGGTAAATACCCAGAAGTGGAAGAGCTGGACCATATGGTAGTTCTGTTTTTAATTTTTTGCAAAACCTCATTCTGTAGTGGCTGTACCAATTTACATTCCACCAATAGTGCACAAGGGTTCCTTTTCTCCATAGCCTTACCAAAACTTGTTATTTTTTGCCTTTTTGATAATCGCCATTGTAACAGGATGTAAAGTGATATCTCCTTGTGGTTTTGAATTGCATTTCCCTGAGGATTAATGTTGTTGAACAGCTTTGTATTTGCCTGTTGGCTATCTGTAGATCTTCTTTAGAAAAATGTCTGTTTGGATCCTCTGCCCTTTTTTTTTTTTTGTCAAATGTTGTTTTTTTGTTTGTCTTTTTTTTTTTGCTGTTGAGTTGTTTGAGTTCTTACTCTTTGATGTTGACTCCTTTTTGGATATGTCATTTGCACATATTTTCTTCCATTCAGTAGATTCCCTTTTCATTTTGTTGATGGTTTCCTTTGTTATGGAGAAACTTTTTAGTTTGATGTAGTCCCACTTTTTATTTTTGCATTTAGAGTCAGATAAAAAAAATTCAACACTGAGATGAATGTAAACAATGTTTTATTGGAGCACAGTCACACCATTTGCTTCTGTATTATATACAGCTGCTTTTACAGTATAACTAGTGGCAGGGATGTTTAATTGCAACAAAGCTACATGGCTCACAAAGCCTAAAATATCTACTGTTTGACCCTTAACAGAAAAAGTTTGCTAATCTGTGGTGTAATGTTTGGCATTGAGTAGCCATTCAACAAACGTTAGCTTCTTTTCCCTTAAATAAGCATCTTCTTTATATCACATATGCATGCAGAATCAGAAGTATTCTTTGAGTAGCTTCAGGGTCATCTTATGCTATTTAGATTACTTTGTTAGCCTGTCCTAGGTCAGACAGATTCAGGCAATCTTTGGACATTTTCACTGGCTTTTTCTTTATTTGACAAGGTCATAGATAATGTTGCTTCTAACAGTGGTGAGACTCAGTGGCTTCAGAAGGTTCACTGCCCTTGTCAACATATAGATTCTTTTACAAATAACACAGGCAAAGACTAAACAGACAGAAAGAACAGGTTTAAAAGCAGTAGAAGAAAGTTTAAGTTTAAAAGGAATAGAAAGTTGTAAAATAGACTATACTCTGAAGAGTGAGAGTGAGAAGTTCAGGAGGGTGGGTGAAGCACTCAAGGGACGTATTTACTTGGTAAATAAGAGGGAGAACACAAAGTGAGACAGCCCTCAACAGGAAATTTACAAACACTAAGATCTGATGTTGTGAATGTTGACTTCATTGTATTAAAATCTCAAACGTGTACAATACTGCTTCTGCCCATGAAGAGGTAACTGCTATGGGAATTGTCTTCTTTCTGTGAACAACTAGAAGACTGGATATATTGTGTGAAACAGCTGTTCTCAGATGTTAGACAGCAGGTAGCTCTGGACTCTGAAGAAGGAAGCAAATGAGCCTTGCCGGGAAGCAGTTCCTGGACCCCGTAACAGGGAGAGAAAGCTAAAACAGAATCTGGTGATTATATTGCAGTTGAAGAGACTGAAATAGAGTTTAGGGAGGTCAAGGCAGCTAGACTTTGCAAGATAAAACTACCAGCAGAGAAACTACTCCAGAAATCTGTATGGTTCTCCTGATTTTTAGCTGAATACCAATCCATGCATGCCATGCATAGAGTGAAATTCCAGGAGACTGGGGAAAGAACTACTGCCTGGAAAAAGAACAATTAACTGGGAGCTGTAAGGCAAACAGTACTTAGAGCCCACACAGTGCTGGGAATAGTTTGAGTTCCACCAGCCATAGTAGAGACACCTCAGTGAATACATGGAGCACCATAGGAGATACTCACAAGAGAATCACACCTTGGTGCAGTGTATAAACAAGGCTTAGCGTGAAGGCTACTCTAGGACTTCCCTTCCACAAGCTTAGAAACAGTTTCCAAAAGGACTAAAAGGATTAATAGGTAAATGCCTCTAAGAACAGAGTCCAGCATCCAGTTAAAAGTTACTGTATATACAAACAAGCAGGAAAATCTAATCCTTAACCAGGAGAGTAATCAGTTAAAAAAAAAATAGACATAGAAGTTACATAATGAAATTGACAGATAGGGACTTTAGCTATTATAAATATTGTGAATAGGCTCAAGGATTTAAAGGAAAACATGAATTTAATGATGAAAGAATAGAATATATAAAGGATAGAGAAATAATATCTGAAATGATAATTTCACCAATGAACTTAGTATCAGATTGCTGTTGTTGTTCAGTCACTAAGTCATGTCTGACTCTGAGACCTCATGGATTCTATCACACCAGGCTTCTCTGTACTCCACTTTCTCCTGGGGTTTGCTCAAATTCATGTCATTGAGTCGATGATGCTATCTAACTATCTCACCCTCTGCTACCTGCTTCTCCTTTTGCCTTCAATCTTCCCAGCATCAGGGTCTTTTCTAATGAATTTGCTCTTTGCATAGGGTGGCCCAAGTATTGGAGCTTCAACTTCAGCATCAGTTTTTCCAATGATTATTCAGGGTTGATTTCCTGTAGGATTGACTGGTTTGACCTCGTTGTTGTCCAAGGGACCCTCAAGAGACTTCTCCGGACCACAATTCAAAAGCATCAATTCTTCAGCGCTCAGCCTTCCTTAATGATTCATCTCACACATCCGTGTATGTCTACTGGAAAAACCATAGCTTTGACTATTTGGACCTGTCAGAAAAGTAATGTCTCTGCTTTTTATACGCTGTCTAGGTTTGTCATAGTTTTCTTTCCAAGAAGTGTCTTTCAATTTAATATCTGTAGTCAGTCACTGTTTACAGTGATTTTGGAAACCAAGAAAATAAAATCTGTCACTGCTTCCACTTTCTCCTCTTCTATTCGCCATGAAGCAATAGGACTTGGTGCCATGACCTTAGCTTTTTTTTTTTTAATGTTGAGCTTCGAGCCAACTTTTTCACTCTCTTCTTTCACCCTCATCAAGAGACTCTTTGCTTTCTGCATTTAGGTTAGGTTAGTATCATCTACATATCTGAGGAGACTGGTAAGGTGATCTGGTACTCCCAACTCTTTAAGAATTGTTGTGATCCACACAGTCAAAGAATTTAGTATAGAGAGAGAAACAGAAGTAGATGTTTTTCAGGAATTCCCTTACTTTCTCCTTGATTTATTCAGTTCAGTTCAGTCGCTCAGTTGTGTCCGACTCTTTGCGACCCCATGAACCGCTGCACGCCAGGCCTCCCTGTCCATCACCAACTCCCGGAGTCCACCCAAACCCATGTCCACTGAGTCAGTGATGCCATGCAGCCATCTCATCCTCTGTCGTCCCCTTCTTCTCCTGCCCTCAGTCTTTCCCAGCATCAGGGTCTTCTCAAATGAGTCAGCTCTTCACATCAGGTGGCCAAAGTATTGGAGTTTCAGCTTCAACATCAGTCCTTCCAATGAACACCCAGGACTGATCTCCTTCAGGATGGACTGGTTGGATCTTCTTGCAGTCCAAGGGACTCTCAAGAGTCTTCTCCAACACCACAGTTCCAAAGCATCAATTCTTCTGTGCTCAGCTTTCTTTATAGTCCAACTCTCACATCCATACATGACCACTGGAAAAACCATAGCCTTGACTAGACAGACTTTTATTGACAGAGTAATATCTCTGCTTTTCAAGAGTAAGGAGAAAATATCTGAAAACATATTTGGCAAAGGTCCTCTATCCTGTTACATAAAAAAGTCTTACAAATAAATAATAACACAAGCCAATTTAGGGGAGTGATAGAGCTTTTTGAAATCTTGATTGTAGTGGTGGTAGTCAGAAGTGCCAAAACTCTTGAACTGTACATTTATAATGGGTGCATTTTATTATAGGTAACTAGATCTCAATTAATTTTAACTAGTGATTTATGATGAACATGTTGATCTAAAACTGTAACTGGTACATGAGAAGGTGAAATGCAGAACCAGTATTCATCTCGCAATCTGCCTGCTCTCTGATGCCAATGTTCTTTCTCTTGTACCATGCTAGTCCTTGTATGTTCCATGTTGCTCAAAATAGTTCCAATTTTGAAATATTCAGTCTAATTTTTCCCCAGAATTGTATTCATGCTGGTTTGAAGTTTTAAAGTTATTCATAAAAGACAATAACAGAGAAACAAACTTTGCCTTTATTTTCCTTTGTTAAGTTGACACTAGCAGTCTTTGAAGATAAGTGAACTTAAAATTTTCACTGTAGCACTTTGGATTATATGCTTGTGTCTTCTTGAATAGTAGCCATATCATTAATGTGGCAGAGAATGAGCAACAGGATTCTATTCATAGTTTGGTACTCATAGTTATTTAATATAGTGGTTGGTGAGTATATTAACAGACATTTATGTAATGATTTTAGTTTACAAAGCATATTTCATATGCATGATCTCATTTGAGCCAAGTAATAGGTTACAAATAATTTTTGATAGAAATAGTGTACAGTGGAATATGTTACTATCTGAGAAATTTTCTTCAGAGTTTCTTCAAACCATATTTTCTTAATAGCTACCTCTTAGAAAGCATGTCTTATTCATTTTTGTGTCTCAAGTGCCTGGCAAAGCCCCTGGCACAAAATAAACATTCAGTAAAGGTTTCTTGTGTTTATGTTAAACTTAACAATGAAAAGTCAAGTGATTGGCGCTAAATTGCAATAAACAACTGCTAGTTTAATTCTCCAATATATATCATTAATTTCTTCGGAGACACCCCTATTCTTTTTCAAGAAAGCAAGCTCTTTTTCTCTGTTAACTGAGAAAGAAGTTGTTGGAACTCTTGTACTTGACCCTATTCTATTACTGAGAAATGGAAGGTTGTTTATAATACATATGTGCAGTACTTAATCTCTGGCATTTGTGTTTTGAAGTTAACATGCTGTCTGTTACATTTGAACAGCTGTAACATATGTGATAAGATTTCTTAATAAGTCTTTTTCTTGAGCAATAGAAATACGAATATGAAGGGCAGTATTCCCAGCTTGTTAAGTTGGACTTTAGATCCTTGGGTTTAGATGTAATCAATTGTCCATAATTCTCTGTTTGAGAAAGATCGTAAAGAGAGCATTACAGCCTGTTTTGGCTAACACAGATTCCATGGCATTTTTTGATGTGCAATTAAAAGGATGTTTGCAACTGTGTCTAATTGGCTAAATTCTTACAAATTTTGTAGCCCGAAGAGAAGGCTTAAAATGAAAATTTATGCATGTTAAAGTAGCCATTTGAGCTCCAGGTGCCTTGATCAACAGTCGAATCAATTGCTGCCCCCACATCATGACTTTGTTTGATATTCTACATGTAGAATATATAAGGGTGTTTTTGATAAACAGCCACAAGAGATTGCTGGTACTGATTGTTCCCACAGCCAAAGAAAGTCTTTTTGTTCTTTTATTGTATGTTTGTTGACAGTTGTGATCAACACGGAATGAACTGCTTTACAGTTTATTACTTTCAAAGTACAAATTTGAATGCTGTGGATTCAGATGTATAAAAGAGATAAAATTACAGACAGCTTTGAGTGGCAGTTACATATCAAACCTCACGGGGGTTTGACAGGCAACGAATATCGTTATTAGACGCTTTTTCCATAATTGCTGACATTTATCCAGTGTTTCACAGTATTTGCTAATGTATTAATGCAGTCAATCTCTGAGAGGCTGCACATGCCTTTTTAGCCCTGGCTTTTATGGGATTCTGAAATTCATAGACCCACAGATACTTATTCCCTGCTGGTTGCCGTAGTGACAGAGCTCAGAGATAAGCCAAGACAGAGCCCTTTTGTGATTGCTTTTCAGGTGACATTCAGCGGCAGCTTGAGTAGAGTGTCCTTTTATAGTTCCTGTAATTCAGAAAATGATAACAGCTTTTTGCTGCTTAGAAGAGAAGTCTGTGGACTGCTCCCGGTGGGATTTCAGTTTGCTGTGCCACTTCATACCAACACCAGCCTGATAGAGTTCTTATTATTGTGGAGATTTCAAAGTGCAAGGGGAGTGAATTAATTATAACAGGTTAGAAAATACAGGACTGATACTACAAATAAAACTTTAAAGTGCTAATTCATGTTTCACAACCATATGTAACAAATTAATTTGGACATTTTCAGCTATTAGGGATGATGTAGTTAGGCACTTGCTAAGTAAATGCATCTGACTTAAATTACTTGATGAACCATGCTACATCTCGAAGCTGTTACATCTCAGCGTTTAAAAGTTGTCTTTCATTTCTATATATCATTTTCCCATTTGAAACCATTGCTTTCACATTTTGTAGTTTAGAGGCAGGTAGGTTTATTAGGACACATTCTTAGGATTATAATTATACTTTCTTTTCAGCATTCTCAGTGTAATAATTAAAAATCAATGTTTTATAAATAACATATCATGGTATAAGCTATTCAGAAGCTTATACAGAAGAAAACACTATGATGATGAAACATGGTGGGTTGAAGGGAGGGTACATTTCAAGAAATAACTGGAGAAAACGGAATCTTACCTGGAACAACACAGAGGTCTTAAGAAGCCATCCCCCATCCTCCCAGACTCTTAAAGCTAGGAGAGTTAATATTTGTTATTCTGCAAGAAAGAGAACTCTGGAAACACTGGGTAAGTAAAGGATACTTTGACACCTGGACTGTATGGTTGATACTATTTAAAAGAGGCCAATAAACAACACCAAAAAGAAGAGGAACATTAACCTAAATTAAACTATGCAAATCTGAAAGGAGGTATGAAACACTTAAATGTCTACTCCTAAAATTGAAATGTAATTTGCGGCTAAATAGGGAGCAAGTAGAACTAGCCAAATAGAGATGTTAACTTGAGAATACGAAGACATGAAAAACAATAGATGTGTTCCTCAGTTTCAGAATTGCTGGTGAACCATGCTAGATGAACCGGCAAATAGACAGCACATGAATGAGGGCTCAGAAGAGAATTTGGCCTAAAAAATCTTAGATTAGTTGTACAGTTGAAAAGCTGGCGTTCTACTTTGTGTTACTTTCTGACCTTTTAGGCTCATTTTGAGCAGATATAAACTCACTCATAAAATTCAAATATTTGTCAGACAAAAAGGGTAACCTTCAGACTAGTGACAAATAAATATGACATTTTCAAATGATATTTAGTAGACTTTTATTAACACTGTGTTACCCTGTGATGTTCATTGCATTCCTTCTTATGGTTTAACTTGATCTTCAGTTATCTGTTTAGCTATGTTAAAAGGAAAAGAAAAGAGAAATTTTTAAGAGTTGTATTATTATGTCATGTGCTTTTTGGTGCTGTGGTTATCCACTTAAGAGTCTCTCTCAAAACTTAGTCATCCACTGAAATGGTCTTTAAGACCATATCATTCCCACAGTGTTTTAGAATTGATAAATATCAGCTTATAATTGTTACTTTAAAAAAACACAAAACAAGCAAACAAACAAACCAAAGGAATGAAACCTACAGAATAGAGGAAAAGGGCATGTTGGCTCTCAAAAAGTATGCTGACTGCGTGTTAAAAAGTGGTTATTATATTAAGGAGATTGGTTCTTCTTACTAACATAACACCCTGTCCCCTGAATTCAGAATCTCAAAAATTTCATCATAGTTTTTGTCTTTGATGTTTATCTGTTTTCAGGTAACTGTAAAGTCAAAAATAATTCAGTGAAAAGTAGCCATTGCAGTATGACATCACAAATTTTATCGTGCACTAAAATAACTTCCAAAAATTGCAGTTTTTTTATTTTAAGATGCAGTATTACATACTTTTGTGACTTGACTATAGGAAGTAAAATAAAAAGTCTAGATGAAATTTAACCATTTCTCTTTATTTCTATAAATATTTTGTTGTTAATAATAATAACAGGAATAGTATCTATTTATCCTGCTTTTGTCTATGTACTTTTCTGGACCTTTGTATGTTTTTATCTCTAGTCTTTGTATTAATCAGTTCTGAAAGGTAGATGTTATTATCTCACATTTGCACATGAAGGAGCTCAAGCTTAGAGTGGCTTAGTGTCCAGCAACGCACAGAGAAGTGGTGGGAAGGGAATACTGTCCCAAGTTTTACTCTAAAGGCTATCTCTTTGCACTGTACCATAGGGATTTCCTTGTGGACCTTAAACCCCAGTTACTTATTTTTCCTTCCCCAGCATAATTCTTCAGTTTTACCTATTAGGAACTTTTAGATATTTTCCTTACTCTATCTTAGCCCCATAAGATTTGTTCCATTGCCTTAGGCTCATCTTAGACGTATGTCTCTGTGAATAACAGTAAAGAGTACTTAAAAATACTTACTATATACAAAGTATATATATTACCTTAGCAATATACAATTAATAATATGACTCAATCTGCCTAACAACCCCATGAAGTAAAGGTTATTATTTGTTCATTTTACACATGAATGATCTGAGGCATATTCCTATGACCTTATAATCAGTAGCAATGGTATTTGAACTCAGGTACAACAGAGTTCATGGTCTTACTCTATGCCTCTCGTAATAGCAGAGGAAGATCAGTGACAGGACATATGTGAAAACCTATCCATCATCTTTGTTCTTCACCATGCTGTAATGTTCACTGTGGAGCAACTCAAGGATAAACTCACCACGTTCACTGTGGCCATAATTCCACTTTTATGAAATGTGAAATGGAAACTGGATCCTTCTATAATTTACAATGCAGCGTAACCATAGTATGCACCAAGTCTGCCTATTCTCTTCATTTTTCTTTTTGTGTCACTGGTCTAGAGACAGTTGTTTAATTACTAATAACCCTTTAACTTCCAAGAAGGAGAAAGTATCATCATTCCATTTTTTTCATCTGTAAAGCAATATTGGTTGATGGTTTACAAATTGATCATCAGACTCCAGAAATGTTATTAAATTTATCCTCTTTTTAAACGTGGAAGATACTGTGGCTAGTTATTTAAAAATTTGTCTAAGGCCACAGAAATAGGATTAAAACTTGGAAACTCCTTTACACTGAAGATTAGACTATTGCCTCTAGCCCCAGCCCACACTTCCAATCAGATAACTATGTGTAGAAAAAGAATACTGAACTTGGGGAACAGAAAATCTTGTTTCTAGTCCAAGCTGAGTAAGACTATTCCTCTACCTGCGCTCTGTGCCCCACTCCCTTTTGTATTTTCTGCACTGTTAATAATTATCAATTACTGTGATCAATAATCTCTACTTTAATATTTTTTTACTAATCCATAGTAGATATTCTGTCCATATTTAAACATGAAAAGCCTCGTGCCTTGAAAGAAACACATATGTACACGCAGTAAATACAAAGACAAAAATCCTCTCTTGAGTTTAGCTGTTACTTTCTCTCTTCTTTGCAGTCAAAATTTTAAATGAATTATCTGTACTTAATATCTTTAATTTTTTCTCTTCCAGTAATTCCTCAATTCATGCCACTTTGGCCCTCAGTCCATTTCTCCACCAGAATAGTTTTTCTTCAGTTACCAGTGACTGCTATCTCATTGTTTTTGGCCTCTTAGCACCATTTTAAAACACAAAAAACCACTTTTTTATTGAAATACATTTATTCATAAAAGGGTAGAAATCATAAATGTACAGCTTGATAAATCCTCATAAAGAAAATACCTTTAGGTAACCAGGATCCAGACCAAGAAAAAGAACATTTCTAGCATCTAAAAACTCCTTCATGTCTCTTTTATCTAGGAGATAAGACCATAGATTAGTTTTGTCTTGTTTTATGTAAATGGAGCCTTATAGTATATATTCTTTGTCTAGCTTTTTCTTCTTTCCTTTCTTCCTCTCTCCATCTTTCCTTCCTTCCTTTTTTTCTCAACCTTATGTTTATCAGATTGATTCATACTCTTATATGTAGTTATAGTTCAGTCATTCTCATTGCTTTATAGTATTCCATCATGTGGATATACCATGTTATTCATTTCATCTATTGTTGATGGGGTCTTTGGGTAGTTTCTACTGCTGGGCTATTTTAAAGAGATTTCAGCAGGGTTTGACCCTGTTGAAAACTCCTTCCTGAAGTGCTCTTCCCTTGGCTCCCAGGAAATGACACTGTCCTGGTTTTTCCCCTTCCCTCATGATGCTCCTTCCTTTTCTATCTCCTTTGGAAGCTCATCCTTCTCTGCTTGCATGCGTGCTCAGTCACTCAGTTGTGTCCGACTCTGTGCAACCCTCTGGACTGTAGCTCATCAGGCTTCTGTCTTTGGGATTCCCCGGGCAAGAATAATGGAGCAAGTTGCCGTTTCCTTCTCCAGAGCACCTTCCTGACCCAGGGATCAAATCTGCGTCTCCTGCATTGGTGGGCAAATTCTTACCACTGAGTCATCTGGGGAGCCATCATCATTCTCTACCCAGTCACTAAATATTGGAGTTCCATAGGGCTCAGCCCCATGCAATCATTTTGTCCTACTTTGTGTGTTCTTCCTTGACATTCTTATCACAGCTATAGTTTAAATTATCACCCATGTGATGGCAATTAACAAATATATTTCTGGCCCAGTCATCCCACGTCAGATCCGGAAGAGCCTTATCATCTCCACTTAAAGGTCCCAAAGGACTTCAAGTTCAACATATCCAAAGATCCAGTAATATTTTGAAGATAAACTAGTGCAACAAGTAGTGGAAGAGAACCTGCTAGTGTATAAAATAGGAAGTAAAGGCCTGCGTTTAGGCGTTCTGTTTGATTGCCTCATCGAGTGATAATAATAAGTGTTGGGACTAGTGTTGAATCCATGTTCTTCCCTGGCCATACCTTGTTTTTTCCTAAAGTTCCCCAATTCCATGAATGGCACCTCCACCCACCAGCTCTGCAAGCCAAATAGGAGCTACTCTCCGTAGCTTTCCCATGTTGACCATATCCAAATTGTCAAGTTCTGTCAATATTAGCTCATATATCTCTCATTCATTCTCTGCTATCCATTTCCACTGTCATCACCCTAATATAAGGTACCAACTTTTTGAATCTGAACTGTTGCAACAATCTCCAATCTGGGTTCCCATAACCGCTGTCACTTCCCTTCAAACTACTCCTCATACTGAATCAGGATAATCCTTAAAATATATATATATATATATATATATATATTTTATATATTTATTGAGTAAATATATTTACTCAAGCAATGTCCGTGTTAAAATTTTCCCTTATAAGCACCAAGATCCTTAACATAACTCACTAGGTACTGTATAGTCTGATTCCTGCTTGCTTCTTTAGTGTTTGTCTATATTACACTGCCTTTTCTTCCCTAGCTACACTGGTCTTCTATCAATTCTTCTAATTACCATTATTGGATCTTTGCAATGCTATTGTCTCTACCTGGAACAGTCATCTTCCCTTCAGTCTCTTTTGTATATTTCTTACTCATTCTTCAAACTCAGTCACTTCTCCATGGAAGCTGCTTTTTCATTCCTTTTTCCCATGTTTGTGATTTTACATTTCATTTACGTGATTATCTACCACATACGTTTTAAGTTTCATAGGGAAAATATCTTATTTTTGTTCAGCTTTATATAACTAATACCTTCTGATAGAAGGTGCTCAGTAAATATTGGTTGAATGAATAAACCTTTGTGAGCCTCAGTTTCCAATTCTTAGCAGCTATTCAGAGTTGTTGTAGGGTTCAAATAAGATAATATATGTGGAAACACACCCTAAAATACAACGCTCTAAAGAAATGTAAGGAATTGATGTTATTATGCCCAAGCAGATAGATTCTTGCTACTCAAGATTCAAATGTTAAATCTTGCTATGATATAGGATTATGCAAATAAATGGCAGAAATTATTGTGGTTTCAGTTCTCATTCTTTTGGTTTATTGATCTGTCTCCATGGTCGTTCTATCATTCCTGCCATAGTTCAGACTCTCATCATTTTCTCCTGCTTTCCCTGTTCCAGATCTTCCTTTCTTGCTTCCCTTAGTCCTTTCTCCCTTCTTCAGTTAGTTATCTTTATTAAATGCATTTGCATCATGTTATTCCCTTGCTTCATATCACTGTATGGTTTTCCATTGCTTATAGGATAATGTCTAAGGTCCTTAATGGAGCATATATGACTCTCCGTGATCTGACCTATGCCTTCCCTTCTACTTGTCTCCCTCACCATTTTTTACTTTGCTTGCTCTCCAACAATACTAGACTACTTATTTATTAGATGTGTTACCTTCTTTCTTGCCATTGCTTATATCACATTCCTTCTTAGGTGCTTGTACAGCTCTTGGTCTATTCCTTAATCATATCATCCTTTTAAGATTCAGCTGGTACTCCTTTGTGACATTTTCTCTTAAGTTCTCAGGCAAACTAGTAATTTCTTCCCAAAGCACCTATTAAGGGACTTACCATATTGGGAAAATAGGTTATTTACACTTCTTATGTACAAGTACACTTGACTGCTTGTTTTGAACCCTTCAAGGGCAGGGATGCTATTCTTTTTAAACTCTATCCATAGACATATAACGGTTACTTTATTTATAGGGTGATTGGAGAACAATGACCAAGACAAATAAGGAATGGTCAGATTTTAAAGTATGGGAACATATGTAGGGCCTAATTCATGTTGCATAGGGGATTTCATCTACTGTTGTTGTGAAGACTGAGGTCAGCTGCAGGATGCTAGTGCTGTGTACGAGGGGTAGTTATAGTGCATTGAACTTTAGTTAGAGTTCTTACTGCGTCATCAAGATCAGCTTAACAGTCGTATGCTTTTGTTGTACATATGCTTACCGTATGGCACTTGAGTTTTACTTTGAGGGCTTATAAAGTAACCAGGTGAGCACATACCAAAAGTTACAGATATGATAATGCTCATGTTTTAGTGTGTGTGTGTGTGTGTGTGTGTGTGTGTGTGTGTGTGTGTACATGTGTGCACGCTCAGACATATACGACTCTTTGTGACCCCATGGACTGTAGCCTGCCAAGCTCCTCTGTCCTTGGGATTTTCTAGACAAGAATACTGGAGTGGGTTGCCATTTCCTCCTCCAGGATATCTTCCCGACCCAGGGATCAAACCCACATCTCCTACGTTGGCAAGCGGATTCTTTACCACTGAGCCACCTGAGAAGCCACATGTTATATAGTACATAGGATGAACCTAGTAAATGTTGAGAAATAAAATCAATCATCTATTTTTGTTCTGGTTTTTAAAGTCATTTCACATGAACTGACTTATTTTTCTTTCATATTTTTTTAATCAGGCATAGTCTAAATGAATGAATGTAAATCTAGCAAAGTCTCCAGGTGCAACAATTTACTTGATATAGGCTGGTTCAAGCTTGGTGCATCTATTGAGTTAGTTGATACTTAAAACACTGAAAAGATGAAACTCAACACATGTAAGGTTCAGCACAGTTGGGAGATGGTAAGAGGAGCAGGGTCATGGTGTAGGAGAAGATAATATTAAAAGGGCAAATTTGGAAAAGTCAGCAGTGGCCACAGGACTGGAAAGGTCAGTTTTCATTCCAATCCCAAAGAAAGGCAATGCCAAAGAATGCTCAAACTACTGCACAATTGTGCTCATCTCACACACTAGTAAAGTAATACTCAAAATTCTCCAAGCCAGGCTTCAACAGTATGTGAACTGTGAACTCCCAGATGTTCAAGCTGGTTTTAGAAAAGGCAGAGGAACCAGAGATCAAGTTGCCAACATCCATTGGATCATCGAAAAAGCAAGAGGGTTCCAGAAAAACATCTATTTCTGCTTTATTGACTACACCAAAGCCGTTGACTGTGTGGATCACAAAAAACTGGAAAATTCTGAAAGAGATGGAAATACCAGACCATCTGACCTGCCCCTTGAGAAATCTGTATGCAGGTCAGGAAGCAATGGTTAGAACTAGATATGGAACAACAGACTGATTCCAAATTGGGTAAGGAATATACCAAGGCTGTATATTGTCACTCTGTTTATTTAACCTGTATGCAGAGTACATCATGAGACATGCTGGGCTGGATGAAGCACAAGCTGGAGTCAAGATTGCTGGGAGAAATATCAATAACCTTGGATATGCAGAAAGTGGCATCCATAAGGATATGCCACCCTTATGGCAGAAAGTGAAGAAGAACTAAAGAGCCTTTTGATGAAAGTGAAAGAGGAGAGTGAAAAAGTTGACTTGAAGTTCAACATTCAGAAAACTAAAATCATGGCATGTGGTCCCATTACTTCATGGGAAATAGATGGGGAAACAATGGAAACAGTGACAGACTTTACTTTTGGGGGCTCCAAAATCACTGCAGATGGTGATTGCAGCCATGAAATTAAAAGACACTCCTTGGAAGAAGAGTTACGACCAACCTAGACAGCATATTAAAAAGCAGAGACATTACTTTGCTGACAAAGGTCCTTCTAGTCAAGGCTATGGTTTTTCCAGTAGTTATGTATGGATGTGAAATTGAAAGACTGTTGCTCCTTGGAAGAAAAGCTATGAAAGCAAAGACATTACTTTGCCAACAAAGGTCCGTCTAGTCAAAGCTATGGTTTTTCCAGTAGTCATGAAGGGATGTGAGAGTTGGACTATAAAGCCGAGTGCCAGAGAATTGATGCTTTTGAACTGTGGTGTTGGAGAAGGCTCTTGAGATTCCCTTGGACTGCAAGGAGATCCAGCCATTCCATCCTAAAGGAAATCAGTCCTGAATATTCGTTGGAAGGACTGATGTTGAAGCTGAAACTCCAATACTTTGACCACCTGATGCGAAGAGCTGACCCATTTGAAAAGACCTTCATGCTGGGAAAGATTGAAGGTGGGAGGAGAAGGGGACGACAGAGGATGAGATGGTTGGGTGGTATCACCAACTCAATGGACATGAGTTTGAGTAAACTCCGGGAGTTGGTGATGGACAGGGAGGCCTGGCATGCTGCAGTCCATGGGGTTACAAAGAGTTGGACACAACTGAGCGACTGAACTGAACTGAACTGAAGGTATGGAGATGAGGGTACAGTACGGAGTTACCAAGTCTAAGATGATGAAGGAGAGATCCAGATCCTAGAAGGGGATTTAGGGGACAGGGATAGACTGTAGAAGTTCTAGGCTACCTCCTAGTTGTGCCCAAATGTGACTAACACTGCTCCCATATAGACACAGCTGTACAGTCAAAGGTTCCCCAGGAGAACCAGATTCCCCTCCCCTCATGGTATCTCTGAGGACATTCAACTCTAGAAAGGGAATCATTCATTGCCACTTGTTCTTAGCTTCCTGTTTGTGTCCAAAATGGCAGCCTGCTGGTTATTAAGCTCCAAGGAGCCAACCTTGATGAATGCCTCCTGAGTTAGCAAAGCAGGAGGAGGCTTACATTATCCTGCTTTCCTAGCAGACTTCACCTAACACTGGCTTCAGCATGGTATTATTTTCTCCCAGGCCATAACTGGGTAAAAGTTTTAGTGTTAGGAAATTAGATAACTAAGTTTGGGTAGTGTGATTTTGATCTTGTCAGATAGTTTTGAATGTCATTTTTGCTGGGGAAGAGTTTATATGACATCATTTATGAGGCTCTTGGATTAAGTGGTGGTGGAATGTGTATCTTGAATGACAAAGAAAGGAAAAAGTGGCACATTGAAGCTCACAGAGCCATGTCATAGTCTTTCCTCTGTAACTTGCCATCTTACTGACTTAGGAAAAGTCATGCAAGTCTTCTGAATGTTGATTTTCTGAGCAGAAAAATTAGATATATTAGAAAATATGTATGTGATCAGGTATAATAGATCTTAAAGTAGCTTTAGACATATCTACTAATTTTCCAAAGCCTGTATTTCTTCATCTGTCATGTGTCAATATTAGCAGCTTTAGGATTAAATGTGTTAATGAATATGGATTGCTTGGCTGAATAAAAGTCAGTTTCTTTCATATGAGTGAACAAATACAGATTCTAGAATCAGAGCATCTCTAATTAAAATTAAATCTCAACCCCATCAGGAGTATATAGTCCCTCCTGACTTCTATTTCCTGAAACTGGAAAGGGCTCTACCTCATAGAGCCCTTGTATTAATGGGAAGTGGGAAGATGAATTTAAAGTGCCTGGTGCATAGTAGATGCTCAATAAATATTGGAATCCTCTACCTTCCCATCATCTTCCCTACCCCCAACTCCAAGGTGTCCCCAACTCTAAAATTCTCTAATTCTAGGCAATTCTATACATAAGTCTTCAATAAATGAAATAGATCAACTGAAAGTAGGTAAATTTCAAATAATAAATGACTCCCGAGTGACAACTGTGTTAATGTTCTTTTAAAAATAAGACTTTCCTAAATTCTTTAATCATTTCTTGCTTTCATTTTGCTAACGTTATTACTGTATGTTGATATGTTGATCAAACTAATTTTGTATAAAATGAACTATTCCTAGTCTGGAGAAAAATCTTTACTGTTTAGTTTTGTTATACTCACATTAAAGTTTATTTATTAATACATTTATTTGTTTAAAGTAAATAATTTTTTATTTATTTAAAGTTTATTTACTTATTTTTAACTGTAGTACTTTTCAGCAAATTTACTTAGCTTAAAGTGAAGTTTCTGATCGCTCAGATGGTAGGGAATCTCCCTGCAGTGCAGAAGACCCAGGCTCAGTCCCTGGGTAGGGAAGATCCCCTGGAGAAGGGAATGGCGACCCACTCCAGTATTCTTGCCTGGAGAATTCCATGGACGGAGGAGCCTGGCAGGCTATAGTCAATGGGATCACAAAGAGTTGGCCATGATTGAGTGACTAACACTTTCGCTTTCTTTTCACAGGTAGTTATTTGAAAAATAAGACTTAGTATCCTACAGTGATTACTGCCTGTTTGGAGAATTAACACTTCAGCACAGTTTCATTTTACAGTAATTTTTTTGGCATTGCTATAAGTAACTGCTGCAGGTATGAATCTGCCCACAGAAGACGTGCTTGACTCAGGGAAGGAACACTATCATGTTTCACATATTTTTTTAAACATTATTGAATTTGAGGATTTTCCTATTTTTTAATACAAAATATTATTCTTGGTGTGTGTGTGTGAGTGTGTGAGCTTGTGTGTGTACATAGAAGAACCAATGACCAGTAAGAAACATAAACACATGTATAAGAGAGGGATGACTTACTGGTTCTTGTATTTATCTAGTGCAAGTCTTAAAAAATATAATAGTAACATAATTATGGTATATTATTATTTTTATATGAGACATTTAAAATGTATTATAGCATTTTGGCTTATAGTATGCATTACTGAGTAGTTTCTACACCTGAAAACGTTTTTATTAGCTGTATTATGTATCCTCATAAGTTTGAGTGTTACCATGTTTACAGAGTAGAGCTTAAGTGACATTTGAATTACTCTACTTTCCATGTAGTACATAGAATGTAATACTTTAGAATGGAAAGATAATTATGCAGAAATGTTAAATATGAAGTGAAACTAATGTGTCTTTATATATTTTTTTTAATTTTTCATTTATTTTTATTAGTTGGAGGCTAATTACTTTACAATATTGTAGTGGGTTTTGTCATACATTGACATGAATCAGCCATGGAGTTACATGTATTCCCCATCCCGATCCCCCCTCCCACCTCCCTCTCCACCCGATTCCTCTGGGTCTTCCCAGTGCCCCAGGCCCGAGCACTTGTCTCATGCATCCAACCTGGGCTGATGATCTGTTTCACCATAGATAATATACATGTTTTGATGCTGTTCTCTCAAAACACCCCACCCTCGCCTTCTCCCACAGAGTCCAAAAGTCTGTTCTGTACATCTGAGTCTCTTTTTCTGTTTTGCATGTAGGGTTATCATTACCATCTTTCTAAATTCCATATATTTGCCTTAGTATACTGTATTGGTCTTTATCTTTCTGGCTTACTTCACTCTGTATAATGGGCTCCAGTTTCATCCATCTCATTAGAACTGATTCAAATGAATTCTTTTTAATGGCTGAATAATATTCCATGGTGTATATGTACCACAGCTTCCTTATCCGTTCGTCTGCTGATGGGCATCTAGGTTGCTTCCATGTCCTGGCTATGATAAACAGTGCTGCGATGAACATTGGGGTGCATGTGTCTCTTTCAGATCTGGTTTCCTCGGTGTGTATTCCCAGAAGTGGGATTGCTGGGTCATATGGAAGTTCTATTTCCAGTTTTTTAAGAAATCTCCACACTGTTCTCCATAGTGGCTGTACTAGTTTGCATTCCCACCAACAGTGTAAGAGGGTTCCCTTTTCTCCACACCCTCACCAGCATTTATTGCTTGTAGACTTTTGGATAACAGCCATCCTGACTAGCGTGTAATGGTACCTCATTGTGGTTTTGATTTGCATTTCTCTGATAATGAGTGATGTTGAGCATCTTTTCATGTGTTTGTTAGCCATCTGTATGTCTTCTTTGGAGAAATGTCTGTTTAGTTCTTTGGCCCATTTTTTGATTGGGTCATTTATTTTTCTGGAATTGAGCTGCAGGAGTTGCTTGTATATTTTTGAGATTAATCCTTTGTCTGTTGCTTCGTTTGTTATTATTTTCTCCCAATCTGAGGGCTGTCTTTTCACCTTGCTTATAGTTTCCTTTGTTGTGCAAAAGCTTTTAAGTTTCATTAGGTCCCATTTGTTTATTTTTGCTTTTATTTCTGAAATTCTGGGATGTGGGTCATAGAGGATCCTGCTGTGATTTATGTCAGAGAGTGTTTTGCCTATGTTCTCCTCTAGGAGTTTTATAGTTTCTGGTCTTACATTTAGATCTTTAATCCATTTTGAGTTTGTTTTTGTGTATGGTGTTAGAAAGTGTTCTAGTTTCATTCTTTTACAAGTGGTTGACCAGTTTTCCCAGTACCACTTGTTAAAGAGGTTGTCTTTTTTCCATTGTATATCCTTGCCTCCTTTGTCAAAGATAAGGTGTCTATAGGTTCGTGGATTTATCTCTGGGCTTTCGATTCTGTTCCATTGATCTATATTTCTGTCTTTGTGCCAGTACCATACTGTCTTGATGGCTGTGGCTTTGTAGTAGAGCCTGAAGTCAGGCAGGTTGATTCCTCCAGTTCTCTTCTTCTTTCTCAAGATTACTTTGGCTATTTAATGTGCCTTTATATTAAAAAAATGAAAATGTCTAAATTCAAATTATATTGATGTTGAATTTAAGTGGTCTGTATTTTACTTATTTTGACTAGTTGTTTCAAGTTATCAGTGACTACTGAATTAAATTTAACCTATTTTATGTCAGAATCCTTTTGAGCCTTATACTTTTCACTCAAACCCAGAGATCACTAAAACAGTACTCTGGTGATAGTTTTAGCATTTCTCATCTCACTTTGAAATAGTTTCCAGGCACAGCCCCTCCCCAGGTAGATATAAATTTTTCTCCAGAAAATTACAAGTATCTTTTTGTGTTTTATTTAGGCTGAAAGTGAAAGTGTTAATCACTCAGTCCTAACCCTAACCCTAATCCCTGGGTCAGAAAGACCCCCTGGAGTAGGAAATGGCAACCCATTCCAGCATTCTTGCCTGGAAGTTTCCATGGACAGAGGAGTCTGGACTGCTAAAGTCCATGGGATCACAAAGAGTCGGACACAACTGAGCACACATGCCATGCCAGACATTTATTACATGGCTGGCCTATCAAAGCAACTTACTAAGCCCAATGGGGACTGAAAATGAGACCACTGATTTTTCTTCAAGGACTTTAGGATCTAAACATAGACACAAGCAGAGTTAAAAGGACCACAGACTAAGAATTCTAGAAGTTTACAATAAGGGTATAGGAGTTGAGCAAAAGGAGAAAAATCACTTGGCTGGGATGGGCCAGGTATGCATTAACGAGCGAGGGGACATTCTTTCTAGTTTCTAGATAGCACCCATTTATAGTGCTGTGTCTAACTTTGTGTAGTTAATTCAGGCTATTTTTCCAAGGAGGAAGAGCCGTGACAAGATGCCCAGGAGCATTATGTCCATGTGCTGAGACCAAAGCTGTTAGCATAACTGCCCAAGTTTGCCAAGGAATTAGATGCTGCTGGAAAAATATCCAGAGTTACTATGTTTGCTATCCAAAGAGTTCCACAGTGTTGTGGAGTAAATGGCATCCCACTGTTGACTAGATATGTGCCAAATGGCTGGTTAGTACTCTCTATGCATACAAAACAGACTTGAGATGTATCCTTGTATATTTAAAGCTTCTGTGGTTATGATGAGCTGAAGTCACCACTGATTAATACAGTAGCTCTCTAAAATAATGAGGTTTTTCTACTAATGGTACCTCTTCATCAAACTTAAATGAGGAGACAGCTTGAGGTAAAAAGCACCTTTCTAACCAAAGATTTTGTCTTTATTGCCTGTGAATATGTTCTGATTATAGAATAAGGCAAAGAACTTGTTTTGATAAGATCTTGGATCCTTATGATGAATATTTCCTATGTTGACTTTATATGCTTTTGTTAACTTTCTAAATGTTGGAAAAATGAAGAAAAATGTTTTGAGGAGTTTCTTTTTTTTTTTTCTTCTACATAAGATACCCTGTCTGTATTTTAGATGGAGAGAAATTCTATACTTTTAATGCACCATTAATGTATATGATGTTTTTTTAATTTCTGGAAGTGTTAAGGTATTGAAATTATGTTGCCGTACTAAAATTATGATGGATTCACCAATAGATGTAATTTCTTATAAATTTGCGACTGATTTCTTCTATTGAATTCCTGCTTAGCATCATTATTTTGTACTTTGCTTTTTATGAGTGTTTAATACTTCTAAATTCTTTTTCAAAGAAGTCTCCATGAGCTTTGGCTTTGCATCCTCCAGCCAGATTGTTAACATGTATATATGTGCATCCATGCATGTGAGGATATGTGTATGTGTGTGAGATACAACACTGAGTTCCTTTTAACTGTGCCCAGGTAACAGACACTGGGCATTTGTGAATCAAGTCATGCACGCTGTGGCAAGTACAGATACATTCTCTATTGTTTTGTTAGTGCACATTAGAATTGATCATGATGTGGACATATTTATTTCACAGACTTTCTTCATTTAAATAACAGCAGCAAATAGTGAAGTATCCAGAGCTTAACCATCATCATTGGTGTTTCCTTAACTCCAAACTGAAGCAAAAATTGAGTAAAAGACCATTTTATTTATTTTTAAAATCCCCTATGAGGAGACAGTAATTAACTTAAGATCCACAATTAGCCTCCCAGCAGTCCATATTAACCACCTCCAACCATCCCAGGTCTTTCAGAGGTGGCCTGATTCTGAGATTATTTTGCACTTGAAACAGAGAGACTTATAATAATTAGCTTGAAACACATTTAAGAGTGTGAGTTTTTTCCTTTTTCTTTTTGAGTTAATGTCTGCCCTCCCTAATAATTTTATGGTTTGCAAGTGGGGAAAAAAAAAAGCAAATATTTGAAGAGAGTATTCTTTCCTACCAAGTTATCGAGCTATGTTTTTCCTTTGGTAAATCTATAAGTAGCAGCTTTGCTTCAGCTGGAAATTTCATTATTGATTTAGTTACATGACAAAAGAATTGGCAAAATGAATAAAATATTCAAGATTGAGAGAGAAACATGAAGAGGCCCATTTACCACCATTGCTTACTGGTAGTCTTCCTTGTTTACCTTTTTGGTTTTGTTTTAAAGGAAATGTTCAGTTGCAGAGCATTCCTGCATGATTCAGATATGGCACAAAGCTCAACCCTGGGAACTTTTGCTGCTGCTCTCTGAATGTTTTTAATGCAACCTGCTTTTACAGGTTTAAATTACATTCTGTCACACTGTTTTTGTGGTTGAATTAGAAACTTTTTTTTTTTTTTAGTTAAACCTGTGATAAGTAATTGTCACAGTTAGCGCCCTGGTACAATGCTAATTTGAAGTGACATGTCCATACTGGCCCTCCGTAACATGAAGAAGCCTAACAGGTGTGAGGGGTGTGGCTTCCCATGGGCTCTGTTGAACTTCTAACCAGAGAAAAATAGCAGAAAAAGTGAAATGAACCTTGAATAAAGCTGTCAGCAGTAATTATCTCAGCAACACTTTGTGGGGAGATAAAATAAGCACTGGTGCTTTTATAACCTGAACACACTGGGCCCAAGATAGATTTTTTCATCCATTTAACATAAACTGCTGAATACCTTTCAAGAGGTATTTTCATGGAGCCTAATTAAACAATAACTTAATTATTATAATGAAATATAAATTGCTGGAAGACATGCATTTGCTTCTTTAGGTTAACACATGATTTCTTTGGGATTTTTTTTTTTTAGTAGTCTTGGTAAATTTTTTTCATGCTTCTTGTTTTAGCAAGCCATTATGGTCTGAAACCTCAAGTAGTTTATAGAAAGTAATATTGTCTTCTGGGAAAGGATACTTTTACAACTAGCACCAAAAACTACTTGAAAGTTTGGTTTTCAGATACTTTGAGAGGTGTTCAGTATATTGGACTTGCCCATACAAAGCGAAATGAGGTGAATGAAATGCAAGTTATCATATCAGCAGTGCTGCACATGCTTCCTTGGAGAAGTATAGCAGCAGTATACTTCCTGAGTGAAATAGGACCCAGGTGAGATTTGATCAATCTTTTTCATCTGTTCTTCAAGCACCATCCATTGTCATTTTCTTTTGACAGTAATATTTTTAAGGTGGCTTCCCTAGTGACTCAATCAGTAAAGAGTCCGTGCTGCAACGCAGGAGACCTTTAATTTACTTACAAAATAATTCAAATGACATATGACTTTGTTTATCTAACCTGAGAAATATAGAGAAGTTTTAGTATGGTTCTTCTTCATAAATTTCCAGACTATAGAAGCTAACTGCAAAGAAGCAGATGAGATTTTGCAATATAAGTTGCTGTCTTTATTTTAATTGCCTTTCTAGAGTTATGGTTTCAGGTGATCTAATGACATCTAGAAACCTTTTTTTTTTTTTTTTTTTAATAATTCAACTTTACCATGTTGCTGTGAGACTTCCCTAGTTGCTTAGATAGTAAAGCATCTGTCTGCAATGCGGGATACTCGGGCTTGATCCCTGAGACAGGAAGATCCCCTGGAGAAAGGAATGGCAACCCTCTCCCATATTCTTGCCTAGAGAGTCCCATGGATAGAGGAGCCTGGCAGACTACAGTCCATGGGGTCTCACAGAGTTGGATGTGACTGAAGTGACTAAGCAGCAGCAGCAGATATAAGTAAAGATATATATAGATATATGGTCGATGGTAAGGATTTTAGAATATAATTCTGAGGAAAAGACAAATAGATGGTACTGAATTTGTTTCAAGCAAAGTGCTAAATATATTAAAAATTCACTTCACTAATCATATCTGAGCATCTAGTATGTGCCTAGATCTCAGCTGCTTGCCAAGAATACCACCAATGGTGAACAGTATCTACTTTGATGAAGTGAATGGTTTTCTAGGCTATAGGTTTGTGAATGAACTGTAGACTATGTTACCTGTATTTTATTCTGCTGTACCTAATCCTTCAGTTCAATTCAGTTCGGTTGCTTAGTCATATCTGACTCTGCAGTCCCATGGACTGCAGCATGCCAGGCCTCCCTGTCCAGCCTCATCCTTGGTATACCTAATCCTTGGTATGCCTGGTCCTTGCTATATCCTAAATGAGAATGCGTTTGGCATAGTTTGCTACAGTCCTATTCTATAGAAAAGAAAACAAGCTCCTGTTTTCACCCCATATCTCAGAGCCAATAAACAGAGCAGAGTCAGGACTAACGTATGTTGACTCTTAGCTCTTTAAAAAAAAGTGGTATCACCTCCACTTTTTTTTTTTTCACCTCCACTTTAGATGTGAGCCAACCTGGCTGTCTTGTTAAGTCTCTGATGTATTGAGTGCAGCAGCATGAAAAAATGAAAGTGTTAGTCATTCAGTCATATCCAACTCTTTGTGACCCCATGGACTGTAGCCTGCCAGGCTTCTTTATCTATCTACATATGTGTAATGTATACATATAGACTATAATCCTCACAGTAATCTTAATTTTTTCTTTTGAATGCTTTATAAAATTTGTTATGATTTACCATTATTTCAAAATATTGGTTGTATTCCCCAAGTTGTACAATACATTCTTGAGCCTATCTTACACCCAGCAGTTTGTCCCTCCCCTTGCCTCCCATGCCAGTAAGCACTAGTTTGTTCTATATATCCGAGTCTACTACTTGCCTCACTACAAGATTTTGACTTAAGAACTTCATAGAGGAGGGAATTGAGGCACTTGGAAGATAGGAGAATTATTCAGAGGCATACAGAACTAGGCTTTCAAACACTGGCAGTGTAGCTTTGGAGTCAACTTCATAATCACTCTTCTTATATAGTTCTCCAAGTAAATATAGTGACACCTAATTAGCAAAGAATTTACCCTACAGTGACATACTTTTTTCCAGAAACTTCCTTGTCACAGATATAAATGATTCAGAAGATATTGGGTACATATAGGGGATGAGGCTCCTTCCTTATTCAGTAGTGTAGTTCCTTCCTTCTCACCTGTATATAGAATAAAAAATAGTGGGAGATAATAACTGGAAAAGTGGGCCATGTCACAGCCTTGAAAAATTGGTTGAGGGTAAGAGAAAAGAACTTGGAAATAACTTTAGTAAGAGGCAGAGTTAGGATTTTTACCCAGGTCCTTTTATCTGTGTTCCACAGTGCTCCACAAATATTTTTACACACATGGAATCATATCACAGGCAGTATTGATGGGAGAAAGTCATAAAAAGTCACCATTGCAGTCTTAAGACATAAA
The DNA here is from genome assembly GCF_023699985.2 of Odocoileus virginianus. NCBI lineage: Eukaryota > Metazoa > Chordata > Mammalia > Artiodactyla > Cervidae > Odocoileus > Odocoileus virginianus. The sequence continues at coordinate 76,421,201 of NC_069678.1, forward strand.
AGAACAATACTTGCTTTGCTCTAATGGTGGTGACAGAAAGGAAGTTGCTTACAGGCTCTTCTAAGTTAAGTGTATTTAAGCTGAAAGTTCTCAGTAGGCTTAACTGGCCTCCTAAACTCACTGCAGCAGTGACTTTTCTGTACCCTCAATAACCTGTTTTCCTATCTCTCAGTCTTCATTAAGTTCATCTCATGAGTTAAACAAGTTCCACTTTTGGACATCACTTATAGGATATACTTTTAAAAATACCAGTCATAAGCAGATAGTGAATTTCAGAGATGAACTCTTAGACAAACTGAGAGCCAAAATACATCTAAATAAACATATTTATTGCGTGCCACTGGGCGGCACGTAAAAGAATGTCATATAAGCTCTTGAGAAGAGATGAGAAATACCTCAATAAACTTTTTTCACTTAGGAAAAAAGTAGTTTACCAAGTATTGATCAACCTCTGGATATTTTTGCTGTGGAAAAGATTAATATTTTTTATTGCTCTGTGTATGTTTCAGGATACATACTAACTAAGCTATACATAGTTGACATAAGGTGCTATAAAACAGCATATACCAATAAACTCCAACACTGGCATCTAGGCTTAAATTCTTTAAAATTAAAAAAAAAATTTTTTTACACAATTTTAAATGTTACTTTCCATTTACAGTTATTTCAAAATATTGGCTATATTCCCTGTGATATACAACACATCCTTGAACCTACCTTACACCCAATAGTTTGTACCTCTCACTCCCTCACTCCTAAATTGCCCTGCACCCCATTGGTAACCACTAGTTTGTTCCCTATATTTGTGAGTAGGCTTAAATTTCTTAAAAGAAATAATTGTGTAATGCATTTGAAAACACCCATATGATATTCCTTTCCTCTGTCAAAGAGCCAAAGATGAAGTTGTGTGTGTGTGTGTGTTTCAAATTGCAAAATTAAGTCCACTCTTCTAAGGTACCTTTTCATTTTTCGTCTTTTTAATGTTGTCAACCAAGATATTATCCTTATTTCTCATTTGAGGAAACTGAGGTCTTTTGAGGTTAAACAGCTTACCTGGGAAATGAAAGTAAATATCAAAACCAGGATCCTAGACCAGGTTATCTAGGATGCCAAGCATCCTAGTGCTTGGCATATAATAGGAACTTTATAAGTGTTTATTGAATGACTAAGTTGTAGACTCTAGATGATTATATGGTTAATGAAGTTTATTCAACAGCTAACTCTAAATTATAAACTAATTATAAGGAAGAAGAGAAAAGTCAAGAGAGATCTGCTCTTATCTCAGATTACTTTCTCCCCGTCACCAGTCTTGTGGGTTAGAAGCAATATTTTCTCTCTTCTGCCCTCCACCAGAGGGTGCTCATAAGCAATTAAATGACAGAAAGCCATAGAAAGGGAAACTGAGAAATCAGTACCATTTTAATTTACAGCATGGATTATTGGCCCCTGTGCAAAATAGCTGACTTTAAAACAGAATTCAAAAACCACTACAATATTGTGAAGTAATTAGCCTCCAACTAATAAAAATAAATGAAAAAAAAAATAAATAAAATAAAGATTTGAAAAAAAAAAAACTAAAAAAAAAAATAAATAAAATAAAGATTAAAAAAAAAATAAAATAAAGATTAAAAAAAAAAAAACAGAATTCAGCTGAAATAGTTTCTTTGGTTTAAAGTTGCCTTGCAAATAACAACTTGTCTGCCTGCCTGTGCTAGTATCTTTATGGAGGGTTAATATTTCTTGCATAACTTAATGCTCTTTGGTTTTATTCTAGTATCCTGAAGTTTTTCAGATGCTCTTCCAAGTGTACTTATTAGAATCAATAAAAGGGTTCAAGAATGCTGCTATTGCCTGTATATCTAGTTTATAAAAATACTACATGTTTAAATAAAAATACATCTAATTCTGGTGCAGTGGGCAACTTTTTATCTCTCTATGATGTAATCTGATTTTAAGGGCTGGGGTGCAATAGAAGATTTTTTCTTTAAAAAAAAAACTTGTATATGGAGCACCCCCTTTTTTTTTTCTTTTCAATAGAACTCAAGGTAATCTTTGAGCAGTTCAAAGAAGCATAAAGGTGAGCAGTTAAAATGTGTTTTGGAGCTCCCTAGCAGATTGAAAGAAATAAGCAAACAAAGAACAAGTCAGAAGCTTTTTTTAAAATTATTTTCATACATATTCCTAAAATTATTTAGAAATTTGATGTTATTAAATCAAGATAGTTATTAGTATTTTACAACTACCTGTAACATCTGAAGAACACACAATTAACATTATTTAGTAGAAAGATATTGAATATGAGTCAAGAAAATATGTTTATGCTGTCATTAAGTAATATGTGACTTGGACAAGCAACTTAAACCTCTGTGCATCTCAGTTTCTTTCCCAGTTAAATGGGAGAGTTAGACCAGACCTTCTTGTGAGAAAAAACTGCTTTTCATTCGGAATCTTTTGGGGATGATGCGACTCCTGATAGAAGAAGTTTAAGAATCAGCTGCTGATACATTTCTCTCTGGAGATTCTCAATTCTAGCTTGGAAGGGAGCTGGGGATGCTTGACAGGGAGGGTATGGCAGCAATGCTTAACACAGTTAAGGTTTCAAGATCTGTGGTGTCCTGCTTGGAATGCCATCTGATGAATTCTGAGGACCCTTCCAACTCTCGTATCTTATGAGTCTAAAGTGAACCCGTCTGTAGGAAGCCTTCCTTGTTTCTTCCAGCTCTGTTTGTGGTTTTCTGATAGCATTCATATTTATGTACATAACAAAAAAACCACAATTTGTTACTGTTGGTGTTTATCTCATTAAATCTTACTAACTTGCCAAATCAACTAAGTACTATTAGCACAACAAGGCCAGGCAAAGAATACAGTTTTTTAGCTATTTACACAGGAGTTTTGTAGATAATTGATCTTGACCTATACATCGCTTATGATATTCCATTGGTTCCAGCTTATTATTAGTCACATCCTTTTTAACAGTGTGTTTTTTTATGAGGTGACTAAACTGCTATTTAACCCTGCTACAAGAATGTGACAGTGGACTAGTCCAGACAAGTGGAGGTGCACTTGGTAACTAACATTCTTAATAAGCTTGCTTCAACCTGCACAAATTAAAAGCTCTGTGATTTTTCTAGCACATAAGTGATTAAAAAAAAAAAAAGCTTGAATTGTGAAATAAATAAGCTTTTTTGATTTGCACTCTGGTTGGCAATAAATGAAACTTCAGCCTCATGATTCAGTTTGGCTTAAACTATGTTAATAATCTGTCTAGCTAAACAGTGAGCATCTGAAATTTTTAAAGGAGTGTTCCAGCAGTCATCTTCAGGACTCCATAAAAAGGCTTTGTGTTGCTCAGAAATATGATGTAGTCGAAAACCCCATGGCCTTTGGAGTAAAATCTACTTTGCTACTTGGTAGTTGACTCATCTTAGATAAGTTGTTCTGCCTCTCAAAAGGCTGTGATTTATACAATCATGATTGCCTTTGATTTGCAGGATTGTCATGTAGGGTAGATGTATGATAAGCATTTTCTATATAGTGCCTGGCACATTGATGATATCGAGAAGCAGCTATTGTAAATAAGACAAAGAAAATGATTATTGTTTATCAGACTGTGAGACAGCATATAGTAGGGCATTAATAGTTGTTTGATTGAATTATTTTTAAATGGCTCTGAGGTAAGACTGCCTAAGTTTAATTTTGGTTTCCTACTTAGTAACTGTATGACTTTGGGCAAACGTCTTAATCTATATAAGGTTTGGTAGCCTCATCTTTTAAAGGGGGATTATAATAATACCTATCTGGTGGGGTTATTGTGAGAATTAAATGGAGTAATGCATCTAAAAACTTCATATAATACCAATACATATTAAACTCTCAATAATAGCTGTTATTTTAAAAATAATTTTTAAACTCCTGAGTAGTTTCATGGGTAAATATACATATTTCAGAACACCAAATTATACTCTTCAAAGTATGTGTAGTTATTGTAGATCAATTTTACCTCAATAAAGCAATATTTTGGAGAAGGAAATGGCAACCCATTCCAGTATCTTGCCTGGAGAATCCCATGGACGGGCAAAGAGGCAGCTCATTGAAAAAGACCCTGATGCTGGGAAAGATTAAAGTTAGGTAGAGAAGGGGACAACAGAGGATGAAATAGTTGGATGGCATCACTGACTCAGTGGACGTGAGTTTGAGCAAACTCCAGGAGTTGGTGAAGGACAGGGAAGCCTAGCGTGCTGCAGTCCATGGGGTCACAGAGTCGGACAGGATTGAGTGACTGAACAACAGCAGAGCAGTACTCAACGATGTGTGTGCATCTGTGTGTGTGTGTGTGCATAGTGTTGATTGTATTCAGTGCCTGGTGCCCAGTAGCATTCCCAGACCCAGATGAAATTAATTATCCTAGTATCAAGATGATGACAAGCTTGAAAACATAGTTTTTAAAAAGCTTTCTTTTTTTTTTTTTAAGCACAAGAGAATTATATTTTACAAACTGATTTTTTAAAGATACATATAGTAAAGCTTCCATGGTGGCTCAGACAGTAAAGAATCCGCCTGCAACGTGGAAGACATGGGTGCGATCCCTGGATTGGAAAGATCCCCGGGAGGAGAGCATGGCAAACCACTCCAGTATTGCTCCCTGGAGAATCTGCATGGACAGAGGAGCCTGGCAGGCTACAGTCCACGGGGTTGCAGAGTCAGACACGATTAAACAGCTAAGCACAGCACATAGTGAAGTGAAGCTATGCTTTCAGAACTGTTGTTGTTTTTGTTACTGAGTGTGTCACATGCAGGGTGAAGATCCTGCTGGTGGCTGAACTGAATTTTCTCAGTCTCTTACTAAGATCACAGTCCATTAGAATCGTAAGGGATCTGAGAGATAAATCATGTGGGTTGTTCTTACATTTTACAAAAGAGAATGTTGGTTCTCCTGATGACTATCCCAAGGTCCCATAATTTGGTCTCCTAAATTCTTGTGCAGTACTCTAAAAATGTCTTAGTCTGTCATTAATGGTAAGGAGTAAAGAAAGGCTACAAGTTGGTGTTTGGGGAAAAGCTAAAATTTGGCTGCAAAACAAAATTACTTTTAAGAACTAATTCATATATTTAGAAAAAGCATTATTAAGAAGGGCCTAATAAACACCCTGAAACAATAAGAATACTTGTCAGAAATAACCAGTGATCAATTATGATGGGTTATAGGAATTGTCTTTTACATGTTGTTTTAGTATTTCATTTTAATTTATTTAAAAGGAAATTATATAAGAGGAAACATTGAGAAGATTCTCAGACTTCACAGAAGAATATGCTTTGGGGCCTTCTCAGTTGTTTCAAATAATTGCGATTATTTATGAAAATTAGTTTCACCTGTACACCTTGCATAGTCTAGCACTTCACAACTTTTGGTCTCAGGATCCTTTTGTACCCTTAAGAAAGTCAGAATTATATCTACTGACATTTGCCATATTTAAAATTGAGAAAAATTAAATGTTTAAGATAGTAATAAACTCATTACATGTTGGTATGAATAGCATTTTTTATGAAAAGTAATTATATTTAAAAAAAACTAGAATTAATGAGTAGAGTGATGTTTTACACTTTTATAAATCTCTTTAAGGTCTAGCTTAATTGAAGACAATTAGATTCTCATAGCTTCTGAATTCAGCCTATTCTGATATGTTGTTTTCATTGACGTATGATCAGCATTCCCCAACATTTTGGGCACCAGGGAGCTTTGTGGAAGACAATTTTTCCATGAACTGAGGGGTGGGAAGTGATGGTTTGGGGATCATTCAAACACATTACATTTATTGTGCACTTTATTTCTATTATTATTACATCAGGTCTACCTCAGATCATCAAGCATTAGATCCCTGAGTTTGGGGACCCCTGAAGTATATGAAGAAAATCTGGCCTCACACAGAGTTGTAGTTGGAAGAGGGAGGAGTATTTTAATAGTCTTTTCAGACAATTGTGGATATTCTTCTTTGATACTAAACTAGAACTTGACACGTGATAGTTTTCTAAAGGTTAGTTTCAATGTGGAATCTGGAACCATATCAGTGTATTTTTTGTACTTTGTTACAAGAGCCGTTGATCAGTCTCACACTTTGAGTATATCCTTTATCCATGCATAATTTTGTAATGTCATGCATTCATTGTTATTTGGAGGGTGTTGGTCCTCTGAATTACACAGAGTTTCTAATGTTGAAAGAGTACATTATATAATGTCAAAAAAATCACTCTGTTAACATCACCTCCACTCTCATTAGAAAAGTCTTTAGGCATTAAGGAGCATATTGATTGCATGGTACCTGGTGGTTTTACAAAATTTTAATTTTTAATCTTGAAAACTCAGATTTTGTCATTGGCATTTAATATTGTCAGATTCGTGACTTGAAATAACAAACTTGCTTTGTTCATTTTGGTGGAAAATCCTAACACCTAAATCTGAATAACCGTAGTTCATTTGCCAGTTATTTAAGTAATAATAGTGTTCCATGGAAAAAGTAGCTGATTCAGAACACAACTCAGATAATACATAAGTGCTTTTCCCTCTGCACAATCATAATTCTCTGCTGTGCAGCACGAGTGCTTTATGCATGCTTCCTAGTTGTCACAGAGAATATTAAAAGGCTTGTACTCAAGTCAGGCTTAATTAAAACTAATAAAATTTGCCCATTCAACAGGAACATTCTTAAGGGAAAGAGGCATTTTTACAGTTAATACATGGCATTGAAGACTTTGACACAATATAGTATCACTACTTTGGTTTGTGCTAAGATTATCAGCAGTTTTGGGGCTTCCCAGGTGGCACTAGTGGTAAAGAACCCGCCTGCCAGTGCTGGTAGAGGTAAGAGACGCAAGTTCAATCCCAAGGTCAAGAAGGACCCTTGGAGGAGAGCACGGCAAACCACTGCAGTATTCTTGCCTGAAGAATCCCATGGACAGAGAAGCCTGGCAGGCTACAACCCCATCGGGTTGTGCAGAGTTGGACATGACTGAAGTGACTTAGCACACACCAAAGCGACTTAACACACACATCAGCAGTTTTCACACCATTGATTTTTTACTATCCGTGTAAACACAGTGAAAAAATCAAATACTATCTGTGTGTTTGTTTAAAAAGTTATTTTGATTTAATGGAAACCCTGAAAGGTTTTTGAAAATCGTGTGTCTCATGTAACCCTATGTTCATGGCAGTATTATTTACAGTAGTCAAGAAATGGAAGCAACCCAGATGTCCATCAACAGATAAATGGATAAAGAATATATGTGGTACATGTATATAGTGGAATGTTACTCAACCATAAAAAGAATGAATTTGAGTCAATTCTAGTGAAGTGGATAAACCTAGAGCCTGTTATACAGAGTGAACTAAGTCAGAAAGAGAAAGATAAATATTGTATATTAATATGTGTATATGGAATCTAGAAAAATGATATTGATGAACCTATTTTCAGGGAAAGAATGGAGATGCAGATGTAGAGAACAGACTTGTGAACACGGTGAAGGAGGGAGGGAGTGAAACAAATGGAGAAAGTAGCATCAACATATATACACTATCATGTGTAAAATGCATAACTGGTAGGAAGTTGCTATATAACACAGGGAGCTAAGTCTGGTGTTCTGTGATGACCTAGAGGGGAGGGATGAGGGGAAAGAAGGGAGGCTCCAGAGGGAGGGGATATGTGTATAATTATGGTTGATTCATGTTGTTGTATGACAGAAACCAACACAACATTGTAGAAATTTAAAAAACCCAAACTAAAGAGAACCTTGTGTCTATACACCATACTTTGAGAACTAATTGGGATAGTTAATGTCTTCCGAAGAAAATACTAAATACTTTCTGTAAGAAGAAAAGAAAAAACTTCAAGTAGATTTAAGAGTATTCACTAAATGATGACTTTATTGACTATGCCAAAGCCTTTGACTGTGTGGATCACAACAAACTGTGGAAAATTCTTAAAGAGATGGAAATACCAGACCACCTAACCTCCCTATTGAGAAATCTGTATGCAGGTCAGGAAGCAACAGTTAGAACTGGACATGGAACAACAGACTGGTTCCAAAGCGGGAAAGGAGTATGTCAAGGCTATATATTGTCACCCTGCTTATTTAACTTATATGCAGAGTACATCATGAGAAATGCTGGGCTGGATGAAGCACAGACTGGACAAGATCGCTGGGAGAAATATCAATAACCTCTGATATGCGGATGACACCACCCTTACAGCAGAAAGCGAAGAAGAACTAAAGAACCTCTTGATGAAAGTGAAAGAGGAGAGTAAAAAAGTTGGCTTAAAACTCAACATTCAGAAAACTAAGATCATGGCATCTGGTCCCATCACTTCAAGGCAAATAGATGGGGAAAAGTGGAAACAGTGACAGACTTTATTTTTGGGGGCTCCAAGACAACTGCAGATGATGATTGCAGCCATGAAATTAAGACGCTTACTCCTTGGAAGGAAAGTTATGACCAACCTAGACAGCTTATTACAAAGCAGAGACATTACTTTGCCAACAAAGGTCTGTGTAGTCAAGGCTGTGGTTTTTCCAATAGTCATATTTGGATGTGAGGGTTGGACTATAAAGAAAGCTGAGCACCAAAGAATTAATGCTTTTAAACTGTGATGTTGGAGAAGATTCAATCTTGAGAGTCCCTCAGACTGCAAGGAGATCCAACCATTCCATCCTACAGGAAATCAGTCCTGACTTTTCATTGGAAGGACTTAGGTTGAAGCTGAAACTCCAATACTTTGGCCACCTGATGCGAAGAGCTGACTCATTGGAAAAGACCCTGATGCTGGGAAAGATTGAGAGCAGGAGGAGAAGGGGGTAACAGAGGATGAGATGGTTGGATGGCATCACCGACTCGATGGACATGGGTTTGGGTGAACTCTGGGAGTTGGTGATGGACAGGGAAGCCTGGAATGCAGCGGTCCATGGGGTCGCAAAGAGTTGAACATGACTGAACAACTGAACTGAGCTGAACTAGATGATGGAGTATCTACATGTGACAAATGTATCCTCTCAGAGAGTCTGTTAGGAGAGTTAATATTATCCATTTTTATAGAAGAAGAAACTGAACTTAGAGATGTAAAATTTATTCAAGTAAATAGTAGCACAGTGACTAGCAAAAGTGATCACTCTTTTTTTTTTTTCATTTATTTTTACTAGTTGGAGGCTAATTACTTTACATTATTGTTGTGGTTTTTGCCATACATTGACATGAATCAGCCATGGATTTACATGTGTTCCCCATCCAGAACCCCCTTCCCACCTCCCTCCCTATCCCATCCCTCTGGGTCATCCCAGTGCACCTGCCCTGAGCACTTGTCTCATGCATCCAACCTGGGCTGGTGATCTGTTTCACACTTGATAATATACATGTTTCAATGCTATTCTCTCAGATCATCCCACCCTTGCCTTCTCCCACAGAGTCCAAAAGTCTGTTCTGTACATCTGTGTCTCTTTTTCTGTTTTGCATATAGGGTTATCTTTACCATCTTTCTAAATTCCATATATATGCGTTAGTATACTCTAATGGTCTTTATCTTTCTGGCTTACTTCACTCTGTATAATGGGCTCCAGTTTCATCCATCTCATTAGAACTGATTTAAATGTATTCTTTTTAATGGCTGAATAATATTCCATGGTGTATATGTACCATAGCTTTCTTATCCATTCGTCTGCTGATGGGCATCTAGGTTGCTTCTGTGTCCTGGCTATTGTAAACAGTGCTGCGATGAACATTAGGGTGCACGTGTCTCTTTCAGATCTGGTTTCCTCGGTGTGTATGCCCAGGAGTGAGATTCCTGGGTCATATGGCAGTTCTATTTCCAGTTTTTTAAGAAATCTCCACACTGTTCTCCATAGTGGCTGTACTAGTTTGCATTCCTACCAACAGTGTAAGAGGGTTCCCTTTTCTCCACACCCTCTCCAGCATTTGTTGCTTGTAGACTTTTGGATAGCAGCCATCCTGACTGGTGTGTAATGGTAACTCATTGTGGTTTTGATTTACATTTCTCTGATAATGAGTGATGTTGAGCATCTTTTCATGTGTTTGTTAGCCATCTGTATGTCTTCTTTGGAGAAATGTCTGTTTAGATCTTTGGCCCATTTTTTGATTGGATCATTTATTTTTCTGGAATTGAGCTGCAGGAGTTGCTTGCATATTTTTGAGATTAATTCTTTGTCAGTTGCTTCATTTGCTATTATTTTCTGCCATTCTCAAGGCTGTCTTTTCACCTTGCTTATAGTTTTCTTTGTTGTGTAAAAGCTTTTAAGTTTCATTAGGTCCCATTTGTTTATTTTTGCTTTTATTTCCAATATTCTGGGAGGTGGGTCATAGAGGACACTCTTATTCTTAAAGTCTTTGCTTTCAAGAGAGTTAGAAGACAGACCACAAACTGGAAGAAAATATCTTCAAAAAGATACATTTGATATAGGACTGTTATCCACAATATACAAAGGACTCTTAAAACTCAACAAGAAAGCAAACAACTCAAAAAAAATGGGTCAAAGACCCTAGGAGACACCTCACCAGAGAAAATACACAAGTGACAAATAACCATAGGAAAAGATGTTACATTATATGTCAGCAGGAAGTGCAAATTAAAAGAAATAGCACTACACACTTACTAGCATTACACACTTACTAGAATGGCCAGAATCCAGAGCACTGATAGCACCAACTGCTGGTGAGAACGTGAAGTGACAGGAACTCTCATTCATTGCTGGTGGGAATGCAAAATGGTGCAGCCACTTTGGAAGACAGTTTTTTGGAAGGCAGTTTTTTACCAAAATAAATATACTTTTCTTTTTATTATTTTTTGGTTTCTTTTAAATCCATGGCTGATTCATGTCAAAATATACTCTTACCATATGATCTAGCATTTGTGCTCTTTTGTATTTACCGAAGGGAGTGGAAAACTTATGTCCACACAAAAACCTAAACACAGATGTTTATAGAGGCTTTATTCCTAATTTCCATAACCTGGAAGCAATCAATATGTCCTTCAGTAGGTGGATGGATGAATAAACTATGGTACATGCAGACAATGGGTTATCATTCTTCCCCTCTAAAAAGAAATGAGCTCTCAAGCCATGAAAAGACATAGATGAACTTCAAATGTGTATTATTAATTTAAAAAGTCCATGGTACATTCAACCTTCCCCTGTTGTTAAATTGAATGAGTTCCTTTAACTATTCACCAGAATTTTTAAATGCCTGCATTTTCCTTGGATTACTTATTAACATTAACACAGCAGATTTATTTGATTTGGGTCATTTTTCTTTAATTTAAAAACAAATTTGCTGTCTTTAGTGTTACCAAGTTCAAACTTACACAGCTTGCCACATGACAGGCCGATAAGTTGAGTTGTTGAAGCAGGTAATAGTGACTTGATTCAGAAAGCCAGCAGACTGAGAAGATGGTGGACTAGTGTCCCAAAGAACCATCGTACCTGACTTAGAATTGAGGCTTCTTTTATACTAAAAGGAGAGGGCATGTGATTGGTTGTTGCGAACTTCTTGGTGCCAGAATCCTTTGTTCTTGCAGCTATCCACATAGGTAGGTCAGGTTACAATATTCCTGTAAACCTCCAACAAGACAAATGTTACTCTCTGTTCTGCTGTTTTTTATCTCTATATGAATAGAAAAATACTATACCTTTGAAAGTCAGAACCTTGAGAATGTTCTTTCCTGTATATTTTCAGGCTATAGGCAACATTCTTAACTTTAAAAAAAGCAATAGAATACAGAGGTTAAAGTAAAAGAAACAGATCCAATATGGAGTTGCATTTGTTCTACCATATTACACTTTTGTCATCAGCTGACAGGAAGAATCAGCTTCAATTCTTGCCTACTGTGGCTATCATGCTTTAAAAATGTGATCTTATTTTTGAAATAAAAGTACTGTGAAATCCCTTAGTTTTGAAAAGAGGAGAGTTTGTTGAACAGTTTAAATATATAAACTGTTTGTGTTAATGTAGTAGAATATATACTTGTCAAATTAACTCATTAATTTAACATTATTTTGAATCATTGTTTTCATACTCTCTCTGGTCATTTTATCCCAAACTACAAGTCCTCATTCACAGAACACAAAAAGAGTGTTTGTTGAGCATCTACTGTGGCTGGACAATGTTCTTAATGCTTTACACATATTAGCTCGGCCTTATCCCTACCTTGTGAAAAAGTGCTAGTCTAATACCATTTCTATTATGTATCGTTAGGGCAACTGTGGGTTTTTTGTTTGTTATCATCTGTCCTATTAGGTATATATCATCATCTTCCCAAGTGTTAGTTGCTCAGCCATGTCTGACTCTTTGCAGCCCCATAGACTATAGCCCACCAGGCTTCTCTGTCCTAGGAATTCTCCAGGCAAGAATACTGGAGTGGGTTGCCATTCCCTTCTTCAGGGAATCTTCCCAACCCTGGTGAATTCTTTACTGTCTGAGCCACCAGGGAAGCCAAGACATTCTTCAAAATATCTTTTAAAGACTTATTTGTAAGGACTTCCAACACTTGCAGTTGTGAGATCATACCTCTAAGAATAATCATGAAGTTGGTATTAAGTATCCTTGTCGCCCTTAGTAACCAGTTCTGACAGAGCTCTGTAAGCATCTCAAGCATCATTGACAGGAGAGGGGAAGTGTTATTTCAGGCTAATTCATCTTTCCCAAATACTCTGTTGTTGTTAAAATTTAAGTATTTGAGGAAGCACCCTGAAATATGAGAAGTTTTGTAAACCTTTTCAGTGAGAGAATTTTATATAAAACCTAATCGTGTACTTTGTTGTTTTAGGGATATAAGTGTCTTATGGAATTTCTTTAATTGTGTCTCTCCTCCAATTTGGTTTTTTTTAGGTGTTATAATAGTCATATCTGATTCCCATGTGCATTATAGCCATTTATTTTCATCTCAGAGACATTTTTCTTTTTTCACTCAATTATTATTGACAGTTTTCTTAATGATAAACTGAGGCAATAACTAGACAAACAGGCTCCATTCTTGCCCTCATAGAATCTACTGCAGTGGTAGACTTAACAAGTTTTTTGTCCTCTCCACTTTATATATAAGCTTTATTCAGAATTGCCTTAACCTGGAAGTAACCAAGATGTCCTTCAATAGGTGAATGGATGAACTATGGCAAATCCAGGAATACCATTCAACATTGAAAGTAAATGAACTTTTAAGACATAGCAAGACATAGATGAACTTGAAGTGCAAACAATCAGCCTTCCCGTCTGTGTATTTCAATCTGCAGTTGTTTGAATCCACAGATGCTGAACCTGCAGATAAAAGACTGTATATATGACTGACTATACTATGCCATTTTATATAAATAACTTGAGCAACTGCTGTACTTTGCTTTCCATTTTATTGTACACCTAAAATTACTCTTTTAAAAAAAGTCTTAATACATATATAACAAAATCCTATGCCCATTCAACCCTTTCAACAAAACCCATTCAACAACATACCCATTTTAGCATAAAAATATGCAATGAGTGATACCAGTGATATTTTAGTCATAAAAATTCTACTTTTCTGTCAGTCTTCTCAATCCTTTAGTGTATTTGTGGCAATTGTATAGAATTAAATAATAAAATAAAAATTTCTTGACTTTATTCTGTGTTGAATTTTTTAACCCATTTTGAATCTCTTCATCTGCCATGATGAAAAGTCAGAGAGTTAAGTCTAACATAACCAGAAAAAACTGAATAAAGACTTGAAACAGATTTTGAAATGAGTCACAATCCTTCATTGTATTAGGTTAAAGCAATCTTGTGATTGAAAGATTACCTTTATGTAGAGGTTGATTAATTATTATGATGTATGTATATCTAAATGTAAAATTTTAAACTATAAAGTCAAACAAACCTGCAGCCTTAATCTTTTTCTTTTTCCAGTTTCTTGCAAAATAAATACTCCAGTGATAAAATATTGATATCACATTTGATTTCACATACATTATCTTTGATTTCACATACATTATCTTTCTGGATCTTCATACCAAATCTGTGAGAGAGAGAGAACAGATTGTATTACCCTATTTTATAAATTAAGGACAGATTGTATTACATCATTTTCTAAGTAAGAAACCTGAAGTACAAAAATTCTAAGTGATTTTGCCCATTATCATTGGGTGATTTGAGGGCTTTAGCTAGGCTGGAACCTCAGCCTTCTAACTTCTGTTATAAGTTTTTGTCATGAAACATAACAAAACTGTAGTGCTAACTTCTTGAAATGACTGTCTGAGTAACTTGTCCCTCCACGGGGTCCCCAGCTCTACTAAGACTGCAGTAATTATCCTTTTTCTGTCTCTGTTCCTATGTAAATCTCCCCAACTGGTATATATGTTCCTTTAAAATAGACATCATGCCTTATGTTTAATCAACACTGGGCACCTAGTAACTTAAAAATTCCTGACCCTTTAATTTCCTCAGTGCAGAGTGAGGCCTACCTGGTCACCTGTAGACTGAGGAGAAAGTACTGACCACTGTCCTCTTATCTTCAGGAATTACTAGTAGCTATGGGGAAAGTTGGTGGCTCAGTGGTAAAGAATCTGCCTGCTAATGCAGGAGACTCAGATTCGAACCTGTGTCAGGAAGATCCCCGGAGAAGGAAGTGGCAACCTCTAGTACTCTTGCCTGGAATATCCCATGGACAGATGAACCTGGTGAGCTACTGTCCATGGGTTTGCAAAAGAATCGGACAAGACTTAGCGACTAAACAAATAATAATGGAGAAGGTTAATGTTGATAACTGTGGAGACAAGCCCATTAAAGAGCCAGTCCATTTGTAGTGCCAGGTACTGTTAGTGAGTGCCTTCTCCAGTTCCTCCTAAAATATATCCTCTTTTGATTTACAATTGAACTGTATGCAGTGATAATCACAGTGGAAGTTAATCACTATTTTTCTTCCCTCAGTCCTAAAAATAATGACTGTTGGAGTGATAAAAAGCTCTTTGGCTATATCAATATAGTTTCAAAGCCGTCTTTTATTTATTTTATCCTATTTAACCCTTTCAAGAGTCCATTGAGGTAGTTAGGGTAGGGATTACTCACCTCAATTAATAAAAGAGGAAACTCTAGCTTAGAATAGAGAAATGACTATTCCAAGATCAGGAGGCTAGGCAGTACTTAAATTGAGATTTTTCTGGCTCCTCCAGGTCTCTTTCCATGACACTACACTGATTCTGATTAACAGTGACATTTACCGTCATTACTATTTCATTACCAGAGGATTTCAGAGTGGGGGAGGAGAACTTTTTTCAAATGAAAAAATGAAGGCAGTGTGGCTTGAAATTTAGCTTATGCTTCTTATCCAACTTAGCTTTGCTTTTATTTGTACTGAAATGAAATAAATTGAGCTAATTGTGATAATTATGTTGGTGGATAAAAATGACAGAATCAATGAAGTTTTATTTGTTTGTTGTGTTAATCAGGCCTTCTAGCATTTGTGAAGTACACTGCCAAAATATCTAGATGCAAAGGCAAACAAACAAAACCACTAATGAGGATAAGAGAAAGATAACAATAATCAAAGACACGATTTTTGTATAATCCATATGACAGCATGCACTGCACATGATTGAAACTATGTAGATATTTAGGTGACATTTATGTTTTCCATTCCAGTATTTGTCTTCAGATAATTAGCCTAATTATAACACATGTTTGAATTGTAGTTAGAACTAACCCACTATTAAGTCTGGTACCTATGAATTAGCAGATATTTGGGTTTCCTCATATGTCAGTTTAACTCACAGCTCTCCAAAAGTTACAGTGGATGTTTCCAGTGTGCTAATGGATACCCTATTTTATTTCTAATAATAATATAGAGAAACTTTATAAAATCATTACATTAAATAGGTGTCATTTTACTACCACCAAGGAAAAAATGCATCTTTTGGCTATTCAGTGTTGTGTGAGTTCCTTTTTATAGACAAAAGTAACATGTACTCTTTCCCATTCTGTTGTTTTCCTCTATTTCTTTGCATTGATCACTGAGGAAGGCTTTCTTATCTCTCCTTGTTATTCTTTGGAACTCTGCATTCAGATAGGTATATCTTTCCTTTTCTCCTTTGCCTTTCCCTTCTCTTCTTTTTACAGCTATTTGTAAGGCCTCCTCAGACAGCCATTTGGCCTTTTTGCATTTGTTTTTCTTGGGGATGGTCTTAATCACTGCTTCCTGTACAGTGTGATGAACCTTTGTCCATAGTTCTTCAGGCACTCTGTCTATCAGAATTAATCCCTTAAATCTATTTGTCACTTCCACTGTATAATCCTAAGGGATTTGATTTAGGTCATACCTGAATGGTCTAGTGGTTTTCCCTACTTCCTTCAATTTAAGTCTGAATTTGGCAATAAGGAGTTTATGATCTGAGCCACAGTCAGCTCCCAGCCTTGTTTTTGCTGACTGTATAGAGCTTCTCCATCTTTGGCTGCAAAGAATATAATCAATCTGATTTCAGTGTTGACCATCTGGTGATGTCCATGTGTAGAGTCTTCTCCTGTGTTGTTGGAGGAGGGTGTTGCTATGATCAATACGTTCTCTTGGCAAAACTCTGGTAGCCTTTGCCCTGCTTTGTTTTGTACTCCAAGGCCAAATTTGCCTGTTACTCCAGGTGTTTCTTGACTTCTACTTTTTGCATTTCAGTCCCGTACAATGAAAGGAACATCTTTTTTGGGTGTTAGTTCTAAGTCTTGTAGGTCTTCATAGAACTGTTCTCTTTAAGAAAATTAAAGATACCAAGGGAGCTTTTCATGCAAAGATGGGCACAATAAGGACAGAGAAAGTATAGACATAACAGAAGCAGAAAATATTAAGAAGAGATGGCAAGAATACACACTAGAACTGTACAAAAAAGATCTTCATGACCCAGATAATAACGATGGTGTGATCACTCATCTAGAGCCAGGCATCCTGGAATGCAAAGTCAAGTGGGCCTTCGGAAGCATCACTACGAACAAAGCTAGTGGTTCAGTTCAGTCACTCAGTTCTGTCCAACTCTTTGCAACCCTATAAAAGGCAGCACGCCAGGCTTCCCTGTCCATCACCAACTCCTGGAGCTTACTAAAACTCATTTCCATCGAGTCAGTGATACCACCCAACCATTTCATCCTCTGTCGTCCCCTTCTTCTCCTGCCCTCAGTCTTTCCCAGCATCAGGGTCTTTTCCAGTGAGTCAGCTCTTCGCATGAGGTGGCCAAAGTATTGGAGTTTCAGCTTCAACATCAGTCCTTCCAAAGAACACCCAAGACTGATCTCCTTTAAGATGAACTGGTTGGATCTCCTTGCAGTCCAAGGGACTCTCAAGAGTCTTCTCCAATCCTACAGTTCAAAAGCATCAGTTCTGCACTCAGCTTTCTTTATAGTCCAGCTCTCACATCCATACATGACCACAGGAAAAGCTATAGCCTTGACTAGATGGACTTTTGTTGGCAAAGTAATGTCTCTGCTTTTTAATAAGCTGTCTAGGTTGGTCATAACTTTCCTTCCAAGGAGTAAGGGTCTTTTAGTTTCATGGCTGAAGTCACCATCTGTAGTGATTTTGGAGCCCAGAAAAATAAAGTCAGCCACTGTTTCCACTGTTTCCCCATCTATTTGCCATGAAGTGATGGGACCGGATGCCATGATCTTAGTTTTCTGAATGTTGGGCTTTAAGCCTACTTTTTCCACTCTCTTCTTTCACTTTCATCAAGAGGCTCTTTAGTTCTTCTTCACTTTCTGCCATAAGGGTGGTGTCATCTGCTATCTGAGGTTATTGGTATTTCTCCCGGCAATCTTGACTCCAGCTGTGCTTCATCCAGCCCAGCATGTCTCATGATGTACTCTGCATATAAGTTAAATAAGCAGGGTGACAAGTGCTCGGGCCTGGTGCACTGGGAAGACCCAGAGGGATTGGGTGGAGAGGGAGGTGGGAGGGGGGACTGGGATGGGGAATATGTAAATCCATGGCTAATTCATTTCAATGTATGACAAAAACTACTGTAATGATGTAAAGTAATTAGCCTCCAACTAATAAAAATAAATGGGAAAAAAAAAAATAAGCAGGGTGACAATATACAGACTTGACATACTCCTTTTCCAGGAACCAGTCTGTTGTTCCATGTCCAGTTCTAACTGTTGCTTCCTGACCTGCATACAGATTTATCAAGAGGCAGGTCAGGTGGTCTGTTATTCCCATCTCTTTCAGAATTTTCTACAGTTTATTGTGATCCACACAGTCGAAGGCTTTGGCATAGTCAATAAAGCAGAAATAGATGTTTTTCTGGAACTCCCTTACTTTTTTGATAATCCAGTGGATTTTGGCAATTTGATCTCTGGTTCCTCTGCCTTTTCTAAAACCAGCTTGAACATCTGGAAGTTCACAGTTCACGTATTACTGAAGCCTGGCTTGGAGAATTTTGAGCATCACTTCACTATCGTGTGAGATGAGTGCAATTGTGCAGTAGTTTGAGCATTCTTTGGCATTGCCTTTCTTTGGGATTGGAAGGAAAACTGTCCTTTTCCAGTCCTGTGGCCACTGCTGAGTTTTCCAAATGTGCTGGCCTATTGAGTGCAGCACTTTCACAGCATCATCTTTCAGGATTTGAAATAGGTCAACTGGAATTCCATCACTTCCACTAGCTTTGTTTGTAGTGATGCTTCCTAAGGCCCACTTGACTTCACATTCCAGGATGTCTGCCTCTAGGTGACTGATCACACCATCATGATTATCTGGGTCATGAAGACCTTTTTTGTACAATTCTTCTGTGTATTTTTTGCTACCTCTTCTTAATATCGTTTGCTTCTGTTAGGTCCCTACCATTTCTGTGCTTTATTGAGCCCGTCTTTGCATGAAATGTTCTCTTGGTATCTCTGATTTTCTTGAAAAGATCTCTTGTCTTTCCCATTCTATTGTTTTCCTCTATTTCTTTGCATTGATCGCTGAGGAAGGCTTTCTAATCTCTCTGTGCTATTCTTTGGAACTCTACATTCTAATGGGTATATCTTTCCTTTTCTCCTTTGCTTTTTGCTTCCCTTCTTTTCACAGCTATTTGTAAGGCCTCTTCAGACAGCCGTTTTGCTTTTTTGCATTTCTTTTTCTTGGGGATGGTCTTGATCACTGCTTCCTGTACAGTGTGATGAACCTTTGTCCATAGTTCTTCAGGCACTCTGTCTATCAGATCTGGTCCCTTAAATCTATTTGTCACTTCCACTGTATAACCATAAGAGATTTGATTTAGGTCATACCTAAGTGGTCTAGTGGTTTTCTCCACTTTCTTCAATTTCAGTCTGAATTTGGCAGTAAGGAGTTCAAGATCTGAGCCACAATCACCTCACAGTCTTGTTTTTGCTGACTGTGTAAAGCTTCTCCATCTTTGGCTGCAAAGAATATAATCAATCTGATTTTGGTGTCGACCATCTGGTGACGTCCATGTGTAGAGTCTTCTCTTGTGTTGTTGGAAGAGGGTGTTTGCTATGACCAGTACATTCTCTTGGCAGAACTCTATTTGCCCTTTGCCCTGCTTCATTCTGTACTCCAAGGCCAAATTTGCCTGTTACTCCAGGTGTTTCTTGACTTCCTACTTTTGCATTCCAGTCCCCTATAATTAAAAGGACATCTTTTTGTGGTATTAGTTCTAAAAGGTCTCGTGGGTCTTCATAGATCTGTTTAACTTCAGCTTCTTCAGTGTTACTGGTCAGGGCATAGACCTGGATTACTGTGATATTGAATGGTTTGCCTTGGAAACAAACAGAGATCATTCTGTCATTTTGAGATTGCATCCAAGTACTGCATTTCAGACTCTTTTGTTGACTATGATGGCTACTCCATTTCCTCTAAGGGATTTGTGCCCACAGTAGTAGACATAATAGTCATATGAATTAAATTTACCCATTGCAGTCCATCTTGGTTCACTGATTCCTAGAATGTTGATGTTCACTCTTGTCATCTCCTGTTTGACCACTTCCAGTTTGCCTTGATTCATGGACCTAACATTCCAGGTTCCTATGCAATATTGCTCTTTACAGCCTCGAACCTTGCTTCTATCACCAGTCCCATCTGCAACTGGATGTTGTTTTTGCTTTGGCTCCATCCCTTCTTTCTGGAGTTCTTTCTCCTCTGATCTCCAGTAGCATGTTGGGTACCTCCTGACCTAGGGTGTTCATCTTTCAGTGTCCTATCTTTTTGCCTTTTCATACTGTTCATGGGGTTCTAAAAGCAAGAATACTGAAGTGGTTTGCCATTCCCTTCTCCAGTGGACCACATTCTGTCAGACCTCTCCACCATGACCCGTCTGTCTTGGGTGGCCCCACATGGCATGGCTTAGTTTCATTGAGTTAGAGAAGGCTGTGGTCCATGTGATCAGATTGGCTACTTTTCTGTGATTGTGGTTTCAGTCTGTCTGTCCTCTGATGCCCTCCCTCAGTGCCTACTGTCTTACTTGGGTTTCTCTTACCTTGGATGTGGTGTATCTCTTCACGGCTGCTCCAGCAAAGCACAGCTGCTGATGCTTACCTTGAACATGGGGTAACTCCTCCCGGCCGCCACCCCTGACCTCAGGTGTGGAGTAGCTCCTGTTGAGCTATTTAAAATCCTTAAAGATGATGCTGTGAAAGTGCTGCACTCAGTATGCCAGCAAATTTGGAAAACTTACTAGTGGCCACAGGACTGGAAAAGGTCAGTTTTCATTCCAATTGCAAAGGAAGGCAATGCCAAAGAATGCACAAACTACTGCGCAATTGCACTCATCTCACACACTAGCAAAGTAATGCTCAAAATTCTCTAAGCGAGTCTTCAACAGAACGTGAACCGTGAACTTCCAGATGTTCAAGTTGGCTTTAGAAAAGGCAGAGGAACCAAGATCAAGTTGCCAACATCCATTGGATCATCGAAAAAGCAAGAGAGTTCCAGAACAACATATATTTCTGGTTTATTGACTGTGCCAAAGCCTTTGACTGTGTGCATCACAACAAAATGTGGAAAATTCTTAAAGAGATGAGCACACCAGACCACCTTACATGCCTCCTGAGAAGTCTGTATACAGGTTAAGAAGCAACAGTTAGAACTAGACTTGGAACAACAGACTGATTCCAAATCAGTAAAGGAGTATGTCAAGGCTATGTATTGTCACCCTGCTTATTTAACTTATATGCAGAGTCCATCATGAGAAATGCTGGGCTGGATGAAGCACAAGCTGGAATCAAGATTGCCGGGAGAAATATCAGTAACCTCAGATATGCAGAGGGCACCACCCTTATGGCAGAAAGCAAAGAACTTGAGCCTCTTGATGAAAGTGAAAGAGGAGAGTGAAAAAGTTGGCTTAAAACTCAGCATTCAGAAAGCTAAGATCATGGCATCTGGTCCCATTACTTCATGGCAAATAGAGGGGAAACCGTGGAAACAGTGAAAGACTAGTGTTTTGGGCTCCCAAGATCAGTGCAGCCATCAATTTTTCTTCTCCTTGGAAGAAAAGTTATGACTAACCTAGACAGCTTGTTAAAAAGCAGAGACATCACTTTGCTGACCAAAGTCCATCTAATCAAAGCTATGGTTTTTCTAGTATTCATGTATAGGTGTGAGAGTTGGACTATAAAGAAAGCTGAGCACCTAAGAATTGATGGTTTTGAACTGTGATTTTGGAGGAGAGTCCAAAATCACTTCTTGAGAGTCCGTTGGACTGCAAGAAGATACAACCAGTCCATCCAAAAGGAAATCAGTCCTGAATATTCATTGGAAGGACTGATGCCAAAGCTGAAACTCCCATACTTTGGCCACCTGATGCAAAGACCTGACTCATTGGAAAAGACCTTGATGCTGCAAGAGATTGAAGGCGGGAAGAGAAGGGGACTACAGAGGATGAAATGGTTGGATGGCATCACTGACTCAATGGACTTGAGTTTGAGTAAACTCTGGGAGTTGCTGATAGACAAGGAGTCCTGGTATGCTACAGTTCATGGGGTTGCAAAGAGTCGGACACGACTGAGCAATGGAACTAAACTTGAACATGAACTGAACATGTTCCCATTTCCCTAAATTTAATTTAAATCTCAAAATAGTTATTTAATATCTGACCCACTATAAAATTCAAGAGAAATTAATATATGTTAATTTCATTGGTTTGGCTAAACTTGGTTAATGTTTTAGATCATAATGGTAATAAAACTAAATATCCTTGCCAGGTACTGTGCTAGGTACTTTATAAATATTATAGACTCATCACATATAATGATCTGAACTTGTGTGGGTTAATATTGATTTGATCATAAATGACATTGTTACATTGTATAGAAATGTTTTTTAATGCCTTCAGCAAACAGTCTTCCAGATACACTTTCAAACAAGATTATGAAGTATTGCCTTGGGAATTGGGAAACGGAGGTGTTATTCTCCTGCTCAGAAAAGTAGCAGATGTGCTAGGATCGGGAGGTGTATATGATTAACTTTATTTTAGGCTTGCTGCAGTTTCCTGAAGCCCCAGCCTATTGTCTGATAAAAACTAGCCTTGAACAATGTAACATTCATATGTGGAATCATTTCAGATTTTTAAAGCCTTCCTTTGATTGTAATGCTTAGACTACTGGATTGAACTTCAATTTTGCTTCAGAAAATGTCTAAATAAAAATTTTTTTGTAAAATATGACCTCATTTTGTTTACAAATGGTGGATTCTACGTTTTGCAGATGTGTCTTGCTGAATCAGGGCTCTCTTATCCCTGCCATCGACTTACAGTGGGAAGAAGATCTTCACCTGCACAGACCCGGGAGCAATCTGAAGAGGTAGGCATGTTTGCTAGCTTTTCATCAAACATAATGTCTGTCCTTGCTCACCTGCCCACTATTCTTTTTTATTTGCCACAGCAAAGAATAGGTAGAGTTAATGTGGCATGAATAACATCTCAGTAAATACTTAAAGGCAGAAACTTTCCAAGCAAGATTATTGCTAATGTGCTGCTTCTTGTTCTATAAGTTTCATATTTCAAACAGACAGAACTGGGGTGGATCAGTTTAAATGATTTTTACTTAGAATTTTCTGGTTAACAAAGGAAGTTTTTAGCTGCTGACTAAATAGTAGACTACATTTATTAGAATTCATCCTGAAGGTCCTTTAACTCATAGAGCTGGATCACTTTCTATGTGCCAAACATTGTCCTTAGTACTAGGGAACAAAGATGAATAACAGTGTACCTATACCAAGGTGCTCAGATTCAAAGGTGATACACTAGTAAACCAATAATAATGGCAAATGTAATCAATGCAGTGATAACAGTGCATCACCGGGTGCTGTAGAGACAAAGAGGGGCAAGGAGAGTGAACATGTGTGTATACGTGGTGTGCCTGCATGTGTCTTTGCAGGTCTGAAACTGTATTAAAAGGCAGAATCTTTTCCTTGGGTACAGTAGCACTGTGTTCAGCTGTGACTCGGTTATAAGGGAATGAGAAAGACAGCCTGGACATTGCACTTTATCAGTTTTAGAAGTATTTATTGGGACTTACTGGTGGTCCAGTGGTTAAGACTCTGTGCTTCCAGTGCAGTGGGGGCAGTTTCGATCTTTAGTTACAGCATGGGAACTCTTAATTTTGGCATGTGGTATCTAATTCCCAGACCAGGAGTCATACCCCAGGCTCCCTGCATTGGAAGCATGGAGTCTTAGCCACTAGACCACCAGAGAAGTCCCCCCAAAGTTTATATTAGTACAGTAAAACCTTTTCCATTTACTTTCTATACAAAATATGGTTGCAAATTTTTATTTAAACTTAGATATTTTGGACATTTATTATGGAAGCTGCCACAAAATCTCTCTCACTATTCTCTGAATATGTAATTGCATCATTTAAATATGTAAAAAAGAAAAGGGACTGAATAACTAAAGTTGTAATCTGTGATCATCTTGGGAAAATGATAATTTGCTACTCAATTTTTGGAAATCCATAAAGAAGGGAGGTTTTCCCCCCACCGCAAATACTACTATACTATTTCTTTAGGTTTCTAAAAATGTTAATTTCCTTTAAAGAGCCCACACCATTTTTCCAACACTTTATCTCGCTAATTCCTCATGAAAGGAAAAATAATATTGAGTTTCACTGCTTGGCAGAAACTGCCAAAAACAATTTATTGAAATATTTCCTTCTACTGCTTGAGTATATTTTTAATGGCTAAAGTAAGTTATGCTTCAACCCGTTAATGAATAAATCTGCTAATATTAAAAGGAAGCCAACTAGCTCCACCCAGAATTCTTAATGATTTTATTCTCTTAAGAGGTGACAGTTACCTGTTTCATTTCATTTTCTTTCCTTTTCTCACCCTCACCATTATATGTGTTATTTGGGCATTCCATTCAGTGGAGTGTGTGGCTCAGCTGGTAAAG
This sequence comes from Odocoileus virginianus, assembly GCF_023699985.2. Taxonomy (NCBI): domain Eukaryota; kingdom Metazoa; phylum Chordata; class Mammalia; order Artiodactyla; family Cervidae; genus Odocoileus; species Odocoileus virginianus. The sequence goes on from NC_069678.1 coordinate 76,445,579, forward strand.
AATCTGCCCACTGTTCAGGAGACCTGAGTTCAATTCCTGGATTGGGAAGATCCCCTGGGGAAGGGAACAGCAACCCATTCTAGTATTCTTGCCTGGAAAATTCCGTGGACTGTATAGTCCATTGGGTCACAAAGAGTCAGACATGACTGCAGGACTTCCACTTTCATTTTTTACTTTCAGTGGAAGGAATTCAATGCCATAAATTGAGGAAAAGCATATTAGAGGGTGGCATACACTTTAGATTAATTAAGGAAGAAAGTAGAGTGGGGTTAGGGAGCTTTGTAAAACTAAGAGAGCCACAGCCTTGAGGATATCTTTAAATCTGATTTTCTGGGATGAGTCCATTATTTTTCCTTCCCTGGCTAAGTAAATATACCACTTCCTCCAGGGTGCTGGTGAGAAATGGGAACGGAGCTGTGACTTGATTGTTATGTTGTCACAGAATTATGAAACTGGAAGGAATTTTTTATTTGATTTATACTTGCCCATCCATTTATTCCTCATTTATTTAAACATTTTTTCAATGTCTTCTACATGCCAAACATTAGGATCCCAGTCTTTGTGCTGAAAGAGCTCACACAAAATAATATCTGCATTTTATCTCTAATGGCAGGGTTCTGTCCTCATGAGGCAACTAGTTCCATTGTTGAGCATGTCTGTTGGTATCTACCCTATATTAAATCGGAAGCTATGATTGTGTGGAACTGTATATAATCCAGTGGTTCTACTTCTTTCCTCTTGTTTTAACCCTTCTCTTACATGACTTTGTGTGTTTCAAGATAATTACCACTTTGCTGTTGACTGTCTTCAGCCTTGAGTTAGGAAGAAGATATTTGAGACCAGTGGTTAAATTCAGGTTTTGAATTTTATGCATTGTACTTATGTGTTCTTTAACTGGGAGAATTTTTTTCTTACATCGTCCTCTAGCCCTGCAAATACATTTTCCTTATAATTAATATTTTCTCGTTTCTTCCCATCTTCCCCTTGTTCCTAAGCTCCCTTTCAATGCTTATGTGCATGCTAAGCCGCTTCAATAGTGTCTGACTCTTTTTCGACCCTATGAGTTGTAGCCCACAAGACTCCTCTGTCTATGGGATTCTCCCAGCAAGAATACTGGAGTGAGTTGTCATGTCCTCCTCCAGGGGATCTTCCTAACCCAGGGATCGAACCCACATCTCCTATCTCTCCCGCATTGGCAAGCAGGTTCTTTACCACTAGTGCCACCTGGGAAGCCCCTCCCTTTCAATGACCTTTCCATATTTCTAGGTACCTTAGCTAGGTATCTATCTCTCCTTATCCAGGCTGCTTGGGTGGAACATTACAGGGACCCCACCTAGACCCAGGTTTTTTGAGAGTTGGCCAATCCTCAGTTGATAGTGTAAGAGTAGGAGGGATACTCCCAGAATAACAACAAAAATAAAATCCCAAATTTAAAATATAGTTAATGTTAAAGCTGTTGATTTGTAATTTCAGTTAAGCAGACATCTAATACTTACTGTGCTGATCAAATGAATATAAACTGAAAATTTCATATTATGTAATTAATGAGAAAGGTGAGATAAGCATAAGATACTAGAGAAACACACAGGGAAAGGGGTGCTATAACCTTGAAGAATGTGTGTAGGCAAAAGCCTTGTCTGCCTTGTCTAACTCTGTAGCTACCTCTGTAGCTCTAATACCTAGTAAAGCTCCTGGTATATACCAGCCACAGAATAAATACTTTGTGAATGATTTATTTTTTTAAGAAAAAAGAGAAGGAAAGGGGGAACTAGAGCAATTTATATTCAAATCAAATGAAAATGAAAAGAATTGAGTCACAGCCAAATGAAGAAACATGGATGTAGTATTCCATTCAGAGGAAATAGCATGACTTGATGTAGTGAATGGGGAGACCTAAGTGCAGCTTGGTGTTCGTGCAAAATAAAGGGGGAGACAAAGAAAGATAAGAGATGAGACAAAGGTGAATAGGTTTTTATATCTCAAGTTGGAAACTTGAACTCTGGGCAGCCAGAAGACTTTTAACTGGAGGGTGATTTTTTTTTTTTTCTCCCAAGTGGACATTTTAGAGAAAAGCATTTTGACTGCTGTGCGGAGGCTACATGTAAGGGAAGCAAGACGAGAGACAGAGAAATCAGATATGAATCTGTTGTACTAGTATAGGCAGAAGATAATGAGATCCTAAACTAGAACATCACTAGTCAAAAAAGAGAAGGAAATGGATTCAGGATATATTTTGGAGGGAAAATCAGTAGGACTGGTGACAGACAGGATCTGTGGGAGAAGAAAGGGAGAGGATAAGAATACCTATATTTTGGCTTAATTGGCAGAAAAGGTTTATTCAGTAGTTATTCAGTGAATTCTGGTCACATCCTTATTCTACCCCTGACACTGGCACAAGTGTTAGGAATATGGCTATGAACAAAAACAGTCTTTGCATGAAGGAGCTTGTTCCTAACTAAATGAAATTGAATGCACATAAATTGCCCAAAATTTGTGTTTCAGTTTTTTTTTTAATATATGTATTTTGTTGAAGTATAGTTGACTTACAGCGTTTCAGGTGCTAGTCAAGGTGATTCAGTTATACAAATACATATATTATTTTTGAAAATTTTTTCCATCATAAGCGACTATAGGATATTGACCGTAGTTCCCTATGCTATATAGTAAACCTTTGTTTCTTGTTGCATATCTATTTTTTAATAAGAAATATACATTCTATTCATACTAAGTCAAACAAGTGCAGCCAAAATGTCATAATTTTCTTAGTTAGGCAAAAATTCATAAGCTTTCTAAAATACATATATTATACATATTTATATATGTGTGTATGTGTGTACAAAAGCTTTTCTACTACATTTGATAAAGGCTTGAAGAAGAACATCAAAAAAAAAAATGGAGAAAGTGGAGAACATAAACTAAATGAAAGTAAACACTGAATATGAAATAGAAAAAGTGAAACAAACTAGATAAAAGCAAAAGATCATCATATAGTCCAGTTTTAAACATGACTGCCCATTAGAAACATAAATCTGGAGCTCTGGAGAAAAAGTAATACTTGAACATTTGTATTTTTCAGAAAATTTCAAGATAATTCTGATATGCATCTGGATTTTAAAAAGTAATTACAGGTTTTTCTATTAGATCCTAGTTTATCCTAGTTTTGGTGATATAGAGTTCTATTATTTTTCTGTTGACCAATCATGATACAATGGTATTAAGTGAGTAATAGTTACAGAATCACAGTAGTAGAACATGTTTATCAGTTTTCACAATCTATAGGCAGACAAAAAATAAAAGAATTACAAATGCAAACAATAATTGGAACATGATTAGCTTAACAGTATAAAATAATTACATTCAGTTTGGGCAGATCAATCAGAGTGATGTTGTAAGTGGAAGTGCATACATGACATGTTTTCTTTCACCCAGTCATTTAATCCATTTACATTTAAGGTCATTATTGATATGAATGGTCCTATTACCATTTTCTTAATTGTTTTGGGTTTATTTGCTGTAGGTCTTTTCCTTCTCTTGTGTTTCCTGCCTAAAGAAGTTCCTTTAGCATTTCTTGTAAAGCTGGTTTGGTAGTGCTGAACTCTTTTAACTTCTGCTTGACTGGAAAGCTTTTGATTTCTCCATCAAATTTGAAGGGGAATCTTGCTGGGTAGAATATTCTTGATTGTAGGTTCTTCCTTTACATCATTTTAAATATACCTTGGCATTCCCTTCTGGCTTGTAGAGTTTCTATTGAGAAATCAGCTGATAGACTGATGGGAGTTACTTTGTATGTTATTTGTCATTTTTCCCTTGTTGCTTTTAATATTTTATCTCTGTCTTTAATTCTTGTCAGATTGATTACTGTGTGTCTCAGTGTGTTTCTCCTTGGGTTTATCCTTCCTGGGACTCTTCTTCCTGGACTTGGTTGACTATTTCCTTTCCCATGTTCGGGAAGTTTTCAGCTATTATCTCTTCAAGTATTTTCTCAGGTCCTTTCTCTCTCTCTTCTCCTTCTGGGAGCTCTATAATGCAATAGTTTGTGCATTTAATGCTGTCCCAGAGGTCTCTTAGGCTGTCTTCTTTTTTTTTTTCATTCTTTTTTCTATATTCTGTTCTGTGGTGGTGATTTCCACCATTCTGTCCTCCAGGCCATTTATCTGTTCTGCCTCAGTTATTCTGCTGTTGATTCCTTCTAGTGTATTACTCATCTCTGTTTGTTCTTTAGTTCTTGTAGGTCTTTGGTAAACATTTCTTGAATCTTCTCAATCTTTGCCTCCATTCTTTTCCTGAGATCCCGGATCATCTCCCCTATCATTATTCTGAATTCTTATTCTGAGTTCTGTCTCCACTTCATTTAGTTGTTTTCCTGGAATTTTATTTTGTCCCTTCATCTGGGACTTAACTTTCTACTTTTTCATTGTAATTAACTTTCTATAATATGATTTTTGTTTTAGCCACTGTGATACTGTGCTTCTTCTGTCTGCCTTCTGATAGATTAGTCTAAGCAGCTTGTATAAGCTTGATTGTAGGGACTGGCAATGAGAAAAACTTGTTCTTGCTCTGGTAGACAGGGCCTTGCTTAGTAAAGCTTTATTTGTTTTTTTTTTTAATTCATCCTTTATTTTTTATTTTTTCCCATTTATTTTTATTAGTTAGAGGCTAATTACTTTACAATATTGTAGTGGTTTTTGCCATACATTGACATGAATCAGCCATGGATTTACATGTATTCCCCATCCCGATCCCCCCTCCCACCTGCCTCCCCACCCCATCCCTCTGGGTCTTCCCAGTGCACCTGCCCTGAGCACTTGTCTCATGCATCCAACCTGGGCTGGTGATCTGTTTCACCATAGATAATATACATGTTTTGATGCTGTTCTCTCAAAACATCCCACCCTCGCCTTCTCCCACAGAGTCCAAGAGTCTGTTCTGTACATCTGTGTCTCTTTTTCTGTTTTGCATACAGGGTTATTATTACCATCTTTCTAAATTACATATATATGTGTTAGTATACTGTATTGATGTTTATCTTTCTGGCTTACTTCACTCTGTATAATGGGCTCCAGTTTCATCCATCTCATTAGAACTGATTCAAATGAATTCTTTTTAATGGCTGAATAATATTCCATGGTGTATATGTACCACAGCTTCCTTATCCGTTCGTCTGCTGATGGGCATCTAGGTTGCTTCCATGTCCTGGCTATTGTAAACAGGGCTGCGATGAACATTGGGGTGGACGTGTCTGTTTCAGATCTGGTTTCCTCGGTGCAGCTCAATTCCAGAAAAATAAATGACCCAATCAAAAAATGGGCCAAAGAACTAAACAGACATTTCTCCAAAGAAGACATACAGATGGCTAACAAACACATGAAAAGATGCTCAACATCACTCATTCTCAGAGAAATGCAAATCAAATCCACAATGAGGTACCATTACACGCCAGTCAGGATGGCTGCTATCCAAAAGTCTACAAGCAATAAATGCTGGTGAGGGTGTGGAGAAAAGGGAACCCTCTTACACTGTTGGTGGGAATGCAAGCTAGTATAGTTGCTATGGAGAACAGTGTGGAGATTTCTTAAAAAATTGGAAATAGAACTGCCATATGACCCAGCAATTCCACTTCTGGGCATACACACTGAGGAAACCAAAGCTTAGTAAAGCTTTAATCCAATTATCTGCTGATGGGTGGGAGGGTTGCACTCCCTCCCTGGTAGTTGTTTGACCCAGCCCTGGTGTTATGGGCTCTGTGGTAAGGTTAATGGCAAACGCCAAGAAAGTTTATGTCAAGGAGGACCTTCCAGTGCCTGTCGCTATGTGGTGAGCCCCTGCCGGCCCACACCTCCACAGGAGGCCCTCCAACACTAGCAGGTAGTTTTGGTTCAGTCTCCTGTGAGGATGACAGCTCCTTTCCTCTGGGTCTTGGTGTGTGCAAAATTTTGTTTATGCCTCCCCTCCACGACTGGAGTCTTTGTTTCCCTCAGTTCTCTGGAAGGCCTATAAGTCAAATCCTGTTGGCCTTCACGGCCAGATTCCTTGGGGATTCCCAGTTCCTTTGTTGGATCCCCAAGCTGGGAAGCCTGATGTGGGGTTCAGAACCTTCACAATAGTGCAAGAGCTTCTTTGGTATTATTGTTCTCTAGTCTATGAAGAAGCCACCCGGCGGGTATGGGATTTGATTTAATCGTGATTATGCCCCTCTTACTATCTCACTGTGGCTTCTTCCTTGCCTTTGGACGTGCAGTATCTCTTTTGGTGGGTTCCAGTGTCCTCCTGTCAGTGGTTGTTCAACAGCTAGTTGCAGTTTTGGTGCTCTAGCAGGAGGAGATGAGCACTCCACCATCTTAAACTGGCTCTTTAGTCAGGTTTTGATCTCTGCATACAACTGAAATGCCTAAAAAGTTTCAACCAGACACACTGGTTTTTATTGAAACAAAGTCTCTTTCTTATTTTCCACACTCCCAAGGCAAGGCAATTACTTAAAAACAGCTTATGGTAGCTGTGTTGGGCTCCACACTGGGACTGGGTAGCCAGGCAGGAAGTGAGGGAGGGGGCTAATCTAAGACAAAATCTGTTTATTCCAGTCATTGAGGGACCTGCTATTCTTTGAAACTGTTCCAGTTGATCTGCTACATCAAGGTGTTTTATGATCCTTTTGACTGTTCAAATTAGGTTATTTTTCTATCAGCATCAGATTCTTTTACCCTAATTTGTTAGCTGAAGTGTTTGTTGTTAGAGTCTGTGTTCTGCCCATTATCTTGATCCTACTCCAACTAGCCTCTCCCTACAACATGGAAAGGGTGAGAACTCGCTCTTGCATTTTTGATCCTCTATCTATTGGTTCCTTCTCTTCATTCTAAATATATATATGTATAATATATATATTCTAATCCTAAATGTATATGTAATATATAAACATATTATATAAAAATATATATTATGTTTTATTTATTTATATTATTGTATTGTAAATATATATTACATATATATATATTACATTCCTTCAAATTTAGCTTCCCCCTCAAGCTTTAACTCATCTGTTCTTTTATTCAGAGCCAAACTTCTTAGAGTAATCTGTACTGAATGACTCTTCTTCATTGTTTATTTTGTTAACTCACTACAGTGTGGCTTCTTTCTGCTATGTGACTAAAATTGAATTTAACCGTTAGAGTCAGATAATAGTCTTTGACAGATCATTTAAGATGGTGGAGCCTGAGCTCACCTCTCTCACAAGCACACCAAAATCACAACTATATGCAGAACAACCATTGATGAAAAAGACTAGAACCTACCAGAAAAGATCTCCTCCAACTAAAGACATAAAGGAACTAAAATGAGATGGGTAGGAGGGGCAGATTCATGATATGATCAAGTCTCATAGTCCCAAGTCACAAACTGGAGAATAATTATATTGCAGAGGTTCTCATAGGACTGAGAGTTCTGAGCCCCATGTTGGGGTCCCCAGGCCAGGGGTCCTGGCATTATATATTTGTGTGTATATGTATTAATATGTATAGTATTTAGTACACATGTGTGTACTCACACAATGGGATACCTCTCAGCCATAGTAAGGAATGAAATTTTGCCATTTCCAGCAGCATGGATGGCCTTGGAAGTTATTGTGTTAAATGAAAAAAGACAGAGAAAGACAAATACTATGTGATATCACTTACGTCTGTATTCTAAAACACACAACAAACTAGTGAATATAACAAAAAGGAAGCAGACTCACAGATAAAGAGAGCAAACTAGTGGTTACCAGTGGGAAGAGGGCAGTGAAAGTTGCTTCAGCCGTATCTGACTCTTTGCGACCCCATGGACTATACAGTCTATGGAATTCTCCATGCAAGAATACTGGAGTGGGTAGCCTTTCCCTTCCAGTAGAGAGAAGCGAGGACCAAAATACAGGTAGCTGACTAAGAGGTGAAACTAGGTTGGTGCAAGTGTAATTGCGGTTTTGGACCATGAATTTTAAGTCATTATAACTAGGCTCAAACACATCTTTATTAGTCAAAATAAGAACCATTACAATCAACACACTTTTTCCAGTGAGAAATATGTTTATTCCTGTTACATAAAAATCCATGCTTCAGGATTCAGTGAACTCATAGAAAGCTTTTTCTGCCTCCTGCTGGTTGTGGAAATATTTTCCCTGCAAAAAGTTGTTGAGATGCTTGAAGAAGTGGTAGTCAGTTGGTGAGAGATCAGGTGAATATGGTGGATGAGCCAATACTTCTTAGCCCAATTTGTTCAACTTTTGAAGTGTTGGTTATGCAACATGCGGTCAGGTGTTGTTGGAAGAAGAATTGGGTCCTTTCTGTTGACCAGTGCTGTCTGCAGGCATTGTAGTTTTCGGTGAATCTCATGGATTTGCTGAGCATGCTTCCTAGATGTAATGGTTTCTCTGGGATTATGAAAATTGTAGTGGATCAGACGGGTAGCAGACAGTGACCATGACCTTTCTTTGGTGCAAGTTTGGCTTTGGGAAGTTCTTTGGAGCTTCTCAGTCCAGCTAATGAGCTGGTTGTCACCAGTTGTCATATAAAATCCACTTTTCATCACAGGTCACAGTCTGATCGAAAAATGGTTCATTGTTGAGTAAGAGAGACAACACTTCAAAATGACAATTTTTTGTATTTGCAGTCAGCTCATGAGACACCAACTTATTGACCTTTTTCACCTTTCCAATTTGCTTCAAATGCCAAATGACCTTAGAATGGTATATGTTGAGTTCTTCAGCAGCTTCTCATGTAGTTGTGAAGAGAATCAGCTTCGATGATCCTCTCAGTTGGTCGTTGTCAACTTCCAGTGGCCAGCCACTACATTCCTCATCTTCAAGGCTCGTCTCCTTTACAAAACTTTTTGAACCACCACTGCACTGTACATTCATTAGCAATTCCTGGGCCAAATGTGTTGTTGATGCTGTGAGTTATCTCTGCTGCTTTATGACCCAGTTTGAACTCAAATAAGAAAATCACTCAAATTTGCTTTTTATCTAACATCATTTCCATAGTCTAAAATGCATATAAAATAAACAGAAAGTAATAATTCATTAGCAAAACAGATAAAGCAAGAAATGCACATTAAAATGATGTATAACATAATCACACTTATTTAAAAACATATTCATTCCAATATCAAATGGCAAAGTTCAGCAATGCTAAACCAAAATTACTTTTGCACCAACCTAATACATTCTACTAAAACTTTCCATAAATACTTTAATTCCTGATGAAGTTCTTCAACAAATTATAACAGAGATTTTACGTAACTACCTCCAGTGATGGGGAACTCATATTCAGAAAGGCAATTTTATTTTCAGAAATTAAATTACTTTTGCATCAACCTAATACTATGTATAAAATAAGCTACAAAGATATATCTTATAATATAGGCAATATATTACAAATATAAATAGAATATAACCTTTAATAATTGTGAACCACTATATTGTACACCTATAACTTTTATAATACTGTACATAAACTATACTTCAATAAAAAAACAGTTTGGGACAGAAAAAAATCTATTTTATAAATGCGATACTACACCATCTATTTTTTAATATAAATTTATATTTTCACAGCCACCTTTGTGTCAATGTAAGTCACCCTCTACAGTAGTGATGTAATGATGGTTGCCTAGAGTCATATAGAAAATGGCAAAATATTCAACACCCGTTCTTTTGTTTATAAATTCAGGATCCTTTATCCTTTTTTTTTTGTCATACCATAACTACCTTTTACTTAATTCTCATCCTTCTGAATCCGTTTACATTTCTTGTCTTCACTGAGATTTCCTCAGATCTTATATCTCAGATTCTTTCTCTTAATTGCCTTTCTAATCTTTGATAGTTTTCACTTCATCTCTTTTTCTTCACCAGTTGAAATATATTCTGTAAACTTTTATCCTTATCATTGTTCTTTTTTTATCTTTCAACTGAATGATCTTATTCATTTCTATAACCTCAGCTATTATTTATCTGCTGATTACTTCCAGATCTAAATCTCTTCTGGACCTCTTTCTTGAGCTCCTAAAAAGACTTTTTCTCAAGTTGCCTATTAGATGTTTTTACTTGGATGTCCTACAGCTTCCTCAGGTGTATTCTGAGAACTGGCCTCAATATTCTTCCTTACCAGACCTGACCTTCCCTACCACTCTGTTCCCCAAACTAGAAATTTGGTTTTTTAAGCTTTAAATCTAAATGATGAACAATTCTTATCAGTTCTACTGAAGTATATTTAAGTTTGTCCCCTTTATTAAATTCTCAGTGCTATTAAGTTATAAAAAAGGTATGAAATAAGTATCCCTTCTCATGTCTTCAGATCTAATCTGCCATATGCTACCAAATCACCACAAAAGGACATGCACGCATGCATGCGTGCGTGCACACACACACACATATCCATCCATCCATCAGAGTTGTTCTCTGAACAGTCCATCCTTGAAAATCGTTAGTGATTTCCCTATTGCCATCAGAGTAAAGTCCAAATTTCTAAGGTATGCCAGTTTGAGTACTATAATCTAGTTTCCAAAAAATTCCTTGCCTTGTAGCCAGTCCACATTCCACTTCCATACATCGAGCTGATGATTTAGTTCATTTTTTGTAATTTTTTATTGATTTTTTAAGATATCCAATTTCTTGCTTGTGTTTTTTCTCTCCCTAGAGTACAGCTACCTCCCCAACAATCTTCCATTACACACATTCCACAACATTGATATCTTTTTAAAGTGAAAGTTGCTCAGTCATGTCCAGCTCTTTGCAACACCTTGGGCTATACAATCCATGGAATTCTCCAGGCCAGAATACTGGAGTGGGTAGCCTTTCCCTTCTCTAGGGGATCCTCCCAACCCAGGGATTGAACCCAGGTCTCCTGCATTGTGGACGGACTTTTTACCAGCTGAGCCACAAGGGAAGCCCAAGAATACTGGAATGGGTAGCCTATCCCTTCTCCAGTGGATCTTTCTGACCCAGGAATCGAACCAGGGTCTCCTGCATTGGAGGCAGATTCTTTACCAACTGAGCTATCAGGAAAGCCCAAGCATATCTGTAAAATAAAGCAGCTAGCCACTCCAGTACTCTTGCCTGGAAAATCCCATGGACGAAAGAGCCTGGTAGGCTGCAGTCCATGGGGTCGCAAAGAGTCAGACATGACTGAGCAACTTCACTTTCACTTTTCACTTTCATGAATTGGAGAAGGAAATGGCAACCCACCCCAGTGTTCTTGCCTGGAGAATCCCAGGGACGGGGGAGCCTGGTGAGCTGCTGTCTACGGAGTCGCACAGAGTCGGACACGACTGAAGCGACTTAGCAGCAGCAGCAACAGCAGTCCTAAAACCTCATATTCACGTTAAAACCAATATGTGTATGGCACTATGTTAAGCACTTTGGGAAACACAAAAACTGCAAGATATGTCAGGATGAGAAGGGATTTCTAACCACAAACAGAAAAGCTATGAAGCAAAAGTCCAATAGTGTAAAAATAAAAAAGTTCATGTCTCCAAAAGCACAATAAAATGAAAATGTAAATGGGGAAAATGTTTGCAAAATGGGTAATGGTTGAAGAGATAATCTCATTAATATATAATCTTTTTTAAAGATATAGGTTAAATATTATCATTTGTGTGAGGCCTGCACAGTCTCCTTTGTTCTTCAGTAGTCTTTGCTTAAACTTTTATTGTATCCCTTAACACTGAAAAACACATATTTGCAACCAAATATGTCTTGCTTTAAAATGGGAAACTGGAACCATGGATTTTCTCTGTATCCCAGACTTTTAACTAGATTCTTAACATAGTGAGTAGTTGGTGAAAGAAATATCAGCTTTAATTATGAGCTTCCCTTATGTATATATGAGTTCTAAATTTTTGTCTCAAGCATTTTTTTTTAATTGAAGTCGCTCAGTCGTGTCCAACTCTTTGTGACTCCATGGGCTGTAGCCTACCAGGCTCCCCCGTCCATGGGATTTTCCAGGCAAGAGTACTGGAGTAGGTTGCCATTTCCTTCTCCAGGGGATCTTCCCGACCCAGGGATCGAACCTGAGTCTCCCGTTTTTTTGCAGGCTGACGCTTTACCCTCTGAGCCACCAGGGAAGCTAAAATTTGTTGTTGTGCAGTCACTAAGTTGTGTCTGACTCTTTGTCTGCGGCAAACCAGGTTTTTCTATCCTTCACCATCTCCCAGAGTTTGCTCAAACTCATGTTCATTGATTCAGTGATGGCATCTACCATCTTAACCTCTGTCGCCATCTGCTCCTCCCTTCAATGTTTCCCAGCATCAGGGTCTTTTCTGATGAGTCAGATCTTTGCTTCAGGTGGCCAGAGTATTGGAGCTTCAGCTTCAGCATCAGTCCTTCCAATAAATATTCAGGACTGATTTCCTTTAAGGTTGACTGGCCTGATATCCTTGCCACCCAAGGAACTCTCAAGAGTCTTCTCCAGCACCACAATTCAAAAGCATCAATTCTTCGGCACTCAGCCTTCTTGATGGTACAACTCTAACATCCATGCATGACTACTGGAAAGACTATGGACCTTTGTCAGCAAAGTGATGTCTCTGCTTTTTAATATGCTGTCTAGGTTTTTCATAGCTTTTCTTCCAAGGAGCAAGTGTCTTTTAAAAAAATTTCATGGCTGCAGTCACCATCTGCAGTGATTTTGGAGCCCCCAAAAATAAAGTCTGACCCTGTTTCCACTGTCTCCCCATCTATTTCCTATGAGGTGATGGGATCAGATGCCATGATCTTAGTTTTTTGAATGTTGAGGTTTAAGCCAGCTTTTTCACTCTCCTCTTCACCTTCATCAAGAGGCTCATTAATTCCTCCTTACTTTCTGCTATTAGGGTGGTATCATATGCAAATCTGAGGTTTTTGCTATTTCTCCCCACAGTCTTGATTCCAGCTTGTGATTCATCCAGCCCAGCATTTTGCATCATGTATTCTGCATGTAAGTTAAATAAGCAAGATGACAATACAGAGCCTTGACATACTCCTTTCCCACTTTGGAACCAGTCTATTGTTCAATGTCCAGTTCTAACTGTTTCTTCTTGATCTGCCTACAGGGTTCTCAGGAGGCAGGTAAAGTGGTATTTTCCCATCTGTTCAAGAATTTTCCAGTTTGTTGTAATCCACACAGTCAAAGGCTTTAACATTGTCAATGAAGCAGGAATATATGTTTTTCTGGAATTATCTTGCTTTTTCTATGATCTAACAGATGTTGGCAATTTGACCTCTATTTCCTCTGCCCTTTCCTTGTACACCTGGAAGTTCTTGATTCACGTGCTGTTGAAGCCCAGCCTGAAGGAGTTTGAGCATTACCTTGCTAGCCTTTGAAATTAGCACAATTGTATGGTAGTTTGAACATTCTTTGGCTTTGCCTTTCCTTGGAATTGGAATGACAATTGACTTTTTCCAGTCCTGTGGCCACTGCTGAATTTTCCAAATTTGCTGGCATATTGAGTACCGCAGTTTAACTGCATTATCTTTTAGGATTTGAAATAGCTCAGCTGGAATTCTGTCACCTCCACCAGTTTAGTTTGCAGTAATGCTTCCTAAGGCCCACTTGACTTCGCCCTCCAGGATGTCTGACTCTTAAGTGAGTGAGCACACCATTGTGGTTTTCTGGGTCATTAAGACCTTTTTTTTAGAGTTCTGTGTATTCTTGTTCTTAATCTCTTCTGCTTCTGTCAGGTCCTTACCATTTCTGTCCTTTATTGTGCCCAACTTTCATGAAATGTTCCTTTGGTATCTCCAATTTTCTTGAAGAGATCTCTAGTTTTTACATTTATTGTTAGTTATTATAATTACCTGTAACTATATATTACATTGGGTCTTCCCTGAAGCTTAGATGGTAAAGAATCTGTGATGCAGGAGACCTGGGCTCAATCCCTGGGTTGGGAAGATCCTCCGGAGAAGGGAATGGCAATCCACTCCAGTATTCTTGCCTGGAGAATCCCATAAACAGAGGAACCTGGCGGGCTACAGTCTTTGGGGTCGCAAATATATTACATTATATTTCATGAGAGAACATGCACTATATATCTTTCATCCAAGTCTAGGATGTGTAGCACTTAGTAGGGCTTATGGATATATTTTAAATGATAAAGGAAATAAGTGAATGCAGTAAGCCAAAATAGAATCACTATTTTTTTTTTACCTTTATTTAAAAATTCTGAATAAATAGTTCTCTGGATTCAAAGAATTTTAGGGCACCCTTGACTGAACCAAGAGATTATCTATTCTCATCAGCAAACATTAAAGAGAAAAGATTATTTATCTCATTTTTTAGACAAAGCTTTTCCTAACCTGTTAGATGGCTGATAAGAAAATGTGAAGAGATTGGGAGTTCCTTATACATAATTAAGTAGCTCATTCTTGCAGATAGTTCAATAATTTATATTTGAAATATACTTTTTTCAACAAAATCGGCTTTTTAGATATCCTCCTTTGAAGATGATGTTGTTGTAGGGTTTGTCTTTCTAGGATCTGTCTCTTAAGAGAATTGGAAATTCTGTACTTTGTGAAGAAAAAACAATGCATTACATAGGCACAAAATTAAAATCATCTTCCCAGTATGAGGTCAAGTCCTATTTTTATGAAAAGAGGTTTTTATTTGTCTGAAAACTAGATTAGGAGAAAGGATAGATGTGAGAGAGTAAGGTAAAACAGTGGTTGGGGGGGTAGATAATATATAGAATAATTTCTTTCTTTTTTATCCTTCTGTCCTCCAAACCTCCTTCTTAATCTGATGCCTCTTAAAGGGAGGGTAAGTGATAGGCAAGACTAAATGAAGGCTGAGATGATAGCTTAGCTGGCTGAGAATACGAGAAAGTTTGTCATACTGGACTTTTGTTTCTTTCCACCTGCCTGTGAGCCTGGCTAAGTACTCTAAAGGAATGTATAGTGACCTTTTATATCCTGAGCCTTTATCTGTTTAAAGACTGAGCCTCAAAATTCAAAGGCAGTCCATGCTCCAGGTATTTGCCTACCTGAAGCACAGATGGAATTCAAGTACAGTTATGGTCCTAGAAAATGTGTTATTTTGAAGAGTAGGCTCCCTCGCTGTTTTGATATGAGAAAGGGTTTAAATTTTTAAGCTGTTGAATTGCTGAAATAAAGAGGAGATCTTGGCTCCACAAAGCAAAAACACTTAAGAAACATTAGGATTGCAAATGGAACCAAGGCTTCTGTGAGAAATAGTGGTAAAGTCAGAATAGAATAGGCTTAGGGCAAGAGTCATTCATTTCATTCTTCCAATAAGTATTATGTACCTTCTCTATTCAAACCATTGGGAAAATTGTTTTTAAGATAAGAAGGAAAATGTTACAAGTCTGGGCGTTAATGTTTGGTTATGCCCAAGGAGGAAAGGCCTACCAAGTCAACATACTTTGTTTCAGGCTAGCATAAGTCCTTTTGAAAGAGGTTGCATTTGGCCTGAGGCTCCACCTACCAGCAGAAGATTGGATTAAAGACTTACTGAGCCTAGTTTTGCCCACCAGAACAAGACCCAGTTTTCCCCATAGCTAGTCCCTCCCATCAAGAAGCTTGCACAAGCCTCTTATGCTCATCCATCAGAGGGCAGAAAGAGTGAAAACAGCAATCACAAAAAACCAATCATGCTGATCAAATGGATCACAACTTTGCCTAACTCAATGAAACTATGAGCCACGGCATGTAAGGTCACCCAAGATGGTCAGGTCATGGTGGAGAGTTCTGACAAAATGTGGCCCACTGGAGAAGAAAATGGCAAAGCACTTCAGCATTCTTGCCTTGAGAACCCCATGAACAGTATGAAAAGGCAAAAAGATATGATGCTGAAAGATGAACCTCCCAGGTCAGTAGGTGTCTGTATGCTACTGGAGAAGAGCAGAAAAACAGCTCCAGGAGGAATGAAGAGGCTGAGCCAAAGTGGAAACAACACCCAGGTGTAGATTTGTCTGGTGGTGAAAGTCTGATTCTGTAAACAATATTGCATAGGAACCTGGAATGTTAGGTTCGTGAAACAAGGTAAATTGAAAATGGTCAAACATGAGATAGCAAGAGTGAACATTGACATTTTAGAATCAGTGAACTAAAATGGACCAGAATGGGTGAATTTAATTCAGATGACCATAATATCTACTCCTGGATGACTCTCAAACTGGAATCAAGATTGCCAAGAGAATATCAATAACCTTATATTTGCCAGTGCGCCACCCTAATGGCAGAAAGTGAAGAGGAGTTAAAGAGCTTCTTGATGAAGGTGAAAGAAGAGAATGAAAAAGTTGGCTTAAAACTCAACATTCAAAAAACTAAAATCATAGCATGTCGTCCTATCACTTCACGGCAAATAGATGGGGAAACAATGGAAATAGTCACAGATTTTATTTTCCTGGGCTTCAAAAGCTCTATGGACAGTGACTGCAGCCATGAAATTAAAAGACGCTTCCTCCTTGGAAGAAAAGCTATGAAAAACCTAGACAGCATATTGAAAAGCAGAGAGATAACTTCGCCAACAAAGGTCTGTGCTGTCAAAGCTATGGTTTTTCCAGTAGTTGTAAGCCAGAAAGATAAAGACCATTACAGTATCCACAAGCTTTTTGAAAGGCCTGTATAGCTTATTTATCTCTGACCTCTTAGATTTTACCTCTTTCCTTGTTTATTGTGCTCTTAATTGTGTACTCTAGGCTGGGGATAAAACTTATAAAAACCCCAGTCTTCATTGATTTTGTAAGCATTCTTCACTTTCCCTCGGCCTCCATCCTTTAGTGTAGGGGTGTCATAGCAAGATTATATATATACATATATATATGTATGACATATATATATATATATGTATATATATATATATATATGTATATATATATGACTATGCCAAAGCCTTTGACTGTGTGCATCACAATAAACTGTGGAAAATTCTGAAAGAAATGGGAATACCAGACCACCTCACCTGCCTCCTGAGAAACCTGTATGCAGGTCAGGAAGCAACAGTTAGAACTGGACATAGAGCAACAGACTGGTTCCAAATAGGAAAAGGAGTACGTCAAGGCTGTAAATTGTCACCCTACTTATTTAACTTATATGCAGAGTACATCATGAGAAACGCTGGGCTAGAGTAAGCACAGCTGAAATCAAGATTGCCGGGAGAAATATCAATAACCTCAGATAGCAGATGACACCACCCTTATGGCAGAAAGTGAAGAAGAACTAAAGAGCCTCTTGATGAAAGTAAAAGAGAGTGAAAAAATTGGCTTAAAGCTCAACATTCAGAAAACTAAGATCATGGCATCTGGTCTCATCACTTCATGGCAAATAGATGGAGAAACAGTAGAAACAGTGGCTGACTTTATTTTTGGGGGCTCCATAATCACTGCAGATGGTGATTGCAGCCATGAAACTAAAAGACCCTTACTCTTTGGAAGGAAAGTTATGATCAACCTAGACAGCATATTAAAAAGCAGAGACATTACTTGGTCAACAAAGGTCCATCTGGTCAAGGCTATGATTTTTCCAGTGGTCATGTATGGATGTCAGAGTTGGACTCTAAAGAAAGCTGAGCGCAGAAGAATTGATGCTTTTGAACTGTGGTGTTGGAAAAGACACTTGAGAGTCCCTTGACTGCAAGGAGATCCAACCAGTCCATCCTAAAGGAGATCAGTCCTGGGTGTTCATTGGAAGGACTGATGTTGAAGCTGAAATTCCAATACTTTGGCCACCTGATGTGAAGAGCTGACCCATTGGAAAAGACCCTGGCGCTGGGAAAGATTGAGGGCAGGAGGAGAAGGGGATGATGGAGTATAAGATGGTTGGATGGCATCATCGACTCAATGGGCATGAATTTGGGTGGGCTCTGGGAGTTGATGATGGACAGGGAGGCCTGGCAGGCTGCAGTTCATGGGGTCGCAAAGAGTCGGACACGACTGAGTGACTGAACTGAACTGAATATTTTATATATATGTGTGTGTGTGTGTGTGTGTGTGTATAAGCCTTAATATGAGAAATATTAAGCTTCACTCTTGCAAATAGCTTCTTATTTAATAAAATTTTTATAATTCTAATGCCCTATTGTGGTTATATAACTTGTATGTTAGGAATTTGATTTCCTGAAGTCAGATAACCTGTATAGCTTATTTATCTCTGACCTCTTAGATTTTACCCATTTCCTCATTTATTGTGCTCTTAATTGTGTACTATAGGCTGGGGATAAAAATTGATTTAAAAAACCCCAGTCTTTATTGATTTTGTAAGCATCCTTCATTTTCCCTTAGCCTCCATCCTTTAGTATAGGGGTATCATAGCAAGAGTAGAAATATATTTAGTATTATATATATATATAAGCCTTAAAATGAGAAATATTAAGCTTCACTCTAGCAAATAGCTTCTTATTTAATAAAATTTTTATAATTCTAATGCCCTATTGTGATTATATAACTTGTATGTTAGGAATTTGATTTCCTAAAGTCAATATGAAACTAATTATAGGACTTTTCTTAAATAGCAAAGCACCGATGTTCATATGGTTAGTGATAGTGATGGAGATGACTTTGAAGATGCTTCCGAATTTGGGGTGGATGATGGAGAAGTATTCGGCATGGCGTCATCTGCCCTGAGAAAATCTCCAATGAGTGAGTATTAATAGCTCCTTGGGTCCAGCATTATGATTCTCCCTCCTAGTTCAGAAACTTATGAGGAACGATGAACTTAAAAATTTCTTCCTGACTTCCAGGTTTCAAGAGATAAAATGTAGCAAGTAGACATTATGCATTGGAACTAGAGCCTCTTAAGTTTTGATCTTAAGCCCAACCATTCCCAATACTTTAGTAAAATTCATTAAAAACTCAAGGGAATATAACTTTTGTTTCACATGTATGAATTTGTCTATCTACTTGAAGCCTGGAAGTTGATAAAATAGCTGTACTTTTTGTGATTGTATTTAATCACCACACATCTTATTGGAGATACCAGTTTTATCAGTAGTTATATTATTATTCCATTCACCCATCTTTGGAGGGAAAAAAGTAAACTGTACCATCTCCCTCACTTGCACTTGACAGGATGCATAGTGTAGGATCTTAAGGGATACTGCATACAAGATGATAGTTAAACTAAGCCCATAAATGACTCGTTTACTCTGAAATTAGGGAACCTTTATGGGCAGAAATAGATGTGATATTTACATAAAGTTGATTTTTCCCATTAGGTCTTTAAATAATTTGAGAGCCTTTTTATATAATTTAATTACAAGATGTCATTTTCAAGAAAACTTTGAAATCATAATTGATGACTGGCACATATTTTGAACACCTAGCAAGATTGTGTCAGTTAGTTTTCAAAAATTCATGAACATGACATTTTGGGGGGTTCTTTTTTAAGGTTTGATAAAATCTTCTAATGTAGCTGGAGTTAAAATGTCTTCTCAGATAAATCACAGAAGCGAAAGTTTAATTTTATTTCCTCTTTATTGATTAAATATATTTCTTATATGTGGGATTAGATGTTATGTGGTTTGTTTTTTGTGTCTATTTGTTTTGGTTTTTTGTTTTTGTTTTTTCTTTTGTTTGTTTTTTAGTGCCAGAAAACGCAGAAAATGAAGGAGATGCCTTATTACAATTTACAGCAGAGTTTTCTTCAAGGTAGGGTTAGGACATTAACTATATAAATTGATGTTCTTTTAATGCTACTATGATTTTTTTGAAACAACTTTAATTGTAGATTGTTTTAAAATTTATCCTTAAAGTGTTCAAAGTATACATTTATCTATACATATAGTCCTGATAGTGAATATAGAGTGTTCCAATCAGATAACTATAAACTACTTATGCCACTTCAGAGATGTATTTGTCTTATCTCTGTGTCATTATAGAAGCATAATAAATGGATTACTAATTTAATATCTTGACGATATTTGCAAAAGGACTAGGCTGTTGTTGTTTAGTCGCTGTGTCATGTTCAGCTCTTTTGTGACCCCATGGATCATAGTCTGCCAGGCTTCTCAGACCATGGGGTTTCCCAGGCAAGAATACTGGAGTGGGTTGCCATTTTCTTCTCCAGAGGATCTTCCCAACCCAGAGATCAAACCCACATCTCCTGCATTGCAGGCAGATTCTTTACTGCTGAGTCACTAGGGAAGTCCAAAAGGACTAGGTATATAGGACATGAATTTTTAGTATATCCTAGGACAGACAAAATATTTTTTCAAATATTGGATAAAAAGACAAATGTTTTTAAATGTAAATGAATCTTTTAATTTTTTTTTGAATCATTTAGCGTTTCTTCTTTTAATAGTCTAATACAAATTTTTCTGTGTATTTGAGATTCTCCTAAGGTGTTTAAATATTTAAACCTAAATTTTCATGTAAATGATATTTTTCTTTAGTTCTGTTTTCTGATGTAATGTAATTTGGAAACTTAACAAGGGACCATGTTTTCTCTCTGTGTTGGACTTCCAGAATAAATGAACTAAAATGGAAAGTTAAGGCTGTTGTAATTAGGAAATCTTAGGGAAATAGGTAACCAGGAATTACTACTTATAAATGGTAATTTGCTCAATGTACTTAAAATTCCACTGTTGTGATCTAGAGGCCAAGAAGAGTTCAAAAAACTAATGAAGGCTTTAAAGAAATGATTTAATGTTTTTTCTATACTTAAAGAGACATTAGCCCCAACATTTACTTAAAGGCTTTGGTTAGACTTGTGAAACTTGAAGTAAATTTGAAATGTATTTTAATTAATAGATGCAATTTTTCCTATAGATATGGTGACTGCCATCCTGTATTTTTTATTGGCTCATTAGAAGCAGCTTTTCAAGAGGCCTTCTATGTGAAAGCCCGAGATGTAAGTGCAATTTACCTTTTTTAATTAAACAGTGCATCTCATAGGTTTACCACCAGGCAGTGCTTAATGTTTTCCTCTTTTTTCAGATTGAAGACTTGATTTTGTTTTTGGTTCATTTCCCAACCTAACCATCACCAAGATGCCCATTTCAGCCACAGGGCAGTAGTATGATAGGGTACTACCGGCTCTTGCAGAAGACTTTGTCAAGCTTTGAAACAGGGTTTCTTTTCTTTTCTTTTTTTTAAGGGGGTAAAAGGGGTGGACATGCTTGGAAGGGACCAGGCTGTGTACCTGTATTCTTTTTAGTTATGTGATTGACAGTTTCTTGCTAAGAGATTTGTCCTTCAATCTTTTCCCCAAATGATTATTCCATCTAATAGTATGTATCTAATAACTGTAATATTTTTTCCTAAAAGTCATTTTAGAGAATAAGATTTTTCTTTAAATACAGAAATGAGCTTTGTGATCTTACAATCAAGAAGATTGAAATATGTAACAAGAAATCAATAGTTATATTTTGAGCAAGAAGATTCCATGTGATTGTTCTATTTATATGTTGACACTGCAGTCCAGGCCTCAGTTATCTGGCTCTTGCCTACCTGTACAGCTTCAGCTCTTCCCATTTCCTGCCTTACACTTAATTAATGTAGCAGCAGTGTACCATTTGTATTTCCCCATAATGTTACTCTTTTCTAATGCTGCCTTAGTGTTAAAAATACCTTTCATCTTGCTCTTTACCTGGTTAGCTAAACACTCTGAATGTTTAATGAATAAAGGAAAAAAGGGAGGAAGGAAGGACTAACGTGTAGATGGAGTTAGAAGTTTTGGAATTAGAAATTTTGAGAGTAGAGTGTAAGGATGACTCTGGAATTTCTAGTTCTTCTTACGACCTAAAGAAAAATTCATCTAAAACAACTTTGAAAAATGGAATTCCAAGACAGTCATTAGTGATCAACTTAAATCTGTCATTGACAGCTCAGTGAAGTAGATTAAGAAACATAAACTGTTCTTTACCCTAAGAATAGTTGAATAGCCCATGTAAAGTCTGTTTTAACTATCAATTTTTTAACTATTAAAACTATATTAAATGGATTTTATTTTTGAAGACATAGATTTACAGTAATACAGTTTTATAGTTTCTATACAGGTTTTGGAAGATACTGAAAAGCACAAAGAATACATTCTAACACAGATTAGCTTTATGATACATGTTCTTTCCATATTTTTATTATATATATTTTGTGGAGCCCACATTTAACAAGAAATTGGTCATGTTATAATCCTGTTCAAACAGCTTATTTTCACCTTTTAAATATTATATGATCATACCCTTAACTATATTTTATAATATTTCAACTTTTACTAAAACAATTTTTAATAAAGAAAAAATGAATAGTACAGTAAACACTCAAATCACCTATACCTAGACTTAATAATCACTAAAATTTTACCCCATATTTGCTTCTTTATATACAGGACATCCTAAAGTTTTAATAGAGTTTTAAGCCTTATAACTTGAAAAGTTTAACTGCTACATACTTAAAAAGAAGCAACATTTGAAATTTAATTATTTACATTATTTATGCTATTAGATTTATGATTTTGATTAATAAATTTTTATGGTAAATATTTGTTTCAGTCCCTCTGATTGAAAATTGCAAACTTTGACTGGAATAGAAAATAATTTTGAATTTATTATTCAAAATTCATAAAAGCAAATATAAAAGAAATATAAATTTGCAAATTTTTTTTTAAGTTTTAGCAGTTAAACTTTTCAAATTATTAAAACTTAAACTGCAGAAGTTAGGATACCCTTAAATATTCATTATTTTTGCTAAGCTATTTCAAGGTGACGTCATAGTTTACCCATAAAAACAGCTGCATACACTTTTCAAAAATAATGATATTCTCCTACAGAATCACAATACCAGTATTGCTTGTAACATAATTAACAATAATTTGCTAACATCATCTAGTATCCAGTGCATATTCAAACTTCAGTGGTTGGTTGGGAAACCATGATCCACTCAAGAATAACAAATTATATTTGTTTGTTAGATTTCTTATACCATTTTAAGCAAACGCCCCCTTTATTCCCCACCACCTGTTTTTTATGACATTTGCTTTTGAGGAAATCATGTTGGATGATTACAGATTGTTCTAAATTCTTGATTTGTGTGATTGTTTCCTTGTGATATTATTTAACTTGTTCCTCTATCTCTGTATTTCCTGAGAAATGGATATTAAGGCTTAAAGCTTTGTTAGATTCAGGTGAATTTCTTTTTTTTGCAAGAATGCTTTTTAAGTAATGCTGAGTACTTTATTATAATCAGATTTTTAATGGTTAGAGTCCATCATTGTATGGTGTTGTTATTCTATTTAAACAATCACTTATTGTTGAACATAAATATGTTTGAAAGAATATTTATAATTTTAAAGTAATCTCTTTTTCAGTTCATTCCTGGGTATAAATGTATTTGGGATTAATTTGTCTCTGCTTTCCAGCAAGATTGCTAAGCAGTTGGAGTAACCAGAAAATACAAGGGTCTTTTATAACCTAAATATAGCTCCCAAATAGGCATAGTTATCTGTTGAATTCCATTTTAAAAGCTATTAGAAACATTATAATTTTCAGTGATGGTATATTATTTAAATATACAATATATAATAGATGAAAGAACTTTTTACTGAGTGTCTTTGTACAGTAAATTGGCATTTGGTTTTCTTCAGACTGCTGATCCCCAGAGGAGCATAAACTCTTAATAATTTCTGGTATTTCTAATGAAACAATTGTTTGTTTTTGATTACTGAATTAGTATTTTAACAACTGAAAGTCATTGGTTCATGTAATTAAGTGTGTTGTTTTGTATTAGATTAATACCAAAATCCACTGACTTCTTTGGACTCCTAAAATATCTTTATCTTTTTCTGTTTGTCTAGGGTTTTTTTTTCTTTCTTCATTTCTCTTTTCCAAGTTAAAGATCAATAGCAGTTTATGTATCATTTATTACATTGCTCTAAACTTAAGATTTTTCTGCATAGTGGATAAGTTATTCAAAATTAAATCTGAGAAGGAACATTTATTTTAGTCATCAACCTAATTATATACATATTCTTTTAAATTAAAAACAATTGTCTGGAAAGTATAGAAATAGTACTACTGCTTTAGGTTTGTATGGTGTACTATGGTTTGTGAAGCTTTATGCATATCTCATTTCAACCTCACAACAAACCAGTGAGATAGGGATACATAATATCAATATTCCAATTGTAGAGATGAGGAAGCTCAGAAAAGCTGCATGACTTAACCAAAGGCAAATCAAGGGTAAGCAGTAGAGGCCAAGTAAAAGTGCAGTTGTTCTAACATATAAAAGTGTATTTTATACTACACCGTCTTACTTCCAAAGCTTTTCAGTGCTAACTGCTAAACTACTGTATTCAGTTACCAAACTTCATCTCTTCTTTCAGACTGCACATTTGAAAGTTAAAAGAAATTGTTTTTGATATTTTTTTTAAACTTCTGAATGAATCATTTTTAAGAAAAGAGTTTTCCTATTATGTTCAAACATTTTAAGGGAAGTATGACCGATACTGTGGGATTGTTACTAAATTTCTTTCATCTTAAATATCACATGTTTAATTTAAACTGTGGGAGACACATTAATTTTACCAGGGCAACAGATGAGCCTTGAGTACCAGCAATCTTCACTTGAAGTGAGAAATTGAGTTCCCAGAGTAAATAAAAACAAGATTGAAGGTTTAAATCCTCTGCTAGGCTTTTTGAACTTATATACTCATTAAATGTTTATTGGAGTGGTGGGATTACAAAGGATTTGGGGAGCTTCATCAACTGGTATATAGTTAATCACTAAGTAAAACACTACATTTGATAAAGTGTTTCTCACGATACACATTCAATCCATCTTAATGAAAACTGCTTCAAACTGATTTCATTTGAGAGCACTTGGTGAGGGTACTCACAGTTCTTTTCTGCCTTTTTCATGAGAAATTTACAATACTGTTCAAAGCAGAGTTCCAACTTCAGTGAAACAGCTATTCTAAGTTCTTGTGTTTAAGTGTACTGTGGAAAGTTTTGACTTCTGATAATGGACTGATCACTTTTTGATCTCTTCTTTGCCCTTAACTGTTAGGGATATTGATTGAATTGAAGGCCATCAATATTTATTGTATGCCAATTTAAGGACCTAGGATATAGAGGTTTCCTGTCCTTGACATGTCCACAGTCTAGTAGGGAAGATGTGTGCTAAGTCGCTTCAGTCATGTCTGACTCTTTGCAACCCTGTGGGCTATAGCC
The DNA here is from genome assembly GCF_023699985.2 of Odocoileus virginianus. NCBI lineage: Eukaryota > Metazoa > Chordata > Mammalia > Artiodactyla > Cervidae > Odocoileus > Odocoileus virginianus. The sequence continues at coordinate 76,470,697 of NC_069678.1, forward strand.
TTCCAGGCTCCTCTGTCCTTGGGATTCTCCAGGCAAGAATACTGGAGTGGGTTGCCATTCCCTCCTCCGGGGTACCTTCTTGACCCAGGGATTGAATCTGCATCTCTTATATATCTCCAGCATTGGAGGCAGGTTATTTACCACTAGTACCACCTGGGAAGCCCTAGTAGGGAAGATAAAACAATATATAAATAGATCTATAAAATGCCATAAATGTAAAATGCTGTAGGAGCAAAGAGGAGAGGCACTTCATCTGCCTTAGAAGTTCACGGAAATTTCTAGAGGAAGTACCTCTGACCTAAATCTTGTAAGATAAATAACACAGGCAAACAGAATTCTAAACAAAAAGAAGGTCATAAGAAAATACCAGAAGATTGTAATTGAGGGTGAAAGTAGCTCAGTCGTGTCCAACTGTTTGTGACCCCATGGACTGTAGCCCAACAGGCTCCTCTGTCTGTGGAATTCTCCAGGCAAGAGCACTGAAGTGGGTTGCCGTTCCCTTCTCCAGGGGATCTTCCTGATCCAGGGATCGAACCTGGGTCTTCTGCATTGCAGGTGGATTCTTTACCATCTGAGCTACCAGGGGAGGTACAACCAAAAAAAAAAAAAAAATAAGACAGCAGAACAGTGCAAGACCGAGAGTTGGATTGCCTGGTATGATGAGGCTGAGAACATCAACAGGAGCATAGAGGGATCTGTGATGTCCTGACATTACCTGGTGTTTAAAAAATATTTGTTGAAAGAAGCTTACATTTTATCTATAGATAAGGAAGAGTCAGTTGTTTGCCTCCTTAATTATAGTTGCAGAAGTTACCACCAGCCACACCATGATTCCCTGGGACTTTCTTCCCCTAAAGAAGTTTATTTTTCTCCTTATAGCCTCCCCACTTCTCAGTTCTGCTGTCCCTGAGATCTCTTCACAACAAAAAGCCCCCCAGAGAATGATTAGACATTTGTAAGTGACTAAAATTCAACAGCAGTAAAAATCCCAGTGCCAGGGCTTATGTCCCATGTGAAAGAATGTTCCTTTCCCAGCCACCCTTTGGGAGACTGGGCTTTGATAGCAGTAATCCTGTTACACTTCCTTAGATCTTCACTTCAGATCCAGTGCTGTTTCCAAATATTACACATAAATTAAGGAAACCAGTGCTTGATTTCCCATTTAGTAACGCTGTGTTCCCAAACAAGTAATGAGCCTGTTTCTAATCTAGAAAAAAGAAGGTTGATGATAATATGTATTTACTTTGTATGGTTGTTTTAAGGATTAAGTGGGATCTCCTCATAAATGCTTCCCTGATAGCTCAGTTGGTAAAGAATCTGCCTGCAATGCAGGAGACCCTGGTTCGATTCCTGGGTTGAGAAGATCCGCTGGGGAAGGGAAAGGCTACCCACTCTAGTATTCTGACCTGGAGAATTCCATGGACTGTATAGTCCATGAGGTCGCAGAGTCGGACACGACTGAGCGACTTTCAAGATATTTTCATGAATGTACCCAGAATCATGGCTAAGGTGTTTTTAAATAGTTTTAGACAAATTTCAGAAATGTTTGTAAAATAGCAAAACCGATTTTCTGTTTGGTTTTTTTCAGTCCATTTATTTATATATTAGTTTAATATATATATTTTATTGAAGTATAGTGTAGTTACAATGTTTCAGGTGCACAGCAAGGTGATTCATTTATACATATACAGAGATTTGACTTAATATGAATAGAATGCTAGATTTCTAATTTAAAAAATACACAACAAGCAATAAAGTCTACTGTATAGCATAGGAAACTATAGTCAATATCTTATAATGACCTGCAATGGAAAATAATCTGAAAAATACCAGAACTGGTTTTTTTATGCAGTTCATCAATAAAAAAATAATAAAAAACTGTTGTTAACTTTAAGAACAGTTCCATAAAGGAATTTTGAGAACCCATTTGAGCATTTATAGCTCTAAAATGAATGCTTTGCTTTAACAGTACTTTGTTCATTATCAGGTTTTATTACACTCATTTTAAAAATTGGGCCATTTTAAAGTAGTGCTGGAGAAGGAAATGACAACCCACTCCAGAATTCTTGCCTGGAAAATCCCATGGACAGAGGATCCTGACAGGCTACGGGGTCGCAGAGAGTCAGACACGACTGAGCAATGAAACAACAAAGTAATGCTGTTTCTACTTCGTCAGGTTAAGAACCTAAATACCATCCCTGGTCAATGTTTTTTAAAAAGAAATAAGCTCTAATCAGATATGAAGCCAGAACTGCAATTGATAAGCTTCTAGCACTCTATCATCCAGAAAAATCAGCCAAACAGACCTATCTGTGCTTTGGAAAATATGCACAGTTTGTTCATCATGTCTTTGTTTTCTTTTCAATTTAAATTCCTTAAAGGCAGACAGTGTTTTTAGAGTAATTTTTTATGACAGCTAGGATAGCATCTGGCACATGTATGAGATAAGAACTATTGATGCTAGTATAATTTTTGAAGTATGTTTTCATATAAATGAAATGTTTGTTAAAAGAAAAGAATACAAATACATTTAAAGTAGCAAATTAAGTTACCTCATAATCCTAAACCTGAAAATAAGCACTACTAAATGTTTTTACTTTTAAATGTGGTTTAAAATAGAAAAATCTCCAAACATACACATCAGTAAAAATGTTGCTGAGTTTTATAGAAGTGCAGCCATACTAAATATGCTGTTGTGTAATTAGATATTTCCACTAAACGGTATATAGTTAGCACCTTATCTAGAATTTGCCTCTTATTCTCCGAGTTACCAGATCTTCCTAATTAAAATTGTACAAATCATTCATGTTTATAATAAAATTATTTTTTTAATTAGTTAAAATTAATTAGTTTTAAGATATGCTGCTGTGTGAAACATTCTTCTCAATTTATTGCTGTTCTCCATTTTTTGAGAGCCATATAACCGTATTCAAAAAGCTATATAGGTAAAATTTATTAAAATATGAAAAGCAAGGCTGATTTTTATTAGTGGGCTTTAGTCATATTTGTATCGTTTCTCTTAAGGAGCCCTCTCTGTCCCTAGAAATTATTTGTTACTCATACTACCTATTTGTAAAGGATAAAAAGCTAAATTGGATCTCTTAAGTATTCCATTTGTAAATTTAACAAATTTGTTCCATATCTAATCTTAAACATTTTCATTTAAATATAAAGAATATAGTAGAAAGAGAAACAATGGGAATTCTTATATTTAATTCTGAGCCCCCATTTACTTGCCGTGTGCTATTAAAATTAGGTTACTCAATCTCTCTGAGCATCAACTTAAAAATTTGTATTGTAGTACATACCTCACAAGGTTAACAAGAAATTAATATAAGTAAAACATCTTCAAAATGTTTGTGAAACATCTTTAAGATTGTTTGCTTTTTAGTTGATGGACATTGAATAAATCAGGCAGATTTGGATTTGAACCTGGAACCTGAAACTGACTATATAAGCCAACATTTTCTCTGAAATGGAGATTAAAATATCTTGGCAATTAACCTACCTTGGAATAATGAATCCTTACCTTCATAGTAACCAAGTTATTCAGATGAACATATTAGGGAAGATGAATTGGCCTACATAATTGGTACAGGTAAAGAAGCAGTAGGAAATCAGACTGAAATAGAGAAGTAGACTGGGGTTTCAACATGGAAATCCGTGAATGCCAGCTAAAGACTATTGTTATTGTGAGGTAGTAGTTAGCGTTTGAAAGTGCTGAAGAAGAGGGTGACACTGTCAGAGAAATAAGTATTGTGATGGCAGTTTGTGTCAATAGAATGGATGGAAAGGGAGAAATTGGTGGCAGAGACTGAGCAACTGTGTGTGTTTGTATATGTGTAATTGTGGAGTGTCAGGCAATGATTAGAAAATCATAGTACAATAATAGAGCAGTGTAGTTTACAAACTTTTTGACTCCTGTGTTTCACAGCCTGTTAGCTTTTGTATACCTTTTTATACATGTGTATCTTCTAGTATCCTGTTTCTCCCACACCCTTCTTGGAGTGCCTAACAAAACAGAATAATACTGCTTTTGTCATAGACCTACACTAATGTGTTCTCTTCTTTCTTTCCTCTGAAGCATTTCAATAGAATCTGTTGGTTTTATATTTGCCTTGTCATTTACAGTCTTTTATAAATAACTATACTAAGAAAATCAAAGTATTTCTGATGTTAAGTAGGGCCTAGTATCTTTATTAGAAGTATTGGGAACTTAATTTCTCTAGCATATACACTTAAGAAGGACGGGAAGCCCCATGAAGAACTCTAAAGAATCAGTTAAAAGAGGACAATGACCCAGTGGGGGCAAGCAATATAAGTAAATATTTCACAGAAAAGAAGAGTAAAAACAGTCAGTTTGCTGTAACAGCCAATCAGTTGAGCTTCCAGTTTATTTTTTTTTTAATAGTTATTTATTTATTTTTGGCTGTTCTTAGTTTCAGCACACTGGCTCTCTAGTTATGGTTTGTGGGTTTAGTCACCCCACAGCTTGTGGGATCTTAATTCCCTGACCAGGAGTCAAACCTGTGTCCCCAGCATTGGAAGGCAGATTCACAACCACTGGACCACCAGGGAAGTCCCAGGCTTCCAATTTCCTTATTTATAAGAACTTTAGATACATGTCTATCTTTCTCAAAGATATTTTATGACCTGAGTAATACAGTTTGAACAATGCAAACTGATAAAGCTCAGTACCCAATGAACACTTGCCAGCTTATTTTACAAAGACAGTTTAATTTTGCTTTAGGCTTTTTGGTTGGTTGGTTTGTGTAACCTATGACTTTCACAGGAGTGATCTCCCAGTGTAAGATTCAAATACATCTCAGACATATACTGTGTCTTCAAGAGTGCCATTCCAACATCTGCTTTAGGAAGTAAGAGGGAAAAGATACCATCCTAGCATCTCTTCATCTTCACTAGGTGGCTATTTTCTTTTGGAACTTCTCTAGTTGGTTGCTATCAGTTGGTCCTTGAACTCAGTTTTAGGAGCAAAAAAAAAAAGGCAAAGTGTCACAATTCACTCCAAAATCAGTCTGCACTCTGATTCTTTACTGTTCAAAAATTACTAGCTTGGAGTTATTTGAATACATCATCAGGCCATTGACATCACAGGGCCTTTTCCCAACCTTTTCTCTTTGCTTTTACTCTTTTTTCACTCTTCCTTTTTTCCGCTATCACCTAAAGTTAAATTTCAGCTCAAATATCACCTTCATAAAGAAGCAACCTGTCTGTTGTTCATGCCTAGACCCAAGGACCCCCTCTGTTATAGTAGTTATGTCACCACTCCCATCTAAGAGTGTTGGACTTCCAAAGCTATGTGTTACCAAGGCATAGAAAAGAGAAATAGCTTTCTCAACGTCACAGAGCTGGGAGGTGGCGAAGCAGGAATTTGTTTCCAGACAATGTAGCTTCATGCTGCTGTGCCACAGTTCTTACTGTGTGCTGGAGTCTTGGTTGGACGCTGGCTGGATCTGTGAATACCCATATATAGGAACAAGATTGTGGAAATGGACTGTGAACTGGGATGAACTAATTAGAACTGGCCATTAACTAATTAGAGCCTAGATTTAAAACAATAAATAAGATAGCTACAAACAACATTATGAGGTACTGGAGAAATTTGAATATGGACTCTATATTAGATAACTGTACAATATTAAGTTGTAAATATTGTAAACAATATTAAATGTGTTAGGTGTGATTAAAGAAATAATGATTGTGTAAGGGAATATCCTTATTTCTCAGGCGACAGACACTAAAGTAAAGTGGAGGTGTCATGATATGTGCAGCTTTAAATGTTTCAGGGAAAGAAGCATGAAAAGAATGATTGAGCAAATACAGCAAAATGTTAATAATTGATCAATCTAGGTAAAATATAAAGAGCGTTTACTGTTGTATCAGTTTATCAGTGCCTTGTATCAGTAAACCATCCCCAAACTTAAAACAAGAGTGATGATTCTGACTATTATGGTGATAATATAAAAGGAGAAGGGAAACTGAAAATGGAGAAATAAAATTGGGTCCCAATTTACACAAAGATAATTATTTTTAATTTGTTTTAATTCTTATACTAAAAAAACTATGAAATACCATTTCTAGAAATCATTTGTCATATCAACTTCAAAATCATTGAACACACAAATTATGGATATTCTGGTACCTAAAAAGAAACTGGACAACTTTCTTTTCAGTCCATCAGTAAATATTTTCTGAGTGTCTGCTCTGTGCCTGGCTTATTCCAGCTCTAATGTTCTGTAGTTCTGTGATGCTGAGTGTCTAAATACAATAGCTACTGTAGCTCAGGGCCAGGTCACATTGGTTGCTGTCAGCCTGGCATTTTCTAAGGATCAACTTAGTACCTTAGCGCCTGGATTTGAATATGAAGATTAGTGAAGCCCTGAAATTGTGGACACAATTAAGCATCCCAAACACTAGTAGGAGAAATGAAGAAGGTGTATTTTTATGGCTATAATTTATCTTGAATTGACCTTTAAATCCTTTATTTTGCATGGATATTTCCAGAATCTTGATCCGAACAGCTGCATTTTATTTGGCACCTACTATGGGCCACACATTGTAAATAAGTATTTTACCTACTATATCCACAATCCTTACATCTTACCCCCATAATCACACAGCTGGCAAGTGGCAAAACTGGGTTTAGCACAGAGCTTTCTGTTACTTTAATGCTTGGAGGCTTTCCTTTAACTGTGTTACCAAAACCTAGATCACAAAGAGGGAGTCTGAGGAGACTATAGCTAGGCTGCTTGCCTTGTTCTTCAACCAGACTTACAGTCTCTCTGCCAAATTAGAAAGGACAAATAAAACGTACATTCTTTAAATGCCCTGATCTTATTGCTTTTCATATGATACTGCAGTTAAATTTTTTGCTTTCCGCATTTGCCATCCCCTCCAGATCCCCAACTTTTAGAGAGCAAGGGAACTTTGTTTTATTCATCTTTATATTCTCAATGCCTAACACATAGGCACTCTGTAAATGTTATTGAACTGAATTATTAATGCGCCAAAGGGAAAAATGGTTATAGTAATGGAAAACAAAACATTTTCCTATGCTTTTTCTATGTACTAAATGCCCTTTCTTCACAAAAGCAGTTTTCTGATACGCTCAACCCAGTTCTCACTGTTTTGGCCTGTGTTTAGTTGAATCAATAAAGTAATCAGAAATCTGAGACTGGGGGGTTTCATTTAGGTGTGCCTATAATTTAATCAGAGGTTTAGGTAACCCAAATTTAGTAGCATTTTCATATTATTAAGTCTTAACATTTTACCTATTTTTACTGTCATAATAACAGAAGAAAAAAATTTCGTTGAAAGTTGAAAGTGTTATTAGGTTTGGGAGAAAAGATTATTTTAAGATTTTTCAGTTTTTCTTTTGAAAGCTGCTATGGGAGTACCCCCAACCTGAAGATCCTTCTCTGATACTCTTTGTATCATCTCCTTTCTCACAGTTTAGAGCTTAAAGTGAGATTTTTTTTTTTTTAAGTATGTTTTCCTGGCATCTCATGTTTAACAGTGTCAGGGGTTTATGTCCCTGGAACGAAAACTGTTTCTCCAGAGCCTTTTTTCTCTCAGCTTCCAGTGAAAAGAGGGGCGAGGCGAGCCAGTCGCTTACCACAAAGCAGTGCCACCACAAAGGAAAGATTAAGGGTTTAGAGAGAGGTCAATGTGGGTTTTTCTCTAACTAAACACTTTCCTAAAGTTTCCTTGTGGAAAAATAATGAAGTCATCTCAGAGTTTTTAAAGAATTTTTATTTCTTTTTCACCGTCTGCATTCGCTTGTCTTCTCAGCATGGATGTTTAATCTTCCTAGGCTTTGTGAATTGGTCCAAATGAATAAGTGGTGAGCTGTCTCTCTAGGAGCTAGAGGCTTATTCTAAGGGCCTAATCACTGAGTAAACACATCTTTGCCCTCCCTCTCACAACTGCGATATAATAGTCGAGATTCTAGCACAGTAACCTGGATATTGCAGGGACCAATGCTTTGAAATGCAGAACGGTTGATCCTCCAAAACAGACAGTGCCTGATCTTCGCCTGCCTCTTTCTTCTTTTTTTAAATTAAATATTACCAAAGAGATGCTTTTTATTGCTTGATATTGTGCATTAGTGCCCTGGATTTCCAAGTTTAGTTTCAGTCAACACTGTCGGCTGCACTTATAGGGAACTCTCCATGTTGGGTTTCTTAGTAGCCTCTTCAGTATATGTGTGTTTGTTTTGGAAGAGCATTCAAATTAAATCAGTGAAATAGCAATGTAAATTGCTAATCTCTTTCCTAATGTCTAAATGTTCCATTGCAGTGTTCTTGAGAGAAATAAGCATTTTAAAGATTTAGCCATTGCTATTGTTTGGTTAAAAATATGCTGATTCAAAAATGGATGGCTCTCTTGTTCCCAGTGTCTCTTTAAATGTAGTTGCTGAAATACAGTCAAGCAGAATTAGAGGTTGGGCTAGAGAGCCTCTAAGAAGAGGACTTGTTAGTGCTGAACTTGTTAGTGCTGCCAGGTTCACATTCTCATCCCTAAAGCAGTAGTTCTAGATTCGTTTACTAAGAGTGATTTGGCTACCATTTGGTATCTTGGCCAGAGGGCTGTCGCTGATACCAGCATTCCTGTTTCTTTCCTCAAATATGCTAAGACCTGTGCTAACTTAGGGATGCAAAGAAGACCAGAAGAGACCCTGTTCTTACCCTTGAGAGACTTTGTTTAGAGGGGAAACTGGTTAACAATTACAATACTAACAGAAGAGATAGAGGCCCAAAAAGGAAGTGCTTGACACTGCCTTGGAGAATTAGGGAAGGCTTCATAAGGGCATTTACTTTGAGCCTTAAAGGTTGAGTAGGAATCGTCCAAATAAATCTCCCACAATATATCTGATTACAGACTTCCTAGATACCAGCTACTATTATCTGCAGGTGTCATCTTATTCGATGTTTCATCACTACTGCTTCCTGCTGACCCTGAGACAAAGATTATTTTAACAAATACTTGTTGAATGAATGAATTGACACCTGGAAGCAGCTACTGTTGGAGCTACTTACACTCGGAAGTTCTGCCCTTATTCACATTACATGCTGTTCTCTGAGGCCCCAGAAGTACTGATGTGTGAGCATCTGGTGCCTTAATACTCTACAAGCTCTCTAAGCCTGGAGTGTAGTGTGGTTGGGTTCTTTGCTACTTCTGTAGTATCAAAGACAGAACACTAGGCTTGGAGTCAGCCAATCTGGATTCCAATCCCAGATATACTACTTACTTATTAGTTGTGGAATTTAGGATAAGCCAGGTTTCTAAAGCTCAGTTTCCTCATAGGTTAATAAAGTTAAGAATACTATTTTACAGGTTTGTTCTAGGGATTAAAGTAGATAATGGGTGTGTGACTAACACTCATTTTGGAAGCATCTACTTCTGGCTACCCTCATCTAATACAAAATTTTCCTTTGAAGAAAATAATGATGACTGTTGTTATTAGGATTGTTTATCAACATAATTCCAAGCCTCAGATGTTCATCAGCGTGAACCCTTCTTCTATAAATGGGTTAGATAAATAAAAACCCTATGTTGTGAATAAAAACCCTTCTTTTGTTCATCTTACTACACAGCATTTTCTCCTTATCATCACATTCTTTTTCAATATGAGGGGAAGGACTCTAAGCTTCCTTGAAATTGTCCTTCACCAGAATTTCACAGATTAGTTTGTGTATTTATCATAATACTTTACCTTTCCATTTCCTGGTAACTGGCTATTCTTAAACTCAGGTGTTCTATAGGGTAGCACCAGAAAATTAGTTAAGGACAATTTAGGTTCTTTAACCATCTTTGCTGTGGTTAAAGCTGACATTTGCAAATTATATTGCTCAATATCAGTTTTTAGTTTCAGTTATTTTATTGATTATCTAGCTCTGACAAAGGGTACGTTTAAAAGAGCAAATGTCATTTCTTGAAAGCAAGTTTTATCAGGCAAAAAGCAAAGAATAATTTTCTGTATGAGAAACTACATTGGATATTTTCTGAAATATAAACTAGAAGGAACTCAAGTGAAGTAAACATTTTTCTATCATCCTTTCAAATGGCAAGTAGATATCAATCACATGTTCTGAAGTAAGGACTTTGACATGGGAAAACATTAAGGACTTTGAAATTACCTGTGGAACTAAAACAAAAGTTATTTCAGACTTTTTTCTTTCAAGTAGAAGAGACTCTTCAGTGTTCAGGTTAAAAACATAAAAACTATGTAAGAGGAGATTTTGGCATTCAATCTTAATCAGTATTTTTTTCTCTGTATTGTTGAATAGCTCAGAATTAATTTTCCCTTTACGTATATAGTATGTACTAAATATGAAGAATTGTAATTACATTTCCTTTAAAGAAAATGCAATCCTATTTTGATTCATGCTTGAGATAGGCTTGCACATGTTAACAGGAATCTATGACAGCAGTCTGTAAGACAAGAGTATAATCATCTGAAGCAAAACATATTCATATTAGTAGATGCTTTAGGAGCTCCAGGTGTCAGATACTTTTAGGGAATAGCATTTAATTTTTATCTTTGTTGCTTGTATTGACTGTGCCTTTCAAAATTCAAGAAATGTTACATTAGTGGATATTTTAATTCATCAATCTTTTCTCCTCTTTTCAGAGAAAGCTTCTTGCTATCTACCTCCACCATGATGAAAGTGTATTAACCAACGTGTTCTGCTCACAAATGCTTTGTGCTGAATCTATTGTCTCTTATCTGAGTCAAAATTTTATAACCTGGGCTTGGGATCTGACAAAGGATGCCAACAGAGCAAGGTAATACTGTTGTTTATAAGTTATAAGTTGGGTTTTTATTTTTTTTTAAGTCATCATTGTATTTGATTTCTTACCATCATAAACATTTTCATCCTCAGCTTAAGTTTTCTATTATTACATTTAATTAGATAAAAACTGTTTGTTGTAGTTAATGTATGCAGTTATTTACAGTTGTGAAAAAATACTTTAACTAATAAAAGATTTCTTAAATTCAGGAATAACCCAAAAACCAAAACCAAAATACATTGTTCTTGTCTTTTTGCATTAATAAAATACATTTCTTTGTACTGATATTCTAATGTTCTAATATGTTGCTGAACATTAAAATCTGTTTCTAATAAAAATATTTAGAAAAGACAAGGAAAATCTAAGTTTACATTCTTAATAATTCCAGTGATGAAGGCAGGACATTCTGGACTAGTCCGGTGGAGTTGGTAATAGCTTAACTCTAGCATATGCTAATTGATGTAATCGCTTTATTGCACACATTCTTTTGCACACAGCCAGCAATACATCCATATTCTCAGTAGAAAAATGAGATGTCAGGATAAATTTACTTAATTTGTTAATCATAATATCTGTAAATAATGAATAATTCTTCATATTTTGCCTATTTGAGTTTACCATCTGAAATATATTTCATCTTGTTTAATTACACATGTGGCCATAACATCCTGTGATGCAACTTTGGGTGGTGTTAACACAGTCATAATCACAGCCTGCTGATTTATGAACAGGGAGATTAAATTAATTCATTTCAAGGCAATCCTATTGTAGGTACATGATTTAAATGACTGTAGAACAATTGGAAATCATCTGATTTGTCTTTTTATTATTTTATGGCTCACTGAATTTTTGCTCATCATTCAGACTTTGTCTTATGTAATCTGAATCTGAAAAGAAAGATGATTCTTCCCTTAAAAGTGAAGCAAAAGAATGTTGAAGCAATTTCTTCATCTAATACTTCATTTCTTTAAGTAAATGGTTAGGAATTTTCATAGGATGACTTCGTTCTGCCTTGGAAATATTCCCTGTTATACATAAATAAAGAACCTTTAGCACCTGTATTTGTTTAAATTAAATCAGGCTATTATTCACACTCAGTTAAAGGTGATGAAAAGCAGTGCCAAAAACAGATAAAAATGCAGCATCGAAGGTCTTTCATGAGGCAAAATACATAGACTGGAGACTTGGCTAAATCTTTTGCCATTCACTGGCAGTAAGGAATCTCCTCCTTTCCTTTTATCCACAACTTGATGGAGAAGGAAACACTATTTCTAAACCATCTGTAGTGGCTAAGTTCAGCAGGCTACCTGCTGTTATTTTGTTCTATCCTCCATTTAATTCCTTAGTTCCTTTTATTTTACAATGACAAAAAATTGCAGTGTAGTTTCTTTTGAAAAGCAGTGTTTGAGGGTTTTTTTTATGACTGGCAATCAACAGCCATGTAATTGCTTTGTTATGTTTTACTAAAGAAGTCTGTTAAGTAGCACAACTTTGATACACTAGTAATAAGAGTTTGCAGGTTACAGAGACACCTGTGGTGACCAAAGCGACAGAAGCTGCTTATTAGAAAGAGCCAGTACAGCTGTGTCCTATTAACTCCTTATGACACTTTTTTAGAACACAAAATAAAGACCTTGTTTAAGGTTTTAGAACTCTTTCTCAAGGAGTTGCAAGACCAACTATGAAGTATGATAGGATATTTCAATCTACATTTATGTGGTATCTCATTATTAAGTTACTGTTATGAAAATAAAAAGAAATGATATTAAAGACTAAATAGAAACATCTAGGAATTTAATAAACTTTTATAGAACAAGAAACAAGGCAGTGGGGAGAAAACATAATTTCTGGGATTTAAAATATTTGGCATCCTTATTCAAAGTCAAATTCTATCCATATTACAAATTAAATACTATTTTAAGGTATTACATTTATCTCTATAAAGTAATAAGTAAAATTATGTTGCTACTGTTTGTGTACAGCTGCTCATTTTTACAGTTAAGGTCTATGGTAAAATTCACATTCTATGAACACAAGATGAAAATTTGCTGGAATGGAATGTTCCTAATAAAGAGTAAAAGTAGATTTCCTTTTGATATACAAAATTATGAGAGAATTACTTAGACTGATGTATTGCCCCCCAAAAGAGTTTGGCTTTAGCCACAGTTTTCTTACCATTTACCATAGATTCATCTAAATAAAATTATCTAATTGAGTTTCCATCTCCAGGATGTCTATAAGCTGTTTGGTCTGGATGCTTTCTTAGTGGTTCTGTGAGACCGTCCTCTGATGGGATAGCTGGGGACACTGATGCCCAGGACAGGAAAGGACTTGCCAAACTGTTTAATTTTTGCTTAAGAAATACTTGGATTAAACCTACAGAAACATCAATCCTCCATAATTTACTGTAAATCTCTTCTGTTTTAAGTGAAGGATATTGAACTAAGTGAATGCTTTGGTTAAGTCACAAGAATATGAATGTAAATTGATATTATAAGTTAGATATCCTGGTTTTGCTAACAATCCAGAATGCCTGATTTCGGTAACAAACTAGGATAAATAAGAAACAGATTTCTATAGAATGTCACAGATATACACCACTGAAGATATAGATGGTTTGGATTTCCTCCTTCCAAAATGATTCTAGTAACTTTCTAAGCTGAATACTTAAGTTATCCAATCTATATCTGTATAATGGATTAGAATAACTTCTCGATTGATCATGGAACAGTCCAAATATTAACTAAAACATCAAACTTTAACAGTAGTGATTACTTGCCTTTTTTCTCCCTCACTAAATCATGATGGCCTTTTTTAATTTGTCTCATTAAACAAAGCACTTTACAAAATTCTGCGGAAGAAACTCAATAAGAATTTGACAAATGAATGTATTCATTTAATTACACTTAAGAATGTTGCTTTTAATTTCAGTATTGTATGTCTAAATGGAAGTTTCTCTCTTAGAAAATTCTATATAGTCTTACTGGCTGCCAGGTATAGTTGCATTTCAGAGCCATTTTTTCTTAAAGCAGTAGGCAGAAAGCCCTTGTTAGTCTTGAAAGGTGCTAGAAGATATAATTTCCCAAATATCCAGTAAAACAATGATACTGATAAAAACAGTAGGATATAACTGTAAAGAAAAAGCGAAAACCAACTAGATAATAGTAAACAAAGAGATCTTGTAAACCAGTGGAAGTGGCTAAAATATCTTAAGAAAGGTATATATTCCTCCATGTTTATTCACTTATTAAACATCGATGCTTCCCTGGTGGCTCAGATGTTTTAAAGAATCTGCCAGCAGTGCAGGAGACCCAGGTTCGATCCTGAGTCAGAGAGATTCCCTGGAGACGGAAATGGCTACACGCTACAGTCCAGGGGGTCACAAAGAGTCTAACATGACTGGACGATTAACATTTTTACTTTTCAGACATTTACTGAATGTTTAATATGAACCAGGATCAGTGCTATGCACTGAGGATGATAAGTTGAAAAAGACACAGTGCTAATGCTTAAGACTCTCATAGTCTAGTAGGTAAGACTGACATAAGAGCTAATATGTAATATGAAATATATACACGATGCCTTGGGAGTATAGATGAAATTCATACTAAGTCACTCTACCTGAGTGAGCCAGGGAAGGACTTGAAGGAGATGGCACACAGAAGGTGATAATAGATTTTCACTCTTTCTCTTCAGAGATTTTTTAATATTAGCAGCATTCTTACTTTATTGAGTTGCAGATACTTGCTATTCTTACAAAAGGATATTGGTACTTTAAACTTCATAATTACCTGTCTGAACTGTGGAGCAGAGAAAAAATAGGAGTTGGCCAGCTAATGTAATCCTGTGTGATATGAACCAAATTGAAATTAAGGCCAACCAATCGGGGTAGACAGATCTCAAGAAGTTGTTTTGTCAATAATTCATGCTGGGATTGGCATATGCTTATAGACAGACAGTGAACAGAGATCAGGACCCCTTTGGACTTGTAACATGTAAACAACCATGGTGGATTTAACTAATAAACATAAACAGCAAAAATATTTTTAGCATAATATAGTGAGTGGATGGTCTATGAGAGAATAATTTCTTGAAATTCAGAACACATATCACTTCTAGGAAGCCTTGCATCCACTCCCATTCTTCCCTTGCCTCAGTCTGGGGAAAAATGCACATTCTGTATACTGCCATAGTATCACTGTGCTAACTTGTATTGATGGCATTCATTATATGGAATGTTTATTGTCTGTCTCCCTGTTAGGTTGTCAGCTTCCCAAGGGAGATATGTCTGTAATGTCAATGCATTAAAGCACCTTTTAAAATATAAGTGTTATATTGATAGATTAAACCAATAATCTCTAATAGGATTTTTGAAACGTAATGAATAAGAGAGATCAGCTCGGATAGTGGAAATATCATTGGAAATGCTACCATGTCCCTCTTATTGTATGATTTTCCCCAACAGCCGTTAATAGGAATAATAAAGCAAAAGCCTTCAAAAGTCTTCTCCTTGCAGAATGAACTAAAAATAACTAGAAGGGGTACCTCATCTTCTGCTAACATTAGTACCCCAGGCTGTCATGGCCTCAGCTCGTGTCACCCACTGGCCATCTGGAAAGAGGATTGAATTCTAACCAAGATGAGTTTATCCATTGGTTCCAAATTTTCTCCCCCAGACTCACCAAATCTTTGTAATACCTCTAAAGCAATTGGTCTCTCAAATTGGGCCTTTGGGATGGTACTCTGAACCTTCTGCTTTGGTAGTGACACTGATTAAAATAAATATGCCCATTGGATATATAAGAATGGTGGTATAGTATGTCAAGAAGCTAGGCAAAGGTCCATCTGGGCACCATCATAATTAAATATATATAGAACTATATAAAAAACTCTATTAGAGCTATTTGGGACTGGTAGTGGGGACATTGACACATGAGTGCCCTTGGTGTTGAACTACAAGTTCTTGACTGAAGTTGTTTCATCAGGGAAAGCCATGTAACACGTGTGGCACAATAAACCACCCATACTAACCAGTAATAAGTAGGTTAATGGGTATCACTTGTTCTGAATAGGCCCACGTGGCTAATATCTTAGTACATCCAGTGTAGATATTGCTTTAGATTATCTCATCATAGAAAATTTAAACATTGAACTTGACTAGGATAGTGCAAACTGGGTAATCAACAATATATGAGTGCTGAAGAATGAGCTTCTTATATGTAACTTCCTGAGATGAAAATGTTTGGCACATCAGTGTATATGCCACGAAGTGTTAAATTAGGCATTGCACGCTCTTTCTAAGTGGTGTTCAGAGTAGCTGCAAATAGAAACCCTAGGAATTACTGACAGAGCCTGGGTTACACAGGTTACGTGTAACATATGTAGCATTACACAGTTAGTACCAGTGTTCACAGACAATTCTATTGCCTATCAATGTTAGCTTTTGAACTTAATGTCCTTGGGTGCAGTATATCAGGTCACTGTAGACTTACGCCGCTGTGCTGACAGGTACTTGTTAGCCTTGATATTCAAGTAATAGTTTTCCACATTACTTAATCTTTGGCAAGAGTTAATTGGCTTAAATCTCTTATTATCAGTAGGTTGCCTGCCTGCTCTTTCCATCTCAGTAATTAGCCATATCACAGTGGCTTACTCTTAATTCCAGACTGCTTGCTGGTTCATGCCTGGCTGAAGCTAGCTGACCATGTTACTCTAACCCTATGCTTCCATTTAATCCAGCAAATATAGCCCAGGTGTGGTGTCTCCTTGGGAGACACAAGGAGTGTTAATTTCCAGCTGCTTCCCTAGGAGCAGATATGGATTCTGCAGAAGTAGCTGATAAAAACAGATGGACATGTTATGGTCAGAGTATTAAGACTTCCAGAGTGCCTTCATGCCAGATTTCCATATAATTTCCCCCAAACTCCTTTATTTCCTTTGTGACACATTTTCCTTCCAAATCCTTAGAAAGGAAATGTATTGCCATCCTAAACATCCCAGGTCAAGGCTTAATTAATGCCTTAAAATAAAGGTTCCAAAACACCAGGAGAGTTTGTCATTTTCTCCCTGATTTGTTTTGTGAAGAAGGAGGAGAGAAGGTGAGGAGGAACCCCTCCTGTTCCATGATTACATCCTACCCACTCATTTTCTCCTTTTCTCCTCTGCTTTTGATTTTTAGTGGCGGTCTTAACAGAATGTCAAGATCAATTTGCAGCATGGTTTAACTCAAGGTTTGCATTCTGCCAGCAGCAATTGTCCCTGCAAACAATGCTGTGTGTTCTTGTAACTTCAGAAGCTTTTAGAAGGATCATGGCAAGGGCAGCATCTAATGACTTTATTAGTGTAGGGTTTCAAAATGGGCTCAGTAATTGTTCATATCTCTTCGTCAGCAAGTCATAATTACTGCTCAGCATTGTCCAAGGGTGCTCT
Source organism: Odocoileus virginianus (assembly GCF_023699985.2). Taxonomy (NCBI): domain Eukaryota; kingdom Metazoa; phylum Chordata; class Mammalia; order Artiodactyla; family Cervidae; genus Odocoileus; species Odocoileus virginianus. The sequence continues at coordinate 76,487,941 of NC_069678.1, forward strand.
TGTAAATAGTTTCCTAATAGTACTGAAAGGAAGGAAAAGAGGGAGAGGATAAAAGGTGATGGCCTCTTACAATTGAGAAGAAGCCAGCCTGTATATAGATGATGGCTAAACTGTTCACAATTCATTTTTTACTTTTTAAAATAGACAGTTATCCTTTTAAAAGTGTTCTTTGATATAACTTTAAATTACCACTTTACAAGCTTTTTAAACTCTGATTTGGATACTTCCCACACTGCTACCTAGTACTGCAGTCATAACTGTCTGGTGGTGCATGCATTGTATCTGAATCAAGCATTTGTGTAAAAACAATTTTACTTCCTTGACATTCATCTATTAATAATTAATAGTATTCAAGAAATATGTGTTTAACTCAGATACAGTTATCTGTTTTCACAGTCTACATGAAGACTATTATAAAAGAACATTGCAGGGTGATACTGTTGACATGGCAGTCCGAAAGCACATTTAAGTTTTTATCAAATCCCATTTTCCTCATGCACTAGACTTTTCTTATTACTCTATTGGCGGTTTCCTTGGTCTTTCTCCTAAACTCTGTGCTTTGAGTATCCTAGGGATCTTGATTTTGAGTCATAGAATTAAAAGAATTGTTGCATTCTCAAGATATATAAAGTTTGAGCTTCATACCAAGCCTTCACCCCCTTGTGCTGTATTGCCAAATCCATACCTCTTGTGTGACTCCCATGTATAGTTTTGTGCAAATATTCACTTCCAATGGCTAGTTATCTTTGTATTTTAGGAAATACAGGTTCACATAAATATAACTACCAGAGATAACTAGATTCAATTTATATATATAGATTACTAAACCTGAGTTATTAAATGAAACAAATTCTAAAATGATGACATTCCCCAAATAAAATATTTTTAAAGTAATATACCCCCTCATATCATTTGCTTTTCTTCTTTCCTGAAATTGATAAGATCTCAAGAGATTTTTCTTAATTGCTTCGCCAGTATTGATAATTTCTATTTTCGTGGTTGTTTCTGAAGAATTTTTACTAATCATGTCATCTATGCCATTTAAATTGGTAGCATATTTCTCTCTTTCATAAATGCTGATAGTAAAATGCTGAGAGAAACTATAAAAGAAACATATTAGGTCAGCCATGTAAAACCACCCATGGAAACTGATTCCTTTGATACTTTTCCACTATTTGCCTTTCAGTCTACATAGGTGCTCAAAAGAGGTTTTAGTGCCCAATAATCTTAGTGATTGAATCTGCCAAACATACCACCAAAAATTGAAAGAGGAAATAACTACTTGTCTGGAGTTGAGGGATCAGGTGAACTCCTATTTTGTAGATGTTTAAGTAGCTTTTTAGGGAATACGTTTGGTATCCTTTACTTCAGCATACATTTATATCTTTGTACTTGGTTGGTTGCATTATAATAGAGAAAAGTATCAATTTTATGTATTTACAAATAAAGAGCTAACTGTAGTGGTTTTTAAACAGCCATCTGTTAGTTTATCTGTTATTGACTGATTCAGCCTGTAGCCACAACAATTTTTAAAATCCTCCTAATAAGTTGTCACCTTTCATGTATCTTTCCTTTCCTCAGTATGTGATCAGCACCAGGAAAGTCCTCTTTAACATACTTCTCGACAGAAAGAATGAGGCAAGTTTATATGAACAATAAAGAGACTGTGACTTTTATGTCTCAATCTGAGAAATTATGTTTCCCAGTCCCAGTATCAAATAAGGTGTTCTCAAATAAGTTACTTAACAACCACAGCAACAAAAATTTATTATTTGGATATTATGAAAGCTATGCAACTATTATTTATTAGTTCTTAAAGCAAATCCTATTCACATTTAAATATGTTAACTGTTATTCTTAAAAGACTGATTTTCAATACAACTGTTTCCTCGCTGTTTATGCAGACAGTCATACGTAAATCATAAAATGTAGGTAAATTAAGAATAAGACTCAGTTAGTCTGGGATTATGAGGAATAAGGGGTTATTAGGCAGGTGGTATAATATTTGTACCTTTTTTTTTCTTCTGTGGAAATGTGGGGGACCTAACCCTATTTGAACTTTTTACCTCTAAAATTCTAACTTTCTGATGATGTGAACACACAATTTTCAATAGAAAAATGAGAGGTAAGCAAGATTTCATTTTAAAAATTAATGTTAATAAAATTTGTAAGTAGATTGTAGCATACTGCCCTTACCAGCTTGTGATGCAATCAGAGTGACCTTAGTGGGGTCTAGCTAAGGAAACCACAACCATTTCCCATCTCTTTTACCAATAAAGGCATCTTCCTTATTCTTAGAACTGTCATTCAAACTCTTGCCATTTGTGATGGGAGCTTCTGCTTACTGACAGAGTGTCAGTAACTAAGATCAAGATTATCAATACTGCTTTAAAACACACACACACACACATAGCAATTGCAATCACTATTTAAGCCCCAACTGCGTGTCAGATGCTGTATATGTTGTTGAGTCGCTCGGTCGTGTCTGACTCTCTGCGACCCCATGGATCATCTCTCGAAACTTGCTCAAATTCATGTCCATTGAGTTGGTGATGCCATCCAACCATCTCATCCTGTATTGTCCCCTTCTCCTCCTGCCTTCAATCTTTCCCACCATCAGGGTCTTTTCTAATGAGTCAGCTTTTCCCATCAGGTGGCCAAAGGATTGTAGCTTTGGCTTCAGCATCAGTCCTTCCAATGAATATTTAAGGTTAATTTCCTTTAGGATTGACTGGTTTCATCTCTTTGCAGTCCATGGGGCTCTCAAGAGTCTTCTCTAACACCACTATATATAAGCTCACTTAATCCTCACTCTATATACACATTATCCCCACTTAACTATAGTTCTGTAAGGTCAATGGTAAAGTCCAATTTCACACGTTAGGAAGCTGTTTTGACTCAGATTCTGTGACTTACTCAAGGTTACGTAAATGGTTGTTCCAGATATAAATCCTAGATCTACCTGTGCTTTTCTGCCTCATCCTTCTTGTCCCTTGACCTTGTCAGGCTGGATTATTACCAACAAATTGTACAAAAACTGTGCATAGATCTGTGGGAGGTATAAGAGAAGTATAAGACATGATCTTTTGCTTAGGGAACAAATAAACACCAAATTCACCAAATCTTAAAGAGTTGGGGGTTAGAAACATTCTTAGTTAACATCCATTTTGCAACTGTGCAGGCATTTTCCCCTATGTTATGTCTAACTGATATTACTACAGTCTCTACATGATGACTCAAATGGTAAAGAATCTGCCTCCTATGTGGGAGACCTAGGTTTGATTCCTGGGTTGGGAAGATTCCCTGGTGAAGGAAATGGCAACCCACTCCAGTATTCTTGCCTGGAGAATTCAATGGACAGAGGAGCCTGGTGGGCCCCAAATAAGTTAGCAAAGAATCGGACATGACCTGAGTTACTAACATTTTCACTTTCACTCTGCTACATGAATCCTGCTAGAGACAGAGAGATGAAAGCTTCAAAAGATTTTGAGTGGCAGAGGTTTTTGCAATGTACTTTTTCCCATAGAGAACTTCTGCAACTTGCTCCCTCTGGGTTCTAGTTTTGGCCTTAGAATTACCTGAAATAAGACTAGCTTCTTTTCTGCATTGTAGTCTTTTATTTGTTTAGCCCTGACTGTCTTGTTTGCCTTAATTTTCTTGCCTTTCCAACTAAGTATATTAATTTCTTCCGTTGTTCCTCATATGACAGAGTATCTAGACATAGCCCATTCTCAAGGGACACAGAATCAAGCATAATACTTCACTGGAAATTTGTCTGATGCTGTGCTCAGTTGTAGTCTATAACTCTATTATTGGCTTTTATTGAACTGAGGAAGTCAACTAAAATCCCCCAGCAGTTTTTCAGGTATGGGGTGGTCCAGAATGGACTGGGTCTGAGTTGTTACTGATATTAAACCAGATTTCTACCATTCTCTACTAATGCAGTTGATTGGCAAGATCTTTTGAAGCTTTGGTTCTATTAACTCTCCCAAATTTTATCACTTGTAAACAATACCTGAACTTCTTATTGTCTCCACTCCTGTTATTATTCTTGATAATTCTCTCAGTTCCCAGACTTGTCCAACCAGAGAAAAAAAATTTTTCTTCTCTTTGTTTACCACACTTAGATCTGGTCATCAATAGAAACTGTATCACCTTATATATTTTTATTTCAAACATCTGACTGATGAACACATCCTATTCCACTCACCTCAAGTGTCATCAGTGCTAAAGTTGTTTCATTTTGTTTTTATCTCATTATGCCCTTCAGTTTATTGAGCCCCACCACCTGACCTCATCCACCCTTTCCTGTGTCCAGTCTTCATTTCCTTCCTTGTCCTATTTAAATTTCAAGGTTCATCATTATCACTTCTTTGTAGTACTTGAAATTCCTTCATCTCTGTCTTCCTCCATTGCACTCAATTTGTTGACCCAAACTATTCACCTTCTCTATGCCCATGCCTTGCAGTTGAACACTGCTGGAGACAATCACAGACTGATTTTTTAAAAAAATAAGTGCAAGCAAGGTTTTGTACATAAGCATTGAATTCAGTTCTGAGTTCAGTTCTGGCAGCTAAAGGAGAAAGAGGAAATGTGATAGGCATATCCTCATTCATTCATCTATCCATCCAATGTATATTTATTTTATGTGCCAGGTACTATGCCTTAGAGTTTATGATTTACCATTTAAATTTTTCATTGTCTGATAAAAGGTAGCCTAATCATTTGTGTCAAAATTTCCTGGCACTGAATTCAAAGAATTTTGTTGCATGATTTTCAATTTGAGAAACATTAGGAAATATAATAAAATATAAAAAGCAATTATTTTCTACTATTGTAGAAAGATGAATCACTTTAAATAGATATTTCATATATTAATCCCCTGTAAAAACAGAGGGCTTTGTGTTAAGTCTTTTTTCAGAGATGGTAATTCTTTCAGTGAATACGGCCCTGAAATACTCCTTTTCATGATCTAACTCATAACAGGCATAGAGCTTAGAAAAAGCCTTGTAGTAAACCTGACCGTTCAACTTTCTGTCAAACATCAGCTGTCTCAAATGAGCCTTTGTCGAGTGCTGCGTTGTAATCAATTCTTACTTGAAAGCTTTGATGAGTGACTAAAGTGCTAATACTCTGTGCTACTGGTCATTTATCTTTTAAAGACTTTTCTCCTGTGTATAAGACTTCGCCTGATGTTCTTCTACATTTTTTTAATCCGTTAGAATAATAGTTCTTTTCAAAAACATAAGGAAATTGTATATAAATATCAAGGTCTCAAGAAAAGCCAGCCAACTCTGAAAAATTTTTATAAAATAATGCTGAGTGAATCTTACATAATAATAAAATCACAAAATCTCCAAATTTTGCAGGGAAAAAAAATATAGACTATAACATGGAAAAAAAAATATATATCTTCATTCCCCACCTTAGAGTAGGGCATAATCTTACTTTATGATGATTCCATAGAAGTTAGAGAGCACTGAAACTTTTTTTTAAGCACTGTAACTTTTAATACAGTGCTTAGCACTATATTGTATGTATGACTTCTTGTTTAAGTGATAAGAGTCTAAGATGTGCTGTTATAACTTACTTTAGGAACCATTTTGCCTTATCTTTAATTTGGGGGAAAGGGAAGAGAAAGGAAAAGCCCATTTTGACTCTAAAGTTTATAATAGGGAGGAAAAAGAGGTAATATTGATTAATCCACAGACCAACTCCCAGAGTAGATATTATTGCCTTCACTTTTTGTGTGAGAAAACAAAGGCTCAGAGAGATTAGGCTTCCCTTGTGGCTCAGTTGGTAAAGAATCCACCTGCAGTGCAGGAGACCCTGGTTCCATCCCTGGGTTGGGAAGATCCCCTGGAGAAGGGAAAGGCTACCAACTCCAGTATTCTGGCCTAGAGAATTCCATGGACTGTGTAGTCCAGACACAACTGAGTGGCTTTCACTCACTCACTCACTCAGAAAGATTAAGATATCCAAAGAAACAATTGAAGTGAAGTTGCTCAGTCGTGTCCGACTCTTTGCGACCCCATGGACTATAGCCTACAAGGCTCCTCTGTCCATGGAATTTTCCAGGCACTATCTTGGAACAGAAAGTTCTCCATGATTTCTAAGCTCCCATTCCTTTCTCTGATTTTTTTCCAGCCCTTAATCTGAGCCACTCTATCTCGCCCCCAGTTTTACATCAGATTATGTTTCCTGTTTGGCAGTGTTGATTTATCAAGCCCGAAATAGTCTTATTATCTTAAGAACAAAGACCATGTCTTATCTTGCATATTTAGTAGACCCTCATAAATACTGATCAATTGGTAAAGGGCAGAACACAGAAAAAATATTATCTGCCATTTAACATAAATTTGCTCTCTTGTATAGCCCCTGGAAAATGAATCTTCTCTTTACATTGCTAGAGAAGAAATGTATGCATTTGATAAGCTATTGAGTTAAATGTTCTCTGTTCTCTCACCCAACTTAAAATGGGGTACTTAAATGTTTTTGAGTAATAAATGTTTATATTCTTACTCATGGTGAGAAGACAGCCAGTTATCTGATTATTGTCCCTCCAAAAAATTAGTATAAATTGGTCCCTGTAGATTAGTTACAGCCCTGTCATTAAACTGTCAGTGTCTCAAAGCATTTCCACTTGAATAATTTATAGATGACAGCAAGGAGATACTTGTTTTTTTAAAAACTCTGACTACTAATCTATTGAGACGATTTAGCAGTTTACTATTACTGGTTAGTCTTAAACCACAGACAAGTGAAAGATGCTTTTCAGATTAAATTTTCACAAAGTTTCATCTTGTGTTTTCTTAAATTCACCTTTAGTTTGGCTGTGTTCTTTAACACGCACACATTCAGTATTTGCATTTGTACAGAGAGACATTACAGTATTCTTTTAGAAAACAATTTGACAGTATGTATCACCAGTCATTAAATGATTCTATACTTTTTTACCCTGTAATTCCACTTCACAGACAGACTTTTCTCTTAAAAATACTTTAAGAATTTATCCCAGTATTATTTATACTGATTAAAAAAAACTAAAAAGAAAAATCTAGCTGTAGGTGAATAGTTATGAATATGGCGATGTTACGTCTACTCAATGGAATGTTATTCAGCCATCTAACTTGCTGATTCATTACTATTGTGTAGGTGGCCAAAGGACTGTATCCAACTAAACACTGATTACCACAGGAAGAAAAAGATGTTACTTGTGCAAAAGACTGATAAGAAATAGACAAATGTGATTAACATTGTGGTAAATTTAGGGATTGTGTGCAATTTTTCTTTGTTTTTGTAAGAGAGTTACTGTCTTAGGTTCAGATTCTTTATTGACTGGGTAATACCTTCATATTAATAAAAACTCAAAGTCATATAAGGGTATATAATGAAAAGTCTCCTCCTTATCCTTGTTTCTAAGTTAACTTTTTCAGGAGTAGTATCTTAAGCTTCTTACTTATCCATCCAGAGATTATTTTATGTATAAAATATATCATTATTTTCCCATTTTACACAAATGGTAAACAGTATTTAACACCTTCCTTTTCCCACTAATGTTGTATCTTAAAAGATACTTCTTATCGGCTCATAAAAAATCCTTTCTATTTTATGGCTACATAATATTCCTTTAAATTCCATAATATACTATAATTTATTTAACCAGATCCTATTGGTTGTCATTTGGGTCATGTCCAGTATTTTTCTATTACAAGCTTACAGTAAATAACTATGCACATATATTTCCATCTGGAAAATATATCTATAGAATAAATTCCCAGTTTTAGGAGTACTGGGTTAAGAGTTAGTGTATTTAATTTTAATAGACACTGGCAAATTTCCCACAAGAGAGTGGGTACCAATTTCACTCCTACTAACAGTGAGCAGTAGTACCTGTTTCCCTATAACCCAGCCAGTGCAAGATATTACCAAATTTTATTTTGTCTTTACTAATTTGACAGATAAAAAATGGTTTCTTAATTAGGAGCTAACTCATCATGGCATCCGGTCCTATCACTTCATGGCAAATAGATGGGGAAACAGTGGCTGACTTTATTTATCTGGGCTCCAAAATCACTGCAGGTGGTGACTGCACCCGTGAAATTAAAAGACCCTTACTCCTTGGAAAGAAAGTTATGACCAACCTAGACAGCATATTAAAAAGCAGAGACATTACTTTGCCAACAAAGGCCCGTCTAGTCAAGGCTATGGTTTTTCCAGTGGTCATGTATGGATGTGAGAGTTGGATTCTAAAGAAAGCTGAGCTCAGAAGAATTGATGCTTTTGAACTGTGGTGCTGGAGAAGACTCTTGAGAGTCCCTTGGACTGCAAGGAGATCCAACCAGTCCATCCTAAAGGAGATCAGTCCTGGGTGTTCATTGGAAGGACTGATGTTGAAGCTGAAACTCCAATATTTTGGCCACCTGATGTGAAGAGCTAACTTATTTGAAAAGACTCTGATGTTGGGAAAGAGTGAAGGCAAGAGGAGAAGGGGACGACAGAGGATGAGATGGTTAGATGGCACCACTGACTCAATGGACATGAGTTTGGGTAAACTCCGGGAGTTGGTGATGGACAGGGAGGCCTGGTGTGCTGTGGTTCATGGCGTCACAAAGAGTCAGACACGACTGAGCGACTGAACTGAACTGAAGTCATTAGGAATTATTTTGAGTATCTTTTCACATGTTTATGAGCCATTACTGTTTCTGTTTCTGGAAGCAGACAGATATTCTTTGTTGATCTTTTCCCAGTTATTAAGGGTCCTTTATACATTAGGGAAATATATCCCTTTTTCTGTGGTTTCAAATTCAGAATTTTTTTCCAGTTCATAATTTATTTTTTGGCCTAGCTCTGGTTTTCTTCTAACCATGTAAAAACTCAAAATTATCAATTTTCTCTTTTATGCTTCACTCTGCTTCAACTGTACTCACCTTTCAAATATGCTAGGTGCTTTCCAGCTTTAAGGTCTTTGTGTTTGCTGTCCTCTCTGCCTGGAATTCTCTTCCCAGAGATATGTGTTCCACTTCATCCTTTACCTCTTTTGAATCTTTGATCAAGCATCAACTTTTAAGTTGACTTCTCTATGTAATATTGCAACACCTCTTCCCTGCCTTGTTTTTCCTCCATCACCTGGAGCTCACAGACTTTAGTTTTGTCTCACATCATATTACACCTCACCTATACAGATGACGGAGAAGGCAATGGCACCCCACTCCAGTACTCTTGCCTGGAAAATCCCATGGACGGAGGAGCCTGGTAGGCTGCAGTCCATGGGGTTGTGAAGAGTCGGACATGGCTGAGCGACTTCACTTTCACTTTTGACTTTTATGCATTGGAGAAGGAAATGGCAACCCACTCCAGTGTTCTTGCCTGGAGAATCCCAGGGATGGGGTTGCACAGAGTCAGACATGACTGAAGTGACTTAGCAGTAGCAGCAGTGTACAGATGAAACAAGTGGGAATTATCTCCAATGTCATTACCTCAGGAGACTAGACCTAGAAACTAGGTCCAGTGAATATGCCATTGCCCAAAACATTTAGGGGACACTTCTTTAAGAGCTGCCTTCAGAGAAAGCTTAAAGGCTCTCAAAGAAAGAAGTCCTGCCTCCTAAAAGCAGTGTTTCTTAAAGTGTGTCCCACTAAACATTTGAATCAGAAACACCTTGGAGGGAGACAGTTGGGAGCTTATTAAAAAGAAAATTTCCTGGTCCTTACCACAGATCTATTGAATCAGAATCTCTCAGCGATGGGACCGAGGAATTTTCCTTTTGAATAAACTTCATAGATGATTCCTAGGCCTTTAAAGCTTGAAAATCACTGCCTTTATAGTCAGTGTCTCCCAGCTTGTTTACCTAACTTATTTTGACCCAAAGACTTAGAACTATTTCAAAACCTCAAAGCCACCTTTAAAGGACAAAGGTTCATATGCCAGTGGTGCTGAAGATCATCTCCTGAAATGAGCTGCACAATGGATAGGCATGCAGACTTGGAGAAATGATGTTGTGGTAGGATACAGTAGTCTTTGGCTGTTTTTCGTATGCTTGACATTGCTAGCAACATTGTTAGGTCTCACTTGACATGTTATAGGCCCTTGGCTTTAACTTCCCTATTAAGGGCAAAAAAGAAGGGAGAATTCTGTATTGGCTAGATAGTAGATGATCTCTGAGGTCCTTTCTGTGTATTTTGTGTTCTGGTTTTTCTGCTGAGCTGTATACATGTTTTTTAACAAACCCTGAACACATGAATGAATATGTATAACTAATGAGGCTTACTACTATAGCAAAAGCCAAATTTGGCTTGCTTTAAAAAGAAGAGCCTCCTTAAAGTGATTTCAAGAGATATAATATAAAAAAACAAACAAACAAACAAACAAAAAACCACTCAGCAACCCATACTGGAAAAGTCCTGTATTACTGTTGAATGTGAATTTCTTCTACTTGATAACCTTTTGTTTTGGAAAAATGGTTCACACATTATCAGAAAGACATTTAATGTGTTTAATAGTTCAAGGGTAAGCAGCCAGAAATTGTGATGCTTCTTGGTTTCAAATTAGTTAACATTGTGTGTGTGTGTATGTGTGTGCACGCGCACGCACAGGTGCATGCACACAAGCATGCGTAAACGCTGTCAGTCAAGTATGACTCTTGCAACTCCATGGACTGTAGCCCGCCAGGCTCCTCTGTCCATAGAATTTTCCAGGCAAGAATATTGGAGTGTGTTGCCATTTCTTACTCCAGATTATTTAAATCATATTCCCTTTTAAGTGTGTAAAGTTTTAGAGTACTACACAACTGCAGCATTTATAGTTGTACTTCCTTATTTCCCAGATATCATTACCTGCCCTTTTGTTCTCTGAGAGTAATACCAGTGGTTGTATTTGTTTCGTCAACAATTCTTTTATGCTGTGTCTTAATACACAAAAATATCTTTTAGTGTTGGCCCATAGGTATGAGTTATCATTTTAATCGTGGAAAAAATGATAAAAATTTTAAATATAATTATGAATTTAATAATGATCAAATAGCTACCAATTTTAAGGGTCTACCATGTTCTAAGCACAGTTCTGAGTGCTTTCTGTATATCATAAGAGTGTTAAGTATTTTAAAGATGTGTTTTTCCACTTTATATACAAGGCTTCTTTAAACTTATGGATGTCACATTGAAATGTAATAATCAGGAAGCCTCACACGGAGTATTTAGCAGTGTTTTTTTTTTTTAAGCAAATGTGCCTCTTTACATTACCTGATATACAGTAGGTAGACAGTAGATGTAGAATTTCATCACCCTCTCCCTAAACTTTGTGTTTCTTTTAGTATATATTTTTTGTTGAAATACAGTTTAAAGTTGATGACATATGTAATTATAATATCATGTTTTGAATTAAAATGAGATTACTTTTTTTCATATCTGATTTATTAGTAATCCTGGTTTCCATTAACAAAATAGAAAAGATCTCTGCTTCAGTGACTGAAAATTTTACTAATGATTAATATATGCTAGCCATCAGATGTTCTGTTTATTTTTCTCCTCAAACTCTAGATTAAAACCACTGCCTCTTATCTTTCCAATTTAGACCCCTAATAGCAAGATTGGTGAATATAAGCTTCTGATTGTATTTTCTTGGGCCTCCCCGGTGGCTCAGATGGTAAAGAATCTGCCTGCAATTCAGGAGACCTGGGTTCAATCCCTAGGTGGGGAAGATCCCCTGGAGAAGGAAATGGCAACCCACTCCGGTATTCTTGCCTGGACAGAGGAGCCTGGTGGGCTACAGTCTGTGGGGTCACAAAGAGTCGGACACAACTGAGCAACGAACACTTACACTTTCTTTACCAAGGCCAGAGTTTAAGGCTTCACTTCCTATCCCCACCACTTCCACCACTACCTACCCACCCATGCCCCAGGGAACAGTGAGTTGCTTTATTAATTCTGACTTGTTATTAACCATTTTACTTCATTCATTTTCTCAACCTGCCCTTCTTCTTTCCCTCTTTCCCTCATTTTACCCCCTTAATAAGAACATTCTTTGTCTTTTCAAATTTGTTACTTTAGCCTTTGGCTTTGGGGGGTTGATTTTGCAATTTGTTATTCCCATTCCTCAAGTCAGTCTGTAATACATAGGTTGTTTGATTTATTAAAATATCTTACAATCAAAAAACAAAGTCATTTCTTCTTGCCACAGAATGGTTACCATTGCTTCCCCCTTTGGTGTTTGAGATTGCAGCATTTCAGTTGCTGTGGAAATCATTTATCTCTTCATGGCACCTGACTCTGATGAGCACTATTGGTAGTTAGACAAGTTTGCTGCTGCCTCTAGATGTACTGACATACTTTTGTGTTTTCAAAGGAAGAAAATACCACAATTATGAGAGAACTGCATGCCTCTAGATGTACTGACATACTTTTGTGTTTTCAAAGGAAGAAAATACCACAATTATGAGAGAACTGCATTTATTCTCTTAAAACCACTTGTTTTTCCCATGTCTGATTTTGCTGTAAGGTTTTGAACTAGATTTCTGCTACCCATAGTGTGATGTGAATGGTAACTTTGTGTTGTGAATGATTTTGAGAAGAAGCAGGGCCTCCCACCCATGAGAAAGATTTGATATTTGCATTGTGAAGTTCTTGTAAATTGTAAAGGAAGGAACTGGCAAGTAGGAATTTTTTAATTGGGGGCTGTCCATTGGCACTATGGTCTCTTGATGATTGCAATTTGAAAATTTCAAATCTTAGGAAGATCTTAGGAGCCAAGATCTGAATTCTTAATTAATATCTGCATAATTCAGCTCTTAGGAAGATTAATCAGATTAATTAAAGTTTTAACAAAGTTTCTCTGATTTCAACAAATTGTTAGTTAAGGCCAGTAGAAAGCATCAACTGACTATGTGATCCCTTAATATTTCTCACCTGCTGAGAAATGATTGGAATGATTTGCTAATACCTGGTAGAAAACTGATTGTTTTTTTATAGTAATTGAATGGTTTAATGGTTAATGTGACCTTGAAGTCTGTACCTCCCTTGAATATTTTATATAGTTTTGAAATTTATGTTGTAAATTTAAACCCAATTAAATACCTATATTTTCATAATTATTTTCCCATCTCCATTTTCACAAAAAGAGGATTTGGGACATACACAATTTCCAGGCAAAACTGTCTTGAAATCGAATTCCTAAAACTACTAAGCCAACCTGCCTGCCTGCCTGGCTCCCTTTTCTTCCTTCCTTCCTGGCTTCTTTCCTTCCTTCACTTTTTGCCAGGTCTCCTCTTTAGCTAGTATTTAATATCACTCATGAGGCAAATGCTGTGATGGGCATCTACTCTGTAATATCCACTTAATCCATTAGTGTGAAAGCAACAAGGACTTATTTTCTCCCTTTTGTAGGAAACAGCATTCTAACTGTTTTTTGACATCTTTAATTTCAGAGGTTGCCAGTGATCAGATGAGGGTCAAGATTGACTTTGAAATATTTTAGTAGTAAGCAGAAAGAAAAATGAGATCTAACTTTCTAGTCTCCTGATCTACACATCTTGACTAATGAATTAAAGCTGTATGGGTGTGAATTTTGGTATAGAGGCTTAGGCTGCATCAGCACCTTTTATCCCATAATAGGTGTGGAATGTGAAGATCTGAATTTTCATGGGGGCACTGATATTTCATGGTCAACAATGGGTTTTTTAAGGCCTTGTCATTTCAGATTGCCATGAGATCTGGTTATTGCTGCTCTAAACGTGTGTATGAACCTAACTCCCAATGAACTTATTGCAGTGGTGCTAACTTGTCTTGACACTCTTACCAACAGTTCTTGTGGCCCTGTGTGTAGTCACAGCACAGGTTTTTGTGGAGGATTCAGCCTAAATTTCTGGGATAAATTTCTATACACAAGAAATATATTGGCTTTAAAAATTAAGTGGTTTGATTCTGTTTTGAATTTGGATATCAAATGAATCTGAGCACATGACATTTTAATGCCGTTTGTCTTTTCAAATGGATTTACTTTCTAATGCATGTGACGACAGAACTTTGCTCATCAGCTAGAACATACATTTCAGAGGAGTTGTTACCTAAAATATTATCATAAGGCATGAGAAAACACATGATTTAAGTTGCCTTTCATGAACATAATTAAGAATTAATAAGCCAGTACCAGTGGCCAGTCCCCAGAATTTCCACTGTTTTGCCTTTTGTGACCTGTGTTATTAAAAGTCCATTATTTTTACAGACTTTATTAAATTGGATCTTATTAAAGCATTCTATATTTGCATTTGGTCTTTCATAATTCATTATTATTATGACATTTACTTTTTACCATCAGATCTGAAAACATATCATAAGCTACCCTTTTCTCTTGAAAGAAATGCTAATTTCAAACAGTCCTCTAATAGAAGAGAAAAGCTTTATCAGTTTTTTCATTTATTCCAGATCGTGTTAAGAATACTAATGCTAGACTTCGGTATGCTAATATCTCTGAGCTTTTTTTGGTCAAAAGCTTAGAATTATTATTTTTATCCCATACTAAGTATGAAACTAGAAGACCTGCTACTACTGGAGAAAACAACAATTCTAAAGTACAATTCTTTATTCTAAGGACCTGCAAAAATGTTGCTGAATCCTGTTTAGACTAGGATGCAGCTGGTCAATTTAACTTTTACCACCCAGTATTTGTCCTCTTGAAGAAATTCTTTCTTCATAAAATTCTTTTTGTTTGTTTTTCTGATAGTTTAGGGTAATACAGCTTGTCGTGTTTAAAACTCAGGATCCTATGCTGTCAGTCCTACTCAGCACTTAGGGTGTGCCGCCTGATTTTCTGTTTTCTGATAATAATTTCTCATATTGATTTCTGATAATCATTTCTATTCCATTTATGATGTAGTTGAAAATTTAATACAGTAAGATTTTATGTATTTATATCAGGCAGACTGTCTAATTTAATATAACTGAATTTTTTCAGTTATAATATTACAATTATAATAAGACTGAATTTTTTCTTTGGGTAGTAGTAAATTTCTTAAATTCTGAAATGAAGCTAACTTTGGATTTTGTCTCATTTTAGATTTCTGACAATGTGCAATAGACACTTTGGCAGTGTTGTTGCACAAACCATTCGGACTCAAAAAACAGATCAGTTTCCACTTTTTCTGATTATTATGGGAAAGCGATCATCTAATGAAGTGTTAAATGTGATACAAGGTAAAGTACATTCATAAGAGGAGTAGAGTGTCTCCTTATTTATGTAATAACCTTATAATATTTAAATTCTCTGTATTGGTGAATATCTTTGCATTTTGAAATATAGAACATCCTGAAGAAGAATATCTTCAAAAAGTATAGGTGCTATGAAATATGAAATATACTACATGAAAATCCAATCGAAACACCTTAATAAAACTGCACAGCCCTTGGGATATAGGTTAATCATGTTAAATATTCAAAATTGCTAAGTTTTCTAAAATAGAAATTAAGTCATAATCAGTCATCAAAGATGATGTCATTTGTGTGCGTGTGTGTGTCTATGTATACGTATGTATATTTCTTTCTTTAATTTTCATTGGTTGAAGGAAATCCTTATATTTGGTTATCTGGAAAAACTTGTGACTGGGTATTGTGAATTGAATAGTTCACTGTAGCAGTTATTTTTCCTTATTTGTGTGAATCTATGTCTAGAATGCAACCTTGAGGTGTGAAGCTATAGAATGCCTGTCAATTTAATCACAGTGCACATTCTTTACCAAAAAAATGAGTGTTACTAACATATATGTTACTAACATACCCTAAAGATTAGCATAAAAAAATTACCTTATTCATGGCAAAGCTTAAATTGAAAACAGTTTCTTTTTTCTGTGCCACAGGGAAAACGATGTTTCAAGTGCTCCAAGCTAAAGCTTTTGTCTGAAATATTTAATTTCTGCCCCTATTTAAGCTAAAAGTTCGATAGTAGATAATGCAATAAGGAAGGGATATAACTTCTAGTGCCATTCAAACTCAAATAAAACAAAACCTCCAGTATTTTATGTTTTCTCTATAACTAGAGCATTCACTTTTGTAAACAGTGTTAAAGAAGACCTGCTGGAGGGACAAATTACATAGATTAAATAGATAATGTTTCATTTCAGTTTTCCTGTCAGGGGCAATGTTACAATAGCTAGTGGTTCTCAAAGCATGGTCCATGGACCCTGAAGGTCCCCTAGACCCTTTGAGGGCATCTACAGGGTCAAAAATGTTTTCATAATAGTAGTATACTTGTGTGTGTGTGTGTGTGTTTTACTGTGTTGACATTTGCACTGATGGCACAAAGTCAGTGCCATTTGAAACTGCTGGCACCTTAGCACAAATCAGGGCCATGACCCAGAACTGTACTAGTGGTCATATTTTCCACCTCCATGTATGTACATTTTTAAAAAATTATTTTATTAAATATTAAACCTTTTTATAGTTTATGTGACATAGTTGGGCAGACATTTCTCTAAAATGAACAAAGCGACAGCCTGTTACTTCAGGCTTTAGAACTAACATTTGTTGCCAATGATAGAAATTTGGTTTTTTAAGCAAAAAGTTAGAATGTCCTCCACCATTTAAGACTGACAGCTTAAATACTTTCCTGGTGACATCAGTGGTGGTACTAATAAATGTGATTTTTTTTTATCATAAAATTAGCTGTGTCAGCATTCAAAAGAAATGAATGACTCAGTGAACCAATATTTTCCAGATGACCAGTGCATAATGTTATAAACTCATGCATGGGTAACAGACCTATTCAAAGGGCAAAATAAACCAATGGATTTTAATATAACACAGTACAGTAAGTTCACTGATACAGTTTCCAGTTCCTCACATACTTAATCTTAAAAAAAAATCCCACTTGTCAGTTTGGGAATATTAAATAAAAAAATCTATAATTACCTATTAAAACACTCCCCTCTTTTCGAACTACGTATCTGTGTGAGGCCACAATTGCTTCATAAATTTTAACCAGGATGACACATAGCTAGTTTAATGTAGCTATAGATATGAGAATCCAATTGTGTTCTATTAAGCTTAACATTAGAGAAATTTGCAAAAATGTTAAAACAATGACATTCTTCTCAGTAAATCTTTCCTTTTGGAACATATAGTCATTTTTCATAAAACATGATGTTTATATTAGCAAATTATGAGTTTATTATTGTTACTTTTAAATGGGTGGATAACTATGTTTTAGATATTTCAGTTTTAATGTCCAACACAGTGGATGTTGGTAACCATATCCATGTAAAAATTTCTTCAGGGATCTCAACAGCTTTTAAGTATATAAATAAATTCTTTTGCAATAAACTATAACAAATAAATTGTCCCTGAACTGCATTAACTGATACTTTTCTGCATCTTGAATCATTAAGGACTTAGGTATAAAGTACGTTCAAGTAGTTTGGCAATGAATCCGTAAATTAGGGTCGAAGCATAGTTGATAGGCAGTGGCTTTAAGCCTAAAATTATTTTTTTTTTTTCTCATCATCAAAAAGAATATTTTTATTTGCATAATTGACAGCATATACAATTTTTCTTTTAATTTTATTGGAGTATAGTTACAGTGCTGTTATTTTCAGATATACAGCAAAATGATTCAGTTATATATATATTCATTCTTTTTTAGGTTCTTTTCTCATATAGGTTATCCCAGAATATTGAGTAGAGTTCCCTGTGCTACACAGTACATCCTTGTTGGTCATCTGTCTTATATATTGTAGTGATTGTTGTTGTTCAGTTGCTCAGTTATGTCAGATTCTTTGTGCCCCAGGGACTGCAGCATACCAGGCTTCCCTTCACTATCTCCCAGAGTTTGTTCAAACTCACGTCCATTGAGTTGGTGATGCCATACAACCATCTCATCCTGTCGCCCCCTTCCCCTCTTGCCCTCAATCTTTCCCAGCATCAGGGTCTTTTTCAATGAGTTGGCTCTTCACATAAGGTGGCCAAAGTATTGGAGCTTCATCATCAGTCCTCCCAATGAATATTCAGGCTTTATCTCTGTGCATAACAGTGTGCATGTGTTTATCCCAAGCTCCTGCTTTATCCCTCCACCCCCACATTTCCTCTTTGGTAACTGTAAGTGGGTTTTCTTTTTTCTTTTTTTATTTTATTTTATTTTATTTTTTTTTTTATTTATTTTTCCATTTATTTTTATTAGTTGGAAGCTAATTACTTTACAACATTGCAGTGGTTTTTGTCATACATTGAAATGAATTAGCCATGGATTTATATGTATTCCCCATCCCGGTCCCCCCCTCCCACCTCCCTCTCCACCCCATCCCTCTGGGTCTTCCCAGTGCACCAGGCCTGAGCACTTGTCTCATGCATCCAACCTGGGCTGGTGATCTGTTTCACCCTAGATATACATGTTTCAATGCTGTTCTCTTGAAACATCCCACCCTCGCCTTCTCCCACAGAGTCCACAAGTCTGTTCTATACATCTGAGTCTCTTTTTCTTTTTTTGCATATAGGGTTATCGTTACCATCTTTCTAAATTCCATATATATGTGTTAGTATACTGTAATGGTCTTTATCTTTCTGGCTTACTTCGCTCTGTATAATGGGCTCCAGTTTCACCCATCTCATTAGAACTGATTCAAATGAATTCTTTTTAATGGCTGAGTAATATTCCATGGTGTATATGTACCACAGCTTCCTCATCCATTCGTCTGCTGATGGGCATCTAGGTTGCTTCCATGTCCTGGCTATTATAAACAGTGCTGCGATGAACATTGGGGTGCATGTGTCTCTTTCGGATCTGGTTTCCTCAGTGTGTATGCCTAGAAGTGGTATTGCTGGGTCATATGGCAGATCTATTTCCAGCTTTTTAAGGAATCTCCACACTGTTTTCCATAGTGGCTGTACTAATTTGCATTCCCACCAACAGTGTAAGAGGGTTCCCTTTTCTCCACACCCTCTCCAGCATTTATTGCTTGTAGACTTTTGGATAGCAGCCATCCTGACTGGCGTGTAATGGTACCTCATTGTGGTTTTGATTTGCATTTCTCTGATAAGGAGTGATGTTGAGCATCTTTTCATGTGTTTTTTTGCCATCCGTATGTCTTCCTTGGAGAAATGTCTGTTTAGTTCTTTGGCCCATTTTTTGATTGGGTCATTTATTTTTCTGGAATTGAGCTGCAGGAGTTGCTTGTATATTTTTGAGATTAATCCTTTGTCTGTTGCTTCATTTGCTATTATTTTCTCCCAATCTGAGGGCTGTCTTTTCACCTTGCTTATAGTTTCCTTTGTTGTGCAAAAGCTTTTAAGTTTCATTAGGTCCCATTTGTTTGTTTTTGCTTTTGTTTCTAAAAGTCTGGGATGTGGGTCGTAGAGGATCCTGCTGTGATTTATGTCGGAGAGTGTTTTGCCTAT
This sequence comes from Odocoileus virginianus, assembly GCF_023699985.2. Taxonomy (NCBI): domain Eukaryota; kingdom Metazoa; phylum Chordata; class Mammalia; order Artiodactyla; family Cervidae; genus Odocoileus; species Odocoileus virginianus. The sequence continues at coordinate 76,507,314 of NC_069678.1, forward strand.
GTTCTCCTCTAGGAGTTTTATAGTTTCTGGTCTTACATTTAGATCTTTAATCCATTTTGAGTTTATTTTTGTGTATGGTGTTAGAAAGTGTTCTAGTTTCATTCTTTTACAGGTGGTTGACCAGTTTTCCCAGCACCACTTGTTAAAGAGGTTGTCTTTTTCCCATTGTATATCCTTGCCTCTTTTGTCGAAGATAAGGTGACCATAGGTTCGTGGATTTATCTCTGGGCTTTCTATTCTGTTCCATTGATCTATATTTCTGTCTTTGTGCCAGTACCATACTGTCTTGATGACTGTGTTTAAGCCTAAAATTAATGACCATGATATAGTCACCTGTTCAGGGGACAGCAGAGGACAAGATGGCTGGATGACATCATTGACTCAATGGACGAGTTTGAGCAAGCTCCAAGAGATGGTGAAGGACAGGAAAGCCTGACATGCTGCAGTCCATGGGGTCGCATAGAGTCGGGCGTGACTGAGCGACTGAACAACAACAATAAAATTATATTTCCCCAATGATGGTTCTGGTACCATTACAAAGTATTCATGCCCCATGCTCTCTTAGTCACTATAGTTTACAAATAAGAAATGGAAACCCAAAGATTTTCCCAGTATGGAAATCTACATTGAAGTTACTCTTATTAAACTTCTACTGCTTATTGTATCTATCACACACAGTGATACTGTGTGTTCTTGGTACCAGGTACTTTATATTATCTCTAATCCTTCTAAGAACCCTACAGAGGGTTCTTATGTTCATTTTGCAGATAAGAAAATTGATTGTTTCAGAGCTAGTCACGCCCTCTTTTCTTATTCACTTGTTTACTAAGTGAGTATTTATTAAGCCCTTGTCATGTGCTAGGCAGTTTCTAGGTACTAGATCATGTAAGAAGTAGAACTAGGGTTAGAACTCTGACTCTAAAACCAATTCTACTTCTTGGTAATGTTATATCACACCAAGATAATATTTGTTCTCTAGCTGATTTATGGAGAGAGTAGTGCTCGATGTGGCCAGATTAGATTATTTCTTTGACTAGAGACCAAAACTGCCATGTTGCCAGTGATCATAAAGAAAACTGGGAAAGGACCATTGAAGGATCATGTTAGGCAGATGGTACTCTGGAATAATACAAGCAAGAATGCTTGTTATGTGTTGTCTCATTGGTAGCCATTCCATTAGTGGGACTAGAAGTCACCTTCTGAGGCCTTGGAGAAAGACAGGCTCTTTTGCCTGTTGGTTTGAAAGAAGAGAAAAATTGCTATATCTTTATGGATCTTCATGATTTTCTCTCTTGTAGATGCATCCAAAGCAAATAACAAGACTCAATGAATGCAAAAAATGGCATATATGTGCTATATGTTTGTTATGGACTTGGAAAGAGAATAAAATAGCATTCAAGAAGATCAAGCATTTTAAATATCCTGTCCATAAAGATTGTATAGCATAGTTATTTGAAATCAGCTAAAAAGGAAAAATAACATTCAGGGGAAAAAAACCTTTTTTTTTTTCCCCAGAAACTGAATTACTGTTTGTTTCACTAAAGAAATTTTAGTAATAGGAGATAATTCTAAGTAAACAGTGTGCTAAAGTGGCAAAGAAGACAAGCTTTTGAGTCAGACTCATATGGTTTCAAATCCTGGTCCTATAACTTAACCAACTTGACCTTGTTTAGTCAGGTTACTTGAGCTCTGTAAGCCTCATTTTCCTTCTCTTTACTATCAAAATCATAATGAGCCTTCATAGAATTGTTATACAGATTAAATGAGATTATATATATATAAACCTAATCATTTAACCTAATCACCGGCTTACAAACAAATGGTAGTAGTTGCCAGTGTTGTTAAGTAGATATGTTTTCCTAATTTGAAAGATACTTTTTTCCTTGTGACTTGGATGTTCTAAATAGTGCCAAAAAATCTTTATGAAGAGACTGTTCTCACAAATCTAAGTATTCTGAAATTTCAACTGCCAGTGTACTGCATTACTTTGTTATTGAAAATAAACTTTCCAATGCAAGCATGAAAGTCTTTATTGGCATGCATGCATGCTAAGTCGCTTCAGTCATGTCCGACTCTGTGCAACCCCATGGACAGCAGCCCACCAGGTTCCTCTGTCCATAGGATTCTCCAGGCAAGAATACTGGAGAGGGTTGCCCTTTCCTTCTTCATTTATTGACATGCTAATCTGTAATTTTTTAGACTGTAGTTGTTCCATACTGATAAATTCTAGAGCAGCTTCCCATTTTCTAACCTTGATGTAAAGTTTGGCAATCTCGGTGTGTTGCTAGGTAACACAACAGTGGATGAGTTAATGATGAGACTCATGGCTGCAATGGAGATCTTCACAGCCCAGCAACAGGAAGATATAAAGGATGAGGTAAGGTGAAAGGTTAAGTGGACCTTTAATAGGATTTTGATGAGATAATTTGTCAAATAGTGATGTTTGCCTATGTCATGATTGATAAACAAGGCATTGATGAAGATGCATTTCTACATGAATCAAGGATTTTTATGCCACTGAATTTACCTTTCAGTCCATTCTTTTCATGACCCAAAGACCCAACAGTTTGTTTAACTTTATGAAGTTATACTTTGCTAGATTTGCAATTTATAGGAAACAAACTCTGAAGCATGCTTACAGGAGAAGCTATATAGTCCAGTACTATTATATGGGTATTTCACTCCCTTTTAAGGTCCTATTACTCTTTTTGAGATTGATTACCAATAAGCACATTTTACATTTGAACATATTTTTGAATCACTGTGAAAATTAGTTAAAAGATCACCAGAATTTCTGTGTCTCTCAAACATTTAGATGGCATAGATGACATGGGCATGGAACCTCAAATAAAATAGAATAATAATAACAGCAATATTGATAATACAATAGTAGTCAACACTTACTGAATATTTATAATGTATTAATACTTGGCACTATTCAAAGCACCTTTCATTTATCATCTCATGTGATTTTCTTAAAACAATCCCATGAGGTTGTATATAATTCAGAATTCTGGCTAGAACAGGTGATGCTTTCAAACTAGATTATTGAGAAGAGTTTAATAAGGTGACTATTTATAAAGATATGGGCAGAGTTTATAGGAGTCATCAATAGATACTATGCTCTAGGGCTAAAGGGAGCCATTACCACGCTTAGGCCTGAAGGCCTAGGGAAGGGTAGTATGTGGAGACGATTGCTTCTTTCAGGGTCAGCCCTTTTGAGCTGGTAAGGAGGAAACTAAGGAATAGCTTCTGTTCCCTTTTATACTTATGATCTCCTGCTAGTACCTTCTATTGACCTAACCCAACTAGCAACTGAAAGGCAGGCAAGAGAACCTCCCTGGGCAAAAAACTAGGTAGAGCATTAAAGTGAGAAGTAAAAGTGAAAGTCGTTCAGTCATGTCTGACTCTTTGTGACCCCATGAACTATACAGTCCAGGTAATTCTCTAGGCCAGAATACTGGAGTGGGTCGCCTTTCCCTTCTCTAGGGACTCTTCCCAACTGAGAGATCAAACCCAGGTCTCCCACATTGCATTTGGGTTTTTTTACCAGCTGAACCACAAGGGAAGCCCAAGAATACTGGAGTGGGTAGCCTGTCCCTTCTCCAGTGGATCTTCCTGACACAGGAATTGACTGGGTCCTGCACTACAGGGAGATTCTTTACCAGCTGAGCTATCAGGGAAGTTCAGGTAGAGCATGGGTGAAAGAAAAGTGAAAGTGTTAGTTGCTCAGTCTTGTCCAACTTTTTGCAACCCCATGATCTGTAGTCCGTCAGGCTCCTCTGTCCATGGAATTCTCCAGGCAAGAATACTGGAGTGGGTTGCCATTCCTTTCTCCAGGGGATCTTTCCCACCCAAAGACTGAACCTGAGTCTCCTGCACTACAGGCAGATTCTTTAGCATCTGAGCCATCAGGAACTGGATGGCCAAATGGAACATAATCCAACACAGATTGCTACTGTCATCTCTACTTTTCAGATGAGAAAACTGTGAGAATCAAAAAGGTTAATTTACCCAAGGTCACACAGCTAGTAGGATCTATGTTAATCTCAAGTAATTATTAGTGCTTTATCAGTCAAGAAATTTCTGGATTTGAAAAGCAATCTAAAGGTAAAATATGAAACAAATTTTATCATATTAATTTGAGATGCTAAATTCATATATCAAATTATTTTTAATTTTTCTTTGTTTTTAATTTTTAAAGAAAGAGTTACATAGAACAAATAAAGGAGAGTTTGATTTTTGAGCAATAATGTAAATTGGTATAATGAGTGTTTTCAATACAATACCCTTTGGCTATTACAAATGGAAAACATGTGAACAATTTCAGTATAACCTTTAATATTGTGTTTAACTTTATTTGTCTCTGTCTTCTGTTAGACTGAGTTTAAAGGCAAGGGTTATATCATATTCATATTGTAACTCTGTCTTGTAACAGTTTGGGCTTCCCTGGTGGCTCAGTGATAAAAGAACCTGCCTGCCGGTACAGGAGACATGGGTTTGATCCCTGAGCCTAGAACATCCCCTGGAGAAGGAAATGGCAACCCATTCCAGTATTCTTGCCTGGGAAATTCCCATTTCCTCTGTGAGAAATCCCACAAGAAGAGTCTGGTGGGCTACAGTCCATGGGGGTCACAAAAGACTTGGACACGACTTAGCAACTAAACAATAACAAACTTCTCACAGTGTTCACTTCGGTTCAGTCGCTAGTAGGTACTTAAAAAATGTTTGTTAAATGACTAAATAAATAAATTATTGAAAGAACTTATATAAAATAATGTGACTTGAAAGAATAATACTTAATTACGGTGGTATAAAACCTGATGTATCCACATTAACAAATATGAAAGTTCAGAGTGCTATAACTAGAATTTTAATACTCAATAGGTTCCTTTTGTTGCTGTAAAAATTTTGTTTGTAATTTTTCCTAATAGTGTTTCATTTACTCTGAGGGAAAGGTAATTGGATATATGGTAGAAAGATGTTTGTTACTTTACAAATTGACACTGACATTTTGAAATTATGAAGTACTGTACTTAGTTAGGAATTTGTAATAATTGGTGTGTTGCCATTCAAGAGTACATTTATCCTGGAATAGAGGCATTGATTGACAATAATGCACTAAATGCGTTCTTCAGCCATTTAAATCTTGAGTCTCATTAGTACTAGATTTACAGATTATGCTTATAATAATATGAATGTATAATATTTGCATGCATATTCCCAGTTCATGCTTTCATCTTAATTTGTGTTCCTCATAATTCATTGGTAAGAAAATTGACTTTAATTCCTTTAATACTGAGCACAAAATTTAATATGAAGGTTACAGGAAATGTCTAAGACTCCATATAATTGAAATTTTTTATTGAAATTTAATTGCAAGAGATAAGGGTTTCTTCTTGTTTTTAGGGTATCTTCATGAAAGTTATCTTTCAGGTCATAAATAGAATTCCTAAGAAAAACTTTTCGAAGTTTAAAATTTTCTCTTGAACTATGCACAGATCATGATTTGGTATCTGCTGAGTGAGTGATAAGAAACACTGTCTCTTGTAATTGTGAATTTGGCTTTACTTCTTTAAAAGTTTCAAATAAGACTTAAGCATACAGTTAAAATGGAATTTGTGAGCAGGTTTGAAGGATGACTTCCTAGGCCTGAATTTATTTAAACTTAACTTTGGTTCACTTACATTCATCACTTCAATGATTCCATTGTATTAGTACAACCAGAAATGCCTATATTATAAAGCTTTTATTAAATAGAACCAAGCACAAACTATATATTAATGACTCATTCTTCAGTGGCTCAGAAGGAACTAACCTTTATATCATTAATTGTTCTGTCTCTAACCAGGAAGTATAAAGTACATGAGCCTCTGTTTTGACAGAACTACCTCTTCATAGCTTTATTTGTAGATATTTTTGTTAATGGTATTAATTTGACTTTCTAAGTGTTTACTGAGCATCTATGAAAAGTACAGCACTGGGCTCGGTCCTGGGGACAGAGAGGTACTTTGCTCTAGTGAGGAGCTGTATCTTTCATAGATACTCAGTAAACACTTAGAAAACCAAATTAATACCATTAACAAAAATATCTACAAATAAAGTAGTGTATTATTATATTACTATCTATTTCTTCCTTTAAGTCTGTTAATATTTGTTTTATGTATTGGGTTGGCCAACTGAATATTTAGGTGCTCCTTTTTTGGGATACATACTTTAAAAGGGTTCTTCATCCAGTGACTTTTCTACATAGTTAGTCCCCAATCACAGCAGATGATGTTTTGTGTCATGTTGCTTGTATATTCATTTCATATTCTTTTTCTATGCACCAGATGTAGGGTACCAGTAACACAGCTGTAGCAAGACAGACAGGGTCCTTGGACTTACCAGCATTTCCAATAAGTCTATGGTGCTGTCAGGTAGATGAAGCCCCAGGAGCACCTATCCAGGGCGAGCTAGGCATGCTGTGTAGGCAGCTTGACGTGGAGCACACAGAAGGGCTCTTGCATACTGCCAGTGCAAGCTAAGAGGCAGGTAGAAGAGACAAGAAATAAGGTAATAATAGTAGTCATTCTCCAGGTTTGTTCTACATGCCAGGTATAGTTCTAATCTCTAAAGCGATGTTTTTCACTGTGTTTCCCAGATTACTGGTGTACTCAGCTATCTGTCAAGGATTACAGGCAGCTAGTTTGAACAAGCAACGTAGTCAGTTTTGTTCATGTTTATTTCTTATTTTGAAATGTAAGAAAATTGCAGTATCCCTCCAAATCCTGTTTCATTCATCGTATCTTTTACAATTTATTAAATTCCTCATGTATTACAAGGATTGTATTGGTTGTTTAGTCTTGACAAATACTCATTTGACTGTGGCAGTTGATTGCAGCTTCTGGACTTTCATGTCATTCATGTGTTACTGTTAAATTTATGTTCATATTTTCTTGCTTAAATTAGTTATATTCTTAGTTCACCAGAATATAACTTTTCATGGCTTACATGTGCTTCATTGAAGCATAAAGATAATGATGAAAATACTATAAATGAATACTGTAAATCAGGAGACTTCCCTGGTGGTCCTGAAGAATCTGCCTTCCAAAGCAGAGAACACCGGTTTGATCCCTGGTCAGGGAATTAAGTTCCACATGCTGCAACTACGAAGCCCACAGACTCTGGAGTCCACACACCACAGGTAGAGAGAAGCACATATGCTGCAATGAAAGATCTTGCATGCCACACCAAATATCCCATGTGCCGTAACAAAGGCCCAATTTAGCTAAAAATAAAAATAACTATTTAAAAATGCTGTAAATCAGTATGGACAGTTGAAACTAGTTTAACATCAGTGTAAACATAATTGAGAGAACTCTAATGCTAGCATAGAAAATGCAAGGGAACTGACTCTTGATATTGATTTCATACTGGCCTCGATAAAAGAAACTTTTCACTGAAAAGTAAATATATGACTATAGATTGTATAGGTAACAATCTGTTTACCCTGATGCCACTGCTTCTCTGTTATAAAATTTTTCCTAAAAGCACAAAGCCTTCAAAGTTTTTGTTTCAAGTAAAGTCCAGTGACCTGCCACTCTGTTAAAGCAATAGATTTTTTTCAGGACAAAAGAAAAAGTAATACTTACCATTAACACATTTTTTTAAATCATATTGCTTACCTCAGGAAAGTAACCAAACCACAGAGGAGAAGTTGCTTACAAATGGCAGTCTTTGAGGTAAAAATGGATTCAAATTCTACTGTTGCCAAGAAACTTGTAAATCCAGCTACTACAAAATTAACAGTAAGAAAAAGAGAAGCCCAAACAATAAAGCAGAATGAGTTCTGAAAGAAGTAGCTTCATCATATGGCACTGTTGGATGGCATGCAGTGGCAATAGGATGGTCTGTAGAAGAGCGGTGACCACACTGTGCTCACTGTCTTGCTTTGTTGTTTTTCAGTCCCTAAGTTGTGTCCGACTCTTCGCGACCCATGGACTGCAGCATGCCAGACTCGTCTGTCCTCCACTATCTCCCAGAGTTTGCTCAAATTGATGTCTGTTGAGTTGGTGATGCTATCTAACCGTCTCATCCTCTGCTGCCCCCTTCTCCTCTTGCTCTCAGTCTTTCCCAGCATCAGGGTCTTTTCCAATGAGTTGGCTCTTCACATTAGACAGCTGAAGTATTGGAGCTTCAGCTTCAACATCAGTTCTTCCAATGAATATTCAGGGTTGATTTCCTTTCAGATTGACTGACTTGATCTCCTTGCAGTCCAAGGGACTCTCAGTAGTCTTCTCCAGCACCACAGTTAGAAAGCATCAGTTCTTCAGTGCACAGCCTTCTTTATGGTCCAGCTCTCACATTTGTACATGACTGCTGGAAAAACCATAGCTTTAACTGTATGGACCTTGTCAGCAAAGTGATGTCTCTGCTTTTTAATACTCTGTATAGGTTTGTCAAAGCTTTTCTTCCAAGGAGCAAACATCTTTTAAATTCATGTCTGGAGTCACCATCTGCAGTGATTTGGGAGCCAAAGAAAATAAAATCTGTCACTGCTTCCACTTTCCCCCCTATCTTTGCCTTGAAGTAATGGTAACAGATGCCATGATCATAGTTTTTTTTTTTTTTTTTTAATGTTCAGTTTCAAGCCAGCTTTTTCACTCTTCTATTTGACACTCATCAAGAGGTTCTTTAGTTCCTCTTCAGTTTCTGGCTTTAGAATGGTATCATCCACATATCTGAGATTGTTAATGTTTCTCCTAGCAGTCTTGATTCCAGCTTGTGGTTCATCCAGCCTAGCATTTTGCATGATGTTCTCTGCAAATAAGTTAAATAAACTTGATGACAATACACAACCTTTCCCAATTTTGAGCCAGTCAGTTGTTCCATGTTTGGTTCTAACTGCTGCTTCTTGACCCTCATACCGGTTTCTCAGGAAACAGGTAAGGTGGTGGTCTGGTACTCCCATCTCTTTAAGAATTTTCCACAGTTTTTTGTGATCCACACAGGCATAGGCTTTAGCCTTGTCAATGAAGCAGAAGTAGATGGCTATGGGGAACTCCCTTGCTTTCTGCATGATCCATTGAATGTTGGCAGTTTGACCTCAGCCTCTTTGAATCCCAGCTGTACATCTGGAATTTCTTAGTTCACATATTGTTGAAGCCTCACTTAAAAGATTTTGAGCATAACCTGCTAGTATGTGAAATGACCATGATTGTTCAGTAGTTTAAACATTCTTTGGCATTGCCCTTCATTGGGATTGTAATGAAAACTGACATTTTCCAATCCTGTGGGCACCGCTGAGTTTTCCAAATTTGTTGACATACTGAGTATAGCACTTTAATGGCATCATCTTGTAGAATTTGAAATAGCTCAACTGGAATTCCATCACCTCCACTAGCTTTGTTTGTAGTAATGCTTCCTAAGGCCCACTTGACTTCACACTCCAGAATGTCTGACTCTAGATGAGTGATCACACTATCATGGTTATACAGGTCATTAAGACCTTTCTTGTATAGTTTTCAGTGTATTTTTGCCACCTCTTCTTAATCTCTTCTGCTTCTGTTAGGTCCTTACCATTTCAGTCCTTTATCATGCCCATCCTTGCATGAAATATTCCTTTGATATCTCCAGTCTTTTTTTAAAGACATGTTTAGTCTTTCCCATTCTGTTTTTTTCCTCAATTTCTTTGCATTATTCACCTAAGAAGACTTTCTTGTCTCTTCTTGCTATTCTCTGGAACTCTGCATTCAGTTGGGTATATCTTTCCATTTCTCTCTTGCCTTTAGCTTCTTTTCTATCTTCAACTATTTGTGAAGCCTCCTCAGACAACCACTTTGCCTCCTTGCATTTCTTTTTCTCTGGGATGGTTTTGGCCACTACCTCCTGTACAGTGTTATGAACCTCTGTCCATAATTCTTCAGGCACTCTGTCTATCAGATCTAATCCCTTGAATCTATTTGTCACCTCCATTGTATAAAGGATTTTAATAAGGTCATACCTGAATGGCCTAGTGGTTTTCCCTATTTTCCTCAGTTTAAGCCTGAATTTTGCAATAAGGAGCTCATGATCTGAGCTTGTCAGCACCTGGTCTTGTTTTTGCTGACTTGTTATAGAGCTTCTCTATCTTTGCTACAAAGAACACAATCAATCTGATTTTCTCTTCATGGATCACAACTTTATTGTGGCAAAGGGGCTTGTGTAACTCAGTGAATCTATGAGCTGTGATGTGCAGGGCTACCCAAGATGGATAGGTCATAATGAAGAGTTCTGATAAAAAGTGGTCCACTGGAGATGGAAATCGCAACCCACTCCAGTATTCTTTCCTGGAGAACCCCATGAACAGTATGAAAAGGCACAGAGATATGACACTGGAAGATGAGCTCCCCAGAAAGAATGAAGTGGCTGGGCCAAAGTGGGAACAGTGCTCAGTTGTGGGTGTGTCCAGTGGTGAAAGTAAAGTTCAGTGCTGTAAAGAACAACATTACATAGAAACTTGGAATGTTAGATCCATGAATCAATGTAAATTAGACATGGTCAAGCAGGAGATAGCAAGATTGAACATCAACATAGTAGAATTAGTGAACTAATATGGGCAGGAATGGGCAAATTTAACTCAGATGACCATTATATCTACTACTGTGGGCAAGAATCCCTTAGAAGACATGGAGTAGCCCTCTTAGTCAACAGAAGAGTCCACAATGCAGTGCATTTTGGATGCAGCCTCAAAGATGAATGAATGATCTCAGTTTGTTTCCAAGGCAAACCATTCAACATCACAGTAATCTAAGTCTGTGCTCCAATCACTGATGCCAAAGAAGCTGAAGTTGACTGGTTCTATGAAGAGCTACAAGACCTTCTAGAACTAACAACCAAAAAAAAAAAAAACAGATGTCCTTTTCATCATAGAGGATTGGAATGCAAAAGTACGAGGTCAAGAGATACCTGGAGTAACAGGCAAGTTTGGCCTTGGAGTACAAAATGAAACAGGGCAAAGGCTAACAGAGTTTTGCCAAGAGAATGCACTGGTCATAGCAAACACGCTTTTTCAACAGTCCAAGAATATGACTCTACATGTGGTTATCAGTATCTTGGTTTGCAGTTAGATGAACCACTATTGAGTGCAAAGTAAGAATTGATTCTTGGTATATTGTTTTATATATATAACTATATACACACACACGAGATAGAAATAGTCATCACTTTTCATTCAGTTCATTAGTGAGACATGTATATTACCAGAGAAGTTTTAACTTAGTCAGTAATTATTTTGCAAGCTCTAAGTTAGAGTTTAAAAGATAAGGTAAAATCATTATTGATAACCGAATAACATTACTTCAAAGAACACCATCCAGAAAGTGAAAAGGCAACCCTTGGATTGAGAGAAAATCTTTGCAAATCATATATTTGATAAGGGACTTGTATCTAGAATATATAAAAGACCACCAACAACTCAATAATAAAAAAAGACAAATTGCCCCATTAAAAATTGTGGGAAATTTCTCCAAGGAAAAAAAGCAGATGGCCAATAATCACATGAAAAGATGTTCCACATCATTGGTCATCAAGCAGATGCAATTCAAAACAATGAGATACCACTTCATACCAACTACAGTGGCTAGAATCAAAAAGTTAGATAACAAGTGTTGGTCAGGATATGGAGAAATTTGAACCCTCATAGACTGCTAGTAGGAATATAAGTTAGTGAAGCTGCTTTGGAAAACAGTCTACAATTCCACAAGTGATTAAACATAGCTATATACCTAGCTGTATACCTAAGTGAAGTGAAAAGATATGTCCATATAAAAATTTGTACATGAATGTTTATAGCAGTATTACTCATAATAGCCCGAACATGAAAATGACCCAAATATTCATCAAGGGATGAATGAGTTAGTAATATGTAGTATATACAGACAATAAAATGTAGTTCAACCATAAAAAGGAGGGAAATTCTTTTTTTTTGGCCATGCCCCAAGGCATGTGACGTCTTAGCTTTCCTAGCAGGGGTTGAACCTTTGCCTCCTGCAGTGGAAATAAAGAGTCTGAACCACTGGACCACCAGTCAAGTCCAAAAGGAATGAAATTCTGATACATGCTGTAATATCAGATAAATTTTGAAAGCGTTATGCTTAATGAACTCATTATACAAGACCCCATATTATATGGCTCCACTCATTTAAAAGTCCAGAATAGGAAACTTTGTAGAGACAGAAAGTAGAATTGTGCTTGCTTATTATGGTTAGGTGTGGGGAATGAGTGATTTTAGAAGATAGGAGAGTGATAACCAAAGGGTATGTGGTTCTTTTTTGATGTGATGAAAATGTTCTAAATTTGATTATGTTGTTGGTTGCATACATCTATGACTTGTACACTTTAAATGTATGAAGTATATGTTATATATGATTTATATCTTAATAAATATGGTTGCATGTATCTGTGAATATATCAAAAAGCATTGACTTGGATACTTTAAATGTGTGAATTGTATGATATGAATGAATTATATCTCAAGCTATTTAAAAAATAACTAAGTACAGCAAGAAAGATTATGACTATTGGAATGAAAGGATTGCAACTGCATGTCAGTCTAAACACTGCTTTACTGAAATGATTAGCTAATAATTAATAATATTCTCCTCAAATCTTGTTATGGTATTGAAGAAAATAATGAAAATTGTTAATATTTTAGGTAGCTTTAAGTAGATATCTCTCTGGTAGACCGTGTAAATAATGGAAAAAGAGTCTAAGACGTTCCTTCTCAAACAAGTATACAGGTTACCGAGTCAATGATCTCAGAGTGTGACCTGGTAGCTTACTAGAAATGTAGTTTCTCAAGCCCCAGCCCCAGACCTACTGAATCAGAATTAAGAGGGTGGGACCCAGTAATCAGTTTTAATAAGCCCAGTAGCTGATTCTACTGCACAATAAAGTACACAATCCTCAGCTCTAAGGGAAAGGTATGAGCATAGGTTTTTGTAATGAGGCATGTCATAAAAGCTTTTCATGACACTAATAATACAGGTAAAAATGTAAGGGTCTTGTTCAGATTTCAAAAATCAGCAGTATATTCTTGAGCAGCCTAAACCTATTTTTCAGAGCTAAAAATATAATTTTTAATTTTGAAAATAAACTTTGAAGATTTCTTAAGAGAAAATGAGCTGTGGTGCACATGGCTTTAATTACCAAGAGTTTGATTCTTTCCAAAAACTTGATAATTTTCTTCATTCTTTAGTGAAATTGATTATGTGTAGTAGAGGATATTTCAAATACCTAATAAAAGCTTCAGCAGATGATGAAGAAATACTTTTTAGGGCAAGAGCAACCAAAGAATGAAGTAGGAATCTACTTATCACTGTTTCCCAAGGGTAAACAATCAACTCTTTATCTTTTAAGTGTGATAAACTGATTGACTCAAGTCTGACCTAACTTGAAGTAGGCATGTATGAGGATTTTCCTAGCAGTCCAGTGGTTAAGGCTCCACATTTCCACTGAAGGATGTACAGGTTCAATCTATGGTCAGGGAACTAAGATCCCACTTGCCACTTTTTATGGGGTGGAGGGGAAGTAGCCCTGTTTGAGAAATATCTTTATAATTTGAGTCTTTATTTGATCCAGATATTTAGATATAACTGAAAATGTCAATAAACATTAGATTCTAAAATGCCAGGAAGGCCTGGTGTGCTGCAGTCCATGGGTTTGCAAAGAGTCTGACATGACTTTGGTGACTGAACAACAGCAGCTAGATTCCATTCTTAATATAATGTCTAATTGGAACTTTCTAAGTTATTAGAAATAAAGAAAATAAATGGGATATGAAAGCTACACTACAGCTGCCCTAGGAGTTATCAAACTGGATATAAATAACCTTGGTGAAATATTGCAAACAATATCAATTACCTTTTAACTGACAATAAACTATTACTAGTTTTAATTAAATATTATGGCTTATTTTTATTATCTAAAAATTATGATCTTAGAAATTTTCCTAATGTTGATGGTTTACACATGGGCCAGTATCATAAACTCAGTATTTAAAAGAATTAAAGTCAATTTCTTTGCCAGTGAATTATGAGCTGCACAAATTAAGAGAAAAAATGAACTGGAAATATGCCCTCAAATATTGTGCATTCATACTATTATACACCATAATCTGTAAATATGGTATTGTTGAGACTCAATTGATGAAGAAAAAGTATTTAAGAAAATCCAACAGTCTTTCATGATAAAAACAAAAACAAAAATATTTATACAAGGGAACTTCCTCAACATTATATAGGCCATATTTGAGAAACCCACAGCTGACATTTATACTCAGTTGTGAAACATTGAAAAGCTTTTCCCCTAAGATCAGGAACAAGACAAAGATACCTACTTTCACCACTGCTTTTCAGTAGTAGTAGTTCTATACAGGGAAGTTAGGCAAGAAAAACAGATAGGAGGCATTCAAATTGAAAGGAATCAAAATTATCTCTGTTCACAGATGACATGATCTTCTGTGTAGAAAACCCTGAAGATTACACACACACACACACATCATGTACTATTAGAACTAATAAACAGATTTGACAAAGTTGCCAAACATAAAACTAAAAATCAGTTGCAGTTCTATAAATTAGCAACAAATAATCTGAAAAGGAAATTTAGAAAGCAATTCTATTTACAATAGCATTAGGAATAATAAAATACTTGGAAATAAATGTAACCAATGAGGCCTAGGCCTTGTACTCTGAAAACTAAAAATATTGCTGAAAGAAATTTAGAAGACCTAAATAAATGTAAATACCTCTCCTGTTCATGAAATTGAAAGAGTAAATGATTTTCAGATGACACTTCAAAGTGGTCTGCGAATGCAGTGCAGTCCTTATCAAAATCCCAAAGGTGATTTTTTCAGAAATAGAAAAATCTATTCTAAAATTCATGCAAAATTTCAGGGAGCCCCAAATCACTGAAACATTCTTGAAAAAGAACAACAGAGTTGGAGGAGTCACACTTCTTAATTTTAAAACTCCTGCAGACTTAGAGTTTCAAAACAGTATAGCACTAGCATAATAATATGGACCAACAGAACAGAAAAGAGAACCCAGAAGTATTCCTCATATGTATGGTCAAATGTTTTTCAACAAGAGCCATGACCATTCAATGGGAAGGAGGAGTCTGTTCAACAAATGGTGCCGGAAAACTGGATACCCAGATGCAAAAGAATGAAGTTGAACCCTTACCTAATACCATATACAAAACTTAACTCCAAATGGATCAAAGAGCTAAATTTAAGAGTTAAAACTATAAAACCCTTAGAATAAAACATAGAGGGAAATCACTATGACTTTGAATTTGGTAATGGTTTCTTGAATCTGACATGAAAAGCGCAGAAAACACAACAAGGAAATAGGTAAGTTTCAACTTCATAAAAATTGAAAATGTTTGTGCATCAAAGAATACTATCAAGAGAGTGAAAAGACAACCTATGGAATAGAAGAAAATACTTCCAAATCATATATGGTAAGGGTTTAATATCCAGAATATAAAGAATTCTCACAACTCAACAATGAAAAGCCAAACAGCACAATTCAAAATGGACAAAGGCCTTAAATAGACATTTCTCCAAAGAAAATATACAAATAGCCAGTGAACACAGGAAAAATTGCTCAACATAACATTAGTCATTAGAGAAATGCAAATAAAAACCACCATGAGATACCATCTCACATCCACTAGGATATCTGTAACCTGAGAGAATGGAAAATAACACTTGTCAACAAGGATGTAGAGAAATCAGAACCGTGTACATTGCTGGTGAGAATGTAAAATGGTACATGGAAAATGGTTTGGCAGCTCCTCAAAAAGTTAAACAGAATTATCACTTTACTCAGCAATCCATTTCTAGGAATTAAAAACAGGGACTCAGAACTTGTACATGAATGTTCATTGCAGCGTTATTCACAAAAGCTTAAAAGTGGAAGCAATCCAAATGTCCAGTAACAGATGAATGGATAAACAAAATGTGCTATATGCGTTATATGGATTAGTATTTAGTCATAGTAAAGATCAAAGAATTGATATTTTCAAATTGTGGTCCTGAAGACTCTTGAGAGCCCCTTGGACTGCAAAATCAAGCTAGTCAGTCCTAAAGGAAATCAACCCTGAATATACATTGGAGGAACTGATGCTGAAGCTGAAGCTCCAGTGCTTTGGCCACCTGATGCAAATGGTTGACACATTGGGAAAAACCCTGATGCTGGGAAAGATTAAAGGCAGAAGGAAACGAGGGTGGCCAAGGGTAAGATGGTTGGATAGCATCACTGACTCAATGGACATGAACTTGGGCAAACCCCGAGAGATACTGAGGGACAGAAAGGTTTGGCATGCTATATATAGTCCATGGGGTCACACAGGGTCGGATACAACTTAGCGACTGAACAACAGCAGCAATAAAGATTGAAGTGTGGATACATGCTGCAACATTGATGAACCTTATAGATCTTGAAATGAAAAATGCCAGATACAAAAAGTCAAATATTATATGATTCCACTTACGTATCTTGAATAGGCAAATTCCTAAGAACGGGAAGTAGATCAGAGCCCCAGGGAGTGGAGGTATGGGGTGGATTAGGGACTTAATGCTTAATGAGTATAGAGTTTCTGTTTAGGGTGATGAAAAGGTTATGGAACTAAATAGTGGTGATAGTTTGCAAAGCATTGTGAATATACTTAATGCCATTAAAGTGAATACTTAAAATAGTAAAATTGTATATTATATATATCTTGCTGTCAGTTCAGTTCAGTTGCTCAGTCATGTCCGACTCTTTGCGACCCCATGGACTGCAGCACACCAGGCTTCCCTGTCCATCACCAACTCCTAAAGCTTGCTTAAACTCATGTCCATTGAGTTGGTGATGCCATCCAACCATCTCATCCTCTGTTGTCCCCTTCTCCTCCTGCCTTCCTTCTTGCCCAGCATCAGGGTCTTTTTTAGTGAGTCAGTTCTTTGCATCAGGTGGCCAGAGTATTGGAGCTTCAGCTTCAGCATCAGTCCCTCTAATGAATATTGTTTAAAAAAAGAAATACTGTAATAATGTTTTATAAAAGAAAACAATACACAAGCATGTTTAGTACTTTTGAGTGCATGGAATACAGAATTCTGTGGACTGGCAATCTTGTTGATTCTTGGGCTTAATACTTGCTGACACTCCTGGGGACTGACATAGAGGGGAAAAGATTCAGTCTTCACCTTCATGAACTTTCATCCTGAGCAGTTTATTACTCTAGATTAAATTCCTAACTTCTACGTATTAGGGAAGCAAGGGTGTCAGTTGAAGTACCTTCAAGAAGGGAACAAGCATGTGTTGAGTGTCTGTTAGATAATTTCTGTAAATATTCTCTTTTAGCTTTCATGGTAATCTTATGAGATACTTACTTATTATCCCTGTTTTATTGAGGAAGAAAGTGAGGCTTATAGAAGTTAAAAATTTGCCCAAAGTCACACAGCTGTGTCAAAACCAGAATACACACTTACGTGCTTTTCATACACTCATCATCCCTTGTAAAGCTGAGTTACATTCACATTAAAGATGCAGGAGGTAGACTGAAGCAGTGTTCTTATCAAGATTATGGAGAATCAGGGGACTGACCCAAAGAATAGGTCAGACACTCAGAGATTCCCAAATATCATATTCACTTGAGCAGGATAAAAACATTTGTCTTGAGCATGGAATAATGCTCACTGTTAAAAAGTTATATCCACACCCTGTTTATTTACATTTGTTGCTCTTAAAAGTGCCTACTGACAGATCTGTTCATTCATGCTTGACACCTCAGTGTAGAAGTTAATAATTTGTCATTTTTGAAGCTAATGTAAAGAGATTTATGACTCAGCATTGGCGTTACAATTCAACACACCTGTTCAGAACCAGCCCATCACATTTTTCCTTCCTTTGCCTGAGGTGGAGACTTCTTCATGGATTACAGTAACACTTTTTGACAAGCTCAGACTGGGTGGAGCTGCCTTGTAATGACAGAACACAATTGATGATATCTCAGTAATGCATTCTTTTTTGATTTGGGCTGTCAACATTTATTACTATAAAGGCACTAATTTTTAAACAACTGGCCCAACCTGTCCAGTTTTTGTTTTTAGTAGCAGTAGAGTCTAACAAAGTATGTTTATTTTTCTAGTTATTCAATGTTAGCTAGCTTTGGGGGAAGTATATCTAGTTATTATATTTTCTTTTATGTACCATTGTTTTCAAAATAGCTATCTTAGTGTTCTCTAAATAAAAATTAAAGCCTTCTACTACTTCCAAAGTCTTTCTCAAGTGGCTGTTAAGATTTTCCCAATGTCATAAGCCTGACAGGCACCAAAAAGTTTCAAAAGATTCAGAAGAAACTGTTCATATCTTTAATGATACCTAAATCCCTATCTTTAGAGATAGTCATATCCTTCACAAATTGTTCTTTCCCAGTAGGAAATATATGGCTGTTTGTGAGAAGGAATTTAGGAGCTGAAAGTACATGTTCATTCTTCCTTTACCTTGAAGTGTTATGCTACCAGATTGAGGGCCTATCACTGTTTGGTTTTGGAGAGGTTTTAAAAATAAAATCGTGAGGGACAGTACTTTTCTTTAAGGGACTTAGTTCCTACAGTTTGAAAGCTAAAGCACATCCTTACAAAAGTAAACAGTTATATGACCTGAAAGAATTCAGAAAGAGTGAAATTTGTAGTCACAAGAGACTTCTCTGAAGATGTGAGATTGAATCTGAAACTGGAAAAGACAAAGCAGCTTGCCTGTTCAGAAATAAGAGGAGAGAGCATTACAGTATGGAGAAAATATGACCAAAGGCATAGTGTAAAGAAGTTGACGGCATGTTAGTCATTTTAGATAAAACAGAGAATTTGTGTAGAAAGAATAGCAGGAGGGAAAATTAAATTGCCTACTATTAGTATTTTCAACAAGTCACCTTTGCCTTTCAAAATTACTTTTCTCTGGTTTTTGTGCCTCTCATGGGGGAAATACCTTTCTTATAGTTACAAATTTGCCTTAACTCCAGTTACACTATTCAGTTACTTCTACCAGCAAACAGTAATTATGGTATAGTATGTAAAACAGCAGTGACAATAAGTAAATAATACAGAGGGCTTCCCAGATGGCATTAGTGGTAAAGAACCCTCCTGCCAATGCAGGAGATGTATGTGATGTGGGTCCAATCCCTGGGTTGGGAAGATCCCCCTGGAGGAGGGCTTGGAACCCACTCCAGTATTCTTGCCTGAAGTATCCCATGGGCAGAGGAGCCTGGTGGACTTACAGTCCAGAGGATCACAAAGAGTCAGATACAACTGAAGCAACTTCACACACACACACACACACACACACACACACACACACAGTGCAGAGGTGAGACAAAGAATTCTTAGAGGCAGAAACATTTGAATCTTAAAACATGACATGTAGATGTTCACCCGGAAAACCACCATTAATTCATTAGTTTGGCCTCTAAATCAACACATTTTTATTAAGGACCTACTATATACCCACATTGGAGAAGGCAATGGCACCCCACTCCAGTACTCTTGCCTGCAAAATCCCATGGACGGAGGAGCCTGGTAGGCTGCAGTCCATCGGGTTGCTACCAGTCGGACATGACTGAGCGACTTCACTTTCACTTTTCACTTTCACGCACTGGAGAAGGAAATGGCAACCCACTCCAGTGTTCTTGCCTGGAGAATCCCAGGGACGGGGGAGCCTGGTGGGCTGCCGTCTATGGGGTCGCACAGAGTCGGATACGACTGAAGTGACTTAGCAGCAGCAGCATATACCCACATTTGTGCTAAGCACCAGTAGATAGATATAAGGATGACACAATCCTTTAGATGTTTGGTGACATGTTGGCAAAAGGATCCCAGTATAATTATATATAATTATATAATGATTCTGAGATGGAGATGGATGTAGGATGTTAAATCTGCCCATCAGGGAAAATTCTTTTAAGTTGAAACTTTAATAAAGGAAAAAGCAACATTGTAGCAGGTAGACTTATAGAGCAGTGTCTTGCAGAAGGGCACTTTTCTAGTAGATGGCTAGATCAGAAGACTACATCATCAGCCAGAAGAGACACACTTTATAAGTAAATGAGGGCTGCTTGGTTTATTGGGAAGAATGATTCTAATTTCAGATTAAATATTTCACTCTAATAATAACCATATATACCTCCCATATCCTATTATACTCATCTTGTCTTTGCAGACCATTTTTACCATAAAGTACACTAGCAGTAGATACCACAAAGATAAGTGGTCCTCTGCACTTCACACTTATAAATTTTTGTTGTTGTTTGGGGTGTTTGTGTGTGTGTTCATGTCTCGACATATGTAGAAAAATATCCTAGGAAAAAAGCAAATTAGAGAAAACTATTTTAATAGAGGATTTGCTTTTGGAATTCCCAGTTGTACCCATTTTTGGGGGCTTCCCTGGTGGCTCAGCTGGTAAAGAATCTGCCTGCAATGCAGGAGACCCCAGTTCGAACCCCAGTTCGATTCCTGGGTCGAGAAGATCCACTGGAGAAGGAATAGGCTACCCACTCCAGTATTCTTGGGCTTCCCTTGGGGCTCAGCTGGTATAGAATCTGCCTGCAGTGCAGGAGACCTGGGTTCGATCCCTGGGTTGGGAGATCCCCTGGAGAAGGGAACAGCTACCCACTGCAGTATTCTGACCTGGAGAATTCCATGGACTATATAGTCCATGGGTTTCCAAAGAGTCAGACACAACTTAGCGACTTTCACACATTGTCTTATTGAAGCAATTCACTGTTTATGTGCTAAAATACTCATGACCGCTTTGCATAGTTTTGGGGACTTGGACTAGGACTGCTTATTACCCGTGAGTTAGGGAGAGAAAACTGAGGTGCCTGATGAAGAACAACGAACTCTCATTCATTGCTCCTGGGAATACAAGATGGTTCTGCCGTTCAGAAAAACAGTTGGTGATGGTTTCCCAGGAAGTTAAACATATACTTAACATACGACCCAGCAGTCTTATCCCTAGAAAAATGAAAACTTATGTTAACAGCAAAACTGTACATGTTCATAAAAACTCTATTCATAATTGTCAAAGCTGAAACAAATAGGACCTTCATTATCCTTCAGTTCACCTTCAGTGGGTGAGTGAATAAATATACTGCTTACATCCATGCTGTTGAATACTACTCAAATTTAGAAAAAAAAAATAACTACTGATACGTACAGCAACATGGATATATTACAGAGGCATTTTGCTTAGTGTAAAAAAAAGGTTTCTAAAGGTTACGTACTATAGAGTTCCATTTTATATTTTTGCAAAGACAAAACTCTAGGGACAGGGAACCAATCAGTTGTTGCTGAGAATTAAGACTCAAGAGAGAGGATGACAATGAAGGGATAGCATCAGGGATATTTGTGGGATGATGGTGCTGTTCTGTATCCTATTTCAGTGGTTGTTACATGAATCTATACATGTGTTAAAATTCATAGGAACATACATTAAAAATAATTATTTTACTTTATCTTCATATAAAGTGCCATGTAGCCTGAATTCAAGCCCTAGCTCTGCCATTTAGCAGTTGTATAACCTTGAGAAAACTCTCAATCACTTTGTGCCTCAGTTTCCTCAATTAGTAGTTGGTAGTTACTTGATAGGATTAAATCAGTTGATACATGTATAGTGTTTGGATTGGTACCTGGTATCTAGTAAGTAGTTTTGAAATTTTTTCAATAATAATGTATAAATTGAGTTTTGAAGAAGTAGTAAGTAATCATTTGGATTAAGGAAGCAGTACGTTGAAAAAATGTGGAAATGTGTTACAGCTTGGAGATTATCAAATGACTTGAGACCTGTGGGAAATGTAAAGTAGTTCTGTAAGACAAGAAGGTGTTATTAGTAGAGGAAAGGGGAAGGTTGTTGTTGTCGTTCAGTCACTCGGTTGTATCCAAATCTTTGCAGCCCCGTGGACTGCAACACACCAGGCTTCCCTGTCCTTCACCATCTCCAAGAGCTTCCTCAAACTCATGTCCGTTGAGTTGGTGATGCCCTCCAACCATCTCGTCCTTTGTCTTCCACTTCTCCTCCTGCCCTGCAATCTTTCCCAGTGTCAGAGTCTTTTGTAATGAGTCAGTTCTTCACACCACGTGGCAAAAGTATTGCAGCTTCAGCATCAGTCCTTCCAATGACAATATTCAGGACTGATTTCCTTTAGGATTGACTGATTTGATCTCTTTGCAGTCCTAGGGACTCTCAAGAGTCTTCTCCAACACCATAGTTCAAAAGCATCAGTTCTTCAGTGCTCAGCTTTCTTCATAGTCCAACTCTCACATCCATACATGACTACTGGAAAAACCATAGCTTTGACTAGACAGATCTTTGCTGGCAAAGTAATGTCTCTGCTTTTTAATATGCTGTCTAGGTTGGTCATAGCTTTTCTTCCAAGGAGCAAGTGTCTTGACTAGCACGCCACGGATCCCAGGACAGTTGTAGTTAGTGCCTCTGACCCAGCAGCCACTGTTGACCCATGCCTCCGCCAGTGACTCCAGACACTCACAGGAGAAAAAGAGCACACATCCTTCTACTCCACCTTCTTGTACCAAACTGATCACATGGATCACAGCCTTGTCTAACTCAGTGGAACTGGGCCATGCAGTATAGGGCCACCCAAGACAGATGGGTCATAGTGGAGAGTTCTGACAAAACATGGTTCACTGGAGAAAGGAGTAGCAAACCACTTAAACATTCTTGCCTTGAGAACCCCATGAACAGCATGAACATTTTGAAAAGAGAAAAGAAGAGGCTAAAAATGTGCTTTAGGACCACACTATACTTTTATGTTCTGCTATAGCATTTGAACCTTAAACTGTGGGCAGAGTGAGTATTCATCTCTTCTTTTAAGCAGGACATTGACCTAATTAGATGTTATTTAGGCAATTAATTCTGATGTCTATGCTATTTGCTAATCATTTTGTTCATATCTTTATGATAATACTTATTTTGGAGTTATAATTTTATCATTTTTTTCTTTTTGAGATGCGTTGCTTTTCAAAATGTGATCCTGAGCACATGTTTGTTAACAGTACAGACTTTTGAGTTTCCATGCTAGACCTACTGAATCAGAATCTCTGCAGTTAGGCCAGAGAATCTGGGTCTTCACAAGTGATTCCTGTGTCTCTTGAAATTCGAGGACCATTAGTTTAGTGGAAAGAATATAGGCTTTACAAACTGATAGACGGACCTAAGTATTAAAGCCAGTTCAGTCCCATACAAGCTAGACACTGCAGGCAAGTAGTGTAACCACTATGTAACCAAGTCAAGTCTTGGTTTTCCCATAGTGAAGTGGAAATAATAATTGTAGTAGTGTGAGGATGAAAAGAAACAGCATATTATAAAATAACTAATCCATAATAGGCCCTCATATTGCCTTCCTTTCCAATCTTATACATCAGTTTCCAGCAACTAGTGAGAGAAGGAAACAACTTCTTACTTACTGTTTCCATTTCCTGACACAAATTCTTAAGATATAGTAGGTGAGCATAAATGATTTACAAATGTGTAAGTGAATGACTGGATAAATGAATTTTATAGGAAGGGACTGGAAGTTAGGAGATCTACTAAGAGGCCAATACCATAGTCGCAAGAGATGACCAAGGTCTGAACTGAGGCATCATACTTGGAAAATATGCAGGTTTCATCCCGGGTTACCAGGCAGGTAGGTAGATTCTCTGGATTGTTTTAGCTTAACATGAACTCTTTCTTTCATAAGCTGTCCCACTTCCTCTAAAACAGACTCTGAGACGCAGTTCATCATTTGAAATCCTGCCACTAAAGAAATTAGCAAATCAGTCTTAAATCCAGCTTTTCAACTCACTCCCACATACCACTTCTATCCAGATGAAAGAGAATCTTTTCTAAACATCTCCGCCGGAAATTCCAGAGACTTACATTCTAGCAAAGCAAGACAGTCTTAGTTAGGACTTGGAAGTTACTTTCCATTTGTGAATTCATCTCTATTTTCATAGCCTTATGGTAAGACTATGATATAAATACCAGATACAACTATCTTCAAATTTCTCTGCTTAAGACTTTTGATAACTGGATTTTTAGAAATAACCAGTGAGTCTAACATTTAGGCTCTACCGTTGATATAATAGGTACCAAACTTATGGTTTCAGGAACCTGAAAGAATGTCCAGTGTCAGGTTAGCCATAATCATTTCACTGTTTTTGAGCTGTCATTGATGATTTTACAAGTAATTCAGCTTAATAAGTCTAAACTTATAATGCACATGTCTGTGGGTTCAAAATGTTCATTCATTATTCCATTTTTAAGTTTCTAGAAAGTAATAGGTACTGCTGGAGATTAGAACCAGGGATTCAGAGATAAATAAGGAAAGTCTCTTCAGTTTATTTAGAGTCTGAAGAGAGAAATAGACAAATAAATAGATGATGACAACTCTACAGGATAATACAAGACTGGAGGCACATATCCATTCTATAGTATCTTGCTCTTCTCTGTGGAGAGTCCGTTAATGAAGTGAGCTAAACCTGTATCTGTTTTTCCTGCTTCATTCATTCAGCAAGTAAAAATAGTTTATTCCCATGAAAATCATACCATAACCATTCCTGTACTGATTCAAGAAATATATTTGCAGTGTTTGGAAGGAAGAAAATTTAGAGAGGGAGAAACATGGTGTGTTGGTTGAAGAGAGGTGAAATGACAGAAAGAACTGTAAATGAGAATGGGTGGCCTACATTTTAATAAGCCGAGTGTCCCTGGGAAAATCAGTTAAACTTTCTTAGTCTGTTTCCTCTTCTCTAAATGGGGAACAAAGTCCCTTCCTGGCCAGCCTAATTATTTTAAGTATCACATGTGAAAGTGTTTTGTAAACCTTGAAATATAAGACTTTAAAGGATTAAAAATCTTAGATAAAAGATATAGGCAGGGGGATATTTATTAATACTTACGATGTTTTCCTTTGCAAATACTTAGTTAATGGTCACTTTGATTAACAAGGAAATGAGAGCTTTTTACAGAATGGAAATCAGTGATAAATTAGGCCTAGTGCCAAGAAATTCATTCTTAACCACAGAGTACATGAGGCCTTCTAAGTCATCCCTAATTCTGTTAACAAATTGATCATTCCTTCCAGTCTGGAATCTTAGTCCATTTCAGAGCGCTGTCCCACCATGTATTCTATTTAATCCTCGCAGCCTGGGTCTCTTGGAAGCAGAGCAAACTTAAGGGTCTGTCCTGGGCCTTCATATTAAAAACCTCCCTCCTTTGCAGCTTAAAATGTGATTATATAAAGGCAGCCCAAGGACCTGTAAAATAAGCAAAGTAGTTTCACCAAATAGGAAAAATATATAGACACAGAGAGATACCTTTTTGAAATTTATTATTTCGGAAAAATCAAAGTAGTCTTAAGAAAAATTAGAATTTTGTCAGACTTCTGAACACAGTTTAATATTGCCTCTAAATTACATAGGCTGTAATTTAGACCTCTAGAGGCTGCTTTAGACCTCTAATGTTCTTTTTTTTTTGCCCCTGGGGTCCCTGCCAGAGCCCTGGTACACAGATAGTGACTAGAGTAGGGCACAGCATTCAGCTATGGTACAGTGGGAAGATGCTTCAGAGACCTGAGGCTCATGTCTGTATAATCATTTATGAATGTTCCCCTGTTTATCCTCTTCCACCTTTGCCAATTTACCTGTTGAAAAATGATGCTATTAATGAGGATGATTTGCCCCAGATTCTCTCTAGGAAGTCCTTGGGATAAATTCAGAGAAATACAACTGTTTGGCCTAAAGTTACACATTAGTTATTACAAGGAAGAGGACTAATATTATTAGGGTGATGATGATAGTGATGATTATTAGGGTAACATTTATCAAATGCCCACTATGCTAGGTGATAGGTATTCATCATTTAACTACCTCCTTCCAGCAATCCAACAAGGAGGTATTTTCCCATTTTAGAGAGAAAATTGATAAGTGTTGAAAGAGGTCAAGGAACTTGCCCAAGGACACAGAAATTAAGTGACCAACCTGAAATTCAAACCAAACTAAAATATCTGTGTTTGAAGCTGTATTTTTTCCTTGTACTGCTCTGCCATCGAGGTGAAACTAGGACTAGAATCCAAGTTGGCTGGAAGATGAATGTCCTGGCCATAGTACACCGAGAAGCCAATGCTACCCAGTCAGTACTTCTTTTGAATGCTAACTTAACACATCTTTTCAAGTAGTGCCTTCATCATTTATACTTAACATGCAGAAAAATTAAAATATTCTTCTTCCATTTTACACATAGAGAACTTTGTCACTATTTAGTTCTTGGCTCTGTAATTTGATATGTGGTGGGGTGCAGCGGCTAGGCAAAATTCAGGTAACAGAAAATGAACCATTTTAAAGCATACAATTCACTGGCATTTTGTACATTCACAGTGTTGTGCACCTATTACATCTATCTGTAAATGTGCTAAGTTGCTTCAGCCACGTCTGACTCTGTGTGACCCTGTGGGCTATAACCTGCCAGGCTCTTCTGTCCATGGGATTTTCCAGGCAAAAATACTGGTGTGGGTTGCCATTTCCTTCTCCAAGGAATCTTCCCAACCCAGGGATCAAACCCGCATCTCTTATGTCTCCTGCATTGGCAGAGGGGTTCTTGACCTCTAGCGCCACCTGGGAAGCCGTTACCTCTATCTAGTCACCCCAAACCTATTAAGCAGTCTTGGCTCCCTGCCCTAGCTCTCTTGGCTCCCTGCCAGCCTCTGGCAGCTGCCGTGCTACTTTCTGTCTCTGGACTTAACCTGTTCTCGATATTTAACACAAATGCAGTCATACAACATGTGACCTTTGTGTCTGGCTTCTTTCACTTAGGTTCCTCCACATTGTAGCATATATCAGTACTTCATTTCTTTTATGGCTGAATAACATTCCATTGTATGGCTACATCACAATTTGTTTACCTGTTCATCTGTTAATGGACATTTGGACTATTTCCATCTTTTAGCTGTTGTGAGTAATAATGGAATGAAAATTCGTGTCCAAGTGTCTACTTGAGTCCCTGTTTTCAGTTCTTTTGGATATATACCTAGAAGTAGATCACTGGGTCATGTGGTAATTCTGTTTAACTTTTTGAAGAACCACCAGTTTTCACAGTGTCTGTACCATTTACATTCCAACCTGCAATGTTCAAGGATTCTCCACATCCTCATCAACACTTGTTGTTGTCTCTCTCTCTTTTTTTTAAATAATAGCCATCATAGTGGATATAAGGTGGTATTTCCTTGTGGTTTGATTTGCATTCCCCTGATGACTAATTATGTTGAGCATCTTTTCATGTGTTGTTGTCCATTTGTACATCTTCTCTGGAGAAATGTCTAATTCTGATACTTTAAAATATGGGATACTATTTAAATATCTTGGTTTATAAACAAGATTATCAGGATATCCTGTGGTCTGAGAAATTTTCAAAAATAAGATCTTAAATATCTGAACTCCAATTCTGTCCTGATTAAACCATAAGTTGGAGATTTAAAAAAAGAGAGACAGAGGCTTTTTACTTCTCAAATACTAAAGAAGAAACTGAGGCAGTCTTACATCTTTTTGGTACCTAATGAATTAGCCCCTTAAGAATAATTTAAATGTTAAAATCTCTGCTTCCTCTGGTCTCACACCAACCAAGTATTTATAGAAAATAATCAATTTAGCTTTAGAGGCAGGTTTCAAAAACTTGCATGTCCTAAAATAATCTAGCACCCTACAAGAGGATGCTGTAATTTTCCTCAGGAGAGCTATTTGCATTTTCCCATCCTGCCTATATTATTATTTCTCTCAATGCTTCTAGCCATAGCCTCAGAACCCCTGTTAGGATAATGGTAGCAAGAAAGAACATTACTCAGTTGTGTCTGACCCTTTATGACACCATGGACTATAGCCTGCTAGGCTCCTCTGTCCATGGAATTCTCTAGGCCAGAATACTAGAGTGGATAGCTGTTCCCTTCTCCAGGGAATTTTCCCAACCCAGGGATTGAACCCAGGTCTCCCACATTGCAGGCGGATTCATTACCATCTGAACCACCAGGGAAGCCCTATGGTAGCAAGAAGAAAGTAAAATAAGAGCATTTCGCTTGCAAAGGCTTTTGCCACTTCTGAGGTCCATGACAGTTCCTGGAGCAGATACCTTAGGTCTCTTTCTCTTTTTATCTGTATAGTTATCTCTTTTCTTTCCTCCTTCCCTTAATATATCTGAGGATTCAATAAAATAATAATTAGAAGAATGTCTGGCATATACTAAGCATTCACTGGATGTTTACTTTTACTATCAAACGCCAACATGGTAGTGTTCATGTATGCTGGAAATTCAGAAATTAATAGGACAGTATTCCTGTCCTCTAAATGCTTGGTCTGCTGAGTGAGAGGCATGTGTAAATATATAATTATAATAATACAGTGTGAATAGAACACAGAAGTGAAGCCATTCAACCCAGGGTGAGGTACCTGTGAATGCCTGGAGACTTACATTGGGCCAGAAAGGTAAGGGTGATTTTGCCATAGGAGGGGTTATGAAGAATATTCCAGGCTAAGGATAAAGATATGCAAAGGCAGCTGCTGCTGCTGCTGCTAAGTCGCTTCAGTCATGTCCAACTCTGTGTGACCCCATAGACAGCAGCCCACCAGGCTCTGCCGTCCCTGGGATTCTCCAGGCAAGAACACTGGAGTGGGTTGCCATTTCCTTCTCCAGTGTGTGAAAGTGAAAAGTGAAAATGAAGTCACTCAGTCGTGTCCGACTCTTCACGACCCCATGGACTGCAGCCTACCAGGCTCCTCCGTCCGTAGGATTTTGCAGGCAAGAGGACTGGAGTGGGGTGCCATTGCCTTCTCCATGCAAAGGCACAGAAGGATGCAAAGCCCAGTCTGTTGAGGGAGCAGTGAGAGGGCCAGAACATAGGGTATGAAGGGCAAAGTGGGTAACGGAGCTGATAACGTAATTGAGGGCTCCTGTGCTAGGAAGTTTAGACTATCCTGACGGTGTGGGAAAGTCATTGAAGGTTAGGAAAAAGGAGTATTATACTGTGATTTATATGTTAGAAAGGTAAGTCTTTGACATTGTGCTTTCAACAATAAAAATTTTATAACAGCCATATATAACTACAAAATCTCCATAAAAATAACTTCCCGAAATCATTTGTCCCTTTCTTTTAGATGAAATTTAAAATACTTTTTAAAAGTAGGACTGGTTTAACAACTACTAGTTTAGTTTACCATCTTTCTCTTTCCTACAATACTTGGCCTAGTGTATTACTCATACCTTGTGTTCAACAGAGTCATTGCCTGAAACTAAGCCAAGATACCAAGTGGTACAGAACAAAAAGTTCTATATCTAAGCCTCTAAGACAGATGATTTGCCCCCTAAATATGCCTGGAGTTAGAAATCATTCCTCTACTTTTCCTAGATACCTGAAAACCTGTCCAAGTATGTAATTCTCTTTGATTCTTACGTTTAATACAGTTATTTTTATCTATGATCCACCTTCAAGACCTTTTATTATTAGTCCTTGTAATAGGTTGCTGTGAGACCTTTGACTTTAAACCTTTCATACTGATGTCAGAGCTAGTTTATGGCTTCTGATTTTTTGTGTGTGATAAACAAATTAGTTATTCTTTCCATCTGACCTTTTCCTGAAGCTTTCCCTAGACTTATGAATTTAAAATTTCATTAGGGTTTTATTCTCAGCTTACTAAAAATTAAAAAGGCTGAAACCAACATTTATAATGATTTTAAAGGGTTGGCACCTATTTTCTGCAAAGGCTCGATAGTAAATATTTTCAACTTTGGGAGCTGTATACTCTTTGTCACAACTACTCAACTGTGCCTCTGCAGCACAGAAGTAGCCATAGACATTTCATGAGCAAATAGGCATGGCTATGTTTCACTAAAAATTTTATTTACAAAAACAAGCCACAGACCAGCTTTGGCCCAAAGACCACAGTTTGCTGACCTGTGATTGAAAGTAACCTTCCTCCTCCTCCTTATCTGTCTGCCTTCAAGAAAGAATGGCCATAGACTGTAGTGTTTAGATTTTTTTCAAAGACTGTTACATCATTTCTGTTTTACATGTGCATGCACACACATGCACCAAAAAAATCTCCACAGCATTTAGTTGGATTTTCCATGTAACAGGGCTGCCATACTGGAAAGGAAATATGTTTGTCTCTCTCTCTCTACCTTTCTCAAGAGTTTATGTTCTCAGTAGACAGGTAGGAGAAATCTATGTGTCCATTTGGGAACCTATTATAGGACTCTGTTCAGAAGCATAGGTCTTGTCTCCCAGACTTATTGACTGCTGAAGAATTAGGTCCTGGTCCTAGTGTTTAACCATTCTTCTGCACTAGTATAGATAAACTTTCTCCATTTATGGTTTTTCTAAAGGCAGAAGTAACATCGCAACCACTTGTCACTTAAGCAATATATGTTACTTTTAAATAAAGCTTCTTAAGCAGTGCTTTCTAAATTTAAATATGCATGGTAATTACCTGAATCGTATGGTAGGTATATGCTTCATTTTTTAAGAAAGTGCCAAAGTGTTTTCCAAAGTGGTTATACCATTTTACTTTTCTACCAGCACTGTGTAAGAGTTCCAGTGGCTCCAGTTTGTATGTCAACACTTGGTATAACTAGTCTCTTTTAATTCTAGATATTATAGTACCTTTTTGGTGGTGCCTCATTGTAGTTTTGATTTGCATTTTCCCAGTGACTAATGAGATCAAGCACCTTTTCATGTGATCACTTGCTACCCATATCTTTTTAATAAAATATTTGCAAACCTTTTGCCTATTTTTAAAATTGTGTTCTTTATTTTATATTTAAATGAGTTTTTTATATGCTCTAGATACAAGTCCTTTATTTGATATGTAATTTTCAAAGATTTTTCTTCCAACTTGTGGCTTAATTTTCATTATCATTTTCAACTGTCTTTAGTACGGCAGAAGATTTTAGTTTTGATGAAATTCAACTTAGAATTTTTTCTTTTATTCTGTTTTTGCATCATATCTAAGAAATATTGACTAACCAAGGTCACTATTTTCTCCTATGCTTCTTCTAAAAGCATTATACCTTTAGATAGTATGCTTAGGTCTGTGATCCATCTGAGTTAAATTTCATATTTAGTATAAAGTAGGGACTGAAGGGTTTTTTTGGGAGGTAAAAGGATACATAGGTATTCAGTACTTCTAGCACTATTGGCTAAATTACCTTTGCTTGTGTAGGTATATATCTAGACTCCATTCTATTTTATTATTCTTTTGTCTGTCTTATATTAATACCACACGCAATTACTTTAGCTTTATAATGAATCTTGAGATCAAGTAGTTAAGTCCTCTAAGTGTTCCTCTTTTCATTGTTGTTTTGGCTGTTCTAAGTCCTGTGCATTTCCATATGAGTTTTATAATCAGTTTGTGAATTTATTTAAAAAAAATATTGCTGGTATTTTTATTAGTGTTGCATTGAATCTAGTTTAGAGAAAATTGACAAAGAAAACATTAACTATTTTAATCCATAAAAAGGTTATATGTCTCCATCTATTTAGGTTGTCTTTAATTTCTCTCAGCAATGTTTTAGTTTTTCAGTGTACATCTTTTTTTCAAAGTTATCCCTAAGTATTTCATATATTTTATGCTATTATAAATGGCATTTTAAAAGTTGTAAGTTCTGATTATTTGTTGTTAGTGTATAGAAGTGCAGTTGCCTATTGTATGTCAATTTTATATCCTGCATTGTTACCAAAGTCAGTTATTAGTTTTAATAGTTTTTTGGTAGAATCCACAGTATTTTCCAGATTCATAATCAT
This sequence comes from Odocoileus virginianus, assembly GCF_023699985.2. Taxonomy (NCBI): domain Eukaryota; kingdom Metazoa; phylum Chordata; class Mammalia; order Artiodactyla; family Cervidae; genus Odocoileus; species Odocoileus virginianus. The sequence goes on from NC_069678.1 coordinate 76,539,162, forward strand.
TTTATCTGTGAGTTTTTCTTCTTACTTTTCATTCTTGATGTCTTTTATTTCTTTTTCTTGCCTTCCTTTTGAAAATCGGTCATTATGTTCAACATTCAATCATCTCAATGGATGCAGAAAAAGCATTAGACAAAAAGTTAATCCATTTCTGATAGAAACTTTCGGTAAATAGGAATAGATTAGAGCATGATAAAGGGCATCTGTTAAAGAACCTATCAGCTGATGTTTTGCTTACTGGTGAAAGACTGAATATTTTCCTGTTAAAATTAGGAAAGAGGCAGGGATGCTTGTTCCTGTCCCTTCTATTCACCACCACCAAACTGGAGATTCTAGCCAGTCTAATAAATGATCTCACCCTTTCCCCCCACCCCTAATAATTCTTTTCTCTGAATCTGCCTATTCTGAGTACCTCATGTAAGTGGAAACAAAATATTTGTCTTTTTGTGTCTGACTTCTTAGTATAATGTCTTTTAAAGCTTGTCTGTATTATAGTATGTATTAGAACTTTGTTCCTTTCTATGGCTGAATAATATTCCATTGTATATATACCACATTTTGTTTATCCAGTTTGTCCACTGATGAGTATTTGGATTCTTTCCACCTTGTGGCTATTGTGAATAATGCTACTATGAATATGTATTTATTGACCATTTATATATCTTCTTTGGAGAAACGTCTATTCAAATCCTTTGCCTATTTTTTGATTGGATTGTTTGCTCTTTTTGTTGTTGTTGAGTTATAGGAGTTCTGTATGTTAAACTCTTACTAAGTATATGGTTTGCAAATATTTTCTTCCTTTCTGTGGATTGTCTTTTCACTCTCTTTATAATGTCCTTTGATACACAAAAGTTTTTAATTTTGATGAAATCTGACATATCTATTTTTACTTTTTAATGCCTGAGCTTTATGTCATACTAAAGGAATCATTGCCTAATCCAAAGTAATTAAGATTTTTACCTTTATTTTCTGAGAGTTTTATAGTTTTAACTTATTAATTTTAGATATTTTATTCATTTTTAGTTGCTATTTTTATATGTGGTGTAAAGTGATGATCCAATTTCATTCTTTCCCATATGGAAATCCAGTTTCCCCAGAACTATTTATTGAAAAAACTCACCTGTCTCCATTGAATGGTCTTGGCATCCCTATATGAAAGTTTATTCCTGGGCTCTCTGTTCTGTTGCATTGGTTTAGACCAGAAGGTTTTGGTTACTTTAACTTTGTAGTAAGTTTTGAAAATGTGAGTTGTCAAAATTGTTCTCCTTTTTCTGCTCTTTCTTTCTTTTCTTTCTTTTTTTTTTTTTTTTTTTTTTTTTTTACTATTTAGAGCCTCTGAGTTCTCTTGTGAATTTAGAATGGATTTTTTATTTCTGTAACAAATGCTGTTGAGATACACTCAGTTGTTCCTTATAGAGATTTAAATAGTAAGGGGAAAATGTCTATTAAGTTATGCATGAAATGCTCATTTTCAGTTCTCCTTATTCCTTTGGGTAGATCCAGATTTCTGACTGGACTTATTTTCCTTCTCCTTAAAGGACTTCCTTTAACTTTTATTGTAGTACATACGATAGTAGTTAATTCAGCTTCTCTATACATTTGAAAAAGTCTTTATTTCACCTTCAATTTTTAAGATACTTTTACTGGGTATAGAATTCTAAGTTAACAAGTTTTGTTGTTGTTTTCTTTCAGTGCTTTAAAGATGTTGCTTCACTGTCTTCTCATTTGCACTGTTTTGGATAAAAAGTCTGATCTCATCTTTTTTTTTTTTCCCTATACATATTATATCTTTTCTCTGATAGATTTTAAGAACTTTCATTTTAATATTACTTTTATGCAATTTGGTTATCATGTGCCTTTGTGTAGCTTTCTTCATTTTTATTTTGTCTCATATTCATTTATATTCTTGGATCTGTGGCTTTATAGTTATCAAATTCAAAAAATTTTTGGCCGTTATTTCTTAAAATAATTTTTCTTTCCCTATTCCCTGCACCTGTTTCCACCCTCCAATTACACTTATGTTAGATTACCAAAAGTTATCCCATAGATAACTTTTCCAACTTGCTACCTTGCTGAGTGCAAGATAAAATCTTCTGGTTCCAACTGGGCCTCTAGGTTACCAAGATGGATAATCTACCTGTCAGGTTCCGTATTACCTCACTGTTTACAGTGCTGATATATAATTTCCTCTTTATTTCTGGTACTTAGGAATTCTCCTTTGTCTTTCCTTTCTCACATGCTAAGTAATATTTTTTAACATTTTTGCTATATTTTATATACTATTTCTAAGTATTTATATTGAAAGAATTTCACATTATCTTGGTCCATATCTCCTTAGGGACAGACCAGCATCATTTCCTTGTTTTCAAAGGCCTTCTTATTAAGGTACATTTTAACCTGGGCTTTCAGAGGAACAAATAAATACCATATGTATATATGTATGTGGGTATTTGTGTATACACTTGGTTATTATTTGAAATTAGCCTAATCACTATAGCTTGCTTCAATTTGGTAATGTGAAATTTCGCATTAGTCCTTGAGAATTAACTGATGATTACTAACTTTAAACAAGGAAGAGTAACAAGTTGCACTTAAATTCCATGTCTGGTTCATTTCCTCATTTAAGAACCATTTGATAGCTCATAAAATGTGTTCATTATTTTTGATGAGTTGTAGAGACATCTAATTCAGTGGTCACTGTTTCAGAGATATAAAACTCTGCTGAGCAACTCAGAGAGCCACAGTGGGAAAAAGGCATAGGCTTTCAGAAGGAGAAGACTGGGTTTGAATTTGAATTCTAGCACTTCTTTGCAAGTAATTATACTACTCAGAAAAAAAAAATGCTTATGTAAAAAAAAAATCACTAGTCTAAAGAATACTTAGAAGTTCAAGAACTTCAGATGTAAAACTGGTGAACACTGATAATTCCACTCATTCATCTACCAAATATGTATCAAATGCTTGCTGTGTATAAGATAGTAGCCTAGATGCTATAGAATATATAGAGTCCTTTCCCTTAGGGAGTTTACAGCTCAAGTAGGGAGTAGTGAGACAGATACACAGCTGAGTGTGCCACAAAGCAGCATGGGAGCAGTGACAAGTATGCTACAGGTGAAAGCACCAGCAGAGGTTATTGCTTAGTTCTGAGCAATCCAGCTTCTCATTTTCCTATAACAGGAAGTATTTTTATATTAAGTAGCCCAAGTCATAGATCAGGCAGCACCTGAAACCTGTTCCTAAACCAGATCATCCAGCTGTTCTGCCTCCACCTAATCAACAGTGTATTTCTAATCGCTTTGTCTGATGCATCCCCTGAGATGTAGCAAGAGACAGTATTTGTAGGACACAGAAGTTCCAAGAAGCACAGTTTATGAAAACAAATGTATACATGAACTGTTAACCACAGTACCTGAAATTATCCTAAAAGTTTGGTCCTAATATGGGCTTCCCAGGTAGTTCAGTGGTAAAGAATCTCCTTGCCATTGCAAAAGATGCAGGTTCAGTCTCTGATCCGGGAAGATTCCCTGGAGAAGGAAATGGCAACCCACTCCAGTATTCTTGCCTGAAAAAACCCCATGGAGAGAGGAGCTTGGCAGGCTATAGTCCATGGGGTTGCAAAGATTTGGACACAGCTTAACAACTGGACAACAACAGCAACATAGGATAATGGGGGGAAAGGCTAAGCAACATTCTCTATATCCCCAAATTGTAAATGACTGTGAGTAGGACAGTTGGAGAGGCAAGTATAAAATCTACAAGACAGAAAAAAAAGTGGATGATAGTCATTCACAAGCAACTACCAAGCATGCAAGCAGCTATGACCATGATGGAATTTAGGAAAATTGACCCTGAGCCAGTCCTTCTGTCTCCCTGTCTGATACTCAGGGACATTGTGAGTAAGGAAAGGAACATTGAATTACCAGAGAAGAAGAGAGGAAAATATTGCTGATCTGGATTCAAATCTAAGTTCTGCCACTAATTTAATGGTCTTGTGTAAATTATTTACCCTTATGTGATTTCAGTTTCTTTATCTGTATACTGGTCTCTTATATTTCTGAAAATATATGAAAAGCTGTTGTGATTTTGAGGGATACAGCCAATGGAACAAGACGTTTTCCAGGTGGTAAGAGTGATGTTATTTAAGAAACAAAAGGAAAATAATGCAAAACTTGAACACTGCACTTGTCACAGTAAATCAGTAGATGCCTAAAATAATGATGAAGGTGGTCCATGTATAATTATCTGTCTTCCTCTATTAAACTGTGTCCTGCTTCTGTATTTTGTATTCCTGCTTTACACTGTTAGTGTGATGCCTAAAGTAAAATTGGTGCTTAGTAAATATTTGTAAGAAAGAAAGAAGGGCAGAGAAATAGAAGGGAGAAGAGGGTAGGGGGAAGGAAGAAAGTTAGCTGGCTTAGGAAGTCCTGTCACAACAGGTGCCACATTTTATGCCATGAATCCCTGTATTCAATGACCTTTCATATCTGCAACAGTCTGTTTTAAAACAGAGCTGTTCACCTAGAACACTTCTATTATAAACTGTATTTGTGCTCAGAGAGCTTTTAGAAGATCCCTTTGTGGTGTGTACATAGTGTCGTAACAGGTCATTTCTGCCCAGCTAGTCAATTTCATTGACTCAGATGGAGCTGCTTTGTGAATGAGCTGTATCATTTTCCTCCCTAATTTTTACAGTAGACAATAAATGTTTTATGCCTGGAAAGGCAGTTCATTTATGCAACAGATGCTTGTTAAATGCCTCACAAAAGTTAGGCATTGTGCAAAACACTTGTAATATAAAGGTATGTAATATGGACAAGGTCCCTGCCTTTATGGTGCTTACAGTTGTCATGGGGGACTCTCACATTAAATAAACAATCATATGACAGTACAATTGTGATAAATGTTTTTAAAGGGAAAGTACAGGATGTTACAAGAGAAATCTAAACTAATTTGCTGATGGGATCAAAAAGTATGTTACAGTTAAAATTTTAAGCATCTTAAATATTTCCCTATTTGAAATATTAAAAGAGAACACCTATAGGTTGTTGATAATATTAGGGATATCTAAATTTGGAAAGATAGACTTGTTCAGAAAGGCACAGAATCCTTAAAAATTCTATTCTTCGACTTAATAAATGACTGAAAAGGGAGACACTGTTTACCCAAGAATACATAGCTTGCTAATAGCATGGCTGGAACTTGAACACAGGTCTACTAATCTTCTCATTACCTCTCTTGGTAAAAAGATAAGATATTATACATCAAGTATAGATCTGCCATGGCCAAAAGAGCTATTAAGTGTCCACTCTGTACAAGCTTGTATACTGGGGGAGGGAGGTGCTTACAGAGTAATGAATTAGACAAATGTAAATATAAACAGAAATATACAAAATAAGTCCTATCAGGCTGGTTGTACCTGGTCATAGTAAAACTGTAGTATGTAGACCAAAGTGGGAAATACCCATTGGAATCAATGAAAATCTCTTTAAAGGAATATGCTTCTATTTCTTTAAAATGAAAATACTAATAGCTAAGTACTAAGTTTCCAAGTAGAAGTTTTTAAAACCTAGTTTTATTCATGGGTAATATTACATGGCTTGTAAATTATTCTGACTACTTTGCAATCTAAGTGATCTCTCAGGTTAAACATTGTTCCTGATATTTTATTGTAACATTAAATTTCCCTGGCATACTTCTTCATCATAGATAGTATTGCAATTAACTTCAGGACAGCAACATCTAATTCTTTATAATTTTTTATTTGAAAGACTAGGAATCAATTAAATGTTACTATTCATACCAGAGATTGTAGAGTTAATGGGATCATTGAGACCAAAAGGCGTATGAGACTTCAGGGAGAAGGCCAACCGTGAGTAGATATCAGAGGGTGCACCTAAGACAGTGCTGAGCATATACTCAGCCTGAGTAAACACATATTGAATTGAGGAGACAAAAAGAAGAATTAAGTGAAACCGTATGAAATGTCCATTTTTATGGGTCAAAAGCCAGCAAATATTGATGACTGTATATGATTTAACCTACCCTGCAAAATAACCATAAAAGGAAGCTATATTCTAATGTCAACCAATGTGGGTATTTATTAAATTTAAGTACATGTATTGATATATATGTCCCTGGTGGCTCAGTCAGTGAAGAATCTACCTGCAATGCGGGAGACCTGGGTTTGACCTGGGTTGGGAAGATCCCCTGGAGGAGGGCATGGCAACCCACTCCAGTATTCTTGCCTGGACAGGGGAGCCTGGTGGACTGCAGTCCATGGGGTCGCAAAGAGTTGGATGTGACTGAGCGACTAAGCACAGCACAGCACATTGATATATTGGCTATACTCCAGAATTTAACAAATAAATTCTGGTAGTTGAATTAACTTAACTTCATATAACATCACAGTTTAAATGTAGGCAGATGGCATAATAACTTCTGACATTAAAAGTATTCTAAAAGATCTTCAACTCAAATAATTTCTACATTATGTACACTTCATGAGTGTGAATGTTATGGGAAAATACTTTCCCTGATGGCTCAGATGGTAAAGAATCCACTTGCAATGAGTAAGAGCTGCATTCGATCCCTGGGTCAGGAATATCCCTGGAGGAGGGCATGACAACCCACTCCAGTATTCTTGTCTGGAGAATTCCATGGACAGAGGAGCCTGGTGGGCTGCAGTTCAGGGGATCACAAAGAGTCATACACGACTGAGCGACTGAGCACAGCACAGCACAGCACAACCAAGCTTTAGCGGTGAGATTTCAGCCTCTTTATGTGCTGACCAGGGGATTACTTCCTAGTCTGTTTCTGTCTCCCAGCCCTTAGGCCCAGTTCTGACAGTCTCCAGGTTTATCTTAGAAAAATCAGGAGGAAAAGAGAAACGAACGAATCACTGAAAATGAACTAAATGTCAAGTACTTTTCTAGATATTAGTAGTTCATATAATATGGTATTGAATTCTCACAACAACCCTATGAGACAAGTGTTATTTCTTTTTTATAGTTGAGAAAACTGAGACCTAGAGAACTTAAATAACTTACCCAAGGTCACACAATTTGTAAGTGCTGGCACTCGGCTTCAAACTTTTTATTTTCACTGTATACTGTGCTGTGCACCTTATTACTTGTTTATGCTGTACACTTTATAAGTACCTTGTTAATTATAATAAATTTATACAGGGATAAGACAAGGGATTATTATTTTTTTCTTTAAAAAACAGTAATGTGGTAAAATGCATTGAATATTTTCCTTTCTTAATAAGGATGAACGAGAAGCCAGAGAAAATGTGAAGAGAGAACAAGATGAGGCCTATCGCCTTTCACTTGAGGCTGACAGAGCAAAGGTAGGTTTGGTCAAGGGACTTCTGGGATAAAGACATCAATCCTAAATAGTCTTTATTTAAGTGCCAGTCCTTTAATCATCTTGATCCATGAGAAGTGGCTTTGCCTTGGAAAAAGCTGGATTCAGTTAACAGAAAGAATATAATTCTGCCTCTGGTTATTAAAGCATGGTTCATTTTGACAAGATACAGCTTTTTCAAGAATCATGAGACATGAAGACACAAATGGTGGGCCTAGTATGTACTTCATTTGTTCTTTAATCAGCCTATGGTAAAATTTAGCAATGTTTTAAAAACTCTTCAGGTGATTTTAATTTGCGGTCAGGGTTGAGAATCACTGGCTTATTTAGTGCTTTTGAGCATACACTTCCACAAGAGGAAAATGAATAAGCCATAGTTTCTTACCCTTCAAAAGAAGGGTCATTGTGGTGGAGAGTAGATTAACTCAAGAGCACAGATAGCTGGAACACTTGGGCAAGGATCCTAAATGTCAAAAGGGAAGCCCTGAGTTCTGTCAGAGTTCAATGAACAGAATTTCCAGTGGAAAACTTTTATGGACAGCCAAGAAGTGGGAATGTACTTGGAAGGGTTTTGTAGAAAAGGCTGTTTATTCCAACCAGACAGAGAAAGAGATAAGAGAGGAAGTAATATATGCTTGCAGGAAGGGCACAAAGCAGGGGTTCATGACAGAGGCTGGTTTGATATTTGGGTATAGGAGAGGTTGGTGACTACAGCTATGAAATTAAAAGACACTTGCTCCTTAGAAGAAAAGCTGTGACAAACCTAGACAGCATGTTAAAAGACAGAGACATTACTCTGCCAACAAAGGTCCGTCTAGTCAAAGCTATGGTTTTTCCAATAGTCATGTCTGGATGTAAAAGTTGGACCATAAGGAAAGCTGAGTGCCGAAGAACTGATACTTTTGAACTGTGGTGTTGGAGAAGACTATTGAGAGTCCTTTGAACTGCAAGGCGATCAAACCAGTCAATCCTAAAGGAAATCAGTCCTAAATATTCATTGGAAGGACTAATGCTGAAGGTCCAGTACTTTGGCCACCTGATGCAAAGAACTGACTCATTTGAAAAGATCCTGATTCTGGGAAAGATTGAAGGGAGGAAGAGATGATTGGATGGCATCACCGATTTGATGGACATGAGTTTGAGCAAGCTCCAGGACTTGGTGATGGACAGGGGAGCCTGGCATGCTGCAGTCTGTGGGGTGGCAAAGAGTCGGACACGACTGATTGAACTGAACTGAACTGAGGTAGCAGAAAGGATGACCAGAGAAAGGCTCTAAAGGATCTTGAATGCTGTGTTACCCAGGGCACCTAAACATAAGTTTAGTAGGAACCTAAACATGAACAGAGACCTATGCTTTGTTGTTGCTTTAATTTCCATTTTGTTCCAGAGAGAAACATTTTCATTACTATAGTATACCTCTGGGCCATGCTGAGAATGGATATTTTCTTTTTTTAAGTAGATCAGTGTTTATTGAGTGTTGAATTTCATTCTCTTTTATCAACAGAGGGAAGCTCATGAGAGAGAGATGGCAGAACAATTTCGTTTGGAACAGATTCGAAAAGAACAAGAAGAAGAACGTGAGGTAAGACATAATTTTTAGAAAAGTTATTAAAATGCATATATTTCCATTGCATTTGATACTAAGGATGTTAATATTTCTTATAACTTAATTCTTTCCACTTTTCCCAAACTCATTTTAGTATGGAAAACTAACCTTTTTTTAAGAAGAATCATTTCTGATCTGTTACGTTGTTGAACTCTTAGAAAACTTACCTTGTACTAGATTCATGGTTTTCTATTCTTCTCAGTTCCTCTCCGTTTCTTGCCTGACAGATACTCCCATCCTTCCTAAATATTGTCTCACCCCACAAAGACTATATTTTCTTCCCTTTTCCCAGGCTTCACTGTAATCACCCAAAGAAACAGAGTTACTCCTGCAACATCTTGCACTGGGCCCCTAATTATGAGAAGTCCATTTAGCTTGGCTGATTTTTTTTTCCCCTTTGAGTTCATATCATGTCTGTGATAACAGAGAATTTTTCATTCACTCGTTTTGCAAATATTTTTTGACTACTTAGTATGTGTCTGAAATCTTTGGGAACAGGGATAAAGATATGGGTCCTCCCCTCCAGAAATTCATAGTCTTATAAAATTATATAATATTTGTAAAAGTTATTCTAGTGATTTACCTGAAGTGCAATGGGGAAAAAAAGGAAGTGATATCAAATGACTTCCTTGGATGGCTCACAGAAAAGGACTTTTAGAACTTTTTGCTAGACATGAAATTAATGGCCAGATTCATTTATAAAAAGAGGAAGCAAGTGATGGAAAAGCCTGGAGGACTCTAACTTGGGCTGAGGAAAACTCCATTAGTCTTCATTCTTTGTCAGAGGATGCTGCCTCATAACTTACTCAGCAGATTTTTAAAAATTGATATACAGTTGATTTTACAACATAGTGTTAGTTTCAGGTATACAGAGAAATGATTCAGATACACACACACACACACGCATTTTTTTTCAAATTCTGTTCCATTATAGATAATTACAAGGTTTTGAATATAGTTCCCTATGATATACAATAAATTATTTTTGTTTATTATTTATATAGTAGTGTGTGACTCCCATACTCCTATTTTATCCCTTTCCCCTTCTTTCCTTTTTGGTAACCATAATATTGGTCTTTCTTAGTCTGACTTGCTTCACTTAGTATGATAATCTCTTGGTCCATCCATGTTGCCACATATGGCAATATTTCATTCTTTTTTATGGCTGAGTAATATTCCATTGTGTATAGGTAGCACATCTTCTTTATCCATTGATCTGTTGATGGACACTTAGTAAGTTGCTTCCATGTCTTGGCTATTGTAAACAGTGCTGCTGTTTACACCTCAGTGTAAACACACTGAGGTGTATGTGTCTTTTCAAACTAGAGTTTTTAATCTTCTCTGAATATTATCCCCAGGGGTAGGATTGCTGGATAATATAGTAGCTCTACTTTTAGTTTTTAAAGAAACCTCCATACTGTTCTCCATAGTGAATACACCAATTTACATTCCCACCAAAAGTGTAGGAGGGTTCCCTTTTCTCTACACCCTCTCCAGCATCAACAGATGATTTTTGAATAAGAATTATGCTTAGCACTGAAAGAGAAACAAAGGCCAGAAAGACATTTTCTGCCTGCAAGAAGAGATTACACGTTGTAAGGAAGATGCAACATGTCTACAATTAACAGCAGATCAAGGAAAAGGGTGCTAAATAACATAAGAGAAATAAAAGCAAAATACTTACGAGTTTAGGGGCAAAATAAAAATCTTTCACAGCTTTTGAAATCAGAGAACACTATAGAAGAGGTGATATTTGAGGTAGGTCTTGAGAAATGTGTAAGATTTCACTGTTTGGAAATCAGAGTTTATTCATGTTCACACACTTATTGAGTGCCTATCACATATGTGCAAGATACTATACCTGACAAACTCTAGTCTTTGTACATGCTGAAGACTCTCAATAATGGAAGGTAGAAATAACTGTTGAACATCTTCTGTGTGTCAAGTACTCTGCCAGCTACTTTACCTGTGTTTACTTATTGACCATTAAAACAAGCTACAAGGTTAGAGATTTCTCTTCACATGTGAGAAAACTGAAGCTCATTGAGAAGTCACACATAGAAATGGGAACAACTGAGATTCTCACTTAGGTCTTTATGACTGTGTACCAAGCTCATGCTCTTTTGCTTGCTCCATTCCAGTACAAGGTCATTTTTCATTGTGTATGATCATAGGAATCATGTGTGTAGAGTTTCATAAAAGTTTGGATAAAATATTTGTCACTATACTTTTAGGCTATTTCAAGAAATACAGTGTTTTTAAAAAGTATTTATTTATTTGACTGCAAAGGGTCTTAATTCCAGCATCTTTAGTTGTGGCATGCAGGATCTAGTTTCCTTACCAGGGATTGAACCCAGGCCCCCTGCATTGAGGGCTTCACAGGTAGCACACTGGTAAAGAATCTGCCTGCCAAGCGGGAGACCTGGGTCCAAGCCCTGGGTCCAGAAAATGCCCTGGAGTAGGAAATGGCAACCCACTCCAGTATTCTTGCCTGGAAAATTCCATGGACAAAGGAGCCTGGCAAGCAACAGTCCATGGGGTCGTAAGTGTCAGACACAACTGAGTGACTAAGCATAACCCTGGATTGAAAATGTGGAGTCTTAGCCACTGGACTATGAGGGAAGTCCCAAGAAATAGAGTTTTAAAATATTAGTACTTTCATGCTCTTTCATAAATGTGCTCGCTCTCTCTCTCTCTAATAGTATATTTTCAACATATATTTGCTAGATGCCAAGTGTACACAATTAACTGCCTGTTTTAGACCTAGAAAATGAGAGTCGCTCAGTCACGTCCTACTCTTTGCGACCCCATGGACTATACAGTCCATGGAATTCTCTAGGCCAGAATACTAGAGTGGGTAGCTTTTCCCATCTTCAGGGGATCTTGAGCTTGGTAGCATATACATATACTTTCTTCTGATGATTTACCATATTTACCCTTGGCTAAAATTTTCTCTTTCCAAATGTTGGTAAAGCTTGTCCTCTCATAGAAAACCCCATAAATATCCTTTAGCATACTACAGTGAAAGTATGTTTCAGCTGTAAACATGTGTGAGGAAGGACGCAGGGGGAGAAAGAATAAGTCATACTTTGCAGCTAGTCACTACTTGAACTTGTCATTTGGTGTACTCCCAAAACCAACTTCAGGTAATGCTAAACTATACTCTCCCTCAGAGAGTTGCATTAATGGCTTTTATAAATGCCACCACTGAGAAACTGTTAATCTTCTGCTTATCTTAGTTTGGGCTTCCCTGGTGGCTCAGGGATAAAGAATCTGTCTCCAGCGCAGGAGACTCAGGAAACACGGATTCGACCCCTGGATCAGGAAGATAACCCCGGGAGGAGGAAATAGCAACCCACTCCAGTATTCTTGCTAGGAAAATCCTGTGGACAGAGAAGCCTGGTGGGCTACAGTCCATGGAGTCACAAAGAGTCAGACACAACTGAGCACGAGCACCTATCTCAATTTAATTCAGTGCTATCCAGACTCAGTTGTTCCTATTTTTTTGTGGAGCACCAGTTAACATATTTCAGCACACTGCTAAGTCACGTCAGTCGTGTCTGACTCTATGCGACCCCACAGACGGCAGCCCACCAGGCTCCCGTCCCTGGGATTCTCCAGGCAAGAATACTGGAGTGGATTGCCATTTCCTTCTCCAGTGCATGAAAGTGAAAAGTGAAAGTGAAGTCACTCAGTCATGTCCGACTCTTCACGACCCCATGGACTGTAACCTACCAGGCCCCTCCATCCATGGGATTTTCCAGGCAAGAGTACTGGAGTGGGGTGCCATTGCCTTCTCCTTTCAGCACACTAGTGTATAACAAATATCTCTTTGGTAAAAGCTGGTATTTTGAAACCTCTGAAAAACACTGCATCCCTTTCTAACCAGAAAACCTAACCTGTGTAATTGCACTGAGGAACAAGAATGGTTTTATTATTTTTTTATCTCTAAGTATTACAAAATTCTTTAGAAAAATTAAGTACTGAATAGTTAGATCACCTTGGTTACAGGAAAATTCCTTTGGGATTGATTTTATTTTGTTGTGGTAAGTCCTGAAGTAAAATCTAGGAATGCATTTTGATCTGGTCCTTGGCCATGATAAGGTGAAAGTCTGTAAGACTGTTCTGAAGGGGAACAAAGAGAAATGACAACAATAATTTGTGCTGTCTTGCTAATTTATATATCTACTTATTCTTTCCAAAATGAATTTCAAGTAACTGACATAAATACCTGCAATTCAGTTCAAATGGATTAAAAGCAAAAGAAAAGATAAGAAATCAAGACAAGGTAAATTAAGGAAGATAAAGCCAAAGATAAGATTAATATGTTGACAACAGATAATCCAGCAGAGACACCAAATGCATATGACTGAGTTCTGTACATTTGCCACAGAATTTGTTATTTGCTTCTCTTGAGCTAAAGGAAAATATGATTGTTTACAGGTGTTACTCTGTCTATAATATCAGATAAAAGCTGATGTTACAGTCCTTCAGAAGGTGCCTAGATTTTTCAAGCACAAAGACTGTAGAGCAGTGTTCCATGCGGTTCCTGTCCAAGAGGAAACTGTGCAGTATAGTGAATACTGTACTCAACTGTATCCAGTAGCTATAATAGCAACAGCAAGTCATATATAACAGCTTCTTACAACTTTCAACTTTAAAGCCATAAGACCAGAGCACAATTTAATGAAAGCATCTCTGCAAAAGATCAAACAATATATTTTTCTGATAGTTCAGTTTAAAGAATGGATTTTATCATAATTAAAGAAATGTATGGGGCTTCCCTGGTGGCTCAGTGGTAAAGACTCTGTAACTATGCAGGAGACATGGGTTTAATCCCTGATCTGGGAAGATCCCGCATGGAGCAGAGCAGCTAAGCCCATGTGCCACAACTGTTGAGCCTGTGCTTCTGAGCCCAGGAGCCACAACTACTGAGCCCTCGTGCCACAACTCCTGAAGCCTGCGCACCCTAGAGCCCATTCTCTGCAACAAGAGAAGCCACTGCAACTAGAGACTAGCCCCCGCATGCCACAGCTAGAGAAAGCCTGTGTAGCAACAAAGGCCTAGCTTAGCCAAAAAATCAATTAAAAAAAATTTTTTAAAGAAATGTGTGAACTACATATCCTTTAAGAAATCTTTCCTGAATATTGTTTTTTGCCACTGAGTTTGGAGTAAGTAGAGAAGGTTTCAACTATGATTGTTGACTTCCGAGTCTTTTAGTCAGCCAGTATTCAGCAAATATTTGTTAAGGTTTTTGTGTGTACAGATCAACGAATCTGGTACTGTGGGTGCTATATAGCAAGTGTGAGACAGCCTGTACCCTCAAGGAACTCACCGTTTAGTACAGGGGGGTAGATGAATACCAAATAACTATAGAAAAACATAATATACACTGTAAAAACCATTAGAATAGCAGGTTTGGAGGAAAATGACCTCTGACTAGGAAGGCAACGAGGAAGACTTAACAGAGGAAGAAAGCTTTGGAGGACTGATAATACATTGGTGGTTAAAGATGAAGTAGAAGAGTATTTTGGGTGGATTGAATAGGTGGGTGGTTGGACGAATGGCAAAAGGTATGGGCTGGATAATCATGAAAAAAGGGAAAAAGGCATAGGACTTCCTCAGAACTGTAAATGGGCAAATTTGGAACACAGTCTTAATCATTAGAGCTAAGTGCTAGAAGGCCAAGTTTTAGGGAATCGTGGGTAGGAAAGAATGGACACAAAGCTGTTCCCTTTTGCTGATGGTTTCCTTAAACAGAAAATTTTAACGTTGTGTTTTTGCCTGTCTACCCAGAGTTGGTTCCTTTCGATCTTTATGCCTCTTCAAGTAGAAAATCCTAAGCAATATTAAAGACCACTAGATGAGAGAACAGAAGAACATGGAATTAGAAACATTGGCACTTCTCTTCAATTCTCTGATTTAATCTTCTCAACCTTCCTACAAAATGGATTATGGGCGATACAACCATTACCATCTTACAGATGAAGAAAATAAGATTGTAGCAGGATTAAAAAGCCTATTTTAAAATTCTTACCTAGCATTTGTCTAGCAAAAGCAGAACCAGAACTCTGATCCAGTATTCTTTTTACCTATTACTTTACACAGGAAGAATGAAGGTGGTACCATGAATAGGTTATTAAACTAAAACTGTTTTTTATAGTTTGTGTTTTCATCTTAGGTAAGTTGCTTCTTTTCACATAGATAATACCATTACACTGGGCCATAATGATAATCAGTTTTGCCATCAGCATATCACTATCTGTTGAGCAGTTAATGTTTCCTAAACTCTGTGCTGAGCACTTTACAGATATTAACTTATTGAATCTCTGCAACAACTTAATAAGGAAGGTACCAATATATAAATACACCTTACTATAATTATAGAGACTTATTGCTTAGGTAGTTCCAATTAAAAGTATTCTGCTGCTAGCCTTGTGAACCATTAAACTAGAAATTTCATTTTCATGGTACCCAAACTACTACCTGCAGCCTGTTCTTCATATGCAGAAGCAGCCCCAAAATCATATATCTGAATATTAGTTTATGAAATATGATCATTTGCCTTGATTTACTTTATCCAGCAGTGAGGCTGTATTTTTAGTGTGCTTTTAATACCCTCTAGATGGATGATTGGTTGCCAGGAGCAGAGAATAGCTACAGGATTGGGTCAGATCAGCAGTACCTGTATAAGATCCATTACCCTAGTTTGATGATCTCATTTATTATCATGATTTTTTTTGTTTGTTTGTTTGTAATTACCTTTATTTTTTTTTTCCATTTATTTTTATTAGTTGGAGGCTAATTACTTTACATCATTGCAGTGGTTTTTGTCATACATTGAAATGAATTAGCCATGGATTTACATGTATTCCCCATCCCGGTCCCCCCTCCCACCTCCCTTTCCACCCAATCCCTCTGGGTCTTCCCAGTGCACCAGGCCCGAGCACTTGTCTTATGCACCCAACCTGGGCTGGTGATCTGTTTCACCCTAGATAGTATGCATGTTTCGATGCTGTTCTCTTGAAACATTCCCACCCTCGCCTTCTCCCAGAGTCCACAAGTCTGTTCTATACATCTGAGTCTCTTTTTCTGTTGTGCATATAGGGTTATCGTTGCCATCTTTCTAAATTCCATATATATGTGTTAGTATACTGTAATGGTCTTTATCTTTCTGGCTTACTTCACTCTGTATAATGGGCTCCAGTTTCATCCATCTCATTAGAACTGATTCAAATGAATTCTTTTTAATGGCTGAGTAATATTCCATGGTGTATATGTACCACAGCTTCCTCATCCATTCATCTGCTGATGGGAATCTAGGTTGCTTCCATGTCCTGGCTATTATAAACAGTGCTGCGTATTATCATGATTTTAAGTACTGTCTATACATTTGGCACCCAAATTTATATCTCCATCTCCTCCCATTGCTCAAACTCCAGACGTGAATGTATAATTGCCAGCCCAGCATCTCCATTTAGATGTCTAATAGGCATCACAAACTTAATATGTCTTAAACTGAACAACTGATCTTACTCTCCCCACCCAATCTTACCTTCCACAGTCTTCCCTATCATAATAAGTGGAAAATGTTTCCAGTTGTTTGAGCCAAAAACCTTGGAACTACTCTTGACTTCTCTCTTTCATGTCCATATTTAATGAGCAAATCCTGTTGACTCTACCTTCAAAATATATGTGGAGCTCAGATGCTTCTCACTAACTTCACTACCCTCACCTCAGCAACTATTTTCTGTTACCTGGATTACTTTAGTATCCTCACAACTTGACTCCATGCCTCCATTTTGCCTTTCCTGTATGTCTTTTGATACATTCTTCTTAACACAATTGGCATATCATATCATTTCATGTCACCTGTTTTCATATCTCAAAAGCTAAAATCTTTACAGTGATTTCAATCAAAATCTTTGCAGGATTTTTTTCTTTTTCTAGATGTTGACAAATGGATTCTAAAATTTTTATGAAAAGCCAGGAGAACTAGAATAGCCAAAAATCATTTTTGAAAGAAAAAGATCAGTGGATATACACCACTAGAGTTCAAGACAGTATAATCAAGATAGTGTGGGGATTGCCAAAATGATTGTCCCATATATCCATTATACAGAGCAAAGAATCCAGAAGTAGATCCACATGTGTGGATCGTCAGTTGATTTTTGATAAAAGTGCCAAGACAATTCAATGGAGAAAGGATGATCTTTTCAACAAATGATGCTTCGAACTAGTGGATATCCATATGCAAAACAAAATTGAGGACAAAACAGTAAAAACACTTCCAATCCATATCTTGCATCATGTTCAATAATTAACTCAAAATGGGTCATAAACCTAAATGTATGTTTTCTAATATGCAGAATATATAATGAACTCTCAAAACTCAATAATTTTTTTTTTAAACCCTTAGTTTAAAAATGGGCCGAATATTTGAACAGACACTTCACCAAGGAAGATATACATCAGGGCAAATAAGGATGTGAAAAGATGCTCAACATTATTAGTCATTAGGGAAATGCAAATTAATACCACAATAGATACATACCAATTATCAATAGAATAGCATTTAGGAAAAAAAAAAAGGACAATACCAAGTAGTAGCAAAGATAAAGAGCAACTGGAATGCTCATATATAAAATGATGGAATCATTAATGATAGCACATCCACTTTGGAAAATAATTTGGCACTTTCTTATACAGTTAAAATATACATACCATATGACCCAGCAGTCACACCTAAGTATTTATATCAGTGAAATGAAACTAACAGAAAAATGTGTTTTTATGCAGAAGTCTGTACTCAGATGTTTGTAATCACCCCAAACTGACAAGTGTCCCTCAACTGGAGAAAGAGTAATCAAACTAATATATCTACATAATGGAATACCAATCAGCAATAGGTAGGAGTGAGCTACTGATATATTCAACAACATGGATGAATCTCAAATGCATTACATTAAATGAAGGAAGCCATTTGTATGACATTTATAACCAAATTTATATAACATTCTGGAAAAGGCAAAACCAGGGATAGAAAACAGGTTGCCTGGAGATTGGGAGATTTGGGAGGTAGATGATAGAATTGTTCTTTATCTTGATGGGTGATGATGGTTAGACAAATGCATTTATCAAAACTCATCGAATTATGCATTTAAAAGGATGAGTTTTACTATATATGTGTGTGTATGAAAGTGGTTTGACTGGTTTAATCTCCTTGCAGTCCAAGGGACTCTGAAGAGTCTTCTCCAATACCACAGTTCAAAAGCATCAGTTCTTTGCCACTCAGTGTTCTTTCTGGTCCAACTCTCCCATCATTGCATGACTCCTGGAAAAACCATAGCTTTGACTAGATGGACTATTGTCAGCAAAGTAATATCTCTGCTTTTTAATATGCTGTCTAGGTTTGTCATAGCTTTTCTTCAAGGAAAAGGAAAATGAAAGTCACTCAGTCGTGTCTGACTCTTTGCGACCCCATGGCCTATATAGTCCATGGAATTCTCCAGGCCAGAATACTGGAGTGAGTAGCCTTTCCCTTCTCCAGGGGATCTTGCCAACCCAGGAATTGAACCCGGGTTTCCCGCATTGCAGGTGAAGGGAAGCCCAAGAATACTGGAGTGGGTAGCCTATCCTTTCTCCAGTGGATCTTCCTGACCCAGAAATCAAACTGGGGTCTCCTGCATTGCAGGCGGATTCTTTACCAACTGAGCTACTATATATAAATTATACCTAATTTTTTAAATGGGAAAAAAATCATTTAAGTGGGCTACTCAAGACATACGATCTAATCACTCCTCTGCTTTACTTCCTTTCTGACTCCAACTCCTACCCCTCTTCACCTAATCATTCTGGCTTCGCATTTACTGTGACTTCTGCCTATAATACTTCTCTCAGATCTAAGTATGACTCCTTCTCTCCTTTAGGCCTCCACTCACTGAGACCTATGGTATTTGTATTTATATTTGTACCGAGGTTTACAGTGTTTAATGTTCCCCTTCCTCCCTTTACCAATACTTCCTGCCCTTTTCTCCATAGTACTCATCATTATGTGACAAATTGTATTTTCCTATGTGTTGTTTTTCTCCACCCTATTAAAATGTCAGCCTCGTGGAAGCAGGATATTTTATCTGTTTTGTTCCCTCTTATTTTCCCATCCTCTATATGGGAGGTGACACACAGGAGGTGCTCATTTTAAGAGTTCATGGAATTAATGAATGTTAGCTTTACCTTATTTCACACACTGCTTCAGCCAGCTATAAATTGTTATTTGATGTGTACTCATAACTGACTAGAAGAGAGTGTGCATGTGCATGTATTTATGTATGCATGTGTGGGTGTAAGTTATGCCAGTCTTGAATTATTCTTTTTTTTTTTTTATTTGTTGGAGGCTAATTACTTTACAACATTGCAGGTGTAGGTGTATCCTACGCTTTCTGTTTAAAAAACATAATTGTATAGAAACAATCTTTTTTTTTTATATCTATCTTCACTGCTTAATTTCACTTCAAAAAGTCCTCATTTCTCATCCCTCAGATGTGAATGCTTTGAATATTCATTTGACTTTAGTGAAACAAAAAACCCAAGATCAGTTCATATTTCCAACTTACACTAGGTTTCCTTGTTTTGTTACAAACCTAAAATAATGCAAATAAAAAACTGTATTTGTTGAGCAAACCAAAGTTTAACAATAATATTTACTATGACTGCTATTCAAGTGTAGCTGTCCTTTATGTCATTTGTTTTACCATAGTATTTACTTACACAAGGCCTTTGCTTTTAGCCAGTTTGAAACTGAGCTACTGATGTATTTTTGTTCTTTTTTTGCCAGTAAAACTTGGGTATTCAGATCCCAATGTTGCTGACTTACCTAGTATCTCTCCATTGTTTTCCACATTGGATCACTGGTGAGGGATATCTGAGGTCTGTTTTCATTCTGGGGAAAAGCCCTGGAGACTGGGTGCATTGAGGAGCAGACATTGTCTGCACAGTGAATGGGGTAATGAGCTACTGTTGTTTATTTGTCTATAGTATAATTGGTTGAGTTCAGATAATAATGTAGCATCTGTTGTTATACTGTGCAGGGAAATGTCAAAATAGAAAGCAGGCAGACAGGTGGATTAAAGGAGAAACAGGAGGAAAAACCAGGAAATATCACATTAAGTTCTGATTTAAAGTAGATGCAAAGGGATAATGATAACAACAGCAACAGTGACTGTCATCTGTTGTGCACAGTGTGATGGCACGAGCTTCACTGCTGGGCACGTCTGACTAATTTGAGTGCTGACCACGTGTCAGCACTTGCTAAGTTTGACTGCGTTTTATACAAGAACCCTTATGTGGAAGATATTATTGGCTCTGTTAAACAGGGTAGCTGAAGTTCATAAAGACTGTCATATGCCTATTGGCCAGGATTTGAACCTCTGATTGTCATACCAAAAGCCTGTTTTCTCACCATATATTACATTGAATAGATTAAAGTTTTTTTAAACTGCAGTGTTAAAAGTCAAAATGGTGATTAACTTTAAGGAAGGTAATTCTCAGGAAGGGAACAAAAGGATTCTGAGAACTTTGATCAGGGTGCTAGTTATACAGAAATGTTCACTTACTGAAAATTTATCAAGTTGTATACTTAACAAAAGATACTGTGTATCAGCTGTGTATAACACTGATTCAAAATTTATTTTTAAAAGTTTAAAATGTGTATTTAAATGAAACTTAATGAAGAGATTCTGAGGTGATGAAAAGTTTTAGAAATAGATAGTGGTGATGGCAACAAAACACTATGAATATACTTAATGCCACTGGTGGCTATCTTTTGGTGGTGAATCTAGATTTTAATTAGTAATGTTTTCTTATCACTTACTCTAGTTTTTACAGTAAATGTATATTATATTAATAATCAAGAAAAATAGTTTAGAAAATGTATATAGCTAATCCATAGGGTAGTTTACCCTTTAAATAACTCTTGCTTAGCTGGCCCTTGTAGGACACATGTAGAAACTTAATCTGAACAGTTGATGCTGGAGGAAGTCAACCTCAAAGAAAGGAAACTCAGGGTGTTCAGTTCTTGGTTCCTAGAAATAGAAGCCATGATATTCAGATTCTTTTAGCATTTGCTGAGCACCTACTATGTGCTTATCTCCATACTAAACACTTTTACATGCAGTATTTCAGTTAACATGTTAGTTTATTGCTTCTGTTATCAAATACATATAGTGAGCATCTATTTTGTACTATGCCCTATAGTTATAATAAAAAGTAAGATATATTCTCACATCCTTACAGAGCCTGAAGGCTAGTGGGAAAGCCAGACATTAAACAAACAAGTATCAATAACACAGTATACTGAAAGCTATGATAGACATAATTGGAACTTAATTTTGATGTACATAGGTTCATCTTTTCATTGGGTTTTTAACATATGACAGTGTTACTAAAATAGTTTAATATTTGAAAATATTTTGCTGAAACTCATTGCTGACTCAGAACACTAATATTAGATAAACTTCTACTTATGGTATCAAAAAAAAAGAAGTAACTGAGTTAACTTTCTATTCTTCTGGTTTTTAAACAATATTTTTGGCTCCATTTCTGAATATCAACTTCACCATATAAAAAATGAGAGTGTATGGGAAGACCCAGAGGGATCGGGTGGAGAGGGAGGTGGGAGGGGGGACTGGGATGGGGAATACATGTAAATCCATGGCTAATTCATTTCAATGTATGACAAAAACTACTGTAATGATGTAAAGTAATTAGCCTCCAACTAATAAAAATAAATGGAAAAAAAAAATGAGAGTGTAGGACTATTTAGCCAGTGTAACCCTGCTGCTGCTAAGTCACTTCAGTCGTGTCCTACTCTATGCGACCCCATAGACGTGTCAGCCCACCAGGCTCCCCTATCCCTGAGATTCTCCAGACAAGAGTACTGGAGTGGGTTGCTATTTCCTTTCCCAGTGCGTGAAAGTGAAGTCGCTCAGTCGTGTCTGACTCTTAGCGACCCCATGGACTGCAGCCCACCAGACTCCTCTGTCCATGGGGTTTTCCAGGCAAGAGTACCGGAGTGGGTTGCCATTGCCTTCTCCATGTAACCCTGGTGGTGGTGGAGTCGCTCAGTCGTGTCCAACTCTTTGCGACCCCATGGACTGTAGCCTACCAGGTTCCTCCATCCATGGGATTTTCCAGGCAAGAGTATTGGAGTGGGCTGCCATTTCCTTCTCCGGGGGATCTTCCCGACCCAGGGATCGAACCCAGGTCTCCTGCATTGTAGACAGACGCTTTACTGTCAGCCACCAGGGAAGTCCCCCTGTGTAACCCTAAGCAACCATTAACCAAAACCTGTTAAGTCTCAGACACAACACTGGGAACTTTGCATATGTTGTGTATACAATCCCATGTTTATAATCCCCTTTGAAGGAAATGGCAACCCACTCCAGTATTCTTGCCTGGAAAATTCCATGGACAGAGGAGCCTGGCAGGCTACAGTCCATGGGCTTGCAAAGAGTCAGACATGACTGAGCACACAGGATGAAGTAGGTGATATTAATTCAGTGCCTCCAGGAGGAAAATGACCTCAGTATCATAGAAAAGACTGGATTTTCTGTACAGTACAGAATGCTTTTTTTGAAAATACTTCAATGTAAGACCCAACCAGATTGTCTAAATAACACAGAAAGTAATTTTTTATTCATACTAGAGTCTGAGCAGATTTTGTTCTGCTATTAGTTGTTTTAAATATATTTTAACAGGTAATACATTTATATAAGTCAGAAGTAAAAATATTAAACAGGGTATTCAGAAAATGCTGTCTCTTCTTCCACCCTGTTTACCCCACCTCTGTAGGTTACCATTTTTGTGTTTCTTTTATTACTTTGTAAGTTTATTGATTTTTCTCCAAAGTAGCAGCCTATTTATTGGTTACTAGTTATGTTTTTCTTCTTTTTTTCTAATGCAATTACTTTATGCTTTTAGTTTTATTTTCTTCTCAGCTTACTTTCCATTTGTCTTACTAGGGTTTTTTTTTTTTCTCCTAGTTTTTTAAGCCTCATTCTTAATTATTTTTATTCTTTCCTTTTGAATTATATAAGAATTTTAGGGTTACAAATTTCCTCTGAGCACTAATTTAACTGAATCCCATATACTCTAATATAAATATGAAATTTCAATAGTCATTGTTTTCTAGATAGTCTGTAGTTTTCATTTACATTTCCCCTTTTACCTGAGAGTTGTTTAATAGAGTCTTTTTTTGTGATTGTTCTTTCTCCAAAGGGAAGAGTGACACCAACTTGGAAAATTGTGTTGAGATTTTAGAAAATGTATATCCCAATTTCTCTCTCTCACATTACTTGATTATAATAGTTGTAAATTAATTGGGGGAAATTTTTATTTTTCCTGTTGATGAAAATTGGGAACATGAAAAAGTGAGAGTAATCTGGAACACAACTGGTTACTTTCTGTGAAGCTAAGCATGCCAATTCCAGGCTTATTTGTCTAAGGAACCTCCCCCAGTGCTAGGAACAAAATGGTTTTAGTGGGTTTCTGCCATAGGCAAGGATATCAGAGACCTCTAACTTCCTTCTGCTAGAGTATCTTGAATGTGCAACAACGTAACACTAGGTTAGGAACTAGAGCCTAACCCTAGCCATGAGATCTCCCAACAGTTTACCCTCAGGTGTTTGAATCTGCCATCTCTAGATCCAGAGATCTGGACTTGGCCAAATCTGACAGCAATTTAGTGGCAAGGCTGGAACTAGGACCATAGTCTGCTCCAATAAACTTGATATTTTAATTTCTTTTCTTTCCATTCCATTTTCTTGTATTGAAACAAAATATATATAACAGAAATCTGCCTTTGTAACCATTTTTAAATGGTTACAATTAAATGGCATGAATTACATTCACAATTTTGCAACCACCACAACTATTTCCAAAAATTTTCATCACCCCAAGCAGAATCATTCCTCCATTTCATTGTTAATATCTTATCCAGAATTCTACAAAGTCTTCAGCCATTTCTACTTGGGAAATGTATGTTTTCTCTCTCGTTCTCTCTCTCCCCGCACCTCCACATCCCCATCTGTGTGTGTGTGCATGCGCGTGCACACACACATGCATGCTTTTGCAAATGCTTCTAATAGCCTAATTCATACCACAGAAAGGAAGCAATTGGGTGTTTGATAACTATTTCCTCAATCACAAATACTGAGCCTTTCAGTAAAAATTTTAATTTCTTTTCTATGTTGTTACCTATCAATTTAATGTCATCATGATGGGATTTATTTTAATTACTTGCATATTGGGCTAATATTTTAAAAGGTGAAAAACACATGATTCTGTTGTTCAAGTATTAGGCTCAGTTAATAAATGGGCAATGACTTTTTGATGGGTTTCTAGAAGCCAGCAGGTTTTTCTAGTGTCTCCCTCCCCCACCCTCCACAGTTTCATCTATCAACAGTTTAACACCTGGTTTTTGCCTTCTTCAGGCCATCAGGCTCTCCTTAGAGCAGGCCTTGCCTCCTGAGCCAAAGGAAGAAAATGCTGAGCCTGTAAGCAAACTGCGGATCCGGACCCCAAGCGGCGAGTTCCTCGAGCGGCGTTTCCTAGCCAGCAATAAGCTCCAGATCGTCTTTGATTTCGTAGCTTCCAAAGGATTTCCATGGGATGAATTCAAGTTACTGAGTACCTTTCCTAGGAGAGATGTAAGTTCCCACAGCTGTCTTGGGAAGTACGTCCAGATGGGAGATAACACATCATTAAGCCTGGACAAAGTAGTCCAAGCAAAGTGCCATGGCACACCTTACCACAAAACCAAGCACTCGTGAGTCCTTCTTTGTTCTGCATACCATTCTCTCCTCAGCCTTTGGAGAAGATATGGCTTCACAGGCCAGCAGACATGTGCCTAGTAGCCTAGGTAAGGAATTAAGTACCAGGTCTTTCTTCCTTCCTATTTCCCCCTATTCCAGCACTCATACAGGCTTTCCCAAGATCTCATCACTGTATCCCATAGGAGATCTGAGAAGTATGTGCTGAACACCTTAACACTCAGATCAGGGTCAATGCGTATAGGTTCACCATGAAAGAGTCATGCTAAACCAAGACTGTTTTGTAATTTGATAGTTCTTATTAGCCTGGGAAGTCAGGGAGGGTGACCTGAATTCACTGTGTATCTGTATTTCAGTAAGGCTTTTGATAGTCTCTCACAATATTCTGGAGGAAAGTAGGGAGATATAAATCGACAGTTAGGTAGATTCTTTACTGATTAAAATAGATGTGTCCAGAAACTGCTGACTAAGAGACTGTCCTCTCTCTGGAGGGAACCAAAAGGCTCTATATTTCATCTAATTATTCACCATACTTATCAGCAACTTAAACGAAGACATTATCATATTTATAAATTATGAAAAACAAGATTCAGGAAACTCTTAAAATAGTAAAACCTAGAAAAATTTTATAGAAATATATACATATGGAAAGAGATGCCTGCATAGATTTAGAAAACAAATTGCTGAAGTTTGAGATGGAAAAATCATGCTTGAATAGAGGTTATTATGGTTAAATTAAGGTGAATATATGTTAATAATGTGTTATGACTGCCATCAAAAAGCCAGCTGCATTTTTAGAGGTATAATCCCATCAAGAGAATAACTTATCGGTTGCTTCATTTGCTATTATTTTCTCCCAATCTGAGGGCTGTCTTTTCACCTTGCTTATAGTTTCCTTTGTTGTGCAAAAGCTTTTAAGTTTCATTAGGTCCCATTTGTTTATTTTTGCTTTTATTTCCAATATTCTGGGAGGTGGGTCATAGAGGATCCTGCTGTGATTTATGTTGGAGAGTGTTTTGCCTATATTCTCCTCTAGGAGTTTTATAGTTTCTGGTCTTACATTTAGATCTTTAATCCATTTTGAGTTTATTTTTGTGTATGGTGTTAGAAAGTGTTCTAGTTTCATTCTTTTACAAGTGGTTGACCAGTTTTCCCAGCACCACTTGTTAAAGAGGTTGTCCTTTTTCCATTGTATATCCTTGCCAGAGGGATTGAGTAGAGAGGGAGGTGGGAGGGGGGATCGGGGTGGGGAATACATGTAACTCCATGGCTGACTCATGTCAATGTATGACAAAACCCACTACAATATTGTAAAGTAATTAGCCTCCAACTAATAAAAATAAATGGGGGAAAAAAAAAACAAAAGTGCACTATGAATTAAAAAAAAAAAAAGAATAACTTAAGTCCTAGTCAACTCTGCACAAAAATAAACTACCTTTGAGTAGTCCTTAGACTCCATGCTGAAACTTCTTGTTGTCACTTGAAGAAATAGGAGCTTATGTAGAGCAGGGCAGTTAGGAAGACAAGGAAACAGGAAATCATATCATTTGGGGAAATATTTTTCTCTAGAGAAGGAATGGCCATGGGAGATGTGATTGTTGTCTTCAGCTGTTTGAAAGCCTGCCAATAAAAACTGGAATCTGATTTTGCGTGACTTCAACAATAAAGTAGGACCAGTAAGTTGAAAGTTATTAGGAGGCAAATTTGGCCTTTCTAAGAAAAGAATATTTTGTGTTGTGAGGTAGTGATTTTTCTATTTTTGAAGTTAACAAAGCACTACTGAATTATCCCTCTTTGGATATATATGGAGTCATTCCTGGTGTTCCTACTTTATATGAAACGGGGCTGAGACTAGCTTATCTCTAAGATACATTTTAAATCTTGATATTCTGTGACATTATGATCTGCTAATGTGAGATTTAATAGCATAGACTTCAACCAAGAATTTGGTAAGGTTCATCTACATCATCATCATTCAGTCACTCAGTCATGTCTGACTCTTCACAACGCCATGGACTGCAGCACGCCAGGCTTCCCTGTCCTTCACCAACTTAGTCCCTCACATTAGCTGTTGGATTTGCAGGATAGAAACAGAAGCTAGTAGTATATGTTTAGCTCCACCACTGCCACAAATCTCCTAAGTGGGATAAAGATCCAACAACTATCTCTAAGCCAAGGAGACTAAAGTGGACCTCATGTGCTGGACATTGTCCCTTCTCTCACTGCCCTCACCTACTACTCCAACCTCTTCTTTTTTCTTATATAAGATGCAAAATATGCATAATGGAACACATGCATGCACATGCTCAGTGGACCACATGGCCAAGTAAGAAACTACCTTAAATTCTAGGGCTGAAGTTGAACTTTAAATGGGTGAACACTTAGAAAAGAGGCACTGTCAAGGGGTTCAAGATCAGCCTGGCTCTCATGCATCTTTCAGGCTATGCTGGACCATGAACATCTCACCTTGGAGAACTTGTATGACATAGGGGTCAAATTAGCCCCTTCCAACACTTGGTTTTAAGTCACCCTCCTGAACCTCATCTGTAAAATGAAAGTACTGGAAGAAATGAAATCTATGGACCTTCCTAGCTTTTAAAAGTAACCTTTCTTTCAGATTAATTTTTGAACCTGATTACTGGGAGTGGGGTGAGAGGAAGAGTCTCTTAAAAGGAGCTGGGTCTTATGATCAACACTAATAACTTCTTCCCATAGGATAAAAATGTGGACTGTGAAAAGTTTCTGTTAAAAAGAATCAGGGCAACTGAGACATGAAATGCAGAGGGTTCTTAGGCTTGCCCCCTGCCTGCATTGAGCTCTAGTCACCATTCATTCAACCTTTTCAGTGTAGACCATATTAAGTGTCAGTATATATTTGCCCTAAATGGAGGGTCAGTCACTTGGTCTTAGAAAAAATTTATTCTTAGATCGCATTTGTTTTACTCTGTTGAAGAACACTGTTCAATCTGGTTAACAGTCTCTTCTCCCTGATCCCTTTCTACATCCGAAGGCCAGTTTAGACTAAATTTGGCCTAGTTGCTCAGAGAAAATGTCTAACCAAAAAAGCTTGTTCCTTATTGAAGAAATCAAGAGCTTCCCAGTATTCATCAAAAGTCCATTTTATGGTCCTTAGTCAACCTGAAATTATCTGCCACAGAATGATTATTCTAAAACCCCACTCTGATCATTCTTTTTCTTATTTAAAAAATCTTTGGTAGCTCGCTACTCCCTTAGGATAAGTACAGACCCTTTAGAATGGTTTTTAAAAACTCATCACAATCTGGCCAACAATCCTACCTCTGGAGCCATCTTAAATCCTGCCTCACCTTACTTAATTCTGTCACCAGGAGATAGGATATTGCTCACTTTTCACTAAAGACACAAGAGACTGTCATGCCTTTGTGCTTTTGTATATACTTTGTTCTCTTTCCCTTGAATATCCACCCTTCCCACTTGCTGACCCACTTGAACTTGTCTTTTAATGCCTAGTTCAAATGTTACCTCCTCTGGGAAGCCCTCCCCTTCTCTTAAGCTCCTCACCAATGTAGCCAATGCAGTTTAGATTATACATTCCTCTCTTATAGGACTTGTCCTATTGTTCTATAATTCTATACAGAGACTGTCCTATCATGTTTGTATCTATCCCAATGAAGTTACCAGCATGATGATGACTCACACATAAGCATTCAAGTTAATGTTGTCAAGTGTTAATGACCTCAAGTATAATTTATCCTAAATCCCTGATTCCAGAGTGAACTAGAGAGGCTGTTCCAAATGAGAACAGATGCCATAGGCCCACCCAGATTCCAGACCCACACCTAAACCCAGAAAGCCCACCCAGGACTCATTAGACCTCCTAGAGCCAGGGGTGGGATGAGAGCTAATGGCCCTTCATCCTTCTCTGAATGCTCTTTCAAGTCAAATGACTAGTGTTTTTGCAAGGCTATTCTGTAACAGCCATCTGTGTCTGCAAGGATTAGGATCTAATTTGTAAAAGTCATCTTAAATTACAGCCAAACTAAAGACTGTTAAAAAGCACATCTTAAGACCTTGCCTTTTTAATAACAAATAACATAAGACTTAACTCTAGGAGTCTTATTGTGTCTTCAGCCTTTTCTCCACAAAGCAGAGATGGGTTTCTCACCAAAGGACCTGTTAAACATTTTTCTGCAACCCCGCTCCCCCAATCAAAACAACACTTCATGTTAAGATTTCCCAGCTGTCCCAACTATTTACTAAATGTCTGCTGGGTATACCGCTGAACCGAGTGCTGTGGGACAATCAAAACAGCAGCAGACAGAGGCCTTCCTGGGAGAAGCTGATTGTCAAGATGCTGAGAACACTGAGTTTGTTTGTTTAGTTGTGTTGTCTTCCATCTTGCTAATGGCAGTTACTAAGAGAAGTAATATTCATTTCCGAGCTGCCATCATTAGGCCCTACCTCATGGGTATGTTTGAGCCAAATGAACATCATTGGTCCATTTGCCTTACTCAGGCATATCCTGGCAGTGAGGTAATTGAGTCTAAATGCTGAAGACTGACTCTGACCCCCACTCTTCCTCACCCTGCCTTGGAATCGAAGTAAGGGATCCCTGCCAGCTCCCCGTTGCCCTCTGCAGTTGTCTGGCACCACTCGGGGTAAAGTTGTCAGTATCCCCCAGCCTTCCTCTTCCTTTTTCTCGCCTCCTTTCTTTCCCACCCCTCCATCTTCTTTCCTATCACATTTTACCCCTATTACCCTCTCCTCCTTGTTTTCACTCTTCCCTTTCTTCTTTTTTGTTTTCTTAATCCCACAGCTCTTCTCCTTCCTGCCTCCTGTATTTTCCTTCTTTTCCCTGCTCATATCCACCTGCAACTTGAATGTGAGGTCTTACTGTTTATCAGATGAGTGCAGACTACTGCAAAATGAGGATGGGGATGCCAGCGGAGCTTCAGGACTGGTGACCTGTGGGCCTTGCCACTTACATAGTCACACAGCCCCCATTTTTGCCCCAAGAACATCTCTTCCTCTAGATCTGTAGCTATGAATCCCCCAGTGAAGGTTTGTTTAAATGAGCTGGGAGGAAAGCCTTACAAATTTAGGGTATACAGATTCCTTTCTCCGTCACCCATCCCCCTTTACTACACTAAGCACCAAGCACTAAGCTCAGTACTGAGAACACAGTATTAAAAAACAATGACATAATTCTTACCCTTATCAAACTTAACAGTCTGTATCCACAAGCTACTGCTAGATGGCTTTAGACTTTATTGATAATACAAGGATATCCTATTTACCACCATAAGGAAATAAAAATAGGTTAATTGGCATTTCATTCTTCTATTCATTCTTGCATAGGGTAAAACATTTGCTGAGCAACCACTCAGCCAGCCTCCATACCAGACACTAATGACATAGAAATAAAGGAATTGTTACTGACCATGAAGAGTTCACATTCTAGTAAAAACACACACATGTAAAGCAAACTGCATTACAGATCATACCAGCAGTTGGAAGGATAGGTAATTTCAGCCTGCAATGATAAGACTTCATAAAGGAAATGAATTTGACCTGAGCCTTTCACAGAGAGCTGTTGGGTCAATGAACATGAAGTATATTAGTTAAAAGTCATGCTTTTAATAAAAATTTTAGTGGTAGTTAGACCTGTATCTGAATCCCACCTCATCACGTACTTGTTTTATGACACTGAGCAACTTACATGGCCCTGCTGAAATTTTATTTTTTCACTTTTAAAAGAGAATAATAATACCTGGCTCAGAGAACTGTGATTAAATAAGTGAATGTAAACAGCATCCCTACCATGTAAGAAACAGTTGTTGCTATTCAGTCACTCAGTTGTGTCCAACTCTTTGCAACCCCATAGACTACAGCACGCCAGGCTTCCCTGTCCTTTACCAACTCCCAGAGTTTGCTCAAATCATTGTCCTATGTGGAGAGAGGCAGAGTGGGAAAGGCTTACAGCTAAAGTAAGCAGGATAGCAGTGAATTTTTCCTCTAGAGCAATGATGGATGTCTCCATTTAAAATAACCAAATGCTCTAAACCAGACAAAAGAATGTATCATTGGAGTTATAATAGCTCATATTTGAAAAGCATCTCAGAGATATCAAAGCCAACTGTCATTTTACAGATGGTAGAATCAGAGCATGGTAAAATTACACACTTTCCTTAAGTCAGTGGTCAATTATAATAACATATCTGACACTAAAACCCATGTTTTCTTATGGCCATTGTTCTTTAAGGTCATGGGCTCCTTTTATAAATCTGTTCATAGATTATAGAGTTCCAGTTTAAAATTAGAGCCAAAGGACATTAGAACTTTTAAAAGCCAACATTAGAAACCACCTAGTAAATGCAGTAAATTCTAACTCCAAGCACCAATATTTTAAAATATTCTGTACTTCAGTGACTTTCATATGTAAGTGGCTCTAACATTGTAGCTGAGTCGATTTTCACTTTATGTTAGACTGAGTTTGATTAAAAACAAACAAACAAATAAACCAAAAAAGAGAAGGAAAAACCTCAATGCCATTTAACTATCTATATATCTTAAAAGGATCGATTTCATGGTAAAGCAAGATGAAGCTTCTAATCAATGAAATGCATGAAGGTTGCAATGCTGAGCTTGTTCCATTCCCTTCAGATACTTTACATCACCATATCTAATTTGAGATTTTCTAGTATCTCTAAGTAATCGAGACTCAGAGAATAAGAACTATGACTGTGGAATGGGATGCATCTAGTATCTAGTAGGTTATAATATTATTTCTGCCTCTAGTTCAGTTCAGTTCACTTGCTCAGTCGTGTCCAACTCTTTGTGACCCCATGGACTGCAGCACAGCAGGCCTCCCTGTCCATCACCAACTCCGAGAGCTTGCTCAAACTCATGTCCATTGAGTTGGTGATGCCATCCAATCATCTCATCGTCTGTTGTCCCCTTTTCCTCCCACCTTCAATCTTCCCCAGCATCAGGGTCTTTTCCAGTGAGTCAGTTCTTCACATAAGTTGGCCAAAGTATTGGAGCTTCAGCTTCAGCATCAGTCCTTCCAGTGAATGTTCAGGACTGATTTCCTCTAGGACTGACTGGTTGGATCTCCTTGCAGTCCAAGGGACTCTCAAGAGTCTTCTCTAATACCACAGTTCAAAAGCATCAATTCTTCCACACTCAACTCTTTACGGTCCAACTCTCGCATCCATACATGACTACTGAAAAACCATAGCTTTGACTAGACGGACCTTTGTTGGCAGAGTAATGTCTCTGCTTTTTTTTTTTTTTAATTGAAGGATAATTGCTTTATAGAATTTTGTTGTTTTCTGTCAAAGTGCAACATGAATCAGCCATAAGTATACATATAGTCCCTCCCTTGTGAACCTCCCTCCCATCTCCCTCCCCATCCCATCCCTCTAGGTTGATACAGAGCCCCTGTTTGAGTGTCCTGAGCCATACAGCAAATTCCTGTTGACTATCTATTTTACATAGGGTAATGTCAGTTTCCATGCTACTCTTTTCCATACACCTCACCCTCTCTTCCCCTCTCCCCATGTCTATAGGTCTGTTCTCTATGTCTGTTTCTCCATTGTTGCCATGAAAATAAATTCTTCAGTATCATTTTTCTAGATCTGTATATGTGCGTTAGAATACAATATTTACCTTTCTCTTTCTGACTCACTTCACTCTGTATAATAGGTTCTAGGTTCATCCACCTCTTCAGAACTGACTCAAATGTGTTCCTTTTTATGACCAAGTAATATTCCATTGTGTATATGTACCACAACTTCTTTATCCATTCATCTGTTAATGGGCATCTAGGTTGCTTCCATGTTCTAGCTTTTGTAAATAGTGCTGCAATGAACAGTAGAGTACATGTGTCTTTTTCAACTCTGGGTTCTTCAGGGTATGTGCCTAGGAGTGGGATTGCTGGGTCATATGGTGGTTTTATTCCTAGTTTGTTAAGGAATCTTCATACTGTCTTCCATAGTGGCTGTATCAATTTACATTCCCACCAACAGTGCAAGAGCATTCCCTTTTCTCCACACTCTCTCCAGCATTTATTGTTTACAGACTTTTTGATAATGGCCATTCTGACCAGTGCGAGATGATTTTCTCTCATTGATGGTTGTATTTTCACCTTGCTTTTAGTTTCCTTTGCTGTGCAAAAGGTTTTAAGTTTAATCAGGTCCCACTTGTTTACTTTTGTTTTTATTTCCATTACTCTCGGAGGTAGGTCATAGAGGATTTTGCTTTGATTTATGTCATCAAGTGTTCTGCCTGTGTTTTCCTCTAAGAGTTTTATAGTTTCTGGTCTTACATTTAGGTCTTTAATCCATTTTGAGTTTCTCTTTGTGTATGATGTTAGGAAGTGTTCTAATTTCATTTTTTTTACATGTAGCTGTCCAGTTTTCCCAGCACCATTTATTGAAGAGGCTGTCTTTGCTGCATTGTATATTCTTGCCTCCTTTGTCAAGAGTAAGGTAGCCATAGGTACATGGGTTTATGTCTGGGCTTTCGATGTTGTTCCATTGGTCTATATTTCTGTTTTTGTGCCAGTAGCATACTGTCTTGATGACTGTAGCTTTGTGGTATAATCTGAGGTCAGGAAAGTTGATTCCTCCAGCTCCATTCTTCTTTCTCAAGACTGCTTGGGCTAGTCAAGATCTTTTGTGTTTCCATACAAACTGTGGAAAATTCTGAAAGAGATGGGAATACCTGACCACCTGACCTGCCTCCTGAGAAATCTGTATGCAGGTCAAGAAGCAACAATTAGAACTGGACATGGAACAACAGATTGGTTCCAAATAGGGAAAGGAGTCCATCAAGGCTGTATATTGTAACCCTGCTTATTTAACTTATATGCAGAGTACATCATGAGAAATGTTGTACTGGATGAAGCACAAGCTGGAATCAAGATTGCCAGGAGAAAGAAATATCAGTAACCTCAGATATGCAGATGACACCACCCTTATGGCAGAAAACGAGGAAGGACTATAAAAGAGCCTCTTGATGAAAGGGAAAGAAGAGAGTGAAAAAGTTGGCTTAAAACTCAACATTCAGAAAACTAAGATCATGGCATCTGGTCCCATCACTTCATGGCAAATAGATGGGAAACAGTGGATACAGTGACAGACTTTATTTTGGGGGTTCCAAAATCACTACAGATGGTGACTGCAGCCATGTAATTAAAAGATGCTTGTTCCTTGGAAGAAAAGCTATGACCAACCTAGGCAGCCTATTAAAAAGCAGAGACATTACTTGGCCAACAAAGGTCCATGTAGTCAAAGCTGTGATTTTTTCCAGTAATCATGTATGGGTGTGAGAGCTGGACTATAAAGAAAGCTGGGCACCAAAGAATTGATGCTTTTGAACTGTGGTGTTGGAGAAGACTCTTGAGAGTTCCTTGGACAGCAAGAAGGTCCAGCCAGTCCATCCTAAAGGAAATCAATCCTGAATATTCATTGGAAGGACTGATGGTGAAGCTGAAACTCCGGTACTTTTGACACCTGATGCGAAGAACTGACTCAATTGAAAAGACCCTGATGCTGGGAAAGATTGAAGGCAGGAGGAGGAGGGGATGACAGAGGATGAGGTGGTTGGATGGCATCACTGACTCAATGGACATGAGTTTGAGTAAACTCCGGGAGTTGGTGATGGACAGGGAGGCCTGGTGTGCTGCAGTCCATGGGGTCGCAAAGAGTAGGACATGACTGAACGACTAAACTAAACTGAACTGAATGAATTTTGAAATTTTTTGTTCTTGTTCTGTGAAAAATGCCCTTTTTAATAGGGATCACATTGAATCTGTAGATTGCATTTGGTAGTATAGTCATTTTCACAATATTGATTCTTCCTACCCAGGAACATGGATTATCTCTCCATCTGTTTATGTCATCTGTGATTTCTGTCATCAGTGTATTATAATTTTCTTTGTATAGTTCTTTTGTCTCCGTAGTTAAGTTTATTCCTAGATATTTAATTCTTTTGGTTGCAGTGGTGAATGGGATTGATTCCTTAATTTATCTTTCCTGATTTTTCATTGTTAGTATATAGAAATGCAAGTGATTTCTGTGTATTGATTTTGTATCCTGCAGCTTTGCTAAATTCACTGATTAGCTCTAGTAATTTTCTGATACTGTCTTCAGGGTTTTCTATGTACAGTATCATGATATCTGCAAACAGTGAGAGCTTTACTTCTTCTTTTCTGATCAGGATTCTTTTTATTTCTTTTTCTTCTCTGATTGCTACAGCTAGGACTTCCAGAACTGTGTTGAATAATAGTGATGAAAGTGGACACCCTTGTCTTGTTCCTGATCTTTAGGGGCAAAGTGTAAGGAACACAAACACATGGAGATTAAACAACACATTTCTAAGTAACCAACAGGTTACTGAATAAATCAAAAGGGAAATTAAAAAATTGCTAGAAATAAATGACAACGAAAACATGACAACTCAAAACCTATGGGATGCAGCAAAAGCAGTCCTAAGAGGGAAGTTTATAGCAATACAACCCTACGTCAAGAAACGAGAAAAACACAGAATAGACAACCTACTTTACACCTAAAACAACTGGAAAAAGAACAAAAGGAAAAAAAAACAAAATTAGTAGAAGGAAAGAAATCATAAAGATCTGAGCAGAAATAAATGAAAAAGAAATGAAGGAAACAATAGTAAAGGTTAATGAAACTAAAATTTGGTTCTTTAAGAAGATAAACAAAATTTACAAACTTTTAGCCAGGTTCATCAGGAAAAAAAGAGAGAAGAATCAAATCAACAAAATTAGAAATGAAAAAGGAGAGATTACAACAGACAGTGCAGAAATACAAAGGATTTTAAGGATTATAAGAGACTTTCATGAACAGACTATATGAACAGCAAGAAAATATGGACAGGTTCTTAGAAAATTTCAATCATCCAAGACTGACCCAGGAAAAAATAGAAATTATGAACAACCCAATTACAAGCACTGAAATTGAAGCTGTGATCAAAAATTTCCCAAAAAACAAAAGCCCAGGACCAGATGGCTTCCCAGAAGAACTCTATCAAACATTTAGAGAATGTTTGATTAAAAACTCTTAAGCTCTTCTAAAACTGTTTTAAAAAATTGCAGAGGAAAGAACACTTCCAAACTCATTCTACGAGACCACCATCACCCTGATACCAAAACCAGAAAAAGACAACACAAAAAAAGAAAACTACAGGCCAATATCACTGATGAGCATAGATGCAAAAATCCTCAACAAAATTTTAACCAACAAAATTCAGCAACACATCAAAAAGCTCATACAACATGATCAAGTTGGATTTATTCCAGGAATGCAAGGATTCTTCAATATAGGCAAATCAATCTATGTGATACACCATATTAGCAAATTGAAAGATAAAAACCAAATGATAATCTCAATATATGCAGGAAAAGCCTTTGACAAAATTCAGCATCCATTCATGATTAAACCTCTTGAAAAAAATGGGCATAGAAGGAACCTACCTCCACATAGTAAAGGCCATATATAATAAACCTACAACAAACATTCTCAATATCTCTGCTTTTTAATATGCTGTCTAGGTTGGTCATAACTTTTCTTCCAAGGAGCAAGCATCTTTTAATTTCATGGCTGCAGTCGCCGTCTTCAGTGATTTTGGAGCCCAAGAAAATAAAGTCTGTCACTGTTTCCCCATCTGTTTGTCATGAAGTGTTTAGACCAGATGCCATGATCTTAGTTTTTTAAATGTTGAGTTTTAAGCCGATTTTTTTACTCTCCTCTTTCTCTTTCATCAAGAGGCTATTCAGTTCCTCTTTGCTTTCTGCCATAAGGTGGTGTCATCTGCATATCTGAGGTTATTGATATTTCTCCCGGCAATCTTGATTCCAGCTTGTGCTTCATCCAGCCCAGCATTTCGCATGATGTACTCTGCATATAAGTGAAATAAGCAGGATGACAATATACAGCCTTGATGTACTTATGTCCCAATTTAGAACCAATCCATTGTTCCATGTCCAGTTCTAACTGTTGCTTCTTGACCTGCCTCTAAACTTTTCTCAAATCTATTCTTTTCTTCCTTCCCCTCACAATACTGGCCAAGTCTTCATAGCCCAGATGAAACCTCACAGCATCCTAATTCATCTCCCTGACTCCAATCTTACCTGCCCCGCCTCCTACCAGTCCTTCTACTGTTTCTCGAGTTGTTTTTCTGAAACTTAATGTTTGATGATATCTCATCTGTCTCTGGGACTTCCCAGGTGGTTCAGTGATAAAGAATCCACCTGCCAGTGCAAGAGATGCAGGAGACATTGGTTTGATCCCTGGGTTGGGAAGATCCCCTGGAGAAGGAAATTGCAACCCACGCCAGTATTCTGGCCTGGAAAATTACATGGACAGAGGAGCCTGAAAGGCTACAGTCCAGGGGGTCGCAGGGAGTCAGACACAACTGAGCACATACTAACACACATCTCTCTCTCCTACTTAAAAGCCTCCAGTGATTCTAATGACCTGTAGGAAAAAGAAAAAAAAAAACTCCTTACCAAAGCAAATGAAAGCCTACATAGTCTCATACCATCTCCTTCTCCATCCCCTACCCCTCAATTCTCACTCCCTCCATTACTTTACTGCCATATGCATCCCACCATTTAGCTACAATAAACTTTGGTTTATTGACTGAAAGAAACCAAGAGATCTTACTCAGATGCAAATATGTTCACAGTTATTTCACTCCTCTTCTTATCAGCTTCGGGAGGTACCAAGATAGGCAGTAGTTGGGCCATTCACAGATGTGTGGGCCTGGCGTGCAGTGGCTTGCTTGAGAGCACACGTTCAGTTAATGACCACTCAGGACTGCAGCCCAGGCCTCTCAAATGCTCTATGTCCAAAAGTAACTTTGTAAGGAAAAATGGTTCTGGAATATTTTGACCACAGGACACTTGAGTTTATAGGTTGAAGTCATTTGGTAAACTGTTTACATAATATTTACAAGAAAAGAAACTAAATAACAAAAGATTTAAAATAATAGTATAGCTGCTTCTTAAATCAGTATATATATGAATCTCTAATCTGGCATAACAGCACACTAATTCAAGGGAAAAATATTCTTTCTAGCAAAGGTGGTTTTATTTCTTCAGATTAATCATTTTGTTTAAGAAATCTGTTCTTTTCTAAATTGTAAGTTTTAATTTTTTTTTTTTTTTTTTTTGAGTAATGAGATGAAACATCCTATGCCTTAACAGTACCTTCCATGCTGAACCAATTTGAAAACTCATAGCTTTTAGGGGCTTCTACTTTATCATTGGAATGATTGAAGACATAGAAATAGAGGGAAAACAGTGGTATAGAATAAGGAACGTTGGACTAGGAGTCACATGATTATTAGCTACACAACCTTCAACAAAGTACACCCTCTCTCTATATACCAGTTTTCTTCTCTATAAAATAGAAGCAATAAATTCTGCTTTTCCCAGACCACAGCAAATCAAATAAGGCAATGTGTATAAAAGTGCTTTGTAAACTGTGAGATCCTGTCCAAATATGAAAAATAGTGATGATCATGATGATTCTTCAGTAACCAAGTGTTCAGCATAAAAACATTTTAATAGTATTTATTGAGGGCTAACGATGTCCTATATTCCTATATGCATTGTTGTTCAGTCGCTGAGTCATATCTGACTCTTTGTCACTCCATGAACTGCAGAACAGCAGGCTTCCCTGTCCTTCACTATCTCTCTGAGTTTGCTCAAACTCATGTCCATTGAGTCGTTGATGCCATCCAACCACCTCAAGCTCGGTCACCCACTTCTCCCTCTGCTATCAATCTTTCCCAGCATCAGGGTCTTTTCCTATGAGTCAGTTCTTCGCATCAGGTGGCCAAAGTTTTGGAGTTTCAGCTTCAGCATCAGTCCTTCCAATGAATATCCAAGATTGATTTCCTTTAGGATGGGCTGGTTTGATCTTGCTGTCTAAGGCACTCTCAAGACTCTTCTCCAACACCATAGTTCTAAAGCATCAGTTCTTCAGCACTCAGCCTTCTTTATGGTCCAACTCTCACATTCATCCGTGACTACTGGAAGAACCATAGCTTTGACTAGAGGGACCTTGTTAGCAAAGTGATATCTTTGCTTTTTAATACGCTGTCTAGATTGGTCATAGCTTTTCTTCCAAGGAACAAGCGTCTTTTAATTTCATGGCTACAGTCACCATCCACAGTGATTTTGGAGCCCAAGAAAATGAAATCTGACACTGTTTTCACTTTTTCTCCATCTGCTTGCCATGAAGTGATGGGGCCAGATGCCATGATCTTAGTTTTTTGAATGTTGAGTTTTAAACCAGCTTTTTCACTCTCCTCTTTTCCTTTCATCAAGAGGCTCTTTAGTTCCTCTTTACTTTCTGCCCTTAAAGTGGTATCATCTGCATATCTGAGGTTGTTGATACTTCTTCTGGCACTCTTGTCTCCAGCCTGTGAATCATCCAACCCAGCATTTCATATGATGTACTCTGCATATAAGTTAAATAAGCAGGCTGACAGTATACAGCCTTGATGTACTCCTTTCCCAATTTTGTATGCATTATCACTTAATCCAAAAAATTATTCTAAAGGTCAGTATTCATACTGTCCTCAGACACAAAATAGGTTATGTACCTTGCCCAATGTCATAGTAAATAGCCGAACCGAATATAAACCTAAGTGTGTATGATTCTAGAAACTGCTCTCATGCCTCCTGAGCCAAGTAAGGAATGAATTAGTGAGATAGTTTATAGTCTAAAAAATGCTTCCGACGTGTAAATGAAGCCAGGTT
Organism: Odocoileus virginianus; assembly: GCF_023699985.2. Taxonomy (NCBI): domain Eukaryota; kingdom Metazoa; phylum Chordata; class Mammalia; order Artiodactyla; family Cervidae; genus Odocoileus; species Odocoileus virginianus. The sequence goes on from NC_069678.1 coordinate 76,578,733, forward strand.
TTATACATTTGGGAAAGTTTCGTTATCTCTGATTTCTTTATATTATCCTTGTAATTTTTATTCCTGAGACACAGCCAGATGTAGGTAAAATATACACTTAGTTGCATTTCTTACTCTGTTTATCCAGGCACTGCATTAAATGCTAAGGAATGGAGCACAGTCCTTCCTTTGAGAATACTCTGACCTCTCATATAAATAATCCTCACAGTGTGGTTCACATAGTAAGTCCTAAGAGTATTTCAGACTGAAAGGGCAAAAGAAGTCAGAGCTGGCCTAGATGACCAAGAAAAGTTTTGTAAAGGAGGAAGCAGATAAATGAAATTTTAAGATGATAGGATTTTTGGTAGGCTGATGGGGAGAAAACATTCTGGCCCTTGGGCCAGCTTGAAGAGAGAAACTAATGTTGGAAAGTTCAATGCATGGCTAGGCATTGGCACATAGAACAGATTGAAATATGGAGTTTGTATCATAAAGTTCTAAGAAAAGACTGATGGGGGATTGTACAAAACCTCAAATATCAAGAAAGGGAGTTTATTCCATGAGTAGTTTGTTGAACAAAGGAAGGACTTGGTAGTCATGGTTATCTTCAATGTAAGATTACCCCTACATTACTCCATAATATATAAATTCACATTCCCTGGCACATAGTAGGTGCGCAGTTCAGTCACTCAGTCGTGTCCAACTCTTCACGACCCCATGAATCGCAGCACCCCAGGCCTCCCTGTCCATCACCAACTCCCGGAGTTTACCCAAACTCATGTCCATCGAGTCAGTGATGCCATCCAGCCATCTCATCCTCTGTCGTCCCCTTCTCCTCCTGCCCCCAATCCCTCCCATCATCAAGGTCTTTTCCGATGAGTCAACCCTTCACATGAGGAAGCCAAAATATTGGTTTCAGCTTCAACATCAGTCCTTCCAATGAACACCCAGGACTGATCTCCTTTAGGATGGACTGGTTGGATCTTGTTACAGTCCAAGGGACTCTCAAGACTCTTCCAACACCACAGTTTAAAAGCATCAATTCTTCGGCACTCAGCTTTCTTCACAGTCCAACTCTCACATCCATACATGACCACTGGAAAAACCAAAACCTTGACTAGACGGACCTTTGTTGGCAAAGTAACGTCTCTGCTTTTTAATATGCTGTCTAGGTTGGTCATAACTTTTCTTTCAAGGAGTAAGCATCTTTTAATTTCATGGCTGCAGTTACCATTTGCAGTGATTTTGGAGCCCAGAAAAATAAAGTCAGCCACTGTTTCCACTGTCTCCCCATCTATTTGCCATGAAGTGATGGGACCAGATGCCATGATCTTAGTTTTCTGAATGTTGAGTTTTAAGCTAACTTTTTCACTCTCCTCTTTCACTTTCATCAAGAGGCTTTTTAGTTCCTCTTCACTTTCTGCCATAAAGGTGGTGTCATCTGCATATCTGAGGTTATTGATATTTCTCCCGGCAGTCTTGATTCCAGCTTGTGCTTCTTCCAGCCCAGCGTTTCTCTTGATGTACTCTGCATACAAGTTAAATAAGCAGGGTGGCAATATACAGCCTTGATGTACTCCTTTTCCTATTTGGAACCAGTCTGTTGTTCCACATCCAGTTCTAACTGTTGCTTCCTGACCTGCATACATGTTTCTCAAGAGGCAGGTCAGGTGGTCTGGTATTCCCATCTCTTTCAGAATTTTCCACAGTTTATTGTGATCCACACAGTCGAAGGCTTTGGCATAGTCAATAAAGCAGAAATAGATGTTTTTCTGGAACTCTCTTGCTTTTTTGATGATCTAGCGGATGTTGGCAATTTGATCTCCGGTTCTTCTGCCTTTTCTAAAACCAGCTTGAACATCTGGAAGTTCACAGTTCACGTATTGCTGAACTCTGGCTTGGAGAATTTTGAGCATTACTTTACCAGCGTGAGGTGGTGAGTGCAATTGTGAAATGAGTGCAATTGTGCAGTAGTTTGAGCATTCTTTGGCATTCCTCAGTAAGTGTCAAATCTCTCTATCTATGCTCAATATCTAAGTGATCTCATTCATCTTGTAGCTTCAAATGCTTTGTATACAGGTACAACTCTGAAGTGCGTATTTCAGCCCAGGCTTTCTCCTAAACCTGCTCAACATCTCTATTTTATGTCTGATTGGCATCTCAAATTAAACAATCAGAACTAAACTCCTGATTTCCTCCCTCCCCCAAACCTGCTTCTCTCATAGTCATCCTTCTCTCATTAAATGACAACTTCATTTTTCTTGTTTAGTCCCGAAACCTTGGATTCATCCTTGATTTCTCTTTCTCTCATTTTGCTATCCATCTCATGAGCAAATTTCATTGATTTTACCTTCAAAATACATTCAGAATCTACTTCTCACTGCTTCTACAAATAAATGTTAGTCCAAACCGCTATCACCTCTTGTCTAGTTTACTGTAATGGTGTCCTAACTGGCCATTCTGCCTCCACCTATGCACCCTCCCCCTTTCAGTCTCTTTTTCTGAAAAAAGTAACAGTTATTATTTTTTTTAATATAAGGCAGATCATGTCATCTCTCTTTACAAAACCCTGTAACGGCTTCCCACCTAGTTCTGAGTTTTTGAAAGGCCCTCTCTGATGCGACTCCTTGGCATTCCTCTGACCCCACTCAATCTTTTGCAGTCACCCTGGCATCCTTGTTGTTTGTTTAAAACCATGAAACATTTTCCCACTTTGGGTGTTTGCACTTGTGTTTTCTTCCTCTAGATATCCATAGTACTCATGCTGTTACTTCCTCTAGATCTCTGCTCAAATACTGCCTTTCCATTGAGGCCTTTTCTCACCAACTTACATAAAACAACAGTTCTCCTTCCCTCTTCTCTGTCCCCACCTTCCCTAAGCTTCCAGAATAGCAATCCCTATGCCTCTTAACCCTGCTTTTTTTCCTCCTACACTGAACTGATCACTATCTGACATAGATAATAATAGGTATTTACTTGTTTACTGTCTACACCCTACCAGAATGAAAGCTTTTGAAGGCAGGAACTTTACTTGTTCACTGCTGTATACTTAGCACCTAGAACAGTACCTGGAAGTTAATTGGTACTCAGTAAATAACTATATTGAATAAAGCAGACAAACAACCTGTTAAGTGATAATAATACTGTCTACCACTGTGTGAGTTCCCACTGTGTGTTGGGCAGCCATGCTCTGCGCTGGACAGATATCATTTAATTGAATCCTTACAACAACCCTATGAGACTGCTTATTATCATTATTTTATAATTGAAAAAATTAAAGGCATAAAGAACCAAGTTAAAAACCCAGGTCCAGAATATGTTATATCAAGCATATATTATCTCTGTTTTATAGATACAGAAACTGAAATTCTTTAAGTGTTTGACCAAGATCACATAACCAGAGAGTGGCAGAGCTGGAAATTAAATATGAGGGTCCTTATTCTTTTTCTTACGTATCTCACTGGCAGTTTGGAGAGATGAATTGACATGGAGAAAAACTGAAGCCAGAAGAATAGTCAGGGGATGTCACAATACTTAAAATAAGACTGATAAAAATGCAACTAAACAGGGGGAGACTAGAGAGATGGTTGTATTTGTGTAAAGTCTAATGCTTAGACTGTAAGTATTGTGATAAATGGTTCCACAGCTCTTCCTGCCTTTTCTGTACTTGGAGTCAGACAGATCTTCGTTCTCATGTTGGCACTTCTGTCCATTTGCTGAGTTACACTGAGTAAATGATTTGTTTTCTATATTTCAGTTACTTCATCTTTCAAGTGAGGATAAGGTGCATCTTCACAGATACACTGTGATGATAAGATCAAAAGTGATAATGAGAACACTTGGTAGACGGCAGAGGGCCATGCCATTTGATTTGGTAATGCTGAGTTTCTTTGATCCATCTCCGGCAAGTCATTGCTTTTGACCTGTCTCTAACTTTTAAAAGATAAATTTTTACAGACACATTCCTCATTCTTAATATGAGGGTGACCTGCACTTTGTCACTTGGATTATAACAGACCCTTTCTTGGAAAAAAAAGTCCACTGTTTATTGTAGTTCCCCTGGTATAGGAAAAATGTGTTCGGAGCATTGACAGTCACAGTGGGGGAGACAGCATGATGCTGTAGTGTATAAAGAACGAATTATCAGGTGGACCTTGGATGCGTCACATAACCTCTGTAAACTGGTTCCTTCACATATAAGAAGGTAGATAATAATAGCCACCTACCGAGCAGTTTTAAGAATTAAATGAGGTGATTTGAGAGCACAGACATGGCACATAGTAGATACTCAGGATATGTGAGGCTCCAAGATGTGTAGACCTTATGCTGGGAAGAAGTGACATAGCTCACCATGGCCATGCCCCGTGGGTAAGGCACTGTGTGTAGGATGAAACCACACCATGTCACTTTTAGTCAGACTTTCCTTTAGGGAAGTATATTCATTCTCTTCTCCTCCTTCCACACCACTGTTTCCATAAAGCAGAATCCTGTTAGTTAGGACTGCATGGAAATGTGACTAAACAACAGAGAGGTTTTTAGTAAAAACTGTTGGCACAATTTTTTACTTTAGTTTCAGGTGAGCTGAGCCTTCCGAAAGTGAGTGGATGCTGATGTAAAAGTTTTCTTTGAAATGTTTATGCCTGATTTGGTGATCTCTTCAGTTCTTACAGCCTTTCCCAGTTTTCACTCAGTCAAGGATAATAATGATTATTATTGTGCTATGCTGTGCTAGACACTTTAGAAAGTATTCTCTCAGTCTTTATACAAATCCTAAAGTATAGATAATGGCTCTTTTCCAAATAAGATAACTGAGGCTACAAGACATTTAGTATTATTTCCAGGGTCATATACGTGGTTACTGACATAATTGGGATTTGAACATCCAAAACCTATGCTTTTTATCCTAAATGGAAAGCTTTTTCGTATAACCTGTCAGGAGGGTCCCCAAGGTCTACCTCCAGGTTCAGTGATATTCTAGCAGGACTCATGGAACTGAGCATAGTCCTAGTCACAGCTATGACTTATTATAGCAAAAGAATATAAAGCAAAATCAGCAAAGAGAAAAGGCACATGGGGCCAAGTCCAGAAAAAATCGAGCAAAGCTTCTTCCAAGGGTCTTCTGTCAGTGGAGTCACATAGGATGAGCTTCATTCCCTCAGCAGTGATTTGGGACAGCACATGTGAAATGTTGCCAATCAAGGAAGCTTTTTAGGGGCTTAATAGGGGTCTGATTGCATAAGGACCCTCTGCCTGGTACATACAAAAATTCCAGAATCTGAGAAGGAAAGCAGGTGTTTAGCATACCTATATTGTTTGCACAAACCATTTAAGTAACTTTAGTGTGCTACTCTTATCAGTTCTGGGAATAATGGGCACCCCCCCTAAAAGCCAAGTTCCCAGACACCATCCAAAGGCCGACCTTGTAAGCAAACCTTTCAAAGAATAGAAGTTGGGCCTGCTATGTTAACTCTTTTCTGCAGAAATCACCCTTTGCTCCTGTCCAAGGCATCTTTACAGAAAAATTATGATCAGTAGAAACCTATACACAGGGTGAGAAAAACCTATAGTTGTTGATCTCAATTATTTATGCTTTTTAGGGATCCTGGACTTAGCCGGTTAAAACAAATCCCATTAACCATTATAGTCTGTCTTAGAAAGCCAGATGGATTCCTCCTTAAGTTTATGTGTTAACCCTTTCTCTCACCTGGCCCAAGGCATCGGTTCAGGTACAGCACAACTAACTAGTTGAAGCCGACATGAAGCTCCTTCCAGGGATGAGGCAGTGTCACAATATCCAGGTACACACCAGAAGTGCAATCACAGAGGACGGTCATGATACCCCTGGAAACAAAGCTTACAAGTGTTAGAGCACCCCAAGCAGGACATGCATTAGCTGGGCCCACTGTGATACCTCCCATCGCTGGGTTCTCAGGCAGTCAGTTAGTTCAGCCTTTGATTTCAAAGGGACTGCCTAAGGCTGTCTCAAACAGTTTTGCTTATGCGAGACACCAGTTCATTCACCTACTGAACGTGGATGGCATCTGGAGACATTCTGTTTGGAACTTACGGAGCTGAGACCACCGCCTGCTGTCTCATAGTCACCACTGCCATGTGTGATTGTAGACTCAGCAGTCAGTTTGAATTCAAAGCATTTGCAGCAGCTCGCAAAGGCAACATGGAGAGTTTTCCTTCAGGAAGAAGGGAAAGCATCCAGGAACAGTTTTTAAAAGCAAAGATCTTTAATGGTTTCTCCCTCCTTTGTAAACCCACCACCACCACCAGCAGGTGTCAGGGTTTTTGTTTCGTTTTTTCTTCTTTGTTTTAAAATTGATGTGTCTCAGCAGTCATAATTTTTTTTAAAAAACTATCCCCTGCTCTCATCCAGACCCTTCCTCAGGAAGGACTGTATATGCAACAGGGAAAAAAGATTTTTATAGAATATCGTTTTTATACAACTAAACCAGAAAGACACGTCATGTTTAGGATTTGGTTAGTACAAAATCCTGAATTATGAAAAATTTTCAAAGTGACTTTATATAACCTCCCACTCTTTTGTCCTGTTCATTTATCCCATGAGCAGCCTGGAAAAGATCAATCCCTTTCTGAGAACAGTAGCATTTAATAATCAAATTGTCTTTCAAAGGTGTGTGCTCCCAGAGAAAGTGAGAGAAGCAGAGTCAGGCTATTTACTAGTCCATTGTTTCTCACTGCAACTATTCTGGGAAGTTGAACACACTCAACAGTGATGAGATATCCCCCAGAGGTAGTCAGGAGTCCATTCTGTCAGGAGTGGGCAAAGGGGTCACACTCTTTGTGATAGTTCTGTCTCCGTATCAAATATAAGCCCATCAGCAGCTTGATTTTGGATGGTCCGATCAAAAAACAAACACTTTGCCGTTGGCATTTGTATGTGACCCAGATGGTACAGACAATGTTCATAATGTTCCACAATTTCAGGCCCTACCCAGAGGTATCCTAAATCTACAATGGTCCCAGACTCAGAGTCCTGTTCATTGAACCTATGCTTGCTTGCAGTTCAGCACTTGTAGTACATTCTGATGCTGAAGCTGCTCATAGCAGACAGTCAGGTTTTAGGTTAAAATCAGGTCTGGGCCATTAGGATTTGTGGTTTAGGATTCCAATAGAAGGCATTAGTGATTTTGATTTTGAATTTTTTTCCAAAAATCACTGCAGATAGTGCCTACAGCCATGAAATTAAAAGATGCTTGCTCCTTGGATTTTCATTCTTTTCAAATCACAATCACAGAAAACTAATGAATCTGATCACATGGACCACAGCCTTATCTAACTCAATGAAACTATGAGCCATGCCGTGTAGGGCCACCCAAAACGACGGGTCATGGTGGAGAGTTCTGACAAAATGTGGTCCACTGGAGAAGGGAATGGCAAACCTCTTCAGTATTCTTGCCTTGAGAACCCCATGAACAGTATGAAAAGGCAAAAGGATAGGACATTGAAAGATGAACTCCCCACGTCAATAGGTACCCAATATGCTACTAGAAATCAGTGGAGAAATAACTCCAGAAAGAATGAAGAGACAGAGCCAAATCAAAAACAACACCCAGTTGTAGATATGACTGGTGATGGAAGTAAAGTCCGATGCTGCAAGAGCAATATTGCATAGGAACCTGGAATGTTAGGTCCATGAATCAAGGCAAATTGGAAGCGGTCAAACAGGAGATGGCAAGAGTTAACATCCACATTTTAGGAATCAGCAAACGAAAATGGACTGGAATGTGTGAATTTAACTCAGATGACCATTATATCTACTACTGTGGGCAAGAAGAAATGGAGTAGCCTTAGAAGAAATGGAGTAGCCCTCATAGTCAACAAAATCCAAAATGCAGTATTTGGGTGCAGTCTCAAAAATGACAGAGTGATCTCTGTTCATTTCCAGGGCATTCCATTCAGTATCACAGTAATTCAAGTCTATGCCCCGAACAGTTATGCTGAAGAAGCTGAAGTTGGAATGGTTCTATGAAGACCTACAAGGCCTTGTAGAACTAACACCCAAAAAAAAGATGTCCTTTTCATTATAGGGGACTGGAATGAAAAAGTAGGAAGTCAAGAAACACCTGGAGGAACAGGCAAATTTGGCCTTGGAGTACAAAATGAAACAGGGCAGAGGCTAACGGAGGTTTGCCAAGAGAACGCACTGGTCATAACAAACACTCTTTTCCAACAATACAAGAGAAGACTCTACATGTGAACATCACCATAAGGTCAATACCAAAATCAGACTGATTATATTCCTTGCAGCCAAAGATGGAGAAGCTCTATACAGTCAGCAAAAACACGACTGGGAGCTGACTGTGGCTCAGATCATCAACTCCTTATTGCCAAATTCAAACTTAAATTGAAGAAAGTAAGGAAAACTGCTAGACCATTCAGTTATGACCTAAATCAAATCCCTTATGATTATACAGTGGAAGTGACAAATAGATTCCAGGGATTAGATCTGATAGAGTGCATGAAGAACTATGGGCGGAGGTTCGTGACATTGAACAGGAGGCAGTGATCAAGATCATCCCCAAGAAAAGGAAATGCAAAAAGGCAAAATGGTTGTCTGAGGAGGCTTTATAAATAACTGAGAAAAGAAAAGATGCAAAAAGCAAAGGAGTAAAGAAAAGATACATCCATTTGAATGCAGAGTTCCAAAGAATAACAAGGAGAGGTAATAAAGCCTTCCTCAGTGATTAGTGCAAAGAAATAAATAGAGGAAAACAACAGAATGGGAAAGATTAGAGATCTCTTCAAGAAAATCAGAGATACCAAGGGAACATTTCATGCAAAGATGGACTCAATAAAGGACAGAAATGGTATGGACCTAACAGAAGCAGAAGATATTAAGAAAAGGTGGCAAGAATACACAGAAGAACTGTATAAAAAACATCTTCATGACCCAGATAACCACAATGATGTGATCACTCACCTAGAGCCAGACATCCTGGAATGTGAAGTCAAGTGGGCCTTAGGAAGCATCACTACAAACAAAGCTAGTGGAGGTGATGGCATTCCAGTTGAGCTATTTCAAATCCTAAAGGATGATGCTGTTAAAGTGCTACACTCAATATGCCAGCAAATTTCGAAAACTCAGCAGTGCCCACAGGACTGGAAAAGGTCTGTTTTCACTCCAACCCCAAAGAAAGGCAGTGCCAAAGAATGCCCAAACTACTGCAGAATTGTACTCATCTCACACGCTAGTAAAGTAATGCTCAAAATTCTCCAAGCCAGGCTTCAACAGTACATGAACCATGAACTCCCAGATGTTCAAACTGGTTTTGAAAAGGCAGATGAACCAGAGATCAAATTGCCAACATCCATTGGATCATCAAAAAAGCAAGGAGAGTTCCAGAAAAACATCTACTTCGGCTTTATTGACTACGCCAAAGCCTTTGACTGTGTGGATCACAACAAACTGTGGAAAATTCTGAAAGAGATGGGAATACCTGACTACCTGACCTGCCTCCTGAGAAATCTGTATGCAGGTCAAGAAGCAACAATTAGAACTGGACGTGGAACAACAGACTGGTTTCAAATAGGGAAAGGAGTCCATCAAGGCTGTATATTGTCATCCTGCTTATTTAGCTTGTATGCACAGTACATCATGAGAAGTGCTGGGCTGGATGAAGCACAAGCTGGAATCAAGATTGTGGGGAGAAATATCAGTAAGATCGATATGCAGATGACACCACCCTTATGGCAGAAAGCGAAGAAGAACTGAAGAGCCTCTTGACGAAAGTGAAAGAGGAGAGTGAAAAAGTTGGCTTAAAACTCAACATTCAGAAAACTAAGATCATGGCATCCGGTCCTATCGTTTCATGGCCAATAGATGGGGAAACAATGGAAACAAAAACATTATGTTTTTGGGCTCCAGAATCACTGGTAGATGGTGACTGCAGCCATGAAGTTAAAAGATGCTTACTCCTTGGAAGAAAAGTTATGACCAACCTAGACAGCATATTAGAAAACAGAGACATTACTCTGCCAACAAAGGTCCATCTAGTCAAAGCTATGATTTTTCCACTAGTCATGTATGGATATGAGAGTTGGACTATAAAGAAAGCTGGGTGCCAAAGAATTGATGCTTTTTAACTGTGGTGTTGGAGAAGACTCTTGAGAGTCCCTTGGACCACAAGGGGATCCAGCCAGTCCATCCTAAAGGAAATCAATCCTGAATGTTCATTGGAAGGACTGATGGTGAAGCTGAAACTCCAGTACTTTTGCCACCTGATGTGAAGAACCGACTCATAGGAAAAGACCCTGATGCTGGGAAAGATTGAAGGCAGGAGGAAAAGGGGACGACAGAGGATGAGATAGTTGAACTGCATCACCGACTTGATGGACGTGAGTTTGAGTAAGTTCCAGGCATTGTTGATGGACAGGGAAGGCTGGCATGCTGCAGTCCATGTGGTTGCAAAGAGTCGGACACAACTGAGAGACAGAACTGAACTGAGCTGCTCCTTGGAAGGAAAGCAACAACAAACCTAGACAAAACAAAGATATCACTTGGCCGATAAAGGTCCATCTAGTCAAAGCTATGGTGTCCAATAGTTATGTGTGGATGTGAGAGTTGGACTGTAAAAAAGGCTGAGTACTTTCCAGTAGTGGTGTTGGAAAAGACTCTAGAGAGTCCCTTGGAACACAAAGAGATCAAACCAGTCAGTCACAAAGGAAATCAACCCTGAGTATTCATTGGAAGGACTGGTGCTGAAGCTAAAGCACCAATACTTTGGCTACCCAATGCAAAGAACCAACTCATTGGAAAAGACCCTGATGCTGGGAAAGATTGAAGGCAAGAGGAGAAGGGGGTGGTAGAGGATGAGATCGTTAGATAGCATCACCAACTTAATGGACATGAATTTTAACAAAGTCCAGGAGATAATGAAGGACAAGGAAGTCTGTCCTGCTGCAATCCATGGTGTCACAAAGAGTTGGATACAACTTAGCAACTGAACAACAGAAGCCAGCAACGTTTCTTCTGCAGCAGCAAAGCCAAGATGCTATAGGGACAGACAGCTGTGTTCCGAGTTCAAATGGCAAGCAAGACTTTCCTACGCTGTTTTGGCCTTGTCCAAATTTACCTACTCAAAATATGCACCGTTTACCTGGAAAATCATAAGCCTCTAAAGACTAAACATCTGATTTTTTAAGTGCTGATGAGTAAACTAAAAACTACTTTTTAAAAATTCCCAATGTGTATCTCTGTCTGGAGGTTGCCTCTCTTTTCTACGTTGTCTCTCTTTCTCCAGATGCTCTAATAGGCAAAAACTGTTCTGGAGATTTGGTCTGTTATTCAAAGAGTTTAAATTCTAACCCACTCACCAGCAGCAAAGAGCAAGGCAGTTGTGTTCTGCTAACACTTTTTGTTTGCAGCTTTCCCCAGTTAAGCTCATTCCGCTAGCATTTATGAAATTAGAGGTATATAATGTTTTATATCAATTTTTACTATATACCCAAATATAGTAGCCACAAAACCATTATTTTTTAGTCTCTCCTTTTTTTCCTCATTGAAAATTTACTTAACCCTCCAGCAATAAATTTAGCATTTTGTTCAGTTGCTCAGTAGTGTCCAATTCTTTGTGACCCCATGGGCTGCAGCGTGACAGGCTTCCCTGTCCTTCAGTCTCTCCCACAGTTTGCTCAAACTCATGTCCATTGAGTTGTGTCCATAGATGCTATCCAGCCATCTCATCCCTGGTCGCCCCCTTCTCCTCCTGTCCTAAGTCTTTCCTAGCATCAGGGTCTTTTCCAGTGAGTCGGTTCTTCACATCAGGTGGCCAGAATAGTAGAGCTTCAGCATCAGTCCTGCCAATAAATATTCAGTGTTGATTTCCTTTAGGATTGATTGACTTAATCTCCTTGCTGTCCAAGGGACTCTCAAGAGTCTTTTCCAGCACCACAAAAATTCGAATGTTAAAGTTACTGGGGGAAGACCTGTTATACAACATGAAGGAAGTCAGGAAGGGAACCATACTAGGCTGCTGCAGCAAGGGTGTGTTGTGTTAGTCACACAGTCGTGTCTGACTCTTTTGTGATCCCATGGACTGTAGCCCACCAGGGAATTCTCCATGCAAGGATACTAGAATAAGAAGCCATTCCCTTCTCTAGGGGATATTCCCAAGCCAGGGATCGAACCCAGGTCTCCTACATTGCAAGCAGATTCTTCACTATCTGAGCCACCAAGGAAGCCCAACAAGGGTAACAGCAGCCAAACAAGAAATTTCTGAAATATTCTTCTCCCTTAATTTTCCTGCTAGTTTATCTAAAATTGTGCTCCAGTTCCAGGAACTCACATAACTTTCTCTTCCCTCACACTCAAAAGTGAGAACAGTACAAACTTTTAACATATTTGGCCCATCCAATCTCTTGCCACCTGAAAGAGAGAACAAAAGCTGAAGGCATACAAGACTCACCTTTTTCCCCTCACTTTAGCCAGTACAGCCAAAAGCAGTCAGGGGAGCCAGTAAGCCAACTCTCCTGGGTTGGATCTGTTAAGGTAGCTTTTACCTCTCACAACAGACCATCAGCTCAGCTTCTGTTTCATACCATGTATAAATGACTCTGTATCCACTCAAGCACAAAATGTTCATCATTCTCTGCTTCTTCATCCTTCCCCCCCCGCCCCCAAAGCAGTGTTTCTACCATATTTTGATGAGTCTGGTTGGGCTTCTGAATCCCACTTCTGACACTGTCTGGGGAAGAGGTCTCAGGACCACTCCAGAGTTTCATGGTTCCGTAGCAAAACTCATAACTCAGGATGTAGTCATACTCCCAGCTGTGATTATTACAGCAAAAGGAAACAAAGCAAGATCAGCAAAGAGAAAAGGCACATAGATTGAAGTCTAGGAGAAACCAGGCAGAGCTGCTAAGGGTCCTCTCTCAGGGAAGTCACACAGGATGGATTTAATTCCCCCAGCAATGACTTGAGACAACATGTGTGAAATGTTGCCAAGCACAGAGGCTTATTAGAGACTCAGTGTTCAGGGGTTTCACTGGAAACTGATCACGTAGATACTCTGCCTGTATACACCAAAAATCCAGAATCCCGGAAGAAAAGAATATGTTCAGCATAAACTGTTAACATGGTTTTTGTACAAACTGTTTAGGCACAGTAAGCCACAATTATCAGTTCTGGGAATCGTACAAACCCTCCTAAAAGCCAGGTTCCCAGATGCCAACCTTGTAAGCAAACCTTTCAAAGTCATCAGGCCTCTTCTCTGCACATATAATTTTATTTTTTAAGATAGTCACATCTCAAGTTTACTTCTGGGGTTTACTAGTAGATATGTAGGTAGAACTCCATAAACTGGAAAACTTCTAAGCATTTGACTTTGCCTCTCATCTTTACTTGTAGCAGAACTTGGTCCAGTAGTGAAGGATAAAAGTAACCTCAGAATACAAACAGGCATCAGTTAACCTTGTATTTTCAAAGGAGATTTTTAAGAGAACCTGAGCCAGAGATGGTCGTCACCTAGTTTCTAGAGTGCCAACATATTCAATATAAACTTGCCCCCAAATCTGTACTGGTCTGCTCAGAGCGGCCGCAGTTGTTCTTGAGATTACAGCTACACTTCCTCACCACAGAGGGAGAATTACTTTCTTCAAACTGGCTACTTAAAATATAGAGGGAGTTGTTGGTATTTATTTTTCCTTGCTTGTTTTATAAGTAAATATAAATCAACACTGTAAGGATGATTTATTTAACACTACTTCTTTTCAGTCACATTTCTGAGGCACCGCAGCCTGAAACAAGAGCATGCATAGACCTGGAGTGAAATGGACCTGGTCTTGAATCTAGATCAACTTTTCGCTGAGTGATCTTAGAGAGATTACTTAATCTCTTGGTAAAATGGGAGTTACAGTGTCTACTTTAAAGGGTTGTTGTGAACATTAAGTGAAAAAATAAATGTAACATGTTTAATAAAGATATAGCATTTAACGGGGTAAGAATCTAATAATGGTAACTGATATGATGTAATGGTGATTATTTCTCACTTCACTCCCACACCCTCTTTCCTATCCTTAGTTTTTCTTTTCTGTTTTGGTTTTAAGAAGACAAGAAATCTTTATCCAATATTAACTGTTTAGAAACTATCAGCTTTTACAGGAAAGATGTTTAACAGTCTACCTTGCATGACCAATAACATAAGGTTAAGGAGTGTTCAGGTAGAAATATATAGAGTTTAATATCTGCATTCTGTTTTACCAAAACAGCAGATTTCTTTCATAGTTGGAAACATTCCTGAATTAGTTTATGGTATCTTTCCAAGGGTGAGAGACAGGCTTATTTCCTCATGATGACATTTATATCAGGGTCCTCCAGGGCTGACTCTGTGTAAACTCACATCGGACAGTAGCTGTACTGTCTTATTTGCCTTTGTGACCCCTGTTTCTGACCACACAGGCCTATCTCAGAGTAGGGGCTCCCTGACCTGTGGGTAGGTGGAGTGTAGGTGGATGACACACACTGGGGAGAATGTAATGACAATTATAACATGGCCTTTGTCTAGAAGACCAAGTCTGTAGGGGCGATAAGGCAGGAGATCACCTTAGCAGGCATAGGGCACATACCACCAAGCGAGGCACAGAAGCATACCCTGATTTGACCAAACAAAATACCTGTGTCGGGAGTGCACGTTGTGGTTAGAGAGGTAACTAAAGCTAAGAAATTAACAATTTTATTCTGTAGGCCATGGGGCTGTTAGTTTTAGAACTGAGAGGTGTAGCCAGTTCTTATAATTTGTAGTAGTTATGTTGTATAAAGTTGTCACAAGCACTAAAGAAGCAAATACTCAATTGTTGCCCCTAGGTGAAGTAGAGGGTTAAATTACTATGAGCCTCTCATCACAAATTTTCATCAACTGATCAATATATAACCTTGTCTTATGTGTGTTTCTTTTTAAAGACAACTTACTTGACGTATAATGTTGGTTAGTTAACATTGAATTTGTGACCAACTCATGCCTAAGCACAGCTTATCTAACATAGACATAGTCTCTCCTTCCTACACACAGCCTTCCTACACTTAGGAATGCTAAGTAACACCTCAGCACTATGCTTAGCAGCCATTGATTGGGAATTGCTCACAGTTTGCTGTAACTAGATTTTAGGATATGAAATTGGATGTGGAGAAAAATGAGATGGGAGGTAAAAAATACTGGAGAGTTCTCTTTGCATTAAACGAACACTTGAGTACTTCTGATTTATCATAAGACATTGGGAATACAGTAGTGAATAGCCTAAATAAAGTTTTTACCCTCATGAAACCAATTCTAGTGGAAATTTTAACTAGTTAAAGTAGATGTTGGCCCTTGTGTAAGGATGCAGAATTTAGGCTTAGAGCTGTTGTCAGTTGGCTAACAAATTGGGTTGCTAATAAGTTGCAGAGCAGTGGCTCCAGCTAGGTCTTTTGAGTCCACATTTCTGTCTACATCATGCCACCCTAACCATGCCTGATCTCATCTGATTACATATTTCTGTGTTTTTCCCCTACTGCCTCAAACCTGTTGATTATTTGTATCAGAAAGGATCAGAGTAGTGGGAGCCTGGGAAAGGGAAACCAGATACTTGTTTTGAAGTATACAAGACAACAGGTTTATGGGAGTTAGAACTAAGATGACAGAGGTGGAGATGAAGAGGAGACACAGAATCAAGAAGAAACACAAATCCATGAGATTTGGTGATTATCTAGCTATATCAGGATAGGGATGGTAGGAAGAAGGAGTTGTCAAAGGTGCTTAGAGGTACCGTGTGCAAATCAGAGAAGACTGATGAAGATGCAGGTTCACTTTAGAATTTGTTAAGTCTGAGGTGCCAGGAGAAAGTCTAGGTGGTGCTTTCTGATGAGGACAAAGAGATTTAAACTGAAACTGGCTCAGTACCAAAAACTGGCCCTGGCAGTAACTGGAGTGGATTTGAAGGAGATAAGGGACAGAGAGACAGTATAAGGCAGTAGTTGAAAGATTGGGTTCTGGGGTCCCAAGCTGATTCTCACCTCTGCATTTCCTAGCTTTTTGATCTTCAGCAAATTACTTAACCTCTACGTAGCTCAATTTCCTCATCTATAAGAGAAGGATAATGCTAGTACCTACTTCACAGCGCTTTTGGAAAAATGCAATGAGATGATACTTATAAAGCACTAGTATCAATATGTAGTAAATGCTCAGTATACCTAAGCCATTGTGATGAAGTTGATGGCAAGGAGCAGAAAAGATCTTGCTAACCCACAAAAGAATTGAGAGACCAAGTGATACTCTGTAAGAAAACCCATCATTGAATGCTCCTCACCAGATCAAAGGGGTACACAAAAGAGTTTTTAAAATATGTTTGAGGTGATTACAGCCATTTTATGAAAGTTGAATGGGATTCAAAACCTTAATAAAATCTGCCCTTGCCCCTTTCTAACTCATTTACAAAGTACTTGGAACAGTAGGGGGTTATAACAATGAATAAAGCCATTTATTTTATGCCACTTATATGCACAATCAAGTATATTAGTTATCTGAAAGATGCGTATCATCTCCATTTTACAGATGAGGACACAGAAGCTTAGAGAGCTTAAGTTTCTCAAAGTTGCATAGTAAATGTCAATACCAGTATTTTATTATAAAATCCAGGTTCTTTCCCTATACCATGCTGAACATAAAATGCAGTGACTGTTAGGATTGTGTGTAGATAGGCTGATGTATTTAAACCTTTCCAAAATTAACTTACTTTGCCCCAGAACTTAATTTTATAAGGTGCTTATAAAGCACTATACCATTCAGTATCAGAAATAAAATAAATTTTAGAAGACTGTACATACAATCCAATCTGGCTCCATCCGGCCATAAATAAAAAATCATTAGTTCTGTGCTCAGTATTCCAGGTGCTTCTGCAGACACGTTTTGCTCACTTAAAGTCTGTATAATAACCCCATTGTAAATACAAACAACTGCAAACGTGTATATGCGCAGATTAACCTTTTCTAGACACTCCTTGTAATTTTCAAAGCTAGTGCTGGAGTTTCACAGTGCAGTAGCTCATGCATCAACATACCAGTTCCCCTGGGCCTCACTGTAGTGCTTGTTACAGCTCTGGCAGCAGGCCTAGCCTACCTCACCTGGACCACACCCTGCTTTTCATCCAGAATCTAGCCCTGCAGGCTTCAGGTTTAGTGTCTGTGGCTGAATCCCAAACCTGAAGATTCTTGATATTTCCAAGTTTATTCCACTTTCCTTCCTTGTGTGAACAGGCTTTCCTCATGCATGCATTTTAGGCTGTGAGAACTGCAGAAAATCCTTATTTTATAGATAAGAAAACCAAGATGCTGAGAAAAAAAAAATTTGATCAAGGCCTCGAAAAACCAGACACCAAAAGCAGAAATGGTTAACCCTAGTTTACATAGTCACAGAATTAGCGTAAGATATAATGATGCTGACACTCAAGCTCCAGTATTTTGGTCATCTGATGCTAACAGCCAACTCATTGGAAAAGTCCCCGATGCTGGGAAAGATTGAGGGCAGAAGGAGAGAGGGCATCAGTAGATGAGATGGCTGGATAGCTTCACCATTGCGATGGACATGAACTTGGGCAAACTTTGGGAGGTGGTTAGATACAGGGAGGCCTGATGTGCTGCAGTTCATGGGGTGGCAAAGAGTCAGACACAATAACAGCAAAAATGTACGTTTTTTAAACAAAAAGAAATTTGTACACATGAAATCTGAAATTATTTGGGATTATGTTTGATTCATCTGAATTTTCCCTAGTACAGTGCTTAGCACATACTAAGTGAGTAATACTAGTTTATTGTATCTGAAAGTCAGTAGAATGGTTAATTAGATTGTGGGAAACAGTTGTGCATACTGGAATAAGACAAAGAAGAGAGAGCAATACAGAGTTAATTGACACACTAGGACTGAGTCAGGTGTTTACCTTCCTTGTGCTACCCGCTGCCTTCTTCCATACTGTAGCCCTTTACTGTTCTGAATTGCAGTGGGCTGATTTCTTGCACATCCTGCCCTAGATGCTGCATTCCTTGAGGGCAGAGGTAGTGCTGTGTTCACCATTCTATCCCAGTGCCCAGCATGATTTCTGACTTCATAGTAAACACTCAGGAAATATTTGTCTAGTAAATAAATGAGAGAAAATAAAATATTCCTACCCATTCATGCATCTACTGTTTTTGTTTGGTTTTTGTATTTCTCATCTCACCATGCAGAAACTCATGTGTAATTTATGGTATCCTCATGGTTGAGGAAGGCAAGAGAGGGACCACATTATAGTGGCATTCACCCTCACTTATTCCTTTTTTTTCCCCTCTACATTGCTGTACACTTGCTCACTCACTCACTCCCTTCTTCTCCCTCCCCTTTCTTTCTTTCCCTCTCCCTCTCTGGTTTTCTCCCACTCCCCCCGCATAGTCATGGAAGCAGAACTTCAAAGCCTGGAGTCTCTGGAATTCAAGAAGTCACGCATGTAGTTAAATTTTTAGTTGTTTTTTGTTTTGTTTTGTTTTTTACTTTTCCCCCATGTTTGTTTGTTCTTTCCTAAAGGATGGTTGATTTAGATTGTTGTATTAGTTTCAGGTATACAGCAAGTGATTCAGACATGTAGATGTGCATATACATATGTTCTTTTTCAGATTCTTTTCCACTATAGGTTGTTACAAGATATTGAATGTAATTCCCTGTGCAGTATACTAGGTCCTTCTTATTTATCTATTTTACATATAATAGTATATATCTGTTAGTCCCAAACTCCTGATTTATCCCTCCCGCACACCCCCCTCCCCCTTTGGTAACCATAAGATTGTTTCCTATATCTGTGAGTCTATTTCCGTTTTGTAAATAAGTTCATTTGTATCATTTTTTTTTATTCTACAACTAAGTGATATCATATAATATGTGGCTTTCTCTGTCTGACTTACTTCACTTAGTATGATAATCTCTAGGTCCATCCATGTTGCTATAAATGGCACTATTTCATTCTTTTTATGGCTGAGTAGTATTCCACTGTGTATATATACCACACCTTATTTATCTTATTCATCTGTCAAATGGACACAAATTGCTTCCATGTCTTGCTGTTGTAATAGTGCTGCTGTGAACATCGGGGTGCATGTATGTTTTCAAATTAGAGTTTTCATCTTTTCCAGATATATGCCCAGGAGTGGGATTTCTGAGTCATGTGATAACTCTATTTTACCTTTTTAAGGAACCTTCGACAAGAGTCTACAATATGTTGCCTACAAGAGACCCATTTTAGGGCAAAGGATGTTCGTGCTAAGTTGTTTCAGTTGTGTCCAACTCTGTGCGACCCTATGGACACAGCCTGCCAGGCTTCTCTGTCAATGGGATTCTCCAGGCAAGAATACTGGAGTGGGTTGCCATGCCCTCCTCCAGGGGATCTTCCCAGACCAGAGAGCAAACCTGCATCTCTTATGTCACCTACATTGGCAGGCTGGTTCTTTACCACTAGCACCATCCACACAGATTAAAAATGAAGAGATGGAAAAAATGTTTCAGGTGTTTTTTAAGTCAGCCTCTTATTTTGACATCTCCAGTAGGATAGTCTCAGATGAATGGAATGTAATGGAAAGGGGACTGAGCTGGGAGTCATGTATCCTAGAACAGAATTTTTACTCTTCCAGCCATTTGTTGTATGATCTCAAGGAAGGTAATTACTAGAGAAGTAAGTTCTGGGTCCTGTTTTCCTCATCTGAAATATGAAGAGATTAAAATAAGTGCTTTCTTAATCTTCTGTCAGCTCTGATACTATGTGATTCTATAATTAAATGACCTGGATATGGATAATACCTACCCTGTTGACAACTGTCTTCTGAAAACTAAAACAAAACCATTGGCTTCCCAGTCCTACTGGCTTTATTTAAGATCATCTTCTCTTACTCCTTTTATATGAGAATGTCTCTGTCCCCAGCAGTTTATGGGGACTTAAGCTTTTATTTACTGTAGTTGGAAGTTCCTATAAGCTGGGGCTTTGACAATATTTCACATTTATTTATCTGAGCCAGAGCTTAGGATCAGGTGGCAGTTAAGTCACTTAAGGTTATTCACATGCATTGAAAATGTTGCTTAATAATTCAGAACCTGTTTTCTCTGTTTAGAGTATTAAGATTTTTTAAATCCTTCTAATTATGCAATTCCAACAGCAGTTTAAATAGGCAGGGAAAAATCTGTCCCTTCTGAAAGGGCAACAGATGCAAACTTATTTTCATTCCCTTTGTCTATGCAGCAGGGCTGACTGAGGCAAAGGCCAGAGAGAGTCCAGAGCTAGAGGACTTGCCTGGGTGACCTTCTGGTGGCATCACTGGCAGGCTCTCCCTGCCATTGGAGTGAGTCTAGGGGAAGAGGTCTGAGGATGTGGCTTCTTTTAATTTTGGATTGGTGGAAGCTTTAGCGGGTAGTGGGGAGCCTCCACTCAGTCATTCAGTAGGTCAGTCTTTTAGCCAACAGTTGTTGAATTCACACTGTTTCCAGTAGTCTACTACTGGAATAGCCCTGGGGATAAAAAGTCAGTAAGACCTCATTTTATGCCCTCAGAATTCAATATAACTGGAGAGACTGACTCATAGACAGTTGCAGTATAGCTTGAAAGACAGAAGAGACAGATAACTTAGTCTGAGACAGGAGCTGATCCTTTGGGGTAGGTCCTTCAGAAGTGGGTTGGTTAAAGTATAGGCATACCATGTATAGGAGTACTGTTTTAACAAAGGACAAGGTTGGCATTACCTGTGCCTGTTTTCCAGCTTAAACACTAACCTTGTCTGCCAGCAGACCCTTGAAGCCACCTTGTCTGAGAAACCTAAGGGGAAACAAAAGTATTAGTTAAGCAAGTGTGAATTCATCAGGTGCAGGGCAGTGGAGTAGGAATATGAAGGAGAGACCTCAGTGAACATATATGGCCCCTTTGTCAACAGGAGTCATGACCCCATGAACGGGAGAAGACGCTCTGTCACCTAGATCTGGTTTCATGAGAGAAGTAGCAGTTAAGCTGAGCTTTGAAGGATGCTTTCAACATGTGAAACTGAGGAGAAAGGATGGTCCACTAGTGGGAACAACATAAACAAATGTTCAGGGAAGAGAAGCAAAAGCTATAAATGGGGAATAGCAAACTGCTTTGGTTGACCAGAGCATAACATCTTTGAAGGGATGGTATTTAGAGATCAAAATAGTAAAGAATGTTGGGGCCAAGCCACCACACCCTTTCAAAAAGTGTAGACCCAGATTCTACTTGTTGATATTTTTTTCAAAAGAAAATAGAATGTCTATTTTGCAACTTACTCCTAAAATATCATTAATAAAGTCTTGCTATGTATTTTTTCATATTCCATAATGTCCATTCTCTGGTTTGGCCATTTATTCAACAAGCAGTTATTGAGAGCATATAATATACCAGATTCTTTGCTGGATGTTGGAAATAACAGAAACTGGAAACAGTCCTGCCTTTTTAAGTTATTCAGTCTTACACAGGAAATGTTTGTGTGAAGACAAGCTGTGATGACGCTCATCACAGCCGTGTAAGATGCTGCATCAGATGTCAGTATCAAGCTCAGAGAAGGAAAAGTTACTTGTTCAAGCTCACACGGGTATGCTAAGGTTAGTGGTGAAGTTTCTAGTCACTCAGAGGGTGTTCATTCCATTCTCTTCTCCTCTGCTCTGAGGCCTGACTCACCCTCTGTGGACTTGGAACTGAAGTGATAGGAAATGAGCATGAAGAAAGTTCTGGCCAGGTAAAATGCATATCTCCACTTTCTTAACATCTTCCCTCCTAAATACTTTTGTTTCTCATCAGAGTACTTTTCCTTAAATCCATGAGTTTGGGAGCTGGTATAAGTTTGGTGCAGTAGAAACACCCACTGTACCAGCCTTCAAAGAAAACACCTGCTCTCTTCATGATTCTTGCTTTCCAGTTTCATAAGCTTTGGGCAGATGAAATGTAATATCAAAATAGCTCAGAGAGAGCCTTGGTAACATTTAAGATATTGAACGTGCTGCATCTGGTAACTAGAAAATTTAATGATCTCCTGCTGTTTTGGTAATTGGATAAGTAAATACATCAGAATAAATCACACCAGCGAGTCTTTTGTATGTCGTTAGGGACTCAACTCTTTTAACTCCTGTTCAAAGCTCCAGCTCTTGAGCTGTGTTGGCGTGCAGAGTTAACGCACACACCAGCTCGCATGGCTCTGCTTGAGTATTAAAATGCATTCAAGATGCTTACATTCTCCCCAGACACTCTGCCTGAAGAGTGCATCTAGTGTGCTATTCCAGGTCTCTCTTACGCCTGAGAGAAAAATTTTTCCAAGAAGTTTAAACATAATATGGCGTTTGAGTCCCTCACAGTCTATCTCCAAACTGTCTTTCCAGCCATTCCTTCCACTATTGGCATACTCTGAGCCTTGCCAGGAAACTTACCCATTTACAAATTGGGGGGAAAGAGATCAAAGCAAAAAGGAACTATCCTGTTGTAGTATGGAATCTTGTAGGTGTTTTAAGTAGGAGGGAGACGGGCTCAGATATTTTGTTCAACTCTCTCTCGAGTGACAGGAGAAACCCAGAGAGAAATGGTCTGTTAGAGCTTATTAGGTATTGAATGATACTGTCATTACAGGTGAGAAATTTGGGTCTTCTGGAGGTCTAGTGACTTGCTCAAGAGCACCATTGCAGAACCAATATTCAAAACCCACCAGACCTTTTTCTTACTGCCTCCCTAATTAGCACTTAATCCATGTCTACTAAAGAACAATAATCAGAGTTTCTATAAGAGTATTTAAGCCGAAGTAGCAGTTCTAAATCTAAACAGTTAACAGGTTTCTCTCCTTTCATTTGCCTCTTAGTGCCATGTTTCAACACAGTGGTTAGTGTTGTGGACCCATCTTTTATCAGAGGCAAACTCTGTGAGCTTCTATACCAGGAGCTTTTTGTGCAAGATCCTGGCTGCCTTCCATGATATGGGCCTCTGAAAGTGAGGCATGTCCCCTCCATCAGTGTTTCCCAGACTGTTTCAGATCAGAACATGCATTGCAAATGTTTGTGCACCTCATTGGGGGTAATCACACAAGGCGCTCAGGGTCAAAGGTAACCCACCCCTCAGGATCCTGGCTGCTTTCAGGAATGAGACCCATGTCCTGGTACACCTATAACCCACACCAGCAAGGCTGAATGGCTCTGGCTTTCTCTTGCCACAGTCCAGAATCCTCATTAATGAATTTGCCTATACCCTGTTTATTAAGCTTTCAGAAACTGAGCTTGCAAACCTCTGTGTAAAGCAGTACTTTCTTTTAGTTATTTGAAATTGTGTCTTCCAGAGCCCAGGAGGGACAGGACTAATCTTAGGCTTCCCAGGGTGAGGAGGCATGCCTCTTCTATTCTTTTTATGCTTTTTATATTCATTCTGCCAATTTGGATCTTCTTGTGTTTCTAGACTGAAGAGACTTTCCCCTCCCCAACCCACCCCCCACCTCTCCTGATAGAAGTCCCTCTGTTCCCTGTGGGTCTTCCCCACTACCCTTTAATACAGTGACCAGGCCACTCTCGCCTTATGAGATGGACTGCATTCTGCCTATGGAATATGTGTCTCTCTCAAAAAACCTGCTTTAAACTTAAAAAAAAAAAGGTACAGTGACCAAAACCACTGTCAGGAATAGCAGTGCAAGGAGGGGGTCACATTTTTTGTTTTGGTGCCTAGGATCTCCCTGACAGTACACCAAGTTTGAGGTCATTTATTACTTGGAACACTTTAGAATTGGTATCCTCATTAAATAGCCTGTCTAAAGGCACAGGCTGGGAATGAAGAATCCAGATTTGGTCCCAGATCTGCTGAGAGTGCTGAGTAACCTTGGGTAAGTTCTTTCCACTCACTGGGCTTTTCCTTCCCCATCTATTACAGAAATGGACTCCTAAAGGCCCTCCAGCTTTAACAATCGCTAGCTCTGTGATAATTGAGGAGCTATGAATGAAATTTGCCCAAGTGCCTGAGTTGGTAATATACTCCGTTGTGGGGAAATTTATGCTTCAGTTACACAAAGGGTTTAGTCTTTCCAAGCAAGACACAAAGAACAAATAGTGCATTGTATGACTACAGTACTAGAAGTACCTAATGTGGTGGTTAAGAAAACAGACTTTGAAACCAGACCTAGTTTTCAATCCTTGCTCTGTTACTTCCCACCTGTGCGATCTTAGGCAGGTTATATAAACTCTCTGAGCTTCTGTTCCTCATTTTAAAGTGGAGATAATAGTACCTCCCTCATGGGGTTGTGTAGTACTTATCAAGTACTTGGTACAATTCGCACCTAGTAAGTTCCCATAAATGTTAACTGTTGTTATCATTATAATATTATTAAAAAAACATAGGGCAGCCTGAACCTTAATTTTCTCTCCCTTTGTTCTTCCTTTAACTTTCCTTTCTTTCTCTCTTCTTCCCACCTAAAAACATCAAGATAAGGTGTCATATAGGCATTCCTGTGCTTTGCAGCCACAGAAGACCACCCACCCTCACTTCTAGCACCCCAGTTGTTTTACCACACTTTAATAATGGGAAGAATAGCATCTCTCACTCTTTCCTGGAAATCCTCACCCCAGTGCCACTCTTTTCTGTGATCTTGTGAGACAGATTGGTCCAGAAACTATACTGGAAGCTGGGATGTAAGTAAGCCATAGTGAAGCCCCAGCCCCATAGTGCAACCGTTCCAGAATGGAAATTCTTTTTGAGGTTGCATTACCACCTGCAGCAAATGTAGAGGAGAATTTGCTAGGAGCTAACAACTGGTGTTGTGGATGATGTTGATGATCAGTCCCTTACGTTTGCAAAAGACTTTACAGTTACCAAAGCCTTCTCACACCCTGATCAGCACACAACCAGCAGATTGGGTCTTAAGTTCTTCCTCTGATACTTTGTGGGTATAATTGCCCTCTTTAAGGATTCCCATCTCATCAAAAGGTGTTTAAAGAAAATGGACAATTAGCTGTTAGGACCAAGTTGATAGTAACAAAAGTTAGCTTGTTTTCCTTTGGGGAACAACAAAGCCTGTGCCACAACAGGGACATGAGCCAGGACAGCTGCAGAATGCCTGCTTTCTTTATGGCCAAGAAAAGCCATTTAGTCACATTAGCTGTCCCCTGTTTAGAAGAAGGATCAGAAGTTAAAAGGAAGTGAAGTGCAGTGCATCAGATACAGGCTAGAAGTTCACAAACCTGGCTGCAAATTCCAGCATTATCTTTTCTACTTACCTGTGTAATCTTGGGCCAATCCCTTAACCATTTTTCACCTCAGAGAATTCATTATAAAATGAGCATTATAACAGGAGCACTTACCTCATAGGTTGTGACCATTTAATTAGGTAATATATAGAACAGGTAGTATAGTGCCTGACACTTTGCCAAATAAATGGTAAATTTTTTGATAGTGATGACATTGACAATTATTTTTTAAACTTGTAATAATTAATATGCATGTTTTTTAATAGAGTAGGTAACAGAACATGTTGGGGCTTCCTAGGTGGCACTAATGGTTAAAAACTTGCCTGCCAGTGCAGGAAACACAAGAGACGGGGATTTAATCCCTGGGTTGGGAAGATCTCCTGGAGGAGGAAATGGCAACCCACTCCAGTACTCTTGCCTGGGAAATCCCATGGACAGAGGAGCATGGCGAGCTGCAGTCCATAGGGTCGCAAAGAGTTGGACACAACTGAGCACACATACATAGCTAACAGAATATGTTACTCATAGCTTACCTGAAAGACAAGTTGTTCTTCCAAGTTCAAAGCAAATGCTAATTTTGAACAAAACCAAGGGCAGATGTATTCAGGTTTACTAAATATAATATGGGGATTTACATATGTGGCCTTTGTGCTACCTCATAGAATAGAAGGAGATCAGGATTTGGAATGAGAAGACCTGAGCGCCACCAATTTCTAGCTGTATGACCACCTGCAAGTAATGTCCCTATTTGAACTTTGGTGTTCTCATCCATGAAAATGAGGATAATTTAGTCCGATCTCTTAGGATAGCTCTAAGGTTTAGATAATATATGGTAGGGTACTTGGCGAGCTTATCAGCCCTGAATAATGTTCCATTGTCTGAATAAAATGTTCCAATCTGTTTACCTATTTACCTACTGCAGAATGTCTTGGTGGTTTCCAAGTTTTGGCAGTTGTGAATAAAGGTGCTTATTAAACATCTGTGTGCAGATTTTGGTGTGGACCTTAGGTTTTTAGCTTCTTTGAGTAAATACTATGGAGTGCCGTTACTGAACTATATAGTAAGAATATGATTAATTTAGTAAGAAACCATCAAACTGTCTTCCAAAGTGGCTATGCCATTTTGCATTCCCCCAGCAGTAAATGAATGTCAGCATTTGGTGTTGTCAGTGTTTTAGATTTTGGCCATCCTAATAGGTGTGTGGTTTTCATTGTTTTAATTTGCATTTCCCTGATGGCATATACTGTTGGAGAAGCATCTTTTCATATGTTTATTTGCCATCTGTCAGTCTTCTTTACTGAGGTGTCTTTAAGGTTCTGGGCTCATTTTTTAACTAAGTTGTTCATTTTCTTATTGTTGAGTTTTAAGAGTTCTTTGTATATTTTGGATTAAAGCTCTTTATCAGTTGTGTCTTTTGCAAATATTTTCCCCTGGTCTCTGTCTTGTCTTTTCATTCTCTTGACAATGTCTTTTGCAAAGTTTTTAATTTTAATGAAGTTTAGCTTATCAATTATTTCTTTCATGAATCGTGCCTTTGGTGTTGTATCCCAAAAGCCATCACCATACCCAAGGTCATCTAGATTTTCTCCTGTGTTGTCTTCTAGGAATGTTATATATTTGTGTTTTACATTTAAGTTCACAGTCCATTTCAAGTTAATTTTTGTGAAGGCTGTAATGTCTGTGCATCTAGATTCATTTTTTGCATGCAGATGTTCAGTTCCAAAACCAGTTGTTGAAGTTAGCATTTTTTTCTAACTGTGAAAATATTAGATCCAGACTTTCCTTTACTCAATTTTAAAATAAAAGCTTACCTTAGGAAAGCTAAATAAAACATAAAAGACTAGTAATACCAACCCTACAAGATTTTCATTTAATGTTTGTATAAATATCTTACAAACTATAAAGTACTATTCATATATTGCAGTTACTGTTATTTTTAGTATTACTCAGCCCCTACTCTCAGGTAGCTCCCAGACTAGTAGTAGTGTTATATTTGTGCTCAGGCATTTTTGTTAAATCAGAAGCAAAATAGTGTGACTAGAAAGAACCTCAAATCAGAAGTCAGAAACAGGTAGAGCACTGTATCTGTGCTTTATCAACCATGTGATCTGGGCCATGTCACGTGACCTCTCTGAGCCTCAGGTTGCCCACAGAGAAATGAAGGGCTTGGACCATTTGGCATTTAAGGAGCTTTCCCACCCTAACATTGTAGGACTCACTCAGTATGGCCTAAGGATGAAAAACTGTCATATTGATTCACATTTTTTCAGCAGCGATATTATATTTTTTCAGGAAAAAAAAAAATAAAGCCCAGGGAAATAATAGAAGTACAATGTACATGAAAGTTCAAACTGCTGAGAAAAGTGACCTAGAAAAGAATAACTCTCTTTGGCAGAAAGCATGTCTCATTTTTGTTAACATAAACAAAAGCCAGTTTGCTAAAGTGTAAACTTAATGAGAATTTTTTTTTCAGGTTTCCTAAATATAATGAATAAAGTATCAAGAAAGTTGACTTTCCTTTTCTAACATAGACAAAGTCAGGCCATAATTCTTATCTGAGAATGGCCCTCCTCCCCCAGAGGGTCCCAAAGGGAGGGTTTCTCTGTTGATTTAGAAAGTCAATAATTCAGTAAAATCCCAAGTAAATGGCAGGACATAAGCTCAGATTGCATTTTTGTATTCGTATTTTATAAACATTTCAGGATTTTTTCCTTGACCCTTGACCTTTTGCCATTCTTAAAGTGAAGATCTTATATCCTAGAAGCTTGGTTAGAAACAGCCTCAGGGTTATGTCATCCAACTTCTTCTCTGTGTGGACTCTACGCTTACCAGCACCTCTGACAAAATAGTCCAATAGTTAAACATATGGATTCCAAAGTTGAATTGCCTTGACTCACATTCTGGCTCTGCCCTTAACAACTTTGAGAACTTAAGCAAGTGGTAATATGTTCCATGGCTCAGTTTCCTCATCTATAAAATGGAAATAGCAATTGTACCTATGTCAGAGAGTTATTATGAAAATTAAATTGTTTTATAAATGTTAAGTGCTTAGAATGTGGCTGGTACAAATTAAATGCTCAATAAATGTTAGCTTTATCATCATGATCTTCTTCTTCCTCAAATAAACCCCTCTTTGAACACTTCCCCTCCCCTCCTGACCCCTGTATTGTCCCAGGGCAGCCTGTCAACGTGTAGGCCAGAAGCACTCTGGTTATGATTAGCTTTGGAGTCAGGCAGACTTGAGTTTTCAACCTTATTCAATCTGCAACCTTGGGTAAGATAACCCATGGTATCTTCAACTTTAAAATGGTAATAATACATACTTTATTTGGCTGTTTTGAGGACTACTTCAAAAGCATTTTATATGAAGTATTTAGCGTGGTTCCAGCTATACTGTAGGTACTGAATATGATTAGCCCTTGAACAACATGAATTTGAACTACACAGTTTCCCTTACAGGCAGAGTTTTTTTTCAGTAACAAATACTCAGTAATATGCCATTCTCAGTTTTATCGTGGATGCAGAACCACATACAGAGGAACCACAGATATGGAGGAACTGCATATATGAAGGGACGACTACAAGTTATTATGTGATTTTCCACTTCTTAGAAAGGTGATGCCCCTAACCCGCAGGTTGTTCAAGAGTTGACTGGAACTGATGATTGCTACTATGATGATGATGATAAAAAAAACAAAAATACTGTAATGGTCTTTATCTTTCTGGCTTACTTCGCTCTGTATAATGGGCTCCAGTTTCATCCATCTCATTAGAACTGATTCAAATGAATTCTTTTTAATGGCTGAGTAATATTCCATGGTGTATATGTACCACAGCTTCCTCATCCATTCGTCTGCTGATGGGCATCTGGGTTGCTTCCATGTCCTGGCTATTATAAACAGTGCTGCGATGAACATTGGGGTGCACGTGTCTCTTTCAGATCTGGTTTCCTCGGTGTGTATGCCCAGAAGTGGGATTGCTGGGTCATATGGCAGTTCTATTTCCAGCTTTTTAAGAAATCTCCACACTGTTTTCCATAGTGGCTGTACTAATTTGCATTCCCACCAACAGTGTAAGAGGGTTCCCTTTTCTCCACACCCTCTTGGACTTTAGAAAGACGGTAACGATAACCCTATATGCAAAACAGAAAAAGAGACTCAGATGTATAGAACAGACTTGTGGACTCTGGGAGAAGGCGAGGGTGGGATGTTTCAAGAGAACAGCATTGAAACATGTATATTATCTAGGGTGAAACAAATCACCAGCCCAGGTTGGGTGCATGAGACAAGTGCTCGGGCCTGGTGCACTGGGAAGACCCAGAGGGATCGGGTGGAGAGGGAGGTGGGAGGGGGGACTGGGATGGGGAATACATGTAAATCCATGGCTAATTCATTTCAATGTATGACAAAAACTACTGTAATGATGTAAAGTAATTAGCCTCCAACTAATAAAAATAAATGGAAAAAAAAAAAAAGAAAATTACAGGACAAGAGGGGAGTGAAGAAAGATGGAAAAGAAGTAGTGGCCACACCAGCACCTGCTGCTCTATTAAAAAGTATTTTCTGACGAGCTGAGTTCTGCTCCCCTACAATTCCACCTCATCATCGCCGTCTCTGCTCACTGGAGCTGCAGAGAGCACATCTGCTCTGTCTGCCTGGCCTCCTTGCCAGCCCTGCAGATATTCCAAGGGGGCACACAGCCCCCTCCTCACCCCTACTGCAGCAGGAAGGTGTACCCCATTTTTCAGATGTGTGTTGGGAAACATGGTTTCTAGATTCCTCCCTAACAGGAGGTCCCTCCAGCACACTCCCAGTCCTTCTTGAATGGGGCCCAGAACACTTCAGGATCATTTCACAGTATGGCCACTCCTGCTGGGGAAAGGCATGGCATCCTGCATCTCGCTAGGTTCCATACAGTCTCTGTCTACTCCAGGCAGATGAGAATGGAAATGAAAATTGTCCTTGTTCACTTTAAATTTCTGTCTGAAATGACCTTCAGAGAAAAAAATTGCTTGTGATATGGGGCACCAGAAGGAGCAGCCCCAACACAACCACATTTAATGTGAGCAGTCTTTTGGTGGCACAACCCTACTGAAGGGGTTCTCCAAGTATTGAGACATTGATCTATCAGAGAAAAGAGAGCCCTTCTGCTGAGCAACAAGACGGAAATAAGAGAGAGAGACTAGTGCAGGCCTCGGCTCCAGAAAACTTTGGGGAAAGAGCTTCAGCTAAAGTTAGGCAGATCCAGTCCCCACCCAAGGCAGTGCTCCAGCTAGTAATGGCTGCTACCACTTGCTGGCTCAGTCTCTGTACCAGAGCCTTCATCACCATTATTCCATTTAACTAGCACAGTTCAGTTCAATCGCTCAGTCGTGTCCAACTCTTTGCGACCCCATGAATTGCAGCATGCCAGGCCTCCCTGTCCATCACCAACTCCCGGAGTTTACTCAGACTCATGCCCATCGAGTCGGTGATGGCATCCAGCCATCTCATCCTCTGTCGTCCCCTTCTCCTCCTGTCCCCAACCACTCCCAGCATCAGGGTCTTTTCCAACGAGTCAGCTCTTCGCATGAGGTGGCCAAAGTACTGGAGTTTCAGCTTCAGCATCAGTCCTTTCAATGAACACCCAGGACTGATCTCCTTTAGGATGGACTGATTGGATCTCCTTGCAGTCCAAGGGACTCTCAAGAGTCTTCTCCAACACCATAGTTCAAAAGCATCAATTTTTCAGCACTCAGCTTTCTTCACAGTCCAACTCTCACATCCATACATGACCACTGGGAAAACCATAGCCTTGACCAGACAGGCCTTTGTTGGCAAAGTAATGTCTCTGCTTTTTAATATGCTGTCTAGGTTGATCATCACTTTCCTTCCAAGGAGTAAGCGTCTTTTAATTTCATGGCTGCAGTCACCATCTGCAGTGATTTTGGAGCCCAAAAAAATAAAGTCTGATAGTGTTTCCACTGTCTCCCCATCTATTTCCCATGAGGTGATGGGACCAGATGCCATGATCTTAGTTTTCTGAATATTAAGCTTTAAGCCAACTTTTTCACTCTCCTCTTTCACTTTCACCAAGAGGCTTTTTAGTTATTCTTCACTTTCTGCCATAAGGGTGGTGTCATCTGCGTATCTGAGGTTATTGATATTTCTCCCAGCAATCTTGATTCCAGCTTGTGCTTCATCCAGCCCGGCATTTCTCATGATGTACTCTGCGTATAAGTTAAATAAGCAGGGTGACAGTATACAGCCTTGACGTACTCCTTTTCCTATTTGGAACCAGTCTGTTGTTCCACATCCAGTTCTAACTGTTGCTTCCTGACCTGCATACAGGTTTCTCAAGAGGCAGGTCAGGTGGTCTGCTATTCCCATCTCTTTCAGAATTTTCCACAGTTTATTGTGATCCACACAGTCGAAGGCTTTGGCATAGTCAATAAAGCAGAAATAGATGTTTTTCTGGAACTCTTGCTTTTTCGATGATCCAGCGGATATTGGCAATTTGACCTCTGGTTCCTCTGCCTTTTCTAAAACCAGCTTGAACAATCTGGAAGTTCTCAGTTCACGTATTGCTGAAGCCTGGCTTGGAGAATTTTGAGCATTACTTTACTAGCATGTGAGATGAGTGCAATTGTGTGGTAGTTTGAGCATTCTTTGGGATTGCCTTTCTTAGGGATTGGAATGAAAACTGACCTTTTCCAGTCCTCTGGCCACTGCTGAGTGTTCCAAATTTGCTGGCATATTGAGTACAGCACTTTCACAGCATCATCTTTCAGGATTTGAAATAGCTCAACTGGAATTCCATCACATCCACTAGCTTTGTTCATAGTGATGCTTTCTAAGGCCCACTTGACTTCACATTCCAGGATGCCTGGCTCTAGGTGAGTGATCACACCATTGTGATTATCTGGGTCGTGAAGATCTTTTTTGTACAGTTCTTCTGTGTATTCTTGCCACCTCTTCTTAATATCTTCTGCTTCTGTTAGGTCCATACCATTTCTGTCCTTTATTGAGCCCATTTTTGTATGAAATGTTCCCTTGGTATCTCTAATTTTCTTGAAGAGGTCTCTAATCTTTCCCATTCTGTTGTTTTCCTCAATTTCTTTGCACTGATCACTGAGGAAGGCTTTCTTATCTGTCCTTTCTTATTCTTTGGAACTCTGCATTCAAATGGGAATATCTTTCCTTTTATCCTTTGCTTTTTGCTTCTCTTCATTTCACAGCTATTTGTAAGGCCTCCTCAGACAACCATTTTGCCTGTTTGCATTTCTTTTCCATGGGGATGCTCTTGATTCCTGTCTCCTGTACAATGTCACGAACCTCCATCCATAGTTCATCAGGCTGTCTATCAGATCCAGTCCCTTAAATCTCTCACTTCCACTGTATAATCATAAGGAATTTGATTTAGGTCATACCTGAATGGTCTAGTGGTTATCCCTACTTTCTTCAGTTTAAGTCTGAATTTGGCAATAAGGAGTTCATGATCTGAGCCACAGTCAGCTCCCGGTCTTGTTTTTGCTGACTGTATAGAGCTTCTCCATCTTTGGCTGCAAAGAATATAATCAATCTGACAACAACCTATAAAAGAGAAATTTACTATTCCCATCTTATAGGTAGGAAAACTGAGACTCTTGGGTTGTATTACTTCTTCAAGGTCATATAAGTAGTAAGTAACAGAGCTAGAGTTTGAATCTATTACTTCACTCTTTTTAACTACTGTACTATATAGACAGACCTTCACTAACTATGTAGCTTTAAACAAGTGGCAGCCATGTTGAGCCTCAATTCTGTCATCTCCGTCTTACCTTGCATAGTTTTTTAGGAATTAAATGAAATAACATATTTAAAGTGCTCAACATGTAATAGGTGTTCAAGAAATTAGTTTTCTCCTTCTCAAATCCCAGCTCTCCATTTAAAGTGACTGGGAAAAATCACTCAACTTATCAGACACAGTGAAGACTGGGTGTGTTTTCCGAACATCTAACCTTGTATACTGATAATACAGCCTCGAGGCTCCAATCTCCCAGCCTCTTTTGCTTCTTAGCCTATCTTTCTGCTGGTATGCACAGCTCTGGCACTTTTATGATTTTGGTTTCTCCCAGCAAACATCATATTTACAAACCACAAATAACAAAGTAGAAGATGCCGGAAGAGCTCTGGCTTGTTAATTAAGAACAATAGCAGAAGCAGCTGGGCAGAAAATACCAACGAGTCAGAAGCAGAGGCAGCATAGCTCTGTTTGTTGACAGAAGCCAGCGCAGTGTTGTACGTTAATTGGGGAAGTGGGTAAACATTTGCCTGCAGCTTGCCCCCCCTCCGCACCACCCCCCACCCTACCCCCTGTGCATTGGAAGACAGACAGCAGGCTAGGCCCTCCCCACCACCTTGTCTGCCCAGAGCCCAAGAGATATCAGTAGAGCAGCCTTGCAGTGGGCTCCTTGTAAGCACGGAGGATTCCGGAGGCGGATGTGTCTCCTTAGTGACCCTCCTGGGCATACCAGGTTTCCATCTGGATACAGTCAAAGATAGTGTTCCCTTCTTCAGCTCACCAGCCTGCCTGTGACACTCAGGCCCCCAGGGTGTCCCCTCCCCATCACCTTGGAGAAGAGAGCAGAGCCATCTCATTAGGTGTGGCTTGAGTTGAGCAGAGGACAAGATTGCCCATCTCAGGTGCTGTAGTCTTTGCCTAGGGGCCCAGAGCTCCTGTGCACAAATCTGACTGTACCCAAAGCAGACTGCCCGGCCTCCCATCACACACACTTGGAGCTGTCCGTTTATCTCTGTGGCCATCATCCACCCTTATAGTTACTCACATATATGGCAGCCATCATTGAATACCTGCTCTGTACCAGACACTGTGCTAATTATGTTTTTCCTCACTTAATCCTCATATCAGTCCTACAGGGATGATACTAACTCCAAAGCCACAAAGTTAATAGCTACGCAGTTGTGGTTTAAACCAGAATCTTTCTGGAGTCACAGCCCATTGTCCTCATCACTAGATTAGTATTAGTATGTCTCAGTTTTTTAAAATTCATGTTTCCTTTAGGAAAGTTTGGGGTTTTTTTTTCTCTCACTGTTGGATTCAGAAAACCTCTACATTACATCCCTGCTGGTGACCAAGGAAGCCATAAAACCTAATATAGGGTTTGATTTGGGTATGATTAACATACCCCAATGAGCCGAGAAGACTCTGTCTAGATTTATTATCTGTACTAGTTCATTTTATAAAGTAATTTTTATTTCTAAAATATAAAGTCATATTATGGCATCAACTTCCTCCTTTTTTTGGAACTAAATATCTTCACCAACGCCACCAACAGGGAGCCTGATATGCCTCCCTAGGGAGCCTCTCCTCAGCAGGGGAGCTGCTCCTTACTGGGCCCGTGGGGTGGGCACCATGTAGTCTCTGCTGCAGGTGTGTTCAGCAGGAAGATCAACCCCAAAAGCTTGGCTCTCTCCCACCAAACAGAAAAGGCCCTCCCTGCTGTTCAGAGTTAAACAAGTATGTGTCCTCTGGAATGCCAGTCGGTTTTTTAACCAGCACCCTTTCCGAAGGCCCTCCTGCTCTGCCGCCCCAGCTGAGCTGTGGGTCTCCACCTGCCCAGGAAGAGGTTCCAGCTTCTGAAGCAACACCATGAGTTCAAATGCTAGTTCTTCCACTAAACTATGAGACTTGGCCTCTCTGAGCCCTGGTTTCCTTGGTTATAAAATGGGGACACCACCACCTACCTCACAGGGTTATTTTGAGAATCAAATGAAATAGTAGGTGTGAAAATGCTCGTGCTGGTACATAGTAGGCTCAGAGTCAAAGTTCAGGACAGGATCTGAATGCCATGAGAGAAAATAGTGCTTCTTCCAGTCTTTTGAGTATATATTTTCTTTCTTTTTAGGTAACCCAGCTGGACCCAAATAAGTCATTATTGGAGGTAAAGTTGTTCCCTCAAGAAACCCTTTTCCTTGAAGCAAAAGAGTAAACATGGCTCAGCGGTGGAACCAGCCATTCCTTGACAAGCCAGAGGCCTGCATCAAGAGGAGGGCTCCTCGTCAACCCATTTACACGCTCGTCTCACTCAACTCAATGTCACACTTCTGCCTCTTGCAAGATTGCTGGAAAAAAGTAATAATAAACATAGCTACTTAAAATTTCCCATCCACGAGTATATGTTCCCAATCCTCATTGTAGAGAATTACAACTCTTCCACCCTGACCCCGTTCACCTCACGTTTGTTCAATGACTAATGCGCTGTTAAAGTGTGAGTGATCATGAAGTAGGATTTTTACCTCTCCAGTACCCATCTTCTCCACACAGGGTCTGGAACCATTCTGCCTGACCTGTGCCACCAGGTGTACATGATATGTCTCTTTGAGCCAGGGCTCATACACCCCTGCCTTTTTCTTTTCATGACTGGATTTCTACTTTGTCACCTAATTTTAAGAGGCAGGGGGAGAAAGTCAAATGGGACTTCTTGGTATGGAGATTAAATATTGTTGTAGGAAAACAAAAGGCATATCATTTTTGTTGATACTTCCTGACTCCTTTACTAAGATGTAAGGTTGTGTTCGAGGACTGCATCTGACATATATAGCAAGATATTTATTTATTGCTGCTGCCTTGGATCCCCAGGTTCCATCTGGGAGTTATTTGCTGTTCCATTGCAGTGTGAGAAACTGTTTAAGCTCCCCATGTGAATGTGAGATAGTGTAAAGAGGACCAGTACCAGGACTGCAGTGTCTGGCCCAGCTGCAGGAAGCTGCTGTTAGGTTTGCACTTGGGCAGGTAGAGCCTCATGGACACCAGCCCCCAGGTTGCTGGTCGGTCAGTGAACACAACTTCTCTCTTGCTCTTTTCTCCCTCTACTCCATCATATGTTTGGACCTTGTCACTTGGTGTTTGAAGCACCTTGACTGTCGCCAAAATCTGATCAGCCACCCCATGGACTCTGAGCCTGGCTTTAATAAGGAACCTGCCCCACTGTTTCACTGTTTTAATGTTTCAGTAGTAGATTGTAGACTCCTATCTCAAAT
The DNA here is from genome assembly GCF_023699985.2 of Odocoileus virginianus. Classification (NCBI taxonomy): domain Eukaryota; kingdom Metazoa; phylum Chordata; class Mammalia; order Artiodactyla; family Cervidae; genus Odocoileus; species Odocoileus virginianus. Next base: position 76,614,956 of record NC_069678.1, read on the forward strand.
GAAAGGGATTCTGTGGCTGAAAATTCTGATTTCATTTATTTATTTAAGAGAGCAAACCTGGGGGCTCAGCTCAGAAGACATGTATTGCCTGAACTTACATATAATAATTTGGGATGATTTAGTAAATGTGGATTCTTAATAATCTATGGATTTGGGGTTGGGAATTTAGTTCTTGCAAGAACTGTTTATACCTTCACCACTAGTGATTTCTTTTCAGTCTTGAAATGTTTTTCCGTATCTGTTTTTGTATCACCTGTGGTCTCTATCCTAGGATTTGGGACCCTGATTTGACATTTTGTACATGCCCAGAAGAGTCTTAAGTGCTGGGTTTATCCCCCTGACCCAAACCAAGGGGTTCTCAGGAGACTCTAACAACAGCCTGAGATATGCCTGGTCATTTTCCCTCTGCCCAGAAATGGGCATTGGCCAGGAAAATTCCACGTTGTGTCTTTTCTCTGACACGCAAACCAGGGACCTCCCCTGAACACTCTCTTAAGAGAAGTGTGTTCCTAACAGACTAGTGCCACATCTGCCTGTGTACAGGCCTTCTCTGGCCCCAGGGGTCTCTCAAGGGAGGCTGTAAGGAAAAGAGGCCCAAAGCGGGGTAGTTCAACCTGAGCACTTCCTCTCCAGCTCCACTCCCACCTTCCTAAACTGATGGCCCCACAAGATGATCATTTCCAATGCTACAGATGTACTCGGGTGCCAGCTCTTCTTTCTCCAGGGAGCCCATGTTCTGTAGCTGCTGTGGAGAAGCAACAGCCCTGAACTCAGGCCACACTCAGGACCAGCAGCAATGGTGTGGGTGGGGACTGGAGGGTGGTGACTCTGAGTTCACTCTCATGTATGACCTGTTCCATCTGATTTGGGTTTGACTTCATCATATTGTTCCCCTCTATCACCTTCACTTCTGTATTCCAATAATATAGACTTTACTCTGAAACCGATTTCATAAAAGTTATTAAATGCTACTTGAACCTGTATGAAGTTTACACACCCTTTTTCAACCCTGCCTTGAAAAGTTCTTGCTCGGTCTCATGAAATCCTATCGTATTGGTCCCTCTGCTAGGAGACACCTCAGCTAGTTATCACTGTCCACTCATGCCATTCTGTTCTACTGAGCTTTAGAACAGGAGGCCAGAGCAATGTTAAGTCCTTTCTTACAAACACAATGTTAAAATGACATATAAAGTTAGGATCCAAGAAAAACATTAAGTGACTTACTGTCCCCACAGAGACAGCAGTGTCCTTTGTAATTCTTCCTCCTACCATTGGCTTTACTGCTTCCTTGGGCTTTATACCCCAGCCTCCAGACACAGAAGTGTGTCAGTCAGAACACGTGTTCTCTGTTCTTGCCCAGCTGTCTAGAGTGACATTCCAGGGCTGTAGTCATCCCTGCCTCAATCCAGTTCACTCCTTTGTATTTCTTGGATTATCATTTCTGTTTGGAGAAATTGTTTGAAGGTTTAAGGAAGTATTGCCAGTTTCCTGCTACCTCTCAGAAGGTGCAGCTTGGAGTTTGCTGGTTTACAATGGTGTCGTGCTCGGGCACCACTAGTTTTTTGGGACACACAGGTGTTCATTTTTGAATTGCAAGCATCCAAGTTCTGAGTTCTTTGATAGAGTCTTTACTTTTCAGTGTAAGAGGATTCAGGTTTTTATAGATTTTATTGGTGACATTAAAAACATTAAATAAGTCTGCAGTTGTATTAAAATTTCTACTCTCAAAGCTTGACATGCTGAGTCAAATGTGCTGGTCAGTGAGGTTGCAGAGCTCCAGCAGATTTCCCTGAAAGTCCAGAAGTTCATCTGGATGTGGGAGGGGGGTCTTAACTGTCTCCATAAGCAGCATCTCTGATTGACACACTTCCACCATCCCCCTCAGCCCTTCATTCGACCAGTCCTGAATCCCACAGGCAGATGGGATGTGAAATCTTAAATTCAGTCCAGGAGTAATTCACTTTACAGTCTAAGTAACCCTTGCATGTGCATTATCTCATTTGATCCTTTTTCAGATTCTTGGAGGAGACCTAAACACACACACACACATTCCAGAGACTACAGTGTCTTTCAGTTTGAACCTTGGTTCTGCCACTAAATAGCTATGTGACCCAAGGTGAGTACTCTTTGAACCTCAGTGTGCTGATAACATTTGCACAGCACTTTTCATTTTACCACACCTTCCACAGCCATCATTACAGTCCACTGCAGCGAGGGAAGCAGGCCAGGCATGATCATTCCATTTTATACATGAGGCTCAGAGGGTAGATGCTTGCCTGAAGTCGCAGAGAATGGCAGTAGAAAAGTAAACTCAAGCCCCAGGCTCTGATTTTCAGGTCCATAGCTCTTCCATAAAGAACCTCTAAGTTTCATGTCCAAACACAGACCTTGGAATTCCCTACAATTGTATACAAAAAGTTAAATTTGTACTATTCTGGAAGGAGAATCTGTATCAGATAGTTAGTGGATTCGATTGACGACCCCCCCCCCCCCCACTTACATTATGCAAACAACATCAGACCATTTGGGAAGTTGAATCTGTCCATTCTTCTCATCAAGCCTTTTATTTTTAATCTAAAAGCCACAAAGAGGATAAGATGCAACAACCAGGCTTCCTGCCTTGAACCTGCCTCTACCTTTAGAATGCTTCTCCTTTGTCTCAGTCTGCTTTGGAAGATTGCCATTAACAACCCCAACTGGCCATACATCTCCTGCATTTTGAAAGTGCCCTGAAAGGAAACACCAGTAAAAGAGACCTGCTCTCCAGTCTTCAGTCAACTAACTGTGGCATAATGTGTGGTTAAGAGAATAGCCTCTGAAGACATATTGCCTGAATTCAAGTCACTCCCCTACTTAATAGTGTGCCCTTGGGAATCACTTCACCTTCCTGTGCCTCAGCTTTTTAGCTGCGAAATGTATAATAAAAGTACCTGGTTGATAAAGTTGTAAAGATTAAATTATTAACACTTAACTAACATGTAAGGGAGTTAGAGAACAACTATTATTTGGGTGATGACAGCAGTACGAAATGGCAGGTTATGGGGGAAGACATGGAAAGAAAACATGAAAAGCAGACACAAGAAGTCCAGAAGCACTGCTCCGGGGTCCTTCAGAGAAGGTCAGAGAGCCCTGCACAAAGTGTTCGTAGGATCAGCCCAGGGCATCACGAGAAGGTAGACGAGGGAGGAGGACTAACTTGCTGAGCACTCAGGATATGCCCATATTATGCCTAGAGCTTTGTGTACGTTACCTCCCCAAAGACCACAACAACCTGCTAGGTGGATGATCTTGACCCCACTTTGAAGAGGCAGCGAACTCAAAGTGATGAAGTGACTTGGCTGAGCTCTAGAGCTAGGGCAGAGAAAAGTCTGGAACCCAGATCTTCAATGCCAAAGTTTCTATGCTTGTGAAAGTTCAGTGCCACCTTCAGATGAAGTATGATACAACTAAAGCATTTCAAATAATAGTTACAATAATAACATCTTTTAAATGTTGGTGGATGCCAAGAGGGATTAAAAAGTCACATTTTTATAGAAAACTCAGCTTTCCAAAATGACTCATTCCCCAAAGCGTCAGAGCCAGAATTTAAACACTGCCTCTTAAGTACATGCAGTGATTTAAGAAGGTTTCCATAGCTTCTGCCTCTGACATCTCCAAACTCCACTCCCTACTCCTTCATCCTTTGTCCCTACTGACCTTCATTTCTTACTTAGCTTATAAAACTACATTCTAACTGATCTCCCTTTCTCCAGTCCTTTCTCTTCTGGACCAGTCTCCACCTAACTGCCAGAAAGAGCCTTCTAAAACACCTGCCTTACCAAGCCACACCCCTGCTTCGATCCCCTCAAAGGCTTCCCATTGCCCTCCAAATAAATCCAAACTTGGCTTGGATTTAAACCGTCTGTCATATGTCCCTACTTCCCTCCCCCATCTGTATCTCCAGCCACGCCCTCAACACACATCCTGAAATACCTGCAGTTTCCTAAAAGCATCACCTTTCTAGTCCCTCTCCCCTGACTGCTCTTATATCACCATGAGACGCCTTGCACCACCCATCCATCCAGCCCTCACTTTGAGTTTACACTTTACTTCCTCCATGATGGCTCACCAGACCATAGCCACATCCCCACAAACTCAGGTTAGGTTAGGGTCTGTGATGAGCTAGACTGGATTTGTTGCAGCACTGAATCACTCTGAACTAAAACTCTCAGCTCACATGTTCTCCCTCCCCCTGACCCCAGACTGTGAGCTCCCCAAAGAGTCTGAGTTACTTCATATCCTCAAGGCCTAGCAGAATGACTCGAAGTAAGCACACAGTAAACTTGGACTTACTAACCAACTTCAAACAAAGAAATAATGATGGTCATGTATCAATACTAATAAGGCGGTCACTTCCATCTCTAACATCCAGCCTTTCTGGGAACATTGTGAGAGTAGAGACCAGATCATAGTCATCTGTTTATTCCCTGAGCCAGCCCAGGGTCTGGCACGTAGCTGTCGTGCACCCAGTAGTTACTGAAGCAGTTAATTAATTGGAACTGGAGCAAAACCAACTGGCGCTGATGAGGAGAGACAAGAGTAGAGAAGTTGGCGTTGAGTGCACAGGTGAGCCCTGCATGGTGCGGGGGGCTCTGTGCACTGTCCTCCCACGAGTGCCTTAGCGTCACTGTAAGGGCCCTACGGTTACTGCCCCTTATGTAACAGGAAAACTGAGGCTCGGAGACACTGTGACCCCATCCAAGTGGGGAATGAAGCTGACCTTCCAGTCTGGATCGGAGCCCAACCCTCACGCCTGTTCTGCGTCCCCTCATCAGGGAGGCTCCTTCCATGAGCCCCTTCAATAGCTGTGACTTCTAGCCCACAGATAGTGGAATATAGTGAACATTCTCACCCACTCCCCTCTGCCTTCCAGGATTCTGCACTTCTTTATTTTCCCTCCCACCTCTCTAAAAGGCCCCCTCTGTCCGCTCTGTAGTCTTCCTGCTCTGCTTGCCTGCGAAATGTCAGCACCCACTGAGTTCCTTCCTTTGCCTTCTGATGCTCCAAACTTTCCTTAGATAAGAAGCAATTTGTACTTTGATACTCAGTTCAGATTTTGCCTCCATGAGGGTAGAGTCTGTGTCAATCTGATCATTGACTGATCCCTTAGCACAGGCCTGGCACTGTGTAGGTGCTTGATAGATGGCTGTTACGATAGTGAATATTTATATCACTAGGCCAGGCGCTAAGTGCTTTACTTGTAGTAACTCATTCACATCTCACAGCAATCCTATGAAGTAGGAACTATTGATATTACTATCCCCACTTATTGGTAGGCAAATTAAGGCACAAGAGATTAGGTAAGTAATTTGCCCGAGGCCATACAGCTGGTAAACCAAGAAGTCAGATTCAAACACAGGCAGTTTGTCTCCAGAACTCAGGCAATGATCACTCCACCCCACTACTCCTCCTCCAGGTAGCCTCATGGAATCCCCAGGACAAGTTAGGGTCCCTTCTAATCCCTGTGCTTACCCCCAGTAGAGCACCTATCATATTATTGTGATTATTTACACAGAAGTCTCCTCTGTGGACCATGACAGGTGTGTCCTCACTGGGCCTGCCATACGACACAGTCAATGTTATATGCATGAATGAGTTACAAAACTGCCCTCTGAGGTGAAATATACAGGATCTACAATCCCTGTCTCTTACATTGATAAACTTAGTGAGGCTTAGTGAGGTTAAATCATTTGCCCAAAGTCTCACAACTACTATATAGCATACTCTAGCTCTAAGATAAATGCTTTTTCCATTATGCATTTTCATCAAACCAGCATTTAATTGAAGTACTTTTAAGGGCACTTAAGTGCCCTTTTCCTTATGGAAATGGGGTCAGTTTTGACTCACACATCCATTCATTTAGGCTTTTTGTTAAACACAGATTTGCAGCCTCTACTCTTGACCCAGAAGTCCCAGGTTGGCCTGGGGCCACCAATTCCAGGGCAGTGTGGGCAATGCTTAGAGGAGTGCCAGGAGATTTGGGACCCCAGAGGAGGCCCTCATGCAGGCAGTCAAAGGGGCTCTGTGGAGGGGTGAACCCCATCTAGGAGCTCTGGCCAGAGTCCCCTCTGTAATGAATGGGCCGCCCAAGCCCAAGAGTCAGATCCCAGAGTTACGGAAGGTAGGCATCCTAGGGATCAGATCTGCCCCTCTGGGCTCAGGTCTCCAGGCCCTGGAAATGTTCTTGCCTTCCTAGGGCACACACTGTAACATTTGCGTAGGACTTTTCCAAGGAGGTGGCAACAAGGAGAGTCTTACTGAAACTTTTCTGTTTGGGGGGTCAGGTGGAAGCACATGCATGGGAAACCAGGTGTGGAGGCCAGGAAATTTGCTCTGCTCCTGAGGTGGATGCCAGGGCCTCAGCAGGATGGCGCATCCCACGTGGGAATCACCATCTTCCTAGCAGGGTCTGCATAGTCCTTTTCTCATTTCAGAGCATTTCCAGACCAGCAGGCCTACCTTTCCTCATTTAACAGATGAGAAAATGGAGGACCAGAGCAATGAAGTGACTCGGCCAAGGCCTCCCTTCTGGCCTCCTCAACCACACCAAGCATCAGTAGGGAACTGGCTTGCACAGTTATTGCCTACATGCCTCCATTTCTTCATACGAAAAGGAGTACATTTTATGAGCTTTTTTATGTGCTATGGGAAGTCATGAACACATAATGAAGAACAGGTTCTGTGGAATAAGAATGGTCGTGTGCCATGGGGGTCCAGAGCCCTACTAGGGGAGCTCTCCTAGGAATCAGCAGTGCCAGGCGTGCTCCAAATAGTGGAGGCCCCTGAGAAGAGAAAGGTGGGGATGCTTCCAGAGGCTGGGGGTGTGCCCTGAGCTGGGCTGCTTCTTTCTTACTGACACTGTACCACATTGTGATTTGTAGCAGACATGCTGTGGTTAATGGAGTCCCAGGAGAAGGTGGTGGGCAGAGTGGATGAAGTGACTGAGGAAGGGAATACCGGGGCCTGCTACAAGCTCTCTGAGCCATGCAGATCCATCAGAATTCTGACTCTGGAGGGGGTTTTCAGATTTTGATTCAAGTGTGGAGGCACCTCCTGTCACCAACTTCCAGCTCCCCAGTCGTCCTTCTGATGGAGGCAAAAAAAAAAGTACTGAAAAAGGAACAGGTTTCCTCTCTGAAGACAGAGAAAATCATTCATCCAACAACTGCTAACGAATAAGAATATCCAGTACACCTGAGTGTCCACTACGTGTCAGACACTGAGGACTTTACATCACTTGTGTTACTGAAGCCTCACCATGCTCCCATGAAAGCCTTAGTTCTACTCGCATGTGACAAAAAGGAGGAAATGTGACAAAAGCAGGACTCCAGCCTAGGTTCACTTCCATACTGGCAGCCCTGCTCAGCCAGGCCTTGTGACCAAAGGTGCCGAAGATGCGTGAAAGGTGGTGCTGGAGTCTTGCCCAGCAGTGAGGCACAGTGTGGTCCATCCTGAGGGGTGAAGGGGGGTTCTAGGTGCACAGAAAGGAGTGAAGAAAGCTCCAAGAGAAGGGGCTCCCAACACCTTCCTCCATCCCCCCCTTCCCCCATCCCCAGAGGATCAGTTCAGAGAAATGAGGATGAAAAAAGTGGCCTCAACTCTCCTCCAAGTCACCAACCAGTCTTCCGTAGAGGCAAAGAAGAGTTTGCTTCCCCAACCCTGCTTCCCCATCCTGTGCCTAGCTGGATGAGCCTGGAAAAGTCACTTCCCCTCTCAGGTTCCTCTGATATGAGATGATGTGGCTGTGTTGCTTCAGAGAGGGGAGAGGGGAATGCAGAGGCGCTTGGAGAGCTTGCAGGGTCACACTGTGCCTACTGTGCCTCTGACAAGGACGGTAAGGCATCCAAGGGGCTGGGTACTAGAGCATCAGTAGAAATTCCCAGGTAACTTACTGGCCTGGGCCTAGGAACCTGGAAGCGGGGAGGGTGGGGTTGGTGGTCTGTACCTAGTTATCACCTCAAGCCTAGAGTCTGAACCACCCACTGGGGCACAAAGGCCTATTTGTGAGCCAGCTTCCTGCCCCCGACCTTGCCACCACCGCCGCCAGGAAAGAGAGCTAACATGTTGGGCTCCAGGCCAACCAGTATTGGGTCCTGAGCCAGTCATGCAGCTTGGAACTCACCCACCATACACAGTTTAAAGACTAGGGCGGTCCTAGCGCAAAAGAAGGGGTGGAGGGAATGGGCAGTGGGGCTGTGGGATGGAAGTTAGAGTAGCAGAACTTTTTTATCTGAGGGAAAGAGGCCCAGGGTGGGGGCTGGGGCTGCCAGTGAGAATGGGTTAGGTCTCTTTCCTCCAAGCCCCATCTCTCCCTCATATCTTCATTTTGGTCAGAGACCTGGGGATTACAGGCTTGGTGCATACGCCGGCTAACACATGTTCCTCCACACATTTCTGAAGTGGAGTCGGAACAGAGATCCAGGCGACATCCTAGCCTTAATGCCCGTCCTCTTCAAATTCTCTTCCCGTGAAATGAGGTGGCCTGGCCGCTACCCTCCTCCAGGTAGTCTGATTCTAGGGTGGCCAGGAGGCGAGCCCAGAGTGGGTCACATAGCACAGCAGTGGCTTAACTCTGGGCCACCTGTCGCCCCTGGGGCTGATTCCCCAATTGCTGTTTCCAAAGACCGTCTTGGGAGATGGACACTAGGAGAAAAAAGCTCCCGACACCACCCTGCGGGTGAACATCGTCTCCAAAGTCCCAGGAAGACCTGCAAATCACATGGGCCTCTGCACTGTTTTGTCTCTGCCAAATTGCCTCTCCCTCCCTCCTTTCCTCAGCCTGGTCAATTCCAGGTCCTTCCAAACTCAGCTCCAGGAAACTGTGAGAACTAATTTAAAGGGGGGAGGGGTCAGAAAGGAGACTGGTTTCAAGATAAATATACTATAACCCACAACTTTCTTGTGCTCCTGTCATAACTAGTTAGACATTGTAATGCAAGCAAAGATTTCATTCACAAGAGCACATAAAATGCCAAGGAATGCTTAAGAAACAGAACTACGGGGGGAGGGGGGACACAACAATTTACAAAGGACTGTAAAAGTTGTGAATAAATGAAAGTCATTCTGGGTCCTAGATGAAAAAATAGCATATTTGGAAGATGTAAAATCTCCCTCAAAGTAATGTCTAAAGGCAGTTAAATCAAATTTCCAAAGGGTTTAACATTTTTCACTTTCTTTTTGGAACTAGCCTTAAAAATTCTAAAATATTTATTTAGAAGACTGTCTTTCCAAAATAACTATGAGAATTTGGGGAGGGAGGAAAGAATCAGGAATCAGAAAGTGACTCGCCCTTTCAAGCATTACAGAACTACCATAATTAAAAGGGTGAGACTAGGGCAAAAGGAAATAGCTCCCTAGATGAGAAAGCGCAGAGAGGACCTGAGTTCACCTGAGAAGGCAGAGTGTGGTATCTGGTCAGTGGGGACATGGTGAGTCATTATGCGGTGCTATAATAACTGACGAATCATTGGGGGGAAATTAACCCACAAACTCACTTCACGTATTCCATATTAATATTTGAAAATTAATTTCAAAAATGTAAATAAATGTAAATTTTAAAGTGCTAATATAAAATATAAGTAAATGCTTTTGGATAGCTGGATTTGAAAAAACTCTTGTTAAGTATGATCTGTAAATAGAATAAAGAAAAAATGACAGATGTGACTACATGAAAAATGTTAGTTTTGGTATAACAATAGCAACATAGGATCAACAAAAATGGAGAAATGCAGCATATGTCCAGATAAGAGGATACTGCTGATTTTACTATATAAAGCAATTACAGATTAAGGAAAAGAGAAGCTATCTGTTAGAAAAATAAGTAAAGACATACACATATTTTTTAAACATGAGTGAATAACTCATATGGGAAAAACTAAGGAAATGCCAATTACAGTGACAATAAGATCCCTTTTTCCTGCTTGAACTGGCAAAGATTAAAAAGATCAGCAAAATGCACTGCTGTTGGGTGTGTCCACTGATACAACTTTTCCTGAGTGCAGACAGGTAGCAATCAAAAACTGAAAAAAAGCCTCTGACCCTCTGACTAATCAATCTCATTTCTAGGAATTTATCCTAAGAAAATAATTAGGCAAACTCATAAAGGATGTCCATTGTATTTTTTTATTATAGCAAATATTGGAAACAAACTTAAATACCTATTAAAAGGGAACTGGCTAAATAAATTAGGGTATATTCATACAATGAAATATTAAGCAGTTCTTTAAAAGATTATGTAGATATATTGATTGGTGTGAAAAGTGCTTATCATATTTGCAAATTTTAAAAAATAACAAAAAGTATATTGTTGTAAATGGAGGCACACAAAAATATTTCAGATACACTTTGCTGGAATGTCTAAAATGTTTTACTTATCAGAACAGGCAATAATGTTTCCATCTGGGAAAGCGAAAGTCTTGCAGCAGGGGTCCCTGTCTTCAGAAGGTTCCTTTCACCCTTCTTGGCCCACTCACACCTCAGCCCTGTCCTCCCTGCGAGGTCAATGTTGGGTGACTGGGTCCACAGTTGGCCAATGAACTCTTTAAGGGCCCATCGCGGTTGATTTATCTCCAGTCCTCAGGGCCAGGCACTACAAGGTGCTCGATATGAATGAAATGAATGAATGACCAACGTTCACGTTTCCGTGAATAACCAGTGAGTTGAACAGAATGGAATCGACTGAAAGCTCCCAGGTCTGACCCTACCAGCCCAGAACTGAAGGTGAGAAGAAAAACGCCTGGGAATGGGAGTCGGATCTGGGTGCCGGTCTTCCTCTGGGCTCAGCAGCACTACAACCCCGTGCAAGTCATGTCGCCTCGCCGAACCTTGGAACCTCGGCCGACTCATCCGGAAAGGCGGCACGTCCCACCTCCCCCAGGGACTGCGAACAAGCAAGACAGCACACACCAAGCGTTTAGCAGAGTAGCGGTACATAGTAGGCACTCAAAACTAGAAGCAAGTAGGAGGGTGATGAACATCACTCTGCGCGTTTGTCCCCGGCTCAGATGCGCTCAACAAGAAGGATGTGGAGATAGGAAGCTAGGCGGCAAAGGGCAGCCGCCCCTCCTGGGAGCGACCTGCAGAGGCAAGGGCCTGAACCAGAGGAGGGCGGCGCCTGAGGCTCTGCCTTGGGGTTCCGGCCGCGCTCTCCGCGTGGATGACCTCGCTCCCTCCGCCTGCAGCTAGGTCCCCGACTCACGCCTTCCCTGGGGGAGTTGAGAGCCCGGGAAGAGGCCAGTCCTGCGGGCGCCAGGGTAAGGGTTCCGAGAGGGGCCTCAGGCCCAGACATCCACAGTGCCCAGCTCGCGCCTGGAATCCGGCAGAACCTGGACTCTGGCTTCCCTGGTACACCCGAGTTCGAATTCTGCTATGTCCCGTACTGGTTGTAAGATGTGGGACAAGTTACCTCACCTCTCTGAGTCTGTCTTCTCATCTGTCAAGTGGGATAACAGGACTTGCCTCTCAGAGGCAGAGCGTGCTGTGACTCACGAACGCACGTGAAGGAAGCTTGAGAAGTCAAGCGCCACGATGGCAGAGGGTCTTTGTGGCTGCAAACCTGTATCTGGGTCTTTGGTCCTGGCCTAGGCCAGATCCGAGGCCTCGACCATGCAAAAAGCCCATTTTAGGGGCTGAGGACCAGGACTGCAAACCAGGCTGCGCTTCTCCCTGTCCATCTGGGGGTGCACGCGGCAGACAGTCTTAATGAACGTAGCTCGCGAGTTGATCCGGAGGAAGATGTCGTTGTGTGTCTGTGCGTGTGCAGGTGTGTGTGTCCATGCGCAGGTCATATGCACAAGAGCGTCTGTAGTTGTGCTGGAAACAGCGTGCTTGGGGCGGCCCGCGTAGACTCCTTCTCCCGAAGGCACTTTCCCTCTTTTCCCCGCGCCCCCTTCCCGGTAAGGAGTTTCAGCCAAACTAACGGAATCTGGCGCGGCCAGGGGAGGGGCAGGGACGGGAGGGGCTATTCCGTCCCGAAGCCACTGATTTGGGGATAATTACTTTTAATGTCAGAAAGATTTAGTTTAATATCATCTCTATTAGGCTGCCGGGAGGGTAATTAAACGGGACGCGCCGCAGCCGGCAAACAGATGGCGTCTGCTCGCTCCGCGGCCGAGGGCAAACAGCGCAAAAGTCAGTGCCTCCGGGTCCCCCATCGGCGGCGTCCCGGCCGGGTTCCTACTCAGCGCCAGCGCGCCCCGCCCCCAGCCCTCTCGGCGCCCTCCTACAGCCCCCACCCCCGGTCTCCCCCTGGGCCCCCAGCGGGGCCATCCCTCTGTACCCCACCGCTGCCCGGGCGGGGGCGAAGGTTGGGGGCCAGTCTCAGACAGGCTCACCCGGGGCCCCCACATCTTGGCACAGCAGAACTGTGTGCAAAAGAGTTTGAGCTAAGAGGACATGTGTGAGCGAGTGTGTCTGTGTGCGATTGTGTGAAGACGGGCTTTCTGCTCTCCGCACCTCATTTGTCCCAGAGGTCTGACTTTCTCTGCCCAGGGTCTGGCGGCCCGCAGGGCCCTGTAGTAGTTGGGATAGGTCCTTGGACGAGCCAGGTGCAAGTTCGTATGCTCCGATCTGAGTGTTCAGTCACCTGGGTGGGAGTCTGTGGACCTCAGGGTGAGAGGTCACACACCGAGTGGATGTGTCAGAATGAGAACATGCTTATGAGAGGCCTGTGAAGTCCATCAAACTTTCGGAACGAGTCCTCTGGGGTGGGAGAGCAGCGTCAGAGATGCGTTTAGATTCCCTGGAGAAGGACGTGGCAATCCCACTCTAGTTTTCTTTCCTGGGAAATCCCATGGACAGAAGAGCCTGATGGGCTACATTCCATGGGGTCACGAGTTGGACACGACTAAGCAATTAAACCACCACCACCACCTGAGGTGCTCAGGTGTGAGGGTGTGTCCAAGACTTGTGCAGAATGAGGTCACACGTGCAGATTGTGTGTCCAGCTGTGAAGCCATACTCTGGCACGTGTTACGGGCATGGCCCCCAATGCCTCAATCTGGGCATGCTTTCCCCACCCTTGGAGGTTAGGTCCAGTGACCACCTTCCGGTCTGCTCCCCTCTGAGAGCATAGCTCAAATCAGGACTAGCTCGAAGTGGCCTATGGAGGTGTGAGTACAGCCACCTCGTCGGAGGACGGTTACTCTGACTCCTTCCATGACACACGCACTCACATGAGCACAGGGGGACATCAGAGCCTCAGAGACATCTAAAGAAAAGGTTGTGGTCCCGGACCTGTTGGGTTGTGAATGCGAGGAGAGAGGCCAGGCTCTCCGGATGGGCAGGTTCCCTCTGGTTGAGAAGGGGTCCAGGCTGTGTCCTCTCCCCTTCTTAAGGAAATGAGATTCCTTCTACACCAGCAGGATAAAACACGGGGACCCCAAACCCCGTGGCTTGACCCTTGGCTGCCGCAGGATCACTGGGACGGGAGTTGGGGAATCTCACAGCGGCCTGGCCTCAACGCCCTCCCCTCCCCCTCCCAAACTAGGCGGACGTCTATACTTCTTTTCGTTTGAGGTTTAAAAATGACTCGAAAACTTTATCCAAGGGAGCTCTGAGAGGCGCCTGGCCTCCGGGGCCAGATTCTCTTCTCTCTCCTCCAGCCACCCCCGCCCCCCCCTGCTAGGGGGCAGTTAACGCACAGATTTCCTTAACCTCACCACCTCAAGGTGCTGGAGGTGGGGGTCTGGGTCCCACGCCCCTGCGGAACTGTTAGCCCAGACTCACTCCCTTACTCTCTCTCGGAGCGGGAGACCCAACGGGGGCTGACGCCTTTCTCTCTCAGCTCCAGCGAGTGGAATTTGCTGGGGGCGAACAGCCCGGTTTCTGTCATTATCAAAGACCGTCAAGGTCTGAGAATGTCGCGCGCGGGCCTGGTCAACTTTCTGGAAGCAATGCTTCCCGCACCAGCCCCTCCCCTGCCGGGGTCCCCGGCTTGGCTTCGCGGAGGAGCTTGCGCGATGTTCTGCGCCTTGCGGTGGCAACCCCGCGCGTCTAGCCTTCCCACCCCAGCTGCCCAGCCCCGGGCTCAGAGGCGGCTGCGCTGGCAGCAGTTGACCTTGCAGGTGGGAAGGGCTGCGTCCGGAGGCTCCCGGACGAATCTCCGCGCCCAGGACGGCGGGCCAGAACCTGGGGCCCTGTAAGTTCGAAGAAGCAACGCGGAAACGCTTGGTCGGGAGTGGAGAGAACGACAGGAAATTCATTTTTCTTTTTTCATGAATTAAATGAATTTTCTTTACTTTCGGAGTAAAGAGAAAAAAAGAATGATAGAACATTAGAACGAGGAAAAGACAGAAAGAAAAGGGAAAGAGTCAGAGCCAGAAAAACCCGAAGCGATCCCGCCCGAGGACCGCGGCATTAATTCCAGATGTTGCCATTCAAAAGGGAAATAAAATCCGAAACCTGTTACCTCAGCGCACCAAGCAGTTCCTCAGAGCCGTGACGTCAGGACGGGAGAGTGTGACCAAAGTTTAAAACTACTCTTGGGGGCCCGCGGCGACCTTGTCTCCGGACCGGAAGGACAGACTGATGTGCGTCCTGCGTCCAAGGGGATCTGGGGAGTCGGAGAGGCCACTTTTTACTTTCGTTTAAAAAAGAAAATCAAACTGCTAACTTAAAACAACGACGAAAATAATCCCACCACCACGGAAAAGGTATCTGGATGCTGCAAAAGTGAGGAAAAGAAAGCGCAAGATGGGGCAGAAGGACGGAGTAGGGGGGCTGGGAGGGGAAAGGCGCAGAGCGCACCGCCCGGGCGGGCGCCGACAGGAAGCGCAATCTTTCTCCTCTCCCAGCTCCTTTCTAAAAACGAAAATCGTCAAGCCACACTTACCCTCCGTGATGCCTATCGTATCAGGACTTTTAAAATAAAGGACCTGCATTTTAAAGGCGGCAAAGGGGGAAAAAATTGTCTCAGCTACCCCAAACGCCTCGGACTTGGGAGCAAGCCGAAACAGAGAGGGATAAAGGCAGGAAAAATCGTCCTGGCATTTATGCCATGAGCACCCTCCCTTCTCCACCCCCGTGCTCCCGTTCCACCCCCACCCCGGCCGCGGTAATTGAATTGTCACCTGCCCCCATCCCGCCCCCGGCCGCCAGGGCTACTTGGGAATGTCGGCCTTGCCAAGCGCCCCTAGCCAGTGAGAGCGGCGCTGCGGAGCCCGCGCCCCAGAAACCGAAGGGTTACACACGTCTACGTAGAGGCGCACCGGACACGGTAATTAGGCGCAATTCACACGCTCTCGGGCACACGGAAACTACTTGTCACGGTATTTTCAACGCTCCTCCTTGCCCACTTTTTTCCACTCCTTCCCTGGCGCGCCCCCTCCCCTCCCCGAGGCGCTCAGAGAAGCTTTTGGAGTTTCGAATCTTTCGGACACTGTAGAATGCGGGGCTCCCCGGACGCGGGCCCGGCCAATCAGAGCGCCGTCTGCCTCCCCTGGCCAATGGCAGGC
Source organism: Odocoileus virginianus (assembly GCF_023699985.2). Taxonomy (NCBI): domain Eukaryota; kingdom Metazoa; phylum Chordata; class Mammalia; order Artiodactyla; family Cervidae; genus Odocoileus; species Odocoileus virginianus. The sequence continues at coordinate 76,630,447 of NC_069678.1, forward strand.
GCCACATTGTTGTCCAATTCTGTCTAATGGAGCCCTAAGGAGCAACAATAGAGCGGGCGAGCGGCTCATTGAGAGTCTGGCAGAGCCGGGCAACTGCGGCCCGGCTGTGCGCAGCGTCCGGCGCGCTCCGTGAAGGGACGCGGCGAGGGCCGGGTCGCGGGTTCCAGCCAGTCGGTCCCTAAACGGTCCCCCGGCTCCGATTTCCGACGGAAGGGTTGGACTGCGCGGCGTTCAGAGGGGTCCGGAAGTTCGGACATGGTGACTGAAGGAGGGTGACGTGGTCAGATCAAGGGCCGGGGGCAAGGGGAAGAGGCTGAGAGCGCCAGCGTCGCGGGCGGAGCTGGAAGGCGCGCGCAGCGCCCGCGGAGGAGGATCCCCGAGCCCAAGGCAGGTAGTTGAGGGCCTCAAGGAGGGCGGGGGGACGCGGCCCGGCCTTCCGCCCCTGTTGACGAAACCCGGGCCACTCTGGCTTTAGGGACTTCGCGGCTCGAGGGGCCTGAGGGAAGAGGCAACGCTCACTGGAACGGGGTCCAGAATTCTTGCGCGGAGACACCAGGATCCGGTCCTGGGCTCAGGCCGGGATCCCGAGACCCAGAGGAGGCCGCGGCGGAAGCTTAGAGTTGGGCCTTCTTGGGCCTTCAGAGGCCAAGGCGCAGGGGGGACTCCTGTGTTCTCCGAGACCCAGTTCCAGAGGCGACTCCCAACGCCTCGGTCCTGCCAGCTTGGGCCGTTCAAGTCCCACGAACCCAACTCCGAGACCAGAACTTGGGAAATCTGCTCCCGAGCGGGGTCCCACGGGGCCCCAGGATGGGGAGGGCGTGTCTGACGACTGGATCCCTAAACCAGGAGGGGAGGGGTGGGCTGGGTGAGTGGCTCAGCGAAAAGGCTCTCTTCTGCAATGCCTGACTTCTGCAAGATACTTTTTCTTCCCCGACTTCTCCGGACTTCAAGGCTAAAAACTTGTTTTTACTCGATCCCCCAGCCCAGCCTATGCCTGAGGGTTCTTTTTTTCACTCACACACCTCTCTCCCGCGTGGACCCTCGGTCCCAGACCCCAATATCACCTGTTACTCGCTGTTTTTCTCGCTTCTCATGGTAATCTTCTTTGCCTATTGAAGAGAAGTTTCTTGCTCTGAATTTTCTCTTTAATCCTCATCCCCAGGTCTCCTAAACTCAGCTTCACAACCATTTTCTTTTATTCTCCGGAGGCTCGTACCTTGGAATTTGGAGCCTCCACATTCCCACGGGCCCCTGGGCCTAACTTTGCCCCTGAGTTTACTTCCTCGCCTTCACTCCACTTCCTAGAGCTTTTTTTTTTTTTCTTGTTCTTTCTATTCTTGATTTTTTTTTTCTCTCTCTCATTCACCCCTCACCAGCGAAAACTGTTCCAGCCCCACCAGCTGATCTCCATGGTTTAGTACCTCCCTCCTCTTCTCCCTTCTACAAAACAGAACGTTTCGCTCCGGATTTCCCTGTCTTGGTTGGTCTTGGCATCAGTCTAATTGTTGGGTCAAATTTTTCTCTCTAATCCGAGTACCATCAAACAAACATTCTTCTCTACCCGACTAACCTGTTATGCTAAAGTTTGGGGGTATTTTTTAAAAAAGAACCCACGTTACAGTCATCTGAACCAGTGACTTTCAAACTTTTTTCCCCAGCGGAACCACTGATTCAAATGAAATCTACCCACAGTGCATAAATGAGTTATAAGAAGAACTCTGAAGGGAGTGGGGTGAAGGAGCTGGGCATTTACCAGGAGGCTACAAAGCAACTCCTCCCAGCAATTTGGTAACTGCTAGCCAAACTGTCCGCTGCCGAAATGCCCCTCTCTAAACCTGGATTCCTCAAGGGTGCGCTTTAGCTTAATGCACCGTGCGCTCCTCACCGCAAGTTTTTCCTCTCTTCCCATGGTCTTCCACGCCAGGTCCTGCCATGGAGCTGCGCTCTGAGCTGCCCAGCGTACCCGGCGCGGCGACGGCGGCGGCGACAGCGACGGGGCCGCCCGTGGCTTCGGTGGCGTCGGTGGCAGCGGCGGCGGCGGCGGCCGCTTCGCTACCGGTGAGCGTGGCGGGCGGCTTGCTCCGGGCGCCGCCGCTGCTGCTGCGGGCTACGGAGAAGTACCCGCGGACGCCCAAGTGCGCGCGCTGCCGCAACCACGGCGTGGTGTCTGCGCTCAAGGGCCACAAGCGCTACTGCCGCTGGAAGGACTGCCTGTGCGCCAAGTGCACGCTCATCGCGGAGCGCCAGCGCGTCATGGCGGCGCAGGTGGCGCTGCGCAGGCAACAGGCGCAGGAAGAGAACGAGGCGCGCGAGTTACAGCTGCTCTACGGCACCGCCGAGGGCCTGGCGCTGGCCGCCGCCAATGGCATCATCCCGCCGCGACCGGCCTACGAGGTCTTTGGCTCTGTGTGCGCAGCCGACGGCGGGGGGCCGGGAGCTGGAGCGCCCGCGGGGACCGGGGGCGGCGCCGCGGGCGCGGGGAGCTCAGGTGAGAAGGGAGCAGGGATGGGTCCACGGGTGCGAGGCCTTAGGGACTTAATCTCGGTACTGAAAGAGAAGAATCCCGTTCTCCAAGTGCCCAAACTGCTGGAGTTGGCCGCGCACCCAGCTCCTAATTTGGGGCATAAACACACAAAACTCTCCTTTCTCCCCATTCTGAAGCATTTGCACTTTATTCCTTTCTCCCACCCCAGGCCCCAGGTAAAGGTTTTAATCTTAACGCCTCTACTCAAACGCAAAGATGTCCCAGCTTCCTTGGTTAGTTCACTGGGTTATCTCCCGAGCGCCAAAACCCACGCGTCTTATCTTTTCCTTCTTTCTGCGCTTCTCTACACGCCGCAGATTACCCACCCCACCCCCAATCTCCCCACCCCCGCCCTCGCCCCGCTCCTTCCCAACTCTCTTCAGAAATCCCACTGTCTCCAAATCTCCTCCCCCGCCCCGCTTCGTTTATTCTAGGTATTGAAGACACCGAATTCCTTTTCCACCCCTCAGTCCCCGGGGCGAGATTCCTTTTCTTCTGTTTCCAGTGTTCCCTGATCAACCACCCTGCTCCTTTTTTCCAGCTTCTTTCCCCACTTGTCTCCCTTTTCTCAGAGTATGCGCCCTCTCCCTTCTCTCAATCCCGTTTCCTTTTCCCCCTCTACCCCCTGTCCAGCCCTACTCTTTTTGAGACTCCTTAGGCTGTTTTGGTAGGGCTGGGAATTAGGCCAGTGGGGGTTTCAGCTTCCAGCTTGGGAGGGAAGAACTTCTAAGCTCTTGATTTTGGAGAGGATGGATTAGAAACAGAGGCTCTACTTTTGCCTGTAGAGAGGTTTGGGATCTTATGAACGCCCAGGGTACCTTCCCTTACAGGCTGTGCTGCCCAGGGCCAGAGAGCACCCGGGGCTGGGTTGGCTCTTGGAATCACAGGGATAGAGTGAGGCTTTCTGTACAGCGTGCTGGTACAGGTGCGGCATGTGTTGGCTGCTTTTTGAACTTTGGGTCAGGCCACTTCTCCAGAGCAGAGCAAGACTAGGAAGAGTGAAGACGTTAGGCACAGTCGTAGGAAGAGGGTCCCTGGACATTAAGTTTACAGGGCATAGGTGGTTGGGGTTCTGGGTACAGAAAGAGAGTGCTCTAACAGCCTGGAAAGAGAGTTCTAGGAGTTCAGAGGGGAAGGAATGTTGGAGCAAAAAGACGGGCTTTGGAGCTCAGTGAATGAGGGTCGTGGGGCTCAGAGGGAAAGGAAGCTGGGGCTCAGGTGCCACAGGGTGCGGTCATTTCCGTGCTAACCCCTCCTTACATACCCCTTTCTCCCCTCCTAGAGGCCAAGTTACAGAAGTTTGACTTGTTCCCCAAGACGCTGCTTCAGGCAGGCCGCCCAGGCAGCCCGCAGCCGCAGCCGGGAAAGCCCTTATCACCCGACGGCGCGGACTCGGGTCCTGGGACATCGTCCCCAGAGGTGCGGCCGGGCTCGGGCTCGGAGAACGGCGACGGAGAGTCCTTTTCGGGGTCACCCCTGGCCCGGGCCTCCAAAGAGGCAGGTGGCAGCTGCCCAGGCAGTGCTGGCCCCGGAGGTGGCGGCGAGGAGGACAGCCCGGGATCCGCCAGCCCTTTGGGTTCAGAATCCGGTTCCGAGGCCGACAAAGAAGAGGCGGAGGCCTCGCCCGCGCCAGGGCTGGGCGGGGGCCCGGGTCCACGGCAGCGGACGCCGCTGGACATCTTGACGCGCGTCTTCCCGGGCCACAGGCGGGGCGTCCTGGAGCTGGTGTTGCAGGGCTGCGGTGGCGACGTGGTGCAGGCCATCGAGCAGGTGCTCAACCACCACCGCGGGGGCCTGGCGGCCAGCCTCGGCCCCACCGTGCCCCCAGACAAGGCCGCAGTGGGGGCGGTAGGCGCCGCGGACGACGCGTGGCCAGGCCGCGTAGACGCCGCGGCCGCCGGGGGCCCGGGGCTCCCCGCGCCGCTGCAGGCGGGCCCCGCCGCACCTCCGCACCACAGACCTTTGCTGGCCGGCGCCATGGCGCCCGGGGCTCTGGGCTCGCTGAGCAGCCGCTCGGCCTTCTCGCCACTGCAGCCCAACGCCAGTCACTTCGGCGCCGATGCCGGCGCCTACCCGCTGGGCGCGCCGCTCGGCCTCAGCCCCCTGCGCCTGGCCTACTCGGCGGCGGCGGCGCACAGCCGCGGCCTGGCCTTCATGGCTCCCTACTCCACCGCTGGCCTGGTGCCCACCCTCGGCTTCCGCCCGCCCATGGACTACGCCTTCAGCGATCTCATGCGCGACCGCTCGGCCGCCGCCGCAGCCGTGCACAAGGAGCCGACCTACGGCAGCGGCCTGTACGGGCCCATGGTCAACGGCGCCCCTGAGAAGCAGTAGGGCGAGCGGCCCCGAGCCTGTCGGCCCCCAAACAGGGACCACCCTGGTCCCCGCGGGCCGCCGGCCAGTCCTCGCCTGGCGCGCGCTCTGCGCCCCTTCTGGGGTCCTCTCGCTCCATGGTGGTTTTCAGTTTTGTTTTGGACAGTGGGTGGGGAGAGCCGAGTAGAGAGGAGCAGCTTCGGGTGCAGATGTTCTAGGAGGGGATGAGCCGCCCAGATCCTCGACCCCGACCCCCTCATCAAGGCTCCCCAGCCCTTCGAAAGGCCAGGAATTCTTGCGAATTCAGAGGCTGCAGCCGCCGCGCCAGCTCCTGCCTCTCGTGTCTCTATGCTCGTACCACCTGCCCACACGCTCGCAAAAGGATGGCAGGATAGTCTGTCTTTATGTGTCTCCCCTTTCCTTAAAAAAGTTTAAATATTCTAACAAATATAAATTTAGGATGTATAAATCTCTTGGCACTGAGTCGAGTCTTTGGGACACACATATATATCGATATCAATTGTAAAAAAAAAAAAAAAGGAAACAAATTCTAAGGTGCACTTTCCTCGTTGCGGTATTTGTCGCTCTCTTTGTTGCTTATGCCGATAAGCATGGGTTTCCTTGGTGCAGTGTGAGTTTTTATATATGTATAAATCTATATATAAACTATACATATATATACAAGCCAGTGTATAATGTTATAAAATGGAATTCTAAGTTATTAATTGTAATCTGTAGGTGACCTCGGTATTAACGTGAAAAATATTCAAAAACAAGCAAAAAAAAGGACAAAACGGAAAAAATTAGACTATGCGCGCTTTGTACTTATCAGGTTTTATAGATGAAATATATCGTAAACTTGAGACGAATCCTGCCCACCCGCCCCTCTTGCCTGCGGCCGGTCTCTCGCTAAGGAACGGTCAAGGTGCGCCCCAAAGCAGGAGCGGAGTGACGTGTGACTGAGCCAGAGCCGCCCGCTGGAGCCCATCCCCGCCTCCCCGGACTCGCCAAACACCTCGGCCGAAGGGCCGGCAGCGGGAAACGCTGCTGCAGAGAACGGCTCACTTTGTGCTTTCCTTTGCATAGACATGAGCTAGAAATAAATGTTATTTTCTAAGAAAACAACATCGAATCCCGTCCCGCTTCTCGGGCGGCCGGGTTGAGAAATCTTAATTTCTCGCGGGAGCCGCGGTGCCCGGGAGAAGCTCGGCCGAGGTCCGGCGGGTGCTACGACCCTCGGGGGTGCGGGACGAGGAGACTTCCAGCCGCGCCCGGGAGAGGCGTGCGCTCAGCCCTCCAGGAGGAGTGGCGCCCGCTGCTCGCGTGGCACCTGGTGTCCCTCCAGCTCCCGCGGCGGGGTCGCCTGGCCAGTGCTGTCTGTTCCTGGAATCCTGCGAGGCTGGCAGAGCGGCTCCTGTTCTCCTTTGGGCGCAGATCTGGGCGCCCACCGCGCGCCTCCCTGCTGGGTTTTGGAACGTACTGCAGCCGAGGCACAACCCTGCGACTGGGGCGGGAAGGCTAAGACCGTGTTCCGTCAGAGGCCTGGGAGTTATTTTGGGGTGGCGGGGTGCTGCCTTCGCCCTAGGCAGTGTAATGTGGGAGCGGCAGTGATGACGCGCTTTCCAACCCGACCTCAGTCCTCACTCCGCACCCCTTTTTCCTTCCCTGCTTTAGCGGAGCGGAGGAAATTGGCGGCTCCGGGCCGACCCCCTCCTCCGGCCTCCCGCGTCCCTTCAGCTCCCAGCTGGGTGACTCCCCCTTTCCGAGAAACCGGGCGCGCCCCCTCCCCTAGGCTGGGCCGGCGACTTCCCAAGGTAAACTTCTGGGGCCGACTCGAGTTCCGCCAGGCGGTGAAACTTAATAGCAGGACAAGAAAACGGTTTAATAAAGAAGGGCTTTAATAGGGAACTAATTTGATTGAGTTGCCTAATTCCACTTTAATTGGAAAGGGGTTTCGCTGTTTGGTTATAAAGTGAGAGGGTGAGGGAGAGCTGGAAGTGGGGGGCGGTGAGAAGGAGCGAGAGAAGAAAGATGGGGCAAGAGAGAGATCGCTCGAAACAGGCAATGAAGATAAGGAAAGGAGAGAGGGGGGAAAAAGAAAAGAAAGAGGAAAGAGTTACCTAGGCAGTAGAGAGGAAGGCAGGAGAAAGTGAGCGGAGCTTCTAGAAGTGTGAACTTGCTTGTGCTTCAAGGCTGTGCTCTCCTGCCTCCCAACTCCAGGTTTTCGGATGCCTTCAGGTCTCTCTCATTCCGGGTTCCAGCCACCCCTCCTCAGCATCTGCCCTCATCCCCACTCGAGGTGAACTTAAGATCAGCCTTGATCTCCTGGTTTCAGAAGGGATCTATACTGGGTGCTCTGAAGTTTTTGGTTCCTGATGGTCCTCAAGCCAGGCCTAGGGGCCCGTGTTACCCATTCTCTAAAATACCTAGAACTTCATAGATTCCAAAGTCATTGTTTTAGTTCATCCTCACAGGCAAATCATCAGGAAACTGAGATCCAGAGTAGTCCAGGGACTTGTCCACCCATCCGGGGACCTTGGATCTCTTTTCCTTTTCATTTTCCCACTGGGCCTACTCCTCCTCCTCTTCTTGAAGCGGTCTCAGGTGGCCGACTGTGGGGACTATGCGGAAATCGCGCTCCTGTGTACACACGCGGTCCAGAGTGGAGAAACGACTCGCTGCTAGCGCCCAGAGAGGCCGCGGGGCCTCCGTTAGGTTCAAACGTCTTCTCTCATAGAGCTCAGAACGGTTCTCAGGCGGTGGAAGTTAGAGGGGGTGGGGTAGTGGGGTTTCAAGGTTCCTCTTCTCGCTGGCCCGATGGAAACCCAGGACAGTCAGCCACGGCCTCGGCGCCTGGCAAGGCCTATATTTTTGGCGCTCCAGACTCCACGGCCCACTGAGCAGTCAGGAAGACTAAACAGTGACCCTTTCAGGGTCGGACATCTTCGAGGAGCCCAGGACGCCCAGGCCAGGTTGCTGCGTTGCACCGGTGGGAGTGGCAGGGGTGGGCGAGGAGGCACCTCGGATTCAGGGAGCTTCCTCGGTGGGCTGGAGGGGGCTGGGGCCTGAGGTCGCTGGGATCCGCATTGGGGAAGAGCTTGGGGTTCTCGAGTTGGGCGGTGCTCTCTCCCCTGATGGAGAGGACAAAGATGGGAGCATAACCTCTTTTCTCTCGGGAGGGGAAGATGGGACAGGAGTTCCCTTCTTGATCTATACTGGCTGTTTATTTCCAAACCCTCCTCTAAGCCTGCTGGAGCCGACCCTGGGCTGGACTTCCTTGCGGGAAACATCACTGAAATAGTAGTCTTTAAAAATTATCTCCACTTCCAGCCCAACAGCAGCAGCTCCATGGCTGTGTGCCAGAACGTGTACTAAGCAAGTTACCTGCACTAAGCAAGGACCTGTACTAACCAAGGACCCTGCAGGGCTGGGGAAGGTGAGGAAGAGCCAAGAGCTGGGATCCAGGCTGTCGTTGGCCAGGGCTATTCATTCACAGATCACTGAAGTCAGCAAGTATTTACTCAGTGCTTACTGAGTGCCAAACCCAGTGCAAGACAGGTGCCATCCTTACCCAATAAAAATTGTGTTGCGAATCAGGAGACAACTAAGCAGGCAAGGAGGGTGTGCTGACCAGTGCCAAGGAGGTCTGCCAGGGAGTTCAGGGAGGTCTGCCAATGAAAGGCACGCTAGGCAAGGTGCTTCACCTGAGTTTCCTTCTCAGTTAAATAGGGCTGTGGTAGCCTGTGCCACGTTGAGTGCTGTGAGGATTAAATGAGATACTGTGCACAAAACTCTTAGCTCTGTAGGAACTCACTGCGCAGTGCCTACTCCCTAGGCTTCTGTTATTGTAATTCTCAGATTCTTTGGTATGGACGTTGTCCCAATTCACAGAGGAGGAAATGGCTCAGAGGGATCGAGTGACTGGGACAAATTCAGCTTATAAGTTCTCTAAAGTGTCATGAGTTATGGGAGACACTCTGCCCAGGGCAAGGGGCCACAGAGAAAGGTCATCAGATTGAAGAGAGTGGGTTCTGGAGATGCTTCTGAGACAGGGGAAGGCTGCAACTGGGTTCCAAGGAGCTTGATGAGGGGCAGCATTGCAATTCATGGAAGGAAATTGGTGAGGGAGGGAGTGAAGTGTCCCTGTAAAGGAGCAGGTGGAGAGGAAGGAGTTGGGGGCAGGCTCTGATTAGAGGTTAGAAGTTAGGTCATGGAGATCCTTGAACTCCAGTCTAAGGGGCCTGGCTTTCAGAGTGCGGTACCGGCAGACACAGATAGCAGAGCCTGGTGAGATTTGCATTTGTATTGGCTTCCCTGGTGGCTCAGGCAGTAAAGAATCCACCTGCAATACAGGAGACCCGGATTCCATCCCTGTGTTGGGAAGATTCAACCTTTGTTGGGAATATCTGGATTGGATAGGTTGTTAGGAGGAAGGCTGAACATCTCTGAGGAGGAGCTGTGAGAGATGGTAGCACCAAAAATGACTAGAGGGAGCAGGAACAGGGAGAGAGAGGTTGACTGCAAGCACTGCTGGGGCCAGACTCTCCACTGGTGATCCAATGTGGGGAGTAAGCCGAGAGGAGAGCTCATGGCTGATTTGCAGATGTCTGGGCTGGATGACTCACTGAGGGTGATACTCAGAATGTGGGCTTCTGAAACAGAGGCAAGGTTGGAGGGTGAGGAACACTTTTTCAATATTCAAACTACAGGACTTGGAAGGACTTATCGGGCCTCTAGGAATGGACACCAAAATGGTAGAGTCAACATTTGAGTGGCGGCAGGGCCTGGGAGGATGAATGGGTCAGCACTACCTCCCCCCCCACCCCCAACCCCATAGGACACAGGACTCTCTTAGTAGAGGCCATGGACCAGGGAAGGGTGTCAAGATCCAGACATTGGAAGTTCTGCCTCTCACCATTTGTGTTCATGCCAAGAAGCCCGGCATATTAAAATTATTCTCTTAAAACTTTGCACCCTTTAAAGGTCATTGTCCTGGGGCAGAGCCCTGGGCAGTCAGTCCTGGATCTATTGTGACACAATGGAGCTTAAAACTTAAACTTTAAGACTCTTCACCTGTACACATTCTTTCCAAGGTCTTGCATTTTGTGCACATAGTCAAGTGGCTTCTTTGTCTTAAAGTTTCAGGCTCCATTAAAAATTCCATCTGCTACTGCACAACACTGGTTACACCTTCTGGTTTCCTCTTTCTGTTAATTATTGCTGCATAGCAAATGCCCCCAAATTTAGTGACTTAGAACAGTAATCATTTTATTACCTCATAATTTTGTGGGTCAGGAATTTGGACAGGGCATGGGCTTCCCTGGTGGCTCAGGGGGTAAAGAATCTGCCTTTAATGTGGGAGACCTGGATTCACTCCCTGGGTTGGGAAGATCCTCTGGAGGAGGGCATGGCAACTCACTCCAGTATTCTTGTCTAGAGTATCCCCATGGACAGAGGAGCCTGGTGAGTTACAGTCCATGGGGTGGCAGAGTCACAGACAACTGAGCGACTATCATAACACAGCACATCTAAGCTTGGAATTCTTCCGTGGCCTCCGGTAAAAATATGCAGTGTCTTTTGTTTTATTTTATTGGGCTTTCCTGATGACTCAGCGGGTAGAGAATCTACCTGCAATGCAGTAGACACCAGAGTCATTAGTTCGATCTCTGGGTCGAGAAGATTCCCTGGAGAAGGAAATGGCAACCTACTCCAGTATTCTTGCTTGGGAAATCCCATGGACAGAGGAGCCTGACAGGCTACAGTCCGAAGGGTCGCAAAGAGTTAGACATGACTGAGCGACTAAGTACATGGCTGGATCATCCTAAAAACTGTTCCGTGCAGTGCTGATGGAGATCTCTTAGTGGTATTCGGCTGGCGGATGTGTTGGTCTGGAGGGTAACAGCTTCAGTCCCACATCTGGTGCCTTTGCATGGATGGCAGGAAGGCTGTGCTTAGCTGGAACACTGGTTGGAGCACCTACCTGCAGCCCTTTGTCAAGGTGGCCTCAGGGTATCAGACTCTCACAAGTTGACTCAGGGTGCCAAGAGCAGGTATTTCAGTGAACAAAGTGAAAGCTGTGTGGCCCTTTACAATCTAGCCTTACATATCAAGGGATGTAACAAGACTCTACTAATGCAAGTGATTGACACCCAAGTCACACTAACTTAAAAGAGATAATTGACATCCACCTTGAAACCAGTCCTCAGTTACCAAGGCTTCTGCAGGATATAGGGCCTCTGGAAAACCAAGCTTTCAGGACAGTTACATGTCTATTTTAGCCCTGCTAGTTTTTGTTTTAACATTTTAGGGTAGGAGCTATATAAAACATGCTACTTGCTTTTCCGTTTTCGTTTCCAAGGGACACTGAAGTACTCTAAACTTTCTCTGATTCAAACTCATCTCAGGATATACCACGATCTGACCATGGGGTCTAATTGCAGAGTTCATTGACTCAGGGACTAAGAGACAACATTTCTGGGATTTTCTGGTGCACTTTTATTTTGAAAACCTTTTATTATGAAATATTTCAAGCATTTAATAAAGTTGAGAGAAGAATATGATAAGTCTTTACATATTCATCACAGAACTTTACTAATTACTAACATTTGCCATATTTGTTTGGTCTAAATTTTTCTTTGAAGTATTTAAAGATGAATTACTGACATTGTAGTTCCATTGTGAAATACTTCAGTGTGCATTTCTAAAGCATGAGACATTTTCTTACACAACTGCAGTATTGTTACTACACTATCAATAATAAAAATAATTCCCTTGTATTATCTAATACTCAATATGTACTAAGATTTACCCAATTACCCCATTGGGGATAGACTTACTTGTTTGTTTAAGTGGTAAAGAGTGGCACTAGTGGTAAAGAATCTGCTTGCCAATGCAGAACTCATAAGATACCTGGATTGAATCCCTGAATCAGGAAGATCCCCTGGAGGAAGGCACGGTGACCCACTCTACTGTTTTTGCCTGGAGAAACCCCATGGACAGAAGGGCCTGGTGGGCTAAGTCCATAGGGTTGCAAAGAGTCAGATGTGACTAAGCATGCATGCACATACATATAACATATAACTTACTGATTGTTTGAACCAGGATTTGATTATCTATAGCAGATCCTGTCAGAGTCCCACTTATATCCCTTGGACCTTTTAGTTCACTTATTTCCAGCTTCCAGAAACAGTTTCTCTATGTGTAAGGGCTTTAAGTTCAGAATTACAGAAGCAAGTGGCACACCAGGGTTGGGGTAGTGAGAGCCTTTTCTCCAGAGTAGGCAGTGAGTGGGTACATGATTTGTAGAGAGTTCAAAACAGTAATAATACTGACAAGTTGATCAGCCTTTTAAATTATCACCAGAGCCCAGAAATTCTGAAAAATGTCAGAAAGAAAATATTACTTACCTCAAAAAATTTGTTGGTGGTCAAAATCCTAAACAAACCTTGCAGTGACTATGTGTGTATACAGATAGATACACACATGTATATTCATGTATTTCTTTCTTCCTTATTTAAAATTTTTTATTTTTATTACTTTTTAATATTTGACTGTTCTGTGGTACATTGCTAAGTGGTGGAACGCACAAATAGATTTGCATAAACACCATCACAGTCAGGATTCAGAGCATCTCCATCAGCCCAGAAAACTGCCCACACTGCTCCTTTATGATCAAACCTTTTCCTCAACCTCCAGCCCTTGGCCCCCATTCTTCTCTGTCCTTACAGTTCTTTTTTTTCCAGAGTGTTATATAGATGAATCATACGGTATATGACCTCTTCAGATTGGCTTCTTTCACTCACCATAATGCCTTTAAGGTTCAACCAAGTTGTTGCATATGCCAGTAGTTTATTCGTATTTATTGCTGCATAGTATCAAATTAAATGGATGTACTACAGTTTGCTAATCCATTCAGTGTTGAAAGACGTTTGGATTCATTTTTGGTGATTTTGAATGGATGAATGGAACTGCTATAAACTATGAACAGTCTTTTGCGTGATCACAAGTTTTCATTTGTCCAGGGTAAATACTTGGAAGTATGATTGCCAAGTCATATGGTGAGTGTATGTTTAACTTTATATTGTCAGAGGGGTATAACCATTTTGCATTCTCACCAGCAACATATGAGAGTTGCTGCATCATCACTCTTGCTTTGTCTGGCTCATTTTTTTTTAAGCCTTTCTGATAGCCTTTCTGCAGCACGCCAGGCTTCCCTGTAGTGTAGAGGTATCTTACTGTGGTTTAGATTTGCATTTCCCTAATGACTGATGACCTTAAGCACCTTTTCATGTATTTATATTTTATCCATATATATCTTTGCTGAATTGTCTGTTCAACTATTTTGCCCAGTTTTTTAAAAGTTGAGTTGTTTTCTAACAATTGTATATTTTTAAATAATAGCTTTTTGAGAGATCATTCATGTACCATACAACTCACTTTTTAAAGTGCACAATTCAATGGTTTCTAGTGTATTCCCATAGTTATGAAAACATTACCATAATCAATTTTATAATATTTTCATCATCCCCCAAAGAAACTCTATACTCATTGACAGTCACTACCCATTTGCCCCAAACTCTCTAACTCTACATAGCTACTAATTTACTTTCTGCCTATAAATTTGTCTGTTTTGAAAAATTTACATAAATGGAATCATACAATGTTTGATCTTTTGTGTCTGGCTTCTTTCACTTAGTATAATGTTTTTGAGGTTCATTGTAGCATAGATAAATATGTCCTTCCTTTTTATTGCTGAATAATATTCCGTCAAATGAATATACCACATCTGTTTATCCATTCATCTGTTGATGGACATTAGAGTTGCTTCCAGTTCAGTTCAGTCCCTCAGTCATGTCTTACTCTTTGCAATCCCATGGACTGCAGCACGCCAGGCTTCCCTGTCCATCACCAACTCCCAGAGCTTGCTCAAATTCATGTCCATCAAGTTGGTGATACCATCCAACCATCTCATCCTCTGTCCTCCCCTTCTCTTCCTGCCTTCAGTCTTTCCCAGCTTGAGGGTCTTTTCCAGTTAGTAAGTTCTTCGCATGAGGTGGCCAAAGTATTGGAGTTTCAACTTCAGCATCAGTCCTTCCAATGAATATTTAGGACTTATTTCTTTTAGGACTGACTGGTTTGATCTCCGTGCAGTCCAAAGGACTCTCAAGAGTCTTCTCCAACACCACAGTTCAAAATCATCAATTCTTCGGTGCTCAGCTTTCTTTTTTTTTTTCAGCTTTCTTTATGGTCCAACTCTCTCATCCATACATGGCTATTGGAAAAACCATAGCATTGACTACACAGACATTTGTCAGCAAAATAACATGTCTGCTTTTTAATATGCTGTCTAGGTTTGTCATAGCTTTTCTTCCAAGGAGCAAGTGTCTTTTAATTTCATGGCTGCATCTGGTCCCATCACTCCCTGGCAAATAGATGGGAAAACAATGGAAACAGTGACAGACTTTATTTTCTGGGGCTTCAAAATCACTGCAGATGGCGACTGCAGCCATGAAGTTAAGAGTTGCTTCCACTTTGTGGCTATTGTGAGTAATACTGCTATGCACATTTGTGTACAAGTTTTTCTGTGAATATACATTTTCATTTCTCTTGATTAGATACCTAGTAGCAGAATTGCTAGATCATAGCTCTTTATTCAACTTTTTGAGGAGCTGCCAAACTGTTTTCCACAGCCACTGCTCCATTTTACAATCCGACCGGCATTGCATTAGGGTGTCAGTTTCTCCACATCCTTGACAACACTTGTTATTATCTGTTTGTTTGTTTTTTTAAAATTTTAGCTACCCTAGTGGGTGTGAAAGTGGTATGTCATTGTGGTTTTGATTTTCATATTCCTGATGACTAATAATATTGAGCATCTTTCATATGCATTTTGGTCATCTGTATATCACCTTTGTAGAAATGTCTGTTCAAGTACTTCACTCATTTTAAAATTGGGTTGTCCATTTGCTATTGAGTTGTAAAAATTCTTTATATATCCGAGATACTGCCCCTTATCAGCTGGATGATTTACAAGTATTTTTGCCCATTGTAGTGTTATTTTTTCACTTTCTTGACAGTGTCTTTTGGAGCACAAGTTTTTAATTTTGATAAGGGATAACTCATCTGTTTTTTTCTTTGCTGTTTGTGTTTTGGGTATTATATTTAAGAAATACTGCCTAAACTAAGATCATGAAAATTTACACTTTTATTTTCTTCAAAGAGTTTTATGGTTTAACTCTTACATTGAGTCTTTGATCCACTTTAAGTTAATTTTTGTATATGTTTGAGATAATGGTCCTAATTTATTCTTTTGTGTGCGTGAGTGCTAAGTCGCTTCAGTCGTGTCCAACTCTTTGCAACCCTATGGACTATAGCCCATCAGACTCCTCTGTCCGTGGGATTTTCCAGGCAAGAATACTGGAGGGGGTTGCCGTGCCCTCTTCCAGGGCATCTTCCCGACCCAGGGACCAAACTGGTGTCTCTATGTCTCTTGCATTGGCAGGAGTGTTCTTTACCACTAGTGCCACCTTGGAAACCCATTCTTTTGCATGTGGATATCTAACTGTCCCAATCTTGTTGAAAAGACCTTTCTTCCTCCCACAGAATTATCTTGGCACACTTGTCAAAACTCAACCATAAATGTGAGGACTTACTTTGGACTCTCAGTCCTATTCTGTTGATATGTCTATCTTTATGTCAGTACCACGCTGTCTTGACTATTGCAGTTTTGTAGTAAGTTTTGAAATTGCAAAGTGTGAGTCCTTCACTTTTGTTGTCTTTTTCTAGTTTGTGTTTCTTGAATTTCCATATAAATTTTAGAATTAACTTGTCAATTTCTACAAAAAAGCCAGAAAATTGATGTGGATTGTGTTGAATATGTTAGATTAATTTAATCGTTCCCATCATAAAAATATTAAGTCTTCTGATTGATGAACATGGGATATCTTTCTGTTTATTTGGGTCTTCTAAAATTACTTTCAACAATGTTTCGTAGTTTCTAAGAAATTAGTTTTGAACTTATTCTGTTAAACTTATTCCTAAGTATTTTATTATTTTAATGTTATTGTAAATGAAAATGCTTTCTTAATTTCATTTTTGGATTGTTCATTACAAGTGTATAGAAGTGCAATTGATTTTTGTATATTAATGTTGTATCTTGCACCCTTGTTGACTCATTTATTGGTTCTAATAGATTTTTGTAGTCAGTTCCTCAGAGTATTCTATGTAAGGTTATGTCATCTGTAAACAGATAGTTTTACTTCTTCATTTCCAATGTAAACACTTTTCATTTCACTTTGTTGCCTAATTTCCCTGGTTAGAATCTCCAACAAAATGTTGGATAGAGCCACCAGGCTGGCCATTCCTGTTTCATTCCTCATCTTCCCTTCATCATCAATTACCGCCTTCTGTGCTCAGTCGCTCAGTCGTGTCCGACTTTTCGACCCCGTGGGCTGTAGCCTGTCAGGCTCCTCGTGGGATTTGCCAGGCAAGAATACTGGACTGAGTTGCCATGCTCTCCTCCAGGGGGTCTTCCCAACCCAGGGATGGAATCCAGGTATCCCACACTGCAGGAAGATTCTTTACCATCTGAGCCACCAGGGCAGCCCAAATACAACCTTAGCTGTGCATTTTTTGTAGATGTGCTAATTAGGTTGAGAAAGTACCCTTCTGGTTCTAGTTTGTTGGGTGTTTTTATTGTGAAGGGGTGTTGAATTTTTTCAAATGCTTTTAATGCATAAATTGAGATAATCATATGGTTTTATCATTTATTTTGTTAATTATTATATTAATCAATTTTTTGATTTTAAAACAACCTTATATTCTTGGGGGTAAATCCCACTTGGTCATGGTGTATAATCCTTTTTTGTATGTTGTTGGATTCAACCCATTTTATTGAGAAATTTTGCATCATTTTCATAAGGAATTTCAGGCTGTAGTTTTCTTGTGATGTCTTTGTCTGATTTTGGTATCAAGGTAATATTAGTTTCATAGGAAACTAATAAGTTGAAAAATATTGTGCCCTCTTTTATTTTTTGGAAGTCTGTGAAGAATTGGTATTGATTCTTCCTTGAATATTTGGTAGAATTCATCAGTGAAACAACATGGGCCTGGATTTTTCTTTGAGGGTAGTTTACTGATTACTAACTTGATCTCTTAACTTATAATTGATCTATTGAAATTTTCTGTTACTTCTTGTGTCAATTTCAGTGTTCATTTCATTGAAGTTATCTAATTAGTTAGTACATAGTTGTTTACAATATTCCCTTATAATCCTTTAAAAGAATTCTGTAAGACCAGTAGCAATGCCCTTCTTTCATTTTAGATTTTGGTAATTTGAGTCTTTTTCCTCAATCTTTAGTCTTTTTTCTTGGCCAGTCTAGCTAAAAGATTGTCAACTCTATCTATCTTCAAAATAATGTATAATTTTATTTTGCATGTTGTTTTTCTATGTTCTGTTTCATTAATTTTCACTCTAATCTTTATTATTTCCTTTCTCTACTTGCCTTGGGTTTGGTTTGTTCTTTTTATTATTGAATGTTGAGCATTTGTTTTTATATATTCTTAAACATAAAAACTCTTAAAACTTAAAATTCAACATTCAAAAAACTAAGATCATGGCACACAGTCCCATCACTTCATGGCAAATAGAAGGGGAAAAAGTGGAAGCAGTGACAGATTTTGTTTTCTTTGGCTCCAAAATCACTGTGGACGGTGACTGCAGCCATGAAATTAAAAGACATTTGCTCCTATGACAAATCCAGACAGCGTATTAAAAAACAGAGACATCCGTCACTTTGCTGACAAAGATCTATATAGTCAAAGCTATGGTTTTTCCAGTAGTCATATATGGATGTGAGAGTTGGACCATAAAGAAGGCTGAGCACCAAAGAATTGATGCTTTCGAACTGTGGTGCTAGAGAAGACTCTTGAGAGTCCCTTGGACTGCATGATCTAACCAGTCAGTCCTAAAGGGTATCAATCTGAATATTCATTGGAAAGACTGATGCTGAAGCTCCAATACTTTGGCCACCTGATGTGAAGAGCTAACTCATTGGAAAAGACCGTAATGCTGGGAAAGATTGAAGGTGAAAGGAGAAGGGGATGACAGAGGATAAGATGGTTAGGTCGCATCACTGACTCAATGGACATGAATTTGAGCAAACTCTGGGAGATAGTGAAGGACAGGGAAGCCTGGTGTGCTGCAGTCCATGGGGTCACAAAGAGTTGTATACAACTTAGCCACTGAACAAGACTGAGCATTTGTTTTTGTATGTTTTGGATACAAGTCCTTTGTTGGATATGTAATTTGTAAGTATCTTCTTTCAGTCTGTAGCTTATCTTTTCATTCTCTTAACAGTACCTTCCACAGAGAAAAGTTTCAAATTCTCATTAAGTTCAAGTTGTCAATTTTTAAAGAATTGTTTTTGGGGTATCATATCTATAAACTGCTTAAAGTCATAAAGATTTTCTATCTTTTCTTCTAAAATTTTAATAACTTTACATTTTAACTTTCAACCCATGACTCATTTTGAGTTAATTTTTGTAAAATGCATGAAGTTCAGGTTGAAATTCATGCTTATGCATACAGGTGAACATATGTTCTAACACTATTTGTTGAAAAGACTGTTGCTTCACTATTGAACTGTCTCTGTATCTTTGTTGAAGGAACAATTGGCCATGTCCATGTGCATTTATTTATGGATTCTATTTTGTTCCATTGATTTATGTATCTATCCTATTGTTAATCACACATTATCTTCCTCACTGTAGCTTTAAAACTGAATGCCATGAATCCTTCAACTTTATTCAGTTTTTTAAAAATTGCTTTGATTATTTTAGTTCCTTTTAGCTCTCCTTATAAATTTTAGAATATGTTTGTCTGTATATGCAAAAATTCCTGCTGGAATTTTGGTTAGAGTTGTGTTGAACTGATAGTTTAATTTCAGTTTCGAGGAAGAACTGAATTTTAACTATATTGAGTATTTGAACCCATGATCATGATATGGCTCTCCTTCCATTTCTTTCACCAGCTTTTCATAGTTTTCAGCATGCAGATATTGAATGTGTTGTGTTAGATTTATACCTCTTTCATTTGTGGGGGGTGGGGGGAACCATCGAAAGTGCTCTTTTAAACATTTTTGGTTTCCAATTATTCATTACTATTATATATACATTTGATATTTATAAGCAGGCATTGTATCTTACAGCTTGGCTAAATTCACTTATTAGGAGCTTTCTTGTATACTCCTTGGGATTTTCTGCATAAATCATTATCTCATCTTTTAAGTAGGGATAGTTTTACTTCCACTACAATGTTGAATGGAAGTTATGAGAGTAGAGATCCTTGCCATATCTTTTTTTTTTTCCTTGCCATATCTTAATCTTAGGATGGAAAGATTTAGTCTTTTACCATTATTTCTGGATGTACTATTTTAGATTTCAGGCTAACTTTAAGTCCAGGCTGGGGGTGGGGGTTGGGGGGGTGGGTATTAGAGGAGTAAAAGAAGAAAACCCACCACTGGGTTAGTGGTTCTTCATGTTCTGGTTTCCTTCCTCAACCCTCCTGTTATTATTTACTTTTCAGAGTCCACAGATAACAGGTCCATGTGTCCTTTCTGGGAAGTTTTGGTTACATACAATGGGAGAGAGATGGTGAAATGGAACTAAACTAAACTGGAACCAGAACCAAATAGTTTCTTTTTAATTATTTATTTTAACAAGCCTTGTATTCTACTTGTAAGTTAATTCAGAGCAATTAAAGGTATACAGTTAGTCCCCAACAAATGAAAACTCAAAGCTACTTTCATTTGTTTCAAAACTAAGTTAGTAAAGGTTTTGAATCATTGGATCTTACTTAGGGTGTAGTTCAATACTCCAACTTCTGTAGAACTACATATTCCCATGTTTAAACAGCAGATTTGAAATAAATGATGATAAAATAAAAAAATAATCAGAACTTGAGTTAATTTTGTCACTTCATGTGATCTCTTGGAGATTTTTGTTTGTGTTTGAAATTTAAAACAGTAAAACAAAGTGTGAAATTTGAGGTGTGTTTTTTTTTTTTTGGTGAGCATAGTGTAGTTCAGGTAAAAATCAAAGATATTAATTCCAAATCCTTATTTACGCTTTTTACAATATTCTCTGAACTTTTATGAAGTTCACACTTTTGGAAGTCCTTTTTAATGTGTGACTTTTTTTAATAAACTTTGGGGAAAAATTATTCTTTCTTTTCAATATCACCTAATCTACTAAAAATTCTGCTACATGTGAGGATATCAGTGAAACAGCCTATTCTAGGCAAATGAAGCTGTGTCCACAATAAGGACAAAGTTTGAAAGTTAATGTTAACTTTTGAGATACTGTGCAATCTAAAAGAAAGCATCCACATAAGAGGGTCAACTCATAATTTGTTCTCTGTCCTACATGACTTGTTTTCTGAATTATATTTTATTATTTGGTTTGAAATTTTAGATGAGGTTAATAAGAAACTAATGTTTGCAAAGGTCCAGAATCAACCTTGAATAATGTATGGTAAAATTCACGATTGAATATTGACACATAAAAATCATGGAGAAAGTCACTGACTATACAACACAAAATGAAAGGAATGAACGTTTACATGGAAAAATAGGATCAAATTTTGAAGAATTCCAGGAGAAATGACAAGAGATGCCAGAAGAAACAAAAAGTCAATGTTTGAATATTTTGATCATTTTGACCAATAACTGGACACTCATTCTAAAACAATGACTCAAGTAATATCAATATTTTCTGTTGTTTAGCCACGTCATCTTATTTTGCAGGACAAAAATGGAAATTACCAAGCATAGTAGAATAGTGAAGATACTCTAGTGGAAAACTTTGACTCTGGAGACAAATTAGAATCCACTAGCATCATTCTCCAAAATCAAAGTAGTATGTGATGTTACAATTTCCAGAATTTGTTGTGAAATAGATTTTTAAGAATCTCCATCGAAGTATTTATGGGTTACTTCATGTAAAAGAGATTTGTCAAAATTAAAACTGATATAAAGGAGTAAAGGCAGATTGACAGATTATACTGTCTATTTGACATGTATATGTGAAGAAGATAATTTTGATGAAGTCACTGGCAAATTTGTAAAAGTTAAGGCTTAAAAATAAATTTTATTGTTATTACTCATTATTTCAATATATCAATAGGGTGTATGTTTTCCCCCTTTCTCAAAAACTATGTTGATATATTTAGAAAGCCTTTATTTTTCTTTTTCCTTCTTGTTACTGTATTATTTATTTAATTTTTTATTATTTTACATTTTAATGGCATGGTTGTACAAAGTTCAACAGAAGAAACTTTTCACTGCATTTACCATCTGATTATTTTTCATCTTATTCCATACTAATTATTGAAAACAATTTTTTCATGTTGTGAAAGAGGTTAAATGTGATCCATTGCATGTATTAAATATATTAGGTATACCACTGTACAAGATTGCTTTATTTGCTTGCTGCATGCCAAGGAATTAACATTCCCAGGGACCAGTTCTCTACAACTGACTTTTGCCAGTTGCTATATAGCTATGCCAGCTCCCTTGCACTTTGGGTGTGGTAATTCTTTTTTTTTTTTTTTTTTGAGGGGGTGTGGTAACTCTGAATCTTGTTTTGTGTCATTTCCAAGAGTTTCCCCATGAGATTGAGACTCAGCTGCCCACTGTGGTAGCTGGCTTAATGGTAAACCCAGTATCAACACCTTTCCTTCCCTGTATCTCTTCCTTGCATCTCTACTGGTACTCTAGTACTTCCCACATATATGGGGGTCTGCTTCCGGGGGAACCATTATTATTCCATTCTAAACAGCCATTGGGCCTTTTTTTTTTTTTTAGGTCAGTGATTTACTAAAGAAACGGAGACAATTTTCCTGCTTCTTCGTGATGTCATTTAACTTTGTCCTCCATCCCTAGTATTTCTGATAAACTGGAAGTTAGTTACAAAAGGTTGTTTAAAGTCATGTAAAACATTCCTGTTAAGAATATTTCATAGGTGATGCCTTTTATTTCATGCCACGTAACATCAAAATGCATACCACATCTGTTAATGATGTTAAAATTGATCAGTGGGTTTAGTTGGAGACAATCTGACTCCTTCATTGATAAGATGTGTTTTCCCCCTTTATGACCTCTAAGTAAGTTGATAATTTGATATATTGCAAGCATCTAGTTCCTTATTGTGATAGGAAGAATTCATGAATATGTTACCTAGAAAGATGAAAGACTGCAGATGGAATTAAGGGTGTCAATCAACTGAAATTAAGATAAAGAGATTATTTTGGATTATCTAGGTGAGTCCAGTGTAAGCACAAAGTTGGAAGTGTTAGTCACTCAGTCATGTCTGACTCTTTGCCACTCCATGGATTATAGTTCGCCAGGCTCCTCTGTCCATGGAATTCTCCAGGCAAGAATATTGGAGTGGGTTGCCATTCCCTTCTCCAGGGAATCTTTCCAACCCAGGGATCGAACCCAGGTTTCCTGCATTGCAGGCAGATTCCTTACTGTCTTGGCCACCAGGCAAGCCCAGTGAAGCATAAGGGTCTTTTAAAGTGGAAGAGGGAGGGGTGGGAGGGAGGGCTCAAAGTCTGAAAGAGCTCTGAAGATGCTACACTGATGGCTTTGAAGGAGAAAGAGGCAGCTAGGCAAGGAATGCAGGTGGCCTCTAGAACCCAGCTCAGATTCTTCCCTAGGGCCTTGTAAGGAACGCAGCCCTTGTGACACTCTGATTTTCAGCCCGTTGAGATTCATTTCAAACTCCTGACCTCCAGAACTGTAAAATAATAAAATGTATATTGCTTTAAGCCACTATTTGTAATTACAGTAGCAATAGAAAATACATCTACCAAACTTTGATCAAATGTTTTTTATCCATTGCTCATCATCATCTAGAATATGATGACTTTTTCAAGTCCATGAGGACTTGCAAAAAGTGTTTTTCTAATCCCATCATTCCATCAACATTTTCTAGTTGAAATTCTTTTGTAAGGAAAAACCTTTCCTTATTGGCCAAGGGTACTTGGTTGTCTGCAATTTGACAGGCAGTTTGAGTAGAACAAGCAGGCTAAAAGCCTTATATTTTCCTGTTAACTGACAGTACTCAGACTTAGGAGTGGGTACAATTCAGTTCAGTTGCTCAGTCGTGTCCGACTCTTTGCGACCCCATGGATTGCAGCACACCAGATTTCCCTGTCCATCACCAACTCCTGGAGCTTACTCAAACTCATGTCCATCGAGTCAGTGATGCCATGCAACCATCTCATCCTCTGTTGTCCCCTTCTCCTCCTGCCATCAATATTTCCTAGCATCAGGGTCTTTTCAAATGAGTCAGTTCTTCGCTTCAGGAGGCCAAAGTATTGGAGCTTCAACTTCAGCAACAGTCCTTCCAATGAATGTTCAGCACGGATTTCCTTTAGGATTGATTGGTTTGATCTCCTTACAGTCCAAGGGACTCTGAAGAGTCTTCTCCAATTCAGCATTCAGCTTTCTTTATAGTTCAACTCTCACATCCAATACATGACTACTGGAAAAACCATAGCTTTGACTAGATGGACCTTAGTTGGCAAAGTAATGTCTCTGCTTTTTAATATGCTATCTAGTTTGGTCATAGCTTTTCTTTCAAGGAGCAAGTGTCTTTTAATTTCATGGCTGCAGTCACCATCTGCAGTGATTTTGGAGCCCAAGAAAATAAAGTCTCTCACCATTTCCATTGTTTCCCCATCTATTTGCCATGAAGTGACAGGACCAGATGCCATGATCTTAGTTTTCTGAATGCTGAGTTTTAAGCCAACTTTTTCACTGTCTTCTTGGCTGTCTCCAATTATGATAAATATATTTTAAAAATACATTTTTAAAAAGAATCATTTACTTTAACTTCTTTTCCTCATCTGCAAAATGGGGATGGTAATAGTCTTCCCTCAGAGTTTGTTGTGAGGGCATAATAGTAATAATAATAATAAGTTTATGCACCTAATAACAGTTCCTTAAAATATCTGAAGGAAAACTTGATAGAATCAAAGGGAGAAACGGTTCTATATAATAGTGGGAGACTACAATAGCTCCCTTTCAATAATAAATAGAAAATGAAAAGACTAAAATAATGAAACTGTGATACATGATAGAACATGAAAGAAGCCTGAAGACACTGTGTTGTTCTTTAGTCTCTAAGTTGTGTCTGACTTTTTCGACCTCAAGGACTGTAGCCTACCAGGCTCCTCTGTCTATGGAATTTCCCAGGTAAGAATACCAGGGTGGGTTGCTATCTCTTTCTCCAGGGGATCTTCCTGACCCAGGGATTGGACCCAGGGATTGAACCCAGAAATCAAACCCAGGTCTCCTGCATTGCAGGCAGATTCTTTACCAGTGAGCCATCAGGGAAGCCCAAGACACTGTACTTTAGTGAAATAAACCAGTCACAAAAGGACAAATATTGTGTGATGCTACTTATAAAAAGTACCTAGAATAGCCAAATTTGTAGAACCAGAAAGTGGAACAATTGCTACCAGGGGTTGAGGGGAAGAGAGAATGGGGAGTTACTATTTAATGGGTACAGAATTTCAGTATGAGAGGATGAAAAGTCCTGAAGGTGGATAACGGTGATGTTTGCCCCACAGTATGAATGGGACTAATGCCACTGAGTTGTACACTTAAGAATAGTTAAAACTGTAGCATTTATGTATATTTTACTACAATAAAAATAAATTAAAAATATAATACTGGAGTGTGAAGTCAAGTGGGCCTCAGGAAGCATTGTTGTTATTGAGTGGCTAGGTCATGTCTGACTCTTTGCGACCTCATGAGCTGCAGTGCATCAGGTTTCCCTGTCCTTCACTAACTCCCTGTGTGTGCTTAGTCACTTAGTTGTGTCTGACTCTTTGCAACCCAATGGACTGTACCCCGCCAGACTCCTCTGCCTATGGGGATTCTCCAGGCAAGAATACTGGAGTGGGTTGCCATGCCCTCCTTCAGGGATTCTCAGAAGCCAGGGATCAAACCCAGGTCTCCTGCATTGCAGGTGCATTTTTAACCATCTGAGCCACCAGGGAAACCCAAGAATATTGGAGTGGGTAGCTTATCCCTTCTCCAGGGAATCTTCCCGACCCAGGAATCAAATCAGGGTCTCCCGCATTGCAGGCAGATTCTTTACCAGTTGAGTTACCTGGGAAACCCTCACTAACTCCCAGATTTTGCTTAAACTCAAGTCCACTGAGTCGGTGATGCCATCCAACCATCTCATCTTCTGCTGCCTCCTTGTCCTCCTGTCCTCAGTCTTTCCCAGCATCTGGGTCTTTTCCAATGAGTTTGCCATTCACATCAAGTGGCCACAGTCCTGGAGCTTCAGCTTCAGCATCAGTCCTTCCAGTGACTATTCTGGGTTGATTTCCTTTAGGATTGACTGGAAGTATTACTATAAACAAAGCTAATGGTGGTGATGGAATTCTGAGTTATTTCAAATCCTGAAAGATGATGCTGTGAAAGTGCTGCACTCAATATGTCAGCAAATTTGGAAAACTCAGCAGTGGCCACAGGATTGGAAAAGGTCAGTTTTCATTCCAGTCCCAAAGAGGGGCAGTGCCAAAGGATGTCCAAAGTACCATACAATTACACTCACTCCGCATGCTAGTAAGGTTATGTCCAAAATCTTTCAAGCTAGGCTTTAGCAGTACATGAACAGATAACTTCCAAATGTACAAGCTGGGTTTAGAAAAGGCAGAGGAACCAGAGATCAAATTGCCAACATTCATTGGATCATAGAGAAGGCAAGAGAATTTTAGAAAAACCTGCTTCATTGACTATGCTGAAGCCTATGGCTGTGTGTATTACAACAAACTGTGGAAAATTCTTAAAGAGATGGAAGAAGCAGACCACCTTATCTGTCTTCTGAGAAACTGTATGCGGGTCAAGAAGCAACAGATAGAACCTTACCTGGAACAATTGGCTGGTTCCAAATTGGGAAAGGAGTATGTCAAGGCTGTATATTGTCACACTATTTATTTAACTTATATACAGAGTACATCATATAAAATGCCAGCCTGAATGAATAATGAGCTGGAATCAAGATTGCCCAGAGAAATATCAACAACCTCAGATATGCAGATGATACCACTCTAATGGCAGAAAGCCAAGAGGAACTAAAGAGTCTCTTGATGGGGTGAAAGAGGAGAGTGAAAAAGCTGGCTGGAAACTCAACATTCAAAAATTAAGATCATGGCATCCAGTCCTACCACTTCATGGCAAATTAAAGGGGAAAAAGTGCAAACAGTAACAGATTTTATTTTCTTGGACTCCAAAATCACCACAGATGGTGATTCCAACCATGAAATTAAAAAATGCTTGCTCCTTGGAAGGAAAGCTATGAAAAGCCTAGACAGCATATTAAAAAGCAGAGACATCACTTTGCTGACAAAAGTCCATACAATCAGAGCTATGGTTTTTCCAGTAGTCATGTATGGATATGAGAGTTGGACCATAAAGAAAGCTGAGTGCCAAAGAATTGATGCTTTCAAATTGTGGTGCTGGACAATACTCTTGAGAGTCCCTTGGACTGCAAGGAAATCAAACCAGTCAATCCTAAAGGAAATCAGTCCTGAATATTGGAGGACTGATGATGAAGCTGAAGCTCCAATACTTTGGCCTCCTGATGTTTCAGTAGTTGAGGCACGTGGGCTCAGTAGTTATGACTCCCAGGCTGTGGAGCACAGGCTCAACAGTTATGATGCACATGCTTAGTTGCTCCACAGCATGTGGGATCTTCCTGGAGCAAAGATCAGACCTGTGTCTTCTTCACTGGCAGAGAATCCCCAAAGTAGGTAACCTTCTAAGTCACCCAGAAACAGATTAGAGCAGTTTACCTAAGTGTAGGCTGACCTACTAAGGGCTATGACTCTTTCTTAGTTGTAGGAGGTAAAAGTACAATAACAGCCTTTACTCTGGGGTGGTGGGATGTCCTCCAATACCCTTTGCCATTAGACTACTAAAGTGTTGCTGATGTGGCAGTCCCCTTAATCTTTGTAGGGTTAATCTACTCACTCTCTGGCACACAAGTATCTTTCCAAGAGTGCCTCTGTAATGGGATTAACATGATGCCATCAGCAGGGTGGATGGTATGATGATACTCTGTGGCAGTGTCAGAATGATCTGTGTTCCCCTGACATGTATTGAGACAGAAGGGAGGATTACCACTGCCCTCAAGCTAGAAGATCAGGGTGTACTGCTGCTCATCCTAGGTGACTGTGAAATGAGAACTGTGAACTGCTGATCTTCCTCTTTGATGGGGACTGCAAAGAATACATGTGCGGAACCAGTAGCTCCATAACCAGGTACTGATTGTTTCTAGCAGAGGTAGCATATCTGGCATGATGGCTGTGGTTGGTTACATTTCCGATAGTCCACTATTGTCTACCGTGATCTTTTTTTTTTTTTTGCAGGGGATGTAATGGTAAATTAGAGAGAGAGAGATGATAAAAATGGGGCTCCCCAGGGTGTCACAGTGGTAAAGACTCCATCTGCCAATGCAGGAGACGAAAGAGACACAGATTTGATCCCTGGGTTGGGAAGATTCCCCTAGAATAGGAAATGGCAACCCACTCCAGTATTCTTGCTTGGAAATCTCCATGGACAGAGAAGCCTGGTGGGCTACAGTTCCACGGAGTCACAAAGAGTCAGACACAACGGAGCACACACACATGTAGTAAAAGCCACCACCTGGCAGCCTTTAACTCACTGAGGGTGGAACTAACTCCTGCCATCCTACCCATGATGTAGCACTGCTTCTGATTCCTTTTCTTGGCCAGAGCAGGGGGCAGTTTCAGGGGATGTCACTTGACCTTTTCTCGTAGGATGGATTTCACTATAAGATGAACTTGGGCCAGGACTCCCTGTGTCATCTGGCCTTAAAATAATCCCAGTCCAACAAGGGAGCCATTATGGCATATTGGGTTCCCTGGTAAGAGTGCCTGTTCAGGCACTTTATTCAATAGCTCTTAAGGGACTTGAGTGTTCCCTTTCTTCAATATGCAGTTAGTCTTGTAACTGGTTATAGGGCTTTTGGGGAAAGGGGGTAATATGTATTATATATATTTGCTATGACACATCAGCTCCTTCCTCAAAGGGATCTGGCCTCTCATTAAATTAATGGACTAGTCAAGTCTAGAAACCAGATAAGGGACCATCAGTTTTCACCATGACAACTGATTATCAGTCTCCAGCTTCCATGCTCTTGTATTTTTTTATTTGTAAGTCTATACTCTATATGGCTGCCCATCTATCTCATCTCTGGGAACACTGTGATCTGTTAGTCATCACAACATACCCCTGGTGGGTCAGAGTCTTGGGTTACCATTCTACTTTAGTGGCCCATCAACCTTGCCTCTGATGTTTAAATGCTACCATTTGGCCTCTGAGAGTTCAGATTTCTATATTCCTGCCACCACTAGGTAGACCGGTTCCATGGCTGCATCCTTACTATCAACTTGGCTTACAGAGGAAAGCCACCACTGAGTTTCTTCCAGTACATCCCTTATTATTCTACAATGTACATCCACGCAGTAAGTGTGAAAGTGAAAGTCGCTCAGTCGTGTCCGATTCTTTGTAACCTCATGGACTATACGGTCCATGGAATTCTCCAGGCCAGAATACTGGAGTGGGTAGTCATTCCCTTCTCCAGGGGATCTTCCCAACCCAGGGATCAAACCCAGGTCTCCTGCATTGCAGGCAGATTGTTTACCAGCTGAGCCCCCAGGGAAATCCAAGAATACTGGAGTGGGTAGCCCATCCCTTCTCCAGTGGATCTTTCGGACCTAGGAGTTGAACCAGGGTTTCCTGCACTGCAGGTGGATTCTTTACCAACTGAGCTATCAAGGAAGCCCCTCCTCTTAGTAAAGTGAGTGTCTTCTAACCCTCCTACAGGACTTAGTCCATTGGTGGCTGTCTGGCCTTACATCATAAATCCATTCTAGAATGCCCACTTCTCTGAGCCTCTGACCTCTTCCACAACACTCTGCCAAGGTAGCTATAGTATTTACACCTCACTTATTGGAGGCCATTGTCACCTCTAGCAACATATTAAGGTTGACTTTGAACATCCTTGTCAGGCTATGAAGTCTTGAGTAACAGCATCACCCACTTCAACAACTATCTCCTACCCAGCCTTACAGTGTTCTTCTACCATGGTCCAACACCCTCATCTTCTAGTTGCTTCTGAAACTATTTGTCAGTTCTGTAGCTTTGATGATGAATAATCTGTTATCTTCCATATAAGGGCCAGTACTACTCCATCTTTGCCGACAAAGGTCCGTATAGTCAAAGCTATGATTTTTTTCAGTAGTCATGTATGGATGTGTGAGTTGGACCATAAATAAAGGTGAGCATCAAAGAATTGATGCTTTTGAACTGTGTTGCTGAATAAGACTCTTGAGAGTCCCTTGGACTGCAAGGAGATCAAACCAATCCATCCTAAAGGAGATCAGTGCTGAATATTCATTGCAAGGACTGATGCTGAAGCAAAGCTCCAATACTTTGGCCACCTGATGCAAAGAACTGACTTATTAGAAAAGATCCAGATGCTGGGAGAGATTGAAAGCAGGATGAGAAGGGGATGACAGAGGATGAGATGATTGGATGGCATCACCAACTTGATGGACATGAGTTTGAACAAGCTCTGGGAGTTGGTGATGGACAGGGAAGCCTGGTGTGCGGCAGTCCATAGAGTCACAAAGAGTTGGACACGACTGAGCGACTGAACTGACTGACTACTCCATCTAGTCACTATGAGATCAGACGAGTTTTTGGACTGGGTGTCATGGGCAGTGGGGTGGGGTGGAGTGGGGTAGTGGGAGGCAGGAGGAAGACCATTATCTTGGAAAGTATTTGTCTTGGGTGAGGACTTGGCAAGGTCTCCTGGCAATGGGAAGCTTCCCTTGTCTATGAGGGGAAGGGAGGTATTTGTGACACCATTACAAGGTTCAGGAGAATGTGGCAGTCTGAAGTTCTTAAATCTGAATCCCAAGTCTCAGGGTCTCTTCTGCCCTTTGGACCCTAACTTTAGCCTACAACTTACTGGGCCTGTGGATTCAGCCTCTTTTGTAACCTGGCCTTGCTTACAATCAAATTTTGGGCTGATTTTTGGCATAGTCCATCCTCCAGTTGTAAGAGATAAATGTTTCTTTGTGCCATGGAGTCCTTCTAGTTTTCATAATATGCTCTGAGTTGCTAGTGGACTTTACTAAGCCTGTCAGATTATCTTTCTTTGAGGCTGCTTGTGGCAGCTAACAAAAATTAATCAACTCCATGATCCTTATAGTTACGTTGCCTCCATATCTTTCACTTGCTGGAGCTATTACATAGCTTGGATTCCCTTTCCACTTATATATCTGTCCAGCCCACCCATCACAGGTGAGAGCCATGAATTGTGATGCTGCTAAAACCTCCCACTTCCCACCAGAAATGGGATTCTTTTTGCCATCTGGCTGGCTAGCCATTTAATTCTGGAATTTCCTGCTGACATTTGCTTTCTGGGGAGGGGGGGTGGTCGGTTACCAACTACTCAGTTTGGATTTCCCTGAAAGTATATCCTGAGACAAGAATTGTGGTGTGAGTCATTTATTTGGAAGATGATTATAGGAGACACAATGAGGGAATACAGAAATGAGTCAGGAAATGGAGAAAGCTAATAAAAGTTAAGTTAATAATGAGTTGCCTCTGGCATCACCTGGAGCTCAGAATAAATGAAGACCCTCTGAGATCCAGGAGGCAGGAGGACTTAGCAGAAACTCCCAACTCTTCTTGGGTTAGGTTGTTTCCAGGGCATTAACTCCTCAGCATTTCTGGCCTACCCTGCCTGTAGCCGGGAAGACTGCAGTGCTAGAGAGTTCTCAGGCAGAGACATAAGAGGCTGTTGGCACTATTTAGGGTAGGGTAGGGCAACAGGCAGCTGACATCTCCCTTGTGATCCCAGCAACGTCCTCCCTGGTGCCTCCCAGGGCTCCTGCTGACCTCGCCATTGTGCTGTTTCAGATCCTACAGTGACTTCTCATGGTTCTCAGAATGAAGTAGCTGCAGTTCCCTGAGAGCCAGTGAAATGCCAGCTATTGTATAAAGGTCTGTTCTTGCATTAGTACGTCTTATCGTTACAAGAGCCTCGTCATGTTTATTCCACTGAGGGGAAGACTGTGTCCCAAAGAGGTTTGAATGCCTCTGTCTAGCGCAGAGAAACGTGTCCATAATCTTACCCCTGGCCCCTCCTCCCTCTGAGCGCCCCCCCCCCCCCCCGCCCCTTATCTCAGCTATAGGAAGCCACTTGCAGTTTCCCTAAACAGAACCGTCTTCATACCTTTTTCCATTCTCTGCGGTTTCTTTGTTTAGAATGCTTTTTCCTTTTAATATCTTGCAAATATCTTCCTATCCTTTAAGGCTCAGCTGAGGAGACACCTCCTCTCGGGAGTCCTCCTGCCCTGCCAGGCTGAGTTAGCCCCCCTTGGTGCTGCCGCAGTCTCCCTGCTCCTATCAGGCCATGGCCCCCTTGGTGTTCTGTTGGCCTGTTCGTGTGTTTGTGCACCTGTCAGGATATCCCTCGGTGGATTTTTGCCAGGTGAATGAAGGATCAGCTCATTCATCTTAGTTCTCACTCTTTGCTAGTTTGTGCTGTTTCCCCCCTTTTCCACATTCCTAAGTTTTTTCCATGGCCAAGTGGTCGGCTTCGAGGGAGGCAGCCATCTCTGATCTCTTCCTTGGATCGAAGCTCCCGGAGGGCGGAACACAGTGGGGCTCGCATCACTGTCTCGAAGCACCGAAGCCAGGCCCGGCCGGAAGGAGACGGCTGACGGACGAGACGTATGCCTGCACTGTGCCGCGCGCGGTGGAGCTGAACGAACGAAGCAGACGGACCACGTCTCCGCCCTCAACTCTGGGTTCCTCCGCAGCTGACCCTGAGGTAAGGGCTCTCGTGTAGACAGGCGATCTGAGGGGAGATCCAGAAGGCACTTCCCCGGGACACAGAGGAAGTGAGGCGGGGCGCCCCCTGGGCGTGTGTCCCTGAAGCCCCTGTCCCCACAGTGAGCAGCTGGGCTCACTCCGAGCTGGGAAACCCTGGGGAAGTCCGTGGAGAACGTGCGCCTTAGAGCGCTCCGCTGAGGGTGAGGGGGCTGGAGTTTTATGCAGGAGCTCAGTCAGGCAGTTGAGGACCAGCAAGGGGGTGGGGTGGGGAAATGGGCTCCGGAAGCCAGAGGAAGCCCTTCGGGAAAGCGGTGGAGATGCTGGCGGCGGAGGAGTTAGGACAAAGGCTGTGGGTGGGGGTGTGCAGAGAGAGTGGCACCTCCAGCCATGGACACTCACATAACCATGTCATTAACGTACAGCCAGGCTCCAGCTGAAAACTCCAAGGAGCAGATAGGTAATGCCAGTGAGAGAAATGCTTGGGTGGAGGGTGGTTGCCTCTTAAACAGTTGTATACCTTCTGCTTTGCTACTCCCTCTTACTCTGATAAAACGTCACTGCTAGTCTCAAGGAGGTAGGGTGTGTGTAGGGGAGTGGTCTTTAATCCTGGCCTGCTGTAAAGTTGTTAGACCCCTCGGTGGAGGGACTGTGGTGGGTGGAGATCATGTGCCCAGTATATGTGGGAATGAGAAGACTTTTCTGCTCCGGCCACTTGAATATTCAGGACTGATTTCCTTTAGGATGGACTGGTTGGATCTCCTTGTAGTCCAAGGGACTGTCAAGAGTCTTCTCCAACAACACAGTTCAAAATCATCAATTCTTCAGTGCTCAGCTTTCTTTATAGTCCAACCCTCATATCCATACATGACTACTGGAAAAACTATAGCTTTGACTAGATGGACCTTTGTTGGCAAAGTAATGTATGAGAATGATGTGGGGTCAGATCTTTTTTTAAAAAGAAAGGTGGTGATCTAGATATTTATGTATAATCTCCCAATTTTAAATACACTGGGTTGAAGAGTGTCCCTGCCAAATTCGTGTTCATCTGGTACTTCTGAACATGACCTTATTTGGAAATAGGGGCTTCGCATATATAAGATGGAGTCCTATGGTTTATTATTTATTTATTTAAATATTTATTTTTATTTATTTACTTTATTTGGCAGTGCCAAGTCTTAGTTTCAGCATGTGGGATCTTCAACCTTTGCTGTGGCCTGTGGGTCTTTAGTTGCAGCTTGCGAACTCTTAGTTGTGGCATGCAGGATCTAGTTCCCTGACCAGGAATGAAACAGGAATGTGGAGCCCTGGCCCCTGAACCAACAGGGAAGTCCCAGTCCTATGGTTTAGAGCGGACCCTAATTCAATGACTGTGTCCTTATACGAAGAGAAAACAAGGATTGAGACACACAGAGGGAAGATGGCCACGTGAAGACAGAAGCAGAGACTGGACCTGTGCAGCCACGTGCTAAGGAGTGCCAAGGATTGTCAGCATCAACCAGCGTGTGCATAGTTGTGTCTGACTCTTTGCGACCCCATGGACGGTAGCCCACCAGGCTCCTCTGTCCATGCGATTCTCCAGGCAAGAATACTGGAGTGGGCTGCCATTTCCTTCTCCAGGGGGTCTTCCCGACCCAGGGATGGAACCTGCCTCTCCTGTGTCTCCTGCATTAGCGGGCGGATTCTTTACCACTGAGCCGCCTGGGAAGCCCTACGCGAAGGAGGGAATCCTGGAGCAACATCATCAAGGGGACGTGGGACCTTGAAGGAGGGAGATCAACGCTGCCACCCCTCCTAATTCAGAGAGGAGGCTTCCCTAGAGCCTTTGGTGGTGGGGCAATGGGAGGGGAAGGCACTACCAACACCTTGATTTTGAACTTCAGCCTTCAGACCTGTGAGAATAAATTTCTATTGTTTTAAGCCAACCAGTTTGTAATACTCTGTTGGCAGCCTTCAGAAAGTAATACAGTTGACAGTGGCTCATTTTTAAAAGCTTTGTGTTGAGTCCGTGGAGGTGGGTAAAACACTTCTGGAGGCTGACCCTGGTCCTTGAGTTGCCAGTTTGCACCCTTGGTTTTGGGACCTGCATGACAGAGGGGAGGGGAGCTGCAGGCAGAGCTGCTAGTGGCTCCTGGAGTGGCAGGAAAGACTTCCCACGGGAGGGGGGTTGGGAGTCCCCGGTTGTCTGGGGAAAGAGGGACTTGAGGGAGTTGGGGAGAGGAGCTGTCAGGAGGTAAAGGTGAATTGGTTGGGGGCAAGTAAAAGATGGAAGTGCTGGGTTATGCTGAAGTTTGGGGCTTATTTGATAGAGGGTGTGGAGATGGCCATGTCCGAGATAGAGAGGAGGAGCAGTTTGGGTGGAAGTCAGCTCAGGTTTTAACCTTTTGAGTTGGAGGTTTCTGTGGGACACACAAGTGGAGATGGATGGGGCATCTGGGCATGTGAATCTGTGCTTAGGAGAGGTCTCTGGGTTGGAGACAGAGATTTCGGAAATTGTCAGCAGGGAAGAGTCTACCAAGCAGAGATGTGACTGGAGAGGAAGGAGGGAAACCTGGGGTGACCTGATCAAGGGGACATGGGACCTTCTTGAAGGAGGGAGGTCATCACTGCCACAGGCTGCCAAGGGGCTGCTTTAGCAAATAGAAACCAGGTTTTGTCTCATTTGCTTGTTTGAAAAACTTCACAAAGCTTTCCAGAGAGGGTCAGAGACAGGAGGGGACAAGGACTCTTGTCAGGGGCGGGGATGGAAGCCGAGGGAGGGAACCGGGAGAAGAGAGTGTGGGCTGCAACGCTGCAAGCTGTGTGGAGGAGGCAAAGACCAGGGAAGGGTGACCTGCTGGTGTTGGGGGGCAGGTGTGAGGGGGTGTCCAGAGACGAAGGAGCTGATGGATGAAGAGGGGCATGGATTGCGGGGTGACTTTGGGCAGGACGAAGGATCCCGGTTTTTGGAGGGACAGAAGGACAGGGGCAAGGATGGTGGAGGATGTTGGCAACTGGTGAAGGGGAAAGCCAGGGGGGCGGGGGTGGGGGAAGGCCATCTGTTTTGGGGCCACAGCTGACAGGCAGAGTCTGAAATCATCTGTGAGACTGAGGGCTGGTGCGCCATTGGCCACCAGCGGGCTCAGCAGAGCTTAGCAGGGTCTCCTTGAGGGAGCCCCAAGCTCACTTTCCTACACCAGCCTCACTGTTCTGTGCACACATCCTTCTTGAAGGGCATGGCTGGGGGCACTAGGGGTTCTGTCCCCCAGTTTACAGTTGTTGGCTGAAAAGACCAACCTGTGTGTGGGGTGTGCACCCCCCGGGGGGTCTCCAGCACTCCAAGGCGTGGCAGCAGATGCCACTGAAGGCTCCATTGAGCGTCTGCTGTGTCCGAAGTGCTGAAATACCTTCATTTGTTTTACTCTTTGAAATAATCCTGAAAGACTAGGATTCCTTTTTAAAGTAATAATAAAGGAGCCCCTTGCTTGGAGCATTCTGTGCACAGGGCTGGCCCTTCAAATTTGTCACCTCGTTCCACCCTCCCATCTGCCCTGTTGAGGAAGAAAGGACCATTGTTCTCCCCCAGTTGCAGAAGAAGAGGGTGGGGCCGGGGAGGGAGTCTAAGTCTGCACCTGGGGCCAGCTCTGGGAGACGACACGCTTCCCTCCTCCCGTGCCAGCATGTGGCCCTCCCGTGCCAGCTGTTTGGTGTGTTCCCTGTCCAGATGCTTGTTCCTGACAGCCACGGTGGGCCCATCTGACAGACTTCCCAACGCTGTCCAGTGCTGACCTTTCAAGCCTTTCAGCAATAGGCTTGAGAGCAAAACATGCTGCTGGCCACGGCCGAGCCCGTGCCAAGGCATGGCGTCAGGCTTCGCTCCGCCAGACAGTGGACCCGAATTTTAGCCCCGGGGCTGAGCAGGCACTTCCTGTCTCCCGCTGAGTCAGCCGGCTGGGGAAGGAAAGTCGAAGGACCTGACTTTAAGTGCTGGCTCTGGCCTTCCCTGGCCTCTAGTCCGTGTGTCAAGTCACTGAATCCCTCTGAGCCTCAGGTTCCCCATCTCTAGGATGGAGGGAATATTTTCAGCAGCACCGAGCGAGCTTGGAAACTAAGGCTCCCCTCCATGTTTTGAGATTATTATTTTTCAATAATCATTTTGTTACAGGAGAATCTCCACTAGTACTTATATAGAGGAAAAAAGCTGTTATTACTCCCAGAACATGATATAAAAATTATCTTTAATACAGCAAAAGAAAAAAAGCTAATAAGATGAAAAATCTCTTCATGTTATAATTCACATTAGTTTTTTAAAAGTGAAAGTGAAAGTGAAGTTGCTCAATCGTGTCTGACTCTTAATGACCCCATGGACTGCATGGTCTACCAGGCTCCTCTGTCCATGGGATTTTCCAGGCAAGAGTACTAGAGTGGGTTGCCCAATTAAGAGATTAAATTATCAATTCACTTGGTATATTTAGAAATCAAGCTACAGAATGATACAAATCATAGACTAGTTCAAAAGTCACATACCTATCTAAACTAAACTCCCCTTTCCCTTGTGAGTCATTTGTCCTGATTGTTCTTTTTATTTATTTAAATTTAATTAATTTATTTTAATTGGAGGCTAATTACTTTACAATATTGTAGTGGTTTTTGCCATACACTGACATGAATCAGCCATGGGTGTACATGTGTCCCTCATCCTGAACCCCACTCCCACCTCCCTCCTCACCCCATCCCTCAGGGTGATCCCAGTGCACCGGCCCTGAGAGCCCTGTCTCATGCATCGAACCTGGACTGGTGAGCTATTTCACATATGGTAATATACATGTTTCAATGCTGTTCTCTCAGATCATCCCACCCTCGCCTTCTCCCAGAGTCTAAAAGTCTGTTCCTTACATCTGTGTCTCTTTTGCTGTCTTGCATATAGGGTCATTGTTACCATCTTTCTAAATTCCATATATATGTGCTAATATACTGTACTGATGTTTTTCTTTCTGACTTACTTCATTCTGATTGCTTTTTAAAAAATCTTTTTATTTCCTAACACTGGATTTTACTTGTCTTGTTTATAATTGGATGTCCAAATAAAATGTTATTCCAGAAAAAAAAAAGATACATATACTTTTAAAGGATGATGAGCCAACCAAGTTTAAATTTTTACCACTAATTAGGATTCAAATTCCAGAATAGGCAAACATTTTGGTTGATTTTGTGATATGTGTAAAGGTTAAAAAGGGCAAGGGAGGAGGAAGATATCTGCAAATAATTTCACAGAAAAAACTTAAAAAACAGATAACTAAGTTTTTAAATGGATAAAACTCTCTAACCTGTTGTCACAAGTAGAACACAATTGTTGGCGTTTATGCTGAATGCTAGTCTAGCATGTTATATACGTTATTTTATTTTAATCCTCACAACAACCCCTTGAGACAAGAAAGGAAAGTGAGGCAGCGAAGTTGAATAAGCCAGGCAGGAAACGATCTGGTGAGGATCCCGCGTCCTGACAGCTGACCACAGTCCTCTGTCCTCAGCTCCTTCATCAGTGGAATGGGTTCGCGGTACTCGATCCAGGCTCAAACAGCACCCGAGGGTCACCGTCAGGATTAGGAGTGCTCGGTCCCCCTGTGGCTCTGGGGCTTCCAGGAGCACCTTTGCCGACTGTCTGGCTGCGCGTCTCCCCCTCTCCACTTCACTGCCTTCACTTTCACCTTCTGTCTGTGTGCGCGCGTTCCTGGCCCTCTCCCGGTCTTTCTCCCCGTCTCCTGACCCTCTTCCACCCGGACCCCCAGCCCCTCGGTCTTCTCCGCCTGTCCTTTGCTGCCCCCGTGCGGCCCCATGTGGACAGGCCGCTCCTCTCGGGCCCCAACCCTTCGGGGCTCCGCGCACCTGAGCGCGCCGCTGGGCTGAGCCTGCATCCAGGGGTGATGCCACGCTGCAGGCTCACCCTCTGCCCGCTTCAGACGGGGGTGTGGGTTTGGCACGCAGCCTTGGACTTGGCTCCCCGCCGCCCCCGCCCCCCCGGAGCTATGTGACCTCATCTAGGTGCAGGGGACAGAGGCCTGGCTTTCACCTCGGTTCTCTGTGACTCCCCCCACCCCCCAATTCTCTGCTACCCGCGAGTACGCGACGCTGCTCGGCTCCTTGCTGAACTTCAAGTCCGAGGAGGGCTTCGGCCGATCTGGTGTGCAAGAGTCCCGTTGCCTCTGAAGTTCGGTGAGGTTTGAACTGAGGAACTGTGATGGTTTTTCACTAGCCTCATCACCCCACGGACCGCTCTGCCCGCCACACCCACTGGTCTCCTTTTAATTGCTGCGGTTGTAACTGCAGGTCGCGGTAGTCACCATGCGTACACAGAGGAATTTATTCCCCTTCCTGGTCTGAAAGCGCGGGCATCTCCGGATACCTTTTTACACTACCCAGCCTGTTCGAAGTACTCTCCCGTGGGAAACCTGATGAACATCCTCTTCTTAAACTGTTTCATATGATTTCACAATATTTAACTCACATGCTCAAATATGTTTTAAAACTGTAGGAGCCGTGTGTAGTCTTTGTAGAAAGATTAGAAAGCCCAGCAAAGGACTTCCAACTAAAGATGACAGGCTGGACACGTATGTTCTTTTCCTGAAACTCCACTAAAATGACAGCAAAAAGATTTGATTAATAGGTTTAAAGCCTCAAGGACTTAGTGAACAGGAGAGGAGACGCCAGCAGCAAGGAAGCTAGGAGCTCATTTGAGCCAAAGACTTCAGAGAGCTGCA
The DNA here is from genome assembly GCF_023699985.2 of Odocoileus virginianus. NCBI lineage: Eukaryota > Metazoa > Chordata > Mammalia > Artiodactyla > Cervidae > Odocoileus > Odocoileus virginianus. The sequence continues at coordinate 76,668,972 of NC_069678.1, forward strand.
TGTCACACCCCACTGGTCTATGCAATTGATCGGGCTCACACTGGGACCTCCAAAGGCGCAGGCACTTCTAGAGGTAGGTGGGCCGAAAAAAAAAGGGCAGTACACAGACCACCTGATTGGTAGCTCAGCTACCCTGGTGCAATTCCTGGGTTGAGAAGATCTTGGGCGGGGAAGATCCCCTAGAGAAAGGATAGGCTACCCGCTCCAGTACTCTTGGGCTTCCCTGAAGGCTCAGCTGGTAAACAATCCACCTGCAATGGGGGAGACCTGGGTTCGATCCCTGGCTTCAGAAGATCCCCTGAAGGAGGGCATGACAACCCATTCCAGTACTCTTGCCTAGAAGATTCCATGGATGGAGAAGTCTGGCAGGCTACAGTCCATTGGGTCGCAAAGAGTTGGACATGACTGAGTGACTAAGCACACACATAGGGAGTTAGTGAAGGGCGGGGAAGCCTGATGCCTGCAGTTCATGGGTCACACACAGTCAGACGTGACTTAGCAACCCAGCCACAATGCTTCCTAAGGCCCACTTGACTTCACACTTCAGTATTAAGTTTTAAATTTATTTTTATTGTTGTAAAATATATATAAATGTTACCATTTTCATGCACAACTCAGTGGCATTAAGTCCATTCATATTGTGGGGCAAACATCAATCACCGTTATCCATCTTCAAGACTTTCTCATCATCCCATGTTGAAATTCTCTACCCATTAAATAATAATTACCCATTCTCTTGTCCCCTCAACCCCTGGTAACAACTGTTCCACTTTCTGGTTCTATAAATTTGGCTACTCTAGATACTCTTTATAAGTAGCATCACACAATATTTGTCCTTATGTGACTGGCTTATTTCACTAAAGTACAGTGCCTGGGGCTTCCCTGATGGCTCACTGGTAAAGAATCCACCTGCAATGCGGCAAACCTGGGTTCGATCCCTGGGTTGGGAAGATCCTCCTGGAGGAAGGCATGGCAACCCACTCTGGCATTCTTGCCTGGGAAATCCCATAGACAGAGGGGCCTGGTGGGCTACAGTCCATGGAGTCCCAACGAGCCGGACACAACTGAGCGACTAAGCACAGCTCGGCGGCTAGACGACACCCATCCGCCCAGGTCCCTCCCCTCCCCGCACCCAAGTGGGCAGGAAACTAGAGGATTATTCTTTGCAGAGGATAACACAGAGGGTCTCTGGCCTGGGGGAAAGAGGGACCTGAGGGCAGGAAAGAAGGAGACTAAGTAACTATTTACATCCTGAATGTCTGTGGAGGCCCCAGGACAATGCCCCGTTCCCTGCCCACCTCAGCTCCTGGCACCCGGCAGCCAGGCAGGCATCCTGAAGCAGAAGACTGGAATATGATCCTGGGGCGAGGATGAAATGGCCCAGTCAGACCTCTGGCAGCCTTCAGTCCAGGAGTGGCCACTGTCAACAAGCCCCAGGCCCCACAGCTCCCAATCAGCTTTTTAATTTTTTCTTTTAACTATTTTTTTTTGGGGGAGGTGGCTAATTTCAGACTTAGAGACAAATTGCAAGAATTCCTGTCTACTCTTCACCAAATTCCCCTATGTTCCTATTATTTTTCTACTAAACATAAAAAGTCCTTTTATCACTGAATAATTCAGTGAGTGTTTCTCAAAACCAAGGACATTCTTTTTAACATGGAAATTAACATTGTTTCACGGCTATCATCTTATCTTCAGACCTTATTCAGACTTTGCCAGATGTGCCAACAATATCCTTTTAAGAAGAAAGGGCCAGATCATGTGCTACATTTAGTTGTCATGCTTCTTATCATCTGAAGCAGTTCTTCAGTATTTCTTTGCTTTCATGATATTGACAATTTTCTCCAAGAGTTCAGGACAGGTATTTTTCAGAATGTCCCTCAGATTGGGTTTCTGACATTTCCCCTGATTTATGCACTGTTGGCAGGAACACTGCAGAAATGGTTTGGTTCTTGATGCATCATTCAGGAGGCCTGTGGCATCTCTTCATCCCATTGCCAGTGATGTTAACCTCAATCACGTGCTTAAGGAGGCAGGTGTCACATTTCTCCAGTGTTAAATTATTGGTTTCCCCTTTATAATTAATATCTATCACTCACTAGTTTTAGTATCATCGATTCTTTCTTAAATCACTTCTTATCACGATGCTATCTGGTGGCAATTTTCTAATTCTATCATTCCTTTTATATTTATTAGTTGGGTTTCTGGGATAAGGAAGAGCTTCCTTTAATTACCATATATTTATTTATAAAGTTACATCAGTGTGGACTCATGGATTTTATTTCAATCAATGAATTACAATGTTACTTCTGAAATCTCTCTCAGTCTATGTCCATATCTACTTAATGTATGTACTCGGTATATTCCAGATTTATCCTGTGGGAGCTTCTCTAGGCTGGTTCTTGTGTCCATCATTATGCCATTCTTTGAGCACAGCTGTCACAGAGATGTTCTGGCCTCATCTACTACTTTCTCTGCTCTAGTTCAGGAATCAGACATTTCTTCAAGGACCCTTCATTCTTTTAGTAATGCTTCAAATAAAGACAACAAAGGATCACCAGAGAGCCAAGGAAGGTGTCTAGTAGAAAAGATAGAACAAGACAAAATAAAGCAAACAAACAAATGGATAACGGCTACTTGGCAGAAACAGGTTGTATACGGAGATAAACACTTAAAAAATATTCAACATGCTATCATGCATATTTTCAGAGAGGACAAGGTATTGCATCCATTAAAGAAGTACAGGATGCCATAAAGAGAATGATTAGTGAAGAAACAGATATTTGATGTTAAATACTTGACAGTGTAAATAAAAAACTCAATTGAGGGGCTATGAGATAAAGCTGAGGAGGTAACCTAAAATGGAAGCAAAAAAAAAAAAAAAAAAGGTGGAAAATATAAGAGCAAAAATAAAAGAAGTAAAAAATCTGAAAGGTAAAAGTTCTAGAAAAAGAGAAGAGAAAATGGCGGTGAGATCCATGGAAAGAAGGGGCTGGTTGTTGGTGGACGTGGGCAAACCTGGCCTTTTACCAAATGACGGATAGAGTTAACAGGTATTTGAAAACTGCTGGGTAGGGGTGTGCTGAAAAAATTTTAACAACTAGCTGTCTAAAAATGCATGCATGTGTATGCATCCATAATTTTATTATAAATTTTTACTGATATGAGTAAAAAATTTACAGCAATAAAATATGTAATATTCTTTATTGTTAATTCTATCTAATTGATTCTCACAGGATAGTTTCACTGATATTTGTCAAATTCTTATATGTGTGGCTAACTGATGGTTGTGATTCAACCATTATTTGACAAAGAGAGATGCATTTCAATATGCTTTTTTCCCACTTAAATTTAGTCAATAAATCAGAGGTATGTTCTTCTGTGAAATTGTTGCCTATACCTCATACAAATTATTGAAATTAGATTTAAACCTCTTTCAGCTTCAGTCCTACACATTTTGGAATTTCACCTGTTTGTCAATGACATGAATGATTTTTTTTTCTGCATTAGATAATAGCTTTTAAAGCTGGAGAAATATCTCCTCAATATTTTATGGATTTACAGTGTAACAGCTAAAGACCTGACATGTTAATAATTTACAGTATTAGCATTTTCTCCATCACTTTCCTAGGACTGGACCACAGTTCAGCAAATTCTCTGTAAAGAGCCAGAGAGTAAATATTTTAGCCTCCTATGGTCTCTCTTGCATATTATCATTTTTTTTTTCTTTTCTCAGCATTTAAAAAATGTAAAAATCATTCTCAGGTCACCATACAAAAATAACATGTTGTCTGTGGTTTGATAATTTCTGGTCTAGACAATTAGCAAAACAATAACTCAAGCCTGTTCTTTAGTGTTTACTGATTTCTGCAGTGTAAATACTCTCACCATGGTGATTTCAAGTTACCAATGTGATGTCCCTGGAGACAGAGATGGGAGAAGCACCATAGCTCACTGTTATGTAGTGTTTGGGCCATGCAGATGCAGTAGATCTAAATAACCTTAAGAGCATGGAGAATAGTAAATAAAATATAATAAAATAATTCAGAAGTAATACATTTTGTATTGCCTTTGTTTTGTTATACAGCTTACATAATTGTAAACATGTAGAATTTAGTTTTTAATAATGGTGGTGTTAAACAACGGGGGAGTAGGCCAGGGAACTGGCGGAGGTCTGGTGAGGTCTGAGGGTGGCTGTAGTCTCTGATTACGGTCAGAGTGCCGCCTATGGATAAGGCCAGGCTCAGGCTGTGACCTTCATCATGGCTCAGTCCTTGCGGAGGCTGTGTCTGGTGTTAACTTGGGGGCTTGATATATGATCTGAGAAAAGTCGACCACTTCTCCTGAAAGTGGACTGAACCATGCTTCACCAGACCTCTGTTGACAAGCCTGGGAATCAGCTCACAGACCCCAGCTAAGCAGAGGCTCAGTTAATTGTGTGTGTGTTTTTGCTGTGCCATGCACCTTGTGAGATCTTAGCTCTCCAGTCAGGGGTCAAACCTGGGCCCCCAGCAGTGGAAGGGCAGAGTCTTAACCAAATGGACAGCCACGGAATTCCCAAGGCTGAGTTATTGTAGATTTCCCCCGTCTTTTCGGTGAAGCCTCTCCTTCGGTCATCTCCATGTTTGCCACTAGAGGGCAGCAGAGACTTGACTATTAATAAAAAGGCCCGTAGACTCTTCACCCCGTAAACAGTGGTGAAGCAAGCACCAGGCTTGATCCTACCAGCTGAGGATGGGCAGTGGGATGTCCTCCACTTGCATGACCACTATGGTTCGAGTCATAGCCTTCTGGATGAAGCTCTGGAAACTGATTGACCTTGGCCCCCAGCTAACTCCAGCCTCAGTCCTGGCCCAGTCTGGCCAAATCACACATTCCTGGGGGCTGGGTTTCCCTGGTGGCTCAGTGGTAAAGAAGCCATCTGCCTGTGCAGGAGACATGGGTTCGATCCCTGGTCCAGGAAGATCCCAGATGCTGTGGAGCAACTAATCCTGTGAGCCACAACTATTGAGCCTGGGTCTGGAGCCTGAGAGCCACGACTGCTGAGCCCAGGAGCCACAACTACTGAAGGCTGTGCATGCCCTGGAGCCCATGCTTCACAGCAAGAGAAGCCTGGGCACTGCCATCACGGAGTAGCTCCTGCTCCCCGCAACTAGACAAAGCCTGCACGCAGCAACAGAGACCCAGAGCAGCCAAAAATAAGGAACTAAATACAATTGTTTAAAGTAATAATGAGTGCCGAAAAATGGATGCTTTTGAACTGTGGTGTTGGAGAAGACTCTTGAGAGTCCCTTGGACTGCAAGGAAATCCAACCAGTCCATCCTAAAGGAGATCAGTCCTGAATACTCATTGGAAGGACTGGTGCTGAAGCTGAAACTCCAATACTTTGACCACCTGATGCGAAGAGCTGACTCATTGGAAAAGACCCTGATGTCGGGAAAGATTGAAGGTGGGAGAAGAAGGGGACAACAGAGGATGAGATGGTTGGATGGCATCACTGACTCGATGGACGTGAGTTTGAGTAAGCCCTGGGAGTTGGTGATGGACAGGGAAGCCTGGTGTGCTGCAGTCCATGGGGTCACAAAGAATCAGACATGACTGAGCGACTGAACTGAACTGAGTGGTTGGGAGTGGAGTTGATTGCATTTGTACCTCCAGAGTCTGTCATAGAGCCCAGCACTGACTGGGTACTTAGGAAATATTTATTGAATCAGTACTTGGAGGGTGGGTGGTATAGTATTCAAGAAAGAGCCTGGCTTGAGAATCAGAGAGACATGATTTAAACTCTAGCCCTAGCTGTATGACCTTAAGTGACTTAGCCTCTCTGAGCCTATGATTTGCCATTTGTAAGAGAAAATAGTGGCACCTAACTTGAATGGTTGTTTGAGGATTAAGTGAAATGCTACGGGTTGGACCCAGTACACACTAGTTGCTTAATAAATGGGGAAATTGTTATAATACAGTTTTGAGGAATGATGAGCGATTGGGTATGAATAGAGGAATAGATGGGAGATGGAAGATGTGATTGTCAGAAAAGGAGGCTGAAGGTCATGAAGGAGCTTGAATGCTATGTTGAAGACCTAGGGTTTTCTTCTCTCTACAATGAGGAACTTCTGAGGAGCTCCATCTATGTGGTAAGATGAAGTTAAGACACGGGAAACCTCTTATCTCGGCTCTTTGGCAACCTCACTTATTGAGAATCCAGAACACACACTTACACACTTAATTTGGAAATTATTTCAAATTTACAGGAAATTTCTAGTCAAAAGAATACCATATCCTTTTTATCCTGAATCACCTGTTGTAAATCATCACATTTGCTTTATCATTTCCCCTCCCCCTGTGTATTATTTATTACTCCTGAACCATTTGTCAGTAAGTTGCATACATCATGATCCTTAACCTCTAATTATTTTAGAGTGTATTTTTAAAGGAGAAGGATATCTTCTTACATAAGCATAATTGATAAACAGTTGCCAACTTCAGTAAATTTATCATTAACACAATACTTATTTCAAATATTGACTGAGTTGGCAGAAAAGTGGCCCTTAAAGATGGCCGTGTCCTAAATAAATTTGCACTGTTTCAAGCCACTAAATTTGTGATAATTTGTTATGGCAACAAACAAGCTAGCATTAACACTTTCATCGATGCTGATGGTATTTCAATTTTGTCAATTGACCCTATAATGTCCTTTATAACATTTGCTCCCTGTGGTCTGTGGTCACACATTGTGCTTCATTGTCATATGTTTTTAATTTCCTTTAACTGGATCAGAATTGGATCAGTTTCTTGGCATTTCTTTGTCTTTTATGACAATGACATTTTTGAAGACGCAGTCTGCCCACCCCTGCCTGCTCCTTTGTCAGTTGAACGTTTCTCCTTCTGGGTTTGTCTGATGTTTCCTTGTGATAGATTCAGGTGCCGCCCCCATGGCTGGGACACTGCATGAGGGATACTGTGTCCTTCTCAGGGTAACACCAGGGGGCACTCAATGTCCGTCATCGTTGGTGGCAGTTTTTTACCCTGGGTGCCACTGAGAAGTGGTCCATGTGGTGGGAAGTGGGAATTTGCATCAAGGTGGTCATCACTCAGCTAGGAGCTGGGTGTGAGGAGACACGTGATACCTAATGCCTGCCCTTGAGGACCACGTAGCCTCCCAGGAAGCTCCCAGTTGAGTGGGAGGTGAAACAAGCAGACTCATTCATTCATTCCACACCACACACATTTACTGAGCGCCTGTGTGGGCTGGAACTGGGCTACAAAGGTGAGCTGGTGCTTACCTTCATGATGCTTACAGCCAAGCAGAGAGGACCACTGGTGAGAAGATTGCCGCGTCCCCAGCATCTAGACCAGTACCTGTCACATAGTACCAAGGGTTGACTGAATGAATTGCTGAACATCAGAGTAGCATCAATCTTTCGCTAGAGGCAGTGTTTTGTTCTGCTCCCTTAATAGGTGAAGAAATCGAGGCTCAGAGAAGGCAAACAGCCCTCAGTGGCCAATCAGGTGGCTTTGGGAATTTTAAGTCCTGATCTTCCTAAGCAGAGCAGGTCAGCAAGCTGGAGTTTCCTGCCAGTGGGCAGCTGGGGGCTGGTTCATCTCAGAGGGCACCGTCTCCCCCTCCTTCCTGCTGCACTGCCTCCTCTCCCCATCCTGCTCTGAGGCCTGGGGCCCTGTGATTGGGCTTGTGGTTATTTAGTCAGTGATAATATTGGATTTACTTTCATCTCTGAATTGCATCAAATGTCGCCAGTGACATTTAGCCGACACACAAGGAGGAGGCTGGCATTTTTCGATTGTCAGCGTGTTACAGATGTAGAAGCGGATTGTGTCGGCGTCTGGTTTACTGTTAATTAGATGGAGCCTCAGTGAGCGGGTGGATAAGCCCTTCCATAGCTCGTGCTTCAGACTGCCTTCAAACCCCCTCCCAGAAATTAATGAGGCCCTGCCAGTTTCCCCACCGTGATGGGGAATTTGTTTCAGAAGTTTAGGGAGCAAGTGACAAAGTGAGTTGTTCTCCATCAGTGGGCCTCTTTTATATGTTCGGTTATGCACTGGCAGCTCACTGTCTTTCTCTTTAACCTGAAAGGAAAACAGTGACATCTGTATAGCAATTCATATGAATTCAACATTTATGCATCAATAATATTTACTGAATGCTTACTAGCTGTTTGACTCCAGGGTAGTTCCTTAACCTCTCTGCCTCAGTTTTCTCATCTGTCAATTGGGATAATAGTCCTACCTCCTAGGGTTGTTGTGAGAAGTTAATGTAAACATTCAAAGTGCTTAGAATAGTGTCTTGCACACAGGAGGCATCACATCCCTCTCTGCTGCCACTATGAGTGTTTCTATTTTGTGACTAACGTGGTGGTGCTGAGGGGCTGGGGGCTTCCCAGGTGGCACTAGTGGTAAAGAACCTGCCTGCCAATGCGGGGCACATAAAAGACGAGGGTTCGATCCCTGGCTCAGGAAGATCCCCTGGAGGAGGGCATGGCAACCCACTCCAGTATTCTTGCCTGGAGAATCCCATGGACAGAGGAGCCTGGTGGGGTACAATCCGTGAGGTCACACAGAGTCGGACACGACTGAGCGACTCAGCACACACGCTGAGGGGATGTGCAGTGTGGGAAATGCTTCTCATGTAGTTTATAATCTGATGGACGAGGTGACCAACTCCTCAGAGTCCAGGACTGTGTTATTTCAAAATTCTTTGATTATAGGACTTGGACGTTCCATGATGTCATATATTTAAAAATAACTTTATTTATTATGTTTGGCTGCGCTGGGTCTTCATTGCTGCATGACTTTTCTCTCGTCGCGGTGAGCGGGGCCGACTCTAGTCGCGCGTGGGCTTCTCATCCTGGTGGCTTGTTTTGTTGCGGAACACAGGCTTCGGTGCAGAGGCTTCAGCAGTTGTGGCGTGCGGGCTCCACACTTGTGGCTCTCGGGCTCTAGAGCACAGGCTCAACAGTTACGGCCCGTGGGCGTAGTTGCCTCATGGCATGTGGGGTCCTGCCCAAGCCAAGGATGGAACCCCTGTCTCTTGTATTGGCAGGTAGATTCTTTACCACTGAGACACCAGGGAAGCCCCTGATTTCATATTTTTAAGAGCCTCTAAAGTGATAGTCCTAACATTCTGTGGGTCTATGATTCTAAGGTTCTGTGATTCCTAAGTGCCAAGAGTTGATCTGAAGTGACAAACACGGGCTTGTTGTCTGCCAAACTGGTTTCCCTCTCCTCCTGAGCACGTAGACTATTTCTCTGGCCTCTCTCATTGTTCGGTGTGACCACGGGCTGAGCTCTGGCCAAAAAATATCAGTGGAAGGGATTAGAAAATGAGTGGAATCACACCCTGGGATTCCAACTTAAAAAATAACTGTGTGAACTTCACCAGAAGCTACAAAGGTAGCGGGGGTCAGGGAAGAGGGGCATCTGGAGCCCTGTCCTCTCTACACGGAGCACCTTCACTTTTTTCTCCATCTGGTAACTGGAGCTCCCAAGCTACCTCCTCTAGGTTACCCTCCTTCACCCCCCCCAGAGTTAGCTGCTCATTCCTCTATGCCTCAGTTTCCTCATCTGTGAAAGGGGGCACACTAAAGAATAATGAGATGTCGCAAATAGATGGAGAAAAAGTGGAAACAGTGACATACTTTTATTTTCTTGGGCTCCAAAATCACTGTGGATGGTGATTGCAGCCATGACATTAAAAGACACTTGCTCTTTGGAAGAAAAGATATGGCAAACCTAGATTGCCTATTAAAAAGCAGAGACATCACTTTGCCGACAAAGCTATTGACCATATAGTCAAAGCTATTGTTTTTCCAGTGAAGAAGTGAAGTGAAGCCCCTCAGTCATGTCTGACTCTTTGCAACCCCATGGACTGTAGCCCACCAGACTCCTCCATCCATGGAATTTTCTAGGCAAGAGTACTGGAGTGGGTTGCCATTTCCTTCTCCAGGGGATCTTCCCGACCCAGGGATCGAACCCAGGTCTCCCACATTGCGGGCAGATGCTTTACCATCAAGTACAAATGTGCAAGTTGGACCATACAGAAGGCTGAGTGCTAAAGAATTGATGCTTTTGAACTGTGGTGCTGGATAAGACTCTTGAGAGTCCCCTGGACTGCAACGAGATCAAACCTGTCAATCTGAAAGGAAATCAACCCTGAATATTCATTGGAAGGACTGATGCTGAAGCTGAAGCTCCAATACTTTGACCTCATGCAAAGAGCTGACTCATTGGAAAAGACCCTGATGCTGGGAAAGATTGAGGGCAGGAGGAGAAGAGGGCAACAGAGGATGAGATGGTTGGATGGCATCAACGACTAAGTGGCCATGAATTTGAGCAAACTCCAGGAGAGAGTGAGGACAGGGGAGCCTGGCGTGCTGCAGTCCATGGGTTCACAAAGAGCTGGACACGATTTAGCAACTGAACAACAACACAGAACATGCTGAGACCTGAGCCTGGCCCTAGCGAGCATCCCGGTCTATCAGAGCAACCCGGCTCTTGGGTTGGGTGTTGGCATTGGTATTAGGGTGGCTCACCAGGATTCCAGTCTTCATAGAGATGCACTGACCTTCTGGGAAAAAAGACCAAAGAAAACTTTGGCTTCCACACACCAGTGTTGGGGCAAAGACTGTCCTGGGACACTGGGAAGAGTGTCCAGGAGAGGCAGCAGCTGGGCTTGTCATTGTCTTCAAAGGAAAGCACTTCTGAGCAGGGACCCTGAAGTGGCTTCCAACCAAGCCACTAATCTCAGCACTCCAAGCAAGCACTAATCTCAGGTTCCTAAAAAGAGTGGCAAGGGTGCTTAGTAGAAACATAGAAATGAGAACTGGGGCAATCTGACTTTTTAAACTGGGCCCAGACAGTTTATACTTAAGGAAGCTGAAGTTCAGAGAGGGTGAGTTACTTCCCTGAAGTTGCACAGCATTAGCCAGCAGAGCTGGAGTTGGAACAGCAGTGTGCAGGCCTTTCCCTTGGTTTGGGGCAGGGCCCACGCGGACGAGGGCAGCAGAAGCAGGGGCCGAGAACTCCCAGCTGGCAGTGCTGGCGCCGGCAGCTGGTAAGCTCTGGATGTCATGGAACAGGAATCACGAGCCTCCCCAGGGACCAAGAGAAGCAGGCTGGGGCCTCCTGGGCGCCTCATTCTCTGTCTGGGGGACGGCCTTCCCCTCAAGTGGGCGTGGCCGAGGAGGCAGTGACGTCACAAGGGGTACCCGCTCCCTATGGCTCAGTGCTTGTTTGGAAGGGCCATGTACACTGCACACTTGCCCTAAGTAAATAACAAAGTAAAAAGGCAGGCTCTGTCACCCTGCCGCTCTGCAGTTCCCGTGAGTTTCGCTGTCCCTTGGAGCAGGAGGCTTCCAACTGAAGGATGTTTAGGTACTAATGGATTCTACTTGAGTTGCCTTCTAAACAGCAAACATCTTTGCAGCTGCATAAAATCTTCCCCAGGGGGTGGGGGGAGAGCGACGTGCTGGGCGGAGGTGGGCTTTACATGCTGTTATTTTTAGAACACTTGGAGGAAGGCCTTAGAGATTTGAGAGAGGTTTTTCAGGTTGGATATAATCTCAAAGAATGGAGAGAGGCTGAGAGGGACGGTAATTCTCTAATGGTTAAGCCTGAGATAAAAGGCTAAAATATTTATGTCGTCTTCGTCTTTTAAACCTGAGTTTTACAGGGATGAAACGTAGTGTCTTCCATTATGTACTGGCAACCTTAGGCAGCGCCCGGTCACAGCTGCTGTGACGTGCTGCAGACACTTAATTCTCTTGTTCACAGTTCGCAGCCTCACCCACTCGCCGACCCGGATGTCTGTAGTCTCCTCAGTTGCCTGGTGTCAAAGCTGCCCTGACTAACACAGGGCTCCGAGCACGTGGAAGGCCTGGTATGTTTGTTCCCCTCATGGTTGCTGTAAAGTCAGAAGACACATGGAAATTGATCTCTGATTAGTGGTGAGCTCATAAATAATCTCGGATATGTCCTGAGAACAGGGAAGGAAGTCAGGGGGAAGGCAGGCCAACCCAGGGCGGGGAGTTTATGGAGTTAATGGGAGGTTATGGCCCCAGGCACGTGATTGGAGGCCGCCCTGCAGAGAGAAAGGCACCTGTTTTCCCCAGAGACGCACTGGGCTGTGGTCTCAGATTCGCCACTTTTGCCCATGAGGGTGGGAAAGTCAGTCACCCCTCTGAGCTTCAGTTTTCTTACTGGGGAGCAGGTAATAGTCCCTGCCTTACAGTGATGACATAAAATAAGGGATGTGAAGTCAACGGATGCGCGACAGGGCTGGTGTGTATCCCCTCTGGTGACAGCTGGGTTTGCTGCATTTCTCTATTTTCTTTCTCTCCCCGTGTGCTACTGACAGCGCTCAGCGGAACGAAGACTCTGCGGGGGAGGGGAGGATATTATGACTCCCGTTTTCCTACCAAACATCTGACATTTTCAAAGTTTGGGATGTTGTGGTGGAGACTATTTCTTATCAGAAGTAATTTCTCAGTTGTAGATTAAAACTTCAAAGATTCAGTCCTTGGTCCTTGGCTCCCAGCGGGTCCTCAGTAACTCTCTGGGGTGGAATGTTGACTATCAAGCCTCTGTCCTCCAGGGCTTCATATCACACGGGAAACATACTGACCACCTGTCCCTGGAAGTGGCGGAGCAGATAATGAAGCACTTTGCACTTGGAGTGGTCTTGAGTTTTCTCAACTGAGGTTCTGCCCAAAATGCCAGGATGCACTGAGTAGAGAGGGACTGACTGATGGTCTGGGAAGTCAGGAAGGCTTCAGAGAGGAGGTGACGTGAGCTGGGTCTGACAGCAGCTCTGCAACTCCTAGGGATGAATGGTGCTTCAGATGGACAGAGTTAACCCCTGTCCCCCACCCCCTCCCCCTACGGAGAGGGGAGGATGCTGCTTATCACTGTATCAATTAGCATTTATTGAGCACTTAGTATGTCCCTGGCACTGGAGGTGCTTTCCACATATTAACTCCCCTCATATTCATCAAGTTTATGAGGTAGCTGCTGGCTATCTATTCCCTGCTCTAGAGATGAGGAAATTGATGGCCACAGAGGCTAAATAACTTCCCAAAGGTCACCTACCAACAGTGACAAGCATCTCTTGTCTCCCCTTCCTCTGATCCAGCTCACTGCCTTATTTGGTATCCGCCCACAGATTTGTTATATGATAGGGCCAGAGTGAGCCACTAATTTGGAAATCACTGTTCAGCTGGGAATGGGGCGGGGTGGGGAGAAGAAATCGAATGTGATGACAAGATGGAAAATTAGAGGTGGCTAAAATTAAGTGATATTACTCACATACCACAGGCGTACTCCCACACCTGGCTTTCATCCTGTTTTCTTCCCTTTCTTCCCGTCGGGTCTTTAGTAGAACTGGGCACAGGTCGCTGGTGATAAGAAACCGAAGAGAATTACAGTGTCCAGAGCGGCCTCCCTGCTGACGCTGGTCTGGGAGGTGGCACCGGCTCCCGGATGCAGCCGCCGCTTTAATTTCCGCCTTCCTTCTGTGTCTCTCTTTTGAGGCTTGACTTTAAATGAAAAAATTTCCCCTCGCTTGCTGAAGGCACTGGGGATCAGGAAGTTTGTCTGAAGGGGTGGAGGCTGTGGGATGGAGCGGGGAGGGGAGGAGGAGGGAACTGGGAACTGAGGGGGAAGGGAGGGGTAGAGGAGGGGGGAATGGTGGGGGGGGGGTGAGAAGGGAAAGAGGAGGGAAGGGGGTGTGAGATGGTGGTGCTCTGGGGACCCTCTTCTCCCTGCCTCTCTGCCTGCCTCTGGGGTTCCGAAGGTGGGGACTGTCGTTCAGGTCCACAAATCTCAGTGCGCTGGAAAAGGCCTGGTGTTGGCCAGGAGGAGGCAACTTGTGTGGGTGTGAGCAGAGTTGTGGCTGCTCATGGAGTGTGTTGAAGTGAGCTCAGGACAGGCTCAGTGAAGAGGCTGGGGGCATGGTCAGTGACTGTGGGTGAAGCTCAGTCTTGAAATCCAGAGAAGGGATGGCTCTGGGGTGCGGTGGGCAGTGTTGCAGTTTAGATGCCAGTAGATCTGTATATCTTCCCTTGTGGTCAGCTAGTTAAGAATCCACCTGAAGTGTGGAAGACCTGCGTTCGATCCCTGGGTTGGGAATATCCCTTGGAGAAGGGAATGGCTACCCACTCCAGTATTCTGGCCTGGAGAATTCCATGGACTGTATGGACTGTATGGGGTTGCAAAGAGTCGGACATGACTGAGTGACATTCACAGATCTGTATTCGGGCTTCCCAGGTGGTGCTAGAGGTAAAGAACCCACCAGCCAATGCAGGAGACATGAGATGTGAATTTGATCCCTGAGTCAGGAAGATGCCCTGGAGGAGGGCAAGGCAACCCACTCCAGTATCCTTGCCTGGAGAATCCCATGGACAGAGGAGCCTGGCAGGCTACAGTCCATAAGGTTGCACAGAGTTGGATGTGACAGAAGTGACTTAGCATGCATGCATGCATGCAGACCTGTATTCAAATCCCAGCTTCTACCACCCCCCCAGCTGCGTGACCTGGGCGAGACTCCAACCTCTCTGCACCTCAGCTTCCTTGAGGGCTGCTGTGAGGTTTACATGACACAAATTATATGACTAACCTGGCTCATGCAAGTTCCTTGCTTTCTCTCTACTGAGTATTAACTACTTGCGTGACTCTGGGCATGTCATATCACTTCTCCAAATCTCAATTTCTTGATAAAATGTGGTAACTAATGGACTGCCTCTTGCACCTACCTCACTAGGTCAGTGCATGGATGAAATGATACAAGGAGTACTTCAAAATCTATGAAAATTGCAAAGAGCTGACCGATAGGAGCAGTAATTGAGGTGCTGGTTGTGTGGCTTTTGTCTGGAATCGTCCTCGGTGCTGGGGTCATAGAGCCATGGGACTGGGCTTACTGTTGCTTGACTCTGTCCCTGAAAATCTTCGGGTTTAAAGAACAGAACTACTGTGTGGTAAGGGAGGCTTCTGGGGTGCTGTCATGCTCTGTATTTTGATCTGGGAGCTAGCTAGACGAGCAGTGGGCTTTGTGAAAATTCGCCAAGCTGCATAGTTATGATTAGTGCACTTTCTGTATCTATTTTATATATCAACAAAACACTTTTACTTAAAAATAGTTGTGTGTACTGATTGAATTATTTATTTAATTATTGGAGTATAATAGGTTTATAATGTTGTGTTAGTTTCTGCTGTTCGATTGTATTTTTAATGATATTAATAATCGTTAAAATTTTAAGGTAGGCTAAGGGATTTGTTTAAAACAAAGAATTCTTACTTTTTAAGGCACATGTTGAAATGTTTATGGATGAAGTGAATGGAATTTGATTAAAAAAAAAACCCTCAACAATGAGGGGATGGTGGGGAGAGGGAGCTCGTAGAAATGTAGATGAATCAAGACTGGCCAAAGGTTGATAACTGATGAAGCTGGAACATAGGTTCATGAATGCTTACTATACTCCCCATTTTTGTATATTAAAAAAATGTCCATAATAAAAATGTTTTTAAAATATTGAGAATTTTGTATAGATCATGACCAAGAGATATTTATCCCAGGCCTGCAAGGCTGGCTCAACACTTGAAAATTAATTAATGTATGAAAGTGAAAGTTGCTCAGTCATGTCTGACTCTTTGCAACCCAATGGACTATGCAGTCCATGGAATTCTCCAGGCCAGAATACTGGAGTGGGTAGCTAGTCCCTTCTCCAGGGGATCTTTCCAACTCAGGGATGGAAATGTGGTCTCCCACATTGCAGGTGGATTCTTTACCAGCTGAGCCACCAGGGAAGCCCTAATGGGCATAGATGCAAAAATTCTCAACAAAATGTCATCAAATTGAATGATCATACACCATGATCAAATGGGATTTATTTCAGGAATGCAAGGATAGTTCAACATATTCAAATCAATAAATTTCATACACCATATTAATAAAAATCTTATGTTGTTGTTGTTCAGTCGCCAAGCAATGTCCGACTCTTTGCGATCCCATAGATTGTAGCATGTCAGGGTTCCCTGTCCTTCACTATCTTCTGGAATTTGCTCAAACTCAAGTCCATTTAGTCGGTGACGCTATCCAACCATTTTATCCTCTGACACTCTCTTCTCCTTTTGCTTTCAATCTTTCCCAGCATCAGAGTCTTTTCCAATGATTTAGCTCTTTGCATGAGGTCAAAGTATGGGAGCTTCAGCTTCAGCATCAGTCCTTCCAATGAATATTCAGGGTTGATTTCCTTTAGGATTGACTGGTTTGATCTCCTTGCAGTCCAAGGAACTTGGAAGAGTCTTCTCCAGCAACACAGTTTGAAAGCATCAATTCTTTGGCACTCAGCCTTCTTTAGGGTCCAACTCTCACATCTGTACATGACTATTGGAAAAACTGTTACATTTGACTAGATGGACCTTTGTCGACAAAGAGATGTCTCTGCTTTGTAACATGCTGTCTAAGTTTTTCATAGCTTTCCTTCCAGGGGCAAGTATCTATCAATAAATTAGGTATAGATGGAATGTATCTCAACATAATAAAAGCCATCTATAACAAATTCAAGCTACAGTGAACATGGAGTGAAGATATCTCTTTGAGATAGTGATTGGTATCCTTTGAATATATATCCAGAAATGGGATTGCTGGATCAGATGGTGATGCTGGTTAGTCTCTAAGTTGTGTCCAAATCTTTTGCAACCCCATGGACTGTAGCCCACCAGGCTCCTCCATTCATGGGATTTCCCAGGCAAGAATACTGGAGTGGGTTGCCATTTCCTTCTCCAGGGGATCTTCTGAACCCAGGGATTGATTGAGCCTGCGTCTCCTGCATTCTTTACTACTGAGCCGCTAGGGAAGCCCCAGGAGCAACGGCAGTTCTGTCGTTAATTTCTTTAGAATCTTGGCTGTTCTCCGTAGTGGGTGTACTAGTTTACATTCCTACCAGCTATGCACAAGGGTTTCCTTTTTTCCACATGCTTGCTAACATTCATTATTTCTTGTCTTTTTTGATAATAGTCATCCTAATATTCATGAAGTGATACCTCACTCTGATTTCGACTTGTATTTCCCTGATGATTGGTGATGTTGAGCACCTTTTCATGTACCTGTTGGCCATTTGTACGTCTTCTTTGGAAAAATGTCTATTCATAACCTTTGCCCATTAAAAAATTGGGTTATGTTTTTCTTTTTTTAGTGTTGAAGTTGTATGAGTTCCTTGTGTATTTTGCATATTAGCCCTTTATCAGATATGTGGTTTGCTATGCGTAAGCTTTTTAGTTTGATGTAGTCCCATTTGTTTATTTTTGCTTTTGTTGCCTTTGCTTTTGGTGTCAACAACTCGTTGTCAGGGAGCTTTCCCTTTATGTTTTCTTCTAGGAATTTTATGGCTTCAGGTCTTATATTCAAGTCATTAATCCATTTTAAGTTGACTTTGTGTGTGGTGTAAGATAATGGTCCCATTCATTCTTTTGAACATGTATGTCCTGTTTTCTCAACACCATTTATTAAAGAGACTGTCCTTTCCCCATTATGTATTCTTAGCTCCTTTGTTGAAAATTAATTTGACTATATTGCATGGATTTATATTATCTCATGTAATCCTCCCAATAGCTTCAGATTCAGTATCCCCCTTTTATAGATCAGGAGACTGAGGTGGAGTGGTGACTTACTTGAGGAAGTTGTAGAGACAAATTGAGCCCAAGTTATCAGATACAAAATACCCTTTGGGTAGTGTTTTTGTGAAGAGAATGAAGGCAAAACCCCAGAATTTTATCTCATAAAGGATTAAACTGGAAATGGTTGTGAATGGTGCAGTCTTAAAAACAATTCTCCCTTAACAGGGTTCTCAAGGCAGACTGCCCCCTTCCACATCTTTGCCTGGACCAGCCTCTCAGTCTGGAAGGGTCTTTCCTGCTCCACTGGACCCATCCATATCCTCCCGTCTCTCAGGGCCCATCTCCAGCTCCTCTCCTCAGAAACCTTCCAGGAGGGCTTGGGGCCCCGGCATACCCAGGAAACACCTTCCAGAGAGGTGAAACAGATTTGCCCAGAATCTCTCAGCTGCAAAATATTACAGCCAGGAGGCTGGGCTCAAATCCAGTGCTCGTGACCCCTCCTTTGTCACTCATGGATGCCACCTGAGCTTCACTGTGGCCTGTGGCCAGCCGTGCCCTGCCTTCTGCAGGCTGCAGTTCCCACCTTCTCCCTCTCTCCACGGCTCAGATCTCCTTCTGGGAAGAAATATTTTTTTTTTTTTTTTTTTCTCGCAGAGATGGCTCTATTCTCGTGGCCACAGATTACTCCTGACACCTAATTACTGTATATCACTGTGCTGTAAAATGATGATTGGAGGTGTCACTGTCCCAAATTTGCGCTCATAAAATACGTTCTTTTTGTTTTCCTCCTCTGCATTTGTCTGGGAGAAAAGACAGGCAAATTTATTCCAACTTTTCAGAGGGACTTTAAAGCACAGGAACAGAGGAGTTTTAGAGGTGGGTGGTTTTAAAAATACCCTGCAGAGGCAGGAGGCCCCAGTCGTGCTGAGTTTGTGTGGCCAGGAGGAAACGAAGACCTTGGTGAAGATGCTGACTCCTAACCTGCATTTCTCTCACTTTGCTGGTCTGGAAAAACCCCCTCTTCTAGCCTTTCTGCTTTCCTGTCATCCCCATTATCCCTCCCTGACACCAGTCCCCTCTAAGAAAGCACTGGAATGTGGTGGGAAAGGTTCCCATTCTAAGGTCACCTTGACTGCAGTTCAAATCTTGCTTCCGCTGCTTTCCTGCCCCATGACCTTGGGAGAGCAATGCCACCAATGGAGTCTTGGTTCTATTATAAATAAAATTTTGTTGTTGTTGTTCAGTCGCTAAGTCGTGTCTGACTCATTTTTGACCTCATGGACTGTAGCTCACCAGGATCCTCTGTCCAGGGAATTTTCTGGGCGAAAATACTGAGAAAGTATATACTGGGAAAATACGGGGGATCTTCCCGACCCAGGAATCGATCTCACGGCTCGGGCTGCGTCTCCTGCACTGCAGACAGATTCTTTGCCGCTGAGCCATCGGGGAAGCCTACAGGGAATAATGAATGCTACCTCTACCTCACATGGCTGCTGAAGAGAATTAAAATGAATTAAAAATGAGAATTACAAATGAAGCAACCATAGAGGTAAAGCACCTACTAAGGGTCTGACACAAAAGAGGGCTCAACAAATATTTGCTCCTTGTTCTTCTCTCTGAAAGTTCTCCAGTCTTTCCCCCTAAAAGTGAAAGCGTTTGTCATTCAGTTGTGCCCAACTCTTTGCGGCCCCATGGACTGGGGCCCACCAGGCTCCCCTGTCCATGGGATTTCCCAGGCAAGAATGCTGGAGTGGGCTGCCATTTCTTTCTCCAGGGGATCTTCCTGATCTAGGGATTAAACCCAGGTCTCCTGCATTGCAGGCAGATTCTTCACCATTTGAGCCACCAGGTAAGCTGTAAGGGGACCCTCGAGTTCTAGAACCTGGTTAACATGTTTCTTCTCCTACAGCTCAGGCTGCAGTTGGGAGCCGCAAGATTAGCAATCTGATTAAACTGGTTACTCCTAGGGGAGAGGGGTGGTTGTCCCTTTAGCCCCCGAAGAGGCATCAACAAGGATATTTTGAAAGAGAAATCTTATTTACCAGTGGAAGAACCAGGAAAGTCAGCCTGTCCCATCACCCTCCCCATACACAAGCTCCTGCTGGGGCCTTCCAGCCTCTTGATCACCTCTGATAGGGGTGAGATGTTTACCTCCCAAGGAGCCATTCAGAGTTCTCCTCCCTCAGGCCTCAAGCTGGACCCCAGCTCTTGAATAGCGAATAATCCCCCTGGGCTTTGGGGGTGGTTTTTTAAAAACAAAGTAACCTGTGCACCCAGACCAATGAAGTGAAAGTCTCTCAGTTGTGTCGACTCTTTGAGACCCCATGGACTATACAGTCCATGGAATTCTCCAGGCCAGAATACTGGAGTGGGTAGCTGTTCCCTTCTTCAGGGGATCTTCCCGACCCAGGGATTGAACCCAGGTCTACCCACATTGCAGGCAGATTCTTTACCAGCTGATCTACCAAGACTTCCTTGGTGGCTCAGATGGTGAAGCGTCAGCCCGCAGTGCAGGAGACCCGGGTTTGATCCCTGGGGCGGGAAGATCTCCTGGAGAAGGAAATGGCAACCCACTCCAACATTCTTACCTGAAAAACTCCATGGACAGAGGAGCCCGGTGGACTACAGTCGATGGGGTTGCAAAGAGTCAGACACGACTGAGGGACCTCTTTCTTTCTTTCTTTCTAAGCTACCAGGGAAGCCCATCCAGGCCAACCTGCAGGTAATTCCCAGCTGTAGCTGGGGGACTTGAGGCCTTCCAGGTGCGGATGGACGCTACGGCTGTCTCCCTTTCTCCGGCTCACCCCTGCTCAGCAAATACCTCAGCGGAGAAGCCACTCTGAGCGCCCTCCTCAGCCCTTGAGGTACTTGCTTTCTACTCTGAGACCTCTCTGCAGTGGATTCTGGCCTTTATTCTATACTTCTCTCAGTCAGCTCTGGGTCACTGGTCAGATGGGGCTGGGCCACCCTCTGGCCTGGGATCCTACTCCGAGGGCACCCGCATGGACTCCGCATGCTCTTCAGGCCTGTTCAGTGTCTGTTTTCTGGGCCGGCAGCTTCACCAGGGCAGTGGCTCCAAGGTGCCTAGTACAGTGTCTGGCACACAGTAGGTGTTGCATGAACATAGTAACACTGAACCAAGGCTTCCTGCCAGGTACTGTTTTGAGCACTTTACACATATCCATTCATAAAATCTTCACAACAATCACATAGTGTGGGTGCTGCTATCATCCTGCTATGATGATTAGGAGCAGTAATCCTGGAGCTAGATTACCTGGATTTCTGTCCTGACTCTGCCACTTATATCCTGTGGGACCTTGGTTAAGTTACTTAACCGTTCTTTCTCTGTGTGTGTGTGCTCATTCGTGTTCGACTTTGTGACCCCGTGGACTGTAGTCTGCCAGGCTCCTCTGTCTGTGGAATTTTCCAGGCAAGAATACTGGAGTGGGTTGCCATTTCCTCCTCCAGGGGATCTTCCCCACTCAGGGATCAAACCCATCTCTTGCATCTCCTACACTGGCGGATGGATTCTTCACCACTGAACCACCTGGGAAGCCCTTTCTCTGCCTTACTGTTTCCCTTACTGTTAAATGGGGATAATAACTGTACCTACAGCACAACCCCTGGAGAAGGAAATGGCATCCCACTCCAGTCTTCTTGCCTGGAAAATCGCATGGACAGAGGAGCCTGGCGGGCTACGGTCCACGGGGTTGCAAAGAGTTCCACGTGACTTAGCGACTGAGCACACATCACAACAGGGTTGCAATGTAGTTAAATGAGTTCACATACATAAAATGTTATATATTAGGTATTATCCTCACTTTCTGGTGGCAAAAATTGAGACACAGAGACTTTTGTTAACTTTTCCGAGGTCACACAGCTGAGAACAAAGTCATGACTCAAACCCAGTTGCTGGGGCTCGAGAGTCACGGCTCTTAACCACCTCACTGTGCGGCTCTGACGGAAGCCTGGCTCCCTCCTGGGAACACTGTGACGGTCTCCCTCAGCTAAAACGTGCAGCTGGAAAGGCGTGTTTAGGCGTCTTACGCCGCCCGGGCCGGCCGCGGTGTGTCTGAGCCTGTGTCCTCAGTGTGAGCGCCGTGCGAGTGCCCGCTGATGCTCACGCGGGGAGGGAGGGGTCCCCCCAGCTCTGGGTGGGCGCGGTCCGTGGGGCTCGCCTCGCCGCCAGCCTCCAGAGCAGCGACTCTTTCCGTGGCCAACAGGGGTCAGCCGCAGCCGCTGTTGGCGTCTCTCGAGCGATGAGCGGCTGCCGAGAGCGGAACACAGCCCGGGGTGGGGTGGGGCGGGGGTGGGGGTGGGGGGGCGGTGCGCTAAGGACCCTTGGAGGTCATGCGCCTTCCGAGGCCCCCCGGGAGGAGGAGGTCCCGCCCAAGGTCACCCAGGGGTGCATGTTAACAGTGCAGGAACCCAACTCCCTTCGTCCTTGGCTCTTTCCCAAAGCCCAAGAGGCCAGTTTGAAGGGGCTCTAGAAACCAGGAGGTTTGGATCTCTGGAAGGTTCCACCGGAGGTGTTGGTCCTAGTCCCAGTTGTACTATGGACGTGCTGTGTGACCTTGGGTAGGTGGTCACCCTCTCTAGTCCTAGAGTCCGTCCAAGGAGAGGGTCCCGGGGGCCGACGCGTCTTGTGATTCTAAAGAGTGTCTCTCTGTCAATACCTCATCCTCTGGCCCTGAATGGTCCAGAGTTGGCCCAGCCGGGGTCGGAGCCTGCGGGTGACAGCCACGCGCGCAGGGGACCCATCCGGTTATCCGCAGCTCGGCGCGGGGCTGGTTGGGAGCGGAGCGCCCGGCGCCCGGCAGGGGGCGCTGCCGCACTGCGCGCGGCTGCCCGCGCGTCCTTCCAAGGACAGCGTGGACGCGGCGGGAGGCGCAGGGGCAGTGGCTGGCTGAGCCCGGCCGCGCCCGCACTCCTGCTGCGGTAGTTCCCAGACACTGTCTGGGGCGTCGGGGCTGGGGTGAGCCAGCCGGCGCACCCGCTGGTCCTCAGCAGGGTTCTGGAGCTCCGTGTGTGGGTGGGGGAGGGGGCAAGGAACAAACTCCGGGAGGTCTGGCCTCACTCGCTCTTTGACCTTGAGAGCTCACTGCTCTTGTCTGAGCCTCGGTTTCCTGCCCCGCAAGGGAGTTTCTAAGAAGCGGATGAGATACTGCGTGTGAAGATGCTTTAGGAAATCTGAGGCCCAGGCCAGATGCTCTTACAGAAAAAAATAGCTCTACCTGCTCACCCAATCCACCCTGCCAGTTCTGCTCGCGGGTAGTAGTCGTTTGAGCCCTTTTAACTTGTTTTCTAATGTTTACTTATATATTTTGAACTAATATGCTTATACTGCTGCTTCTCAATTTGCCAGTTTCAGACATTACCTATTGTCTGCCCGTTGGAATAAGTAAAGAATTAGCTGTGTTCCAACCCTATTCCCCTGTCCAGTATATCTGGAACACTGTATTTAGGTAACTCAGTGATCAGCCTGCCTATTAAGAAAATGTGGCTCTTCATTTCCCCAAATGCTGTATCAGAATTGCCTTACACCTCTCAACCCATATTTCCACAAAACCTCTGTCATGTTCCACATTCTGACTTGGGCCTCCTTCTCCCAGAGATGGTCCCTCCCAAGCTGCGCTGGCCAGCTGTCTGCTGGGGCTCTTTTCCCCAAAGCTTACTTCCCAGTTCCCGTTTCTTGGCCCTCTGTCCGGTTCTGTTTGTTTACTCCCTTCTTTGGGCAACTCCAGTTGCTTCTTAAGAAATTGGGCAGGGGTGGGAAATTTTCATGTATGTGGACTTAATCTATATTCTACTCTTGTACTCGATTGATAATTCAGCTAAGCATAGAATTTTGGGTTGGAAATTATTCTCCTTCAGAAACTCTGTGCTCTGTTCCATTGTCTTCTGCACCTGGATTTACTGTGCAGAATCTTTGTGCTTTCTGATTCCTTATTTTACATGTAACTTCTCTCTTCTTCTCCCTCTCTGTTGTTTAGGGTTTTCTGTTTATCCTCAGAATTCTGGAACTTCAGAATGCTTGTGACATGTTTGTGACTGTCATCCATTGTGCTAGTCCTTGGGTGGCCCTTTTCAATCTAGAGACTCATGTCCTTCAGTTCCATGGAGACAAAACACTTTTTATTTAATAATTTCCTTCTTCCTCTTTCCTCTCTGAAGCTCCTGTGAGTTGGATCCTGGACCTGATCTTCTTGCCTCTTTTCTCCTATTTCCTTTGCCCTTGTCTCTCTGTTCTGCTGTCTAGATTATTTCCTTAAATTTATGTCCTAATCCTTCTACTGAACTTTTAAACTTCAGCTATTATATTTTTAATTTCTAAGAGTTCTTATTTGTTCCCTGTTCTCCTCCAAATAAACCAATTGATATAGCTGCTTTATTTATCTCTCAGGATATTACTTAGTGATTTTCTCCTCCTGTTCCCTGGCTTATCTCTGTCTCCTCTAGTTGACCTGTTTTGTTTGTTTGATTTATTGTGGTCTCTCTCTGACTCTGTGTCCCTCCCCATGTTGGAGATTTCGCTGATATTTAGTGATCTTAGGTTTCTGTACACAATTAGGATGAGGGTCCAAGAAGCTGACTGGCATTTGATGTCCTGTGAAGGCCAGTGTACCAGTTTCCCTTTAGGTGGATCAGATAGGGTCTGGCCTTTTGGTTGGGAGACATAAATATCAACAAGCGGAGTTCTTTTCTCTGGGACCACTCTGTAAGGCAGGATGGATGTGGTTAAAAGCATGGATTCTGGAGCCAGAATGCCCGGGTTTGAATCCCACCTCTGCCACTTACTAGCTGTATGACTTTGGATAAGTCATTTAATCTCCCTGTGCCTCAATTTTCTATCTGAAAATTAGACCTAATAAGAATATTACCCCATGGGTTGTGGGGTTTGTAAAACTATTATCCTGGTACATAGTGACGGGTCTTGTGATCACTGCTTGCAGCCTTATTCTCTACAGAGTAGAGAAGAGGGCTGTGGGGTCTGACCGTTCCCCGGGCAGATTCTCAGTTGATTCTTCTGTTTTCTGCCCTCTCTGGCCTCAGAATCTTATCTTCTCTTCCCTGCCCCCTTCCCAGCTCAGCAGAGCCATTGACTTTCTTCTCAGTGGTACACCTTCTGCAGGTCTTATCTGATTCAGTAGAAACTAGTACAAGTTTAGGTCATCAAAAATTGTTCCATGCAAGAAATCATTGAAAAATAAAACACACTGTAAACATTTAATTTTAACCCAAAACATACAAATGCCTGTTCCTTTTTCTTTGAGTATGGGTCTATTCATGGGAATTCTGTAAGGTTTTTCTTGCACAAATCCCAGTGCTTAAAGCATTGTCTACCAGATCCTGGTTTGCTTCTTTATAGTACAGCTAAACTTACAGGAACTTATGGAACAATCTGAACGCAGATTCCTTCTAGATTTATATAATTTCCTTCCAATCTGTTACAATTGCTTGTCTGTAACTCATCTGAACATGTTTTTAAATAGCAATCTGCCTTCACTGAGTTTTTCAAGGCTTTCAACTTAGTTTCATAAAATAGCTCCCTTTCACTATCATATTTTATTGGCTTATTAAGATTAAATTGACTCATAATTACAAGAGCAAGTATAGCTGGCATAAACAGGTTTAGGAATAAACAATTATTTCTGGGAAAAGCAGATGAATTAACTGCAGGAGATATTATATGGGCATTCTGAGGAGCTTTCTACCAGACATGGGTATTCAGCCCCCAAAGTATGTAGAGAGAAGGCAAGTGTGGCTATTCCGAGAGCACTCATTCAGCAGTGGTGGAGTGTGAGAGCTTAGGTCCCATCACTCTGCAGCATAAGTGCCACTCACTCCTCTGGCCCCTATCAATCTTACAGAAATTCGTTGAACTTTCTCATCCATTATGACTCCTCTTCTTTGCTTCCTGTCCTCTGGGTTTTGTATCTTCTCTTTTCCTTATTGTAATTTTAGGGGAGGGGGTGCAGAGAGAGAGACAAGATAAGCATTAAAGTTCAGCTGCCATTTTTATCCAGACAGCTTTCTCTTATTTAAGACTCCCAGCGTCCAGTGAGTGGCAGAGACTGTTATTATCTCCACAGAGGTCACACTGCTGTAAGTGACAGAAGCAAGTTTCAAACTCAGGTCTGTCAGAGGCTGTAGTGGATACTGTGGTGTTTTGCCTGGATCCCCTCCCCAGGGTCAATGCACCATCCTCCAACTGCTGGGAATGTTGGCTGCTGGTGGCTCACTGAAAGTTGTCCTTGGCTGTAGGACCTGCCTCACCCTTGCATGCGCTTCATCTCAGGGGATCACTGTGGCTAGGAAGGGGCCTTGTGCCCATGTGGGAGTATAAGAGCCCAGCCCTCTTCCCTCATTTGGGATGCTTCTGAGGGGCCATCCCAGATCCAGGGCTCTCTGTGGGATCTGCTGAGATACCAGTTGCAATTCACTGTGGGTCAGCTTGTGTCTCTGCTCAGTTACAGGGGTGATTCCAGAGAGGACTCCCCAGTAAACCTTCTGTACATGACTCCTCACTTGAGAGTCTGTTTGTAGGAAACGCAACGTAAGGCAGAGGCCACGGTCCTTGATTTTTTGCTGCCTTGTCTGGTAATGGAGAGCCTGAGCTCCCAGACTGTCTCGGGGCAGGATTCATCAGCAGGGTGAGGAAAGCTAGGCTGAGAGTGGTTGTTGCAGGGCTCAGGACCAGGGCGGGGTGGCTGACATCCATGCAGGGTGGGCAGGGGTGCAGTATTCTTTGGTGTGGCTTGGAGGACGGGCTTCCAGGTGGCACTAGTGGTTAAAAAAAAAAAAAAAACAAAACCTGCCTGCCAATGCAGGGGATATAAGAGACACAAGTTCGATCCTTAGGTCAGGAAGATCCCCTGGAGGAGGGCACGCAACCCACTCCAGTATCCTTGCTTGGAGAATCCCCATAGACAGAGGAGCCTGATGGGGGCGGGGGGGCTACAGTCCATAGGGTTGCACAGAGTTGGACACAAGAGAATCGACTCAGCACGCCTGCGCAGTTGGAGGGCAGGGCTGTGTGAGGAGCGTGTGGTGGGTGGTGAGCTGAGCAGGCGGATGCTAAGGAGGGATTTACAGTCACAAGAGGGACATAAGGAATGACATGATCTGATCTGTGATTGAGCAAGATGAACTTGACTGTAAGATGGATGGGAGGGGGCTGGTGGGGACCGGGAGGGCTATGAAGAGGCAGCTACAGTAGTCCAGGAGAGAGAGGGCGGCCTGGTTCAGGGCATTGAGGAGGCAGAGATGGTTCTCAGTGACGGACCGCTCCGCACCCAGAACCCCAACCTCTACCACCCTGGTCTTTCACTGTACTTTTAAATGTGCCGCATAATCAACTTACTTGTTATGCTTATTGTTCGTCTCCCTCCACTATAACGTAAGTTCCTCAAAGGCAGGGATTTTTCTGATTCGTTCATTGACATGTTGTCAACCATAAAAGAGTATCCAGCACACAGCAGGTGCTCAGTAAGTAATAATGGATGGAGGGATGATGGATCCTTGTTAGGTGTGAGGGACTGGGACATGGCATAAGAATTGGTCCTTTGGCTTCTGCCTGGGTGCATAGGTGGATGGTGGGGGCTCCGTGATATGAGGGTTGGGGAGAGGCTCCATCTTGCAGGAATTGAGGGGGCAGACATGGGAGATGGGAGGAGTCCCCACTGCTGATGTCCAGCAGATCTCAGTCCTTGTAAACTTGAATTTTTCACTGTTCCTAGGAGTGACGGGCTGCCTATGGGATGACCAGTGGGCTTGGCATGAAAAAGGTCTTTCATTTGTAGTTAAAAATGCTACTTACCTTTTGCCTCCTTGTCCCAGTTCCTCTTAGCTGAGAACCCTGATCCGTGAGGTCTGCTGGTGTCTCTGCTGGGGATAAGTTCTGTGCTCGCCAAGCCTCAGTTTCCCCAGCAGGTGAGGCAAAGTCATTTCTCTGAGAAGTGCTCCTGGCTCCCACCCTGTCACGATCTCCTCCCTTCTCTCATGGTTTCCAAGGTACCGAATGCGGCATCATGTCTGGTCACCATGGGACTGGGAAGCTGTTTGTCACAGATACAGAACTGAGTTGCGGACTGGAAACATAGGGCAGAGACAGCAATTGCTTTCCCAGATAGGCAGTGTAGAGGATTGAGCTCTCCCTGGTTGTGTTGGAACTTGTCAGCTTAGTTTTGGAGTTTTTAAAAAAACGATCTTTCCAAGATGAACTGATTCTGCCTGGATGCTTAAATGAGGGAGTTTGGCATCTCGAAGTCAATGTGTGCAAAACCCTATTTATCACTGCTCCTCCCAAGCTGCTTTTCCGGCTCTCTCTGTCTCTCTCGATGGCATCGCTGTCCTCCCCTCTGCACGATTGTAACCCCCTCCTGTTTCCATATTCTCTTTCTTTTGTTGTTGTTATTGCTTGGAAATATCTTTGTTTTGCCTTTGCTCTTTACAAAAAGATTTATTATGGAAAGTCCAAGCTCATACAGAAGGAGAGGGTGTAATGAACCCGTGTACCTGTCACTCAGCTTCATCGTCATCAACCCACAGCCTGCCTTGTTTTATCTACTCCTCCCCACTCTCCTCATGCCCCCAGATTATTATTGTTTAAAAAAATTTGTTTATTTATTTATTATTGTTGAGCTTGGTCTTCATCGCTGCACATGGGCCCTCTCCAGCTGCAGCAGCTGGGGGCTGCTCTTCGTTGTGGTGTGTCAGCCTCTGCTTGCAGCGGCCTCTCTTGTGGAGGACAGGCTCTGGGTGCATGGGCTTCAGTAGTTGCAGCGTGTGGGCTCAGCAGCTGTGGCTCATGGGCTCTAGAGTGTGGGGTCGGTAGTTGTGGAGCATGGGCCTAGTTGCTCTGAGGCACTGTGGCATGCTCCGTGGGATCTTCCTGGACCAGGGATTGAACCCATGTCCCCTGTAGTGGCAGGAGGATTCCCATACACTGTACCACCAGGGAAGTCCCCATAGATTATTTATATATATATATGTGTGTGTGTATATACATATATAAAATAACTTTTCTTTTGGATGGCATCACTGACTAGACGGACATGAGTTTGAGCAAGCTCCAGGAGTTGGTGCTGGACACGGAGGTCTAGCATGCTGCAGTCCATGGGGTCGTAAAGAGTCAGACACAAGTGAGCAACTGAACTGCACTGAAATGTTAACCTTTCCAGTCAGTCAATTCTCAAATACATAGCTTTGTTTTTCTTTAATCAGTATGTGAAATATCTTTTCAAATGAACAAGCATTTATTTAAAGAATAATGTAAATGAATGGGGAAAATAGCATTTATTAGATACCTGTCTATAAGTAGGTACTCTTAAGCATTATACATGTGAGTTAATTTAATACTTAAAAATTTTTTTTGAAATATGTGCCATTATTATTCCCATTCAGCAAATGGAAAAAAAGATGAACTAAGTATCAGAGATGAAGGGTCATATAATAGATGGAGTTGCCTTAAAATCAGTCTGTCTGAATCCCCTAGACTATTTTTAAAGCAAAGCCTAGACTAGACAAAATATCATCAGGCCTATAAATATAAGAATATATTAACATACATAGCTATAAATGTAAACTAGTCACAAAAAGACAAACACCATATGATTCCACTTACAGGAGGTACTTAGAGTAGTCAGAATCATAGAGACAGAAAGCAGAACGCTGGTTGCCAGGGGCTGGAAGGAGGGGAGAAAGAGGGGTTAGTGTTTGATGGGCACAGAATTCAGTTTTACAAGATGAAGAGAGTTGTGGAGATGGGTGGTGGGGGATGGTAGCACAATGTTATGAATATATTTAATTCCACTGAACTATTAAAAATAGTTAAGATGGTGAATTTTATACTCTGTATATTTTACCACAATAAAAATTGGAAAAATACATAACTATAATATCATTAGGGGCTTCCCTGGTGGCTTGGATGGTAAAAAATCTGCCTGCCATGCAGGAGACCCGGATTTGATCCCTGAGTCAGGAAAATCCCCTGGAGAAGGAAATGGCAACCCACTCCAGTATTCTTGCTTGGAGAATCCCATGGACAGAGGAACCTGGTGATCTATAGTCCATGGGGTCACAAAGAACTGGACATGACTGAGCAACTAAGCGTGCATGATATCATTACCATGCCTAAAAATAAAGAATTCTTTAATATCATCAAATATGCAGTTAGTGTTCAAATTTCCTGAGTTAATTCATAATTTTGTTTCTTTAAAATTTTATGTGATTCAGAATCCAAGTAAGTTCTATATATTGCAATCGGGTTATAGTGTCTTTTAAATCTTTTTTAATCTGTAGGTTACTCCTATTTTTCCCTAGCTCTATATTTGTTGAGGAAACTTGGTTGTTTATCTTGCTTGCCACATCTGGACTTTGCTGCTTATATCCCATGGTGTCCTTTGATATGGTCATTCCCCCCTGTATTTGCTGTATATTAGGAGTTAAATCTAGAGGCATCATCAGATTTGAATTCTGAGCAAGAATACTTCAGAGGTGGGGTGAGCTTTTATCATGAGGCACAAAATTGTATCATCACATCTCTTTTTGTTGTTAGCTGTCATCAATCCATTACTTCTTCAGCATTTGCACAATAATGATATCTGCCATTAAAATAATTTTTGAAGATCTTATTGGTTTTATTAAACAATTCATGAGTTGGGCAGGATCTTATCTAGCAGAGAGGAATTCTGAGGACCTATACAAAACAGAGGAACTTTACAGGCAGAAGGAAACAAACTGGTTGTGGCAAGGTCACCTTCCTTTAGGGGTTGACAGGGGTCTATCAGGCAGATTGACTCACTAGTTTTGACTAGGTAGTTCCTGACTGACTGGTTTAAGATTTCATTCTTGGGAGAGGTGAAACTGTAATTAAGTATTAAGTCTTGGTTTGATGACATGGGACTTAGCATAAGTGACTCCATTTTGGGATGTTGTCAAACTGAGAGAGTCTAATGGAGATCTGATCAAAATTTAGGGGCTTAGCATCACTCCTTGTTACTGTCCTCAAGTTCTTACAGTTTTTTCTAGTTTTGTATAAAGTTCACAGGTTATAATGTCTTTTTTGCAGAATCTATGTGGTATTTACAGTTCATAATTTCAAATTCATTTGCATACTAAATTGTCTCTGTCATGTCCGACTCTTTATGACCCCATAGACTGAGGCTTCCACACTCCTCTGTCCTCGGGATTTTCCAGGCAAGAATACTGGAGTGGGTTGCCATTTCTTCCTCCAGGGGAATCTTCCAGACCCAAGGATTGAAACCTCATCTGTCTCCTGCATTGGTAGGTGGGTTCTTTACCACTAGTGCCACATGGGAAACCCATTTTTGGTCATTTTCTTCATTTCTTTTCTGATATTCCAGTCCTAGGAAGATAATTTACTTGGTAGTTAGTGGCTGCAAACATGCATTTAAAGATTTTGAGAGAATATAGTGCATTAGGGAGACCATTATGATTATTATAAACAAGATAATTCCTAATATGTGGAGTGCACTTCAGAGCTATGGTCCCCAAGGCCCAAATATCAATACCAAATAAGTCAAAGAAAGATCTCGTTGGTTTCTTAGCCAAGTGACTTGTTCAGTGATCTTAAGCAGCTGAACTTCAACTTCCCCACAAGTGTTAATCCAGTGGCAGCAAGTAGTACTGGCCACAGTAGACACCTCCTTGCTTAGCTGAAAGATTAATCAAGGACTGTCCTATTATCAAGAACAACTTTGGCCAAAGAGGCTTAGGATTTTTGTCTGAGAGCTACTGCTTTAGCAGCGAATTTTGCAATATCTTTAAGAATTGAGAAGAGGTTCCTGATTCTAGCCTTATTCCTGCTCACTACTATGCAGGGAAGTAGGGATCTGCCAAAGGAAGAGAATCCTGAATCGTGAGTGCCTCTGGTAGGACCTTTCTAACCTGATGAAGTAAATTCAGGGAAGTTGACCCATGAGGTGTTTCAGTTTGATTGTGGGCAGTTTGGGGGCACAGTTGGATAACCTAAGAGGATTGACAAGTGATGTGCTAGCCATCTAGGCATTCACAGCTTCAAGGGGAACGATAACCACCACAGGATCACTTTTTCCATTGATCTTTAGCTGGACTTGTTTAAAGAGTAACATCCTCTCATAAACTATTTGGATACCCTGAGGTACAATTCATATGGGAAAAGCAGGAAAAATGCTTGATTCTTATCATTTATTTTCAATTTAAAAAATAATGGGTTGGTTTCCTAGCATTATCCAAAGGTGACGAATGAGATGATATTGTTTCATTATGAACTCATGGATTTAAATAAAAGGGATGTTTTTCAGTCCATTTCAGTTTTTGTCTTTATTAATGCTCAAATGGTCCTATCTTTGGTTAATGGGAACCTCTTCAACTGCTTTTGATTATAACCTCAGTAGTCTCTGCTAGCTTCCTTGCTTTCTAGGATGACAGGATGCTCCATTTTGTGCATTTCCTGCCCCAGGCCTGCAATCAGCCATTTCTCCAAGGGCTTGGGGCAAAAGGGGATTTCGGTAGTTTAAACTAATTTAGCTCCTAGTTTAAAATGTTACTTACCAATTGTCTCCCCCCCCCCCGCCTTTTTTTAGTGGGAAATGTTCTTTAGAAGCCGGAGTCTGAATACTAGGAGTATTTTTTCATATTATATTTTATACATACAAAAAGATATATACCATATGTATAATTATGAAGCATCATCATAAAAGGACTACTCATCAGTCACCACCCACTTTAATAATTGGAAGCTTATCAACAGCAGTTCATTGTGTAGTCCTCCGTTCTTTATCTCAGCTTTCAGCTTCCATCTGAGAGAGTGGATTGTGTATTTATCATTCTCTTGCTTAAAAAAAATTTATCACTTACATTTGTGTCCTTAAATGTACATACCTATTTTATAGCTTTTTTGAGCTTTGTAAGAATGATATTGTGAAGTATGTTCTTCTATTTTCTGCCTTGATTTTGTCTAATGTAAATCAAAATAAATCTGAGAAATATCCTGTTGGTTTTTTTTAAGCTGTAGTTCATTTGTTTTTGTTGTTGTATGATATTCCACTGAAGTATGTGTGACTATACTGTAATAATTTTATCCATTTTTTTGTCTGTGGACATTTGAGTTGTCTCCAGTTTTTACTACTACAGATATTTTGCTAAGATAATGCTGTTACAGGTATTATTCATGTTTCTGGTACACATGTGCAAGAATTTGTCTAGGGCAGTGGTTATCAAACTTTTTTTTTTTCAATATTCCAGAGAACTTTTGTTTATGTGCATTATATCTATACTTTTTACTATATTAGAAATTAAAACAGAAAAATATAACCATATTATTTATTAATTCATTTAAAAATGGCAATAACAAACTCATGATATGTTAATATAAATCATATATTTTAAGTGAAAAATCACTACATTTACTAAGACAAATTAAGTAAAAGGAGTGGCATTATTAAATTTTTGCAAATGTCTTTAGTGTCTGGCTTTATAGATTATAGCAGATATCTACTTCCATGTACAGTCTGTTGAGATATCTTATGTTACACAGCTTCTGTGAAACTCCTCTGTATGTTTGTGAGACAAGAGAGAAAAAGTCAAATAATGCCTTTCAAATATATTACAAAAGTGTTTTTGACCTTATGGATTCCCCTGAAAAAGTCTCAGTGTCCCTGAAACACACTTAAAACTGCTGCTCTAAGGAATCTTGGTCTAAGTGAAACTGCTGAGTCATAGGGTTTGCATATGAACATAGGCAAATATTCAAGCTCTATAAATTAACATGTTGTTTTCCAAAATAGTTGTAACAATTAACACTTCCATCAGTAGCATCTGAGAATTTCCATAGATTCATATTTTCCCCAACACTTGATGTTATCAAATATTCTGTTCTCACCCATCTAATGAATGTGAAATGGTATTTCATTTATCTGTACCCAGTTTCTTCTCATTTTAATATATCCTTCTCACACTGCCAGCTTAATAATTCTGTGATGACATTTTGATCATGTCATCTTTGTTCCTCCTGAAAATCTTTCAAAGGCCCTATTTTCTCTTTCTTTCTTTCCCTCAACACATCTAGGAACAAGTGTATCATTCTTCCACTCAAGGCTCTTTCACGAAAGACTGATTCAGTCAGCGAAATATTCTATGTGGTTACTGGTACATGTAATTTATATGTACATTCTAGGCAAATGGAAATACTTTCCGTTCTCACGGAGGCAATTTCACACTCCATGTTTTTGCCCGCAGTATACTTCAGCATCAAATACCCTCTCTATTCTAGCTGCTGCTGGAATCCAGCCATTTCTGATGACCTTGCTGGTATGCAGCTTCTCCCAAGAAGCCTTGGGTCTTCCCCAGTGCCTCAGTGGGTAAAGAATCTGCCTGCCGTGCGGAAGATGCAGGAGATGAGGGTTCGATCCCTGGGTCAGGAAGGCCCCGTGGAGGAGGCCATGGCAACCCTATTCACTCCTCTTGCCTGGAGAATCCCATGGACAGAGGAGCCTCGTGGCCTGCAGTCCATAGAGTTGCAGAAAGCCGGACACGACTGAAGCGACGGAGCGCACAAGAAACCTGCCCACGTCCGTCCCTCTTCTGAACTCCGCACGAGGCTCATCATACTCTCATCCTCTCACCATGCCATCGTGGATTCTAGCTAGGAGTGCTGTCCACCCTGGTCCAGGAGCTCCTTGAGGTCGGAGACTGTGTCATTTTGTCTTTGTATTCCCCAAACCTCTAACATAAAGTAGGGGCTAAACGTCTGTTGATGATACAAGGTGCTTTCTGTTAAGGGTTTGTTTTTTTTTAATGGCCAGTATAGCCAATGGGGAAGCAGAGAGAAGGGGCTGTGGGAGCTCAGAAGCTGGCAGTGGGGTGCTAGTGTAGACGGGGAAGGCTGGAACCAGCATGACTTGGACTGGGCTTGGGCAAATGGGGCTGTGGATGATCAAAGTAGAGGCACATTGGGCCTGAGGCTGACGGGAAGGAGAGATGTGGGCTGCAAACATAAGGCTAAAGGATTTGGGCCAGATTTCAATGTGCAGAAACTGTGCGTGGGACCAGTTATTACTGCTGCCTGTCCAGCAAGGGGCTGGCCTGGCTGGAGCAGAGACCTGGGGCCTGCAAGAGATGAAATGTGGGCTCATCTTCTGGGGTGTCACACCAGTTGAAAAGGATTGGACCCCCAGAGGCTCTGGTGGAGGCTAGCCTTTAGAGGACCGCTGATCTGTGGGGTCCTTTCTGGGTTGGGGGAGTTTTGGAAATTTCAAAGGTGATCAAGGACAGCTCATGAATGTGACTTCACTTTCTTCTCTGCGGCAGTCCTGCTTCATCTCTTGATCTTGGACTTCCCTGGTTCCCTTTGAGCTTGCTTTCTCCCCCAGAGCATTCACACTACTCAGGGCATCAGGTAGCATCCCTCCTCTACCCTTGGTCTCCTCCCAAGTTTACCTAGGTATAGAAGGGGCTGTTTGCCAAGACTTGGGCTCAGCCATGGGCTGGAATAGTCAGCTGGAGGCCTGCCTTGGTTCTGTTTCAGCTCATTCAGGTGAAAGAGACTCCCCATGGCTCAGCCAGCTCTCA
This sequence comes from Odocoileus virginianus, assembly GCF_023699985.2. NCBI lineage: Eukaryota > Metazoa > Chordata > Mammalia > Artiodactyla > Cervidae > Odocoileus > Odocoileus virginianus. The sequence goes on from NC_069678.1 coordinate 76,704,172, forward strand.
GAATTGGGTTTGGGGTCAAGGCTACATTTAAAAATCAGTGTAACCAAGCCATTCATTTTCTATTTATTGCCTGGGTTCTTTCTTCACTCAAGAACTTGAAGGAGATAGATGAAGGGAGGGCAGGTTTGGACGCAGGAATATCCAGTGGCATTTGGACTCACCCTGGTTTCTAATAGTGTCTCTGACCCACCAGAAGAAGCACGTTTAGTGCTCACCGGGTGTGTGTAGGGGGCGAATCTCACTGAGGCCTTGGTCCCATCCTGCCGAGAAGAGACTTTATGTCATCAGCATCATGACCATCACCACCATCATTGTCAAACAGCTTCTGCTTACACAGCACACCTGTGTGGATCATGTCTTGGGTCTTGTGTTAGGTACTTTACATGCAACAGTTCACTGGATCTTTGAACAACTTTTAAGAGCAGGTATTATTACTCCCAGGGAGGGATAAGTGAGGAAATGGAGGCTCAGAGAGAAGTGATTTTCCTAAATTCACACAGCTGCTGACTTGTGGAGTAGTAGATAGAAGCTGGTGCTCCCGCCTCTAACAGTGCAGGACTGTTAGTGCCAGAACAGGGGTTCACTATCCCATGGCTCCTGTGGTTCTGGGTTTTTTGAGAGAAATTGGGGCAAAGGGCAGGTCCAGCTCATGGGGCCAGTCTGTAGATCTAGCTGGCTCATCTAGACCCTCAGCCACCATAAATGCTACTTGTCCTCCCCTGTTTACCTTGCTTGAGTGGGGATTTCTGGGGTTGCTCACAGAATGCTGAAGCAGGAAGGGAGGAAGTAGGATTTGTAAGATATGTGATCCAAAGCTTGTCCCCTAGGCTCTTATGCCTCAGTTTCCTCTTTTGAAAATGAATACTAGGGCCATCTCTGCTGCTGCCTCAGGACTTTTGTGCAGAAGAAACAGTGCTATTTAACCATTCGTTTGATGTCTGTATGTTAAGTGTTATGCCAGGCTCTATATATTATCATATTTAATATACAGAAGACCTATACAAAAATGGTTTTAATGACCCAGATAACCATGATGGTATGGTTTTTCACCTAAAGCCAGGCATCCTGGAGTGTGAAGTCAAGTGGGCCTTAGGAAGCATCACTATGAACAAAGTGGAAGTGATGGAATTCTAGCTGAGCTATTTCAAATCCTAAAAGATGATGCTGTGAAAGTGCTGCATTCAATATGCCAGCAAATTTTGAAAACTCAGCAGTGGCCACAGGACTGGAAAAGGTCTATTTTCATTCCAATACCAAAGAAAGGCAATGCCAAAGAATGTTCAAACTACCACACAATTGCACTCATCTCACACGCTAGCAAAGTAATACCTAAAATTCTCCAAGTTAGGCTTCAACAGTATGTAAACTGAGAATTTCCAGATGTTCAAGCTGGATTTAGAAAAGGCAGATGAACCAGAGATCCAATTGCCAATATCCGTTGGAGCATAGAAAAAGCAAGAGAATTCCAGAAAAACATTTACTTCTGCTTCATTGACTACACTAAAGCCTTTGATTATGTGGATTACAGCAAACTGTGGAAAATTCTTAAAGAGATGGAATACCTGACCACCTTACCTGGCCTCCTGAGAAATCTGTATGCAGGTCAAGAAGCAACAGTTAGAACCCGACATAGAACAACAGACTGGTTCCAAATTGGGAAAGCAGTACGTCAAGGCTGTATATTGTCACCCTGCTTATTTAACTTATGTGCAGAGTATATCATGTGACATGCTGGGCAGGATGAGGCACAAACTGGAATCAAGATTGCTGGGAGAAATATCAATAACCTTACATATGCAGATGACACCTCCCTTATGGCAGAAAGTAAAGAGGAATTAAAGAGCCTCTTGATGAAAGTGAAGGAGGAGGGTGAAAAAGCTGGCTTAAAACTCAACATTCGAAAAATGAAGATCATGGTATCCAGTTTCATCACTTCATGGCAAACAGATGGGGAAGCAATGGAAACAGTGACAGACTTTATTTTCTTGGGCTCCAAAATCACTGTAGATGGTGACTGCAGCCATGAAATTAAAAGATTCTTGCTCCTTGGAAGAAAAGCTATGACCAACCTAGACAACATATTAAAGAGCAAAGACATTTCTTTGCCAACAAAAGTCCATCTAGTCAAAGCTATGGTTTTTCCGGTAGTCATGTATAGATGTGAGAGTTGGACTATAAAGAAAGCTGAGTGCTGAAGAATTGATGCCTTTAAACTATGGTGTTGGAGAAGACTCTTGAGAGTCCCTTGGACTGCAAAGAGATCCAACCAGTCAATCCTAAAGGAAATCAATCATGAATATTCATTGGAAGGACTGATGTTGAAGCTGAAGCTCCAATACTTTGGGCACCTGATGTGAAGAACTGATTCATTTGAAAAGATCCTGATGCTGGGAAAGATTGAGGGCAGGAGGAGAAGGGGGCAACAGAGAAGGAACTGACTGGATGGCATCACTGACTCGATGTACATGAGTTTGAGCAAGCTCCAGGAGTTGGTGATGGACAGCTGCAGTGGTGTGCTGCAGTCCATGGGGTCGCCAAGAGTTGGACATGACTGAGCGACTGAACTGAACTGAATCGTCACAACGACCCTGACCACTAGGTATTTTATCGTCTCCATTTTACAGATGAAGAAGTTGATGGTTAGAGAGGCTGCAAATCTTTGAGCTATGAAGTAGTAGAGCTGGGATTTGAACCCAGGCCTATTTGGGCTACTGTGAGTTTTAGAATAGTGATGGTGCAGTGTGTGCTGGCGTGTGCTGGGGTTTCACATGCTGATGGGCTCTGGGCACTGTGGTTTGCAGTAACAGAAGGTAGGAGTGCAGGAGAGAGACCAGGTGGGTCAGACCAGCTAGTGACGCTTTGTTTGCCAAAAGATATGACAGAGAAGAGAAAGGAAGACTGGGATCTCAGGAAGGATGGTGGTGGTGGCAGAGACCATGCCAGGCTCTGTGCCAGCTGCTGAGGTCCCAGCAATGGAGCTGACCTGGTCTTGCCCTCAGGCCACTCGGCTGTGGGAACTGACATCCCAACAGATACCAGTGGTGTGCTGTGTTCTATTAGGATGTAGAGGTTGCATTCTGAAAAATCCTATGTTATAAAAAATGGAATCATAGAGACAATTGCCTCAATGGGGAGAAAGAGGTTAAGGGCTAGGCAGTTTCAGACTTGCCATAACAAAGTTATTTTTCCTTTAGGAGCGTCAATAATAAAGGTGCTTTTACAGCTTTAAGTGTATGGCTATAAAACCGGAACATCATGGAGCAAATCCAGCCTTAGACATCCCTATCACTGCAACATTGTCCTAGGACAGATTCCTCTCTCCTTCCTTTGCCTTGACTGCTCACTGCTGGAGGAAAAAAGGGCCAAGCCCCTCTAAGGAAGCAGCCTAGAGACATCAGGACTGTAGGGCCCCAGCCCCCATCCACCTCCTCCACTGATTCCCCTGTGGCAGATTCTCCCTCTCCACTGTGTTATAACCAACCACTATCTGCTCAGTGTACACTGTGCTCTCTAATTAAGGGATCACATTATATTTAATTTGCACTTAAAAATATCATCATAGGAGAAGATGTGAGAAAAATAATGGGGGTATGGAGAGGCAGTATTGTGTCACTGTTAAAAGTGGGGCCTCTGGAGCCAATCTTCATGAATTGAAATCCTAACTTTGCCATTTACTAGCTGTGTGATCTTGGGCAAGTCACTTAGTCCTCCATGCTTCGTCTCTAAAATGGGGAGAATGGTTGCATCCACTTCTCATGGTGACGAGGAGTCAAAGAGTTAATGATTATAAAGCCTAAGCACAGAGCCTTGCACATAGTGAGTGCTCAATAAATGTTAGCGAGTCCATGGTGCAAAGAGAGGGGATCCACTGAGCCTGGGGTATGGGGCATAGAGGGGTGAGGGAAGTTGCTGTGGAGGCGGGCAGACCAGAGCCAGACTCCAGGAGTGGATGGGATTGGACAGGATGATGAAGCAGAGAGAACACAGAGACACAGCAAGTCTCCTTTGAGGCCCCAAACGAGTCTGGAATGATCCAGGCCATGGTTTCTGCTTAACACCAGATGCTATAACAGACAATGGCTTAACATAATAGGTGTTAATTTCTTGCTCATGTAAAGTTCAGTTAGTGACTGTGGGGGAGGAGTGGTACTCTGAACCTCATCGGTATTAACCCAGGCCAACAGAGGCTCTACAACCTTCCCTGCATCTGCCAAGGTCACCCTGGGTGTTGACCTCCGGCTGGTAGATGGGGGAAAAGAGTACAGAGGGTCATGCAGGTGTTTTTAAAAAATATTTGTATATTGGCTGTGTTGGGTCTTAGTTGCGGTGTGTAGGATCTTTTGTTGCAGCTCACAGACTCTTAGTTTCTCCTCAGCATGGGAGATCTTAGTTCCCTAATCAGGGATAGAACCTGAGCAGATTCTTAACCGCTAGACCACCAGGAAAGTCCCCATGCAGTAAGTTTTTATGGGCCAAGTTGGGAAGTGATGCACATCACTTCCTCTTACATTTCATTGGCTAGACACATAGATATGGTGAGCTGCAAGGGAGTTTGGACAATATAGTCTAGATGTGTTCCCAGAAGGAAGGCAAAATGGATTTGGTGGCTAGCTAGCTGGTCTCTGTCCCAGATGGTTGGGGCTAAGAGGTGCACCCACACAGATGAGCAAGGGTCAATGGTTAGGACTTGGGGGAGGAGTTAACAAAACAGCTCTGGAAGGATCTGAAGACTGTGGGGAGCTATTGGAAGGGGGGGTCATCAGGGCAGCAGTGTGGTCACAAAGTGCCAGGGGATTAAGTGGCTCCCTCCACTGCAAGGTAGAAGGATGTGGGAGGGTGAGGAGGAGAGGTTGAATGTAGAAGACCAGTTAGGGGCTGCTGTAGGGCTCTAGGCAAGAGTCGATGAGGCCAGCACTCAGCCACGGCCACAGGACCCGGAAGGAGGAGTGGCTTGTGAGCGTTCACCAGGCAACAGTTACTTGGAAGACATCTGCTATTCTATGATCCTGTTGCTCAGAGCTGTGGATAATGCAGGGGAAATGAACCAGGTCTTATCTGTTGGGAGCATATACAGACATGAAACTGACAAAGATGTCTTTTAAGTGTCAAAACTTTGGAGTGAGCTGGTCAGGGATACCCCAGAGTGGCCTCCTATGAACTTGAACACTGTCATCTATTTCTTCCATCTCTGCTCACTGTTGTTCTCTCTCTCTCTCTCCCCCTTTCCAAGTTTCTTCTTTGCTTCTCTCTGCATCTGACTTCATTCTCTCAGACAGGCTGGCCTCACCAGGCTAGAACCACAGCTGAAGGCAGGTCCAGGCTTGTATTCATACGTCCTAGCAACAGAGAGGTGTACATGTCTGATTACGGCTTAGAGAAGTGGTTCTCACACTGAGTGTGCATCGGAATCGCCTAGAGGGCTTGTTAAAACACAAACTGCTAGGGCCCAGAATTTCTGATTTAGTTGGTGTATTAGTTAGCTGGCACTGCCATAAGAAATGACCACAGGCCAGGGGAGCTTAAGCAAGAGAAATTTATTTTCTTACTTTTTTGGAGGCTAGAAGCCTGAGATCAAGATGTTGATAGGGTTGGTTTCTTCTGAGGGCCTCTCTCCTTGGTTCATAGATGGCCATCTTCCCCTGGTGTCCTCATGAGGTCCTCCCCTGTGTGTGTCTGTGCCCTAATCTCCTCTTCTTTACAAGGACACCAGGCATGTGAGATCAGGGGCCACTCCAACGACTTCACTTAACCTTAATTACTGCTTTAAAGACCCTATTTCCAGATATGTGTGTGCATGCTAACTTGCTTCAGCGTCTGATTCTTTGTGACCTCATGGACTGTAGCCCACCAGGCTTCTCTGTCCATGGGATTCTCCAGACAAGAATACTGGAGTGGGTTGCCATTCCCTTCTCCAGGGGATCTTCCTGATCCAGGGATGGAACCTGCGTCCCTTACATCTCCTGCACCAGCAGACAGGTTCTTTACCACTAGCGCCACCTGGGAAGCCCGTCTCCAAATATAGTCACTTTCTACATGCTGAAGAGTTAGGACCTCAGCATGTGAATTTGAGGAGGACACAATTCAACCCGTCAAGGTAAGCCTGGGGTGGGGTCCTGAATATGCTTTTCTAACAAGCTCCCAGGTAATGCTGGTCCAGGGACCGTACTTGCATAATCATTGGTTTAGGGTGATTAACCCTCTTTCTAGCATATGTGCACCTGAACAGGAGCAGACTTGGAGAAGGACATGGCAACCCACTCCACTATTCTTGCCTAGAGAATCCTGTTGACAGAGGAGCCTGGTGGGCTGCTGTCCATAGGGTCACACAGAGACAGACACAACTGAAGTGATTTAGGAGCAGTGGGAGCATCAGGAGCAGACTTGGGCTCAAAGAATTATAAACATTAATTGGAAGGAATGGTGAACATTTGTTTTCTTTTCTTCAATTTCATCTTTTTATTTTATTGAAGTATAATTGATTTACAATGTGTTAATTTCTGCTGCAGAGCAAGGTGATTCAGTTATACATATATATATATATATATATATATATACATTTTTAAAAATTATTCTTTTCCATTATGGTTTATCATAGGGTACTGAGTATAGTTTTCTGTGCTATACAAGTAGGAATGCTGAACTTTTGTAGTTGGCAAATGGGGGAGAGGGTTTTAAGCTGAGGAACTTTCTGGCATTTCCAAAATTACCTGACATTGATATTATGTTCTTTTAGCATCATGTGGCAGGAGAAAGGGCTCAGGTTTTCACATGGGAAGCATCATGGATCCAATCCTGGCTTTGTCCTTTCTGAGCTAATTTTTAGCATGCCACAAAACCACTCTGTGTTTCAAATTTCTTATCTATAAAACGAGAATGAAAATAATACTTATAGGGTAGTTGGAATTAAATGTAATAATTTATGTAAAGGGCCTGGCACTTATAAATGGCAGTGATTACTATTGATGTATGTTTATCTATTTTTTTTGCTCATCAATATGTAACCAGGGGTTAGAAGACATGTTGTCTAGTCCCAGCCCTTGAACCTAACTTGGGCCTTGCTTAACCTCTTTGAGCCTCAGGTTTTTGTTTTTTTTTTTTTTAATCTGTCAGACAATAAAGAATGCTCCTTTTACCACCCCCAATCAGTGCTGTTTTGAGGACCAAATAATATAATGTGAAAATGGAAAGTTGACTCTACTATGCTTTACAATGGAAAACACTCAAATTATTTTTTATAATAGTCATCAAAAGGAGTAACTGCCTGATACATTTTTGTTGTTCAGTGTCCAAGTTATGTCTGACTCTTTGCAACTCCATGGACTGCAGCATGCCAGGCTCCTCTATCCTCCAGTATTTCCTGGAATTTGCTCAAATTCATGTCTATTGAGTCTGTGATGATATCCAACCATTTCATCCTCTGCCGCCCCTTCTTCTCCTGCCTTCAATCTTTCCCAGCATCAGGGTCTTTCCCAATGAGTTGGCTCTTCGCATCAGGTGGCCAAAGTATTGGAACTTCAGCTTCAGCACCAATCCTTCCAATGAATATTCAGGGTTGATTTCCTTTAGGGATTAACTGGTTTGATCTTCTTGCAGTCCAAGGGACTCTCAAGAGTCTTCTCCAACACCATAGTTTAAAAGCATCAATTCTTCAGCACTCAGCCTTCTTTATAGTCCAACTTTCACATCCATACACGACTACTGGAAAAACCGTAGCTTTGACTATACGGACCTTTCCTTTTCTCTAGGAACAGGGTATGTGCTATGTAATCCTACCTACTTGGTTGGAGGTGCATCCTGACTCAGCTGGGCCAGTTGGAGGGCATCTTTGGGACTTTTCAAATTGGAGTAAGAGGAAGGAAATCCTAGGTCTTTTGTGAGAGCAGGAGTTGTTGGATGTGAGTCTTGGTAGGAGTAGGTTGTCACTTTTCATGCTACATAGGGGAAAGCGTGCTTTTCTTGGGTGGAATGATGCTGACATTCTGAAAGAGGGCGGGATGGGTGACAGGGAGACCTGGAACTATTTGCGACCCTGACTGCTGTGGTTCCTGAGGCCCAGCTGCACCTCAGTCATAAGGGACACTCTGTATCCTTCCCTTCTTTATCTCGGCAAATTTCAACTGGGTTTCCAACACTTGTAACTCTGACAAATATTTTATTCATTCAACAAGTATTTATTAAATACTTATGTTAGCTAGATGTTCACCAAATGGTATAACAGATTGGTAAGGCCGTTGTCACTGCCCCAAGCCCGTTCTGCCTGCCTCCTCTGCCCCTTAGCAGGAAACCGCAGGGTGCACCTCCATCCCCTGCTGAGCCAGACCTCTGGGCAAAAATCACAGAATCAGAGAATCTTCGTCTCTTAGAGCTAAAGAATAATTACACCTGAATTCTCACAGGCTTTAGGGAAAACCCTGGTTTGAAAGATACAGAGCCCTCCAACTCATATCAGAGTGGTAACTTTTCCACACTCTTCATTGGGCCTCAGGGTAGAGGTGGGGGTCAAAGCATATTTCAAGGGGGTCCTCTCACTTTTAACTCTTACTGTGAATTGGAATCAGTTTCAGCATTTATTGAGAAATAGATTCCTGGGTCCCTGCTCAAACTATCCAAATCACAGTATTTAGGGGCAGATAAGCAGGAATGGAATTGGGTCACTTGTAGAGATGTGGATGTACCTAGAGATGGTCAATATAGAGTGAAGTAAGTCAGAAGGAGAAAACAAATGCCGTATATTAACACATATACGTGGAGTCTGAAAAAAAATGGCATAGACGATCTTATTTACAAAGCAGAAATAGAGGTGTAGAAAACAAATGTATGGATACCAAGGGGGAAGGAGGGAGTCAGTTGAATTGGGAAACTGGGGTTGACATCCATACATGATGGTACTATGTATAAAACAGATAGCTAATGAAGACGTAGTGTATAGCACAGGGAACTCTATGCAATGCTCTGTGGTAACCTAGATTGGAAGGAAATCCAAAAAAGAAGGAAATCCACTCGATAGTGTTGACTTGAGGATTAAATGAGGAAATGAAGGCATTTTGTCTAGCCCAGTGCTTGGCAAGAGCAGATGTTCAAAAATATGGGTTCACTTATTTCTTTGGTCTTTGAATCCTTCCTTTCCACCCATCCCCACCCTCCACCCCCCCCCCCCCCAGCTGTCCCAACTCACTGTCCACTCACCTTTTCTTGTTCCTTGGGCTCTTCGTACCAGAATGTCAGCGTGTGGTTCTGCTGCGTAGTTCTTTTCTTTTTCCTTTTAATCAGAAGTGAGTAAAAGGAGAGTTCAATGACAGATCAGAACCTCAGGAATCAAGCCACAGAAAAGCTATCTCAAAGAAGGCAGTGAACTGGCCCACAAGAGTGACCTGCTGGCTTCTGGCTTCATTGAGAGGAGGCAGGGGCTGTGGGAAGAAAACTGATTGCAGAGCTGGAGGACTGGGGTTCAAATCCCAGCTCTGCCTCTGAGTAGCTGTGTGGCTCAACCAGTCTCTTTCCCTCTCTGGGCCTTACTTTCCCCAGCTGACAGTAAGGGGCAGACCAGAGGAAGTTCTGATACTCTAAATTTCCAGTTTTATTCTAATTATATGTCTCAGGAAGGACAAGTGGGCCCTGAATATGCTATGATGAATGAATATTATTAATGAGAAGTGGAAATAATTTGTGGTTGAGAGCCATGCCTCAGATCAGAGGGATAGGATACATGGCCAGGCTATATTTTCCAGCAGATTAAGTTCAAAGCTGTGGCCCAAGACTCTGAAATATGAAGAAAGAAGGTGACAGAATAATTTTTAAAGAAATATTAATACTTTTCAGCTAAGTGGTGAAGCAGATGACTTCTAGGAATTTATTCTTGTTCTATATCAAAGGTGGAGAGTTCAGAGCCCTCAAAGAAACAGGAGGCTGTGGGATAGAGTAGCCCAGGTGGCCTTAGGCCAGTTGTTGAACTCCTCTGAGCCCCAGTTTCCTCCCATCCAAAGTGGGGGTGATCTTCCTACCTAGGATGGTCCTTGCAGGGGTTATATGAAGCATTGAGTGTGAGAGTCCCTTCCAAAGCACACGATCCTAATTCTGGTCCTACTTGGTTGTGGCTGGTTGGGAGGGTCAAAGAGGTAATGAGGGGGATTGCCAGTTTCATGATAGTGAGCCCAGTTTCAGACCCACGGTTTAGCCAAGGTGACAACCTTACCATTTTGTTTCTTCACATTTATTTATTGAGCCAATGTTTATTGAACACATGTCATGTGGTGCTGGTGCTGGGGTGGTCTACAGCCCCACTCTCAATGTGGAAAAGCACCTCACATCCACAGGCCCCCCTCCACCTTGGACCAGCCCCACCCAGCAGCTGCCCAAATGGAAGATGGGGAACAGTATCCCTCTTCCTCCCTCTGCATCCAGACAAACACCATTCTGCCGCTTTCACTCACCCTGTTCCTTCTCCCACTGCACTAGTCCAGACCACCACTCCATGTCAGGGAGCCCGGAGCAGCCTCTTCTCTGCAGATGCAATCCGCATTCCACATGCCAGCCAGAGCAACCCTTTTAAAACATAAACCATGCCACTGCCCTACTCAAGATTCAGTGGATTTCTTTTGCCCTCAGCAATGAGAAATTGGCCCTTTGTATGGCTTAGCAGGTCCCGCCCACCTCTCCCTGCCACCCCGTCCTCTGGCCCTGCATGCCCCAGCTTCATTGTGCTCGGCTGTTTCAGACGAAACCTCACCTGGTGGTTTCTGGGCGGTTTCAAGCCTTCATGGCATTGCTGGGTGCCCTCCCTTTGCTGGATGTCACCCTTCCTGCCAGCACCTACTCTATGTTGACAATCACCTTCTCTGTGAAGACATTCCTGAGTTTCCCTCAGCAGAGCTTTCTTTTTTATCAGCTGTAGAAATAGTCTTGGAGAAGGGAAGTGACCAGCCCAGATCACAAATGAACAGTGACACAGGCCTTCTGTATCAGTCTGCTAGGGCTGCCACAGAATACACAGCCTGGGTGGCTTAAAGAACAGACATTCATTTTTGCACAGTTATGGAAGCTGTAAGTCCAAGATCAACGTGCTGGCAAGGTTGGTTTCTGGTGAGGCCTATTTTCCTGGCTTGTAGGTGGCCATATTCTTACTGTGTCCTTACATGGCCTTGTCTCTCTGCGTGTTCACTCCTGTGTGTCCTGTGGAGTCAAAGGGTGCAAGATGGGACTTGATATTTAGAGGAGAAGTAGAAGAATGGGATGGTCAGGGATGAGAAGAAGAGGATGCTAGTGGCCTAGGGTGGAGGTGAGGAGCGGGAGCAATCTGTGCAAGGGAGTGGAGGCTGGACTAAGTGTGAATATGCAGGTGGGGCAATGGAGGGGCAGAGTGAGGAGGAGAATGAAGAGCTCGATGGTGCCTTGGCTTTGGGAGGGAGCAGAGAGCAGGTCTGTTTGTAAGGCAGATGGTGATGAAAGGCTGCCATCCACTGTGAGAGCTCAGCCTCTCATCTAGGCCTCATGTCACCCTTCTGTCCTTCATTGTAGGGATGCACACCCCTATTTCTGGGAGTTGGTAAAACCAGTTGCCTAGGTCAACAGTCTGGTGAGCAGCAGAGTCAGGACCTGAACTCAGGGGTCCTCATCCCCAGTCTGTGTGGGACCTTTTCTCTGCTCAAGGTCAGGAGTGATAAGGCAAGTTAGATGCCTATGGTGCAAAATGTAGGGAGACCCTCACAGCATCCTGGGGTTGAGTGCCTCTTCTTGTCTCACTGTTGTCCCAGCCCAATCTGGCCTCCTTCTCAGTGGTGACCCCTTCTCTTCTCTCTAACCTCAGCAGCAGAGGCAGCAGGCTGCAACGACCTTCAGCTGCACTTGGCTTTGCTCCTAACCAAGTGGGAGGCATGAAGTTAGTGGCTTTACAGGTGAAATCAATCCAGTCAGAATTATTGCCTTCTCCTTCCCCTGAACACTTTAGGAGCCAGCCAGGCAGCATTATCTGTCCTCACTCATTTCTTCCATTCACTAGGTCCACTTTCAACCACTGGTGCCCGGCACAGAACGGAGCTGAAGCTGGTAGAAAGGGGGCAGGGGCCTCCCTCCTTGCTCTGCTCTATGGCCTAGGCCACCTGTTGTCAGAGGCCAGGAAGAGATCAGGACTCACAACTGGAACACTGAATTCAAGACCAAGCTCTGCCTCCTCCTGATTGTGTGACCTGGACAAGTCTCTAGGCGTCTCTGAGTCTCCTGTCTCCTCTGTAAATGTGTAGAATAATTTTTGCCCTCCCACCTTCCAGGCCACAATGAGAGGTTAATGTGAAAATTCTTTAAAACCTGAACAGGAGTGAGGCAAAATTAGAAATAACAATGGATAGCACTTTTACAGTACTTACTGCATGCATCTCTAATCCTACAATATACATGTGATCACCACCACCATCACCATCATTCCGTTTAGAACATGAAGGAAATCAAGGCTCCAGGAGTTAAGTAGCTTGTCTAAGGGCAAAACACCAATAAATAGTAAAGCTGGGCTGAAGCCCTGACAATCCAGCTCTACACCTGTGCCCTTAGCCACAATGCTATTTTTCCTTCTAGGACATTTCCCACTTGTGTTTAAATGTTAGTTAAGAATGGGCTTCCCTGGTAGCTTAGCTGGTAAAGAATCCACCTGTAATCCTGGTGACCCCAGTTCGATTCCTGGGTCAGGAAGATCCCTTGGAGAAGGGATAGGCTACCCACTCTAGTATTCTTGCCTGGAGAATCCCGTGGACAGAGGAGCCTGTTGGGCTACAGTCCATGGGGTCACAAAGAGTCAGATACAACTAAGCACAAGAATGATCAGGGCAGGCACTTAACATACTTTTTTTTCATTTGATGTTCCTGGGATGATGGAAATTATTTACCCATTTTGTGGATGAGAAAACTGAGATTTAAAGAGGGGCATGTGGTTAATGAGTGCAGGGTCAGGATTTAAACTCAGGTCTATCTGTTCTAAAATAGTAACAGTGGTACTGACAATATGATAATGTAGACATTAGTAACAATTATCACCTTGACACGGCTCTCAGGGTCAAGATAGCCTTCACCCTCATTTTGACCCTGCCTCTAGTCATTGGTAAAGACCCTGATGCTGGGAGGGATTGGGGGCAGGAGGAGAAGGGGACGACAGAGGATGAGATGGCTGGCTGGCATCACTGACTTGATGGACATGAGTTTGAGTAAACTCCGGGAGTTGGTGAATGACAGGGAGGCCTGGCATGCTGCGATTCATGGGGTCACAAAGAGTCGGACATGACTGAGCGACTGAACTGAACTGAACTCATCTATATGTGATCTTTTGCAAGGCTGTCCCCTCTTGGGGTCTCACGGTGTAGTCTCTGGTTCTCAGGTCCCCCCCCTGACAGGTGGTAATTCACCAGAGTTGGCAGTCTGAGAGCAACTGATTCCTCAGATGGAGGCATTTGTTATCTGTATTGGAAATATTTAGTGAACAAGCATAATATTAATAATAATAACAAAAGCCCTCCTGGAAAGGGAACTGCTGTGGAAACAGTTATTTAGACAAAACACCATTTGTTTCCAGCTCTTGCCCCCTGTTGGAATGGCAGGCCCCTTGCTTTGGTGACAGGTGCCTTTTGACTGGGATTTTGGAGTGAGCAGCTTGTGGAGCCAGCTTACTCTCAGGGGAGCTCTGATGGGATTCCCAAGGTCTCTTGGAGGTGGGGAACTCTCTGCCCAGCCTATAACCAGGGGGCCCCAGACCTCTGGGGCAAGGCTACTCCCTCTGTCCTGATGTTACTCTATATCCTTTGACTCAGAACTGTGGTCCTGAGATCACAGTGACTTGCCCAGAGTCAGCAAGATGGTGACAGAGCCAGCATTAGGATTCACATGTGGGCTTCTGAATGAGTGAGGATGTCAACTCACTGGGCTGTAGTGAGTGTCTGCCTGCCCTTGCACAAGCCTTGTCAGGAATTAGTAATTCTTTGTATCCTGCCACTGACTCAAAGATTACTATCACCCTCTAGCCTGGATGGATACCAGGGCAGCTAGTGCTTTATGTAGCCCCAGAACAGGTATTCAGGGGCATGCAGGGTAAGAGGGGTTTGAGTCGCATATAGTGCTTCTGGTCTTGTTTATGTGACATCCTTGCTTATGTGTGGTTAGTGGGTTCCTCCATTTACCAACATGCCTTGATCTCAAATTCTTCATTTATAAAATGGAGCAGTATTCTCTGTTCTTCATACTCCATTCACAAGGGTTCTGCAATGATCAGCTACTTACAAACTCCTTATAAACTAAAGAGTGATATAAAATATTATCAGTAATAATGGCCAATATTTACCAAGCACTTTCTATGCGTGTGTTGGTTGAGGTATTATTGCTTGCTACTGAGACACACAACCTTCAAATCTCAGTGGATTTAATAAGAAAGGTTTATTCCTTGTCCATCATAGTCAGAAGTTGGCCAGTTGGCTCTTGGGAACACCTCTATACTAACTTTATTTTCCTAGACTCTTTCCCTTTTAGCCTCATTGACAAGGGTGAATAAAAGAAGCATGGAAGGTACATGGTGGATTTAAGGCCAAGCCTGGAAGTAGTATGCCTCACTTTTGTCCATATTCCACTGGCTAAACGGAGAAGGCAATGGCAACCCACTCCAGTCCTCTTGCCTGGAAAATGCCATGGACGGAGGAGCCTGGTAGGCTGCAGTCCATGGGGTCATGAAGAATCAGACACGACTGAGCGACTTCACTTTCACTTTTCACTTTCATGCATTGGAGAAGGAAATGGCAACCCACTCAGTGTTCTTGCCTGGAGAATCCCAGGGACGGGGGAGCCTGGTGGGCTGCCTTCTATGGGGTTGCAGAGAGTCAGACACGACTGAAGTGACTTAGCAGCAGCAGCAGCATTGGCTAAAATTCAGTCCAGGGTTCCTTGTGGGAACTGGGAATTGAAACGAAGCTGTGTGCCAAGGGAGAAAATAAACCTATTTGATGGATACATGGCATTTTCTCTGCTACAATGTGCCACCCACCTTCTTAATCCTTATAACAATCCTCTAAATGGTTTTAATATCCCCCCCTTTTTTTTCCAGATGAGGAAATAGAGACTCAGAGAAGTGAAATGACTTATTGAAGATGCCAAAATCATGGGAGGGTGGTGATCTGAATTCAATCAATCTGGTTGCACAGTCTTTGCAATTTTACTTTTTTTCTTGAGAGAACTTCCAGCTGCAGGTGCTGTGCTGTGCTTAGTCACTCAGTCATGTCCGACTCTTTGTGACTCTGTGGACTGTAGCCTGCCAGGCTCCTCTGTCCTCTGTCCATGGGGATTCTCCAGGCAAGAATATTGGAGTGGGTTGCCATGCCCTCCACCAGGGGATCTTCCCAGCCCTGGGATCGAACCCAGGTCTCCTGCATTGCAGGTGGATTCTTTACTGTTTGAGCCAGCTGCAAGTGAATCCATTTATTTGGGCTGTTTACTGCATGTCCACTATGTGCTAAGTTCTGTTCTATCTCCTGTAAAATGTCTTAACCATTATTTTTCTTCTTTCTTATGGCTAGGCCATAATTCTAATTCTGTCTAGTCTTTAAGGTTCAACTTCAGACTGTTCCTTTCAGGAAGTTTCCCCTGATTATCTCCTGGGAATCACTCTTTTCTGAACCTCTCTTGTGCTAGCCTCAATTCCAGGAAATAGTGTGCAGGAGAAAGTGAGGTGCAAAGTGGATCCTTTTGTCCCCAAGAAATTGACAAGTAAAGTTCATAGCTTAGAAAAAAGACAGCAAGTCCCTACATTTTAAGTCACTGCCTCCATTCACCAGCATGTTTTGATCTCAAATTCTTTATTTATAAAATGAAGCAGTATTCTCTGTTCTCCATACTCTAGGTGGGGTGACCAGGAGTCAGGATGACCGCTGCTGGCTGAGAGTCTCCTGGTTTAGAAAATCAGTCCCACTCTGACCTCTTCTCCCTACAAGAGGATTGGGAGAGGGAAAAGCTGTTACTTTTCTGTCCCAATGCCCTGGAGGAGACAAAGGATTTTCCCTTCCTGAGACAAGGCCCTGCAGAAAGGGTAGACTGACTTTTTGCTTCTCTACTTAACTACTTGGCCTGGCTCTGGTGTAGCAGTGGAAAAACTAAGGAGAGACAGGTGGTGTTCAAACAAAAGGGGCAAGGTCAGCTCCCCTGCCCATCAGGTCTTAAATGTGCTCACAGGCCTCTGGAGGTGAGGGGCCCACAGAGATTAGATGAGATTGAGGGCCTCATATAGTGCGAGGTATCAGGGGATTGAGTTGTGAGAGGATGTGAGGGTGTCAACAATAATGAGGCAGATCTCAGTGGGGATCTCCAGTGCATAGGGGAGCTGCTTGGGGAGGCTCCTCATTACCAGGTTTATGAGAGCCTCCTCACCACCCATAAGGATCCCACAAACAACAAACCAGGTCAGTGGCTAAGGCATACTTAGAAGAGGACTATTTCATTGTGACAGATTTCCTCTTCTTGGGCTCCAAAATCACTGCAGACAGTGACTGCAGCCATGAAATCAGAAGACGATTGCTTCCTGGCAGGAAAGTGATGAGAAACCTAGACAGTGTGTTTAAAAGCAGAGACATTACTCTGCTGACAAAGGTCCATATAGTCAAGGCTATGGTCTTCCCAGTGGTCATGCATGGTTGTGAAAGCTGGACTATAAAGAAGGCAGAACACCGAAGAATTGATGCCTTTGAACTGTGGTGTTGGATAAGACTCCTGAAAGTCCCTTGGACAGAAAGGAGATCAAATAAGTCAATCTTAAATGAGATCAACCCTGAATATTCACTGGAAGGATTGATGCTGAAGCTGAAGCTCCAGTATTTGGGTCATCTGATGAAAACAGACAATTCATTGGAGAAGTCCCAGAGGCTGGGAAGGATTGAAGGCAGAAGGAGAAGAGGGCATCAGAGGATGAGATGGCTGGACAGCATCACTGATGCAATCAAAGTGAACTTGGGCAAACTCTGGGAGATGTTGAGGGACAAGAAGGCCTGGCGTGCTGCAGTCCATGGGGTCACAAAGAGCTGGACACAACTGGGTGACTGAACAACATCTCACTGTGAGCCATCACACTAGGAGTCCACTTCCTCTTCCCTCCTTCCTTGTACCCCAACATCGGAGCAGTGGAAGAGGAAGAAGGAAGTGAGTGAGAGCAGACCCTGCCCCTCCCACCCCAGCTAGAGTCAGATGATTGATCTGGGTTAGGGATGGTAGAGGTGAGGGGCAGGAGATGACAGGGTAGGAAGAGATTTGAATCAAACAAGAATAAAAAAATAAGCAAATAAAATTGAATCCTAAAGAACTCAAATGAAACTGTTCTAATAACCGAAAGTGACTTGAAAAGTTGTGGCCTCAGACTAAAAATTTGTTAAGGTGGCCTGCTACCCAGAAGGAAAAAGAGGGGTTTAACCAAGTACAGTTGGTAGCAGTTATTGGAAAAAATAAACTATTCCAGGTATATACTCTAATGTACTGAAACTCCACAGTAAATCAGTTTCATACTCATCCATTTAGCTTCTCTTTGCTGAGATTCTAGTCTTTGCCAGATAGTGCTCTGGGCACTGGTGATTCCAAAGAGTGATTCCAAGGTGAACAGACAGACAAATGAAAAAGGAACCATTCAGAGTGATAAATGCCATGAGATAGAAGGGCAGAGTCTAATGAGACATGGAGGAAAGAGGGACTTAGTTATGGCTGTGTATGTCAGAGGAGGGGTTGGGAAGATTTTCTGGAGTCTTGAAGAATGTATGAGAGTTGATTAGGCATTGGGAAAGGGTCTCTGTGAACAAAAGCACAAAGGCATGAAAATACGGGGTACATTAGGGGAACTCTGAGGAATGTATTTGAGCTGTGCATAACAAGTGTTCATTACTACCATTTTGCTGCCTATTTTCAATTTGTTTCTTTTGTGCAACTGAACTATAAGCTTGTTCAAGGAAGGGCAATGTCAAACCTCAACTCTATCTCCTTGTTAAAACCAGCAAATGTGCGCAAATGTAACACTGAGCTCTTTTTTCACTGGAGACAGTGAAACAGATGAGACAGAACCCTGTCTAGGACTTGGTTTCCCCTTTGTATGTGAGCAAGTTGACCAGATGATCTACAGAGTTAGTTTGAAAACAGTCTGAATTTAGAAATTTGGAGGTGAGAGCCATGGATTGGAAGCCAGGAGACTTGGTCCCTAGTTCAGTTCTGTCATTGGCTGAGATATATAACCTGCCTTTCCCCCTCCAGGCCTCAGTTTCCCTATTTGTAAAATGCAGGAGTAACACACTATAAGTCTTACCTTCTATACTTTTCCATTGAACTCATTTGACCTTGTTCTGGCCTGGTGTCCTTGCTCATGAAAGCCTCACTTTTCTCAAAGTTCTTCAGACACATTTTCAAGCGCTATGGGGGTGAGGGAGGGAGATTAGGGCCAGGAGAGGGTATTTGAGTGAGGCAATGAATATTTATAACAGACGCTCCCACCAGAGGACACATTAAGTCTTGCAGCATAACAAAACTGAATTACCATGAAATAAACTTTCTTAATTAAACCAATTAAATTTCTTCCCAGTATGTAATTTAGAAACTCTGATAAACCCTGGTTGAAAAGGTTTGTTTTAGCCTTAAGCTGGCTGAGAAAGCAGGAACATCTGGTTGGTGGAAAGGCCTGTTTAGGCTCCAGGCCATGGGGGCAACGCCATGGCGCTATCCATGGTGCTGAAACAGTCCTGCCTCACGGCGCCGAGAAAGGACACAGGCAGGCCAGGGATGGTAGTGCTTAGGACACGTGCTTTTTGAGGACAGCATCTTCCACTCCAGTCATGGTGTACTTTTCTATTCCTGTGCTTGACAGCAGCCACTCAGAAGTTAACCATGTATTTTCCCCACTCCGACAGATAATCTTGAGTGAAAAGATGCTGTGAATTTTCTTATGTTTATGGAATCTTAGACTTTCAAATCTGGGAGGCTGGACTGGTCCAAATTCCTTGTTATAAATAAAGGAAATTGGTTTTCATAGAGTCACAATGACTTGACCCAAGGTTACATAACTTCTAAGTGACAAAACTGAGATCCAAGCCCAAGTCTCTGACACTAAATTCAGTGCTTCTTTCACTACAATGAACAGAGAATCCTTTGAGGACAGAAGCCATGTCTTGTTCACCAATCTTAGTGTCTGAAAAACTTTTTGAACTAATGAATACATGCATGCTATTTCTATTCCTCCCTAGTCAAGTACATTAAATAGAAACCATACCATAATACCAATTACACTAACATAGTTATTTTTTTTAATTATTTATTTTTTAATTGAAGGATAACTGCTTTACAGAATTTTGTTGTTTTCTGTCAAACCTCAACATGAATCAGTCATATGTATACATATATACCCTCCCTTTTGAAACTCCCTCCCAACTCCCTCCCCATCCCACCCCTCTAGGCTGATATAAAGCCCCTGTTTGAGTTTCTCGAGACACATAGCAAATTCCCATTGGCTATCTATTTTACATATGGTAACATAAGTTTAGTTCTTTATATTTGTAAAGTTATTATGGTTAACAAAGTGCTTTTTTGTCTGTTATCTACTTTATCACAATAATTCTGGAGACAATATTAATTATATTTTATACCAAAGGAAACTGAGGCCCATAGGTCTAGTGGCTTAATCAAGGTCACACAGAGAGTCAGTGAAGAAGTTGGGAGTTGGATCCAGCTCTCCTAATTCCTAGTCATGAATCCAGGGCTGCACTTAGCACACTGTGGGGGTAAAAACTGAAGGTTAGTACATGGATTGTGTTCTCAAACTACAGTCCGAATGTGGAGATAAGCCACACCATCTGATGTGCGGAAACAAGATACAGGTACTCAGGACATAGGAAATGGAAGGGGCGGTATGGCCAAGGGCTGGTGAGCAGTACAGAGAGTGACTGCTCCAGCGTTTCAGGAGAGGAAGTGTCCCTAAATTCCTGTGGGAGATCGCAGAAGTCCTCAGACGGCACGTGGGTGCCAAAATGGCCCTGGGGGTGAATGTGATTGTGACAGGTAGAGAGAACATTATTCACATGAAGTCAGGCAGTTTTAATACTGGAAGAAATGTAGAGGTAATCACTTCCTACTCATTTTATAGACAGGGAAACTGAAGTCAAGAGCAATGAGGGGCCTGTTTAGTATTATGAAGTCATTTATGGTAGGCTTTTATGTGTAGACACTAGGGACACAGGGAAGGAAAGATAGAGTCTATGCTCTCAGAAGGTCCCCAGGCGAAGAGAAGGAAACAAGTACAGTTAAGTGTCACAGACATAAGGATAGAGTCTATGTGGGGCCTAGTGCAGTTACAAAGAAGGGGCATTCATTGAGTAGCACATTTAAAGGTCAAAGGGATTCATGTGAACTGGTCAAGGACAATCAAGGTCAGGTAGCAAATGCTTTGGATGGATTTTGATCCATCTCCAAATTCTGCAACCACTACAACAGAAGGAGTTTCTAACTAGAGTAGCTTAACCTATAACCCTAACACTGAATCTGGAATCTGAAGGGCTAAGTTCCAGTTTTTGTTCTGTTTCTTTCTGGCTATGTGGCATTGAACTTGCTACTCTCACTTCTAGAAGCATGAGTTGTTTCATTATGAAATAGAAGAAGGGGCTACTTTACTACTTTCAAGGTTGTTGGATGATCATAGAAGATACTTAAGTATAAGTGCATATTTAATTATAAATATATAATATTTGATATAATTTGATATATGATAAAGTAATATATATGTTAATTGTTATTATTCCTCCTCTATAGAGCTTGATACAGAAGAAAAAATTCTGAATTATAGTTAAGTCACCTCTCTGGGTCTCTGCTTTCTTATCTATGGAATAAGATGATATCTGGCATGACTACCTTAAAGAAATGGTATAAAGTGAAAAATACCCATGATGAAATAATGATAGGTGTAAACAAACAAAAAGTATGACCTGGGTGGGGATCAGTGGTTGAATAGAAAGCAAACTGGGCATTGTTACTGTAAACTCACATTTGTGCCTTGAAACTGTTTACAAGGAGCATTCACAGACATGATCCCATCCAATTCCCTCAGCAGCTCTGGGAGATGAGCCTGTAGGGATGAGCCTATCACAGATTATCAGCCTCATCTCACAGATGAGAAAACTGAGACTCAGAGGAAGGAATCAACCGGGAAGCTGAATCTCAGTATAGCCTCCATATCGCCTCTTCTCCTGGTTTTCAGCCCACCCCTAGTTTCTGAGGGCCCAGAACTCTGTCTACATGCAAGTCATTTGGAAGACAGTCCAGTCTTGTACTTTCGGACTCCCCCCTTGCCTCTGGGAACAATACTGGTCTTCCCCCTTCCCCCATTCCATTTTTAGCCCTAAGGATGCTTGATAAAATCTCTTTTCTAGAAATTGATTAGAGGTCTCACCTGCATGGGGTGCTCCTGCAAACTAATAAATGAAGCCACCTGTACCTTTCTCTTCATTCAAAGGATTCCAAATGGGAGAATGACACAGCCGGCACACTCCTTAGGACGCTTTCAGTTTCCTAGGCTGTCTTAGCCAAGACATGCTCTCCTTTGTTCCTGATCTCAGTTGAGGACTGTCCTCTCCATTATGTAGGCAGAAACCTAGGGGTTATTGTCCACATCTCAGTTCGTGCTCCTCCTTTGCAGAAACCTTACAGTGGCTGGATTAAGCCAGGCCCCATGTGTGTTCCCATCTCCTTAAAGATCCTAAAGAAGAGAGAAGAGAAGAATTATTCTATTTTGGGATTTGGAGGACATAATTGAATTGTGTTTTGTTAGAAGGTTTACTGCAAAAAAATCTTTTCCACACTGTGGCCATGGGACTTTGAGAGACTGTTAAGCTAGAGCTTTCTATGAGGCCTGAGTATTGAGAATCCAGGAAGTAGAGTTTTACTGAGTCTTCTTTCATCAAGGGCAGGATCTGGATGTAAAGCATCCAGATCCAATTAGGAGAGGAAGGGATTATTAGGAACAGAGATGGTCCAGGCACAGGAAATGCTAATGCCTGCCTCCTGAGGAACAATTATTGACAGATGATTATCTTTCGAGGGCAAACTAGGCACTCCTTTCAGGATTCATCCCTGATCTCTGGGCTTCCCTGGTGGCTCAGATGGTAAAGAATCTACCTGCCATGCAGGAGACCTGGGTTTGATCCCTGGGTTGGAAAGATCCCCTGGAGGAGGGCATGGCAACCCACTCTAGTATTCTTGCCTGGAGAATCCCCATGGACAGAGGAGCCTGGTGGGCTACTGTCCATGGGGTTGCAGAGAGTCAGGTATGACTGAGCAACTAAGCATGACAGCCCTGGTCTCCAGGCTGCATCCCCTCCATGCTCTCAGACCCCTGGGCTGCCCTCTATCCCAGGCCTTATCACACTGTGCTGTTATTGTCTGTTAGCAACTCTCTCCCTCCACCTCACTGTGAGCTCCTTTGCAGCTGGTTGTGGTTTATCTTTGTATCCGGCTTCCAGCACGGGGCTTGACACGTAGTGAGTCTGGCATTGTCGTTATGAACATGGGCTCTGGAGCCAGATTGCCTGTGTTTGATTCCCAGCTTGGCCACTCACTAGTCTGAAGACCCAGGGCTAGTCACTCATATCTCTGGGTCTTTCCTCATCTGTAAAGTGGGAGTAATAATGGCAATTATCTCATAAGGTTGTTACAAGAGTTAACAATGTAAAGGATTTCAAACAATGCCTAGCACTGAGTAAATGTTGTAAAGGGTTGACTAGTATTATTTTGTGTATTTTGGATCTTCACTTTAAGTAAAACAGGTCTACCTTCTTTAGGAAGTATGATTCCATTCCTCCCTAACCCCTGCTCCAAATTTAGCTGTGAGAATGAGTTCCAAGTGTCTGGGGCTGGAGGGGAGAGCAGGCCAAGGAAGACTGCACAGGAGAATTTATAACTATTTCCTTTTTTTGCAAAATTTGACCCTTAATGAAGGCTCTGTATTATGTGATATGAAATGCAATTAGATTGACTCCTCCTTTCTCTGCCTCTAATCTGCTCCACACCTGGGTCTAGAGGATGCTGAGAGGCATTAGTGTTCTGTACAGCAACAGGAAGCCCTTCTGAAGGCTGATCCAAACCAGCCTTAGCTGGTTTGTGTTGAGTGTCCTGGGTGGGAGGAGAGGTTGGAGGGCAGCCAGAGGAGAAGGGTAAACAGAAAGAACCAGAATGCTTCCTCTTGGGGAGGTTATGGATGGTGCTGTTAAATACCTTTGCAAATCACAGTGTCTGGTACTATATAGTTTTGTGTGTTTTTTTTTAAAATAAAATAAAATATATCCTAAGTCAATCTGGTGAGGCAGGCCATTCCAAGACTTTGGAGTCTGGATTCTTGGCCCTGACACTTACTGGTGGTATGACCTTTGAAAAATTAATCTGTCATTTAAACCTTAGTTTCCTTTTCTGAAAAATGAAAGACTTAAAATCAATGCTCTCAACAAATTAAAGTCAGCATTTTTAAATTAAAACAGATTCCAGGCCTCACCCCAGAGACTTTAATTAATTGGGACTGAAATGGGGCCTAGGATTCTAGGTGATTCTAAGAAGACAGGTGATTGTGACATGTGGACAACTCTCATTGTGAACTAGTTGGTTCTTCCTGGATTTAATATGTTATGAGTCTATAATTTTCCTCAAGTTTAGGCTACAGATCTGACCACATTAGCTCCTGTGTAAAATTCTTTAGCAATTCTTACTTCCCAAAATTATACTTTCTTGGCCTGGCTGAGTGCTGGTCCCCAACTCCGTGTCTGGACTCAGCTCACACCATTGTCCTCAGCGGCGCCATATGCCTGTCCTGCAAAGACCGCAGCTTGTGTGTTTCCCACCTCCAGCCCTCTGCTCAAGCTGTTCCCCTTTCTGGTGCATTCTCTCCTTCTCTTCTTTTAAGATTTTTCTCAGTCTTACTTCTTCCTGCAAGTATTGTGTAACCACTCCAACCACAGAGATTTTGTTTCTCTCTGAGCTACGGACGCACTGACATTTTATACCACTAACTGGTCACAGGCAGAATACCTTGTATGGTTTTTGACTTATGTCTTAGATTTCTCCTACCCTCTCCCCCTTTAGATTGTGAGCTTCTAGAGAGCAAGGATTCTTTCCTGTCCCTCTGTCCCCTGCTTTAAGTTAGCAGAACATCATGGGCATTCATCAAATATATGAAGATCAGTGATACCCTCTCTCTTAGAGAGGCCCGAGACTCTGGGTTTTCTAGTTGATTGTCCATCTTGGGGTGAACCAGATTGTTCCTTGTTTTGAAAATATACTGTAATAGCCAGTCACAAAATAAAAGGAAATTTCACATCTAGCAATATTATTTTCTCTTCTAAACTTACCATCCTGAAATTACCACCCATTAATGAGAACAATGAACTGTTATAATTTCTTAAAACCAGGAACATAATCACTTTTAAAATATTGTGAAATGTTATTATTATATAATTTAATAGTAATGAATATTACTATTTTCCTTAGCTGTTTGGGGAAGTGTGCTTATGCTCACAGGTATCTGTTTAATAGACATAACACAGTTAAGGGGTGTATGCAGGAGAAAAGTTTATTGAGCACTTCTGGGCTTTAAAAGCCCCAGCCAGGATTCTTTTGCCCTTGCCTTCTGCCTCCCTCAACTGAGGCCACCTGGCTGTCATTAATTCTACATGCTAATAGCATTGTTACCTAAATAAATAATTATGATTCTCGATTAAGGAGCCCAGGACCTCTGGGAGCCAAGCTGCCCAGACACTGAGCAGCCCTGTGGCCCCTCGGGGCACAGAGGCAGCTGCAGCCCTGCTCCTAGCTGGACCGGTCAGACCCAGATTCAAAGGGCTTTCCAGATCCTGAAGCCTGGGGCCCTCATGACCCACCACTTACACGGCCAGTCACCGTGACTTGGGGAAAGCAGCCCTGGTCTGGGAGTCAGATGACTCGGTACTGGTCCCATATAGGTCTCTTGTCTTCTAGACACATGCTTCTCAAGCTTGAATGTAACCTGTGAGGCACCCAGGAATCTTGCTAACATCTAGACTCTGATTCAGAAAGTCTAGGATGGAGCCTGGGATTCTACATTTCTAGTGAACTCTGAGGTGTTACCGATGATGCTGACTCATGGACCAGACTTTGAGTAGCAGAATGAGTTTCCCCCTGTGAGCCTTTTTCTTCATCTTGGAGGAGATAGACTTGGCAATCTCTGAAGACATGTCCAGCTCTAATTCTCTGCGATTCCATAATAAATAATAACCATGGCTTTTGTAGCCAATGTTTATAGCAGCTTTATTAATAATAGAAACAACTCAAATATTCATCAAACAGGGGAAAGGATAAACAAATTGTGGCATACCCATACAATGAAATTTGCTCAGCATTCAAATGTTCTTTTGATGAATTTGTAGGAGAGAAAGTGGTCTCTCCGTCCTATTCCTCCGCCATCTTGGCTCCTCCCTCGGAAAACTACTCATTAATAAAAAGGAATGAAGTATTGACACATTCAACAACATGGATGGATCTCCAATGTAGCCTGCTAAATGAAAAAAACAAGACACAAAAGATAACGTAATGTGGTATTCCATTTATATGAAATTCTAGAAAAGGAAAACTATAAGGACAAACCTCAGATCAGTGGTTTCTAGGGGCCATGAGTAGGGGGAGGGTATGGATTGAAAGGGAGAACCGGCAATGCGTGATAAAGGGGTGATGGAAATGTTCTATGTTGGGTGTGGTGGTTATTACATAACTGGAAACAGTTGTTCAAACCATTGAGTCATGCACTTAAAATTGGTGCATTTTATGGTATGTATCTTGGTATACCTCAAGAAAGCTGATGACTCGTCACAAAATCAATCCTCCCAGATATAGTTTATTGAGTATCCATTATGTGCCAGGCATTTTACAGAATTCGTTTCCCTTTTTTAATATGCTTTCAATGTATGATTATCCCCAGATGGGGAAACCAAAGCTCAGATGGGAACTGACAGCTTTCAAGGAAGAAGTATGATTTGAACCCAGGTCCTGATGACTCCAGGACCTGGGCTACTTCTGGATGGTTGCCTTGAGTCCCATATCCCTCAGTCCTTTCTTGCAGCCTGATGAGTTCTAAAAGATATCCCAGGGTTGTGCCTGGTTCCTGATCTCTCTACCAGGAGTCAAATTATAACCGTGCATCCCTTTGTTGACTATAAAACCCACCTTTGGTAGAACATGCCACTGAAGTGACATCAGCAGCCTGGAGGGTGCAGCAAATCATCAATACATACACATATTGCTTTAAATGATTTTTAAGTAGATAAAAGGTTCTTTTGGGAGCATACAGTATTTGCAGGAGTAGACCCAGTGAGGATGGTGGAGTTCCTAGTTAGAAGGCATGGACAGGACAGCCCCACTGGCCTGTCACCTGGAGGCTAGGATTGCTGTCCTCTTCATTTATGGACTGAGACCCTGAGGCTCACAGGGACTGAACAACTTCTCTGGGGTCATGCAGCTTATCAGTGGCAGAGGCCAGGCATGAACTCTGTTCTGGTGGCTCCCGATTCCATGCCTTTTCCCTTTTCCCACAGCAAGCAGAAGGAGAAGGCAGAGCTTTCTTCCCCCCATAATTTTATGTATTTATTTTTGGCTCTGCTGGGTCTTTGCTGCTTTGTGTGTGCGTCCTCTAGTAGTGGTGAGCAGGGCTACTCTTTATTGCTGCACACGGGCTTCTCATGGTGGTGGTTTCTCTGTGGCAGAGCACAGGCTCTAGCGCACGGGCTCAGTGGCTGTGGCACATGGGCTTAGTTGCTCCATGGCACATGGAATCTCCTTGGACCAGAGATCGAACCCATGACCTCTGCACTGGCAGGTGGATTCTGATCCACTGTGCCACCAGGGATGTCTGGAGAAGGCGGAGCTTTGCTCTTGAAAAGTTTACAGGGACACAGTGGCTGACTTAGAGACATAAAAGAAAAGCAGGCTATAATTCTGTGGACTCCACGGCACAGAGCAAAAGGAATTCAGAGGTGAACTGAGCCAGGGAAGGCAGAACAGTCAGGGAGGACCTCCTGGAGGAGGTGAGGCTTGGGGAGGTTGGCCATGGAAGTTGGGTACAGATAGAGGCAGGCAGAAGGGGCAGAGTAATATTTAAGTCCCTACCCCCAGGTCCCAAGAAAGACCTTGATCTGAACCCCAGGAAGAAGACTGGAAGCACGGAGAGAAAATTTGGGAGGCACTGGGCTTGGTCCTGGCCAAGATGATGGATTTCTTTCTGTTCTTCTTTCTTTGGATCTGTCCAGAGGACCTTTGTGGGATGGGGAAGCTGCAGGAAGGGCATCCACTACAGATGAGCAGAAGGGAAGTGGAAGGGTGTCCTCCGGGCCTTTTAAATGGCCTGCCTCTCAGCAAGCCCAAGATGGCTAGCAGGCCCCCTGCTCAGTCAGCCTGGGCACTAGATCCTGCTGCCATGGTTACTCCAGATGTGCCTAGAAGCTGCTGCATATTACTCCTCCACCCCCAACCCTGACCCCACCCCCACCTGGGACCAGGCCAGTCTTCCGGGCACCCAGGAGGCCTGTTGGCTCCAGCAGCTGGTGCAGAATTAATAATTGAGGCTCTCTCCTGAGCCCTGGATCCACTGGGGACGAGTCCTCCTGTTGCCTGCTATTATTGTGCTCGGATCAATTAGTGGGGAAGAAATGAGGTCAAAGGGACCAGGTGTGGGCTTGGCTTTGTTTCCGGGGAAGGGCTAGGCTGGGCTGGGGCCGGGGCGGGGTCGGGGGGCAGGGATGAGGAGACACTTCTCAGGACTTCAGGCCCTGGGCAGTAGGGAGGAGAGTGCACCTCAGCCAACACACAGCTTTTAGTTCAGAGGGCTTGGCCTCATGGTTGCCAAGAGATAAAAACAGCATTTGGAAAACATTTGTGCTCCAGGCTGCACAGGGCACTGAGATGGGCCCATTAGACACTTAATGTCCTGGATAATGACCCTCGGCTTCCGAGAATGTCAGCTGGAAACCCAGACTCTACCAATGGTTTGGAAACAGGCCAGCATCCTTGGCCTCATGATCAAAGCCCTCCCCATCTAGCCAACCAAGCAACCTCACTGGCTTCATCTCCAACCTTCCTCTCATGTGGCTGTATGCTCCAGCAACCTGAGCATGTCCTGGGCTCTCTTATGCCCCTTCCTTTCCTTAAAACGTCACCCCCTTCAGTCCTGCTTTTCATCTCTGCCTGGTTAAACTCTCCTTATCCTCTACCCACCATGAGCTATGCCAGCTTCTTTAGAAAGACTTCTCTGATAGCCCCTATCAGAAGCTGTCTCTTGCTCCTGATTCCCAGGATGCCAGCAACACTTTACCTCATTTTAAAGGGATCTGAGCTTGTTTTCATCTTCATTTCTTGCCTCAGAGCACTGGAATCACAGAAGGCTGTTTTGCATCCAGTTCTGGATGGCTGGCCTTGACTGTATGTGACTTGTTCAGAAGAACGTGACTTGGCTAGCATGTTTTCTGTCACCCAGTAGATGGTAGGAACTGTTTGATAAACCTAGTACCCACAAGCACACATGCAGTCTATTTCTCTATATTACTCTGAACACCTACTGAGTGTGCCACTTCTTTCACCCATTGATGCCTTCACACTTGCTTTTCCCTTTGGCTTAAGTACCCTTCCTTACTTTTCTCTCTGACAAGATCCAGCTCCAAGTCAGGTTAATCTATGGTCTCTGTATCTGTTTCTCTTGTGTTCGATGGTGTGGCTCACACAATGGTCTGAGTAAAGCAGGCTTTTCCTCCTCAAAAATGTGCAGCCTGGCAAGCAAGCAAACAGCTACAGCACAGTCTTCAAATCCAGGGCCAACTCTCAGGGTCCAGGGTTTGATGTCATAAAAATTCAAATGGGATAAAAGGTTGGGTAATAAAAGATCTATTTTCTCTAAAATCAGGGCTGCTGCTGTATTGCACAATTCCAGAGGACACCATCACAATTATGGTCTAGGTATATGGTTCCATCTGGGCTTGTGTAGTGTATAAGCTTTACAACAATATCTGAGAGCCCCACCCCAATCTTCAACTGCAGTTCCATTCACCAGAGGTAACCCCTGTTATACTTCTTATGTATCTTTTCAGATGCTCTATACATATCAAGCATGTGTGTACACTCATGGCATGTGTGCATCCTTCTATACACAGATGGGACTCTATCATGTACAATGTTTTGCATCTTGCCTTCTTAATACATCTTGAAATTAATTTCAAGATGGATCTCCTCCATTATTTTTAATACCAGCCTACTATACATTGTATGTGTATACCATAATTTAATCATCTGACTGCTGGTACCAGTGCTCAGGATGTGGCTGCCCTGGACTAAAGGTCTTTGGTATCTCTTGATTTGCAGGACCAACCTCCTCCTGTTTACAGATGATTAAATTATGCTATACACATATGCACATGAACATCTATATTTTAACACTCCAAACAATAGTGCAACAATAATGCGACAGACGTCTTCATAGGTATGCCTTTGAACACTCGTAGGTGAGTTTATCTGCAGAACACATCTCTAGAAGTTGAATTGCTGGGTCAAAGGGAAACGTGTATTTGGGTATTACTAAATTTCTCTTTAAAGACTGGGCTGAGTTTTCTAAGATGAGTAGGAACTAGTGAGGTGAAGGCATGGTCATAAGGAGCAGCATGGGCAGAGGCATGGTGCTTGATAAAGCACAGCCTGTTTGGAGGAACTGAATCGTATGGATTGGCTGGCCAGTAAACTCATTCCGTGGTGAGTGACGAGGCACTGCCTCATGTGAGGCAGTGGCTATGTCACTCAGGGCACGTAGATTGGTGTAAATCATGGAGGTTGGAAAGCTATTGCTGTCTGGCCAAATCCAGCTCCTTGCCTGCTTTTTTTTTTTTTTTTTAAGATTTATTTATTTATTCTTGGCTGCTCTGGGTCTTCATTGCTATCCCTGGGCCCTCTCTAGTTGTGGGAAGTAGGAATTACTTGATGTTGCAGTGCATGGATTCGCATCCCGGTGGCTTCTCTTGTTTTGGAGCATAGGCTCTAGGCATGTGGGCATCAGTAGTTGTGGCAGGAGGCCTCAGAGGGCAGGATCAGTAGCTGTGAGGCAGTGGGCTTAGTTGCTCCTTGGCACGTGGGATCTTCCTGGACCAGGGATCAAACCTGTGTGCCCTGCACTGGCAGGCAGATTTTCAACCATTAGAACACTGGAGAGGCCCTCCTTGCCTGTTTTTATAAGTAGAACTTTATTGAAACTTGCCACACCCATTTGTTCACTTATTGTTCTGACTGCTGGTACCAGTGCTCAGCATGTGGCTGCCCGGGACTCAAGGTCTTCTGTATCTCTTGACTTGTAGGACCAACCTCCTCTAACCCTTAAGACG
This sequence comes from Odocoileus virginianus, assembly GCF_023699985.2. NCBI lineage: Eukaryota > Metazoa > Chordata > Mammalia > Artiodactyla > Cervidae > Odocoileus > Odocoileus virginianus. The sequence continues at coordinate 76,734,567 of NC_069678.1, forward strand.
GCATCAGCAAAAGGAGACCTAGGGATGTTTTATAATTCTATCCTCAATTTTTATCTTCTCTTATAGCACTAATTCAGCTTTGATTTTATATCCAATCTATCTTCTTGATTTTCTATCCATTTAAAAGTTTATCATCGAGATGACTCAAATAATCCATGAAGTGGTAGGAGAACTTGGGTTCCTGGGACAGATCAAGCTGCTATTTTGCTTTGTTGTTGTTGTTCAGTTGCTAAATTGTGTCTGACTCTTTGAGACCCCATGAAGTGCAGCATTCCAGGCCTCCCTGTCCTTCACCATCTTCCTGAGTTTGCCCAAATTCATTTGCTTTTACTCACCTCTGTAAAGATAATCTCCTGGTCACTTCCCGTGAGAGAATAATTTCCCCACTCTTTGAGCTGGTAGGGGTATCGCTTTCAAATCTGAGGGGTTAAGTATAAAGAAAGATGAAGGACTGGGAACAGTGATTCACCAGAATTTGAAAGGATAATGACAAGAGATCTTCAGGGAACATTGGAATCAGCCTTTCTGGAAGTCAGTGACACAGTATCACAATCACTGTTGTCTGAGTCATAAGGATTATATCCTAATGACAGCACAAACAGACCAGGGTCGTCCAGATAAAGATAGAAAATAAGGAACAAACTTAGTTCAGAGAGGCCTGTGGCAGTAATTATCTGACTTTCAGGATAGAGAAGTCTGGGACATCCTTTGGATTGACATGAACTACAGTGAAGCAGAGAATAGAGAAGGAAGAAGAAGAGAGAGCAAAGGACAGAGAGAATGAAGGACACGTGGTTAAGAATGGAGATGGAGGAGCTTCCCTGGTGGTCCAGTGGCTAAGAATCATGCCCCCAATACAGGGGACCTGGGTTCATTTCCTGATCAGAGAGCTAGATCTCACATGCTGCAGTTAAGACCCTGTGCAGCCAAATAAGGTGGCACTAGTGGTTAAGAACCTGTCTGCCAATGCAGGAGATGTAAGAGATGCAGGTTCAATCCCTGGGTCAGGAAGATCCCCTGGAGAAGGGCACAGCAACCCACTCTAGTATCTAGGCCTGGAGAATCCCATGGACAGAGGAGTCTGACAGGCTCTGGTCCATGTTGCAAAGAGTCAGACATGAATGAAGTGACTTAACACACATGCATGCAGCCAAATAAATATGTGTTTTAAAAAAGAAGAATAGAGATGGAGAAGAGGAAACTGAGTAATCTCTTGTGCATAGTAGGTGCAGGTGAGCTGTCTACTGTGCCAGGGACTCCACACCCATGACTCATTTATGCCTTGTAAAAACCTTCAAGTGTAGTAATGTCATCATGATGAGGAAGGATAAGTGATTCATGTAAAATCTCTCAGAGAATAAGCAGAAGTTGAGGTTAACTCCAGGACTATCTCACTCCCCAAACTGTGTTCTTTCTTCTATAGTTTGTAGTGCTGAGAGTGGGTAAAGGGTAGACTAGGGCAGAGGGAAGGGAATTTGGGAAGGCAACAAGGCTGAAGAAGGCTCACAAAATCTAAGCACTTGCCAAGCCTAACCGCTCATGCCTGAGCGGCTGGCTGATTTTTCATAAAATAAAAGAAGTCCCTGAATTGAGAAATATGTGTGTCTCCTAGATTGGATTGTGCAGTGAACAGTAGCCAGAGCGAGCAGTAATCCATCACGGCCTGGCGTTGGCGGGTGCGCCAGCCAGAGCCCTGGTGGAACTGTCATGAAGGTGACCTTGGGAGAAAGCCAGGGTCCAACTCCCAGCTGCCTCCTGGGAGTTTGGAGATGGGGTGAAAGGGAGTTGTGTGACAAGTTCTCTGCTGCCTACTGTGGAGCTGTTTTCCTCCATTTTCTTTTCAGTGTTTTATATACTACATCAAATGCTGGTCTGACAGCAGCTGGCCAGGTCCCAGGAGATAAGGATGAAGCTGAGCCTGGAGAGATGGACTGAGCCAGCAGAACCCCCAAATCTTACACTGAGACTCAACTTAATCAGCCCTGGTAAGCCCAGACCTAACTGTCCTTCCTTGTTAGCTGAGGGTCCTAGTGTGGAGCCCATTAACCTGAGATGGGCCCTGGAGGGCATCTGCTCACCCAGGGAAGGCCAGTGGTTAAGGATTCTGACTGTACTCTGTCATCAATCAGATCTGAGTTCAAGTCTTGGCTTGATTGCCTACTTACTATCTGTGTGACTTAGCAAGTTACTTAACATCCTAGTCTCTGTCTTCATCTGTAAAATGAGGATCCTTAGTGTTCTTGGGAGAAAGAAATAGGATAATGTAGGTAAAGCCATTAGTTGAATGCTTGATGCAATCAAGTATCTTGACAAAAATGACACATCATAATTATTTCCTTTATTCCTCAGGGTCACCATTTCAGATGGGGATTACTTATTCTATTTCACAGAGAGCCAGAGATGTACTTCTCAGTTCTTTTGTGGGTTTAGAATAGATAGAATGAAAGGCTTGTTTCCTAGAACCACATAAGTTTTGATATCTAATGGTCTCATTCTTGGGCTTTCTGGCCTCCTGAATTCTTGGCTACCATAAACTGAGTAGTCACCATGTTCCAGAGACTACACTAAACTCTGCAATTATTAGCTTTAGTTAGTGTATCACTAGCTGCTATAACAAGCAAACCCATGAAAGCATAATGGTTCAAATATTATAGAATTTTATTTTATTCTCTGGTAAAGTCTAAAATGGGTATTCCTTTTTTTCCTTTCCGTTATGGTTTTTTAATATAGTTCCCTGTGCTATACAGTAGGGTCTTATTTATTTTATATATAGCAGTTTGTGTCTGCTAATCCCAAACTCCTAATTTATCCCTCCCCAACCTCCTTCCCCCTTTGGTAATAAGTTTGTTTTCTGTGTCTGTGAGCCTGTTTCTGTTTTGTAAATATGTTTGTGTCCTATTTTAGATTCCACATGTAAGTGATATCGTATGGTATTTATCTTTCTCTTTCTGACTTACTTCACCTAATATGATAATCTCGAGGTTCATCCATATTGCTGCAAAATGGCATGATTTCATTCTTTTTCATGGCTGAGTAGTATTCCACTGTGTATATGTCTTCTTTACTCACAGAATGGGTGTTCCTGATTGAGAGGAATCTCCCCTCCAAGTGATGAGTCAGAGACCCAGACTTCTAATATATTGTGGGTCTGTCAAGTTCAACATGTGGCTGTGGAAGCATTCTCTCATCTATACCAGATGAGATATACCAGCAGAAAGGGAAAGAGCAGGGAGGTTTCTGTGTGACAGGTCAAGAAGTGGCATCGTCACTTCTCACATTCCATTGGCCGGGATTCAGTCATATGGTTTCTCTCAATGAGAGGAGACTGGGAAGTGTGGTCTAGCCATGTGCCCAGAAGAAGAGGATGTGGGTTTGGTGAAGAGCTAGCCAATCTCTTCTATCACACCTCATTCTATTTTATTCTTATAACAATTGAGAGAGAGGAGGAGAGAGAGAAGAGGGGAGAGAGGCTGCTCTTTCTGGCCTAGCCAGCACCTTGTTATGACTTCTTTTCAACCTTCCAATATCTACCTGTGTTTAACCCTGATGATCTCAACTTATCTCCATTTTCTTCCTTCCTCCCTGTTTCCAAGCTCTCTTGTTCTAATTATTCCCAATAGGATGCCAGATATTTGTATAAAACTCTACAGCTGAGGAGTTGGGTAGCTGGCTTGTTACCATTGTGCAGAAGATGGACCAAGAACAGAAGTGCCATCCTCAGATGAGTGCAGAATAGTGGCTGTTCAGTCACTAAGTCGTGTCTGACTCTGCGACCCCATGGACTGCAACAGGCCCCTCCTTGCCCTTCACTATCTTCAGGTGCAGAATAGTCATCCTCTAAAGATGACGAAATGGGGGCAAAACGTCAGTGGACTGACTTTCCCAAGATCACATAGACCAATAGTGGTCACAGCAGGACTCCTGGCCCAGAAATATCTCCAGGACTCAGCCTCAAACAACAGCCTTTTGATTTCACATTTTGCAACATTTCTTTGATGGGTTAGATGATAATCCATGGGCCTCCCAGAATTGCTCTGACCACCAGAGTCCCTTAGTGAAAGATCTATGATGATTGAACCTTCTGCGATGAGTTGGAGCTACTTCTCCCTTTCTTTTTCAAGGCCTGGAGATTACAACAGTGGCTCAGATAGCTAGCCATGCTTGGGAGCTGTGCTGGTGGGGACCCACCAGTAATCTTCCCTGGTTTGCTGGCTAAATACATGAGGAGGAAAACCCTCACCTGTCAAGTTTTCCTTGGCTCTCAGAAGCCTTCCAGGTTCTCTCAATCCAGAAACTGAACAATTCCTGTGGTCGAGTCTGGCCTAACATGGCTGATGATGTTCTTCTGAGGCAGTGCTGCCCACAGGCACTGCCCAGCTTCTCTTCGCTCTGACTGCCCACGCCATGCCCTCAACCTCACCATCCCTGGCCAGGACCCTCCTTGGCCTCTCCACCTCCCATGTGGCCCCCTCCAACTCACTGTCCACACTGAGGCCACATCAGTTTTCCTGCCATGTCACTCACCTGTCAAAAAACACTTTTAGCTTTTCTCTGCCAACTGGACAAAACTCCAAACTCGTTGGCTAGGCATGAGCCTCACCTTTCACAGTCTGAGCCCTGCCTGTCCTTCAGTATCATCTCCCACATTCCCTGCTGGGCCTGTTCCCTCTACATGCCCAGAATACACCCAATTCCAGGCCTCTGCCCGGCTGTTCACATGGCCTGCGATGCTGTTTCCCCCTCATCTACCCGGTCAAAGCTCCAAAGCCTAACCAAAATAACTCCCCCCCAAACCCCCATCTGACAGCCCAGGCTTTCCTTCACTGGAGTCCCATCACGCTTTGCATGTGGTTCTTTTATAGCACTGGTTTCACTGGGTGGTAATTGGTGTTTACATCTCTGCAGTGCCCCTTAGTTCCTCACTGGACAGTAAACTCCTGCAGGACAAAGCTTTGGGCCCCCTTCATTGGCATGACCAGGGCTAACGACCGGGCTGTGTGAATAGAGCTCTGCTGACTACCAACATGTTGAAATATTTTTATACTGATTGGCAATAGCTGTCCTGGCATTTCCCGTAGGACTCTCAGCCTTCCTACTGTCTAGCAATGTAAAGAGTTAATCCTGGAGGAATCCCCTGGTGGTCCAGTGGTTAGCATTCTGCGCCTTCACTGCAGGGGACGTGGGTTTGATCTCTGGTAGGGAACTAAAATCCTGTAAGCAAGCAGCATGGCCAAGAACCAAAAAAAAAGTTAATACTGGGAATGGTGAATGTCAGGGGGTTCTGATTGGTCAAGTTGATTGTGATATTGAGGCCTTTCACAGGGAATGGGCCTTGGCCCTGTCCTTCTCCACCAGGCAAACACCTTAATTCCTCCCAGGTCCTGACTTCTAACTCATAAACAGTCTCAGTAGCTTTGGAGGCCCTGCTCTCCAGAAAGTAACAAAAGCACTCCCTTCAAGATGCCCAGGTCTGAGAACACGGGAGTGTGGTACTTCTCTGTGGCTCTAGCTTGGAGGCAGGCACTGAAAGCTTCAGATTTCAGGCTACAGGCTGTAGGCTGGGGCGACTTTGGTAGCTCCACTCAGCTATGGATCCCATACTACTTGCCTGGCACCAAATGATGCACCTGGGCTCCAGAGATGCTTCAGGATGGACCCTGCCATTTGGAATTCACAGTCTGGATGGGGAGACAGGCATGGAAACAGACAAGAGCAGTATTGGGTCACAATGGAGGTTGGGGTTGTGGCAGGACCTCCAGTGGAGAGCTCCTTGGAGGATGGAGAAAGTAGGCTGGAGCTGAGTCCTGGACACCCCAAGGTCATGTCCACGGGCCACTACCCCCCTGGAGAAGCAGTGCCTAGTCGTTGCTCTGTCTCATTGCTGGTCTTCTGCCAAAACACAGTGTGAAGAACAACAATAACCAAAAATTAAATAGTGCTTATCATGTTTTAGGTGCTTTGTGTTAATGACACATTAAATCCTCTCAATAACCCTATGAGGTACAATGGCTACAATCACTGCCTATTTTATAGATGGGAAAACCGAGGCAAGCTAAGTTTGTAGCTTGTCCAGGGACTCAGATAGGATGTGGTAGAGCAGCCAGGCAGCCTAACTTCTAGGGTCTCTGTGGGCTTAACCACCATACAACGCAGTTTCAGTTTCACTGTGGGGCCCTCATCTCTGATCAGTGGCAGGAGGTGAGGCCTCAAGTCCCGGAAGGCCCTTTCCTCTGGAATATTTTGTGTGGTTAAAAGTCCCACAGTCTCAGGCATCAGCTACCTTGTGCCACAAGCTCTTGAGAGCCCAGGAGTGACCTGTATCCTTTGGGGGGGTCACTGTGAGGTCACTGCGATGGCCCCAGCCACGGTCCGTCACGCACCATCCCCTCAAAGCAGGAGTAAGCTCACCACCTTCAGGAGCCCAGCCCTGACAGAAGGTCCCGGAAGCTGCAAAAGTCATTGTTCCCAAGAATGACCTCCTTCTTTCTCACACTCATGTCCTCACAATGCCCCTTCTCTCCGAGAAGGCTGCATGGAGGAAGCGACATCTGAGTTGGGGTGTGAGGGGTGAGGAGGAGTTCTTACACAGAGGAGAGGAACACAGACATTGCGGGTAGATGGAGCTGCCCCAGCACAGGCACGGGCGTGCGGAACAGCAAGGTGTCTTTAGGGGTGGGGAGGCCCACGGTCGGCGGGAAGACTGGGAAGGGAAAAGGCCATGAGCTTGGCCATCAGTCAGTGGGCAAAGGGCAGTCACTGAAGAACATGGACAAGAGGAGCTGCAGGGCATATTAGTGCTTTAGAATGATGGCAGAGCATGGCCATAGGGAGGGGCTGGCTGCGGGGCATCCAGGAGGGAGGATGCAGCCACAGTGCTCCTACAGTCATGGTCTGACTTACGGTGATGACAGAGAAGGGGGCAGAACAACGTTGTTGTTCAGTCACTCAGTCGTGTCCGACTCTTTGCGACCCCATGGACTGCAGCACGCCAGGCCTCCCTGTCCCTCACACCATCTCCCCGGAGTTTGCCCAAGTCCGTGTCCGTTGAATTGGTGATGCCATCCAACCATCTCATTCTCTTTGAGGACTTAGGACTGTTGATTGTGGGGTGCAGGAGTGGGGTGTTGGGGATGGCGCTTGGGTTCCTGGCTTGGGTGACTGGGGGACAGGTAGGGGGGGTGCATTTGTGTGGATGGTGGGGAGATCTGTTTGGGACTCAGACTCAGGTAGGGCCCAGGCGAAGATGTCCCTAGGGTTGCTTATACAGGTGAGCTCAGGAGTGGGCTCCGGCCTAGAGATAAAGATCCAAGAGTCCTCAGAGAAGGGAAGAACCTGAAACCATGGGAGGAGGTGAAATTTCTCAGGGACAATGTTGGTGACCCCTGGAAGGAGGATGAAAGACTGGAGCTGGAGGAGACCAGCAGTTCCAGGGTGAGCTGCTGAGATGTGCTCTTCGATCTTTACGGTGAAATTTATTAATTAAAAAAAATCTGTGTGCTTGGCTCTGCCCTTTATGCTATGAATGAAACAGAAAATAAGACGGGAAAAAAACCTGCCCTATGGAGGTGGACACACACAAAAGTGAAGTATGTATTGTGATGGATGATAAGTGCTCTAGAAGCTCATTAAGGGTTAGGGAGAGTCAGGTGGGACTGCAGCCGCAGAGGGAGAAGTTCTCGCTGAAAAGGCAACATTTGAATGAATATTTAAAGGAGGCAAGTGAGGTAGATGTCTGGAGGGAGACTGTTTTGGGAGAGGAAACAGCAAGTGCAAAGGCCCTGAGGCAGGGGTGTGCCTGGCATGTAGGAAGAGTAGCTAGGAGGACATGTGACTGTCGCCAAAAATGAACAGGTATTGTATAATTATTGTGTAGTTTCTAGTATCTACCCCTGCCCTCTATCGCTGTGATTTTTATAGAGGTGGTCTCGGGTGAGTTCTTTAACTTCTCCTTGCCTCAGTGTCCTCATCAGCAAAATGGGGATAATAAAAGTATCCACTTGTTGGCTGGATCAAATGAGTTAGTATATACAAAGCACCTCGCACAGGACCTGGCACAGAGTGTTTGATGCTACTCTGTTAGTAGCATTATTGTTGTTTTCATTCTCATCGTCTCTCCCTCTCAAGACTGCAAGCCTTTAAGGATAGTGGCTGTGTGTGGTTCTTCTTCACAACCCAGGGCCAACCCAGGGCAAGGGTTCTACACAGGGGTTTTTGGAGAGAAGAAATAAAAATATAAATGGCAAGACATGGAAGGAGTTAGGTCCCTGCTGGCCACTGCTCACCCAGCTCCCCAGGCCTCATGGAGCTGGCCATAGCCTGGGTGGCTGGGGCTTGAAGCAGGCCCAAACTCAAGGATGGTGCTTGCAGAGCCTCCGGGCCTGACAATCTATTTGCTATTAGGGTAATAAATAAACAAGTTGCTTGTCAGCACAGGGACTGGCACGAGCGCCTTAGAAGATAAATGCTGCCTCTGAAATAGACAAATATTTACCATCCTCCAGATGAAATTGTCAGCCCTGCAAAAGGCCTCCGGGGCTTAGAATTAAAGTGAACGTTCAGATTTTTTTTTCACCCTAATGGAACTGTATCAGCATACTTCTTCAAAACAAAGAATGTGAAACTGCTTATACTTGAGCACCTAGTATGTGTTGGGGCTTAAGCTCTCCACAGCCACTTAGGGGTAGGGACTGTGAAGTCTGTGTTTTGGAGAAACTGAGATTTGTGTGAATGACTTGCTGAAGACCCCACAGCTGGTGGTGGTTGAGTTGGAATTTGAATCTGACCCTGAGCCCAGAGTCTGGAGTTTCCTATAGCCCTTATGTCAGGATGCTTGGTAGGAGGATTGGGTGGTAGGAAGACAACCTCCTCTCCCCTGATGATTGGGGGCAGTTTTGCTTCATGGAAGAGACAGATGAGGCTCCTGAGGTGCTGTGCACCTGAGCAAGGTCACAGAAGGATGCAGGAGGTTGGGTTACAAGACTGCCGAGTGTCAGAGCTGGAGAGGTTTTGAGTTCCTTTTATAGATGGAGACCAAGTTCTAGCCCAGCCCTAATACACTAGCTTCTGCTGTGTGTCCAGGAATCAAGTGATGTGGCCTCCCATTTTACAGATCGGGAAACTCAGGCTTGTGGCGACTTGTCCAAGACTACATGAAATGGCATGAAGTGGCGGCTCCAGGTTCTAAGGCGGAGCGTCTCCAGATTGTAGAGGTGGGGTAAGTGGGGCGCCTTCCTGCCAGACTGCCAGGGTTCAATCCTGGTGCTGTCAGTTCTTAGCTGCATAGCTTTGAGCAGGTTACTTGACTCCTTGTGCTGCTGGTTCCTAATCTGTAAATTGGACATAGCAATAACTTCACTTGTTAGGTTGTTAGAAGAGTTAAAAAAGTATTAAGTACTTAGACTGTGCTGGACACATAGCAAACTATTAGTAAGTATTTACTAATTATTATAAATATTAGTAATTATTATCATCATTATTGAGTTGTGTGTCAACCATTTGCTCAGCAAAATTTCTAAGCATCTGAAGCAGATGCTATCAGTGCCCACTCGCAGGCCCCCAGCATTTATCATTTCTGAGAAGTACCATGGTGCTAGCATCCCCCCCACCCCCAACCCAGAGCAGCTCTCAGTCAATGAAGGATGGAAACTAGTGGATCAACACCCCAGCTCCCTCACCCTCCAGGCTGGGTAACTTTGAGACAAGAGTTCTACACTGGCTCCCGCAGTTAGGTTCTATTTACTCATGGAGGTAAATTGCTATACCCTTTATTGGTGCCTTCCCTTCCCTATCTCACTTCTCAAGGTCACTTCTAGTGTTTACTGAAACACTACCTATAAGTGAATCCTTGTTTCAGAATTTGTTTCTGGGGAAACTCAAACTAGGATAGTTCCTAATGTGTATCAGATCCTTTGCTTGGGTTTGGGGTAGAGGAAGTGGAGATGAGGAGGGAATTTCTGACAGAGGGAACAGCATCTGCAAAGGCACAGAGATGTGAGCAAACTGTTTTTGGCAAATGGCCAGGATAGCAGTATGGGTGGGGCAGAGGGCTTATCACCTTACAGTTTGATTTTCAGTTTGGCTCTGATGGGGTCAGTCTTAGGGAAGATCTCTCAGGTGACCATGTGGAAGACTCTGCCCAGACAGTAGTCTCATGGAGTATTTGAAGACATCTCTGCAAAGGGTGAGGTGTCTCTCTGCATTTTTCTAGAAGTCTCCAGAAGTGTTCATCAGCTTGAGGTTGGTTTTAAGTAGTTGAAGTTCATTAGAAAACATCAGAATTGCTGATGAACTCCATGTAGAAGGCTTAACCTAGAAGCTGTGAAGGCAGCTGAACATTCTGTGGAACTGGTGTAGGCAGGAAGCTTATCTTAGTTCCAGAAATGAGATTTGCTCCCTCAAAGGGTAGGGGCAGGGTCTGGCCTCACGCACCCCTTACACACACACACACACACACACACACACACACACACACTACTGCTCTTCTTATGCCTTTGTATTTCTTTCTTGGTGAGCATTCTTTTTGTTATCCAGTTCAACAAACAGTCCCTGAGCTCGCACTTGAGCAGGACTTTGTGCCAGGCCCTGGGGACCCAGTGATGCCTCAGATGTAGGTCTTTGCTTCAGGGAATCTCTCACTTTGGACAAGGCGAGAGGCATGTAAACTGACAGTGGCTTATATGGTGAGGAAGATGTCACAATGGAAAGTCAGAGGGAGAAATTGATCAAACCTAAGGGAATAGGTCATGAGAAGCATCTCAGAGCCAGTGAAGTCCAAGCAGGGTTGTAAGGATGCTGAAGAGGTGGGTACTACATTTACTTGACCAGGTATGTGGCCTCCGACGAGGATGAGCATCTGGTTCTACAAACTTTTAGCCTCTTCCCCTACTTCACACCCCTCCACAGCAAGATACATTCAGACTGCATCCATCCTCAGCCATACCAGGAGTCTCACCTCTTCCTGGTGGGGAGCAGGAAGTAGCTGAGAGCCTAGACCTGGGACCAGCACTGCCCCTCCCCACCCCCATTTTGCTATTGAATCCCTGAGCTCTAACTCCCCTCCGAAACTTGGGAACCCCGAGGCTCCTTTAATTTCCCCAATGAGACATTCATGTTTCAGCTGTCTCTTACCTCAAAAGGCACTTCCACACTACTACTCCATCCTGGTATTAGACAGCCTTTATTGCCTCTCTTAGTTTGTAACTCTTACATGAGCATCAGTTCCAAAGTTCTCTTTGCCTTTTCTCCCAAGGTTCTTGGAGCCTCACTCGAGAAAGATTCCTACTACCCCAGGATTGCAAGGTGGATATACAGATTAGGTCTCCATGGTGACACCCACTGGGCTTTGAAGATGGCATAACTTAGAGACGGCACATACAGGCCCTTAGAGAGGTGTTGGTTGGAATCTCAGCCTGTAGTGTCTTTGCTGTATGACTTTAGACAAGATACACTGAGCTTCAGTCTCTTCTTCTGTAAAATGAAGACATAATAACCTCCATCATAACAACAATAAATAATTTACATAAAAGGGTAAGCCTCTCAGAGAGGCAGAAGCAAAAGGTGACTTTATGACTGTTGAGTGTTGACTTATGAGTGTTGTGCTGAGTCACTTCAGTTGTGTCTGACTCTTTGTGACCCTATGTATTGTAGGCCACCAGGCTCCTCTGTCCATGGGATTCTCCAGGCAAGAATACTGGAGTGGGTTGCTATGCCCTCCTCCAGGGGATCTTCCTGACCCAGGGATAGGAACTGCATCTCTTATATCCCCTGCATTAGCAGGTTCTTTACCACTGTCACCTGGGAAGTTTCTTATGCCTGTTAACACACAAATAGTTCTCTTGCCCTGGCCTGAAACCCTACCTACAGAGCTGGGACATCCCATTTCACTTATTTTGTTTTCTTTGCTGTCTCTCCGCTCTAGAATGTGAGATCTGTGATAGACTTCAAATCCATTGCCTGATTTATTTTATCCTCACAATATGAGATGGGCCCTGAGGGATGGAATGAATCTGGAGCGCCTGGTCACATAGCTAGACAGTGTCTGAGAAGATCCTCGGACCTGGGTCTGGCTAAGCCCATGCTATCCTTCTGAAAAGTCAATTTGTTAGAGCCTGGGGGATGCTGAAATATTTTGATAGAGCATTCTAAAGCTGCTGAATATTTGAATCAACCTGATTCCAATCTCAGCTTCTCTTTGCTAACAAATTCACAGTTTGTGATAATTCAGAATTTGTGAGCTGGTCTGAAATTTGCCTTTGCATTTTCCATGAAAAATCTTAGCAAAGATAAATATTTCTGAAGGAAAAAATTGTGATGGGGGTGTTTAATTGATACTGAATGTGTCAACATGATATGCCTATGGCAAAGTTTTGTTTTTTTCTTTAGAAGTGAGCTATTCTAAACATGAATTTGATGGGTAGTAGAATATAATACTTGTAGAGATATGGGGCAAAACATATTTCCTTGCTTTCATCCTACAATTTATACTTTTCTTTGTTAAGAGTCTCTAATCTCTCCACAACCAACTACACTAATTCTTATTATATCTTCTCCATGTGTTTTTATAACGGCCCCTGGCTCTGCCAACTGTTGTGCCATTACTCAAATTGAAGATGAGGGCAAAGTAGTGAAGGGGAAGCATTCAGGAGTCCAGTCTTAGATCCCCCACTGACTCTGTGTGTTCTGGGATAAGTTATTTAACCTCTCTGAGTATTTAAATAACATAGAAATCTCTTTACTTTGGCCCAACTTACTTTTATGTCTCAGCTCCCACTTATATTCCATGTATCCGCTAAACCCTCCAGTCAAACAAGCTTACTTCTCATTCCAGGAACATGCCCCATGCTCTCCCTCTTCCTCTTTCACCAGGATATTCTTCCTTTCTATGCCATCAAAATCTTGTGCGTCTTTCAAGACTCAGATGAAAGGCTGTTTTCTCCATAAAACTTTCTTCCCATTTGGCTATGAGTTTCCAGTACCATCCTGTTTGGGGACTTTTAATCACATTCTATCTGGCAATAGGGTTCTTGTTGACATGTCTTTTTTCCCATTAATAGAGTGTAAGCTCCTGGGCTTTCCTGGTGGCTCAGTGGTAAAGAATTCACCTGCGATGCAGGAGACACAAGAGATGTGGGTTTGATCCCTGGGTCAGGAAGATCCCCTAGAGAAGGGAATGGCAACCCACTCCAGTATTCTTGCCTGGAAAATCTCCTGGACAGAGGAGCCTTGCAGGCTACAGTTCATGGGGTCACAGAAGAGTTTGGACATGACTTAGTAATTAAACAATGAAGCTCCTTGAAGGCAAAGCTCATATCTTCTATGTCCTCATAAATCCACATTGTGGACTTGGGTTTACAATTGTAAGTAAAGAAGCTGGAATTTACATTTGGGGGCTCTAACTGAAAAATCTCTGCTTCTGCCTCCCCATGGAATGGATGGAAGAACTTTAGTCTCCCTGGCTTTCAAATCCAAACAGATAATATTCTCTGCTTTGTGTTACCTGCAAGGATGAATCATGAACTCTGAAGCTGTCATTCCCAGGAGGTTATGGAATGACTCTGGGTCTTTTGGATGAACAGGCTGAAAACTCAGTAGAATGCCCATGGGACTTCACAATGGAGCCCAAGGCTGGCTCTTGAGGGATGTCCAGAGACTGACCATCTCTCATTATTGGGCTCTGGAGCTAGGTGGGGCTCAGAGCCTTGTTCACAGTCAGCCTTTTTATACCTCAACACCCACTCTTTCAATCTCTTCACCATCCAGTGTCTATTCAAGAAACATTGACCCCTTCTAAGCATCACACTTTAAGCTATGCCCTGGAAACACAATACTATCAATCAGATACCATCTTTGCCCTCCAGGAGGAGGCAGACATGTGAACAGAAAATGACAACTCAAGGACACATACATAATGGTAGAGGGCAGCCCAGAGGTCATGGTAGCCCAGAGAAGGGAGCCCAAGGGACCCAAGAGATCACACTTCTTGCCTCTTGCTCCCTCTGTACTATGGAGGACACTAACTCATTATGAGATCTTAGAGACATCACACTTACTCTCTGGCCATGGTTTTTATTTTTCACACAGCAAAGCATCTGGGCTCAATGTTTTCCCAGATCTTATCCCATGATACTTACCTTTTTATACTTACTGTGTTCGGGTGGATAGACACCATGCCAGTCTTCATCATATCACTCACGTTTTCCAAGAGGGTGAAGGCCTTCTCAGAGCGCCAAGCCCCATGGAGATTGGGGCAGAAGTTCTGGCACTGGGAAGTTGTCTCTGGGACTTCCAGGAGGTTCCAGGCTTTTTTTGGAGTCTCAGTGCTAGATATGGTCAGGCCTACTCTGGGCACACTGCCTGCCCTCCTGCTAAGTCATGAGGGAGGCTACACCTCATGACCATTGTGCCAGGACATGGGTTTGCAGTGGTGAGCAAAAACAGATGCAGTTCCTAACCTCATGGAGTTTGCAGTCTAGTTGGGGAGCAGGTATTAACAAGACAGTCACACAAATGAATGCATAATTATATCCTGAGGTAAGTGCTTGAGAGCAAGAAACACGGTCCCAGGAGAGCAAGTGTAATAAGGATTGAAAAATGCCAATGAGTTTAGCAGCATGAGGTCATTCCTGAGAACTGTTCTGTCAGAGTGATGTCCAGAAGCCACATAGGATAGACTGAGGAGCAATTTGGAGGTAAGGAAGTGGGGGTGGTCAGTTGTAGATAATTCTTGGTCAGTGAGCACTTAAAGGGCTGGAAGGAAACCTACAGCCCTTTCATAGCAAGCAATTTCAAAAAATATCACTAAAGTATCCACAGACATTATCTTTGTAATCCTTAGAACAATCTTGTGATATGGGAAGTTCAGATTTTTGTTTCCATTTGACAGGCAAGAAAAATTGAGATCTGGAAAAGCTTTGTGTCTTGAGCAGAGTTTTTGCAGCAGAGCCAGGGCTGGAACTTAAGTGCCCGGAATCCCTGCCCCCTTCTGCTTTCCAAAGGCTGGCTGTTTAAAGGTTATCTGAATGTGGATTGTTTTCACCACACTCAAGGTTTCTTTATTACTTCTTTCTTTCCGTTGCGCTTAAAGATTCAGGACCATGGCCAGCACCCAAACGGTCTCTACAAACACTGAAATAAGTGTAGAGGCTTAGACAATGGGCTTCCCAGGTGGCGCTAGTGGTAAAGAATTCACCTGTCTATGCGGGAGATGCAAGAGACATGGGATGGGATGTCTCATTCCCTGGGATGGTAAGATCCCCTGCAGTAGGAAATGGCAGGTCACTCCAGTATTCTTGCTTGGAAAATCCCGTGGACAGAGGAGCCTGGTGGGCTACAGTCCATGGGATTGCAAAAGAGTTGGACACGATTGAGCACACATGCATTCTTTCATTCACGCATTCAGGAGGAGACCCAGTCTGAGCTGAAGAGACAATGGCAGTGAAGAAACAAGGAGGAGTTTTAGGCAGAGGCATGACAAGTCATACATGTAGTGTTATAGAAAGATCCCTCTAGTGCATTGTGAGAATAAAAGAGGGGGTGAGAGAAGAGATAGGGGCTGACTCAGGAGGCCGAATAAGAGTACAGAGTTTCCCCAAGAGTACAGAGTTTCCCCAAGCACATTCTAAAGGGCATAGCCAGGTTTTCATTTGGCTTGAAAGAGTAGATGGAAACATTCAAGGTTTTGTATGTTTCCTTTTGGCACTTTCAAGATTCACCACCTTGACCAGCTGAAACTGACATAGTTCGAGAATTCCATTGCTGATGGAGAAGGAGGGAACTGAAGTTTGGAGAAAGAGAGAGGGACAAGAATTTGATTGTTGAATAGCCACTGCATTCACACCATGCTAGGAACTTTGCACACTTTCATTTAATTCTCCCAGTGATCCGTGAATTAATGAGACCCCTAATTTTCACAGAGAAACTGAGGATCAGATTAATTAACTGTACCCCATGGTCACATATGAAATAAAAAGAAGAAGCAGATTTGAACCTAGGTCTACATGCCCCAAACTCCTCACATCCCCTCCTCACGGGTATGCTGTTTCAGTGGAGAAGGTGACGAAGACCCCGCTGATGAAAGAGCAGAATAATGACTCCTGGGCACCCACTCCTGCAGCCTCCTGTTCACACACAAATGAATAACCACCTTAAGCATTCTTTTCTTGGCTCCCAAATCCAGGAGCTTCGAAAGCCTACAGATGGACCCAGGATTGGAGACCTATATCATCCCTCCTGGGCTGGGTGGGTTTCAGTCCACAGTGCCTGGTCTTGCATGAAAAAAATGCCTCTGTGTTCAGGGATGAGAAGATGAGGGGTTTCATATCAATGTCAATTACCTGGTTAGACACCCCCGAGTTGTCCTTGGACCCCCGAGTTTTGGAGGCTGTGCCATTCTCTCTGGTCCTTGTGCTGTGGCTCTGGCCATGTCTGCCGTGGAGCCTGAGGAAGCTTTATGGAGATGGTCACACTCCAGTGCCCAGCCTACTTGTTGGAACTTTCCAGAAATATTGCACTGCAGACATTTTCCGCGCCGTTATGCTAATGGAATCAGGAAAAATCAATTGTCCTTAAGGAACAGGGGAATGAGACGTGCTGTAAATGCCACGAGATGAGTGAGTGCTTGATTGCTTGCCGGCGATCTGAGCGCGTCTCGTCCCTACATTATTCTGATGAATTTTTATGGCATGCCTCCTCTCTTGCTTGCTCCCTCCCCCCGCCCCCACCCCTGTAGCTGGGGGAAGAAGGTTTATGGCTTGCAGCTTCTCAGTTGATTGAATGCAGCTGGCATTGTTGCAGCGGAGGACAAATAGGTACATTTGCTTTACAGGCTGAGAAAAGTGGGTTTGGAGAAATTGCACCTCCACGTCCCTCTGCAACAAAGGCACCCTTAAAAATGCAGATATCTTTTATGGAATGACTTTAACTCTCCTTGGTTGTCCCTAATCTTCCTATCAGAGGAAAGGGCAAAAAAGATTAAAAAAAAAAAAAGGTTGGGGGAAAGAAATATATGGCTTGCAATTCTGCGGAAATCCAATTTTTCATTCTGATCACAAAGGAAGCTAACGAAGGCATTTCATTAGTATTCATTTTAGGCCGATGTGATTTTCTCCTCTCTGCTAACACAAAAATAAATAAATAAACAGTCCAGCTATGTCTGGGAAACTGCCGACAAGGCGGCTTGGAGCAGAGGTCGGCATTTTCTGGAATGAGTGTGCACCGCAGTCAGCAAGGTGGCCAAGAAAATGGACCCAGCTCAAATAAGGGCCAGTCAGGGGCAGGGACGAGACAAGGCTTAGCTGGAGACAGATCCCTGGAGTGTCCAAGCTGGTGTCCAGCCTGGCTGTGGGAGTTGAGGGACTGGGGAAGGCAAACAGGCTGTGACTGTTGTTTTCCGCGGATAGTTCACTGCGGTGCTGGCTGCTGATCCAGAGGCAAGGGACCAGCCTGGGCACCAGAGAACTGCTTCTATTGTTTGTTCTTTCTTGTTTCTTTCTCAAGGGTGGCTAAATCCTGTAGCAATTTGGTAATCATATTGGGTGCAAAATCTGGGAGTGTTTGGCTGGAAAGAGGAGACGTGAGAACAACAGCTGTTGTCTTCATCCATCCGAAGGGGCGTTGTGGACAGAGGAGCAGGCTTATTGCATTGGGCTTTCCAGAGAGCTGAATAGGATCTGTGGGTGGAAGTGACAGAGAGGCAGAGGAATCTATTATATCTGAGATCAAATTTCACATCAAGCATTTTCTGGGAATGCCTATAAGGAAGTTATTAATGTCTCTGAACCTCAGTATTCACATTTTGTATAACGAAGTAAATGAGAATAAAACCCAATCTCTTGATTCTTTTCAAGCTGTTGTGAGGTATAGTAATGTGAAGTGCTGGGAAGGGGGCTTCTTTGTAGAGAAGAGAAAATCCAGATTCACAGAGATGGTAAGTCAGCCTCGGGGGAGGAGGCCCCTGATTTGAGGCCAAAGCTCTTTCCCTCCCCCAGCCTCCTTGTTCAGCTCCTTCTCGGGATCCTGGGCAGAGGAGGCAAGGAGAAAACTCTTTTTACTCAGAGAAAAATTCTTACCCAATTTGCCTCAAATACGAAGTCATTTGATGTGTTTTCATCTCTCTCCTGGGGGCTGCGTACTCCCAGAGGGCAGACCCCTCTGTACTGTCTGTGCTTAGTTCAGACGGTTCACGCCGTGTGCTTTGATATCCCCAACCCTGGGCTATGTCATTGCCCCTTGGTGGAACTTTCTCCCCTGCTTTTTTCATTTGGCCAAGTCTCCCCCACCTCTCAACTCTGGGAAACCGTCCCTGGAGATCCACAGGGGCCTTTGTGGTCTCCATGCTCTTGTTGGGTCACAGTGCAGATGCTCATAAACTCGTGACTGTGATGGTGACAAAGGAGTTGTGGGAATCATGAAGTCAGGGTGACCTGGGTTCAGATTTTGCTACTTGTGTGTAATTATGAGAGAATCACCCAAACTCCTGGAGCCTCACTTTCCTTGTTGGTTGGTGGGGAGACTAGTATTACCACCTCAAAATGCTGTTTGGAGGGGTCAGTGAGAATTCTTTCTACTTTGCTCAGTGCCTGGAACACTCAGGTGACCTTCAGCGATTCAAAAATGAATGAATGAATGAAGTTTCTTTCCAGTTGGCTAGAAATCTTGATAGAGAGGACTGAGGACACACTTTTTTCAGTTCCCCCACTCCTGTTCTTATTCTTCTAGCACTGCCTCTCCCTTCAAGTCCCGTGAATAATAATTAACCCCACCATGGGTCAGGCAGTTAGTGGCAGGGTCAGGCAGTTAGTGGCAGGCCCAGGCTAGAACCAGGATCTCTGAGACCCTTGTCTTTTTCTTTGTCTCCCCACCCAGTCACGACTGGTCTCTGGTCAAGGGCCAGAGCCCCACTCCCCTCACCTGTCTCCCTTGCAGTGCTTCTCAGCGGGCAGGCCCCATTCTGGGTGCTCCATGAAGTGCTGTGACAGGAGGGTCATGGGGCTCCCTGGCAGGGAGATCTGGAGCCTGCCTGCCTGCTTGCTTGTGTGACCCTCAGGCCCTCAGTTTCCCATCCATCCTGGGTGATAATACTTCCTGCCAGCCCTGCTGCTTTGGGTTATTGTTAAAGAGAGAGAGGAAGAGCAGGAAGAGGAGGGTGCTTCGCCGGCTCTTGTGCATCCAGGAGTAGAAATGATTGCTGCTGTTGCTGTTACTGCCTCTCAAAATAAATAAGTCCCCACAGCCCCAGTCCCGGAGCCAGTCTCTTCGAGGAGATGACTCTGCCCTTGAAAGCCACTCTCTCAGTCTGGCGTTTCCTGTGGGTAATTTGAAACTGGGGCTCAGAGAACTGAACTCCAGTTAATGGTTTTCAATAAAGAATTAAGTGCTGCTCGTCAGGCTGGCGCTGGGGCCTGGCTTCCCGGAAGGGGGGAGAAGGCTGGGGGTTGGGGGGGGGCAGGCAGTGGTTTCAAGCATTTAGGGATGTGTTTGCATTTTCCGGTCAGTTAGGCAGCCTGATGAAAAAGGGATAAGATCGGGCCACAGCAGCCGGAGGGCGGAGTACTGGTGGTGGGGGGGTGCGGTGGGCAGAGAGATGCAGACCCCACACTGGGCAGGCTGCAGGGAGGGAGTAATGGTCACTGCCATTTCCACAAAAAGTCCATCTCTTGGGCACCTGGCAAGTGCCCGCTCCCCTCGGGGCAGCCCCTGCAGGAAGGAATGCTGGAGATATTTCTGCTAGTGCCGCCTCCCTCATCAGACATCACTTTTATAACAAATACAGCTCTTGCTGTGTGCTTTCTGTATAAAATAACTCCTTAAAACTTCATCTGCATCTCTGGGGGGGGAGGGGTGGAGTTTGCTATTGTTTTCTTCACTCTTGTTTTGCAGATGAAGAAACTGAGGTACAGAGAGGTTGGTAACCTGCCCAAAGACACACAGTTTCTGAGTGACAGATGTGGGCTTCAAACCCATGTAGCCTAGTGCCATGCTGTAGAAGTAGGACGTTGGATAGAATAACATTCTCTTCCCTATGAGGACCTCTGAATCATTTGTATCTCCAGCTCAAGGGATTGGCAGAGCAGTCATTAGTTTCATCTCACAGATAAGGAAACTGAGGGTCAAGGAAGCATTGTGCCTGGGCAAAAGGGAGTAGGGAAAGAGGGACAGGTAAAGAAGGCATCTGGACATGGGGAGTGAAGTTGAAAGGTCCCATGAGAAAGGCATTTGCAGCAGTTATCAAAAGCCTTAAAACATTCATGCCCTCTGACCTCTTATTTCTGTGTCTGGGAGTCTGCCCAAAGGAAATAATCCTGCTGAAAGGAGACCATTTTAAATAAAAGAAAGAAGAGTGATTATTTATAATATAAAATCATTGGTAGCAATTTAAGTACACAGCCATGGGAAATGGTTCGTTAAAGTCAGGTATTTACACCTGATTTGACAGTCTGCAGCCATGAAAAACAATAGTTTGAAGGCAATACAGTTACCTGGAAAAATGCTTATGATATTATGTTAAATAAAGAAAAAAGTGAGATTAAAATTTTATGAATAATAAAATCCTAAGTATATGCCAAGCATACAGGAGCTAGGCAAAATAATAGCTGCTATGTTAAGATGATCACACTGCAGCACTTTCCCTCTACTTTTCCAATTTTCTGTTAGTTGCTTAAGTATAGATAATTAGTCCAGAATGTCATTACATGACTTAAGAAAGATTACATTGCTCTGTGCTTCAGTTTCCTAATCAATAAAATGTGGAGAAAATCACTTTCTTTTCAGGATTGCTGTATTTAATGAGATAATACATATACTTAGAACAGGCTTTCCAGGTAGCTCAATGGTAAAGAACCTGCCTGACAATGCAGGAGACAAGAGATGTGGGTTCAATCCCTGGGTCAGGAAGATTCCCTGGAGGAGGGCATGGCAACCTACTCCAGTGTTCTTGCCTGGAGAATCCCATGGACAGAAGAGCCTGGCAGGCTACAGTCCCTGGGGTCGCAAAGAGTCAGATACAACTGAAGTGACTCAGTATGCATACATACCTAGCACAGTGCCTGTGCATTGTAGGACTAAGAGATGTTAATGACTCCTCTGGGGTTTCTTCCATTTCTCACTAGTTGTCTTCTGACTCACTGAGGTTTGTGCAATGAAGATGGGACAGCTGGACACCCCCAAACCTCAATTCTAGAGATGGGAGGTCCTCAGAGTCAGGTATAAATATGTTACCCTCCATTGCCTGACACCAGACAGAAGAATGAAGGCTAGATCTTCCAAGGAGGATCAGATGGATCCCAAGCTCCAAGACAACCCCTGAGATTTACTCTCACCCAGGTCTTCTTTAAGAAACATAAACCACTAGGCTAGGCTTCTGGGTAGCATTTCCCCAGAACTTCTGGGAGGCCATAGAAACCTGTATTGTTCTGATGCTGCTTGCTAGGGGTCCACAGGTTATCAATTCCCTCATCCACTTGTTCGTTCATTACTCATTCATTGATTCAGGTACAGAGTCAGCACAGTAGATCTTTATTGAGTCCTGACTTTATGTTTACTGGGTGTGAGAGTGAGGATGTCTGTACTGGGAGCTCTCACTTACCTTAGCTCATTGAATCCTCACATCTACCTTGCAGAAGAGGTTCACTTAGAACTTGGTGATTTAAAAAAGCAAGATATGAATGAATGTCTCCTCCCATCATCAGTCAGTTCTCTGGCCCTGCCAGTTCTTTCTCCTTAGTACCTTTGGATCTAAGCCTTCTGCGCCAGCCCTCAGCTTCAGCTTCTCTCTGCTGGAGTCATCTTTAAAAAACCAAAACCCAACCTAGGACGGCATCCCAGCTCTTTAACCCAGCAAAACTGGTTTCCTGTGTCCTGATCCTCCATCATGCATGCACCTCAACACACAGCTGCTTCCTGCTGCTCCCTGCTCCTCCATGCCCCTTTATGTATGGTTTTCAGACTCTTCCTGCATCCTAGCATACCCTTTCCTGCATGGCAAACTCTTGCCCATCCTCTAAAACCTAGCTCAAGCTTCCTCTCCTCTTTGGCACCAGTACAAGATCTGCTCTTTCCTTTCTGTGCCCACCACCCACTGCACTGCAGTAATTTCCCAGCCTGTTCTCCTCTGGCTCCCTTTCTTCCCAAAGACCATGCATCCCTCAAAAACAGGGACCATGTCTTTTTATTTCTGTGTCCCTGGAGTTTTAGCTCAGGGCTAGCACAGGCACAAGGCAGACTGTTTGTTGAATGAATTATGGATGACAGTGTGATCTCAGGGCCTCTACCAGAGAGGAACAAGAGAGCCTCTTGACCTCTTGGGAATGGGAAGTGTTCACAGCTGAATCCTCCTGGCAGACACTTTTCAGCATCAGCAGCTGCTCACTCCCCAGAGGCCCTGTCTCTGCTCAGCTCCCTGATGAGTATAAGCACATTTGGCCATAAACCCACCTAGCTGTGGGATTGCAGCTACCACCTCACAGGGAGCTCAGTCTGAGAAAGCCTTGAGCTGGACAGCTGGACATACAGTCAGTCTCCTGGTCTGGCCCAGCCGTGTGGCAGTCCCTCACCATGCTTCTCTGCATCCTCACGCTTCAGGCTACAGCCAGACTGAGAAGTTTCCTGAAGACATCTCGTGGTTTCCCTCGTCTCCATGGTTTCTTCTGCCTGGAATAGTCTCCACCTGCCCATTCCCCTATCTCTGCTCAGTTGGCTCCTCCTCACTCTTCTGCTTGGTTCAGGTTCCTCCTTTCCTCTGAGCCAGAGGCCTTCCCTGCGTACCTCCAATGTCACGCTCTTCACAAGGGGTCATTGTCTATTCATTTTCTAAAAATGCCTGTGGGCTCCCTGGTGGCAGGGACTTGGTCCAATTCATGTTGGAGTCCAAGTACCTGGATCATGACAGGTGCTCAGGTCTGTGCTGGCTGGCTGACTGTGTGGGTACGTTGTGCTAGAACCTTCCCTGTTGCTCAGAGTCAAACCTTAGTGTGCATGGGGTGTGAAGGTGAGGGTTTCAGCATATAAGAAGATACACCTGACCCTCAGGCTCACAGGATAAATAAAGCACACTGTCATTTAAGGGAAGCTGAGAAAATGCATCTATGGATTGGAGAGAGACCTGGGCTTCGGTACCAACCCTGCTTCACGTCGACTCTGAGCAATCTCCTCACCTGCCCAAACTTGCTTCCTGAGCTCTAAAATTGGAACCACAACCCCTGCTCAGCCTACCTAATAGAGTTATTGTGAGGATCAGGTGCAACAGCGTCCCTGAAACTACAGTGAACTGTGAAGTGGTGTCAGTACTTTGAGGGCGAGTTCAGTGCTGCGATGTGACAGTACCCACTAGAGGGCGCGGCAGAGCAGGTCGGGCCCTCCTTGATTGAGCCCTGTGGACGGGAAGTGCCACCTTTGTGCTAGAACCTGGGCTGGTCCAGAAAAGGGGGACTCAGGGTTTAAAATATATCACGATGAGATCGCAGGCTCCCTTCTGCTCATGTTTCTATCCATATTCAAATGACGTCTGGGCTATCTCTGAAGTGCTAATAGTAGTAGTGTTAGTTGCTCAGTTGTGTCTGACTCTGCGACCCCATGGACTGTAGCCTACCAGGCTCCTCTGTCCACAGGATTCTCCAGTCTAGAATACTGGATTGAGTAGCCATTCTCTTCTCCAGAGGATTTTCCCGACCCAGGGATCGAACCTGGGTCTCCTGCACTGCATCTTCTAAAGTGCTAGAAGAGAAAGAAATAGAGAAGCCCGGGCTGAAGGCACACTGGGCAAGCTGAACTCTCGGCTTTAACAGGGTGGTTATGGGCGGAGTGAAAGCATAAGACCTTGGGTTCTTTCCTTTGAGCGTGGTTTTCTCTGATTAGCTCAGGAGCCTGGATCCCAGGGCTCTGAGGCCACTGTCTGACTGGTGCAGGTACATTTCCCAGCTTTTGGTATTCCACCTTAGTGGAAGGACCCTGAGATCTGTGCTGACCTCCCTCTGTGGAGGCCTGAAGCTTTAAGGCTTGGCCTTACAGTTGATTAGCTCCCTCTTTGCTGGGGAGGGTGGGACCAGGAAAAGAGGCCAACTGGAGGAGAGCTCTCTAACCCAATTTGCTGTGCAGAGAAGCCAGTCTGTCTGGCAAAAACTAATTGGAAAGCTGCTTCCTCTAAGCCTGGACCCAGGAGAGCACTAGGCCTTGCTGGGCAGGGGCCCTTTGGCTAGGCCCACATCACTTAGTGCTTTGTGGGGGTCGCTCCCAGCGGGAGAGCACTTAGCCCTGGTAATTGGTCAGGCGGGCTCATCATTAATTCATGCCAAATTGTATTTCTCTTTTTAAGAGCAAGACACAGAGAGAAAAGTGGGGGTAGGTAGGCATAAATGAGTTTTTAAAGGGAGGAGTCTGTCTCAGGGCTTGGTCAAAGCAGCTTCAACTTGGGAGGAGGGAGATCAGGGATTCATTTGCTAACTTGCCTTTGATGTGAACAAGGTATCTTCCCACAGATCTTGCTTTCCTAATCTGTGTTAGGAAACAATAACCATGCTCTGTCTATCTCAGAAATGTCTTTGAGGATTGAATCCAAATGTGAGAGAGGCATGCTCATCACATGGTCATTTCAACAGGCCCAGGGAGGCAGGGAGCCATCTACATTTCATGCCATTATTGATGTAAAGGGGGGTAGATTTACATCTGTCATCTTTGGGATAGACAGTGTTTTTTAATGACTCCATTTTATCTCTTTTATTGGTGTATTGACTCTTTGCGGTGCTGTTTTAGTGGCTTTTTAGGGTTTATAGAAACATTACCATCAGAGCGTACCTTCAGTGACATTGAAAGACTTCACGTAGAGTTACAGGGCCCCTTCAATAGTGTACTTCTGTGTCTCCCCATCCGATATTTATGTGAACTTGGTCAAACACTGCACGTGTAAATTCCACAATATATTGCTATTATTTTTGTTTAAACAGTCACTTATCTTAAAAATTATCTATTGTGCTAAGATACATACAACATAAAGTTAACCATCTAACCATTTTAAACATACAGTTCAGTATTATTAAATGCATTCATAATGTTGCACAACCATCACTACTATCCATCTCCATAGCTCTTTTCATTTTGCAAAGCTGAAATTCTATACTTACTAAAGTCAATTATCTTTTAAAGAGATTTAAACAATAGTTTAAAAGTCCTATACATTTAAGTAGTTGCCATTTCTGGTATTTTTCATTCCATTTTTCCGTCTGGTTTCATTCTCCTTCTGACTAAAGGACTTCCTCTAACATTTCTTATAACTCATCACTGTTCTGTTAGTGATGGATTATTTCAGCTTTTGTAGGTCTGTAAAAGATTTATATTGCTTTCCCCTTTGCAAGGTATTTTCACTAGGTATAGAAATCTAAGTTGACAGCTTTCTTTCTGTATTTTAAAGATGCTACTTCACTGTCTTTTGACTTACATTATTTCTAAGAAAAAAAATCCATTTCCAATTTATTTTTGTTCCTCTGAAAAAAAGAAATAAAAAAGAAACAAAAACATTTCTTTTTTCTGTGAGAGTTTTTCAGACTTTTTAATTACTAGTTTTGAGAAATATGATTATGAAGTGTCATGTAGTTTTTGTCATCTTTTTTTCTGTGTTTGAGGTAAGGTGAGTTTCTTAGATCTATGAGTTTATAGTTTTTATCAGATTTGGAAAATGTTTCAGCCATTATTTCTGCAAATAGTTTTTTGCACTCCCTTAATAGACTCTAATCATGTGTATATCCGGTTGCTCGAAGTTGTCCCACAGGTCACTGATGATCTTCTAATTTAAAGATTCTGTTTTTTTTTTTTCTGTCTGTGTTTCATTTTAAATAGTTTTTGTTATATTTCTTCAAGTTCAGTTTTTTTTTTTCCTTGACAAGATCTAGTCTGCTTTAAATACAATCCAGTGGATTTTTCATTCCAGGCACTGTAGTTTTAAACTCTACAAGTTTAACTTGGGTCTCTTTTTCATATCTTCTGACTCTAGTTATCTTTTTGAACAAAGGAAATTTAATTTTATTATCTATTTAATGTCCTTATTTCCTAATTCTAATATCTGTGTCAGTTCTGATTGATTTATGTTTCTCCATATGGCTCATATTTTCCTGCCTCTGCATCTCTGATAATTTTTACTTGAATATTTTTTGCCTTTCTTTAAATATTCTTGAGATTTGTTCTGGAATATAGTTAAGTTACTTGGGGATGGTTTGATCCATTTGGGTCTGGATTGTAAGATTTTTTTAAAAGGACCAAAACAGCTTCTAGTCTAGAGCTAACTATTCACCATTATTAAGGTAAGACACTTTTGTATGCTTTACTCAATGCCCTATGAATTATGGGCTGTTTTTAAAATTGACTGGTGGAAACAGGCACTATTTCTTTCTTTTTAAAAAGTTTTTTTAAAATTGAATTTGTTACCATATTGTTTCTGTTTTATGTTTTGGTTTTTTGACCTTGAGGCATGCGGGATCTTAGTTCCCTGACCAGGGATCAAACCTACACCCCGTGCACGGGAAGGTGAAGTCTTAACCACTGTACCACCAGGCACTATTTCTGACCTATGTGAGTGCTGGGCGCTGATGAGTTTTTCCTAGGCCTTATGTAATTTTCCATGCATGCACTCAGCACTCAAGGAGAAATCTCTGTAACCTCTGGATTTCTGTGTGGTGATTTTCCTCCCCAGTATTCTGTCTCATGAACTCTCATGGCCTTGCTCTCCTGACTTCAGCTCTGACTCCTCAATTCAGAGAGTCCACCAGGTTCTTCTTGGGTCCTCCCTCTTTGTTCTGAGGTCTCGAAACTCTCTCAAGGCAGTAAGTTGGAGCAATTGTAGGGTATGCCTTTCTTGTTTTCTTTGGGCTGATTCCCAGTTCCCTCAGAGGCCACTGTGAATTTGGACCTGGAAAGGACAAGAAACACCCATGAGAAGTCATTTTGCCCAAGCTCTGAGATGTAAAATGCAGTCATAGTTCTCTCTTTATGTTCTAGTATTGTTTTTCTATAATTGTTTTCTATAATAATTCACTTAACCATTCAACAACTATTTACTGATGAACTACTGTGTGCTAGGCATCTTTTTCTGGCTTCTGGAGATAAAGTAGTGGATTTACAATAAACCCTGCCTTGCCTTTCTGGGCTTTCTATTCTAGTGATGGAGCAGAAACCATAAGTAATAAATGCAATAAATAAGTAAGCCATATAGTATGTTAGTAGGTTATAAGTGGTATTGCCTGTAAAAGTCATCACCATAGTGCTTGATACATATTAGGTACCTGAGAACCCTCTCTGAGAAAGCTACTGTGACTTCTTCGCATCAAGAAACTGATGAGAGCCAAACAAGGTACGTGAGAGAGGAATATCTGGTATAGGGAAGAGCCAAGTCAGAGGTTCAGGCTGAGGAACATACTTGGGAAATGGCTGAGGGATCCCTGACAAACCTACATAATCCCTAAGAGGAGAATATGTGAGGCTTTCAGGACTAGCAGATGGAAGTCATGTCAGCACCACGGAGAGCTCCAAGGGAGGCCAACCTCTGAAGCGATGACTCGAAGCAAAGGAGTGCTCTGTTTGCTGACCAGCTGATTTGCTTGGCCAACTCAGCCCTAAGCTTGAGTAACTGTCCTAAATTCAGGTCAGGCTTTTATCTGAATCTGAGTCTGAGAATTGGAAGCTAGTCCACCCCTGCCTTACATCTCTTGCTGTTGGAATAGTTGACAGAATCTTGTACTAGTAAAATCTCTGGAATTATCACCTGAAGACCCTGGTTTGAACCCTAGATCAACCACAAACTGCATGGCTTTGGACACATTAGTTAGTTTTTCATCTGTAAATTGAGGATTATAATACTCAACAGCGGTGTTGTGAGGACTGAGAAGGTTAGGTCTAACAAAACACCTTGTGCAGTGCTTGGAATGTACAACTAGTTTACAGCACTTTGTTGAAAGGTGAATGAGATTCTGGCTATTTTAGGGCCTCTCTGGAGGCGATGCATAGGATCTCATGGGTGGATAAGAGGGAGAAGACATTCTAGGCAGAGGAAACAGAAGGAACAAAGGCAGGGAGGCATGAGAGTGGATTACTTGGCCAGGAAATGGAGAATCATTTAATAATATTGAAGCTATTCAGCTGCCACTTTTATTCTGAGGCCTCCTGAACCACTATTTTCAGCACAGAGCATTCTGTTGAACCTCCAGATTTTATTTCCAGCTAGCCTATTGTGCATCTCAGTTGAAAGATCTATGTGCACTTCTGACCTACCTTTCCAAAACAGAATTTATCACTTTCCTCCAGTGTGCTCTCCTCAGGCAGGTTGGAAGGAAGAAGTGTGTCTTATGAATGGTCTTAAACTGGGTGAAAGTTTTTGTAGGGGATATGGTGACCTTATTCTCCTTTCCAAGGGAGAGCATAAAATGAGAACGGCTTAACTTGAAGCATGGAATAATTGGGTTAGAGAAGGGAGAACTTCCAGTATCATAGATTGCAAAGAACTCAGAAGGGGTGATTAAAGAAAGCTATGCAATTCTCTTCCCTGAAGAAGAGGAGACATTGTCATCTAGCTGGAATATTCTTCTTAATCATTACTTAGTTTTTATTATAATAATTGAATTAGTAATATCCTTTTAACAGCAATTTACATTTGTGTACAGCTTGTAAAAGGTCTACTTTAATCTTATTCTCCACCCTGTGAAATTATAAAGGATTATTAACTTACTCCCCCTCTGTCCTCACTTTATACATGGAGAAACTTAAACTGTGAGCCCCAAAATTGATGCAGTCGGCAAGAAATCAGGTAGTACAGTTGGGAACAAGGCTCTATCTCCCAGTTCCTACCCAGACCTCAGCTTTTTTTCCAATACAGCACTCTGGCTATCAAATGAAAACAACAGGAACAACAGTTGAATGTATGACTGAAGATTCAGGGAGGCCCTCTTCCTAGTATTAGCTGCAGCGAGGAGTGGGAGAAGACCTTACCTCAAGGAATTGGGGAGTCTTGGTTCAAAATCCCAGAGCTAAGTTATTAGAAGGGCAGGCTTGATGCCATGTTAACTTTAACCAAGAGAATCAGCAATGATCTCTTTCTCACATGACCTAGAACATGGCAGTTTACAAAGCCTTTTAACTTTCTAACCCATTCGACTTTCTCCCACTACACTGTGAAGGGTGCATCATTGTTTTCACCCATTTTTCCGGTGTGGATTAGGAGACTCAGAGAGGTGAAAGAATTTGCCTGAGGCCCCTGGTGAGCAGCTGAGCTGGAATTTGAATTGCTTTCTCTCTGGCTTCTTGGTTTAAACTCTCTCTCACTCTTTTTGCCACATCCCAGCTGCCTCTGGCCAGACCCGAAAAACAAATCTTGTAATTGAGTTGGAATGTGGGTGCTGGGGCCCAGGAGACAATGTTTCCTGCCTTTCAATCTGTTCTTAATTTATTAAAGTGATGAAATAAGGAAGAGGCCCAGAAGGGGTGGATGTTTTCCATCAGTGAGTCACAAGAACGTGCAGAGGCAGAAGGTCAGGAGGAAGGTGCTCTTGCTCTGGCAGCCCCCCTCCCCTGGCAAAGACCACACAGACCTGCATGGGGGTCTATGTGCAGCTGCTCATTAGGGTGAAATAAGTCAGGAAAGAGCAGCCCCATAGAGGACTCCCACCTGTTCCATAATACTACCTCTGACTAACTAAGCATCTTCTCTCTCATCTGACAAATGCCCAGAATCAGAGGAGGGGGGACCCAGGGAAGATAGGAGGGGGGCCTGGCCCAGCCTGAGAGGTACCAGGAAAGGCTTCCTGGAGTGGGTGACATTGAAGCTGAGATTGAAAGGTAAAGAGATGTTATCTGGGAGAAGAGGAGGTGAAGAGGAGAAGGCATTTTCCAGAGGAAACAGCAGTTGAAAGGCCTGAAAAAGAGAGAGAGGGGATGGCTAAAGCCGGCAAGCTTGAGAAATGAGGCTGGAGAAGGAGAGGGTTTGGCGGCACTCACATCCCTGAGGGCCTTCCAGGTAAGGTTGAGAAGTTAGATTTCCCTCCGAGGAAGAGTTTGGTTTTTAGCTCAGTCTCTTTGGCTCTGCATAGAGGATGGATTACAGGGGAGCTGGGAGTGGTAGCCCGAGGCAGGGAGAGCTGGCAAGCCCTGAGCTGGGGCAGTGGGAATGGGGATAGAAGAGGCATAGAGGATGGAGGGTGGTAGCAGAATCCTACTAGACAATAGGAGCCCCCCGACACCTAACCTCCCTCTAGTGCCCTCTCTGGGCTCTTATAAGCCCTGTGTCCCAGCCTCATCACACCATGTGGTCATTACTGTTTATATGCCTATCTTCTCACTTGGAGGT
This sequence comes from Odocoileus virginianus, assembly GCF_023699985.2. Lineage (NCBI taxonomy): Eukaryota > Metazoa > Chordata > Mammalia > Artiodactyla > Cervidae > Odocoileus > Odocoileus virginianus. Next base: position 76,764,880 of record NC_069678.1, read on the forward strand.
CAGGCCTACTTATCAATCGTCACTGCATGCACAGCACCCAGCAAAGAGCACGACTGGGTAGTGGTTGAGAGAGGGAGAGGAAGGAGCTGGTTTGGCCCAAGCCTTCACGGTTTATACCAGGGGTCCACTTCTGACATGTGTCTGTGTCCAGGGGATTTGAGGGCTGCATTCTCCAATCACCATTCTTACTCAGACTGCTTTCCACCTGTTAGGCAAAAACTTTCCTGTGCCAGGCTCTGTGCTGGGCACTGGGCCGTGCAGTGGTGATTCAGAAGTGAGCCTTGCCCTCCAAGTGAGAAGATAGGCATAGAAACAGTGATGACCACACGGTGCGATGAGGCAGGGACAGAGGACATGTAAAAACCCAGAGAGGGCACGAGTGGGAGGTCGGGAATCAAGGGAGGCTTCCTAGAAGAGGCGACTCCAGAGCAAGTTCTGGAAGCCTGGGTAGGAGCTAGCTGGTGATTAAGGCAGAGCAGGTGGAATTGAAGACAGGAAGGGGATCGTGAAAGAGCATGGTGTGTTTAGAGGGGTCTGTCAAGGTGGGGGTAGGAGTGAGGCCTGAAGAAGGGACAGGCGGGGCTGGGCTTTCCTGGCCTGGTTCTTTGGGCACACTGTTCTTTCACTGTAAGATGCTTTACTTTTTGGCCTACCTCATACCACCCTTCAAGGTTTACTTTAGATTCGAACTCTCTAATGGATCCTCCTTGACCCCTTCCCTGGTCACAGTTAATTTATTTTGAGTACCTACTAAGTGCTCTTTATATGTTTCGCTTCACTTACATTACAATTTCTCTCTGAGGTGCTCAGTGCAGTTCAGTTCAGCATCTATCTAGTTCCTGCTCTGTGCCGTGCCCTGAAAATACAGACAAGTCAAACTCTTCGTTCCCCAAGGTGGCTCACATTCTAGTGGAAAGAGACACCCATTAACAGGTTATCTTCAATAAAAGTGATATTGGTGATCCATTGTTCATAGCAGCATGATCTACAATTGTCAAAGTATGGAAGCACACAAAGTGTCCATCAGCAGATGAATGAATAAAGAAGACATGATATGCGCACACAGTGGAATACGCCTCAGCCTTAAAAAAGAATGAAACTCTACCCGATCCCTCTGGGCCTTCCCAGTGCACCAGGCCCAAGCACTTGTCTCATGCATCCAACCTGGGCTGGTGATCTGTTTCACCATAGATAATATACTTGTTTCGATGCTGTTCTCTCGAAACATCCCACCCTCGCCTTCTCCCACAGAGTCCAAAAGTCTGTCTGTACATCTGTGTCTCTTTTTCTGTTTTGCATATAGGGTTATCATTACCATCTTTCTAAATTCCATATATATGTGTTAGTATACTGTAATGGTCTTTATCTTTCTGGCTTACTTCACTCTGTATAATGGGCTCCAGTTTCATCCATCTCATTAGAACTGGTTCAAAACGGGATGGGGAATACAAGTAAATCCATGGCTGATTCATGTCAATGTATGACAAAAACCATTACAATATTGTAAAGTAATTAGCCTCCAACTAATAAAAATAAATGAAAAAAAAAAAAAGAATGAAACTTTGCCATTTTCAAGAATGTGTATGGACTTGGAGGGTATTGTGTTTAGTGCAATAAGTCAGGTAGAGAAGGACAAATTTTGTATAAAATCACTTACATGTGGACCCTAAAAAATAAAACCAACTGGTGAATATAACAAAAAAGAAGCAGAACTCACAGACTTAGAGAACAAACTAGTGGGGAGAGAGAAGTGGAGAGGGGCAAGACAGGGGTAGGGGATTAAGAGGTACAAGCTACCATGTATAAAATAGATAACCTACAGGGATATATTGTATCACAAAGGGAGTGTAGGCAATATTTTATACCTATAAATGAAATGTAACCTTTAAAAACTGAGTCATTAATGTTGTGCACCTCAGACTTATATGATATTGTACATCGACTGTACCTCAGTAATAAAAAAATTATATTAATGCTATTATCTCAGTTTTGCAGATGAGGAACTCAGACTCATATTTATTTATTAACTGGCTTTGCCCAGGGTCATAAGGATGGTAAGTGGAACCCAGCTCTGGGTGATGTTGAAGTCAGTGCTCTGTTCCCTGCTCCCAAGACGCTTAATCATAATCTGTCTGCCTCGAGGAAAGGATATATAAATAGAGATCCTGATAGATGTGACTTACCCCCTCACTTGGTTTTTAGCTCAGGGGCAGCAGGATCCAGTGTTGCAGCATGCTCCTGCAGAGAGAGATCTTGAGGAGGAGATGGGAACTAGCATTTAGGAAGTGCCCACTGACAGCCTGGGGTTCTGATGCCAGTCCCACTTCCCCTCATGTGCCCCTTCTCCTGTGCTTCCAACACAGTCCCACCCTCATCTCCCCTGGTTCTTATCTCATGGTGAATGACTCTTGCCCATTCATTTGTCCATCTTCCCTTCTTGATTAGTTTGGAATCTTCAGAGGCCAGCGTACTATGTGGGCTACTGTCAGAATTTGGTCATCTTAAACTGGATTGATTTGAATTCCCTTTAGTGGTTTTCACATACTCTTAGCGAGTTTGCACGTGTCTCTGTGAGCATTTGTGTGCGTAGTCTTTGCTTTCTGTGTGGGCCGACTCGTTGTTTGCAACTGCATGTGTGTTGCTCCTGTGTGAGGTCCTGCAGCTGTATATTTCCTGCAAGGGCATCCACAGCCCCTTCTGAACCTATGCCTCTTCACTTCATTGGCATCTTATTCTGAGCCATCCTAAATGTCCCTCTTTTTCAGAAACACATTTCAGGGTAACTTTTGTCTCTCAGGCATGATTGAAATATTTCTGAACACCGTGGGGTTTGAAACCTGGCCTCTTGGTGCTTTATCAAGAGCCTGCATTTGCCTGCTGAACTCCCAGCTCTGTGACGACCCACAGTGAGAGTGGGCCAGCTTGGTTCTGAAGGGGTGTGTGTGTGTGCGTGCATGCTCAGTTGTGTCCAACTCTTTTGTGACCCTGTGGCCTGTAGCCCACCAGGCTCCTTTGTCTATGGAATTTTCCAGGCAAGAATACTGGAGTGGGTTGCCTTTTCCTTCTCCAGGGGATCTTCCCGACCCAGGGACTGAAGCTGCATCTCCTGTATTGGCAGGTGGAGCCTTTACCAGAGTCACCAGGGGAAGCCCCAGTTCTGAAGGGGAGTGGGCACTGAATGATAAAACTACACTCAATCTGCTGCATTATCTGCAGCCCTCAAAGCACCCCAGCTGGTTTACAGCTTCTCTAAGGGGCTCGGATTTTGGTGGGATGGATGGGAAAGTAAGAATTTGGAAATTATTGTCTTCAGTTTGTGTTTTTGGGAATAGAAGTTAAGTTGTGCCCACCCCTCCACTGCCCCCAGATCAGGGTGTTTTAATGATTCAAAATCATGAATATTAAGCCAATGGAAAGTTGACAGTATTTAAATGAGCATCATTAAGAGACACATAAATTAAAAGGGTTTTTAGTTCTTGTGGAACTGCCATTTCAATGTTAATTAAACAACCGGAGTGCTCCGGCGCTTTTGCAGCAAACTGTCCCCAAAGTGTGCTGCAGAATATCATTATGGGTGGCTGCCTTGCTGTTTAATTATTTCCAAGTTTTTTTTTTCATTGCTGCAGTAGTTTTATCCTTGTCATGCATTTGGAAAAGGTGATGGCGCTGAACATCCAAGAAAGTGGCAGTGTGATCTGTCGGTGAAGACCTAAGGCGGGCAATGCTTGTCCCTTCACGCCAGCCCTCGGTGAAGGAAGCCCCAGATGACACTGTGGGTCTCCCCGTGGACTGATCCACAGCTGAGTCTAGAAGGCACCTGGTCTCTTAGTTTCAGACAATCTTGCTCTTAAAGTTGAGGGCCTGGAAGCTGCCCTGGAGGTTCTTCCCCAGTGGTTAAGAATCCGCCTCTCAATGTAGAGGATGGAGATTTGATCCCTGGTCGGGGAGCTAGGATCCCGCACGCCACAGGGCAACTAAGCCTGCATGTCACGACTGCTGAGCCTGAGCACTGCAAGACCCCAGGCACCACAGTCAGAGAAGGCCCACACACCACAGTGAGCACCCAGTACAGTCGAAAATAAAAAAATAGAATAAAAAATAATATTTCCTCGATTCCTTTAAAAAAAGAAAGTTGGGGGCCTGAATTTGGATGGAGCCCTGTGGAGGGGAAGGAAAAGCAGGGAAGGACAGCTATATTTGAGGAGTATGGGGTGGAGGAGCCAGGAATCCTGGACCTGCTCTTGACTCCATGGGTCTGAGCTAAGTGACCTTGAGGCAATACCTTGTCCTCTGTGGTATCAGTTTCTTCAACTGTAAAATGAAAATTTTAGATTAGATCATACATTCTTAAAGGGGGCAGTATTTCCCCCAAGAAAGTGGTGATTTTCATGCAAAGAGGGGGAAATGTGGTGTTTGGGGGTTGGAAAAGCTTACTCTGTTTTAAGTGTAAGAGACACCAACATAGACAGAGTACATAAACAGATACACAGTATAAACCTGTAGTATTAAAATTTCATGGGGCAAAGAGAATTAAGAGAAAAAACTGTTTGGAAGCACTTCTTAAGTAGGAAACAATAGAAAAAAGATTGAGAAACAGTGGACTGGATGAACCCTAGGAGCTTCATCTGTAAAGAAAAGAAAATCCAAACTTCGCTGGTGGTCCAGTGGTTAAGAATCCCCTTGCTGTGCAGGGGACACCAGTTTGATCCCTGGTCTGGGAAGATCTCACGTGCCACGTAGCAACTGATCTCATGTGCCACAAGTACTGCGCCGGTGCTCTGGAGCCCTCAAGCCACAGCTACTGAAGCCTGCGTACGCCTAAAGCCTGTGCTCTGCAACAAGAAGCCTGTGATTTGCAACTAAGGAGTAGCCCCCACTCACCACAACTAGAGGAGAGCCCACATGCAGCAGTGAAGACCCAGGGGAACCAAAAAATAGAAAAGAAACTCCTCTGCGAGGCGATCCAGCGGCCACATGCCCTGTATACAGAAATGGTCTCTCTGATTGATCTCTCCTGGACCTCAGGGGCCTAGCCTGTCAAACGAGGACGTTCACATCACACCAGTCCAAAGACGGGGTAGGGACCAAGGAACTTTTGGGCTTTAGATGCCTGGGAAGTGGTGGAATGGAAAGATGCAATTCTGAGTCCATATCGAGCAGTAAAGGCAGAATGTGTGGCTTCCGGAACCTGTTCACTGGCATCAAAGCTCAACTCTGCTGATCCCCATCCTTTGCAAATATATCGCTGGAAATATTGAGGGAGGAGGAAGGAGGGGAGACTTCAGCATGGTTGGGCACAGCTGGTACTGAGTCTCTCCATCATAGCTCCAGCTGGTAGCTGACTGGTCTCGCCAGTATTGCCAATACCCAGCACGAAATGCTATCAGGAGGCCTACTTCACTCATTTACTTGTTCATTAAATATTGCCTCCCATGTTCTAGGCCCACCCCTTTTCTAGATGGTAAGGTGATAGCAGTGACCCAAACAGACTTGAATCCATGCCCTCAAGGAACATATACCCTGGTGTGTGTGCTGAGTCACTTCAGTCATGTCCCACTTTTTGTGACCCCATGGACTATAGATTGCCAGGCTCCTCTGTCCATAGGATTCTCCAGGCAAGAATACTGGAGTGGGTTGCCATGCCTTTCTCCAGTGGATCTCCCTGACCTAGGGATGAACCTGAGTCTTATGTCTGCTGCATTGGCAGGCTGGTTCTTTACCACTAGCGCCATCTAGGACTCTTTGCGACCCCATGGACTATACAGTCCATGGAATTCTCCAGGCCAGAAAACTGGAGTGGGTAGCCTTTCCCTTCTCCAGGGGATCTTCCCAACCCAGGGAATGAACCCAGGTCTCCCGCATTGCAGACAGATTCTTTACCAGCCAAGCCACAAGGGAAGCCCATCCATCTAGGAAGGTAGACAATAAAGGAAATGCATAAGAAGATGACTAAGGCTAGGAATGTCTTGTGTGAAGCAGTTTTCAGTAGATGCTGAAAGATGGTCTCCTGAAGAAGGTGACGCTTGAGCAAAGAAGGTAGAAGAGGTGAAGGAGGGGAAGGTGTAGGGGCAGCACAGATATAAACAGTAGAAATAAGGAAGGAAGCAGTCCACGACATAGGGGGTACATTGTGCAGGAGCCCTGAAGAGAACTCTTAAGCGTACCTGAGGAAGTGAGGAAGGTTTCCTGGGGAACTGCTGGCTGAGAGGGGACTTGGGGGATGAGTAGGAGTTTTCCAAGTAGGCACAGGCAGAAGGGATTCTAGCAGAAGAAAAAGTGTGTGCAAAAATATCATGAAGCCCTGAAACATGTGTCAAGGTGAAACATGAAACCCAGACCCAAAGGGGCTGGGTGACTCACTCAAGACCACTTAGTAATAACAATAAAACAAATGAATGTTAATAGTGCTGGGTAGAGTCAATGGGGCTTTCCTGGTAGCTCAGCTGGTAAAGAATCTGCCTGCAATGCAGGAGACCCTGTATCAATTCCTGGGTCAGGAAGATCCCTTGGAGAAGGGATTGGCTACCTACTCCAGTATTCTCCAAGCCTGGAGAATCCCCATGAACAGAGGTGCCTGGCAGGCTACAGTCCATGGGGTTGCAAAGAGTCGGACATGACCAAAAGACTAAGCACAGCACATAGAGTTAGCAGTGAGTGAGCTCTTTACTGTGCGCTGGGGCCTGTTAAAGCCTTTGTGTTGATTGCCTTAGTCCTCACCACACCCCTGAAAGGATCTACTGTTCCTAACTCCATTTTGTTAATGGAGCTCCGAACTCCCCCAAGGTTGCACTGGAAGGCCCAGACATGCTTTTTACTATTAACTAAGGGTTTCACTTCCAAGCCCCAGGGAACTGAACTGGGCCACAGGGTATATTTCCTTCTCCTAAACTCATCAGGAATGCATTTCCCCTTACTGCTGCAGGCCACTGATGCTAAAATCCATTTTCATATCTTATCACTGTGATTCAAGGAAATATTAATCCAACACCCAGAAAAGTGGAGGGAGGGAGTGGTGGTGGGTACTTGGCCCTATTCTCAGTGATGACTGGCCTGGTTGCAGTGGGAGGTTGTGTGTGGAGAGACGTTCCAAGGAGAGATGCTTGGGTAAACAGCTTCTCTTTTATGGTTCTTCAATATTTACTTATTTGTTCTATATCCCTCAGGGTAGATTTATTTAACAGCATAGGGCAATTTTTCTAATACACTGTTAAGTAGAAAAATATAAAACTATCTATTATCTATCTGTATCTATCATATCTATCTATTATCTATCTATCTGTCTATCACCTATAACTATGTAAGTGTGTAAGAATGTATACATTTGAATGAAATCCAGTCAAATGCTACTGAGTCGTTAAATTATACATCAGGTTGTGCATTAAAACACCTGAGAGAGGGGTTCAGTAGGAGATCTGGTGACAGAATACAGTCTGGAGTTGGGTCGACATCAAGTCTGGGCTAATAGAAGTAGGGTCTCTAAACTCTCTCTAATGGTGTCTACCTAGGGAGGCCACATAATGTGAAAGGAACACAGCATCAGTCTTTTCTAGGGGTGGCTAAGACCTGGGTCTGGCGATGAACTGTGGTTTCCCTTCCTTGGCTTGGCCTTCTGGCTGGGCCTGAGTTTGTTCATTGGAGACCCAAGTTAAGAGGGCCTCTAGTCAGGGATCTACCTTCCTTCTTCCACAAATCCATTTGGACAAGAAAATATTCATTTAATCTTGGAGTTATGGAAGGCTTTAAAAATCGAGACTCTAAAGACAGAAATCAGAAAGGAAAAGATTAATAAAGCCACACATGCTACATGCTAAGTTGCCTCGGTCATGTCTGACTCTTTGCCTATGGTCTGTAGCCTGGCAGGCTCCTATATCCATGGGATTCTCCAGGCAAGAATACTGGAGTGGGTAGTCATTCCCTTTTCCAGGGGATCTACCTGACCCTGGAATTGAACTGGCGTCTTTTATGTTTCCTGCATTGGCAAGTGGGTTTTTTTACCACTAGCGCCACCTAACTTATCAAATCATTATAGCTACTTGTTTAAGATATTTTCCATATTACACTATAAATTGCAAGGGAATAAGTATTGTGTATGCCTTTTCCACTGTTATTTCACTGGTCTCTGACACGTATGAGGTGCTCAGTAAATAATAATAAGATATAACAATAAATAATCTATGGGAACACATGACACTGTTAGTATATGTTATGGTTACAAGGAATAATCCAATTAACAGCAAAAACAAAAGCTATCTTTGGTGTGTTCTCCATTCTTTCTTCCTTGCATATGCCAGGATTAATAGAAAAAAAGTTCTTAAATAAGCCTTAGGGAAGATTGCAAAAATGGCCACAATACATTCAAATTCTTCTAGTAGGAGATTTAATGCATTTCAGTCTGATTTTATGTCTTGCTTTGGCCAATAAAATAAATGACATTGGAAGAATTCTAAGTCTAGGCTTCATTCAAGAGGCCTTGCAGCTTCCTCTCTTGGCGTCCTTGGATCACTGAGGCTATCGCCATGTGACCAAGCCCAGGCTAGCCTACTGGTTGATGAAAATTACGTGGCTCTGTTGACCCCCTTACACTCTATTGACAGGCAGAAAACTCCCAGAAACAAAGCTTCCAGGCTGACCCACAGATATACACTGACAGATGAATAAATCCAGCCAAGATCAGCAGGAGAACCGACTTGAGGATAGCCCAAGCTATTGACCTACAAAGTCCTGAGCCAGGGTTGTGCTAAGCCATTAAGTTTTGGATGGTTTGTCACACAGCAATAGATAACTGGTGAAGACCTCTTCAGGGTGATTATTCAAGAGTATTTAGAAGGTGTTTCATCTTATACCTTGCCAGTAGAATCAAACAAAGCTCACTGGGAGCTAGTGTGTAATGACTATCATAATGTCAATCAGTTCAGTTCAGTCGCTCAGTCGTGTCCAACTCTTTGTGACCCCATGAACTGCAGCATGCCAGGCCTCCCTGTCCACCACCAACTCCTGGATTCCACCCAAACCCATGTCCATTGAGTCGGTGATGCCATCCAACCATTTCATCCTCTGTCATCCCCTTCTCCTCCTGCCCTCAATCTTTCTCAGCATCAGGGTCTTTTCCAATGAGTCAGCTCTTCGCATCAGGTGGCCAAAGTATTGGAGTTTCAACTTCAACATCAGTCCTTCCAATGAACACCCAGGAGTGATCTCCTTTAGGATGGACTGGTTGGATCTCCTTGCAGTCCAAGGGACTCTCAAGAGTCTTATCCAACACCACAGTTCAAAAGCATCAATTCTTCTGTGCTCAGCTTTCTTTATAGTCCAACTCTCGCATCCATACATGACCACTGGAAAAACCATAGCCTTGACTAGATGGACCTTTGTTGGTAAAGTAATATCTCTGCTTTTTAATATGCTGTCTAGGTTGGTCATGACTTTCCTTCCAAGGAGTAGAAGCAAAATTTTTAAGAAGAACCGTGTTGAACAGATCTTTCCACAGTGAATACCTATCTAAGGGAGAGCTTGCTGAAGTGTGGTAGTGGTGCTGTTGTGGTTGTGCGTGTGTGGTAATGATTAAGATGGCCTAGAAGTTTCTCCATTTTTTAAAAAAAATTTTTGGCCTCACAGTGCAGCATGCAGGATCTTTGTTTCCTGACCAGGGATTGAACCCTCACCCCCTGCAGTGGAAGTGTGGAGTCTTAACAATTGGACTGCCAGGGAAGTCCCTGCATTTGGTTCTTTTTCTGTAATTTCTATTTGTCTAGTTTCTATTTATCTGCTATGGGCTTCCCAGGTGACTCAGTGGTAAAGAATCTGACTGCCAAGCAGGAGACACAGGTTTGATCCCTGGGTCAGGAAGATCCCCTGGAGAAGGAAATAGCAACCCTCTCCAGTGTTCTTGCCTGGGAAATCCCATGGACAGGAGCCTGGTACGCTATAGTCCATGGGGTCGCAAAAGAGTTGGACATGATTTAGCAACTAAACAACAATAAAATTTATCAGCTAAGACTACTTATTGTTCACTGTATTTCTTTTCATTATTCAGATTATCCATAACAGCTTCTTTGTCTGCTGAGTCCAATATCTGGGTCACCTTACAAATAGACTTGGTGTTTTTTCCTTGAATACGGATTACATTTTTCTGTTTGTATGTCTAATAACTTCTTATTGAACATTGGACACTGTGGATATTATATGTAGAAATTATGAGTATTATTATCTTCCTCTGAAGAGTACTGATATGTGTTTTAAGAGGCAGTTCAGGTACTCCCCTGGTGGTCCAGTGATTAAAACTCTGCACTTCCACTGCAGGGGGCATATGTTGATCCCTGGTTAAAGAGGAAGATTCTACAAGCCACATGTGGCGTGGCCAAAAAAGAAAAAAAGAGGAAGTTAAATTACTGCCTGACCACCCTGAACTTATGCAGCCATTATTTTATGCTGTGGATCTGAGGAATGTCCAAGGTGTTTCAGACTTCTCTAAGTTGATAGGTCTCATCCATAATACTTAAGACTTAGCAATATGCATTTAAGGTTCCTCCATATCTTCTCATGCCTTGGATAGTTCATTCCTTGTTAGTGCTTAATAATATTCCATTGTCTGGATGTACTACTGTTTAGTTATCCATCCATTGACCTCAAGAGACTTACCCATTCCCTTACATCTCAGTATCATCCCATCTACAGAACTGCCATCCAGACCAGTCCCGAAGATCTAAACACACTTCTCTTTCATGCCTATGTATCTCCATATAAGCTCCTTCTACCCAGACCCATTCTTCATCTGGCAAGACCCACTTATCCTTCAGGGCATAGTTATACAAACGTTATCGTCTTTGGGAAACCTTCTCAATAGATGATATGAGTCAAACTGTCTCTGAGCTCCCAGATCTTGATTATAGGAGAAAGTTAAACTTTCTCCTCTCCTCACCTTCTCTCCTAAATGTGTCTCCTCTCTGTCTACAAGTAGAGTCCCCATCTAATGCCTGTTTGTAAGTTAATTTCCAGCACATGGCCTAACATAGTAAAGGAGCTCAAAAATATTATTTGAATGAGTGAATAAATGAAAACTAACCTTTGAGCAGGGTTTTGAAGCAAGATATACTTATCCATTGTCTCAGATATTCTCATTAGCCCCATTTTCTAAATGAGAAAACTGAGGCTCAGATCAGTTAAATGACTTGTTGGATGTTTCTCAGTGAGTAAGGAGAGGAGTCAGGAATCAAGGCCTTTGAATTCCAAAGTCCAGGCTGTGTTATGCATTCATTCATTCATTCCACAAATATTTAATGTGTGACCACTCTCTGCCAGGTCTGCTCCTGCACTTCTCACCTTTCCCTCATGTTGCAAAAACTGCCAAGACAACCCTTTCTGCCAATTCCCTCTGTGTCCTTTATATTCATCTCCCTGGGAAGTCTTCATGGAACCCAGACTGGGTCATATACCTTATCTTTTTTCCTAAAAGGTCTAAATTTTCCTGTCATATCCCTGTCTTCCCCATCTTCTCTACTGGGCTTGAGGAGTTTGAGGGCTCCTCAGAACCCTATATGTTCACCATACCACAGAATTTTTTGTTGGGGGTTGAGTGAGGGGGACATGTTAATGATGAGGCTTGGGGTGTTCAGCAGAGGGAAAACCATGAAAGGGCTTTTCAGTCATGTGAAAGGACTTGGACTTTATCCTACAGGCAGTCAGGATTCAGGGAAGGGTTTTAAGCCACTGAAATACCACCATTTAAGTGACAGACAAGGTAGAGTTCTCACAGGAAAATGAGAAGGGTGAGCTGGAGAGACTGGAAAGCAAATTCACAGGCTGGGGGAAACCAGTAACAATGAACGCCTTCTAGCAGATAATGGTGCTCTATACAGCCTCCTTGGACCCCCACCCCTTACTTCATGTGCTTCGGTGCCGCCTAGGAATTTTCTCCAGGGGACAGCTCTCAGGCTGCTGATCACTAGCACTAGCCCACCATCCCAGACAGCCAGAAGGATCTGGGAGTTCACCAGTAGTTGTGTGGTTGTTGGAAGGGACAGTGTGAAAGCCTAGCTCCACTCTTGAGTTGGGACATCTTACACTCCAGAGTTCTCCTGCAGGATCAGGCTAAAATATACTTTCTGTAGGAATTTTTTCCTGAGATCACATCTTTGTTTGGCTCCTTCTCCTTCCTGTCTTGCTTTCCCTACTTCCTTACTGGTTTCTCCTGGGAGCATCTCCTTAATAAGTCATTTGCCCTTGAATTCCTCATCTCAGAGTCTGCTCTAAAGAAGCCAATGTAAGACATAATAAGGGTATATACATTGATATACAAATGGGCATACAAACTGTACTCATGACCCAAAGCAGTGGCTCAGAAGCACACAGTCTCCCCTCACCCCCACACATGGACTGTGAATAGACACAGGGGACCAGGGATCCTACCTCCTAGGACCCAGTGAAAATCAACCAGTCCCATGAAGTTGAAATGAACTTCTGCCTCCTTTATCTATGGGAGATCTGTTGTAATTCTCTGCATCTCCAGAGTCACATCACTTCTCTCCTTGGGCATCCAAAACACCCTGCAATATGGGCAATGATTGCTTCAGCTCCGCTTAACAGATGAGGAAACTGAAGCTCTGAGTGATTGGGTGATTTTCCAGAGGCCACAGAACCCACTTGATTTCCTTGATTTCATGGTCTGATTTTCTTCACCATTCTGTTCCTCTGAGGGATACTGAATCCAAACTGAGGGAAAGGGTTCATAAATTTGTGTTGCAAGATGAAGATGAGAAGCACAAGGGAGTAAATGGATCCCTGTGTAGAAATCCAGTACATCCAACCAAAGCAAAGACACAAAGTTATCTGGGAAATAGTTTCAGGGTGAAACAGAGCATCTCCATGGTGGACAGAAGATACTGGGAAGTACTCAGGTTGAAGAAAACTATGAGTTCTTTAGGACCTCATTGGTTAGAGCAGTACTCCCCAACTTTTTTGACACCAGGGGCTGGTTTCGTGGAAGACAGTTTTCCCATGGACTGGGGTAGGGGGAATGGTTTAGATCTCACCTGCTGCTCACCTCCTGCTTTGCAGTCCAGTTCCTAACAGACCATGGACCGTTGCCGGTCTGAAGCCCAGGGTTGATGACACCTGGGTTAGAGGAAAAGCAGCAGCGTCCCTTGGAACTAACTCTGCATCCAACAGAGTACTGGGGGCGATCGGAGAACCACTACGTGGATGAGGCCACAGGCTCAAAACAGTGGTATAAAAAAGGACTTTGAAGTGAAGCTGCCCAGGTCCTTAATGCATCACAGTTCTACCTTCACCTTCTTGAGAAGATATTCTCTGGTCCTCAAGACTGGACAGTCTGGCCCTCTCTTGTGCTCAGACAGTAAAGAATCTGCCTGTAATGCAGGAGACCTGGGTTTGACTGCTAGGTCTGGAAGATCCCCTGGAGAAAGGAATGGCTACCCACTTCAGAACTCTTGGCTAGAGAATTCCATGGACAGAGGAGCCTGGCAGGCTACAGTCCATGGGGTCACAAAGAGTCAGACATGACTGAGCAACCAACACTTGTGTTCTTATTGTTTCCTGTTATCCTCTTTCACAAGCTCTTAATAGTTGATAGGGTAATTTTGGTTACTCTCCCTGACTAGACTATGAAATCCATGAGCAGAGACTAAATCATTTATGAATCTCAATGTCATGTCACAGATAGAGCCATGACCCTGATCACAAGTTAACCTGGCTGTGGCCAGAGACTGGTGCTAGATCTCAGGTCTCAGTCTTGACCACAGCCTGAGCCCTGATCCTGTTCATAGCCCGAGTCTTGATATTGGTCACAAATGGAGCCCTGACATTTGTCTCAGCTTTAGAGTCTGATCCTGGCCATATATTGAGCCATAAACTTGATCTCACATTGAATCCTGATCTTGGTCACAGACTAGACATTGGATCCATCTAATATGCCCATCATTTCACAAGGGGCTCAGTCCAGGCAACTCTCTTGCTATTTAAACAATTCCTTGCATATATATTTTTCCTTATTTCACCTTTTTCAGCCTCACACCTCTATTAGACCTTGAGCACCCCCAGGGCATGTCTGTCCCATAGGCTGGCTCCGGCTGGGGCCTCTGTAGGCTGCTGGTTCACTGAGTGACCAGGCATTGAGGAAGATGTGTTTGCTGTGGCTGCACTGGGCAAGAAACAGGAAGCAATGAGGTCAGGTCATAAAGGAACTTCTTGGTTTCCTTTACCCTTGCCATCTCTGTGATCAAAGGACATTTGAGAGGATTTATCTTTTTACACACCACAGAATCCCATGTAACAGAATCTGCTTTTCCTTTACCAAAAATCTGCCAGAAGTGTGAGAACTGTCAGGAACTTGAGGGCAAAGAAAGCGGGAAGGAGAACTTTTTGCCTTCTCAGGCGGAAAATTAATTATAAAATCAGATTGTGTTACCAGAACTGTTTATATCTGTATTTAAGGAATTTGCCATCTTCTGAATCTAATAGATGGAGCAGTCAGAGCTTAACTGCTACAACAGTTTTTAATTTGTTTGGAAATTAGTCCAAATAATGAAGAAATGCTTTTCAATACAACACAAAGGCAATACAATTGGCACGTCTCCTTTTAAACAACAGTGACAATTCAATGTTGAATAATTAAAGAAATGCACATGTCAGAAACAGGTAAACTTCTGGTTGGGAGGAATGCCTCTTTTAAGGGGATCTAAAACCTAACAAGGCTTCATAGTTTAGCCTTTGGGTGTCTATATCACTTTCGCCCTTTAGAATAGACATGGAAGGGATGGTAAACTTACCTTCTATTTCAGAGAAAGGGAACTCAGACTCGGAGGATGGACTGCCCTGGGGCAGAGCTGAGCTGGTGCTCTCAGCACCCTCCATGCGGTCCCTCTCTAGGTTTGGTACAGGCTTTGTCTTGACAAGAAACAGATAAATGGCTTCCCCTGGTAACTTGTAGGTTTTAAAAATGGGCAAATCTCTCTGAAATGTTAATGATGATTGATGATATGAAGGCCATACATGACAGCCTCATAGTCTATTTTCACGTAGAACTGTGTTCCTGCTCCAGTTTTATCTTTAGCAGTCCACCGTGTGACCTTGTGCATGTCACTTTTTCTCTCTGAGCCTCAGTTTCCTCCTTAGCAAACGGAGGTAAGATCTACTTCACCGATTTGTATAAACATTAATGATGCTTTAATACGTTAACAGATAGTTGTGAATTAGTGGTTAGTCAAGTCCAAGATGTCATAGGGTTCAGCACCATGCCTGGTGCCCAGTAAGTTGTGAGCTGTGCCCATCCTCAGGGCTTGTTCATCTTTGGGGTGAGATGTAGACCCTGTGGATCCAAGAGTCACAGAGATGGCATTTCTCAATAAATGATTGATCTTTGAGTGATCTCATCGCAAAGTTTGGGAAAGCTTCTCGAATTAACCCCTGAAGATGGGAAGATCACTTCTTGGTTCCTTGTTCCTTCTTCTGCTGGAAAATTTCAGTGGATTAGGGCATGGCCTGGTAGGGCAGGCTTGCCTATTGGAGTTGAATTTTATTTTTTTTGGGTCTTGAGAGGTAGACCAGATTTCAGAAAGCAAACAGCTGGAGGAAGGGTTTGCCAGGCAGACGCAGCAGTCTGAGCACGTGTACAGACGTGCAGGGAGCGGCAGAGGGAGAAGCTGAGCGGTGGGGGCCAGGAAGGGCTCTGGAAGCAGACTTGTTCTCTGACAATTGGGAGCCCTTGAAGTTTGGGGGAGAAGAGCAGCATTTGCTGATTTCCCATTAGGCACTTTGCAGCTGTCGGCTGTTTAACCCTGTGAAGTAGGTATCCTCATGCCCATTTTACAGATTGAAAAACTGAAACTCAAAAGGCTGAAGTAACTTCAGGATTTGAGGATCTGAAGCCAGTTCTAATCATTTCCAAAGCTCTTGCTCTTTCTAGCATGGTTTGCTGCCTCCCAGTGCAAAATGGCATATACTCAAGTAGGAGACTGGTGAGGTCAAGTTCCTGGGGGTAGGGACCATGAGAGATGGAGCAGAACGGGAGATCAGAACTGCCAACTCCTAATTTCCTCTGATTCTCCCTACAGGAGGCTCAGAGGCCTGCAATACTCAGGGCAAGGCGCATCCTCCCCAATTTGCCTTCTCTCATCTTCTCATCCCTCTGCTCTGCTGGTCTCCCTCACCCTCCAGCCTGTTATTCAGCCTTTTATTTCCCTCTGAGGTGTCTGAGGACAGCCTTTTTCCATGACTGGGTCTCAGTCCTTATAAATTTGCATGCACAGCACACAGCTGAGAAATGGTGGAGCCGGGCTGGAGTCCAGGAAGTTAGTTTTTGCATTGTACTGCTCTCACCATGCCTAGCACATAGTACGCGCTCAGTGAATAGTAGCACTTTTTCCTTCCTGTGGGAGTCAATGTCCATCCCACTGGAAACTCAGAATTTTAGAGCCTGAGGCTACACTGCCCTCCCCCCCCACCCCTTTCCCTTTGGAGGTAGATCTTGTCACTGGCCAGATTTCAGCCTTTTTTGGAGAAGTAGGATTGCTGGGTTTCCCCCCCGTCCACAGCTTAAGCCCAGGAGGCTGTGGTCCAAGGGTCTGGCCCTGGAGAAGAAGAAGAGGGTGGCTCAGGGAGGCCCTGGCTGCTTTGCATGCGGGATGAGGGCTCCTCTGGTCAATTTGCTTTCACTAATGTCAGGCCCCCGCGGCGCCGTTGTCGGTTGCGTAGCAACTGACCGAGCAGCACGGCAGAGGTGGCCATGCATAAAAGATGACACATGATGGTGGGGCATGGGGTGATGATTTGCAAATTTAGATACAGTCGCAGCAGGAATATGAACTCGGCACTCGACAGGCATGGGGGTGGTTGGCTCCCTTTGCCTCCTCCCACCTCATTCAGAAACCTGGGCTCCCACCCATATTTATAGAGGTCTGGGGAGAGGGAGCAGAAGGGGGAAAGGGTGGTTTGGCTTCAGCCCCCAGAAAGCCAGGGACTGAGCTGGTGGAGACTCAGAGGGGAACAGGGAAGGAAGCAGGATGCACAGCAATGCCAGCATGGACAGTGGCCTCAGGGCATCCTGAGGACCTTCTCTGGCAGCGAGGCTCCCGGAGACCATTCCTGCCCTGGAGGAAGGGCAGTGAGAGCGGCTGGTCCAGACACCCCTCCTCTGGGTGGGTGCAGCTCCTGGCAGCTGCAGGGAGATGAGGCGTGCTGGATTTGTCATCCCCAGGACTGGATTCCAGTCCCTGTCTTACCATTTTCTGAAACTGAGAACTTCAGCAGGTGACTTTAAATTACATTCAATTTAATCCATTCAATACCAGTTGAGAACCCGCTATGAGCCACGCAGTGACCTAGGGCCCGGGGACACAATATTATAAAATACAGTCCCTGCCTTTGAGTAGCTCTGAGTGTGGTGGGAGAACAGATGTCCAAATCAATAAATTATACTCTAGCGCAATGAGGGCAGAAATAGATGGACTAGGGAGGAGGTGATTTCTGCTCTGAAGTTTACAGATAATATAGGACCTGACCAGGATGGCAAGGACTGGAGGGGAGCTCCCAGCAAAGGAAGCAGCATGTGATCTTAGCAGGAGGTGAAGGAACTTGAAGATGCTTGACGTAGCCAGGGAGTAAAACTTAGTGCCTCAGTGTCAATGAGAACATGTCTGGTTATCTCCAAAGGCCCTCCTGGTTGTGTGGGTTCATTTTCCTCCCCCTGCCCCCAACCTCCTCCACCGCCTTATCATGCGAGGGAGAGATACCCTCTAGGAAAGAATTAAAAAACCACACAATCCCTGACAGCCACTTAGATGTTCCTGGAAGTCCATCTGACTCCGGATCCTTATTTTTGAGAAGAGGAAGCAGGCCCAGAGAAGGGGAGAAACTGGCAGAGGTCACCCCTTAACCTAGGTGGGGCAGAGGAGGGAGAAGAGGAGACAGCAGTGAGTGGGACTATGGGTGCCCGAAATTGAGGATCCTAAGGTTCTGATGTGGGGGAATGCGGTGGTTTCATAGAGACAGACTCCTTTAGGAAGAGCAGGTCTGGGAAATAACCCCAGTGCAAATGTCACCTTCGAATGGAAACTCTGAGAGAGCAGGCTTTTTTTTTTTTGTCCTAACACCAACACACCAGGCTCAGGTTGCTGCTAGCTGAATAATTGTGGACCAGATATTTCTCTCTTGCCCAGGGGTTTTTGTGATCTTTCCCCCTCTCTTTCCCCCTAACTTCAACAAGTTTTTGATCTCTTCACAGTCTGTAAGGTAGGTATTGTATCCCCATTTTTCAATGAGGAACAAGTTCAGAGAGGAACAGGAGCTTGTCTAAAATCACGCCGACTGTCAGGCGCTGAGCCCAATTTTTCTGACAACTCTTTCATGCAACCGTGCCTCCACACTCAAGACTTCTTATATTCAGCTTGACAATGGCAGCAGACAGAACTATGGATGTTAGGAGTTTGGCCCGGAAGTTGGATTTGAACCCTTGAGTGATGTGAGACTAAGAATGTGGGTCTTGGAGACAGACTCTCGCCAGAGATGTTTTCTGATTGCTTCCAGGAATTGAGTCACGGTGGCCGAGGGAACTGGTTACTTCTTGGGTACAGTTGCCTCCTTGGCCAAGTTACTAAACTCCCTCCCTTTCCTTGTCCATAAAAGGAGGACAATATTTAGCACCAACCTCAAGATTATTCAAATTAAGTGAGACTGTATATGTAAAACACTTGTTAAATGAACAATCTGATGCAAAGGAAATGTTTAGCCAGTGTTAACTATTATATGTCCCTGTGTGTGTACTCAGTAACTCAAACACGTCTGACACTTTGTGACCCCCATGGACTTTAGCTGCCAGGCTCCTCTGTCCATGGAATTTTCCAGGCAAGAATACCTGAGTGGGTTGCCATTTCCCACTCCAGGGGGTCTTCCCAACCCAGGGACTGAACCCTCGTTTTTTGCATTTCTTGCATTAGCAGGTGGATTCTTTACCACTGAGCCATCTGGGAAGTCCATTAACTATCATGAACTTTCAAATTTAACTCACACTCCAGCCCAACTCTGCAGAGGGATTGCATTAGTTTTTCTATTGATGCTCAGGCATTCTGTTTGAGAGTCCCCTCTCTCCCTCAACTAGTTACAGGGAAAATACTGCTTTCAATTTCAGCCAAGATAAAATTCTGGCTTTTTTTTTTTTTTTTAATACTGGGAGTTACATATTACTTCATCTTTCTCTGAAATTCTTTCTGGAAGATTCTCAACTTTACACTGGACTGGGCAAGGCTCATGTACTTGGAGAAGCAAAAGAAAATGATGCATTAATGACTTCCAAAATACTGCCTCTGCCACCCTTTTATTATCACAGTAAGGATGCAGGGTTCCCACTATCCACTTGAAGCTTTGGTTAATGTTGCCCCACATCGTACCCTCTGTGGCCAGAACCAGGCGGGGCCTCTTCTGGGTGGGACTGCTGGAGTGGGGCTCCTTGAGGGCCCCCGCCTGCACCTGCAGAGGTGGCCGGTCACAGAAGCCCTCAGCAGACAGCCCCTCGCCTCTCCACAGGTCCCATCTGCACCCCTGCTGCCACTCCTGTGCCGGGGGAACTCAGATCTGACCACCTGATCTCCAGCTGCAGCCCTAGACTGGTCCTTGGAGCACTGTCCAGAGACGTCCTTCAGTAGTTAACAGAGGAAAGCAGTGGTTCTCAAGCTTGTGTGTATTTCTTTACACTTTAAAAAAAAACACCCTCCCCTCAAAACAAAAAATCCACTGCCTTCTCTCTGGTATTCTTCTTTGGATCAACATCCTACTGTTTCTCCCCTACTAGTCATAAAACCCAGACTCACAGTCAGACAGAGAGCCCCAAACGGCCCCAGAGGGGCGGCCTGTTGGGGGCCACCCCCAGACACCATCATTGAGGAATCGGCATGCAGCTATTCAGACCTCTGAGCCTGAACAGTATCCTTACCATGTGCTTGCAGCTCAGGCCTGGGCAGTGGCCTGGGCCACTCTCACCAGGGCATGCGTGATTTTAGGTGCTATGTAAGATGGTTTGAGGTGACCTTTTGCAAGTTCCTGGGGCTTTCTGTGCCTCTGTTTCTTCTCTCTAAAGACAGGAAGAATGCTAAAGAATGCTGAACCACGTAGGACTATTAGATGAATTAAATGGATTGAATGAATTAATTTTTTAAAAAGCTTTTGGAACAGCCTCTGGCATATAGTACGTGCTATGTAAACATTTGTCAAATACATAAACCGCAAAGGTCATTGTATAAAACAGCAGTGAACTCATATGTTGAGAAAGTGGATTCCATTTAACTCTTCTTTCAATCTGTCTGATTATATCAAGAGGTACATATACCTTGGTTTCACACCCTGTCTTGAGTATTTCTCTAATATTTGATTTTTCTCAAATAGAAAGGAGGCTTCATACTCAACCTCTAGTGGGCAAGGGCCTCTCTGAAATGTAATAATTTTGTTTTCAGTGCAATTAATTTTACATTTACTTTTCTCTTCTTGGTATGTAATAGATTTTTCATGTATGGTGTGATATAAATTTATTTAAGATAAAAAGTGAGCACATTTCAAGAAAAATATAAATTAACAGTGTTGGTGACTCAAATCCCTAAAGAGGAGTTAGGACATCCGTTTTGGGATCTGCTTGGAGGAGTGTCTTTGTCTGCCTCTGACCCATGTAGGCGCAGCCTGGCAGAAGCTACCCTGTTGCCCCCACACCGTTTGTGTGGCCCAGCTCTCCAGACGTGCCCGAGGCTGGTGCCTCTTGAGGCCCTGCCGCTGCACGTCTCTGTCCTCTCACTCTCTCCCTCCCTCTCCTGTAATCTTCTTGCCTGGCAGAGTGGCTGTAAATTACCACATTAATTTCCAAATCAAGCCAAGTTCCATAGTAACGGAACGGCTTCCATCCAGACCTGAAAAGATTCATTAGGAAGTTGATTTGCTAAGTGCCCTCAACTTACTCCTTCAAAAGAGCAGCTGCATTTACCCAATTGTGATAGCTCCCCGGGGACCGGGGCTCCGAGTAGCTGTGAGTCTGACACCCAAGCTGCAGAGTGAGCCAGTGAGATGGGGAATTCAGGGATTCAGAAACAGTGGAATGTAGACACTGGGTGGACAGCAGAGATTTAGGTACATCAGTGGGAAGATACTGATTTGCCTGTCCCCTTTGAGAACTCCTGGGTGCCTCCAAGTTCTTTTGGTAGGCAGGCTTGCTAAACTTGCTGGGAGAGGTGCCTGAGAAACAGTTTAGGAGGGACAGTCTGGTGCCAGGATGCTGGAATTGTGACTTTGGGACAAACGTAGGGGCATAGGACACCCAACCTCTTTGCGTCAGGGGAAGGGACTGAGTGGCCAGGGCATATATTTCATGGTTAAAAGGGGCTGGTGAGATATTTAGTTTATAAGGTTCAAGTCATTGGCAATATAACTTGTCCCAAATAGGCTATTGCTTGGAAGCCTCCATGCTCTCATCTGTAAAATGGGGACAACAATAGCTTCTTATAGGGTTGCTGTGAGGCCTGAATGGGACCATGTATGTAAAGCACCTAGTTCAGGGCTTCTCTCGGTCAATGATGAGGGTGATGATTCACAGCCCATGTTTCTGACAGCAGCACTACTATCTACCCACCCGTCCATCCTCTTCCTCAGCACTCATTTACTTAACAACTGAACAAGTCCTGAAGGTGCCCCTTCTGAAACATGTCTCCATTCCACCACAGAATGAGTGAGCTCTCCCCTTACTCCCAGCTGCTGAGGCTGTGGTCACCTTTGACCAGCTTTCCCTTTTGGAAGCTGGAAACAGCTTCCCAACCAATGTCCCTGCCCTAGTCAAAGCTGAGAGGGGCAAGTGAAGTAGTTTCTCCTCCTTCCACCTTCTTTCCCCTCTAAGAAGCAGTGGTTAAGGTTAGGTTCAGAAGTGATGGAAGTTCTGGGGAAGAAAGACACAGTCTGGTCAGGATACACCACTCTCTAGCTGTGTGACTTTTGGTAAGGGATCTGACTTCTCTGAGTCCACAAAAACTATGTGGTGCTTCTTCTTACCTTATGAAGTACTACACTATTCAGTAAGATTATGTATGTGAATTGCTTAGCCCAGAGCCTTCCCCAGAACTGGTAAACTTTAGTGATTCTGCTCATTTTCCTGGGCTGGGCCTTGTGTTAGGTCCTGGGGCCCAGAACTGACAGAGATCAGCCAGCCTGGCTGATATATCTGTAAGCTGTGAGGTCTTTGGAGGGGAGTGGGTTTAGAGACATTTGTTTACATTTGAGAAAATATTTTGAGGAGGCATAGTGTTTATTGCTTTCACAAACTTTATGTGATTTAATTTAGCTGTGAGGAAGGCAATAATAACAATAGCTGACAAATTATCGAAGATGTACTATGTAGCCTAGCTCTGACTAACCGCACTCCATGTATTATATTCCTTGATTCTCAGACAATCCCATGAGGTTTACGTGGCTGTTGTTTCCCCATTTAATTGATGAAACAGGTTCAGAGCGGTTATTATAGCTCAGGATCACACAGCTAGAATGTGGGGTCTTTCTGACTCTGGATAGAGTCTCAGCTTCTCACCATCATACTGAGTCTCCTGGTACGAGGAGATCTGGGCTTCCCCAGTGGCTCAACGACTTTCATAATGGCTCAGACGGTAAAGTGTCTGCCTACAATGTGGGAGACTTGGGTTCAATCCCTGGGTTGGGAAGATCTTCTGGAGAAGGAAATGGCGACCCACTCCAGTATTCTTTCTTGGAAAATCCCATGGACGGAGGAGCCTGGTAGGCTACAGTCCATGGGGTCGGAAAGAGTCGGACATGACCACACACATGCACACACACTAGGAGATCCAGTTTGTAGGTGAGAAAACCAAGGTTCGGAGGGGTGGCAATCATTTTGCAACGGAGTTGCAGGGCAGTGGTGAGACATGGGGGGAGCGGGTGGTTCAAGGATTGCCTGTAGGGGAGAGGGAGAGCTGGTGGGGAGGGCCACCCTTCCAGGAATAGAACCAAGGAGCTGCCCCTCCTAGCAGCGCCCTCTGCGGGCAGTGCCATAGGTTTCCTTGGAAACCACTTGAAGCCTGTGTTCAGGTTCCCCCAGCAGTCTTCCTAATAGCATCCCATATTTGCATTACACATTCCTGTGTCCCATGCTGGGGAGGATGCCCTTGTTTTAATTTGGCAGAAGTTAATAAGTGAGTGGGGAGACATCACATATCGGGCTGAACATGGCACTGTCACCCCTTGTAATTTGTTAGACAATACACCCTACCGCAGCTTCCAGTGTAGATGAGGAAAATAAACACATGCATATTTATGACTTTAAAAGATTTCCCTTTATCCAAGCGTGTCACTTTCTTTTTATTCAGCATATCATCAGATCAATAATTAGTTCCCATACATTTTAATAACTGGAGTTTTCACTTATGATTGTTTTTTCATAATTTTGCATTTATGTTTGACAAGTTCTTGAGTGCCAAAGAATTGATGCTTTTGAACCGTGGTGTTGGAGAAGACTCTTGAGAGTCCCTTGGACTGCAAGGAGATCCAACCAGTCCATCCTAAAGGAGATCAGTCCTGGGTGTTCATTGGGAGGACTGATGTTGAAGCTGAAGCTCCAATACTTTGGCCACTTGATGCAAAGAGCTGTTTCATTTGAAAAGACCCTGATGCTGGGAAAGATTGAGGGCAGGAGGAGAAGGGGACAACAGAGGATGAGATGCCTGGATGGCATCACCAACTCAGTGGACATGAGTTTAAGTAAACTCTGGGAGTTGGTGATGGACAGGGAGGCCTGTCATGCTGCGGTCCATGGGGTCACAAAGAGTCAGACACGACTGAGTGACTGAACTGAAGTGAACTGAACTTGACAAGTTCAGGAACTTGTTCAGTTTGAAAAGGGAGGAAGAAAGTCAGGGTTTTTTCTTCTTGAACTGCGTGTCCCAAATCTAGAAAAGTAGAGGATGGGCTTCCCAGGTGGCTCACCTGCCAATGCAGGAGACACGGGTTCGATCCCTGGTCCAGGAAGATCCCCCGGAGAAGGGAATGGCGATCCCCTGGAGAAGGGAATTGCAACCCACTGAAGTATTCTTGCCTGGGAAATCCTATGGACAGAGGAGCCTGGTGGGCTACAGTCCATGGGGTTGAAAAGAGTCAGACAGGACTGAACAACTAACACACACACACACCCACATACACACCACACACTCCTTTAGGAAAGGTCATTGTCCCAGTGGTGGTTGGTGGGATGGACCTAATTTCCATTGACACCTATTTTATGACAAATCCTTTCTGTATGGCCAACAAACCTATGATAACCTTTTCTGCAGGGATTATCACTTCACTTTACAGAGGAGGAAACTGAACTCCATAGAGGGTCCCCGGGTTACCCTGAGCCACACAGGGAGAAGGCTCTGAATGCAGTCTACCTCACTCTGATGGCTGCATTCCTTTTACTATACCTTCTCATTCCTGCTCTTCATGTCACTTTTCCACTTTTCTGTTAAGATCCAGCCCATGAGGAAGTTCTTCCAAAGAGCCTTCTCTGAATTCTCAGGTGTCCTCTGTGACCTCCACGCTATGGTGCTTCCTTCTGTCACAGAACTGGTCTCCACTGTGGGCATGTACATCAATGCACCATATAGGCACCCATGTCTTGTGAACATCTGTCTAAATGATGTTTCCCCCATTAGAATGTGGACTCCTCAAAGTAAGGACTATGTCTTGTTTATCTTTGTGTTTCCAGGATTGGAAAATAAACATTGGTGAGAGAAAGGAAGGGAGAAAAGGAAGGAGAAAAGTTCGGGGGAACTGAATGCTTATATTGAGTAGATTTTAAAGTCACAGTCTTTCTCAGTGTACCATATTCGGGCTGAATGGAGAAAACTTATTTCTCTTTTCCCGTCTTTCTTATTATTTTAAAAATGAGCTAGGTGCTCTGAGTAAGGCAAGGAAGGCTACATCCTGATCTTTACTTTCCCAGATCTTAGAATGGAGCTTGAGAGACACACATACAGGATATGTTAAATAAGCAAATGAGGGAGCTTATGGTTAGGAAGAGTAGGATGGAGTGGGAGTACAGTTATTAAGCATCTACAGCTGGCCAGGAGCTGAGCGAGGTACTTCACATACAGTACCTCCCTTGATCCTCACACTTGCGCAGTGGGTATGACAGTCTCCATTTTACAAACAAGAAGCCTGAGACTTGAATGGTGAAGGGACTGACAGGACGAGCTGGTCAAGAATGTGGACTCGGGTTTGCAAAATTTCCAAAGCTTGTTCTCAGTCAAGTTCCCAAATGAAGAGAACAATCAACCCCTAGTGTGTGAGTGTCTAGGGGTAGTGGATGCAGGAAGAAGCTGCTCTGGATTATATATATATATAAAGCACTGTTCTCTCTGTAAATGTTAGCTGCTTTCAACAGTAGTGTCTCAGTTCACCTCCCTTCCATATACACACAACCTTATGTTTCCTGAACTGCTTATCTCTGCTTCCTAAACATTATAAATCAGTGCCCAGTTCACCACCCATGGGGGCTTTTAAAAACAAGCCAAGTCCTTGGCAGATATTGTACATTTTCAGAGAGCCTTCCTATCTACACTGTAATGAAGTGGGATCCTACCCAAATCTGTGATTTTTCTCACTCTCTTCACCTCAGTTTCCCTGGTGATGCCAAGAAAGTTAACAAGGGTTGAGCAGGAATAAAAAGTGCCCATGATGTGCCCACATCTGTGACCTTCTTGACCACCCATGGCAATCTTTACAGTAGGGATCATGGACTCCAGTTCATAGAGATATTGGAGATTCAGGTGACCTACCTCCTGCTTGCCACCTACTCCTGTCTCCAATGCCTCCTGGCAGGAGTTGGAGAGCTGGACTACTTGGATGGTCCTCAGCTCCTTTCAGCAAGTGTTTCCTGGGCGCCCACGGGTGGTGGGCACACAGCCAGGCAGCCACCGCCAAGCCCATCCCATCTGGAGTCAACTCACGAGACTCACGTGGCGAGAAGGGGGCTGGCAGCAGGAAGAGGACTGTGTGAGAAAAGAACATCCTCTGCTCCCCTTGCCCACGCATGAGCCTCTCCTGCAGAAGTTGGATCCAGCCACTTTATTCTGCTTTCTGGCTCTTAAAATGCAATACTGGGCTGGTTCCAATTCAATCCCATTTTATATGGGTTTGTCGAGCATCTGCACAGATGGGTCAGGCCCAGAGCCTGCCTGGAGTTTCTCAAGTCTGGGGCGGTAGATACGTCACCGGAAGACAACACTGCGTGGTCAGCGCTGTGTCGAGGAGGGATGGGGCTTATGCGAACACTGAAAATGGGCTCCTCATTCTGGCTGGGGAGTCAGGGACAGCATCTCAGAAGCTGTAGCTTGAAGGAGACAGAGGAGCTGGTCTGATAAAGGAGTGGGGGCTGGTGGCCCAGACACAGAGATCAGAATATGCAAAAGCTCCCCCTGTGGGGAGCTGAGAAGTGCTCAGGAGGCTGATGCATGGAGTGTGGAGGCAATTGAGGCAAATGCTGAGGCTGTGAGAGGATCCAAAGGGCTGACGCATGAAGGGCACCGTGAGTTATATCTGTAAGCATGGACTTCCTCCTGGGGACAGTGGAGTGCCACTGATGGGTTTTAAGCAGGGAAGTGACATGGCCAGATTCATGGTTCAGAAAGAGCACTCTGGGGCCAGAGTGGAGCAAAGGACTATCCAATGGAAGACATGGGGGCCACGGGGGAGGAGGCAGCTGCTGATTCTAGGGAGAAAACTGGTGGTGCCCTGGGTTGGGGCAGTGGGACTAGGCATAGAGAGAGGGCACCTTTTGTTTTTCCACTTTTGCTATGTTCTGGACCAACACTCCTGTAAAATACAATAAAAACATCTCAGCAATATCAAAACACTATTCAGCAACATCAAAACACTATTCAGCAACATCAAATCGCTATAAAGGTTTCTAAGTCCCTACTCTCACCTTTACCTTTTTGTACTTCTCTCATTATGGGCTGGTTATAGCTCCCAAATCAGCTCCAGTTTGCAGACCACACTTTGCTGAGTGCTGCTCAAGTCTCTGTCTCCAGTTCCACTGCCACCATGCTGGACCAAGCCACCCTCGTTACTTGCCTGCTTCTGCAGCAGTTTCCTAAATGCTCCGCCCTCAAGTATTCTGGTCCACTCCAACCCATCCTTCACTTGATAGCAAGACGGATTATTCTGGTTCACAGATCGACCATGTCATGCACTTGCTTAAACCTTCCTAGGACTTTCCACTGTCTTCAGTGTTATTCATGATAGACACATTCCCGCTTCTTATTTCTTATTTAAATTCATATTTCCTCCTGATTTACACCAGGGTTCAAGTCATATCAAACTGCAGAAATTTTTGAAAATGACTGCACCCTCTCATGCCTCAGGGCTTTTGTAAGGCTGCTCCTTCTATGTGGGACATATTTTACTAAAAAGAAATCATTCATTCTTTTAACCAACACTAATGGGC
This sequence comes from Odocoileus virginianus, assembly GCF_023699985.2. Lineage (NCBI taxonomy): Eukaryota > Metazoa > Chordata > Mammalia > Artiodactyla > Cervidae > Odocoileus > Odocoileus virginianus. The sequence continues at coordinate 76,792,349 of NC_069678.1, forward strand.
TATCTACTATAAGCTTAACATGCTAAGCACTGGGACTGCAAAGGTGAAGAAGATACAGTTCTGTCAGTTAGGAGCCCATGGTCCAATAAAGGGAGAGAGACGTGTAGACTGTCAATGACTGCACAGTGGGGCAGTGGGAGACCAGAGGAGGCTCTTGTAACCCAGCCTGGGGTCAGGAAAGCCTGCCTGGAGTAGATAACACTTGGGCAGATCACTAAGGAAGCATTCAGAGTTAGCCTGGCTATCGCGGAGGTGGGAGTAAGGAAAGGTGATCTGGGCTGAGGAACAGACTACCCAAAGTCTCAGCAGTGCCAGAAAAGAAAGGGGATGGAGAAATGGCAAAAAGGAGTCTTCTTCATTGCTAGCTGTTCTTTGTTGGACCCTATGCAAGGTCCTCGGGATACACCTGTGGTGCCAAATATCTAACACATAGTATGGGCTTCCCTAGTGACCCAGCAGCAAAAAAATCCACCTGCAATGCAGGATCCCTGGGTCAGGAAGATCCCCTGGAGAAGGAAATGGCAACCCAATCCAGTATTCTTGCCTGGGAAATCCCATGGACAGAACATCCTGGTGGGCTACAGTTCATGGGGTTGCGATGGAGTCAGACACAACTTACTGACTTGAAGCAACAATAACAGACTTAAATACACAAACATGAAAACATATATGGAGAACCTTGAAAATATTATGCTAAGTGAAAGGGACTGGACACAAAAAAGTCACATGATTCCATTTATAAGAACTATCCAGAACAGGTAAATCCTTAGAGACAAAAAAACAGATTAGCAGTTGCCTGGGGCTGGCGGCAGGAGGATGTGGAGTGACTGTTTCATGGGTACAGGATTTCTTTTGGGGGATGATAAAAATGTTATGGAACTAGATGGAGGTGATGGTTTTACAACACCGTGAATTTATTCTGAGCGTCAGTGAGCTGTACACTCAAAAATGGTTAAGTTCTGCTTTGACTACACTGGGTCTTAGTTGTGGCATTCAGGCTCCTAGCTGTGGTTTGAGAGATCTAGCTCCCTGACCAGGGGTCAAACCCCCAGAGCCCTGCATTGGGCGTGCGGAGTCTTAACCACTGGACCACCAGAAAAATTTCCAAAATGGTTAATTTTATACTATGCAAATTTTACCTTGATTAAAAAAAAATATGTGGAAACCCCTAGACATGTTTACTCAACAGGTAACTGCGGAGCACCTCCCAAGTGCCAGGCACTGTATGAAGCACAAGAGATGAGAGATGGTAGTTCCTACCTTGAAGGTCCCACATATATAAGTCACACAGATATGAACCCATACAGACAAAAATGCAGGCCTCATGAAGACATGCAGGCACGTTCACTTAACATTCATTTGATAAATATTTATTGAGTGCCTAACATGTGTCAGGCAATAGGCTGGATGCTGGGCCTACAATGGGGAATGAATAGGCATAAATACTGTCCTCATGGCTTAAGGACACAAACACATAATCACCTACTGAGGCACGCCCAAACTGAAGTACACAAACACACATAACAGACACATACCTAAACAAGGAAGCAGCCAAACCCATTAGCCACATACATCTTGAGTGAGATAAATGAGCAGTAATATACACACAGGCAAGCATGACCCCATCTCCCCATCATGTACACATCCCTCATGCAATCAATGGGAGTTCCATTAAAAGTCAGCTTAAGACTGGCTCAGGATTTCAGAGCCTTCTCAGGAGAGGGGCATAAACAGGCCTCAGTAGAAAGGCCTGGAGCACTGAGAAAAAAATCCCCAAGTCTCACTTAAGTGATTTTTGGCAGAAATCAAATTAACGGCAAGACTATGGACTGCTGACAAGGTGCTCCATCACGCTCTGCTGTGTGAATGTGTTTCTTATACATGTTGTTTTCATTAGCACTTCATTTGATAATGATAAATGGCATTTTCATCTGAAAGGAAAATATTAAAAAGTTCTGATTTACAGGAGTGAGTTAGAATAAATGATATTATTATGTTCTGCCACTTGTACGGCTCAGAGGAAAATAATAATAATGATAACAAAAAACCCCAACAGCTTTCCCTGCTGAAGAAACACAAGCATTTTATTTCTCCACTGGGCCATTTGCTCGCCATCAAATCTGTCCTTGGCGTAGAACCTGCTGAAAGGTGATGGTTTAGAAGAGAGGGGCGAATTGCTGGAGACATCAAAGGCTGTCAGGAATGGTGACCTTGGGAAGTCCTGGGCCCCTTGCAGACTAGCAGGGGAAACAACTGCTCGCTGGCTCAGGCTCTGTTAGGGCCTGGAGTGCGCTTTCTTACCTTTGAGTCAGCTTGTAGGATTTTCTCCTTCAATGTGTAAAAATATGGCCCCTTCTGAATCTACTTCAAGAACACTGTGGTCCTTTGATGGTTGATCAAGTCACTATCCTGCTTTCAACCCATGAAGGGCTCCTATCACCTACCTGATAAAGTCCTAACTCTTTAGCTTGTATCCAAGGCCCTCATCCACCTTGTCCCAGCCCCCAGCCTCAACTTCCACATTCCCCCGTGCTCCCCTTATGCTCCAGCTACACTGAACTCTGTACCATCCCCTGCCCATGTTTTCTTTTCTGCCCACATGCCATTCAGATCACCTGACCAGCAACTTGGGTGAACTTATACTCATTCCAAGAGCCAACTGGAGCTTCTCCCTGTGAGACTTTGAATCCTCTTCCAGGAAAGGGGTTCATTCATTGGTTCCCAAGCCTCATTTTACATACCTGATCAGGGGTGTGAATGCGTGAAATGCCCTGGAGCAGATGAAAGGTTGCAGGTCATTGGTATGGTGATGCAGAGGATGTGGGCAGGTGCACAGAGGATATGGGCAGGAGCACTGTGGCTGCAGCTGGGCCCAGCCTGCAGAGGGTCTGGTATCTTCGAAACCTCTGTGGCCTTGTGCACCTCCAGCTAGTGAGTGCTCCCTTCTCTGGCTCCCACAGCACTCTGGGCTACCCAGTCCTATGGACCACCTTACCAGTGGTCTGGGTCCATGCTTCTGCCCTGTTCTTGCCCCAGACCGGGAGCTTCTTCAGCACAGGGTCTGTTCTGTCTTCTCTTGGTGCTACCAGGGTCTGCTCAAAGTAAGCATTTGTCAGATAATCAAGTGAGTGGATGATGGCATGGTGGGTTCTCTAACCAGGGTGTGTCGCCTGAACCTAAGCAGAAGTTGAGAAACCTGAAGCCTGGAAAGAAGTGTTGCTGTTTGGATGACTGACTTTGTTCCTGATATTTCTTCATATCAATAATGTAACTTTTCTTTTCTCCAGAGGTGAATTAGAGTCAAATATGCTTGTTTGAAAATCCAGCACATCTCTGTGAGGGTCGATGGCATTAGCATGCATTGGGAGATTTCCAATGTCTGGCACCAGTCCAGGCAATTGATGAATGTCCCCCCGTCTCCTCTGCAGCAGAGGGACCTTGGTGTGCAGAGAGAGGGCTGAGAGTTTGTTGTCTCTGGAAGGTCAGTGACCATAGTAATAACACAGGGCTTTGAGTCTGTCTGTGGTCTATCTTCCTAAACACACGACTATCTACTGCCTCATTTGATGCCCTGCAAGAGTCCAGTTCAACTGACATGAAATGAGCTTCCACTAAGCACTGAACACCCCACTGGATGCTATGGGCAGGAGAAGTATGACTATTCCCGTTTTAGAGATGAAGAGACTGAGGTTCAAAGAGAGGAAGGATTTTGCTTAAGGTCACATAGCTGGATAGTAGATGAATTAGGACTGGGATCCAAGTCTGTCTTGCTTTTATCTAGGTTAAGGATTTCCAAGCATCCATTGGCTTTCAGCCCTGGAATGGGTGCTGGGAAAGAGAAGGGTCTAAATGAGCTGGAGAAACTGGGACAGAGGGGAAGGTTTGCATCCTGGCTGACACTGAAGGTATCCATAGCCAGGCCCTACTTCTGCTCATCCCACATCTCACCCTGGACTCCAGTCCCACCTGAGCATTCTCTAAGCAGGTCCTGCTACCTTCTTTATTCCATGTCTTTGCTCAAGACATCTCTCCTGCCTGGCAACCCCTTGTATCATCTTCACCTGTTAAGAATCCTAGCATTTTTAGGATCCAGCTCATATTCTACCTCCTCCAAGAAACCTGCCTGCTATACTTCATTCATTATCCCCACAGCACTACGAGCCATATGGGGTCCTGGATTTCTCTAATTAAATCTTGAATTATGCCTGACATATATGTATTAGTTGCTCAGTAAATGTATATGTAGTGACAATCACCATTGGATGCTAATCATTATTAACATTGTAATACTTGTAAGATTTGTCTAGAAGGGTGCTTCCTAGCCAACTTTGGGTCATTTTCTCCTTTGACAATCTGGTTCTGGGAGCCACAGACTCTCCTGCCACAAGCAGACAAAGAGAGAAGTCACATCTTATGCAGGAGTTGGATTCTAAGGACAGTTTGTGAGGCAAAAATCGTATGTAATCAAACTTACCCTTGAAAGTCCTTTGAATTGCCTCTAAAGTCCAGAGTACATAGTCTATGGGCTTCCCAGGTGGCTCAGTGGTATAGAATCCACCTGCCACTTCAGGAGATGAGGGTTCAATCCCTGGGTTGGGAAGATCCCCTGGAGGAGGAAATGGAAACCCACTCCAGTATCCTTGCCTGGAAAATCCCAATGACAGAGGAGCCTGGTGGGCTATAGTCCGTGGGTCAAAAAGAGCCAGAGACAACTGAGTGACTGAGCACACATGTGCATAAGGTCTATACAATAGATAGTTGGTTTACATTTAGGAGCCATGTATGAAAATACCTTTCTTTAAATATTAGAATTGCCATCCATACAGCAAGATGCTTATCTGTAGAAGATGCATGAGGAAAGTCAGATTTTTTTTGCAGGGTCAGCAGATCTTTGCCTGTACATACACATTTTAGCATCAATCTCAAGTCTGAACAACTACAACGACAAGTGGTCCATGGATCTCAAAGCTCAGGCATGGACCTCAAGTTAAGAGCTTTTGGCATAGAGCTTTAAAATGTACGAAGTCTTTATCATGCAGTAGCCTATCTTAACCTTCAAAACCATCCTTTGAAATGGATATCTTTGATATTATTCCTACTTCATAGATAAGAAAATTGAGACTCAGAGAGGCCAAATGACTTTTAGTCCAAAGATCTGGCCTCTTGTCCAAGCCTTTCTCCAAATACTTCCCTACTCCATTGCCTGGATGGCCACCTTGAGGGTCTGAATTAATCCTTGATCTACTTGTCAATGGAATGGGTGTGTGATCTTGGACCAATTACCTAACCTCTCTGAAACTCAGAAGCTGTGTTTGCAAAATAAAGATAAAAATACCCACTGAGTAGTGTCCTTGTAGGATTAAATGAGCCACTGGATGCGAAACTGCCTGGCAAGGTGCCTAGGAGATTGCAAAGGCTCCCTAAGTGTTGGGTGTTCTTCTCGACTCAGCTGGCACTCCTGGGAAATCAGGAAAAACTTCCTCTGAGCAGTGTCATCTCCTTTCCTGACCACCAAAGGGCTTCAAGTTGGAGTCCTGGGCAAAACTGCTTGAGAAGGTGCAAATACCTTTCCTTGTCTTTGAAATCTCTGGATCCTCAATGCCATTTATTAAACACCGAGTGGAGAGCAGAGGAGCAGGCACCAGCGATCTGTTCCATCACAGATTTTGTGTGACTTTGGACAGGTGTCTTCAATTCAAGAAAGGCTGATGGAAACAAATGCTTTATCTGGGCTTTCCAAGCCCTTCATGAACCTCTGCTCGAGCCTGCCAGTGTCTGCCTATGTCACTTAGAGCAAAAGCTAAAGTTTTGCAGGTGCCTATGCAGCCTACATAAAGGCAGGGTCCAGCTGGGAAAACAACCCACTCTAAGGAATTTAGAAGAGACTGTGTAATACAGGGAGTCTGTTACAAAGGCATTAAAAGATCTGGAAGAGCAACCAAGGGAAGATGAAGCAACCTTGAGATTGCAGGGAGTGGCCACTTCCTCTTGGGATGCTGGAATAAAGGGAACCCAAGGGCTAGACCTGTCCCTCTGGAGCAGAACCATGTAGGCCTGTCTGGTGGGAGCTGGACCCATGGGAAGCTGTGGTCCCTGCTAGATATACCACTTGAAACAGAGAGAGTGGGAGATATGCTTGGCTTCCCCCCCCCCCTCCCCTCTCATCTACCAGTGCCTTACACTGACCAGACCTAGTCAGAAGTCACAGGGCGAGGGAGAAGTACAAACAAGGGTGGACACAAGAGGAAACCAGTCACTGATGGCTGGATACAGAACCCTCAGGACATGGTATACCCCTCCCCAGCTCCTCATTAGCTCTCTGAACTCATGTCCAAAATCTTGCAACTCACTCCCTATGCTCCAGCCACATGGGCTTCCACAGCATTCTTTGGACTCACCAGGCCCTTACATCTGTTGTTCCTTCTGTCTGAATTTTGTCCACTGGCTGTCCACATGGCTCCCTTCCTTCCATCACTTTCTAAGTGAGGGCTTTGACTGTTCCGCCTAAGTTTCCATCCCCTCCTCCACTGGCCCTCCTTGTCGCCTTCCTGTTTAATACTTCTATTTTTAATGGTAATTTAACAGTCTTTCCCATTTATGTTTGTATGTATGTTTATATATTTGCTTCAACCCATTTCCGGTGTTCTTGCCTGGAAAATCCCATGGGCAGAGGAGCCTGGCAGTAATCACATGGAATCACAAGAGTCAGACACAACTTAGTGACTGAAACAGCAAAAAGACAGCAATTTATTTATTTATATTTTTGGCTTCAAGGGTCTTTGTTGCTGGGCATGGGCTACTCCAGTTGCAGCACATGGGCTCAGTAGTTGTGGCACAAGGGCTTAGTTGCCTGCGGCAGGTGAGATCTTCTTGGACCAGGGATCAAATTCCATGTCCCCTGCATTGGTAGGCAGATTCCTAACCAGTGGACCACCAGGGAAGTCCTGTATGCATATGTATCTTTAGGGTCCGCCTCTTCTCTTTAGAGTGTAAGCTCCATGAGGGCAGAGATTTTTGTTTGTTTTGGTTACTGCTGTATCCCCAGTGCCTAGAACAGTGCCTGGCAAAAATAAATATTTGTTGAGTAAAGGGGTATCCATACTTAACTCAAGATCCAAACACCTCTTTATTTGTTTCATTTGTTCCTGCAGTGAATTTCAGTGTGGGTCATAAAAAAAGGCAATCTGAACAGTCAGGATGCGATTCTGATCACTGGGCCTCAGTTTCCCCATCCCTAAGGAAAAGGGGCTGAGCAGGAGACCTCAAAAGACCCTTCCAGCCTCACCAGTCTACGAACCTGAGAGTATTTTCCTGGCAGAAATTCTTGGAAGATAAAATTAATCCTCTCCTTAATCAGCAGTTCCCATCTCTGCACGTGACTTGTCAGGGGAACTTTTCTCTGATGCTTATGTGATGCGGGAACTTGTCACATCTTCCATCTCTGGGAACATCCTCACCTGAAATTGAAAGGTAAATATTTCAGTTGTGAGTCTCTCTGTCATGACTCAAATAATTTTAAAATTGCTTAGATGTCTTTGCCTAACAATGTTCAGATTGTTCTAATGCAGGGGAAAACGGTAGTTTCAGACACAGTAATATTGATAGCAGCTAGTAATTTCCATGTATTTCTCACGGTTATTGGCGCTGTGAGGATTACCAAGGAGAATTTTTTTACTTGTTAGAAAGACATTCTAGTCAAGGGCCTAGCATGGTGCCTGGCAATTGAAGATGCTCACTAGGTGATGACTTTTGCAATATTTATTTTCATTGAGTTGGGTTAGAAAATAGCCGTGCTTATTTCCAAAATCTTAAAATGTCTGCAGGGATCTCAGCTCCAAGGTATTTTAAACTCAGTAGACCCCTTTAGAAGCCAGGACAGGCCCATTGCAAGAGTTGCAGTAACTTTGTAAGGCAGAAAAGAATGAAAGGGTTGAAAAATATTGAAAAGGGTTTATGACTAGGAGTCAGTGGACAGACAGGCCAGGGTTGACACAATCCTTCTCCCATTTATTCAGCAGATAATCTCTGGTGCCTTCATGAAAATGAAACTATTCCTTGCCCTTAAGAAGCTACTGATCGAGTCAGAAGGACAATATAATGTGCTGTGACTATCAGTTAATGGGTCTCAGTGCAATGGTAGGAGGAGATACAGAGCATTTCTCTGAGTCTTTAGGACAGCAAAGAAAGATGTTTAAAACAATACATTGAGGGCCATCCCTGGCAGTCCAGTAGTTAAGACTGAGCTTCCACTGCAGGGGCACAAGTTTGATCCCACACGCCACCTGGTAATAAATGTGGCAGTTATTAGTGCCCAAATAAATAAATTAATTAAAACAATCACATGCTGTATCAAGCACAAGTTTTGTTTTGCTACCTTTACTCGCCAGTGCCAGCAAAAAGGGAAAATGAACTAACACGGTCAGCAATTATTACCACTTAAAAGACAGTATTGTTGACATTTATCTATTTTCTTTTTAAGGTCAAGGAATTTTTATCTGTTTGTTAATTGCTTTATCCCCATCATCTAGAATCAGGTTGGGTGCATAGCAAATCCCCAATAATTATTTGCTGGCTGATGGACTAGACCAGCCCCATTGCACAGGAGAAGAAATAAAACTGAACCCTGGTCAGGAGAGAAGCTGGAAGAGCCGCAGGTCCACAGAGTCAATGGCGTATGTAGTAGTGGGGATCAGAGATGGGAGGAGGGGACAAGATTGCAGAGACTGGAGGCGTGGCCAGATCCTAGAAGGATCTTAAATACAAGGAAGGAAAGAAGGATCTTAAATACCCGGTCAAGTATCTTGACCTGTGTCCTGAAGCCCTAGAAAGACACTGAAGGATTTTTAGCTGGAGTGAGACCTTCTCAGACTCCTGCTCCAAGGCTCTTTGGAAAGAAAAAAAAAGATGTTTCCAGGTTCCTTTTGTGTCACTTGCTTTATTTGACTAGGCCATTGTTCCTTGGGTGTTCTCTAGCAAGGAAGTCTTTCAGTGAGTGAAAGGGCCTCAGTTATCTATTCCTCCCTTCCCCAAATTCAAGCCCACATTCTTTCTGTAGTTAAACCCAAATTCCAGCTAAATTAGGCAAACATTTTAAAACGGCAACTCAAGAAGGATGTTTTAGTAATGGTGTAATGAAGATGTCAGATCTTTGTCATCTTATTGCAGCCTGAAGGACAGCTGGTAGGGAAGTTACTTGGAGGGATTTTAATAATGAGTCCAATTCTTGCCGTGTATAAGAATGATGACAACTGGATGCCAGTTCCAGAGGATGGGCCAAACTTTGGATCTGTGTGTCTTTGCCACCTGTCACATATCAGGATCTTTTTTTTATATTAACAGAGCACTGTATATTGACAAATATTTCTTAACCATCTACTAGTTTCCAGGCACTGCCCTAGAAGCTGGTACTGGGGATTCAGTATTCTCAAGAAGCCTTGTCCTTGCCATCAAGGATCTTTTAGTTTAGGAAAGAAGATTTAACACATGGTCATAAGATCAGCACAACAAAAATAGCTTCCTTATCTACTATGTGTGATTGAAATACGTTTTCTCATTTAGCTTTCACAGCAACTCATTAAGGTTAATACTTTTATCTCTATTTTATGAGACAAGGGAACCAACCATTGCAAATCTTGTGATGCAGTCAAGATTTGAACTTACGTCTGACCCCAAACTCAAGCTCTTTCCATGGCGCCTATGTCTTACCTTAGAGGAGAGCTAGGACTTGTAAGTGGGATGGGGCCAGAAGAAAGGCAGCCACGTGGCATGTTAGGGATTCTTAGAAAAGATGAAGGAACAGATGGAAACTGGCTAGGATGTGGAATGGGGAAATTGCAAGGGATAGAAGTGCTGGTCTGCTATGGAGGTGGGCAAATCACCAAGTTCCAGGGGTCCCTCCATATGGCCAAGTTCTACCATGGCAGACTTCCTGCGCCCTCCCACTAGTTACAGCTCATGTTTCTGAGTCTCTGCTTCTGACCCACTGCTTCCATCCCCTTTGATCTCTGGGAGAGGCCCCAGTGACAGCTCTGCTTCTCTCCCACCTACCTCATAGTGGGCAGGATTAGCTGCAGGTTCCAGCTGTTGCTTCCAGTGATAGGCAAGTACCACTTGCACATGGAAATACATTTCTTACCTGGAGTTTGCAGAAGTAATTCTGCCGCTGGCTCCATAGAAACCTCCCACATATAATCCCCTCTCTTCCCCTGTCTGCCGACTACATGCAGAGGAGTCTTGGGCCTTAGGGGATGGTGAAGCCACAGGATGGCTTTATAGACCCATGTGGGTCTATAAATTTCCACTTGGAGGAAAGCGTCCTACCTATCAGGAACGCCCATTATGACTTTGTGTGGATGAGAAATAAACTTCTCTGGGTGGGGGAGGTTTTCTGTTACAGTAGCTTTGCCTTTGAGCATGCCCAGTTGCGTCCTACTCTTTCTGACCCTTTGGATTGTAGCCCACCAGGCTCCTCTGTCCATGGAACTTTTCAGCAAGAATACTGGAATGGGCTGCCATTTCTGCCTCCAGGGGATCTTCCTGACTGAGAGATCGAACCCACATCTCTTGTGTCTCCTTTATTGGCAGGAGGATTCTTTACCAACTGTGCCACCTGGGAAGCCATTATAGCAGCTAGTGGATGTCTTTGCTCAGTGCTCCTCAAACCCTAGCATGCACCAAAGTCACTAGTGGTGCTTATTAAAACAGATTTCTGGACCCCACTCCAAATTTCCAATTGAGTAGATCCTGAGGTAGGGCCTGAAAACTTGTATTATTTTTTAAATTGGTAGGTGGTGCTGCCTGTATGGGAACTACATTTTAAGAATTACTATCTCAACTCCTGCACCAAGCTCAAAGATTTCACCCCAATGAGAGAAGAATAACCTTGGGTCTCCGGAGGGTGAAGGCACAGCTGCATAGGAAGGGATCTTGGTTAGATGATGATGCTGATACTGAAAACAATGATGATATTCTTAAATTTCCACCTTTGAGGGGCAAAGACTTTTGTTGCAAAAGTGCCTTAGGTGTCCCCTCCCTCAGGCTATGTGAGAGAAGAGAGGAAGCAGATATCTTGGGAGAGGCAATGACATTTAGTAGAAAGAGTACATAAGCTTTGGAGTCAGAAAGACTGGGCTAGAACCCCATCTTCCCCACAAACAGCCTGTGGATGCTGGGAGAGTCTCAAGACTCCTTGGCATCTGAATCCTCACCCTTAAGGTGGGGAAAATGCTACATACTTCAAAGGGGGTGTAGGAAGATGTCAGAGAGTGTATTCAAGCTCCTGGTTCTTGGTCTGTACTCAAGAAAAGGCATCATCATTATTGAGTCTGCTCTGAGCTCCTGGACACCATGCCTGGGCTTGACCTGGCCATGTTAGTGTGTATAACTCTGGTCCTTTCCCCTGAACTGCCTCAGTTTCCCTTGAGCAGTCATGGGCAACTATCTGAAGATGGAGGAGATGTAGCTACCTGTAGCCACTATCCTGCCCAACTGGTGCTGACCTAAAACTCCAACCTGGCTCTCTTAACTCACCAGCACACATGGGTCTGGCGAGCCTGATTCAGACGTCCTACTCTTTTTGTAATTCTTCTTGGGGCTGTCCTGACGTCAAGGCAGTTTTGTTAGGTTTATATTTAACTCTCCCTAAGCCCAGAGATGAGACCTAGCAAGTTTTTGCAGAGGTAAAAGTTTGGGTGGGGGTTAATGGCCAAATTAGAAGTAGAGATTGACAAAGCCAGCCCCAACTTTCTGGTCTTAACAGGACAGAGCTCCAGGCTCCATGTACTTTCCTGTTAGTAGGTCACTTTTCAACCTCCCTTCTCAAATGCCAGGCACTTAGCTGGAATCTTGGCTGGAAACCCCCAGGCATTGCTAGAAAATGCCTTTTAACTGTCACCAAGGCAAAACAGCCCTTGCTGGTGTAAACTATATTTAACCTCTTTAAATGCAATCCATTTCTAGCTTTCCCTTTCACTTGGTCTGTGTGTTTAACAATGTGGTTAAAAGGCCCTATAGGCCCTGGCAGTGACACCTCTGATGATCCCTGGCTAATCTCACTTGAATCTGAAGACAGTGGTCCAAAGGAAGCGGGTCAGAAATGGTTATCCCATAGGAGTGATATTTGATAGAGGTCACACAGTGTAAGTCTGGCAGAACAGGGATCCAAATCCTCAGGTCTTAACGTTACTCCACACTCTTTAGAAAGTTGACAAGACAGATGAATTCAGTGACCTTAGAATAAAATCCATGGTCCGTACTGGGGTCTGCAAAAGCCTGTATGATTTAGCCAGCTCTCCAATATCTTCAGGCATCTCTGTCCCTTCACTTCCTGTTCTTCTGCCCCTCCGGCCATTTGTTGCTTCCTAGAACCTATTAAGTTCCTACTTACCTCTAGGACTTTGTATGGATATTATTTGCCTGTCTCTTTCACAATGACTCTTTCTAATCCTTCAGGTCTCATTTCAAAGTCTTTTTCTCAGGGAAAAGACTTCTACCCTGCCTAGGTAGAACCCCTCTGCTATTTTCTTCCATAGTATTTTCCTTCCCAGATCTTATCACAGTTCAGTTCAGTTCAGTTGCTCAGTTGTGTCTGACTCTTTGCAACCCCGTGGACTGCAGCATGCCAGGCTTCCCTGTCCATCCCCAACTCCCAGAGCTTGCTCAAACTCATGTCCATTAAGTCAGTGATGCCATCCAACCATCTCATCCTCTGTCATCCCCTTCTCCTCCTGACTTCAATCTTTCTCAGTATCAGGATCTTTTCCAATGAGTCGTTCTTCGCATCAGGTGGCCAGTATTGGAGCTTCAGCTTTAGCATCAGTCCTTCCGATGAATATTCAGGACTGATTTCCTTTAGAATGGACTGGTTTGATCTCCTTGCAGTCCGAGGGACTCTCAAGAGTCTTCTCCAACACCACAGTTCAAAAGCATCAGTTCTTCTGCGCTCAGCTTTTTTCATTGTCCAACTCTCATATCCATACATGACTACTGGAAAAACCATAGCTTTGATTAGATGGACCTTTGTCAACAAAGTACAATGTCTCTGCTTTTTAATATGCTGTCTAGGTTTCTCATAGCTTTTCTTCCAAGGAGCAAATGTGTTTTAATTTTGTAACTGCAGTCACCATCTGCAGTGATTTTGGAGCCCAAGAAAATAAAGTCTGTCACTGTTTCCATTGCTTCCCCATCTATTTGCCATAAAGTGATGGGACCAGAAGCCATGATCTTCGTTTTCTTAATGTTGAGTTTTAAGCCAGTTTTTTCCATTCTCCTCTTTGACTTTAATCAAGAGGCTCTTTAGTTCTTCACTTTCTGCCATAAGGGTGGTGTCATCTGCATATGTGAGTTTATTGATATTTCTCCCAGCAATCTTGATTCCAGCTTGTGCTTCATCCAGCCTGGCATTTCGCATGATGAACTCTGCATATGAGTTAAATAAGCACGTGACAATATATAACTGTGACATATCCCTTTCCCAGTTTGGAACTAGTCTGTTTTTCCATGGCTGGTTCTAACTGCTGCCTTTTGACCTGCATACAGATTTCTCAGGATGCATGTAAGGTGATTTGGTATTCCCGTCTCCTGAAGAATTTTCCACAGCTTGTTGTGATCCACACAGTCAAAGGATTTGGCATAGTCAATGAAGCAGAAATAGATGTTTTTCTGGAACGCTCTTACTTTTTCAATGATCCAGCAGATGTTGGCAATTTGATCTCCTGTTCCTTTGCCTTTTCTAAAACCAGCTTGAACATCTGAAAATTCTCATTTGAAGCCTTGCTTGGAGAATTTTGAACATTACTTTGCAGCATGTGAGATGAGTGCAATTGTGCGATAGTTTGAACATTCTTTGGCACTGTCTTTCTTAGGGACTGGAATGAAAACTGACCTTTTCCAGTCCTGTGGCCACTGCTGAGTTTTCCCAATTTGCTGGCATATTGAGTGCAGCACTTTCACAGCATCATCTTTTAGGATTTGAAATAGCTCAACTGGAATTCTGTCACCACCAATAGCTTTGTTCATAGTGATGTTTCCTAAGGCCCACTCGATTTCACATTCAAGGATGTCTGGTTCTAAGTGAGTGATCATACCATCATTATTATCTGGGTCATGAAGATCTTTTTTGTATAGTTCTTCTGTGTATTCTTGCCACCTCTTCTTAATACATTCTGCTTCTGTTAGGTCCATACCATTTCTGTCCTTTATTGTGCCCATCTTTGCATGAAATTTTCCCTTGGTATCTCTGATTTTCTTGAAGAGATCTCTAGTCTTTCTCATTCTATTGTTTTCCTCTATTTCTTGTCTCTCCTTGCTATTCTATGGAACTCTGCATTCAGATGGGTATATCTTTCCTCTTCTCCTTTGCCTTTCACTTCTCTTCTTTCCTCAGCTATTTGTAAGGCCTCCTCAGACAATCATTTTGTCTTTTTTTGCATTTCTTTTTCTTGGGGATGGTCTTAATCACTGCCTCCTGCACTGTGTCATGAACCTCCATCCATAGCTCTTCAGGCACTCTGTCTATCAGATCTAATCCCTTGAATATATTTGCCACTTCCACTGTATCATCATAAAGCATTTGACTTAGGTAATAACTGAATGGTCTAGTGGTTTTCCCTACTTCTTCAATTTACGTCTGAATTTTGCAATAACGAGTTCATAATCTGAGCCACAGTCAGCTCCCAGTCTTGTTTTTTGCTGAGTGTATAGAGCTTCTCCATCTTCAGCTGCAAAGAATATAATCAATCTGATTTCAGCATTGACCATCTGGTGATGTCCATGTGTAGAGTCATCTCTTGTATTGTTGGAAGAGGGTGTTTGCTATGATCAGTGCGTTCTCTTGGCAAAACTCTTAGCCTTTGCCCTGCTTCCTTTTGTACTCCAAGGCCAAACTTGCCTGTTATTCTAGGTATCTCTTAACTTCCTACTTCTGCATTCCAGTCCCCTGTGATGAAAGGGACATCTTTTTTTTCCCTGTTAGTTCTAAAAATTCTTGTAGCTCTTTATAGAACCGTTCAGCTTCTTCAGCGTTAGTGGTTGGGGCATAGACTTGAATGACTGTGATATTGAATGTTTTGCCTTGGAAATGAACAGAGATCATTCTGTCATTTTGGAGACTGCACCCAAATACTGTATTTTGGATTCTTTTGTTGACCTTATCACATTCTGTAATTATTTTATTTATTGAATAAACAGGTGGATTGACTTGATACTCAAGTCATTTAATTCAGTTAACTTAATTATTCACTTATTTAACATTTATTCATTATTAAACATTTATTGAGCACCTACTAAGGGACATTATTTCAGGAGCTGAGGTTACAATAGTGAACAAAGCTCCAAATCTCTGCACAATGGGGAAAATGTCTAGAGGAGAGAAGGAAAATAAATGGAGTTAATGGTAACCCCAAAGGTTTTACCTTGAAAGACTGGAAGGGTGGTGCTACCTTTTGCTAAAATGGGGAAGAGGGTAGATTGAGTGGATGTGAAGGTAATAAGGCATGGCTTTTGGTTATATTAAGCTTGAGGTGCACTTCAGACAGTCAGGAGGAGACATCAATGCGGCAATTCTATATATGTCTTTAGAGTCAAAGGGAGAAATCTGGGCTAGAATTATATTTGGGATTCATCTGAACATAAATTATATTAAAAGCAATGACCCTGGATGAGTGATTCTGATGAGTAAATGTAGTTAGAGAAAAGGTCCAAGAACTCAGACTCCAGTATTTAGAAGTCAAAGAGGTGAGGGAGAAATTTAGAGATGGTCATGAAAGTAGAAATAGGAATCAGAGTCTTCACTTGAAAATGAAGATGAGGCAGGAGGTACTGGAGGTTTGAAAGAAAGAGGAGAAAGCAGGATGGCATCATCTTGGAGAGAGGGAGAGTGAATGTACTAGAGTACAGTGAAATGAGGGAGGGCCAAAAAAGGATGCTTGTAAGCGTGGGCTTATATTTTCAACCACGGAATTTAAACTGAATAGAAATGGAAGTGAGGACATGTGGGGTGGGGAGGGAAAGGACAATAAAAAGTGAGTTGAAGGTCTCAATGGGTTGAAGGGTTATTTTAAGTCAGGGTAGTAAAGAGAGTGGGATAGGAAGTAGGCATTGACAAGAGGATGCTTGAAACTGGCATTCAGGTCTTAAGGACTGACATATGAGCAGGGAGGGAGTATGAGGAGAGAGAAGCAGAGGTTGAGAGTTCAGAAGTAAGGATATTGGAGGGATCATCTGTGTGCATATCAAAATCATCAAGAATTAAGATGGACTGGTTTTGGAGTGTCTTAGTGTGGTTAGGGGAAGTATTTGTGAGAGATAGGTGTGTGCCTGGCATATGGTTAGCTCTCAGTCAATGCAGTTTGATCATTTATTTGCTTAATATTTGTTCAGGGTGCTGGGGCTTCTCTCGCGGGTACTTCTGAGTGAAGCAGAGCTCCATGGAAGATTGTGATATTGCATTTCAAGTGGGGATGGGGGTTGCCAGACACAGTTGGGGCACTAGCCTGGAATGTGTGGATCCCTGTGGCCAAGGTTGCCCGGTAGTCTAGGGTACAGGTCCTTCTGCAGGCTTTAGGCTGGACTCCCACCAGAGCCGCACGCCTCCAGCTCCGTGGCAGCAGCAGCAGATGGTGAGAAGTGGGTGGGCTGGGGGTATCTGCGACTGATCCCACGTCTGTCGGATTAATGAGGCCTCATGCCCGCCTTCTTTTCTGCAGCGTGCCAGCCGACAGTAGCTTCCTTTGCTGGGGTGGGTTTGTTTGTGGGAAATTTTTTGGCAGTGAAAGCTCAGCCCTGATTGAAAACTTCCTCTCCCCCTCACTCTCCCCCTCCCCCAGTGCCTAGACTGGCTCTCCTGTGTTCTGGGTCCTCAAGCCTGCCCCTGGGGTTCCTCCTGGTATCAGGCTGATGAGACTGAGTAATCTCAGCCTCATTTACAAATCCTGCATTTACAAATGGGGAAACTGAGGTCTAGAGAATTTAGATATTCATTCTGTCACAGGAGCCTCCGGATTCTGCACACAGTCTAAGCCCTTTGGGTATTTAGCTACGTCCCCAGGTTGGCATAAACTCCACAAGTAAGAATTTGGATTGTTCATGTTTGAGGTTCAGACATATATAAGCATATATGATGGACATTGAGGTTGTGGGGAAAGAGCATTGGAAGCCAGATTACAAAGAGGACAAGGAATTACCGAGAGAAAACGTCGCTGTAGGAGGGGAGGGAGGAAATCACAGAGGATCAGGCTGGCAAACTGGTGTGAAGGTCAGGAGCACTAGTCTTGGGCATAGTGGAGAGCTCTTCTTAGCCAACTTTGACCTGGCCTCTTGGTAAATCCTAAAAACCATT
Organism: Odocoileus virginianus; assembly: GCF_023699985.2. Lineage (NCBI taxonomy): Eukaryota > Metazoa > Chordata > Mammalia > Artiodactyla > Cervidae > Odocoileus > Odocoileus virginianus. The sequence goes on from NC_069678.1 coordinate 76,809,684, forward strand.
TCGGTAAGACACTGGGTAACTCTGTGGTAGGATTGTTCCTTTCCCAGCAAAGTGGGATAAGAGAGAGGAAGGGTGCATCTCCAGTGATGAACAAGAGTGAGAGAACAAATGTGTGGGAGAGAGAGAGAGACAGCCCTGAGGATCTGGAGGTGAGTGAAGATGCTGAGATTTCCAGTTAGCAGGTTAGCAGGTGGCACAGATCAAGGCATGAGAGGTCAAAGACTGGTCAGTGCCACTGGATGGAAAGCCCAGGAGAAGCCTTAGCCACATGGCAGACTGATGCAGGCAGTAATACAGCTGTGGCAGTGAGGTGAGTGGGGATGGAATTCATGGCAGTGGAGACAATAGGGGCTCTGGACATCTGGTGTGAACTTGAAGTTCAACATAGGCTTCATCAATGTGGTCAAACTGAGGGGCACAAGCAACAGCCAAGTGCAACAAAGTAGTAAGCAAACTTAAACCAGTGGGACAAAGTTGTCTAGTCTTTGTAACATGGTGATGTAGTACAAAAATATTCATTTGTCCCCAGTAGAGGGACAGACGTGTGGGGCCAGGGGTGCATGCTTGGGGGTTGCAAGAACCCAGAGTCCCACCTGGTGGTTCAGAGGGTTGAAGAAATAAAATGAGCACATCAATGAGAATATGTTCAGTGGTTGGGAAGCTCTGCAGTATAGGAGTATATAAGGAGTCCATTTAATATATATACAAGGAGTATATTTTTCCCCAAGTAATAAGGGATCTTGGGGAGATAATCCAGGTTGCTATAAAAATTCAGAGGTACCACCGAGGACCTAGTCACCTCATGTGTTTCTAATCTGCCGTTCATAGATTTTTACTAGTGCCTTCATGGTTGCAGCCAGACACATGCAGCTCCAGACATCACATCAGCATTTCATGTGGGAGGAAGGAAGAAGGGGAAAAGGGCAATGGAAAAGGGTAAATACTGTGTTATCTGTTCTTCTATAGATATTTTTTCTATTTTTTTTTTTTAGGTTACAGATTTTGTTTGTTAATTTATTTTTGGCTGTGCTGGGTCTTCACTGCTGTGTGGGCTTTCCCCTCTAGTTACGGTGAGAAGCAGCTGCTCTCTAGTTGCAGTACACAGACTTCTCACTGCAGTGGCTTCTTCCGTTGCAGAGCACAGACTCTGGGCATGGACTTCAGCAGCTGCAGTTCACGGGCTCCAGAGCACAGGTTCAGTAGTCGTGGCACATGGGCTTAGTTGCTCAGTGGTATGTGGAAACATCCCAGACCAAGGATCGAACCCGTGTCTCCTGCATTAACAGGCAGATTCTTTACCACTGAGCCACCAGGGAAGCCCCTGTGTCATCTTTTAAGGAACTTTCCTGGAAGCCTCACCAAGGACTTGTTATATCTCATTGACCAGAACCTTGTGATGTGTCTACCTCTAACTGTAAGGAAAGCAGAAAGATATTTTGTAGCTAAGTGTTTTGTTGCCCTGATGAAATCAGAGTTATGTAGAAAGGAAGAAGAAATGTGAATAGGACTGTGACAAATGCTGCATGTATTCAGGGAACAGTTCCTGGTTTTGCATAGCTGGACCACAAACTGTGAGGCAGGAAAAAAAGGGATGTAGCTAGCTGATCCATCAGAGCCAAGGTGATGCAAGGTCTTGAAAGTCATTTTCAGGCATCTGAGCTGTATCATCTGAGTGATGGAAATCCAGTGATGGGATGTAGGCAGGGGAGTGATTTAGTCAAATTAGTGTTTTTGGCAGATCATCCTGGCTGAGGGGGTGAAAGGAGTGTTGATGGTGAGCAGGAAAGTTATCCTGTGAGGTTAGTGCCAGAATCTGTGTACAAACACAGACAGTGTCCAGGTGATCTCTGAGTGAGATGTTAAGACTCAAACTATGATATCAGCCATGAGGAGGGGGAGAAAGGAAGGAATTTGAGAAATTTTCAGCAGGTAAAAATGACTGAGTTTGGTAAATGATTGCATAGTTAGGGGAAGGGGGTTGGAGTTCAGAAATACTCTTGGGTGTCCCCCATTAATTGGAATGTGGAATACAAGAGAAAAAGAAGGTCTGGAATATATAGTCAACACTTGAACAATATGGATTTGAACTGCATGGGTCCACTTATGCACAGAATTTTTTTCAATAGTAAACACCACAGCAGTACTATACAGTTCATGGTTGGTTGAATCAGGGATGCAGAGGGCCAACTATAATGTATATTCAGATTGTCAATTGCCAAAGGGCCAATGGCACCCCTAAAGTCTGAGTTGTTCAAGGGTCAACTGTATAATTTGTTCAAAATCTCACAGGAAGTTGGTGGCAGAGCTGGCAATTGAACCCAGCTCTCATAGGAAAGTGTTCTTTCCACTTTTCTACTTTATTCTTCAACCTCTATCCTCTGGAGCCAGGAAAAACAATCTGAAGTCATTGGACCCACCCATTTGTCTTCCCCTCCTCTATTCACCAAGTCATGAGAGCCCAGAGATGAAATTGATCCAGTGGTGGCATCTTGCTCCTGGAGGGCCTAGTTTGATGAGGGTATGCTAAGGGGTGGGCAGATGGGACCACCACAAACCCTAGCCCTGCTTTCATTAATGCTGCTGGGGGGTCCAGGAGGACCAAATAAGGAGGCTGAACTGATCTGCTTGCGAAATCACTTCAATTGTGTCCAACTCTCTGTGACCCTGTGGACCATAGCCTGCCAGTCTCCTCTATCCATGGGATTTTCCAGGCAAGGATACTAGAGTGGGTTGCCACGCCCTATTCCAGGGGATCTTCCCGACCCAAGGATTGAACCCATGTCTCTTATGTCTCCTGAATCAGGAGGGAGGGTTCTTTACCACTAATGCCACCTGGTAAGCCCCACCAAGGAAGGCAAGGCCAAGGCCAATTGTGTGAAAAGTTGGGGGGAGCTACCTTTTATAAATAGTCTGATCAGATCATCTTGGGTGAGACAGAACTTATGACTCTTGTGCCTACAGCCAAGAGGAGCCGGACTTGGTGATATCAGTCTTTTAACAGGTATTTGCTTATGAATGAAAATGCCTCATTTCTCTCCTCTAAAACTTTCTGGCACCCTGTGTTTCTGAAGAAACCCCCTGCTTCAGCCTGAGTGTTCAACTCTTTTTCTCTTATTCTGTTGCTATCTGCCCACCACTGCCTACCTAAGCTCCTCAGCACCTGCCTCCATCTGTTCACCAACCTCAGGAAGGTCTGCCTTAGCCCTGCCATGCCCAGATACTCCTCACTGTATTGCCCAGGCTCTTTAAGCTGCCTGCCCCACCCAAGCCATTCTTCACCAGCAGGCCATATTGTGTAGCACATGACTCCAGCCCTGGCTTCAGCTGTTTGGACTAGGTTGGTCTGTGGGAAAGAGAAGTAATAGTAGCAGCAGCCTGTAAATGCCAGCCAACCAGGGTCAACCTGGTCCCTCTCTCTGGAATTTGAGCTGTTTATGCAGGGAGAAGTGGACTTTCGATAAAGTGCATCATCGAAGAGTTGCAGGGAGTAAGGAAATAAAATGGCTGAGTCACTTGTAGTGGCTGGGGTCCAGAGGATGGACCAATTTGTTCTCTGGTTGCTGAGGAGGAATCAGAGCCTCTTCTGGTGTGTGGGTGGAGTTACTATTGTATTGGGTTGGCCAAAAAGTTTGTTCGGGGTTTTATGTATGATGGGGAACCCAATTAGAACCCAACTGGTCAACCCAATGTTTCGAAAGCAGCTCAAGTACCTCAAGACCAAGTAAGATTTCCAAGCACCTATCCCCACATGCATCCCTACTATCTTGTCCCTCCTTTACTTGAGGGTTTCTCTGTTCTTTACATTCAGAGGCATCCACCACTGACCCTCAATGGCCTCCTCCCCGCAGTCAGATGGCCCCGTCTGAACTGTTATCCTCTGGGAATCTTTCTGGCTATAATTTGACTTCTACTATTCTTCACTGAGTGTCAGAGCCTTGATGTATTTTATGTCTTTTTTTAAAATCATTTATTATTTTTGGCTGCACTGGGTCTTTGTTGATATCCATGAGCTTTGTCTAGTTGCGCAAGCTGGGACTACTCTCTAGTTGCGGTGTGTGTGCTTTTCATTGTGGTGAAATGAAAACACGTTCAGTAAACATACTGTTCTCTTTTCTTCCACTTATTTTGTGTGTGACACTGCAGTAGGGTACGACAGAAAACAAACAAAAAAGGAATAGAAGTTTGGAATTCTGTTACAAAGACGAGATATATGAAACAATTATTTAGCTATGCCAGATAGTTGCATAGCATAGACTTGTTGCAGAGCATAGACTCTAGGGTTCTCGGGCTTCAGAAACTGTGGTGCACGAGCTTAGCTGATTTCCAGCATGTGGGATCCTCCCAGAACCAGGGACAGAACCCATGTCCCCTGCATGGGTAAATGAATTCTTCACCACTGGACCACCAGGGAAGTTCGATATATTTTATATCACTCCTTCTCTGGTCAGGAGTCTCATAAACAGTTTACTAGGAATTCAAACCCAGAACTTTCTTTCACCAGAGCTGTCCTCTTACCTTCAAGCCATATTCTCTTTCCTTTCTGAGCCCCGGAATACTTGTTTCACTCTCCACGGATTTTAAAAATTTCCTCTAATTCTCCTCCCAGCATAGAAACTATCTGGCATAGCTAAATAATTGTTTCATATATCTTGTCTTTGTAACAGAATTCCAAACTTCTATTCCTTTTTTGTTTGTTTTCTGTCGTACCCTACTGCAGTGTCACACACAAAATAAGTGGAAGAAAAGAGAACAGTATGTTTACTGAACGTGTGCCTCTAGCTCAGTGCCTGGCACGTGGCAGATGGTCAGGGTAAGGATTCTAGTGTGGACAAGGCTTAGGTAGGTTTCCTCACTGATGGTGGTGTCACACTGAAAGGTCATCGGTGTGGTTTAGTGGAAAGACATTGGACTGGAGTCAGATGGCATGGGTGTAAATTCCAATTCTACTTCATGCTGTATAATCTTGGGCCAGATACTTAACATCTGAGCCTGTTTTGTCAGGTATAAAATGGGGATTAAGTAATGTGCTTCCTAGGATTGTTCTGAGGACCTGGTGGCAGCACAGGGAGTGAACGGAGCTGCCACCATAGTAATGCTGGTTTGTTCACACAGTGCCTTTAATTCATAGGGAGTCTACAGGACCAAGTTCAAGGGCAGGTAGGTGGCTTGTAAACATTCTTACTTTCTAATCCTATCCTTGACTTCTTTCCACCTCAATGACTTTTGGTGTCTGTCAACAAATAATCTTGCTTGATTTTTTAGCACTGCTGGGCAAACAGCAATTTAAAAACTGGTACTTTTGTTTTTATTTTTTAATTTGCTAGTAAACCAAAATTATTGGACCCATTTTTCCATTAAAGATTTGGGGAGAAGGTTAGCCCCAGGCACAGAGCATTAATGCTATTTCCCTTGTTTGTTATATAACAGGACTCATCTCCACTTTTAATTGAAATGAAACTCTAATTATGACAGAATTGGCTTATAGCCAGGGTGGTATAACTGGGACCTTTGGGGTCACATGGGTCTGGCTTTGAATTCTGTCTTTACCACCTACTCCCTTGGACAAGATGCAAATCTCTCTGAATCTCTTTTTGCTCCGTGTGAAAGGGGGATATCACTCCTCACTGAGTTGGTAGAAGGACCAAATGCTAAATGTACAGTGCCTGGCATCTTGGAAAGATAATAAATGCTAGTGCTGTTTCTAGAAACCATTTCTTAAAACTCGAGGACTTTGCTGGAAACCATTTAAAATAATTACATGGCATCTTGGAGTGGCATTGAGTCCACTTTGCATTTGAACTACTAGTAGATCAAACTGGACTTGTGTAGGGAGGACTTCTGGTAATTAACCCTGGGTCAGGTGATTTTGAGCCAATTTTTATTCTGCTGCGGAAGCCCAAAATGATGAGACTGGAGAAATGCTATTCCTTTAATTGAAGGAACACTTTTATGTTCTCAGGTCTATTTTAATCTTAAGTGCCGATTATGCATCATTCTCTCCTGTTAACAGACACTTCTGTAAGTGATCTGCACAGAGAGAAATATGATTCTAACATAAATACTGCACCATGAGAAATTATCTTATTACCTAATATGCCAAAAAGCTAATAAGATAAAGGAACAGTTCGAGTCATTTTTGGACAATATTAAAATTTGATTTTAGCTCATGGAAATAAAATGTAATTTCCTTTTATTATTCTCTTTTACAGGTAGAACAAAGGCAGTGAAGGGTGTAAGGATATTATATAGCTGTGTTCCGTGAGCTCTTGTTAAGGCTGTGGAACAGATCCAGGAAGGATGGCCTCGACGGCTCTACCATTTAGAAATCACACTCTGGCTGTTAATGCTGTCTTATCAGATCTGATTTTTGAATTTGCAGATGAAAGTAGAAAACCCCATTTCCTATTCAACTGTACAAATGTTTGCCTCTGTGTGTTTGCATGCGTATGTCTGTTAGGGAGCAAATGCATAGTGCCTACAGAAAGTCAGGACAAACAATTTCAAGAACTGGGAGTTTCCCGAATCATCTATGGTATAAGGTGGTTAAGTGTTGACCTCTGACAAGGATAAAGTAGCCAGACCCAAACATTGACTAGGCAGGGGCCCCAGGAGGCTTTGTGAGTTTCAAATATGCTTTCAAATATTATCCTTTGGGATTCGAATGTTTTATTTACAAATGAACAAGTAATGATGGATTTTGATGAAAGAAGTTTAAATAGTACCCTCGTTGATAAAAACTGCTGGCTGAAACTATTGTTTGGTTGTGTTTGATCTTTGGTAGAAGATGTAAGTAGTTTTGCTGATGGTGGTGATGAGGTGGGCTGGTTATGGACACAAGCATGTGTTTTTTTGCCTTCTCTTCCTCTCACTTTGACAGAAGTAATACTAAGTAAATGCCTTCAGTCTTCTCTGGAATGCAATTTTTCATCCAAGCAAAACATAATGTACCTAGGGCCTGAAAGAAATTTAATAATCTCTGCATTCTTGTGATTTGTTAAACCTTTCCAACAAACACCTAGAGAAACTATACAATGTTTGCCTGGAGATTTGAGGTAACAGGCTTACACTTGCAGTGAGATGGATTTTTTATTAGATGTTAGGCAGACATGTTGTGCTGATGGTGGGAAGCATTGCTGAGAGGGTGTATGTAGAATGCCCTTCTATGGATATTTTATAGATCTATTTAAACACCTACAGACATTTGTGAAACTTATAGGACAGATCTGTTGGAGGTTGGAGAATGAACTGTTTGAACTGGTAAGATTCCATCAACTTCCAATATTCCAAAATAATGTATCCATTTGTTTAAAGTGCACTAAAATGACATCTTTAAGGAGCAGGGGTGGTGATGCTTGGTGATAACTATCATAGGCTTGGCAGCAACATTTTTGGACCCTAGACACACATTTGTGAAGCTCTGTTATTCCTGGGGGGCAGTGATTAGTTTGAATGCCTGTTTTTCTTCAGAAACGGAACATAGGGTCTTTTCTTTAAGATAAAACTAAAGGAAGAAACTTTAAGTATGTGGAGTTCAGGCTGACTTAGAGTTTTAATATTTAGTGTGGTTAATTAAATCCCATTCTTTGCCCTGAATTTAATTATCCTAACCATTGAAGTAATTTAATATAATAATAAAAAAGGAGGTAATGAGAAATCGAGGAGAATCTTGACTACTCCTTCCTCTGGATCAGTGGGGGCATTTCTTCTTCCTGTGTCAGCTTGTAGATGGTGATGTGACGTTTTATGGAGTATTATGAATTTTCAATTAATGAGAAGATGAAAAAGAAAGACAGTAGATCATCAGTGAATGATCATAACAGGAAATCACTAAAAAGCTCATCTGTAAAGTTCAGATCATATTTTAATATGACTTCATGATATTTTAGGTAGTCTTTTCCCCTAGGCTGAGCTTAAATCATGTACTTTATACACAGTATGAAAAAGTCTTTGTTTAGGGTTTCTATTTAAAGGTAAGAAAGTCATATATTTGCCACTTCTAAGCAAAAATGAATTTAAATAAAGAGGTGATCTTTCTTGTCACTTACAGTAGAGATGGTCTGTTTCCTTACTATTGCTCAAGCTCTGCCATCTCAAAACTGAAGTGTGGTGCAGTTCTATCAGACTTGGATTCAAGTTCCAGCTGGAGGACTTTGCTGGTGGCCCAGTGGCTACAACTCTGTGCTCCCAATGCAGGGGCTTTGGGTTCAATCCCTGGTCAGGGAACTAGATCCCACATGTCACAACTAAGACCTGGTACAGCCTAATAAATTATATATATATATATATATATATATATATATATATATATATGTATGTATATATAAATCCCAGCTGGAAATTTGCTAGCCATTTCAAGTTACTTAATCTCGCTGACCTCAGTCTTGCCATCTGTGAAATGAGGATGGTGCTATCTCCCTCTCCCAGATCGCTGTGGGGCCAAGGCAGGGAACACAGAGGGCAGCACACAGCCTGACACATAATAGATGGCCTGCAGATAGTGACTCCCTTTCTTCTGCACAAGTCACGAGTATGCTTATAAATGAATGATAGACACTAATGGATCATAAAGCCAGACATAATGCCAAATGTGTTGGCCTGTTATCAACCAGGACAGTGCTTCTGACACTTTACCAGTGATTCACTTGGGGATCTGGTTAAATAGATTTGCATACAGCCTGAGACACTGCATTTTAACAAGCTCCCAGATGACGCTTATACTGCGGGTTAAAGACCACACCTTATAGTAGTGTGGGACTAGGGCAATGACTTTTGAATACTGAATTGACTTTGAGAGACTTGGCTAAGTTGCAAAACAATTTTACTCTGCCTTTTTCATTTAATGGTAAAAATATTGGGGAAATCTGAAGATGTTACCAAAAAAAAAAAAGTGTGAATAAACACATTTAAAAATCTGGGAAGCTCAAATCCATTCTACACACTTTCATTTATTGTCTGGACAGATAAAGTACAAATAATTCAAACACAACAAGATTAAGGAAAAAAAAAACATTTACAATACTTTCCCTCAGAAATCATCTAAACTAGCAAGATTAACATGAAGTCATTCATTATAACTAAAGTATACAACTGCCTGGTCCTAAGATTTTTTTTCCTTTTTTTTTCCCCCAAGAGTGAACACATTATAGAGAAGAGATGTTGGCATGCCTTTCCCACTAATGCTCAGCAAATGCATCAAAACTTTGCCAGCAAACTGCGTTCATTCATAGCAGGTGATATAAAAAGGTTTCCCTGAATGTTGAACGAGTGTTCTCTGAACTGAAATCTGGTGTTTTGTTTTGTTTTTTTCTCAAAACCGAAACGAGGAAAAAAAAATAGAAAAAAAATTTCAAGGAGGAGTCTATGGTGCAGCCCTGGTTTTCGTTATCTGCCTACCACTACGACGACTACTACAAAGTTTGCCTCTTCAGTGTGAAAACAACAGTCTGTCTACATGCACTTAGTGGGTTCAGCATGGGAAAAAACGCACAAAATAAGCACAAGTTATAAATAACCATAACGTTTTATTACCATTAAGACTAAACTGGTATTGAAAAGATTGTATATAACAAGACAAGAAAAGCAATAGCAAATTTTAACTATCAACTAGATTATGCATAGCGAGTAACTGTTTCTATCACCCAGGGAAGAGCATGAACCCTTGTATTTTTTTGTTTCGTTTTTGTTTTAAATATATAACCGTACAAAGCACAAACGTCCTCAAATGATCAGTGCGCGGGACGTGGGAGAAGGCTCCCCCAGTCATTTTGTTCCCTCAGCTCTGTTTTGTTTTCCCCAATCTGGATTACATTAAAAGAAAGACCCAGTTGTTTTTATTTTTCTACTGTGCAGTAAGAAAAAAATATTCACAACAAACATGACAATATATCAAACAATAGTTCTACACAAGTTACCTTGATACCTCTTTAACTGTCACTTAAATATCATAAGAAAACATTTTAAGACATATACAAACAAAACTAGCCAAGTGTTACAACTTATAATAAATTAACCCAAAGAAAAAATAACTTTATATATATATATTTATATTGTATATACACATACACACACAACAGAATGACACAATAATATGCTTCTTCCCATAGTTTAAGTAAACAAATACGTAGTCTAGCCAATCTAGCTATATTTGATCTCGGCCATAGGCATCATCACATCTGCGATTAAATAAATAAGTGTTTCAAGCAACATAAACAGTGTTTCAAATGTACCAACACAGCCCAATTCTATCAGCATGGGCTACAAAGTGAATTTGAAAATTCCTTAATGAATTTAAAGCAAATATATCTTTTGTTTTCCTCTCCTAAACACATTACATTTAACTATGATACTAAGATATGTAAATAATTTCGTAGCACCTACTGCTCAAACTAAGGAAGTTTTAGATCGAAAGGAAAATTAATCTTTTTAATTTTTGTTCTGCTGACATCCCATACTGATGACTTAAAGAAAAACTGTCTTTCAACTCATCTCCTTGCTTTTGGGTTTTGACTGTGGGGAACTGTGGTACCCTGGGTAGAACGAACACTCCTTTCCCCTAGTAATTAATAATTTTTTTATTATTATTACATGCTATGAAAAGATATGAAGATCATCTGTTTATAGCCCATCCTTCAAAAAACAGTCTACGAATCCAGTTTAAAACACACATCTTGATCTCTAAAAAGTTACCAGTGCAGTATGAACGCGACAAAGTTGTCAATTTCCCCTAAATTAGCCAGTCAAAATATTTTTTTCTCAAATCCAGATTCTCTTGTAAAAATTCTTTATATTTTATAAAAATAGATTTTTCTTGAAACCCATTTTCAGCAAAGAGACCACCTCTTTGGCAACAATGTTAATGTTATTAAATTGTTAATGTCATCAGGTATCCCCCTCGCCCCCATCCCCTAACAGAAGACTGTTTTAGTTCACATGATATAAAAGAAAAAAGGAAAAATAAAAAAATTTGCAAAAGTTTTTTAATTTTTGCAATTTTTATTATTCCTCTTTAATTTGTGTGGGGGGTTTTTTTTTTTTTTTTGACCAATCTGATTGGATCAACATTTTGACAAAAAAAAAAAACTTTTATTTTCTCTCTTTGAATCCCATTACTTTGTAAAAATTGTTTTATTATTTTTTTTTTGTTTTTTGTTTTTCTTCTTCAAATGAGCGAATGGTCATCTTAAAAAGATCCACCTTCAAGGAAGGTAGTAAAGTTAGCTGGCTGGGTAAAAATCCCTGCACGTCGCTATCTATGTATATATAGTCAACAACGACAGCTATGAAAGAACATTCAATGCATCAAAGGTATTTTTTTGTGTTTTTTTTTTCTTTTTTTCTAAGCATTATAAAATCCTTTCCTGGTACACCTCAGGATAATCCAATGTTTTAATACTTAGGCAACACTGGCTTATAAAGTCCATGGTTGAATATAAGCCTTGAAAAGTTTGTTTCTCTCTCTTTTGTGTGTGTGTGTGTGTGTGTGTGTGTGCGCGCGTGTGTTTTGTTCGTATATATTTATATATATAATTTAATAAGTAAGGATGGGAAATTCAGGACTTGTGGGCTTTGTTGGTTTTAAAGGAGACTTGCAACACGCGGTCTCCCAGGCGGTACCCGTTGAGGCTGGCGATGGCCATGGCTGCCTCGTCATAGTTGGTCATGGTGACGAAGCCGAATCCCTTGCACTTGTTGGTGTTGAAGTCGCGGATGACCTTGACGTTGTTCACTGCGCCGAAGGGGCCAAAGAGCTGCCAGAGGACACTCTCGTCAGAATCAGGGGACAGGTTGTAGACAAAGATGCACCAGCCCGTTCCTGTGTGACCAGGGATGTTCATTCCCACAAGGCTTGTCATCCCATCAATGGTGATTGGAGAGAACCTGGGGGGACAAGCAGAAGGGGGGACTGGTCCAGACATCAGTCTGACCGTGGATAACACACAGATGCACAGACAGAGACACGGGCAGAGGGCTGAGTGAGTGTTTGCAGGAGAGTCTTCAGGGTTTAAAAACCAAAATGCAAAAACTAATGTCTGTGGCGCTTCTTCTGATGGGAACAGCTAGACTGGCTCAGGCATGTAAATGCCAAGAGAAAATCCTAGGTCAACTCCTAAAAACCAGGAAGAACTCTCAGAGCAAGGCTCTGTCACACTATCACAGTATATGTTCCCAGGGTATCCCACCCTCCCTCCCCACGGCAGATAGTGAACCCTTCTTCATAGAAGGGGCCCTACTTCATCCATCCTTTCACTCTATTTATTTATTCAGTGGAGGCCATACAGGAATCTCACAGACATGACACATAGAAAACACTCAATAACTGTTTATTGATTGAATAGGTGGATAACACTGGTAGAGGTCATTGCTTGGGAAACTGTTTTTTTTTTTTTTTAAGGAAGTTTAGGCGATGGCCCTAGAAGTGCTCAAGTCCACCATCTTTGCAGTCCCTTGACTTAACAATCGTTAAAGATCTCTTGACATTATTGAGGATGGAGATACATGAGAATGAACAGACATGACTTGTTATTAATCCAAAGGGCGGCTTATGTTTCACTTAGCATTTATTCAAGAGAGTTCCAAAGAAAACCCCTGAGCAATAATAATAAAGATGATCACTCCTTGATGATATATTATCTGGAATTCATTTCTAAGCATCACAGGAGTGAGATTTCAAGTGGCTTGTGCATTTACATATCTTGAATCACTGTACATTAGAAAAGCAGGAAACTGTTATTTGTTCTATTATAACTACTTTTGTATTAGGCTTCAAAATCTTCGTAGTTTTCACATAATCTTGGAAAGAAAAACAATACTTCAGATACTATTCATTGTCTGATAAAATATGTATGTGATTCATGATGGATGCATCAGATGAAACAATTAGGTTACCAGTGCCTACAGCAGAAAAAATATTTGTTAACATTTTACTTATACCAAACTTATACAGTTATTTTGATTCTATACACTGACTAGTATTTGCTTTTCATTTGTTTTCTTTCTTCCTGAAAAGAGGGATAGAAGGAGAGGAAGCAAAAACTGGGGAAGAGAATGGATTAACTGTCATTTAGGACTGTTTTAAAAATAAGCATATATCCATATACGCATAGGATTTGAAAGTCCTATGAAAGAATACTCTGTATCTAATTAGAATTGAAATAATCAAATGGCTGCTGAAAATATGCTAAACGTAACAACTCAACAGATATTATTTTCAGTATTATTCACTAAGTCAATCTTCCCTCTTCCTTAAAAACAAATTAACAGGACAAAACCCAAATCATCATGGTACTAATTCTTAGAAGGGCAAATCCATGTGTAACTGTTATTTGCATAATTTCTGAAGACTGTCTTCTCAACTTTCTCTCCTCCAACTAAGTCAACTGACCTTTCAGTTTATAGGTAGAGAACAGCTAAATATTATAAAGCCAAAGTCAGGGGCTAGCAAAGAGGTTTCAAGTAGAGCCTCAACTTCAGGCGGTAATGCTACCTGAGCACTTTGGTAGGAAGGACTCTGGATCCAAATCTGGGCTTAGTAGGAAAAGAGAATGCTCTTATCAACTGGTGATGTTTAATTATGGGTGGGTAACTGGAGAAGATGGCAGCGTCTGTGCTTTCTTCCCTGACCTCATCTGTATATAAACATCACTCTCTTCATAGTATCTCACTAAGTCCGAGAGGAGCAAAGGCATGGGACAGAGCTGGGAAAAATGTAAAATGTGTGGCAACAGGCAAGCCGTGTGCCAGATACATGGAGGTAATTCAGTCAATCTCATAGGGGCTGGGATTGCAATTCAAGAGGCTGGTGCCTTGAGAATGAAGTCTGCAGTCAAGTTACTTCCCTATTGTGTGCCAGTTTCCAGAGCAGGGTACTGGGCTGGCCAAAAAGTATGCGTGGGTTTTTCCATAAGATGTTATAGAAAAACTCAAGCAAAGTTTTTGGGCAACCCAATACTTACCCTGCACAGCCAAGTGGTAAAAGACTCGTCTCATATGGGGAGTATGACTCCGACTACTCATGACCACACTTTTTTCCCTTGACAGTAGGAAGGGGAATTAAAGTGTGCAGCTCTGCAGAGCAGGATAAGAAAGATGCGATGTCCCTGGCAGCTCAATGGGGCTTATCAAAAGTACACGTGGGAATCTCATGGACACAGTGACATACAGCACCCAATTTGCAGATTCAGTTTTCAGACTAGGTCTGGAACACCCCTGTGACTACATTTGGAAAGTCCCCCAAACTTTGACTCCGTTTGAACCCTCGACCCCACAAAAAGGTTTTAAATAAAAGAAACAGCAAGTTTAAAACATACATACACATATAACCAAGGGAGGACTGATAATTACTGCTAAAACCTGTAACAAAAGAAACCTCTGGTTGAGGTGCACACAGATACACTTCTTTCTCAGGCTGTGCCCTGAAATGAACACTGAGGTGGGGGCAGGAGTCATAAGGTCACCCACGCGTTTATTCATGCTTTGGCCAGGGCTGGTAGTCCAAAATCTAATTTTTCCACTGGCAATCATAAGATTGTCAACCATGATTAGCAAAATGTTCTAATTTTGATTTGCTGGAATCTGCCCTCTTAACTGAATCTTGGCATCGCTAATGCAAAACAGTTGCCTTGCAAGTTTGCAAAATCAGCTGGCAAAGAGTCACAGCCTTCCCTCTTAAGGGAGCTGTTCGAGGAGCAGATTATCAGGGGCTTGGTAGCTGTGGCACCTGAACCGTAGGAGAAGCCCACCTGCAAATAAAAGAAAAAGTGAAACACACAAACACACTTGTGTGCCCTAAAAGAAACAAAATCAACTGAGGTCTGAAAGTAAAAAAGAATCTGACATGCTGGTGGAAGAAAAAGGAAGAATTAAAAAAAAAAGTAAAGTTAGTGAATTAAAAAAAAAAAATTCTAGCCCCAGTCTGTGCCAACACGGACATCTGGCAATCTGTGGAGTTTTAATTACCTCTTTACGCCATAGGCCATATTAAGCAAATTGTCCAGCCTGCAAAGAGAAGGAGGGTCTCTGGGTTAATGCCTCACAGATGGCAAGATCGCTCAATGGAACTATTAATAAGAATGCTCCATTTTCAAAGAAGAAAAGCTCAAAAACTTTCCCCGGTGCTCAGAAGCCTATCCATTGGTAGTTTCCCCTTTTCCTACCTAAGGTAATTCATGTTGAGGTCAATGCTAGAGTTTAAAGCAAGTGTCTAAATGAACCTTCCTTTCTTTCAAGGTCTAAATTAATCTCACTCCCCCCATCTCTTAGAACATGTGTGGATATTATTTATGTTGTGTGTGAAATTTTTTTAAAAGGGACCGATGGCTTCTTATGTTGTTCACCTTTTATTGTAATGAAATTTATTAAAGGTCTCTGTTACGGATTAACAATACACACACATACATCATGCATATCAGAATGGATCTTTCCTATTAGCCTGGCTACTTTAACTAAATCTTCTTACCACACACATTTTTTGGGCAGGAGGGAGTTTGAGGGTTCAGACGTTTTTTTTAAAAAAAAATCAGCTTACTATTTACAACCTGAAAACACCTCCCAGCAAATTGCCATTTTGTTATAATCTCCTTCATGTTCAGTATCTTACTCAGGGACAAGCTTTTCACATCATGGGGCAGTAGTAACCATAGTTTCCACCATTAGGAGCCTGCTGGAAAGGCTTTTTACATAAATACTTCATGCGCTCTCACACAAAATAAAAATTAGATGACTTGGACTCTTCATGAAATCATTAACCGTTTCATATTCAGGGGGCATGGGAGGACACTTGGAGGCTGATTTTTCTCCTCTTTATGGCCAGATGGAAGGGCCTACTACGCATGTGATGTTTGAAGACGAGAAAGACCCTTTCATTAAAGGGAAGTCAGGGCATGGATCAACTAAAATAATTATTTAGAATTATTATGGGTAGGTTAAGAATATTCTTATCTCTTGCACAGTAGAGATTGGTTAATGTCAGACTGCCTTGATGGAGAGATATCTGCCTTTCAGAAATGTCCCAGGAGAAGGAGAACATCCCACTGCACCTGGAGCTTCCTAGGGGTTGGGTACATCAGGGAAACGCTAATAATGCTTGGAAAAAGTCTTCCTCCTTGCCTTCCCAAAGTCTGCTGACTTAATGTCAGAGTGAAGTTAACATAGAGGAGAGGATCCCCCCCACCTCACCCAATAGAAGCACCAGCCAGAGAAAGAGGAGAGCAGACCAGACCATTCCCTTTGGTAAGGACATGCCTCCTGGGCTTCTTTGACTTCATTAAAAGTCACTGCCTTAGCCTTAAGTCTAAACTGCTGAATGGAGTCCCTTATCTGTGATGAACTCTTGTTGAAACTGAACCTTCTTATCTGCTTAAATGTAGAAATTTGTTTCAATCAAAGAATCTGAAGTTTAATCACAGTCATGTGCTAGTTTGAAGGGGGGCTTGGAAGAGCATCTGGCCCAGTCATCACATTTTACAGCAGTGGAAACTGAGGTTCAGGGGGAGTGTCCCACAGTGATTCCAGGGGGCAGAGGTCCTCACTCAGCCACATCCTTCAGGGCCAAGGGCTTCCCTGGCTCCTGCCCAGCTCTGTACTGCTGTAGTAGGGCTCTTGCCCTGTGGGTACACCTACCTGAACCTCTGAGCCTGGTGGTGAAGTGGGCCAGGGTAGCGCCGGTTGGGGGACTGGTAGAGCTGGGAGAGCAGGGCCTGGCTGGACTTCTGGCTGGGGTTGTTGGCAAACTTCACAGTAATCGGTTCTGTAGCACCGCTGGGCTTCTGGCCATTCAGACCTTTGATTGCTTCTTCTGCCTCAATCCTCTTATCAAATCGGATGAATCCCACCCCTCGGGACACTCCTGGGAAAGAGAAAGAGCCTTTGTAAACAGTGAACAAACCAAACTGGTAAAGATCCCCAGGAAGATATGGGCTGAGTCCCAACAATGTTTCTTGGGGAATCAGCCCACTTGTGGGGCTAGGGCTGAGCCTGGCTTCCTGAATCTCTCTCACCCATCAAAATGCATCTGCCTGCCTTTTTGCCGTCATGGCTCCGGGCTGGCCATTCCTGCCCACAGAACACAGGCATATTTCACACCTGTCCCTTCCTGCCCTCCTCCACCACCCTGCTCGGCCCTCAAGCCTCCTTTTAGTTGCTGTAACTGACCATCCGCAGTCCGGTCTGTAGCCCCTCAATGTGTCCTCCATACCTGGCAACTAAATAATCCATTTGAAAGCAAACTCTAACCATATGATACCCTTTAAAAACACCTTTTATACCTTTCTGTACCTTTTCTGTTTTTTACCCTGTGAAATATACCTGTTCCTCATTGTTCCCTACTCCAAAGGCAGAAAAAGAAATGAACAAAAGCCATAAAAACCCCGTCCATGGCTCCAGGTGGCAGACAGAGGAATTCCAGACTTCTTGGCATGGCATTTAATGCCCCTGATGATCTGGCCCCAACTCCCTGTTGAACCTCATGTAAGCCAAGCTAACTGCCAGATATTCCTTGAACAGGCTGTGTTCCTCCTTCACTCCATGCCTTTGGGTATGTCCTATCACCTATTCTATGGGATATATCTTAGCCACCTGGAATGTTCTATCTCTCCTCACCAGACAGCTTTGAGTCACCCTCTAAAACTCTGTTCAAACACCATCCCCTTGATGGAGACTTCCCTTCCATCAGTGCCTAGCAGGCACAGCACACCTTCTCCTGAGCTCTCCTGGGGTGCTGGGCAGCTCTAGCTGGTGCTCATCACACTTGTAAGGTCTTGTGAGGATCACACTTGTGGTCTTGTAAGGATGGGGCTGTGACACCTTCGTCCCTGACCTCTGGTGTCCCTCTGCATAGCGTCTGGGGCAGAGCTGCCTTCAGTGAGGTTTGTTGCAATAATCAGATGATAAACACACGCTAAATGACTCTCCTGGTGGCTCAGATGGTAAAGAATCTGCCTGCAATGCAGGAGACCTGGGTTGGATCCCTGGGTCAGAAAGATCCCTTGGAGAAGGGAATGGCAACTCATTCCAGTATTTTAGTCTGGAGAATTCCATGGACAGAGGAGCTTGGTGGGCTACAGCCCATGGGGTAAGAAAAAGTCAGACATCACTGAGTGACTAACACTCTCACTTTCAAATGACTCTCAGGGGGTGTTTTTAATTAGAGTAGGTGAAAACCTTCTGTCATCAAAAACGCAACCTGGGTGCCTTTCGTACTGAGAGGTGGTGGCGCTGCTTTTCTTTATGATAGCCCAAGTAGCCCAGGATCCAATGCTGGGGTATCTCTGTGCCGCTGCTAACTGGACAGGTGTCCCACTCTGGACCTCCGTCCTCTTACCTGTGAAATGAGCCAGTTTCAGTTTCCCTCTAACTCTGCAGTGCTACCAGAGCAGCCAGAGCTATACACAGAGGCTCTTTTCACATGCAAAAGTAATGTTGTTTGGTTGAGGGTTGGAAGGGACTTTGAAGGTCATTCAGCCCCACTCCCAGCCTGGTGGCTGCATCCTTGTTACAGCTCTGCCAAGTAGTTTAGCTGCCGCTGGCACCATTCCCATGATGGAGTCCTTCTACTTCCCAGGATGGCCCACTTTAAATTTCAGCAGTTGATTGATAAAAAGTCTTTCTTCTAAATCAAAAAGCTGCCTACTTATGACCCATATCCTTTCCCGTAAGTAACCACTACCCCTCTGCTCCTGCGGGTCACAGGGCACTGGCTGGTGACGCTGACCCAAAGGAAGAAAATAGCCTAGAAATACTTCACCTGTAACTTGATCAACCAAGATTCGTGAGGTGATGATACGGCCATATTGTGAGAAAAGCTGTTCCAGTTCCTTCTGGGTCATGGTTTTGGGAAGGCCGCTAACGTACAGGTTAGCATCCCTGATTGAGGCAGAGCTCGGACGGGCATATGAGACCTAGGAAAAGGCAAGAGGTGCTGAATGTATTACAGGCAACACCCTCCAAGTAGAGGCTGAGTCCACAACAGAGACGACAGCTCACGTCTATCATTCTAACTCACAGTGTCAGTTCAGATAAGTCTGTAGTTCAGATTTTTAGCTGTGCTTGTACTAGTAATGAGAACCAGGAGAACAGCAATAGAGGAACAAAAGGAGAGTGGATGATAACTTAAAACGAATGCACAGATAAGGGTCTCTAAGTGCAGAACAAAATAGCTACTGTATGGCAGCTGTTAAATGCAGAACAACCCACGCATGGAGTTCTGAAGATTTACCTCCAGGATGTGGGTGTATAGATGATTTACTGTATCCAACACATAATAATCTTTGAATAAACCAAAAAAAAATTTTCCCATAAAATTCTGCTCTGCAGCTTTCTTTCCTTGCCACTCCCAACCCCCAGTCCCTTCTTGAACACATAAAAAGCGATCAGGTTCTCTGAAAGATTTTTTTTTTTTATGTCCCATCCTTTGTGTTGTTCCAATCTGTTCCCACAAGGTCTGCTCTCACTGAATGACAAAGTGCTGGTGAAATGGGGCTGAATGAACATCTGCTTGTGAAACTAGATATGTGACCTTGTCATAGCATCTGCAAGAACCAGTTGCCTTCGAACTTGGAGGCAGAGCAGCTAAAACCACAACAAAAATGAGGTCATGATGGGAATGAGGGAGGAGAGGCCAGTGGAGAGAGATGTGAGCCTCTCTGATGGTTATAATAAGTTTGACTTTATAAATTTGTCCTCCCAGATCTCTCAACTGCTTTTTTTTCTCCCCAAAAAGCTAACACAGAAGTGTAAACAGATCTGAAATTCCATCTGCAAGAAGCCAAATCTGTAGCAGTACACATAAGCAAAGCAAACCCCAGCAGTCATTAATTTTAGACTTTCATTTACTTATTTATTTATTTTTTTAAGAAAACAACATCAGACATTTGAAATATAATTTACAGCTAGTCTAACAAAAGCATTTTCCTGCTAAAGCTATTTCTGGGGCGGTTATGGCTCAGAATAGATGATGAAAACAGTCATTTTAGAGCACATCTGACAATGTTGGACAGGAAGGGACCTATATGCCTTAGCATTTTTCAGTTTTATTTAATTTGTATAAACAATTCACAGGACCTGCTAAGACTACAGGGGTGAGGGAGTGAGTGGGTATGCTTGTGTGTATGTATTCTCTGCACACACGAAAGCATGTTTGCAAAAGGAATTGTATGCATTAAATTGGACCTTTGGCATTAGGAACTAAATCTCCATTAGTGAAGCAGACCTTGCCTCTGAGAATTGGTCTAGCAGTGAATCCCACAGAGGGGCATGAAGGATGAGTATATCCCCTCTATCCCCTTCCATGCAGAGATGCCAGGTCCCTTTATGGGTTCCACACGTAAAAAATAGATGTTGACTCAACAGATAAAATGATGCGAGTGACGAATCTGCCTCGCCGGCCTCCTACTGCCAGTGGAACAAGGAATCCTGTCGGCAGTGTCTACCTCTTCTAGAAACTCACGTGTGGCCTCTGTAGGCTCCTTCCCAGCGAATGGACGACATGCAGAGAGGCTTTTGCATGGAAGGTCCTTGTGTGTACATTTAGGGGTGAGGACTGAAGAACCATGAGACTGCCAACACAGGGCATCACTCCACATAAGGTTGTCCTACCCTGACCTTTCAGGTTATAATCTAGCAGAACTGTTTTTCTTAGGCATGAGGAGGGAGCAGTAGGGAGAAGGAAATAAAAACATCACAGTGATATGTCTATGGTAATGAGGGTCACCCTGGTCTCACTCCTGCCGATTGCTGACAAATTAATTATCTGAATGATCTTCATGTTCCCCCAAAACATACGTCCTCATCTCTATGCTTTTGTCCAGAGGGAACATTTTCCCACCTACTTCCTCAGGTCCTAATCATATGGCCCTTTAAAGGTCCAGCTCGAACGCCACCTTCTCTAGATGGCTTTCCCTAATTTTACCTTCTGTTAAAAATCTCCCTGGCAGTGCTCTTGATGAACTGCACCCATGGTACTTAACCCATTTTGACCTTGATTCTCCATCTCTCTATCTAGTCTGCTGACCTCCTTGAGGTCATGCGTTGCGTGTGTGTGTATCTTATTCATCTCTGTGGTTCTAGCTCCTTACTCAGACACTCACAGGGTGCTCAACATCTACTGAAAGAGTGAATGAACACCCACAGATCATAATGAATGACCTGGACATTAATGGCATGTTGGGTTAACTGCAGCTTGAATTCCTCCACTTAGGGGGAGCATTAAGCATCTGCTCAGCTGTGAGCTAAGAGATAAGTCTCCTATTCTCCAGTATCTGGGGTGGGAAGGACTGAATCTTGTTCAAGAACTAGATTTAGAGGCCACTCTTATAAAACATTTCCTGAAGATCTACTAGGAGCCAGGCATAGTGCTGTATGCTGGGGATACACAGCAAGCAAGAACAGGCATGGTCTCTTGCCCCAGTGGACTTCTGAGTCCAATGGGGGCAAAAGGCAACTCCATAGCAGGTACTCAACAAATGAGTTGAATAGAAGAATGGTGTTCAAATGAACCAGTTATCATAATGCCACAAGATGAGGGCCATTCCAGGGCTATATGGGGAGAGACTGGTGGGGAGACAAGTTGTATGACAGTGTGTGGTGGGTTCAGGGAACCATCGCCTGATGATAACCCTCCACTGCTGTGAGGACAAAAGAGATGATGAAGGTCAAGGGTGTAGTGCAGTGCCTGTCTGGCACCCCATCAATGCATAATGGATAGTAATGACTTTGATCCCCTCAGTTCTGGGCAGCCAGAGCTGGGGCACATGGGAGAGCAGGCTGGGGACAGACCTGCTAGGGAAAAGGAGCTGGCACAGGAAAGTTAATGACAGAACCAAAATCGATTCCCCAGAAGAGGATTCTGACAGAGGCAGAATCTCAGCTGGGAAGGATTATTGCAGCATACTCCAGTCCCAGCCCAGCGACAGATCTCACGGGTGAACAGCATCTTGATCATTCACCAAAGCCTAAATCCCACTTAATTTTTCTCTTCTATTTGGAACCTTAGGTCTATCATTTCTCTTAGTCCCCCATCCTGGAAACCTGCAGAAGTGGGAGTGGGCAAAAATAACAGAAAAAGGATCTTCCCACATTTAGTATCCAAATGCTTGTCCCAGTATGAAAACTTTTCAAGTTTCTTCATATATTTATTAAATCCTAACTGAGTGACTACAGGTCTCAGACCCTTTGTTAGACTGAAATATTTCTAAAAATATCGCTGACTTTTAGCTCCGTCCTGACGTTTAGCACAATTGCTACTTTACTAACCCCACTAGAACCCAGGGCTTCCAACATGGGAAGTGCCCTAAAGAACCCTGAGTCTCAGACCATCGGGGTCCGGCTCACTTCTTTCATCCAGAATCTCAGAAGACAAGACCAGCATGTCTACGTCTGAACCAATCTTGCTCTGGACCTCAGAAGCTGGAGTAGGGAGACCAAGCCTCTCTCCAGGGAAGGATGGCTCACAGGCAGGTGACTGTACAGATGATCTTGTCTGAAGATCTGCAGTCACTCCAAACTCCCTATCCCTCCCTGTCCCTACAGGCTTACAGTAACTCCTACTCTCTGCAAGAGGGACAGTACAGCCAGAGCTTATGAGTCATGGGCTGCCTCCAGTACTCACTAGCTTTGTGATCTTGGGCAAGTAATTTGATCTTGATTAAGTCTGTTTATTTACTGACAGAAGTGGGGGGGGTACAATTCTCCTTTGATGGATTTTCAAAAAGAATTAAGATAACAGACTTAATGTGTTTAGCACATACCTAAAATTTAGAATCTACTTAATATTATTTAAGAATATAGAATCTATGTAAATATAAATATTACATAAATATAGAATCTACATAAATATTATTATGGGATGACTCAGACTGACTTTTGTGGGTCACCCTGGGATGCTAGCTCCCATAGGGCACATCTATCAATTTGACCACACAAGCAAACATTTGGAACATGACCAGTGAGCACTTATAGAAGCTCTGTCCTCCTCCATCAGACTGGTGGGGTCTGGGACCATCCTTTACCACTTCACAGCCATGAATTTCCTCTAGCATGTTCCTACAGATTCCTCTGCCTGCCATCTACAAAGTACTTTCCACTTTCCAAAGTGACTTCACAAGGCTGCTTTCAGCGATTCTCACCAAGGCAGGAAGGCAAGCACTGTCATTCATCCCAGATGGGGCAGCAGGACCAAGGTGGGATCTGCCCCTCGCCACGCAGCACTCACAGGTACCTTCACCTGCTCACAGCCGGGGCGTGGCAGGAACAACACAGCCTGGGGAAAACCTTTCCTGAATCAGCTGGCAACACTGTGGCCCTCCTCTGACCCACCATGGAACAGAAAAAGAGGGTACTTGGAAAGCATGATAAAGACGGTCTTGAGTGCTACAAGGAGGGTGAGATGAGAGGAAAGGGGTTTCTTTAGGAAAACACTGGTAGAGAAGGTGAGCATTCACTCATTCCTCCCTTTCTTGAACACTTACTGTGTGCCAGGCCCTGTGCTGGGAGGGTTTTTTCTTTAAGATCTCACAATTCAGTGAGGAGAGTAAGCAAACAGGTGGAGAGTGCAATGCAGAGGGCTGTTCCTGCCAGGAGGAGACTTGCTTTCCTTCCACATGGAGGATGCCTCCTGGAGTAACGTCCAGCTCCTTTGTACCCCTGCATCCCCTCTTCTCCAGGGAAGGGGTGCAATGGCTCTGAATAGGCTTTAATAAAGGGAATGAGCATGTGAGCCACAGACACTGCCTGCTTCCTCCCTCTGGGAACCAGATGCCAGCCGGAAGCCCACTTTCTATTTCTGGTTCTATGTTCTATGGGAGTCGGCTATGCTCTCATGTGGGGAGTCCTATGGGGTCCAAAGCACCTATGACATAGTATATCAGTTTGTCAAGGCATGGGGTTCTGTGTTAAGAAGTTCAAGGTGTCCACAGAAGCCATTTGGGCCTTAATCAGTAAAAAACAACTTAGGGTTCCATAGTTTTTCTTTCTGTCGTATCTCTCAGTTGGCTTAAGACTTGGATGTAGAAAACAGGGGTGTCATTTGTTGAGCTCCTTTGAATTACAAGAACCTCTAGCATTGACTGGATGTTTTCATGAGCTTGGTGTTCTATTCACAAAACTGTTCATTTCCACAACCATAGTTCACGGTAAGTGGTAAGGGTGACAAGTGATAATGGTGATCTCAGCAGAATGCATTATCTTTGAAATTTGTTTCTTAGACCCTTGATACTGGAAGTGACCTCAAAAGTTCAGGGCAGGATGTAAGACAGCTGGCCAACCACCTTATACATTTCCAAGGACAGGAAGCATCCTATGTAATCACTGGCCATCACTGATTATTGGAAAGTTCTTCCTTCTGCTGAATTCAAACCTGTCTCTCCCATAGCTTCTATCCTTCTCCTATTTCTATTCTGGTTCCACACACTAGGAGCATCCTTCCTGTCCTCATCACCCCTTATCTTGTGGGTCTCACTCATACGTCATAGTTAGAGCATCAGACAACTGTATTTTGAGAAAGATCACTCCAAGGCAGCTCTCATTTATGTTACTTTAACAGAAATGGAGCATCTCTTTAGCAATGGGAAAGAGACAGAGATTAACAGCAAGGGTTTTGGTAGAGAGATGTAGGTTTGAATCCTAATCACTTACTAACTATAAATGGTAAAGCTTGGGGTAAGTCACTTACATTTTCTGAGCTTATCACTTGATAACCTAGTTTGGAAGCTTCTAGAGCTAATAGAGCATTAAACAAGCTAATGCATATATGATTCTTAGGCACTATGCCTGGCACATAGTAAGTGAAAGTGTTGAGTTGCTCAGTCGTGTCCAACTCTTTGCAGCCTCATGAACTGCAGCCTGCCAGGCTTCTCTGTCCATGGGGTTTCCCAGGCAAGAACACTGGGAATGGGTTGCCATTTCCTTCTGCAGATGTCTGCCACACAGTAAATGCTCAATAAATAGGGCTTTGAAACAACTGCTGTGTACTTAGGCCTGATGCTAGACACTGGCAGTACAAAGATGAATACAACAGCCCCTGACATGCAGGACTATTAGTCTAGCAGAGGAGACACTTATTTCAGATCAGATTGCAGATTTTCCCCAGTCTGTTGTAACACAGTACTCTCTGAGTGAGCAGAAACTTCCCAGAACATACACATCCCGGGGACATTCATTCCAAAGAGACCAGAAGGATGGCAGCAGAGAACAGACTCTGGTCTTCCAAGGCCTTCTAGGAGCAAACCCTCCCTGGACCTCTGATCCCACCTCCAGGAGTAGGGAGAGAAGAAATCAGCCAGCCAGCTCCCAGAAATTACAGTTTTGATTGTGAGGATCAGCTTATTCCTGTGCCTATGGCTGCAGCCCTGCCCACAGACAGGACAGGTGTCCACTTATGTGGCCCCACGCCTCATACTTTCCCCACCCACCACCTTATATATGATGTTCTTCTATCGGGGCAAGACCTGATGGCAATGTTTCTAGAGTTCTTTTTTTTTTTTTTTTTTAATACTTATTGGCTGTGTTGGATCTTAGTTGTGGCACACACAATCTTCATTGCTGCGTGTGGGATCCTTTTAGTTGTGGCATGTGGAATCTTTAGCTGCAGCATGCAAACACTTAGTTGCAGCTTGTGGTATCTAGTTCCCCAACCTGGGCCCCCTGCATTGAAGTGTGGAGTCTTAACCACTGGATCACCAGGGAAGTCCCTTTAATGAGTTATAATTGTGTTGCTTCTTCCTGCTCAAAACCTTCAGTGTTTCTCCAGCACCTTGTGGTGGAAGCTCAAATCCCTTACCTGAGCATCCAAGGTCCTCTGGGATCTGGATCCACCTCTAATCTTCTGCTAACCCCATTAAGCAGCCTAAACCTCAGTTCAAACAAAATGTCTCTGTTCCTGCTATCTGTCATCCTCATGGCAAAACGAACTCCTGCCCATCCTTCCAGGCTCAGATTGAATGCCACTTCCTCCGTGAAGCCCAGGCACAAATGCCTGCTCTCTCCTCAGATTCTGCAGATGATACACATTTCAATGACAGTAGCTATCACACCCTCCCAGCCATCACAACCATCTGGGCTAACAGTTCATCTGCCCCAAAGTAAGAGCATTCTGGTGGTCTCTGCAGACTCTCTGTGGCATCTACTCTCCAAGCCTTACAGAGGGCAGGAACTCAATAACATTCTCTGAACTGAAGCAAAAAAAATGTGTAATATACTATATGGAACACATTTTAGCTCTTTTCCCAGGAACTGACTCAGATGTAGAGAAGGAGCTAGAGGGACCCATGGATATAAAGTGAATCCAACAATATCATGAAAGTATTTGGTACACAGTAGGCTGGATAAATACTCCTTTTAAAAAAGGGTGTGGTGATAGAATTCATGTGCCTTACAACTTCTTTTTAAAAGCCCATCTAATTATCAAGGAGGATTACTTGGTATAAGCACCTTGTGATCTGTCTAGTGGTCCCCGGAAGGCAGAGAGATGTGCTAAAGATTTCATGGCCTGGTTAGCGGAAGAGCTGGTCTCAGACTCAGGGCTTAAGATAGAGTGTCCTCACTAAATTGCAACTCCCGATTCTTGCTACACTGGTAAGACTGCTGTGGCCTCTTGAAAGCTCCGTAATACTTTCCACTACACAAAGTGAGACTCAGATTCATTCTTCATGTATCTCTGAAACATGCAGATAGGGAAAAGTCTCCCCCTCTCTCTATGTAATTCTTACCTTGGGGTAACTCTATTCACTATCATCTTCATTCTGGGAAGCATTACTTGAGCATTCCCTATAAACCAGGATTACCTAAAAGTGAGATATTATTAGTTTCCTTTTCCGGAAGGTAAATTCTGGCTCAGTGTGACAAGTACTTGTCCAAAGTCATGCAGCTAGCACTATGCCAGTGCTGGATATGACTCTGGGATCTTTCCACTATGCCAGGCTAACGTGGACGGTGAAATAGAAGCCATGTACTTGGCACAAACTGCTACTTTCCTTGGAAAGTTACCAAGCTGGAAAGATCACGCTATAATATTTTATTAGCTATACTGTTAAAGTTGGAAGGAACCATCCTGCAGATCAGGAAATTAGTCCAGAGAAATAAACTAAATTGTCCAAGGTCATCCTAGTAATTTTTAATGGAGCTGGATCTGAGTCTTCATTTGAACTCAGAGCTCTTTTGAATGGACAACAAAGGGGAAGGGGAGAGGGATATGGCTCTATGACCTTTGACAGACCAGCTGCTTTGCTCTGGGGCTTCATGGTAAGCATGGAGAAATGATCTTTTATTCTCCAGGGCCACTGATGTTCTAGGCCAGCATTGTCCAAGAGAACTTTCAGAAAATATTCTAGATCTGTGCTGTCCAATGTGGTAGCCATCATCTACATGTGGTTCCTGAGTATTTCAAATGTGTCTAGTGTGAAGGAGGAACTGAACTTTTCATTTATTTTTAACTTATTAATTTAAATTCAAATATAAATAGCCATATGTGGCTAGTGGCTATTATACTTGACAGAACAGTTCAGAGTCCAGAAACAACACAAAGTTATAGCATCTTAGAGCTACAGGGAACCTTTAGGATCATTTAGTCAGACTCCAGTGTGGTATAGCCATCCCTCTAAGTTACCCCTAATGATTCCACACGAATGTCTCTGATAGTCTGGGACTCACTATGACCCGAGGCAAATGACAGACACAAAGATTCTCTTCTCAGATTCTGGAAAAATAAGATTGAGCTTCAGAGTCACTGCAGACTTTTTCTTGTCTCTCGAGAATGGAAGAGCAAGCACTGTGGGGTGCATATGTGAGTGCAGGACCATGTGACTGTCTTCTTCATTTGCCTCTGAACAAGCCTTGCAGTGTCTGGTCCTTTCCAAACACGGAGCTGAGAATGGGACATGAGACATCTGGGATGGGTTGACCAGAGTAGACCAGAAAAGACCACTTCTTCCTGGGATCTGGAGTGGACAATTCTCCTAAGACAGCTGAGGTGTGACGAATGTTTTTAAGCAGCTCACATCACATTGTGGGATCTTTTACACTTGTAGCCAGCTAAAGGCCCTAAGCCTCATTCCACATACTGTGAAAACCTAGGTGTGCTTGTAACCTGTACCTGCCCAATCTTCTGTCTCCCAGACACGGGGCAACTGTGGATGACCTTTAAGATACTGGAAACATATGAGCCTCACTAACTGTATCTCCATCTTTCCAACTCCTATACCTGTATCTGAAATTATTCACTCAGAGCAAGTTAACAGGGCCCTGGGAAGCAAAGCAACTG
The DNA here is from genome assembly GCF_023699985.2 of Odocoileus virginianus. Classification (NCBI taxonomy): domain Eukaryota; kingdom Metazoa; phylum Chordata; class Mammalia; order Artiodactyla; family Cervidae; genus Odocoileus; species Odocoileus virginianus. The sequence continues at coordinate 76,837,930 of NC_069678.1, forward strand.
AAAAGAATCTATCACAGGAAAGAGGGTCCGGTACAACTGGGGTGAACAGGTCTTCCATTTTCACTGGTGTTGCCACCCTCTCTCTTCACTCCTTGGGGATTCAGTGGCCCAGCTGCCCCTGCTGACCTTGGCTGGGAAGCACTCCCACACTGGCTCTGACTACAGCCATAATGGAGGGGGAGAGACAAATGCCTTTTTATTATTAATGAGACTGAGGGAGGTAGTCTATCATTTCTGGGTGGGGTGATATCCGTCAGCAAAAAATGATCTGCTAACTCTCCAGGAGGCATTAAGGGCAGTGATAGGAGAAATAATTGCTTATGCCGAGTGCAAAGAAAAGATGCCTCAGCGGAATGGAGGCCTTTAGCCAGGCAGGTGGATCGTGGGCGGAGGGAGGGAGGCGAGGCTCCCTGATGACCCCTGGCAAGAGAAAGAAGCGGGAGGGGCAAACGGGAACCTGCGAAACTCAAGTGTGGAAAGATTCCCCTGGAGGCACCGTTAGTGCTATTAGAAGAATAAAGCGAAAAGGGAGAAATGGCTAAGCAGTGTCGGAGCAAGAGAGGCTGAAATAAAGGAACTGCTCTCCTTCCCGGAGAAAAGAGGTTTTTTTTCCCCTTCTCAAAAGCCTTCACTCACACACCTTCCCCTCCTCTAGCCCTGCTCCCTCTGGAACCAGGCTGCTGCCTCGTGATAAAGCTTCCTTCTTACTCTCTCACCCTCTCTCCTGATGGAGTGCCAACTCTCCTGGGTTCAGGCAGAGTGGCAGGAGCAGCCTTTGTGTCCCTTCAGCCCAACCTAATCCTGAAATCACTCACACCTCCAGTCTGCCCAAGAGCTGTGCTCTGGGAATGCTGTCTTTAAAGTCACAGTTTCAGAATTTGAGGAATAGCTGAATGCAATGATTAGGGCAAGAAAAGCCACAAAATCATTTGTGAATGTAATGCAATGAGAAAAGGAAGGAAACACATAAAAAGTTAACAGCGTTGAGTTGGGAATGGCTGATGTTGCCTTCATCAGTTGATAATGAATTTTCCAAATTATTTATACATAAGCCTGTTTTGCTTTTAAAATGAGTAAAGCAAAGCTTCTAATAGAGATGATGAAAAACCAAAGTCTAAGGCTGAAAAAACTTAGCATAACAGCCCGCAGGCCGTTGGCCTCATTCGTCAAACATCCCAAGTGACGTGCCATTGCCGGATGAAATTTCTTGGAACTTCACTTTGACTAGATCCCTCCTGTGCTCAAACCTTGTACAGCTTCCTACTCCCAGCCCTCTACCCCAATCAAGTGGGAACCCCTGCAGCCCTGTGGCCACCCCCACCTCCTTGCATTAGAGGTGCTCCTTTGAGGGTTTGTGTCTCCCATGAAAGGGGAACTTCTAGAGGCAGAGCACTGAATGCTTCTCTAATCCTGTTTCTCAAACTTGGGTTAAAATCCAAACAGGTGTCCCACTATTCAGAGCTTTAGGATTCCAAATCCCCAAATTCCATTTTGGATCACTTTTTAGTGGAGGTGGTCAGTGTCACTTGTATATCAGCCCCAATTTTTGATAAACATATCCCTCTTTTGAAGCTACTACAGAATCATCTACTTTTCTTTGTTCCTAATTCATGCAACAAAGAGCTGGACTGCTGCAACTGCATTCTTAAGAAGCACTAAGAGGGGGAGCGCTTCTTAGTGAGAGGCTGGAATAAAGGGTAAATTCAGAAGCTGTTTTGTAAAGCCCACAGGGAGATTCAGGACTGGACTGGCATCCACTGTGAGGTTTAGGGGATACTGGGAATCATTTTCCAGAATTCACAGCCGTTTAACCCAATGCTTCTTGGAGTGTAAAGTGATCTCTGTTGGAGAAAGTGGGTTCCAGGGAGCTAAACAACACTTCTGAGGCCCTAAACAGGGCAAGTTATCTTCACTGGGTTTAGGGTTGAAATGCTGAGCAAAGTCCCAGTTTGGGGTCTTTGGGGCTAGTCAGTGTAAATAACTCCTTGGTCCATACCCCATGCCTCTCTGACATACATGGATGGAAGACTCTCCAGGGCACTGTCATCTCTGGGTCACCTAAGGACCTACTGCAGGGCCTGGAAGGCAGGGGTCTGAGTAGACATGATCTGAAGTCAGGTCTGTCTCCAGATTGATGACAGAAGCCCTGAACTGCAAGTCTGTTTACTGAAGAACTTAGAGGAGCCATGCAATTCATCTGTTTGCTTTTTATATCTCCTTCCCTCGTCAGAGAGTATAACCCATGTGTGCACAGGACCAAATACACACCCACACACTCACAGAATACATGTGCTGCTGAGCAAGCAGGTGGTGTGACATTCCAACACAGGCAACCTATTGCCAGAGTTATTTTTAACACATATTTTTCTTACTCCAAATCTCACTTACTAACTGATCCTGGGTAAGTCTCTTAACCTCTTTGGGCCTCAGTTTCTTCATTTGTATAAGGGAGAGAATCATTATTTTAAGAATCAGAGCTGATGTGTGTAAAGCTTCTAGTGTTTGGGAAGCTTCAAGGGTTAAATATTATTAAGCATGAAATGAAAAGGAGTTAGACACCATGAACACTCAATATAAGGCATCATTACTGTCATTACTATTTCCTTTCAAGCTCATGCTCGCCTATTAAGTAACTCCTAGACTCTTTCACAGTATCTTTGGATGCTAACTCAGCTCAACTGTTGGCCACTTGTGTGCCTTTGCACAAGTCACTTCATCTCTGAGCCTGATCTCCAGAGGGATGGGGACCTGGCCACTTTCTCCCACTAAAGAAGTTAAGATTCAAAGAACAATTCCTCTGCAGTCTCATGTTTCCAAGCATGTACTAGATGGTTCCAGGGAGATCTTGGTAATGCATACTTCCACCGAAGATACTTGTTTTTTCCTGATAGGCAAGTTATCTGCAGTCATCCACATTACTTGGAGGGGATTACTTAATGAAGCGGTCCCTTTTTTCTGCTTTGATTCTGTGTCTGCACCAAGCCTGTATTCTCCTTGAGCACAGAGACCTGGTTTTGCCCCCCACGGGTCCTCAGGATTCATGCACAGTTACAGGACATCCCCCCTAATAAAGGGGAAAGGAATAGTTGTTAACAGGGAACCATCATTTGTGGGCACCTTCTACTAGCAACCTAGTAATAAATCACTCATTTTCAAAATGCAAAACAGTGTTTGTGTATCTAAATTTGAGTTCAGAGGTTGCAAACTTCTCCATTAAGTTTTGTTTGCTTTGCCTACATAATGCTCTAAAAATTTCTTAGTTGATTCAACCTTTCAAAATCGGGAGATTTGGCATAAAATACCTAGATTTTAGTTTCTATTGAATAAGTGGAAGATCTGACAATGAACTGGGCCTAAATAATCAGCAGTAGCTGAGGAATAGCTGCCCTTTTTAGCGCTCTCCAGCTCACTATGGTTTCCACCACTTCTCAGGGCTTTCCAGAACTATCTCTGAATCTAGCTGTTCATCATTAACCTTCAAAGCTTAGTAATTAACTCTTGGTTTGCCTGCATCTGTGCTGTACATTTAAACTCATGTGTTTTGCATGAAGCAAAAGGAGAGACAGACTTGACCAAAGTTTGCAAACACGTACTACATGGTTCTGAGGAGATCTCTATAATGCATGCTTCCAGAGAAGATACTTATTTTTTTCAGGTAGGAAAGTTATCTATTCCTTCATGAAAGTCAGAGTGAAGAGATAAATCTCACGTCACTTATTAAAGCAAACTGATGCAGAAGAAGTAAATAGCAGCCTGAAAGGCAGAAAAGCAATTTTAAAAAAATTAATAAATGATGAGACTATTAACAGCACAGGAAAAGGGTCTGCTTTTTTTCCTTCTCTTTAATATGATTTTTACCTTAAACACTGTGTCCCTTTAGGAAAGGGAAGAAAAGTTAATAAAGGAACCTATCACTCAAACTTAATTTTTAGTATGGCAAATAAACTGCTTTAATGAAAGGGCTGAAATTCCCAGGTTTGCACATTAAATTTTCATTCATTGTAGAGAATGGAAATTATTGATTCAGCCGTGGCATCATGCATTTTGGATCCTATGGAAGCCCACGTTACTGCTGGGTGCAAACGTGTTGGCAGCGTTTTGATGCCGGGTGAGTACATGGTGGGTGAGGGGGTGGGGAAAGGGATACAGAGAAGGGAAGGAGGCAGATTGATTCTTTACAGAAAGAAAATAATCAGTGTTCCTTGTCTCTAAGATCCACTGAGACAAAGCACTGTGGGCCAGGGAGTACATTCTCAGGTCAGAAAAGGCGGGTCCACTCAGCCTTTGGGGAATCCCCAACGGCTTCATGGAAATATTTTATTTAAAAAAAGCAGAATGGATGGCTGAGAATTTGATCTTAAGCTGTTGGGGAGGCTTGGGTTTTAAGAAAACTATAGAGGAAAGGAAAGAACCTTTCTCAGTTCGAGTTAGGGAAGAAAAAATGCCTGACATTCTAAAGCTGAACTGGATAACACAGAAAAATCAGTCAAACTCACAAATACAGCTATCAACCTGGGGTGGCCTCAATCCAAGAGGCAAGTGACAAGAGCATCCTATCTCAAAGCATTGAAAATAGGTATGTTTTTCCTTCGAAAGAAATCAACACTCCTGCCTCTCAGAGGATACTCCATAATTATACAACTCTTAGTTATTTCCCCCTAAGAGAACTCACAGGGACTGATTCTAAGCTGAGACTGAGGCAACCTGAATCAAGCCCGTTTTGGGGTCTTTGTGAAGCACAGACTGTATGAGATCCGCAAAGCAATAGTCTTTAGAAATAAGCTAAATGAAACTATGAAAGTAGAGTGGCTTAAAGGGAAGGAAAGAAGGAAAGAAAGAGGGAAAGCAGAAAGGAAGGAAGGAGGGAAAGAAGGAAGGAAGAAAGAGTAGAAAAGAAAAAATAGATAAACACATAATACACTCCCAAAAGAGAAGGTTTTGTTTTTGTTTTGATTACCTCCCAGCTGACATTATCTTACACCAGGTAGCCTCCTTATCCATCTGGATGTCAGAAAAGTAGTCTGTTGAACTAAAAAGTTCTGATTTTGTGTTTTCAGATGCTAAGATCTGGTGCCATCTATAGATTTCCATTCTGGGAGAGGTTTCTCTTTTGTCCTACTTTGCGTCAGACCTGCTGTCGTGAGGATAAGAGTGCCCAGGAGACATCTCCTCATGGTTTAATAGGCTATGAAGGATGGGACTCATTAATCGGCTGGCAGCTGCCCCCAAATAGGATGCTGCCTGGAGGTAGGGGAAGAAGGGAAAGGGAGGCTGAGGAGGAGGCAGGCTCCATCTAGGAGACCACCACCGACTGTAAGGGTCAGGGGCCAAAAGCAAACAGCACCACCTCAAGGATCCCCTCAGGGTGAAACTTGAACTGAGAACATGACCATCCAGCCACAGAAGCCTCCGTCTGGAGGAGCAGGCTCTGGATAACTGGAATTTTTTTTTTTTTTTAACTCAAAACAACCCCTCTTGAGATATTATCTACCAGTCTGATTATTTCTGGATTGCTAGAATGTTACTTTTCCTGTCATTCCTTTACTATGTTCCCAGATGTTACAGTACCCATCCCTATTACACCAGTGTGTTTCTTTATAACTGATTCTTCCTTTTTCAAGTCTTGTTTGAGAGAGTCCTCTTTACCTTTGGGTAAAGCCATGCTGTCTGGCCTAGCATGTGAGGCCCCTGCCCACCTCCCACCCTCATCTTTTCATCATCTCCTTACTGAATCTCAGGTCATAGAGTTCTGTATGTCATTCCCCACTCACAATGTTCATATACATTTTCACAGTTTTGCATGTGGTGTTACCTCCACCTAGAGCAGCTTCTCCCTTGGCTCTGCTCTGACCATCTTTGCAGGCTTGGGCTCCCTGGCCTTCTTGATGTGGGTCATCCCTGGCATCTTACCTGCTCCCTGGATAGGAAGTCCCATAGTTCGTAGTCCCCTCCTTCTACTCAGCTCTCACCTTGTTGTTCTGTAATGTAATGTTCTTCTGTAATAATGTTCTTCTGTAATGTAACGTCCCTCATTTAGTACAGCAGAGAGTAAGTGTCCTTTGAATAAATGAAGAAGCCACCGCCAGCTCCCTCATAGTCTGGATTTATTAGATCAAAGGATGAAATTTAACCAGTGTCCCCTAAATAAAGAGGCATATAACATATAACCTCTTACCTTTATAGTTTTGGTCTGGAGTCTGAGTCCATTTAAAGTGTTGATGGCTTTCTCTGCATCCTTTGGATCAATATAGTTAACGAATCCATACCCTAAACTCTGTCCTGTGGAAACATTTTTTAAGAGAGAGAGAGAGAGCTCATTATCTTGATAGAGGTTAACACTTCCCATTGCAATGTGTCAAAACCTTCTAGTATATGGTTCCTTTTACACCAGGGTTTACTCTCAGGTTGAGAAGTTTCTATTTCTTTTATCTCTCACTCTGGCCAGGCTTTAAACTCACAGGAGCTGCCCTAGCTGGGAACTCATAATTTCCCCTACATCCACACCATATACACATCATATACCCACAAGTGTCCACTTAATTGGGAAGAGGCGGGGCAGGGAAGTGGAAAGAAAGAAGGTGTGGTCTGTTAGAAGAGATTTGAACTGGAGTCCTGGGGCTTTTCCCAGGAATTAAGCTGTGTGACTCTGAATTCATTTACTCTCCTGCCTCCTCCCATCCCCCAATATTTCTTCTCTGCAGATAACAGCACTTGCACAGACAGGTGTGAGAGAGTCAATGAGATACTGAATGTGAAATAAATGCCTACTTGCAACATAGTAGCTGCTCAACAAAAGACAGCTCTGCTATGTTCAGACCTGTAAAATTGGGGCAAGTGCTGGATGCAGTGGCTGTGTCTGCTGCTTTGGTCATGTCAGCCACGCCCGCACTCAGAAGACCTAGCAAGATCCAAGCAGCAAAGACTGGAGACATTTATACTGAAGGCATGGCCTGAATTTAAAGCAATAGCTACAAATCATTCATTGCCCTCATCATCCACCCAGCTTAAGAACAATAAAAAGGGGAGGTGGCTTAATTGGAAAGAACTGGGGAGTGCCTAACACAAAGGGAAGAGTGCAAATGAATTCCGCAAAGAGGATTTAGCTACTTTAGGTGAAGATGGCATCAACTTGTCTGAAACCAGCAGTAGCAAGTGACAGGGCTCCCCCCTAAGTGAAATAAAAATAATGTGCTTGCGATCGTGCCACTGATTATAAATAGTCCATCAGCTCTGCCATGTGTCATCAGCCAGAAATATTATTAGGAAACTTTACATTTTCTGACATACCCTTAAAGAAATACAGAGCTTAGGGTGGCTGCACAACCAGCTTGAACTTCCCAGGCGATGTTATTGATTTGTGGGCGGCAGCAGAGCCGAAGGGGAGGAAAATGACAGGACGTCACACGTCAGGAAAGACTGATTATATAAAGCTCCCTTTGGAGTACCGGGGCCAGGGCTGGGAGACAATACAGCAAAAAGTCTGCCATGTCCTGGTGACAGGAGCCCATTTCAGCAGCCAAAAAATCTTTCCAACAGCTTCTGTTTTGCTGGTAAATGTCTGTGTTTATGTTGGTTGTAGGAGGGAACCTGGGAAAACAAGTTGGGTTCCGGATCAGAAAATGGGTGACTTTGTTATTCTTTATAGGGTGGAAGTAAAGAGAGCCAGGAGGAAATTCAACTGAATTTTGTCCCTAAAATGGGAAACCTAAAATGATGATACATTAGGATATTCCTTCGTTTTGGAATAACAAGGTTAGAATAGGAAAGAGAGGGGCACACTTTGCCAGATAGGCCTTCACCAGCCAGATTAGTAACTGAAGCACGGGGAGGGAATGTGGAGCACCCTGCCGCTCCTGGGTCCCTTCTCTTACTATGTTGTGTGTGGTAGGTGAGCCGTGAGTGCAAGCAGTGTGTGCACGCACATGCCGGTGCTCAGGCACATACATTCACACACATGCACAGGAAAGTAAGAATTAGAGAAAGAGCTGTGTGTGTGAGAATTACAAGACCCTGCCACATGTTCTGAGAAAATTTTTTTGCAAATCCAAAAATACATGAGACTAATTCATTGGTTTAAAAATATCATTTATCCTAAATTCAGCTTCACCTCATCAAGCCTAGCTAAATTCACCTAATTAAATTTATTTTCATCAGGCAGCCTTATTAGTCCCATTTACCATGTATATAAGAGAAGCCTTAACAATTGCTGTAAAATATTCTTACAATTATTTGTTTTAAACAGTCATGCACCAAGTTGAGGGGCTTTAAGAGGCATTTTTAAAGCAATAATCTCAGTGACAAACCTTATGTATGAGTACTAGGAAACAGGTCAGACAGAGTCAATCTATCCAACTAAATTTAATTTGTATAAAATTAAAATGAAATATGGAAAACATAGACAAAACACTCACCACTTAACTGCAAACAATTCATGACTCACTGTACTGATGAAATATATGTGGAAGAATTTATTGTGCCTACTAGTGGTGCATGTTCCCTGAGATACTTTCTCTCCAATTATTCATATATTTATGGAAATCTTAAGTATATATAGTGGCTATAATTTTATATTCTATATTTTATCTTTATTTTAGAGCTCTGCTTCAGGAGGAAGGAAAACACTCAGATTCTAGGAAGGCTCTGAAGGTCAAGTGAAGGAAAGACTCCTGCCCAGCAAGATACATCATATAATTAGGGTTAGGGTTAGGGTTAGGGTCTGTATGGTTGCAAACCCACCATCTCCTTAGTACCTGACTGCAGGGAGCACAACTGTGTTATCATCACCTGCTTTAGGTTTAGAGAGAGATTGCACTTAACATCAAGAACGAAGGTGCTTTGGGGAAAACTAAAAAACCAGATGATCATCATTTCAGAATGGAAGGGGAAAAGATCAGAGATTCTCCTTGATATAAAATAACGAACTGCAAACTCAAAAACAGGGCACTGCACTGAACAGGAGGAGGAGCGGGGTGGAAAGGCTTGCCTGTGAATTGAAAGCTATGAGATAAACTGGCAACACAATGAAACTACCTGTGGTTAGCCTAGTTCATGAACAAGCTTCATTTGTGTGCTTCTTGCCATCATAGAAGGAATACAGCTAAGTCTAACAAAAAAAAATTACTTGATAGATCTAAGCATATTCTTTAAAAAAAAAAAAACAACTCTAGAGAGAATTAAATCCCTTAGGTAGAAAATACAAAATCCCAAGCCTCATTTCTTTCAGAAACTGTTTTAATAATGGGCGGGGGCGGTGGATGGGGAGTAAAATGAGGAAGAATTTTATGTTTTAATTTTGGTGGCCATATATTGGTGATGGGTTTTTGATTTGCACTTCTGTATCTAAATTGTACATAGTACAGAGAAAAATATGGAAGATACACGTTCACAAAGAATATCAACATTATTTCCATGAGGACCAAGAGAGTCACCATAGTGGGAAAGCCCAGGATAACCAGTCTGGAGTCTAGAGCAACCTTCTTCTTTTCTAATAACTGCATCATCTCCCTTTACCAACGGTAGCAAGATCTGACTGTACAGGTATGGTGACAGCACTTTCAGAACATAAAATTAAACTGCTTTTGCTCCCAGTTTATGAGCGTATTTTGATAGCAAATCAAAGAAATTAAATCATTGAAGTTGTGTTCACTGAATCATCAATAAAAGAGAAACAATAATTAAAGAAAAGATAAAATGTTATAAAATGACTGCTGCTGCCGCTGTTTAGTCAGTAGGTCGTGTCCGACTCTTTGCGACCCCGTGGACTGTAGCCTGCCAGGCTCCTCTGACCATGGGATTTCTCAGGCAAGAATACAGGAGTGAGTTGCCATTTCCTCCTCCAGAGGCTCTTCTGGACCTAGGGATTGAACCAGCTTGGCAGATGGAGTCTTTACTACTGAGCCACCTGGAAAGCCCCAAATAAAGACTACCTTCAACATTTAGAAACTCTAGTGAGTGCCTGGCTCCCTGATGCCCAGGATAACCCTTCTGTGTGACCAGTCCTTAATAATCCCTAGTAGGCTGACCACAGGCTTGGATGAGAGGCCTTCAGTGACCATGAATGGGCAAGAAAGGCATTCTTTGCAGTTTGGGTTGGGAACTTAAAATTAGAGTGTAATTTCAAAGAGAAAACTGTTACACATAATGGCTACATTTTTAAGGTGCTTCAGTGTATTTTGGATTAAACAGATTCTTGTTTTTAACAAGCTTTTCTTAAATCTGAACCTGAATACTTCTATTTTTTAAACTGTGCACATGTGCACGTACACATACAAAGACATGCCATGTCCTCGTATTATGATGTGGCATTATCTCTCTTATAATTCTATACCTCACTTCTCTCCTTAGAAACAGAACATTTCTCCCTACAAGATCTAGTTTATAAAGTCTGCATAGTTGAACACTAGGTACTCAACAGATATCTGAGAAGGGGAAGAATGAATACATACATTTGTATTAATTCTCCATTGCTGGAAGTATACAACCAGAATATGTTTATGTTTGGCATGAGAAGAGCATGAGAGTGCCTGAGAGGGGAATTCATTTAGTATTTGTGTCAAAGGGAGAACAGGACAACAAGCTGCCACCAGGGGCTGGAAAAAAAAAAATCAACCAGAAACAAAAAATGTCCTGGTGGGTTCCCCTCCAGCACAGGTCAGATGAACAGTAAAACCCATCCCTGCCCACCTTTCCATAGAGATTCTGAGTTTCCAAAGTGCTTTCCCATCCATTTTGTTGCATTTGATTCTCACAACAACCCTGTGGGAGAGAGAATCATCATTCCCAGTTGTGGAAACGGAAGCTCTGAGGGAACGGCGATTTGCTGGAAACTGAAGCTCTGAGGAAACAGCGATTTGCTCTACTCTTTCTGAATAGTTGAAACTAAGTCTAGATCAGGGGATGGCAAACTGCTTTATGTTTAGGGTGAGAGACTAAGTAGTTTAGGATCGGTGGGTCCTCTGCTCTGTCATGACAATCCTGCCATTGTACCATGAAGGCGGCCACATACAATGTGTAAACTGATGAGCATGACTGAGTGTCAATAAAACTTTATTTAGAAAAATAGGCAGTGGGCTCAATTTGGCTTCTGGGCCATAGTTTGCTCACCCCTGGTCCAGATCTTCTGACTGCAAATCCAGTCCCCTTGGCTGTGACTACAGTTACTCCATTGGAACTAAAGTGTTAGTGACTATTCTGAGGCCTGGAAATACCTTTGAAGTTTTTTTGAACCACCTGAGAAAAAGAAAATTACCTTCATAGCTTGTGCTAAGCACTTTTATTGAATTCAAACTCCAGCAAGTGTTATCATCACAGCTAAATACAACCCCTCATCTTCCAGTCATTCGAGATAGAAGTTGTCGTCCCTTGCTTTGGGGGCCCTAGAGGTTATGACAGCAGGACCCTAAATGTGACATCCTCATGGCTGATGGCAGCAGAAGAGAAACTGTCTCCTTTCTGAGCTGACCAGAAGGAACCTCAGCATTTCTGCACCGTCAACCTGCACACTCTGCTCTTTCTCCCAAAACCGTCATTCTCCAGGAACCTGACAGCTACTCTCCTCATCTGCAAAGCCCCCCTGGGGGCAGCCAGGTGGGTAGCTGCTGTTGAGAAAAACTTCTGAGTCGAGTAAGGAGTTTTTGTGGATGTTAGAACTCCTAGCTCAGGCTGAAATTCTGTTCTCAAAGCACATGATAAAATCCCCAGTCACCTCAAGATCACCTGCATGGCAGTAATACACATGCTGGGTTCACCGCAGCCAACTCCAAACCCCAGGACTCCCTCCCTACCAGTCCTGGGGTGACTTTCCCTACCGCCAGCTGCCTTGAAACCTACCCCAACACACCCTAAAGCGGGTCAGAGGGCTCCATGGCTGTTGCTGCTGCTGCTGCTAAGTTGCTTCAGTCGTGTCTGACTCTTAGCGAACCCATGGACTGCAGCCTACCAGGCTTCTCTGTCCATGCATTTTCCAGGCAAGAGTACTGGAGCGGGATGCCATTGCCTTCTCTGGTTACTGCATGTATATACATGTTAGAGTGTGTGGCCCCAAACTGTACTTGTTGTATATCCTTGGTTAAGTCATTTAAGCTTCGCCAGCCTGTTCCCTTATCTGGAAAAACAGGGATAATCCCTTATCCTCACAATCAAAGCATCATCATGGATTAACTATATTAACATGTGGATGAACAGCAGCTACAATTTATTCAGTGCTGACTCTGTGCCAGGCACCCAGCTAAGTGGCTTACTAAAATTACCTAATTTAATCCTGTGCGAAATGGGTACCATCAAGCCCACTGTGAGGAGGAGGAAAGTGACGCTAAGAAATGTTCAATAACCTGACCCAAAGTCAAAGAGGAAGTAGGCTTCCAGGCTAGGATTTGAATGAACCCAGGTCTGTGTGACTTCCCAGTTCACATCTCTCCATGGGGTTTGGCTCTCTGTGCAAAGGCACAGCAGTGTCTGACATCAGGCAAGAACTCAAGGGGATGCACACCCCTTATGTTGGGGACCCTTTTCCTTCCTCACAATGACTGGGATGCTTTGAGATTCTGGAGCAGCTGTGGCTCTGCTCCTTCCATCCCACCTCTTGTTTCCATGTGTTGGACAGTCTGGGTCTTGGCTTTTCTCCTGCGGATTCAGTGTTGGCAGAGCCAACTAATCAGAGGATTTATCTTCTTTAGGTAGTTCACACAATTCCCTCAAATTAAGTATGGTTTAAAGTCTTGTTCCTCTAAGTGTGATCCCTGTACCAGCATCACTGGCCTCAGTGGGAGCTTGTAAGAAATGCAGCTTCGGCTTATTGCTGTGTGACCCTCGCAAAGTTAAATGAACCTCCCCATACCCTGGATTCTGAGGAAACAACACATCTAACCATAGTCACGGGGAAGGGAAGCTCTGATAGGACTGTGGCCCACTAGGTTTCTCTGTCCATGGAATTTCCCAGGCAAGAATCCTGGAGCTGGTTGCACTTCCTTCCCCAGGGAATCTTCCAGACTCAGGGATCAAACCCATGTCTCCCTGCATTGCAGGCAGATTCTTTACTGCTAAGCTACCTGGGAAGCCCCTATGATAGGAAAACTCTCAGGATTTCTTAATATGTGCTATTTCTTTTCATTCTCAGATTTTGCATTCTTACATTGCCCCCCTTTTTGCTGTGGTAATCTCATCTGTAAAATGGACTTAATATTATTTTTTCATGGTGTTATTAGGAGTATTGAGAGTGATAATGCATGTGAAGTACCTGGTATATAACAGATGCTCAATAGGGCTTCCCTGTGGCTCGGATGGTAAAAAATCTGCCTGCAATGCAGGAGACCCAGGTTCTATCCTTCAGTCAGGAAGATTCCCTGGAGGAGGAAATGGCAACCCACTCCAGTATTCTTGCTGGGAAAATCCCATAGACAGAGGAGCCTGGAGGGCTACAGTCCATGGAGTTGCAAAGGGTCAGACACGACTGAGAGACTTTCACAATAGGTTCTGGTTCCTTTCATTTTTGATCCCATGCCCTTAGTAGACATTGCTTTCACCAATGTCTCTGAGGATGCTATCTCTTGAATGAGACCCCGACCTCCTCAAAGGTGGAGAATATTTCTGATGCTTTACTTTCACATTGGAGCACATACCATGCAATAGGTACATACATTCCACAATTAACTGACAACTAATATATGCCAGATACTATGAGTGGGCCCACAGTGACCAAAAAATTGTTGCTGCCCTCAGGGAACTTGTCTCACCTCCTCATTCCTAATCAGAATATCAATTCACTGATGGCAGAAACCAAGTCTTTTTGGTTCTCTGCTATGCTCCCAGAGGATGGTGGTAAGAGATATGGAGCCAGAACTCATGGGACACATTTGAAAGCCCTGTGGGCTTTAATCTTGAAGGAGAGAAGATGCTAGAGGTGCTCAGAGCCCCTTCCAATACTTGAAAGGCAGCATGGGAAGGCAGGGGTAGACTTGCTACGCGGGCTACCAGGGGAGGGAATGAGGATCAGGCAACAGAAGAAAGTTAGGGAGTGGATTTTTGCCTTGATAAAAGGAAGAACTTTCTACCAATGACTTTATAAAGATATGGGCTGTCTTGTGAGGTGGTAAGCACCCCATGACTAGAACTATGTTAACAGAGGCCAGGTCTACATTTTATCAGGAGATGTTGCAGCAGTTAACAAAATCAACTCATAAGATCCCTTCTAATGCTAAGACACAAAGCTTCTAAATTATATTTATTTGAGACCCCATGTCCACAGTTTATCCTGATTTTCTAACTGAGAAAATAAAAATAATAGAGAATATTTATTAAGCACATACTGTGGGCTAAGCACTTTATATATATTATTATCTAAATCTTTACAATCTCTGAAGCAGGCATTTCCACTCCTGTTTTACAGAAGGGGAAAACTGAGGCCTCAGAAAGAGAAGCAACACACCAGGGTTATTTGGCTGGAGAAGAGTAGCCAGACTCATCTGATTCCAGAGCCTGTACCCTTCTGCTGCATCTTGATTTCTTGAATATGTGCTCATTTGCGTGTTAAACATTTGCCTTGACAAAGCACAGTGTGCCTGAGACTTCAAGAGAGCCTGGGTTTTCTAGGACTATCTCCAAATCCTCATTCTTTCCATTTAATTCCCGTATATACCCCAAAGTATTCCATTCCCATCTTCTACACTGACTGTGTCTCTCAAACTGGACCTGGTATGTCATAGAACGACAGTCTTGGAAAAGACTTAACTATCAATCCTCTTTGAGTCTCCTACAAATTCAGCACCAAAGGACCAAGTAAGAAGCAAGCAGTTCACGGCCCAGTAAGAAAATCAGAACTGTGAATGAACAACTGTAGTAGAGTGTGGCTAAATGTTATGATGGAGAGAAGGAGAGAGGATTTTCTAGAAGATACATAAGAGCTGAGACTAATTGGAAACGATTGATATGAGATAGCCAGGCAATAGACAGACAAGAGTATTCCAGGAGGAGGGGACAATTTGAGCATCTACTCCTTGAGGAGAAAAGACTGCTACTCAGTTTATAACTATCGCTTCCAGGAGGTCAATACTGTTGATATCGACCTGAACTGACAATATCGACTCTAAGCTGAGTGCTCAGATGTATATAAGAGATCTCCCCATAGTCTGGCACAGATTCAGAAACCATTTAGAAGTCTGAAATTTTGAGTGCCTCAGTTCTCTGCCAACAACAAGCACTATTAAAAAAGGACAGAACCCAGGCTTCCTTCTTCTGATTTCCCAAAGTATTTAAAATTACATTGAAGCAGTACTTGGTTATTTCCAGAGGCTACATTCTGGCTTCCTAAGAAGATGCAATTTCCCAGTTGAGAACTCATCATGTGACATCAAGATGAAAACAAGTAAAGCACTTGGTCCACAGTGGGCATTCGATATAAACTTGTTGAACTAACTGTGTCTCTCAATGAACCATAAGCTCCTTAGGACAGGGTCTTATTAATCTTGGTACAACCAAAGTCTGGCACACAGTAGGCTTTCAATAAATCTGTGTTGAATGACTAAATGAACGCATGAATTCAATAAGCAAATATATAGTAACAAAATAGATATCATTTTTTTTGAGGGCTTACTATGTGTTAGTCACTGTACTGAGTGCTTTATTATTTTTTTTTCCAAGCTTTATGGAGGCATAATTGACAAATAAGCTTGAAAGATAAAGTGTACATCATGATGATTTGATATGTGTATACATTGTGAAAGGATCCCTCCCATCTAGTTAATCAACACATATTTATCTTTTTCTGTGGTGAGAACATTTAAATTCTACCTGACGGCTTTATTTATATCATCTCTTCTGCTCCCTAAAACAATCCTACAAGGTAGGCATGATCACTGCCATTTACCATTGAGAAGACTGATACCCAGAGGCCTCAGATCCCAAGACACAAGTTCATCTGTGTGGACTCACACAGGCGTTCAACAGAGTTTCCTGATTTCAGAGACAATATCAACCAAACTGTTCAAGTAGATGTAAAATACTACCTGGGCTACTGGGGTAAGGTACATGGAAATTCAGATGATGATGATTTCCAGGAGGCCCCAAAGCAAGAAGCTGCTACTGCTAAGTTGCTTCAGTTGTGTCCGACTCAGTGCGACCCCATAGACAGCAGCCCACCAGGCTCCTCCATCCATGGGATTCTCCAGGCAAGAGTACTGGAGAGGGTTGCCATTGGGACCAGCTACAAAGTATACTATTTCATAAAGAAAGACAATCAACCAATTCTCAAAGATGAGTTTTGTTTTGTTTGTTTGTTTTTTTTTTTGATTAATTTACCCTTTTGGTTTATCCTATAAAATTGTTGTTGTTTAGTCACTCAGTCATGTCTGACTCTGTGACCCCATGGACTGTAGGCTGCCAGGCTCCTCTGTCCATGGAATTCTCCAGGCAAGAATACTGGAGTGGGTTGCCATTTCCTTCTCCAGGGATATTCCCGAGCCAGGGATTGAACGTGGGTCTCCTGTACTGCGGGCAGATTCTTTAGTGTCTGAGCCACCACGGAAGCCCATCCTATAAAATTAGTTGTTCCAAATGACAGATCTTCAAACATACTTTTCAATAATAAGCCTCAATAAATTCATCACGTAGAATTTAAGAACTAATCTGAAACTTATTTTTCTTCTGTCTGTTCAGGAAAGAAAGGCAATTCATAGGATAAAAAGCCAGTATCAAGAACTTAGACTTAAAAAAAAAACAAAAGGAAAAAATATTCTAGGTAATGTATGGAGAAAATAGAAGCCTCAATGACAACTATCTTACCTTCAGCATTTATCACACAGAAAGAAGTGTTCAGACTGATGACCCTGGGGCAATAAAATATTCTTAATAGAAGCAACATTAAATTAATTTATGTTCAGAATATTCTTACAGACAGGAAAGAATAGTCACATCTTTAAATATTTTTAACAAGGGTCAAAAAAAAAAAAAAAAAAAGGGAGAATTTGGCAAACTCCCAGCTAGCCAGAGAGACGAACTAGAATTCTTCATTCTTGGTTGGTTTACTCTCACATGACACAGAGGTCAGACAGACAAGACTTTCCCCCTCGAATGAATGTGAACCAACTGGTGATTTAAAAAATGCAGCTAATATCAGTGGACGGTTTAGTGACAAAGGAAGAAGACGTAGAAAAAGTTATCAGGTTAATACTAATTATATACACTGCAATCAGCCTTTGGGCAAAATGAGATTGTCTTTGGGTGAAATGTCTGTGGAAGAAAGGAACTGCTGTATTTAGGTACTAAGACAATGGCTTTCAAAACTCCCATCAGACGCTATTCTTATAAAGGGCAGGTGGAGGTTTCTGATATCATGTTGGGATTTAAATTAATTGAGATAAGCTATGTGAGGGGGCTGGGCACAAGGGAGATGCTTCATAAATATTAACTGAGTATAAATCTATTAAAATTTCCTTTATTCGAAGTAAAAGAAAATTCATAGCTCCCAACAAAGGAGGTGACATAAATAACTGTCTGTGCAGAGATAAGTCAACATGTCAAATATGACTTGGAGAAGAACTTTATGGGGAAACCTTTGTCATTGTGTCTTTTCTGAACTAAGCACCTGGGGTTCTCTGGCCTTGGACTTAACCACTAACAGCTGTGGGGAACTCCCTATCCCTACCATCAAAGGGTTCACTGATAGCAAAGTGCCATCAGGAAGCTCATGACTATGGTCTGAAAGCTCAGTTTGGATTCAACAAATGTTAGAAATGAAAGAAATTCCCCAGATGACTGAAAAAGAAGAGAAATAAGAAGCAAAAGTCTATTTTTCCTTTTCTTCACCATTTGGCTTACAGGTAAGAAGTAAGACAAAATAAAGAAATAAATGCTTGATGCTTTTGAACTGTGGTTCAAAAACTGATGATGCTTTTGAGCTGTGGCACTGGAGAAGACTCTTGAGAGTCCCTTGGACAGCAAAGAGTTCAAAACAGTCAATCCTGAAGGAAATCAGTCCTGATATTCATTGGAAGGACTGATGCTGAAGCTGAAGCTACAATCCTTTGGGCACTTGATGTGAAGAACTGGCTCCTTGGAAAAGACCTTCATGTTGGGAAAGGTTGAAGGTAGGAGGAGAAGGGGATGACAGAGGATGAGATGGTTGGATGGCATCACCGACTCGATGGACATGAGTTTGAGCAAGTTTCGGGAGTTGGTGATGCACAGGGAAGCCTGATGTGCTGCAGTCCAAGGGGTTGCAAAGAGTCAGACATGACTGAGCAACTGAACTGAAGTGAAAGAAATAAAAACCCAGGAACAAAAGAACTCACACAGAAAGGAGTCTGTAGAGTAAGAATTGAGGAGGAAAGTCGACTTATGTTATTATTTTTTTTAAGCTAAAGGCTTCAAGGGGAATGGACACCAAGCACGTGTGACCAACCTTATTACACTGAGCCAAATGCCTGGGAGAGGTGAAAATGAAGGCGTGCCTGGGATGTGTGTGAGAATCACCAAATGTAAACGTTTTCTAATAACTCAGCTCTTTTGAGCAATGGAAAATGAAGTGTCCCCTTGACAATCAGGAGACTAAAAGAATCCATAATGTAAATAATTTCCAGAACACATCTAGTACTCAATAATTTTCAACAAAAATGCCGAGTATGTGATGGGACTTTGCTGGTGCTTGAGAGATGGACCCATGTGAGATCATTTCCTGTTCCTCCTGGGTGTTGGGAAGACTTTCCTGGGTCACCAAGGCCTCTACTTGCCCATTCCCATGCAGTAGATGACCCCACCTCTTTCTTAACAAAAGAAATGAGGTCATCAGGTAGTAACTGGCCCAAACTGTCTTCTTCCCTTCTACCTTAAGGAGCTCCATTTCTTCTTAGTTTCGAATGTACATTCCACAAAATGTTGGAGAAGAAAAGCTTCTTTGGGTAATGCTACATATTATATACCATTCTTTTTAAGATTTATAGTACACATGAGCACAGACTTAGAGAAGTAGTGATAAAAAGAAATCCCTTCCTAACTTGGTTTACTTCAGTTTCCAAAACTCATGCAATCACATAACCTATTAAAAAAAATTACCTATTAAATACCTTTGGGAAAGAAGTTTAGACAGAATTCCCAAATGAACATTACTCTTTGAAACAGGACTGAATTCAAGATATCATTAACCTAAAGTTGGGGGGGTGGACATTGACAATTCCTGAGATACCAGAGGGGCTAGCAGAAAACATGGAGACCAAGCCAGAGATTACGTCTAAGGTCTCTTTTCAATCTGACAGTCCATGATTCTGTTTCTCAGAAGACATCACACAGACTTGCTTCTGGGGTAATCTAGACAGGACAGAAATGCACAGTGGGGAGAAGATCAGACATCTGTGTATAGATTTTCATGTCAGTATACACTGTACATCCTGGAGAAGGAAATGGCAACCCATTCCAGTATTCTTGCCTGGGAAATCCCAGGGACAGAGGAAGCTGGGGCTACAGTCCACGGGGCTGCAAAGAGTCGGACGTGAGTGAGAGACTGAGCACTCATGTACAAGTCTGGTTCTAGCTTGCCACACATCAATAGCTGGCGTGCAGCGAGTTCAAGGAGCTTCACTAGGAGAACCAAAGATCCAGGAGAAAAACAAAACACAACTGTGTGTGACTACACGGGCCCCCAAGCAGGAACACACACTTATAGGTATATACATACACAGGCACACATGTGAACACTACCTATACTTTACTAACTAGGCACACAACCCTGGGATGCAGTTTAGTATTGTAGATAAAAATAGAGGTTTTGGAGTCAAATAAACATGGGTTCAATTCTTCTCTGCCTCTTAGAAGCTGCGTGACCTAGGATAAGTTACTTAACCTTTCTGAGTCTGTTTCCTCACCTGTTTAATAGGACAAATAATACATACACCTCACAGAACTGCTGTGAGAATTATATACTATATGTCAGGTGCTGTTCTGGGTGTTTTACATATACTGATGCTCACAACAATCCTATCACTATCCCTATTTTACAAATGTGAAGATTGAGGCACGGTAAGAATGAAAATTTGCCTTTTATACAGCTAGTAAGGGCTACCCTGGTGCCTCAGACGGTAAAGAATCCACCTGCAATGCAGAAGACCTGGGTTCAATCCCTGGGTCAAGAAGATGCCCTGAAGAAGGGTATGGCTACTCACTCTAGTATTCTCCATGGAGAATTCCATGGAGAGAGAAGCCTGGCAGTCTACAGTCCATGGGCTGCAAAGAGTCAGACATGACTGAGAGACTAACACTTTTAACTTCCAGGTAGTGAGACTGGGGTACAAACATAGGCAGCTAGCTCTTAATCACTAGGCTCTCCTGCCTCATACAATCCTGGATTATAGTAGGTCCATGATATTTCCCTGGAAGACAGAGACACACATACTCAAATATATAAACACCCTACACCTCCTCTTCCTCTCTAGCTTTTCAGATCTGCTGTTTTTGTCATTAATTTATTACACGATGCAGTGGGCAGCGTGCAGACATCAGCTTCCCAAACACAAGGATCCTGTGTGGCTGCTCAAGGAACAGAAGAACAAATCCAACCCTGAGAAATGTTAGTTCATTCTGAACGATGACTCACAGCCGCTATTTTCACAAACAGCCTGCTAATTAAACTTTCTTATGAACTCTGCTAACCAATTTTTCCAATGCATGGAGAAAAATCATTCATTAGAGACCGGAATCCAAAATCTAATATTAAAGCACAAGTAGGATCTGTGGCATTGTAATTTGATCAGCCTGAGCATTAATAACAGTTACACACTGATGTCTGAAAGAGGTAATCAGCTTCTGCTGAGATATATGTAGATAACTGAACAAAACATCTGGAAGGCGGACTAGAAAGCAAAGCTAGCTTATCACAGGGGTTTTAGTATTTATTTTACCCTCAGATCCCCTGCTTACAGTATCCTATCTTCTGGGTGACCACAGTAATATTCTGAATTGGTGTAGCTCTTTAACTACTTATGGACACATTAGCAGCTCATCTGATGTCACAACAGACAGCAAAGTGAAAAGAGCCAGTGTCATTCCCATGTTAGGCACAACATAAAATGAGGCACTGAGGTACTGAATGGCCCAGAGCTAGAGCTAGAATAAGAACTTGGTGACTCCTTCTAGTTTCTCATGCTGCCACTCATAAAAGCTGGTCTGATTTCTAAATAATTCTCAGAAACCATCCTGAC
This sequence comes from Odocoileus virginianus, assembly GCF_023699985.2. NCBI lineage: Eukaryota > Metazoa > Chordata > Mammalia > Artiodactyla > Cervidae > Odocoileus > Odocoileus virginianus. Next base: position 76,859,109 of record NC_069678.1, read on the forward strand.
ATTTTCCAATACTGAACTAAACGCTTTCATTTATAATCTTCCAGAGCCACTAAAACTGCTGTGCATTATTACTGTAGTTATTTCTGAGGCTTACCAGGATCATCCTACACAGCCACATTTGCGACTCAGGATGAAACAGCAGAATACAAGAAACCCTCTCTGTGAAGGTCTGCTGTCCCAACTGGCAGCAGCATGTAGTCAGACAGACACAGGTACACAGCTTGGCCACCTGCCAAGTGTGTGACTTCAGGTCAGTCATTTTAAACTGTCTGAGCCTCAGTTTTCTCATCTGAAAAATGGGGCCACCATTACCTCTTGGGGGCAAGGCCAGGATTAAGTGAGATAACAGAGTGGCTGGCATCTAGCAGTACTTAATAAATCTAAGTTCCCGTTCCATTCTTTGGCCTTCTCACACCCTGTGTCCTACTTGCTCCTTGGAATAACATACTGAGGACTGAACCAGAACAGAAATCCACTTTTACACTCCTCTCCACTTCTCTCCCTTTATCCATCTGCTGGCCCAGTGGTAGGACCCTTGGAGAGAAGCGGGAAGGAGTTATGAGATAGAAGGGGCCCCTCCCATTTATAGGTTGCTTTAGTTTACAAGGGTCTTCATGTGGCATTTGGCTTGAACTCACAAGTACCGTTCAAAGAAGGTAGAGTAATGATTTATCTTTATATTGTATATTGAGAATGGAGGTCTAGGTGAATACAGTGACCTATGCAAGGGCACGCCCACTTCTATTAAGTGTGTGTGTGTGGGGAGGGGGTTTGTGGTACAGGAGTTTGACATCTGTCCCATCTTTGGTTAGTCCAATGCATTGCATCTGGTTTTCTTTTTTCTGGCATCTGGTGTTTTTGACCAGAAAGCATGTGAGTGTGTGTGTGTGTGTGTGTGTGTGTGTGTGTGTGTGAGTGTGTGTGTGTGTGTGTGTGTGTGCGTGTGCTGGGGACTGTAGAGCTCTTGGGTAGTGCTCATTTCTTTTGCAGTTAAAGGGCGGTCTGTCTCCCTGGGAAGGTTCTGCTGACAGCTGAGGGCCACTGGGGAGAGGAAAGGCAGCTGAGGCCTAATTGCAGTTTCCAGGGTCAGTACCTGGGAGTGAGGGTGACACTTGTTTTTCCTGTTATTATCCAGCTCAGGGTCCTGGATGATGGGGAACCTGCCAGAACTCAGTGTAGGAGCCCTCACCAGGGAGACGGGCGCAGAGGTCTGCTGTTTCTGCATGCCCAACCCTGGGATGTAAAGGGGACAGTGTGACTGCCGAGACTTAGAAGCCACCTGTATCTCAGTTCAGGGCAGCAGGCAAGGAAGCCCGCTTCAACTGTCTATACCTTTTATTAATGAAAACAGGGAGCCCACTCAGGCAGCTTCTCTCTTGGCTGCCTGCCCCAGCCATAAAAAACAAGTCTATCAGTCCAACATGGATTTAATTTGAAAAAAGGAAAACTCTATGTATGTGATTTCAGGCTTCATACCCCAACCTATAGGATGGTTGGCAAAAGTCTTCATGATCAGAGGCTCTAGTGAGTGTGGTGGGAAGGGAGCAGGGCTGGGATCCTGGTTACCACTTGAGAATGGGATCAAGGTTGTCATCATCCACATTTCCTTGATGGAAAGAAAACTCAGACTAGGGGGTTTTGGGGAGGTGGTCTGTTACTCCTGGGATGAGTCACCTAGCCACAATTAATTTACGAACTTTCTCTCTGGTCTCTTTTTACCATTCTACTCCTATTTCCCTTCTACCTTGTTTTTTTTAACCTATGGCTATTTAAATTTTAGCTCCTTTCTATCTCATAAGTCAATTCAAATCCTTCTTGGATCAAATGGCATATAAACAAATAAGAAGGCAGAAAGAGAAGGCAGGACAGGAAACAAGCAAAGAAAAGAGAGAAGAGGAAGAAAGGAAAATAAAAAGTCAAGAGTTTCTTCTTTGGGGTGCACTGGTCTTATCCGTAAAGTAAGTATAGACATTGCTAATATTGGGTACTTTAATAGCATCAGAAGAGGTACTGAGTATAAAAACCTTTGCAAATAGACATGAAAGGCAAATATCAGGGGTTATTAAGTATACATTTCACGGTCATACTACCAATAAAATTATTTAATCTGATTTAGGATGTTTGTGAAGAGAGGCGGCCATAGGAATTAGAGTAATTACCCTAATTAGCTGTATTCCAGTCAGTGTAGATTGGGCCCTGTCTCACTGACATCCAACAACAAAACAATGGCCAAGCAGAAAACCAAACTTATAAATCAGTGTGAAACTCAAGTTTTTGGAAAGAGACTCACTAGAGAACATGACTCTGACCTCAGTGAGAAAAACAATAATTCCCAAATCACCATGAGAAGTCTGCAACTTGTCCACCTCCTGTGTTAGGTCAGGTTATTTATTGGCAAAGTAGAAAGAATACAGACTTTGGAGTCTGACAGACTTGGGTTCAAATCTCAGTTTCACAGCTTATTAGCTGTGACATTAGATAAATTACTTAACCTCTCTGACCTTATTTCGTCAACACAAAGTGGGTACTAACTTTACCCCACGGAGTAGGTCTGACTGTTCTCTTCACTATCCCTTGAAGATGTGTCTGAAGCTTGGCTCAGCTGTTTTCTCTGTGTGTATTCGTCTCGGATAATCTACGCTCTACCAAGTTCAAGACTCACTCCTGTTTGACACTTGCTCTGAGAACCCCAGCCCACAGCGATCTTTTTCTCCTCTGAACACCCCTAGCTGATATTTTATTCATTTTCATTCAGCAACGGCACAGTAGTAAGGTAACAGAAACACCATAGGCTTTGTGTTCTCCAGCTAACTGATTCTTTTTTAAATAAATTTATTCATTTTAATTGGAGGCTAATTACTTTACTATATTGTAGTGGCTTTGCCATACATTGATATGAATCAGCCACGGGTGTACATGTGTTCCCCATCTTGAACTCCCCCTCCCATCTCCCTCCCCATCCCATCCCTCTGGGTCATCCCAGTGCACCAACCCCAAGCACCCTGTCTCATGCATCAAACCTGGACTGGCGATCCATTTCACATATGATAATATACATGTTTCAATGCCATTCATGAATATACATTCAATGCCAAATCATCCCACCCTTGCCCTCTCCCACAGAGTCCAAAGGACTGTTCTATACATCTGGTGTCTCTTTTGCTGTCTCACATATAGGGTTATCGTTACCATCTTTCTAAATTCCATATATATGCATTAGTATACTGTATTGATGTTTTTCTTTCTGGCTTATTTCACTCTGTATAATAGGCTCCAGTTTCATCCACCTCATTGGAACTGATTCAAATGTATTCTTTTTAATGGCTGAGTAATATTCCACTGTGTATATGTACCACAGCTTTCTTATCCACTCGTCTGCTGATGGACATCTAGGTTGTTGTCATGTTCTGGCTATTATAAACAGTGCTGCGCAGCTAACTGATTCTTAGCCTTGGCTTTCTGATCTGTAAAATGGAGATACTACCATGGTCCATGCATAACTGGTACAAAGCTTCAACGAGATAACACACATGACATGTCTGACTGCAGCTGACATGCAGCAGTGTGTGCATGTGTGCTAAGTCACTTCAGTCGTGTCTGACTCTTTGCGACTCTAGGGCTTCCCTGGGAGCTCAGCTGATCAAGAATCCGCCTGAAATGCAGGAGACCCTGGTTCAGTTCCTGGGTCGGGAAGATCCCTGGAGAAGCGATAGGTTAACCACTCCCAGTATTCATGGGCTACCCTGGTAAAGAGTCTGCCTGCAGCATGGGAGACCTGGGTTCGATCCCTGGGTCAGGAAAATACCCTGGAGAAGGGCACGGAAACCCACTCCAGTTTTCTTCCCTGGAGCATCCCCAGGGACAGAGGAGCCTGGTGGGCTACAGCCCATGGGGTCGCAAAGAATCAGACACAACTGAGCGACTAAGCACGGACCGTAACCTTCCAGGCTCCTGTGTCCATGGGATTCTCTAGGCAAGAATACTGGAGTGGGCTGCCATGTGTTTCTTGAGGGGATCTAGCATCACCCGGGAAGGCCTGACACATACTAGGTACCTCATCAAACCGCCAACTTCATTGTTCTGTTATGAATCCTTCTGTGCTCTCTTTCCAGTGAAATTAACAGCAAGGATCAGGAAAAGCAAGTTTGGGCTTTGATGAAAAACCAAACGCGCCACCCCCCACCCCACCCAACCACTAGCCCTGCCCCCCGCGCCCCTCCCCACCCCTGCCAACACACACAGAACAGCAAATGTGGCACCACTTTTATGCATCACATGGGCTCCCAGCCCCTCCCAGCCCTGCAGACTGCTGTAGGGCCCTGTAATTTGTCCTGACTTCCTCTACTCACTGGCCGTGCCAGCAGCAACATGTGGGCACAAACTACGTGGTCTTATTCTCTTTAGCTTCCTCACAGACTGATACAGAATTTAAGAAAAGTGAAGGAAAAGATATAACGTTTATTTGGTCTGAGGGAGCAGACACTAAATAAATAAAGTTGGCTGATTGAAAATCTTTCACAAATGTAAAAGCCTTATACAACTATATGGTTTCCATCTGAATTTTATCTTCTCTCCAAACTAGAAATATCTTCTCCCATCAAAGCTCAATTTTGGGACTGTAGGAAAAACAAAAAGGCAACTTAAAGATCTTTAGTTCTGACAAGGAATAAAAGACAGGTAACAAAGTTCATCAGTTAAGAGCAGTAAGGGAAATGTGGAATGGGGATGGGGTGGGGGAGAATGAAAAAAATCACCACTACCACAGCTCACAGAAGACAAGAAAAAATGATTTTCCCATTAACACATTTCAGAAAGCACTTTCCTCCTACCCTGAAGCTGATGAATTACATTTTTAGATAATGTATGGAAATTTCAGTTTGACATTACCTTCCTGCTTAGTTCCTAGTCCCAAACAACCAGGTCATTCTATAGAGGAGGGAAAGAGAAGCTGAGAGTGAGTGAGAGTGTGTGTGTGTGTGTGTGTGTGTGTGTGTGTGTGTGTGTTGGGAGAAGGAGGGGTGGCTGAGTGAACAGGGAATTGGTCTTAGGAACCAAACAGCCAGCTAAAGTACAGAAATAGAAAATCCTTAAAATACTCAGTCCTGATTCACATCCTAGGTAAAAATCCTTTGAGACACCTCTCTTGGGACGTGAGAATACTTTCCTACGGTTATCTGAGTTTGGAAGCAGGACAGAACTATCTGATTTGGAAGGGAAGATGAAGGGAAAGATAGCCAGGGGGTAAAAGGAAACCATACCTGGTCTATAATCCTGCCTATTGCCGCCCTGGGAAAAAAATGTGTTGAAAGAAACAGAATGTACCTGCACAAGCTCTAAGCCTCACAGCTCCACTCAATTGCCAACCTGTTCTAATTAGTAAGGATGGGAGGGCCCTGATTGCCCTTGATGGGTGTGTAAGAGGAACAATGATTATATGGTTCACGGTTTGCACTTAACATTTTGGAGTTCTTTAAGTTCCCCTTAATAAAGCAGACCCCTATTCTCCTGTTTTGTAACCCCATTAGTCTGTCAAAACTTCTCCTTAACTAAAAATTTTCCATTCAACCCCCAATAATAATCAATCCTCTCTTCAAGTCAACAACTCAAATTTCTTTTACTCTTCTTTGTGGAATATGTATAAAATGACTGCAGGGAGGTGATAAATAAAATAATAGATGCAAATATGCCTGATTTTCCTCTGAATTCAGGAGGCACATTGCACTGTATCAAGTACATTTGCAAAATCAGCAGTAAAATATGCTGATAAATGCTACTATTTCCTCTAGCCTTCCCATCGCTAACGCATATCCCTCTTATGTGCATGTAGAAAAGTTCATTTAGCTAATCAATATCTTGGGATTTTCTTGGATCTGCATAATTGAGGCTGGGTTTTAAGTATGCTTAAACTTAAGGCAGCATCCATTTCACCACAGTGCTTGCAAGATAAAGAAAAGGAGAACACAGTGAGGGTTATCTTGTGCAGAGAATTTGAAGGTAAGGACCACTTGAAGTCTATTCTTTCTTGTTCAGGCAAGCAGTGACCTTACTGGTCACTGGTATTTTTTTTTTTTAATGCATACCATGCTATTTACCAAGACAAAAGATTTTCAACTCTAATTATATTTTCCCTGTACTAAAAGTTTTCATTTCTTAGGTAATATAAGTTGCATTGGTTTGTAAGGGGGAGATGTCAGTTTAGTATTTTAGGGAAACTGCCAGAGATAAACTATAATGGGACAACTCACAATTAGAGAGCCAACAGTTCAAGTCCCAGCTCCCCTACTTGGAAGCTAAATCACCTTGAATAAATGACTCAATTGCTCCTGAGTCCAAGTTTCTTGGACTGTAGAATGACTGTCTTAGGGATACCATGAAACTTCATTTATTGATCTCAGCCCAATGACGAGCACATAGTAAGCACTCAATAAACACTGGCTATGATTATGAATCTCCAAGAAGTCCCAATTTACTATTTAAATGAGCGACTATTATTTAAAGCTTGTAATACAGTATCCAGAGTACTCAGAAGGCACACAAAAACATACAAAAGCTGCTGCTATTATTTTTGTTTGTCTTTGCTGGATGCTGTCAGAAATTACACCAATAAACTTACCCCAGGGCTGAATTGACGTTTCAGGAGTAAATTCAAAGCATTTTTGTACTTTAGGTTTTTTTTTTCAGAGCCTTTTTATTGTTTATAATGTTATCTTAGAAGCAAAACAATTAAATTCCCATAGTGACCCTATTAGTCCAGTTCCTTGTAAGTATATGAGGTAACATAAGGTAACCCACAACCCTCACTCGCCTCTCCCTCTTGAACCCAAGAGACTGTATCCTATGTAATACCTCTTGGCCTTGATGCTTTAGCAGACACAGCTTCCCCCAACCCCCAACTCCCAACCCCCCACTGCTGTAGTCCAATCCTACCTCCTGAGAGGGAAATACAGGATTATTAGCACTTTCACAAATCCAAGAAAGAACAGAAGTTACCCAGTGTCACTGAATCAACACTGAATTGGTTCCTTTAATTAGAGCTGAGATTCTACACACAAAGGCTGTGGCAAAGAATTCGCCCTGATGCCTCCAGTAGTGAAGCATCTTTTTTTGCCTTATTCTACTCTTTCCACCAAATGATAATATTAATTAAGCCAAAGTCATGTATTATAAACGAAGAATGAAAAGATGGATTAGAGGTGGGGTTTAGAAAATGTTGTCTTTGTCCATCAGGTGCAACTCTAACTGACAATGTTCTGTGTTTTGGCCTCGCTGCACAGCATGTGGGATCTTAGTTTCCTGGTCAGGAATTGACTCGACACCCCTTGCATTGGAAGCGCTGAATCTTAACCACTGCGCTGTGAGGGAGCCCCTGACTTAATGCTTTCATTGCTTAACTTCCCTTGGCAGCGCTGCTTCAATTCCAGAGGACTGCTTCTGAGAGGCATGACCCGGCTTTACTTCCTTTGTCCGAAGCACAGAAGAATAAAAAAAGACTTTTGTTCTTAGACTGGAATTTTTGCTCCATCCCTTTTGCTTTTCTTCTGTCTACCTAAATCTTAACCCCATCCTTCAAATGCCACCTCAGTAGCTCAAGCTAATGGAGACTTCATCTTTTCTCAACCACCCACAGACCATATAATCTATTTCATATACTGGTCACTCCATATATTCAGTTTTATAATGGATAATGTTCATTTTGGACCACCCCATCCTCAGAACCCCCACTTCAGGGTTCTCATTTGCCTGAAAATGGATAGAAAACTACTCTTAAAAACCATACTGCATGGGCACATGAAGAGTGATATCAAGTAAAAATACAATTCTTTTTTTATCACCATGATGCAAATAATCACACAGTCTAGATAGGCAGATCAAAACTTCTTGCTGTCGTACACTGATTTACTTCTGGGGAATTTTCTTTGTTACTTTCCCCCCTCCTTTCTCTGTTCCTTTTCGAGAAGGGTGATAACAAGAGAGACAATTATAAAGATGCAATTTAGCATTCCAGCTGTGCTGGCTTTAAGACATACCATGAGCCACCTAACTATCCTGGTTCAGCCATATGTTACCTCCCCTAAAATACTAATCATCAGGAACCTGGATTCAGAAATGCAATCTCAAAGTCTGAAAAACAAAAAGGCAACAATAACAAAGAAGAACTTAATTCAATTATCTGCAGTCCACGGGAATAAAAGAATTTCTAGCAGGGGTTTGATGTTCTTTGCCTGAGTTCCTCGGTGGCACGAATCCTTGCAGACACATGCCATCTTCCTTTCTCTCCAGGAGCAGAGGTGCAGGTGGATGGAGAAGAATAAAGAGCATAGCTTCCAGAGCCTCCTTGTGTTCATAGATACAAAAGCAACTTGCAACACACATTTTCTCTCCCCGGTACCTAGATTATCCTGATAAGTGTCCTTTCCCAATTGGAGAAAAGAAAATCTAATATCTCTGAGAAGATAAGTAACAGAGATGTCCAAAAGCACTGTAAGGGAATCTTAAACCTGGCATTTTCAGTAAATTTGGCTTTCCACTGAAGGCTGAATTATATCCCCAGAGGATGATAAATATTGTTATCTTTGCCTCTGGTTATACACAGGGGTCTTGTTTTAAGCCATGGTGCATTAGGTAGACTTTGCAGAGTGGAGCAACTGCTGCTCAGAAGAACGTGGTGTTTCACCGGGTTATGGGGGAGGCTTAGCAGGTATCTTCAGGTGACACAGAAAGGGGCGTCCTCACATGCTTCCATGTAAGATCACGATTTTGGAAACGGGGGGTGAATCCCAGCTCCACCAGCTGCTAATAAACGGTGCTGCCTCAGTAAGTTACGTACCCTCGCTAAGCTTCTGCGTCTTCATCTAAGGAAATGGAAGCTGTTCTCAACGTTAAATAAAATAAGGTATATTCAGTGTCCAGTAAGTACCTGGCCTAGAGCAAGTACTTGATAAATGATAGCAAGTATGTTCTCGGTCGCATGACGCTTAAGTCCATGCCCAAATTCAAATGAAGAATTCATTGACAACCCACAGCAAGGAGCGAGGCCAGCCTACTGGCAACACCATTAACAGTTTCTTTTTCCCTCCTTCCCTCCATCTTTCCTCCCTCCCTCCCTACTCTCCTACACTTTCAGAAGCCAGAACCTTCTAAGGAGATCGATTACATTCTCTTAGGGAGTGGTTAGGCTGGAAAATCTTAATCTTGAATTCTTATCTTTTTGCCACTTCCCACCCCCTAATCCTCCCACTGGGTATTTAGAACTCCCTGTAAACTTCACAGGATCGAGATGCATTGAGATCTGTAGGAGGTGTTGGAGGAGAAGGGGGGACTGGGATGTTAAAAATCAGGGCAACAAAAATACCTATGATGTCATTTACCCTGACTTCTGAACCACCAGCAGCAGCCTTTTAACTTGGCAGGTGTGAAACCTCAGCCTCCCAGCCTGTGTTATCACTTAACCCCAAATGCAGGCCTCAAAGGGTCTTCCATTAGAGAGATCCCCACTCCTTCCCGATCTCCCCACAGTCTATCTCTCTCTCTTTCTCTGACTTTTAGCGTAGCCAATTAAACCTGAACAACGGGTGGATGGAGGAAATATGCTGCATCTATGGAATGGTACAGCAGGGACCAGTTTCACTGTTAATTTAAAATGCTAGAATTAATTAGGTAGTGTAAATGAAGAATTTAATAAGCACTCTTTACAGCCACAAGTTCTACTTTTATTAAACACTGCTACCAAATGAGGGCAAATATCTCTGGTCTCTCTATATTTCCCTGCCTCATTCCCATAAGTTCTCTGCAAATAAAATTCTTTTCCCCCTGAATTAAAAAATGCATAATTATAAATTTATGCCTGAATTGTATTTCTGCCTTCAACCCATAAGCTGCTTCTTTAAGCTCAGATGCTACTGTATGTCTCTGCTTGTGCTGGAGAGGGTGCTAAACAAACCAAAGTTGACAATTTTGGTTTTGTATACCAAATTAAAGGCTGTCTTCGAAGCTGTCACTCCTATTCAAATCCACTCAGTGAACTACCAAATTAGCATTCTTTCAGTAAAGGAATCTGCTTGTTTAAACATGTGTCTTTAGAAAACAAAGAACAACACCATGAATCAGTACTTCTGAAAAATCTCACTACACTCCTAAAGGAACTCTTTTGAAAAGGTGCTTAATAATATTCACTAAGATAGCTGGCAGAGTCCCTATTTAGAAGGTAAGGCTACACCAAAAATACATTTTCCATACAGGAGTAGGAGGAAGAATCATATGGTTAACTGGTTTTAATTTGGTTTGAATTATCATCCTATTATATAAAGATTATTCAGGAATCTAAACATTGGCTTTCTGACAGCATAGGCAGTTCTGTCAAAGGATGGATGATCCAGGGCTCTGGGATAAGAACACCAAAGCCGTAGCCCTATTTGGAGACCCTGATAAAATTTCTCTGATCTAGTCACTCTTCTTGAAACACACTAACTGTACTTATAATAATAACACCCTCCCCCATTACTGAGAGACTACTATGTAAGAGGCATTATGCTGGGCAGTATATATCCAGTCTCTCATTTAATCCTCACAAAAAGTCCTTTGAGATAAGTATTATTTTCCAACTTTACAGAAGAGGAAATTATGTTTGGTGAGTTATGTGATTTTTACATGTTGGCAATTATCTGAGTTTTATGATTTTGCAAAATAATATATATAGGGGACAAATTGACAAGCGAATCAGAAGATTTGGAGAATATAGCTACATGCACACAAATACACTGCATTCTCTGATTTAAAAATCAAGATAACATATTTCTGTATTTTAAAGTTTCCTTTTTCCTATATAGGCCAACTGCTCTTCAATTAAATTGTCCAGAGAGAGGGAAATAAAAGTCAACATTCAAAAATGATAAATACTCAAAGCTGAGTGTGAATGATTTTAGGAGGAGAGCATCAAAGCATAGCAGCTTCACTGCCATCATGATGTAGTCCAATATTTTTCTAAGAAACATTCTCACTTCCAGAAAGATTACAGGGAAATGGCCCCCAACCCCAGCCCCAAAGGATTATAGTGTCAGTATCTGGCAGACACTAGGTCCTCAATGAATGACTGTCAGTTAGAAAAGAAATCACAACCTAAAGCTTTCAAGTATTGAAGGATAGGGTATTGTTTTACTTTCCAGTAAAAAATCTCTGAATTCTCAAAGAGTATCTTCACAACAAACAAGTAAAATAAAATTCCTTCATGTAGCATCTCCCTCCCACGAGAGTAGATTTATTCCAGAATAATCTGCTCTCCTTAGGCTTATTACTCCCAGGGACAATGGGCAGTTGTGATGACAGCAGCCCCCTCTAAAACACTGTCTCAGACACACGGACGAACACTGGACACACACAAACCAAATGTTTGAGAGGAAAGGAATAAACAGACAGAAACGAGTACGGGGTTGGGGGCAGAGGGCAGAACTGAGAACTAAAGAACAAAGTGTAGGGGTGGCTGATTAAGAATAAAAGAGGATACAATCAAAGGGTTATTTCACATAAAGTAAAGCTGAGGACGCTCCAAAATATTTATCTGCTTCCTGGTCCTACCAATCTGCAATGCAGTTTCATGTAGTATTCACACACGTATGCATTTATGACTGCACCCATGCTATCCTTGAATGCAGGACACAAGCTGCAGACACTCAAAGACACCACCACACATACGCACTCCTGCCAAGATCTGCATATCTAATGGAACAAGGTAGCTGTGAATCCCAAGCCTAGAATATTGAAGAAGAGCGTACCTGTAATTTTGTCTCTCACGAGTTTGCAGGATTCTATTTCACCAATGCTCCCAAAGAGACTCCTGAATTCCTCCTGGGTCATATTCTGGGGTAAATAGTTGACTATGAGGTTGGTTTTGCTGTCATCTGTGGCTGCCCCTGTCTGCATGGGAGAAGGACAGTTTCTATTGTTGCTGGAGGGTCCATTGCTTGTATTGGATGTCGGGCCATTTGACACCTGAGGCTCCATGGTGCTAATTATCTAAATAAAAATAAAAATATTAAGCCTTTTGATATCTCAAAGACACAAAGTCTCTTTCAAGATTTGATTTTATTTTTTGTAAAGAAAGGGAACAAGATAAAGCAGGATGGAGCAAAAGAGATGGGGTTGTGAACACAGCCAATTTAGAAACATGTTTTTAACCAAAATGTTAAACTCCCCTTGCTATTTTTAGGCCAGCCCATAGATTTTGAACACAGACTAGAATGCAGTGGGAACTCTCCCATTATTTTGTTAATGAAAAGCTAATTCCTGTTTTCATTACACAATCACTCTCAGAAATGTATACTTAAGCCACACCAAATTATAATTAAAATGTAAAGTAATAATCATGATTAAAATTATAGTTCCATTAAAGCTGAAAAAGCTAAACATAGAGGGCTACGCTCACAAGATCAAATACAGTACCTGTTTATTAACTATCTCATAAAGTAAAATGACATTAAATTGAGTGGGGCTGTTCCATATGGGAAGGGTTTAGATTTTCACTGATGCTTAATAAAGATCAAACTTTAGATTTCATAAAAGCATGCTGGGGAGCTACAAAGTTATCTAATGATGTTTCTCCCCAGCTACACTGTTACTGTTTCTCCTGGACCTCAAATAAAATTAAAAACAGGAAGGAAAGTTCTCTCTAGGTCTCCACTTCAAGTCTAGAACAGCCCCAGATGGTCCTCTCACACATTACTCAAAAAAGACTTCTCTGTATTTAAATAGTTAATTAAAGAAATATTTCCACGAGTGTATTAACTGTTTGAGGCAGCGTGCATGGGAATAAAGAGACAAGCCTCAGTCTCTATCCACAAGGAGTTTACAGTCCACAGAGGACATAGAAGGCAAAGGGCTGCAATAGGACAGTGGCCACGTAATGAGGAGCAATCAAACCTGCTTAAAGGATAGGCGTACTCAGGGAAAGTCCCAAAAGATGTTGTTAGAATTAGGTTTTACATGAAAAGTGGGTTTAAGCTCATGGAGCTGGTTCATGAGGATGCCTTGTATGGTATGACAAGCACTGAGAATCAGAAAACTGCAGAGCCAGAAAGAAGGCACTTCAGGCAATACAATTCAGTTCAAAACTCTCCTGTTGGAGATGAATTCCAGAGACATCCAGAGATTTCTTTGTCATCACAGGAAAGTGGGGCAGAGTCTAGGCCTGTACCTAGTTTTCCTGGCCCCAAATGCAGTCCATCAGTCCCACTTTTCCATTCTATCTGAGCTCCACCCCGTACTCATCCTTTATGGTGTTATTTCCATCTTCTGTGAAATTGAACATCAGTTCCTTGGAAATGGGATCATGTTCTGTCATTCCCTAGTTGTGCAACTTCGGGTAAGGGACTTGAACTCTGAGAACCTTAGTGTTTCTCATTTGAAAGAGGAGAACAATGCTGCCTGCCTTGCAAGGTGGTACGAAGGATCTGGTGACAGAATATATGTAAAGTGCCTGAATAGTGGTGGGAACATAACCACAATCATTGATATCCATTAAAGTCATTCTAGGGCTTCCCCTGGTAGCTCAGCTGGTAAGGAGTCCACCTGCAATGCAGGAGACCCTGGTTTGACTCCTGGGTTGGGAAGATGCCCTGGAGAAGGGATAGGCGACCCACTCCAGTATTCTTGGGCTTTCCTGGGGGCTCTGCAAATCACCTGATGTGACTTCTCTCACGGACTCCCCACAAGAAGGGAGTGAGGCATATTCTAACATCCTCTGTGTTTTATAGACAAGGAAAACCGAGCTTGGCAGATATCTGATTACTAGTAGCTTCCATTATTATTACTGTTATTTGGCTGCTCTGAGAAGTTTGGGGAGATAAGCCTGTTTATATAATATACATGTAGTAAAGTGTACAAGTCTCAAGGGTACAACTCAAGGAATGTTTATAAAATGAACACAACTCACACTCAAGTAACCACCTTTCAGATCATGATACAGAAAATGACCAGCATTCCAGAAGACTTTCTTGTGTCCCCACCCTCATCATTCATACCACCCACCAAGGTAACCACTACTCTGATTTCTAATTCACAGACTCATGTTCTTTTGAATTTTATATACATGGAGTCACACAAAATGTACTCTTTTATGTCTTTTCATACATTATGTCTGAGTGTCTTCCATGTCTTGAAATGTAGAGGTAGGCTGTTCTTCTCCACTACTGGAGAAAATTGCATTGTATTAAAATATTATATTTTATGTATCTCTTTTACTTTGAAGAACACTGGGTTATTTTTAGTTTTTTTTTTTTTTTAACTATTATAGATAATGCTGCTATGAGCATCACACATACATCCTATGGTGTACATACACATTTCTGTTGGGAATATCTTTGGAGTCTATTTTGGGGTTCAGGGGTATTTCTGCTTTAGTAGGTACTGTTCATAGTTTTTCTAAATAGATGTACCAACTGACTCTCCCACTAGCAGAACATGAAAGTTCTAGTTGCTACCCATCCTCATCAATGTTCAGAGGCTGTTTTTTTTGTTGTTGCTGTTTTTGTTTTGTTTTGCTTTTTGCTTATTTGCTCATCTGAAACATAGTGGTATAGTAAAAAGGGAATAAGTTTTAGAGTTTTAGCTGACTTAAAACTCTAGTTCTACTACTCATTAGCTCTGCGATCTCAGGCAGCTGGGCTCTTGGGACGTTTTCTCTTTATAAACCAGAACACCACCACCGTGCAGGGTTATTTATATATGTAAGATGCCTAGAACATAAAGTGGCTAGAAGCATCGTAACTATTACTCCTCATTATGCCCTACATGGATGAGCTTTGCTCTAATCGCTTCTCCTTCTGATAATCACAATTGGGAACTGAAACCAAAAGAAAGAAAAGAAATCTCAAGAGGCATCAGGGAAACAAGGCAAATGGAGGAAGGTGGGAAGCATCTGAGATTCTTTGCTATCACATAGGTAACTACGTGGCTTCACTTATCACATCAGAACTTTCAGGACAACTTTGGGATTGCGTTAGGCTGGTCCAGAGAGCAAAGAGACAGTGAAGGGCTCTGTAGAGGAATCTTAAATCAAGCTCTCCTCAGCACTGATTTAAAAAAGAAAAAATGCACCCAGTAAATCCTGTGCAGATGCTCTGCCCTTGAGGCAAGGGTCCAGGAAAGAATCAGGGCGTTGTGCCCAGGGGAGTGATCATGCTAATGGAGATGATGTTTTAGAACATCGTCACAACTCCTGGCTGGGAGGTAGGTTCTGCTCTGCCAAGCCATCGGCCTCCTGGGTCTGTGCAGTGCCTCCCTTTGCTGTGTCGTCTCACTGCTTCACTGAGTCAGGTGTTCAGGTAACAGACCTAAGGAGCACCACCAACTCAATAAGGAACTTGAAAAAAAGATTTCATCCAGTTCAGGAGGCTCGGTTGGCAGAACCAGAGTTGCCCAACAGCTACATTTTGATTTAGTGTCAAAAAAATCAGTCCCACAATCTACAGAACGCCTTCCCTGCACTGCTCTCTTAGGTTACCCTTCTCACGGTTCCTACACAAACACCTGAGAACTATCCTGCAGTGAGGCAGCATTGAGAGTATCAGTGATGGAGTAGGACAAATGTAAGTCATGCCTAAGCATGCTGAGATTCTGTGGGACCAAGACTATAAAAGGTCTCTTGACAGCTGTGTTCATTTTTAATTCACTGGACGCTCGACTCACAGACACATGGGGTGAAAGTCAGTACTTGTCTCTGTGAATATTTCACAGGTCTCCCTGCCCCAGAAAGGCCTAGGAAGTATCAAGTCTGCAGCAAAGAAATTTCAGTTCCCCAATAAGCCTTCTGGATCTCCTTACATCCTGTGTGGATTTCCTAATTTATGTTGACCCCTGGAGCTGAGCCCCACCTGTGCATCAGACAGTCCTAACCTAACTGGGGTCCAAACCTCTGAAAAGGAACCATGAAATACAGTGTTCGGTACTGAGCTCCTTTCATCGAACAAACCTATAAATCAGGTCAACTCATTCCCGTCTCATGGAGATGGAGCTCTCTTTACTCTGCACACACACTACACAGTTATCCTTTTGTGGGCTCAGAAGGAACTGAGGAAAATATACATATGCACACACACAGAGTTTTCTCAATAAAAGCGTACAGTTTTAAAGCTGAGAAACATTTGCAAATGTGTTAATATACATTGTGTAATAAGACCCCTTGCTGGTCTTAATGACGCATCCCAGGATGCAAGACAGGCTTAAAAAAAGAATCAGAAATGTAAAATGTCAGACTGAAATCTGACACGCAAGAGAACCAAGAGCGTTACTTGGAAAATAAGAGAAGCTGCCAGGATGTAAATATACGGAGTATGAAACTACGGCATTTTAAGGTCACATGATAGACCTTACAGAGAGGATACCTGCAATTTCAACTTGGGATAAAGACCAGGGTAAACATGTGTGTTTGTGGGAAGCTATCCTCCAATAAATTCAGAAGCTGGCTTGACGAAATCAGAACGCTTGCTTCCCCAGGGTAACACCTTTGATATTCTAACAGCACAATTTTCACTGCAAGTAAATGTATCAGTTACTTAAGTGTGCATATGTACTTTAATGAAGGATTCTGTGTGGGTCTCACAGCCAACTTTGCAGCTGACCAGGTTCCAAACCCCTGACTTGCCTTCCTTCTCTCTTCCGAACAGCAATTAAGAACAGAATTACAGTCAGCATCCAGAAGAGAGACTTGAGGAGGTTCAGTTGACTTCAAACTCTAATGGTTACACAAAGCACTGCATTAAATCTTTTATGTTCCCATGATGTATTTTAAGAAACATTATACAGGCAGAAAATTTCAGGGATAAACTATTAAAGCAGTGCATAATAACGCAGGCACTCAAATCCTGTCACTGTCAATGTCGATGGTTTGAATGACTAATTACTCACACTCAACGCATTAACCTCACCCCCCCACCCTCTTTTTTTTTCCCCTGCAAAATATACAACAAAAGCAAGAGGGAAGGCCTTAGGCATGCGGCTGCAGGGTCGTTTCTCTCTGCGGAGGCAGGAGGGAAAAGAAGCAGAGGTGGGGCCAGGCATCCTTCTTTCTCAGGATGATGCTGAAAAAACAAAGCCAACCCTCTCGGCCCTCTGTGGCATCTCTGTTGCCACAATCCAGGGCCCTTCCCAACTGTCCTAGGTAACTATTCAATAACATCCTTTGTTATTGTTCACCTAAAGTACATGTTATACTGCTTCCTGGACAGGCCAGGTTATATTCATTAAAAAAGGGTTTATTTCCATGATAGCTAGATCTGGAAATGTTAGATGAATGGGGAGGGAGCTCTGGAGTGGCAGGCACTGTGCAAGGCCCAGGGGGTACACAGACTGGGAGCTGGCCCTCACTGATCTCACAGGGTGGATGCATGATGTCAGAGAACATCAGGCCACTGAGCCAACCCTGTACTCTTAACAAGGAATCTGAGGACGAGAAAATGGGAAGTGACTTGCACAAGGTCACAGTGCTAGTTAGAGGCAGAGATGGCACGTGAGTCCAGGCCTATATCTCATTGTGTATTCTTGTGACAATGCAGACATGGCCATTTGGATGAGAGCTTACTTCTACTTTATCTTTGGGAGGAGTGTGAAGATGGTTATATCACAGAAATGTGCCTGAATGTAGGTGTGGAGATAGGTCTGTTTTCCTTACTTTTCTGAGTAGAGTACTTTGCAGTTCACAAAGAATGGCAACCTCAACTCTGAGCTCCACAGTAGAGAGACCACATCTGTTTTATGTATAATAGTACCTACTGCACATAGGACAGGGCCTGAGAATGGGTAGGTTCTGCATTAAGAACGACTGAATGAATGAAAGTCCTTGCAAGTCCAATAGTTCGCTAAATCCTTCTAACAACCCTGTGAAGTATAAGCCAATAATTTTAGTAGTGTCATCTCCATCTTTTGTATAGCAAGAAGACAGAATACTTATTGAGTTCCTATCATATGCCAGACATACATTTAGATATTATTTTAAATGCAGATTTTAAGAGGCATTCATTCATGCAGGCCTGCTAAAGCTTTGGCTGACATGGACCCTGTAGAGAACTTGCTGAATACTTTCACCCTTTTTCCTCAGAAATATATATATATATATATTATATATATACACATAACACTTTGGGTACACTAAAATCAATCCTTGGTCTCAGACTGAAATCTCCCAATCGACTCTAAGAATAGCAATATAATCAAACGGCAGACTTCCCTCCTTTCCCAAGTCACTCTTTCCATGTAATTTCTTGCCCTCATCATTCATTCATTCATTCAAACAAATATTTATTGCCAAAGGGTCCACATGTCAGAGGAGAGAATAAGCATGTCCTATGACCAGAAAGTCCTTTAAGTGTATTAAGCAAGAGCCATTCTGAAATCCTAAAAAGGACTTAAAGCCTCCTTTAATGTTTCTTCCATCAGCTCATCAATCCCTTACAACTCCCTCTATCCCTGACTCTTCACAAGGCTTTCCTGTGCTCAAGCCCAGGGGTGGGGAAGTCAGGTTAGAATTACAGAGCTGGTCTCTCGCCTCACCACTGAGGACCTCGCTATTTCAGGCCCCAGAGAGGCAAGTCAGGGGTCCCACCATAGCCCCCTCACCAGTTCTGTCAGCCAAACCATGTCATAGCTTTGCTCCAGGATTTTCCATAGAAGTGGAAGTCTGACAGTAAACTGTATGGTCTTGCATTTATGTATCTTAACCTAGTTTACACCGTCAGTATTTACGTCATGAGGCAAAATAAGAGATTACAACTTTATATTATAGGAACCTGCGCCTGTAGAACTCACTGCTGACATTCATCATCCAAGAGCTCAGGGCAGGGCCCTTGTAACTCTATCACACCACACTCAGCTATCTTCAACTTCTGATTCTCTAGGGGAGGGGTGGCCCTGATACTCCAAAAGCAGGCAAAAGGATCAAGAGGAAAGAACCTAAGAAGGTCACAGGTATATGTTTCTTTTTCAAATACTCTCCCTTCTACTTCCAGCGCCCTCAAAATGTCAGCATTCCCGGAAACTAGAAAGATACTAAAGGACTGTGCTGACGGCAAACATGTCTCAGGTGTATACATCTGATATACACATATGTATTTTATTAAATATTTTAATGAGTATTTAAAGGTGTTTTCTTTTACCATGTTGGAAGGACTTTTGAAAATTTATGTATAAAAGCTAACCCTTATGTAATAGAACAAGCACTCCCAAGAGCATGAAGAATAATGTTTACCAAGGGCAGTCACTGAATCAAGCCATTAAAGAAATAGATTTAAATTATTCATGAGAACGAAAATAAAAGTCCTAATTCTCTTTGTAGGCATTTCCCACTTAACCCCTTATAAAATTCTGACATGCAGTATGTGAAACTCTGGTGAAGCAGCCCAGACTACTGCCTCTCACCCCCTTTTCAAAAGCCTGAAAAACAAATCCCCAAAGTTAGAAAATTACACAGCAGGCTCTGTGTTCCTGAAGACATATTATTTTTAGGAATAATTCTTCACTTCGCTTCTTGCTCCTTGAAAGATACTAAAAATGTCCTTACAACACCCCCCCTCCAATTTCATATTTCTTTAAAGTTTCGTCCATCAGCCCATACACTCTATACTGTCTCCTCCTTTTCAAGAGGTTTTAATTTGCTCAGGTCCCTTCAGATTAAGTTTTTTCTAAATGCAATGCTTTTCTGGTTACGATTCAACTGCGAAGGAGACATAAGTTATTAGTGGGGCCCAAGAGGAGGGGCTGAGATCTATTATCTGATCACTCTAGGAAAAGGGAACTTAGGACTATACCCCCACTGCCAAGGTAATGACTCACAAACTATAGGTGATGACTCACAGAGACCGCTAGACAGGAGAATCTGGCTGAAGACTGCCCTGAATGTCCCCCCAAACCATTTGTACCAAGTTTTTGTAGATTCTGCTAGAAGGTAACTAGAAAACTCTAGAAAAAAAATTTAATTCCAACTGGGGAAAACATGTTGACAGTTTAATAATACCTTTGGGCAGATGCACAAATAACCTGAAAGACCTATTTACTCTAGGAAGTTATGTGGTAATAAATTCTCAGCATATCTTTAAAACAAGAGTATTCAATTCAAGACAAGTTTATTGAATGCTTTATAGACTAAGGCACTATTGGAGGAATTGGGGAAACAAAAATAATTTGATCCCTGCTCTTAGAGGGTTCAAGTTGAGAGAATGAGAAAGGAGGGGAGATAAACAAACAATTAAAATCAATGATATACACCCCTTTCTTTTAAGCAATTCCTTCCAAACTGTCTCTAATGACTCCCACCCCCATCCCCTCACCAAAAGCACGTAAATGAAATTATACGCAGACAAGTCATATGCCACTCTGACACTGAACTGACAATCCTGTCTGCCAACAGCCAATCCTGGTCTGAATGCTTACGTCCTGAACAAATGACTATTTGGAACAATGAGGTAAGTTTGAGGCATTACTCCTCTGAAACAGCATCTTCTTCAGTGGAGATGAGCAAAAGGGCATGCCAAAAGTATTCTCAGTGGTTGTAGTCAGGGTTGTTGTTTTTTTAAATCAGCAGCCACTGGAGAGAATAAGAGGCATTAATACTTAAAATAACAGGGCCAGCATTTAAATGAAAAGCATAATCAAAATTTAATTTCTCTCAGGCATTATTCTCAAATTCACAGAAATCTGAGTTTTTAATCTTCTTCCCCAGACACATCACATACATTTCTCTCCTCCTAAATAAACACTGGCCTCCTTAATATCTTACAGTGTCCCTTTAGGGCTTCAGTTTTGGCCTAAAATGATCTCCTAGTGTGCCCATCCTGGGGCAGTGCTGCTAAAACCCCTGAGTACTTGGTTTTAACAGACTTTTATAGAAAACTCTCCAGAGCAGAGGGATAGCTTAATCATCCAGTTCACTGTAAAGACAAGGAAACCTTCAAACTGCACCCACCCCACCATCCATTCAGTCTTCTTTTCCAAAATGGCCTGTAAATAAATACAGTCCCAAACTTTCAATAAGCTCGCTTTGTTAAAGACATATTTGAAAAAGAAATGTTTTCCTATTAATATAAATGTAATTTCATGGGCAAGCTCTCAGGTTTCCTGAAAAAATATCACCTTTAATAAAAAAATAATTGGAAAACGATTTCCTTCCCATCCTACTCCCTAAGACCTCAAACTCTGAATATTTAATGTAGACACCATAACCAAAATGCCTAATAATAAGCTGCGGATTCCTGTTGGGATGGGAGCCAGTTGTGATGGTATCTATGTTATCTTCGTCTTCCATAAAAAGAACACTAATGAGTCACTTGTAAAACTGTCCACAGACTAAGTCAGACTTCTGATTAAATGCATAAAGAATAGCCAGTGGCACAATTTACGTAAACATATTAAATACTGTGTATTTATAAAAAGCCTGGCTAGTGGCTCAGAGTGAGCAAACTCACCAAGATTCAGCTGTAAAAAGTCTTGGGTTATTCGGTATCTATATCATGATCTAAAGCGTAGGGTCACCTCTCTGAATTTGTTCTGTGCACACTCAGATTAAATTTTTCAGAAATCCACGTAAAAATATTTTTGATTTTGAAAACAGATACTTCTTTTCTTAACACAGTTGGGGTAGAGATGAGGAAGAGAGCCGAGGGAAGTGGAGGGAATTAGTATCTAGAAAAATCCGCACAGAGCAACATTCGCTTTGTTGAAAGGAACTGTATAATGCCAATGGCTCTTCCAATTCAAAGGAGAGTGATTATCTGGGGACATTACGAAGCCAAAGACACTGAGAGAAACAAAACGGTTCTCAGCACCTCAGTACATGTAATGTAAGTGACCAATATATAAATGAGACCCATGGAGAAGGCACACAGCCTCATAGTACATCTATCTGTTCATCAGCGAAAAGATCTTCAACTTCAATCTGATACGGTAGTTTTAAAAATTCCTTTATCACACTTGAAATTTTGTTTTTAATTTCCTTCTTCACCGACTTCCTTTCAGGTTTTTTTGTTTGTTTTTGTATAAGAAAGAAACATTAGAAAAAAGGGACACTCTCTGGGAAAGCAAGGGGGAACAAGTAAACTTAGGGTCTAGCAAACCGTCGTTGGTGATAGTGCAGACCTGGGCAGGGAGAAGTGTGGATCTGAATTATTTCTGGACAAAATGCTTACTGAGAACATACACAGAAATTCAAGGTTTGCAAGTGTTGCTTTAAAGTGCCGTGAAATAGTCTCTCTTATCATTATAGGTGGAAATATAAATTGGCACAACCTTTCTGAACCTTATGTTCATATTCTTAGACCTGTTGATCCATTCTGAAGCTCAGAAGAGAATCCAAAATTCTGTAGACCAAAAGTATGCACTGCTTGCTGCTGCTAAGTCACTTCAGTCGTGTCCGACTCTGTGTGACCCCATAGACGGCAGCCCACCAGGCTCCCCCGTCCCTGGCTTCTCCAGGCAAGAACACTGGAGTGGGCTGCCATTTCCTTCTCCAATGCATGAAAGTGAAAAGTGAAAGTGAAGCTGCTCAGTCGTGTCCGACTCTTAGCGACCCCATGGACCACAGCCTACCAGGCTCCTCCCTCCATGGAGTAGACCAAAAGTATGCGCAGTAAGGTATATTAGGAACAATGTACCTAGAAGAGTGAAAAAATAGAAACAATCTGAGGGCCCAACAGAGGGGGTGACTAAGTTATCGTATAATTTTGTGATACAGTATTCTACAAATGTTAAAATTATGTTTATAATGCATTTTTATAACAAGAGAAAATGTTTGTAATCAATGTAGAGAAAAGGTAGAATTAAAAATGGATTGTGTCAATACATAAACATGCACAGAATAGGAGGGAAAAATGAAAATGCTAATAATAAATAGTAGGATTATAGGTGATAGTTATATTTGTCACCATTTCTATTCTTCAAGTTTTTTGTTTGTTTTACAATAGCACCTTTATAATCTGAAAGAAAGTTATATTTTAAAAAGAAAAGAAGCATCAAATACTTCAACCCAGTTCAGACCCAGTATTAACAAAGATGCCATCTCCTTCCCAGAGCCGTCCTGCAGGATTTCTCCTTGGCCACACTCTGCTTGTTTCTACATAGGAGCCCAAATGAATAAAAATCACATTTCTTGAGGCGGTCTCTGATTTGGTCTCCCCTTCACCTAAATCACTGCGCATTAGCAAGGTTACACTCTGAAGTCTGCCTTATCACCTGGTGGCAACCTTCTTGAGGACAGCAAGGAGAGTGGATGATTTATAAGAAAACCGTTTCTTGGATCAGGGAGTGAAAAGTACTGATCCGTTCTAAAAGCTCCTGCTGACAAACTCTGATATTATGAACATTCTGCACTTGGACAAAAGCTCCCACTTTTCTTAATTACATGGTTTGAGCAGGAGCCTGCTTTCAGGATCTGCCCAATCATACAACAGCCATTTATTTTCCCAACTGCAGCTGCCAAAATTTCCCTGATCTCTGTTCTGTGCTCCATCTTCAAGGACATCTTGTGAATGTATGACACTGTCAAGCAGCATTCCAAGCTATGCTTTTTAAGCTTCTCGCTCTCTCTTTCCTGCTTACGGAGATCCTCCTAATACATATTTATAAAAATCTCATGAACAAGAGGCAAAGTGGAGAGGCAAAAAAAAAAAAAAAAAAAAAAAATCACAAATACCAAATATCAGAATACTTCTATCTGCTTTGAGGCAAATACCTTATTATGACAATGAACAACTAATATTCTCTATTATCTGTGTGATGTGTTTACTTTTATTTTATGGATGCTACATCCTGTAATTCACTGGGTTCCCTCTTTGTAATACTGCTAGGAAAACGAGTGCCAGATCTGTAGCCCTCTCTGTGGGGGGCTCAGGACCTCACTGCAGCTAATTTTTCTTAAGCACAAACCTTACCCTTGCGTTTATCTTATTTTTAAAATTCTCTTCATTTTCCTTCATCTCAATCTCATTGTGCTATTTTTCAAACTCTCCTACTATATGCATTATGATTTGCTTCATAACAGTGAGAATTTTGGATCAGAACAGAGGATAAATATGTTACTATTTCTGTCTTCACAATCTTTTGTCTTTATCAAAACATGCCTTTTAAATCTAATTCAAACCAATTGGGCAAGAGTCAAACTGGTATTTTAAAAATTGAGAAATAATCAGCCTTCTCAAAACACATGATAAAGTTCCAAAATTATTATATCTGCATATATATGTGCATCTTTTTAAAATTCAAAGTGTGTAATAAGTAATTCTCAGGTAAGGTCCTTTAAGGGTTAATTTAATACATCCCTAAGAATAATTTGGATATGACATATCCAAATTACAATACACTAAGGTTATTGAAGAGTTTACTTCTTTGAGTAGGGTAACCAAACTCCTCGAAATCACAAAATAAATTTGTTTTCAAGGTCTTTTAACTCTTGACATATTCTTTTCATCCCCGAAATTTACCTTTTAAAAGAGTGAAAGACTACCAAATATTCAGAATCAGCTGTTGCCAAATCAGTGCAACCTAAACTTGTTTGGTTACAGGCATATTTTAAAGCAAGTTATAATGTATGTTAGTTGCTCAGCTGTGTCTGACTCTTTGTGACCCCATGGACCATAGCCTGCCAGGCTCCTCTGTCCTTGGGATTTCCCAGGCAAGAATACTGGAGTGGGTTGCCATTCCCTTTTCCAGGGGATCTTCCTGACCCAGGAATTGAACCCGGGTTCCCTGCATCGCAAACCAATTTCTTTCTTGTTTGAGCCTCCAAGGAAGCCTGCGCATCTTTAGTTACAGGTGTATTTTAAACAAGTTGTAAGTCACAATTTAATAATGATAACACAGCAGTTCATTTGAATAGCCCCTTCTGACAACTGAAGTTAGCATTAGAAAGAAGAAAAGCAGTATAAAGAAACAAAAAGGCAAGCTAACTTCCTTAACATTAATGAGTTCCTTCGATGAGCCAGAAGCCATTCTGTTAAATACCAGGGATATGAAGGAAATAAAAGAGGTTCTTGCCTGCAAGGAAGTAAATAAATAAGTAAATAAGTAATTACTATATAATGTCATAAATGTGGTAATGGAGAAGCACATACCAAGTGCCTAACAAAGTCGCTGCCTAGAATGTGGCAAAAGCTCAATCTCAAAGGAGATCCTGTGATAAGGCTGATTAAAAAGTGGTTTACACAGGCAGATGTCTAGGCAAGCAACTACCATGAAGTCTTTCCAATACTACCAACAGCACACAAAAAATGGTGATACGTATCTCTACATATATTACTTCACTTAATTTTCCCACAACTTTGCAAAGTAGGTAATTGTCACTCCTTTCACTTACAGATGAGGCCTGAGGCTTGAAGTGAAGTCACTTGACATATGGTGGAGAAATGAGGCTTCAGGCAGTGCCCGCTGTCACTCAGCCAGAACATAATCTGAACTCAAGTCTGAAACCAAATTCTGTGCCCTTTTCTAAACCTCCAAGTCTGGGCAAAGAATTCCTATCAGCATAAAAGGCAATCCAGTAGTTTCAGGGAAAGTCAATAATCTAATCCGATTAAAACAATTCTAGGCTATGTATCTGCTATTAGTCAGTAAATACTGCTAAATAAATTGATAGTACTGGAAAGATCTTAATTCAAAATTCTACATGGTGTAATGGAAAGAACATGAAGTTTAGAGTTGATCTGATCTGGGTTTGAAAATGAACTCCAGTCTTGACCTTGGCTAGCTACTTATGACTCTCTGAGGTGTAATTTAAATTTACTCATCTGAAAAATGTGAACAATTTTCTGTCTGCCTTGCAGGGTTACTGTGAAGACTGAAAAATAACAAATTTAAGGCATTTGGCTCAGAGCTTGGCACAGAGTAACCATTTAGTACATGCTCATTCCTGTTGTCTAAAACATAACATACTGAAAATATGTGCCCATTAAAATGTGTTGCAGGTGGCAAAGTTGAGAGCTGGAAAGATTTGTCCTTGGAATTTAATTTCTGAAATAGAAAAGAACACTTAAAAACGTTACTACTCATCAGCTATATCAATAGTCATTTCTATCTTCAAAATGCTTCACAAGCATTAACTAATAAGTTCTCACAATAATGCCAGTCAGGAAAATATAGAGCAAAGGGGGAGAGATTAAGTGAACTTTAAAAACTGAATAATGAAAGCAC
Source organism: Odocoileus virginianus (assembly GCF_023699985.2). Lineage (NCBI taxonomy): Eukaryota > Metazoa > Chordata > Mammalia > Artiodactyla > Cervidae > Odocoileus > Odocoileus virginianus. Next base: position 76,885,266 of record NC_069678.1, read on the forward strand.
CATTTTAATCACTTACAAACACAATTCCAGGTACACTTAGCCCTTTAAAAAAAACTCTCTACTGTGAACGGGTTAAAGTCAGATACTTCAAATGCAATAAGCAAGTCATTAGGGCTTCAGGTTTCTCAAAATGAAAACCCTCTTGCTTTCATGGGAAATTTCAGTAAATCAGCCCAGTGTTCCCTGTATACTGCAAGTGGAGGGCACTCCTGGCTTTCCACTTGGACCTGCTCAGGGTTTACGAGCAGGGTGTATTCTTGGTTCACCCTCCACTTGGATGGCTCCGGCCTTCCTGTGGGTCCCAAAGGGCAGAGACATGGACCGAAGGCACTTCAGGGATTTTCCAGGCTACCACGGGAAAGGCATGTTGGCAAGAGCAGAGATTACACGGCAAGTGTTATTTCCCTGCAGAAACGAGACAAACCCTTACAAAGCCACTGGGAAGAATTCACTAAATCACATGCTAGACGCAGGAAAGTTTGCAAGCACATTCAACATTCCATTTAATCTTCCTGAAGATCCTCAGAGATGGTTGGGGTCTATCCTCCCTCCTCCCACCAATTGCATTTTACAGGTGAGCAAACTGAGAGTTAAGGAGAAAACGAAGGGTAGAGAGACTAGTCCCTGCTCATAAAGTGCAGAGCTGGGATCTGACTCCCATCTTCCCCCGTTACCCACCACAACCTCCGTAAGTCCTTGGAAAGCACACTCTGGGCAGCACTGTTCTGTGACCAGCAGGGACCAGGCAGAGCACAGTGTCCTCTCCCATGCCATGCTCTGTAAAGCGCTCCTGTTGGCCCAGAAGGCCCTCTTCTCTCATCAACAGGCCTAATGCACTCTCCCTCCCCACCCATCACGGCCCCTTCCTCTATCCTTTGTACACTATTTCCAACACAGACATTGAGCATGTTGCATCAGGACTCCCCATCTTTCTGTCTCCCTCTATCACTGGACTGCGAACTCCTTGAGCACAGGGGCTGTTTGGTTCATCTGTAATCCCAGGGACCAGCTCCAGGTTTTATTAGTAGAATAAATGAATGAAAGGATGGCTCTCTGCGCTCTATGTAAAATCTGTTTTCCTTGCTGTTTCCCACCATTCAGCTCTTATCATAAACTTCTCTCATCTCTCTCCTTCTCCTCTTCAAAATCAATTTAAAAATAGGAGCACTTTGATCTTTTAAAGCTACATGTACTTACCTTTATTGCTTCCCTCAACTTCTTTAAAACTGTTTCAAAAGACTGTATTTTAAGGCCAGGGGTCTTCCATTTTCTGGGTAAGGCTATCTTTACAGCCTCTGTCTCTTCACCTGCAGATTCCTTTGACCTCTGATTTCCTCTGTTTCAGGCATAAACTCATATTTCATTTTCACTTTGCATTTGAATCTGGCTGAAGTCTGAAGATTAAGAGCCCAGAGACCATTTCCACCTGTAAGATTTTCTACATGTCACATAATCCATAGCCAAAACCAAGGGGGCTTCTTAATACTTGGCTGTTAATATCAGAGTCTTGCATGCTGGCCATTTTTTCAAAACAGTTAAGAGAATACATTATCATGTTAATTACTCCTACATCCATCCAATTCAAACCAGTTCAAACACTTATCAAATATCTATTACATAGCAAAATGTTTAAGAATACAGGCACCAGATCCTGAATGTCTAGGTTCAAATCTTCATTGTGCTGTGTGACCTTGGCCATATTACTTATCAGTTCTATGTCTCAATTTTCTCAGTATTGGTAAGGTTCACAGGGATGAGAGAGTTGGACTATAAAGAAAGTTGAGCGCTGAAGAATTGATGCTTTTGAACTGTGGTGTTGGGGAGGACTCTTCAGAATCTCTTGGACTGCAAGGAAATCCAACCAGTCCATCCTAAAGGAAATCAGTCCTGAATATTCATTGGAAGGACTGACCTGAAGCTGAAACTCCAATACTTTGGCCACCTGATGTGAAGAACTGACTCATTGGAAAAGACCGTGATGCTGGGACGGATTGGGGGCAGGAGGAGAAGGGGACAACAGAGGATGAGATGGTTGGATGGCATCACCAACTTGATGGACATGAGTTTGAGTAAGATCCGGGAGTTGGTGATGGACAGGGAAGCCTGGCGTGCTGCAGTCCATGGGGTCACAAAGAGTTGGACATGACTGAGCAACTGAACTGAACTGAACAGGGATGTGGCAAAGATTAAATATTTGATTATTTTTAGATAATTGAGTTCCAAGGCATTTGATACCTGCCCTCTAGGAATTCAGGTCTCTAGGGATTAGCAGATAGATCTGTAAACAAAGTTCCAAAATGCGATAAGGGAAGTGCCATAGTCTGAAATGCTTCCTGCGGTATGCTCCTTTCACGTTATGTCTCCTCCATGCCTTTGAAGGTGTGCTCCCTACCCCCTCACTAAAATGCTTCTCCCATCACCATCTAGATAACCCTGACATTTTGCAAAACTCAGTTGAAGCCAGCCTCCCTGACCCACTCAATCTTGGGAACCTCCTCTTTCTCCTGTTGTAGCACTTATCATCCTGCATTCAGTCAGTCTACCTGCCTGTCTCTCCACAGACTGGGAGCTTCTTGAGAGCAGGGCCTGAATTTTGGTTGACTTCTTGCTCCTTGCATGCAGTACCCTGAAAGAAATCAGCTACAGCCCACTGAATGAGTCGGTAAGCAGAGGCAAGGGCAGGGCGTTAGGAGAGTTTAGAGGGAGAGAGCATGAGGACATCCTGGAAGAGACTTCCTTTTTCCTGACCCACCAGACTCTGCAGTGTGCTGAGAAAGAGGAAAATGTGGTTCTGAATTTTTATGTCCTTTTCTTAAGCCGTTTCTTCACTCTTCACTTTAGATGAGTGCAGGCTTCAAGATCAAAACAAACATGGACTAATAGCTGAGGGGGTCAAATAAAGTCTCTGAGAATCACAATACTAACATGCCATTAACCACAAGAGGAAGAAAATATTTAGGGCTTCATCCAGTGCTCTGCACAAAAGGTGTGCTGTCAAATGCTTGGACAAGTATTTTTCTACTGTTAAAAGAGTCTAGTGGAGAGTTTGTTTTAAGTAATTTTAACTCTACACATTGCTAATGAAAGCAATGGAGCATTGGGATAAAAGTTTTATCTCTCTCCTTTTTAATCTTAAGATTTTTAATCTAATTTTAGGCAATAGTATATACAATGGAGAGCAAATAAAAATATAGAGAGGTTTCTATCTATATTATCTATATTATAAAACCAATATTCTTCAGTGGCTCACACTGAAGTATCAAGTAGATATATTTACAATTCCAGTTAGTATAGGGGCCTTTTGACCTATGAAAACACACATTTATAAGTACTCAAACTTAAAACTAGAACTGAACTCAGGATTTCAGATTCTGAAGCCCTTTTACCAAGTACCTTTCTTCACAGAGCCTCAGGCCTCTAAGGGCCTGTGACTCCAGAAGGATGGAGCCCACACAACTTTGCGATGGAAGACTTGCTGTTCCAGTCTCTACTGTAAAGATTTGGAGCAAATAAAATCTTATTTTCCTCTGGCATCCACAGTCCTTTCCGAGATGATGTCCTCAGTTTTGAGGTTATCCGCTCTCCTTTTTGAAGGCTATACAATGGGAAGTAGCGCACATATTTTAGTCTAAATATCTTCCTGTGAGTCTTGCAATAAATCATCGATATATAAAATGCACACCCTGAGCAGACTGAACTTTAAAAAAAATTCTACTACATAGCTAGTAGTAGAACCTGAACCAGCCTGTTTACATATGCTGACAATAATCCTCTGAACAAGCCACTAAAGTAGGTGTTATTAGCCCCATTTTATAGACAAACTGAGGCTCAGACAAGTTAGTGACCTTATAGGACTTCACTACAGGTAAGAAGGGAAAGAAACAGCTCTCAATTTCTCTGACTCCAAAGCTCATGATCTTTTTTTGTATGTTTGTTTGCTTTGTTTTGGCCATGCCTCATGACTAGTTCCCTGACCAGGGACTGAACCCATGTCCCCTGCAGTAAAAGCACAGAGTATTAACCAGTGGACTACCAGGGAAGTGCCCAAAGCTTATGCTCTTAACCACTATAATATTCTTAAGAACATAAAGAATCCTAAGATAGAGTCAATGACGCCTGCACTTTTCAGGTCTAGGCTTCTGCAAAGAGCTACCAGGAGATCTTATGAAATTACTTGACAAAACATTCCAGCTGACTTTGTCCTTAGCTGAATGATTGGCCAAAACTTCCTTCTGACCTTCTCAGGATGTTCACTCCATTTCACAGCCTCAACTGTAGGGAAATAGCAGAGACCTCTGGCCTACTTATGAGTTCTCTATGTTGGGCTTTACTGAGGCCCAGATACCTCAACCTAACATCTAATTACTTTTCCAGGGATAACCACCCCACAGTAAGTGCAGGTAAGGCAAGTCTGTCACCCAAAAGTCAGCAGCTGGACGTATAAAGCCCAGCCTTTCAGAGTAGGACGTGGACTGTTCTATCTCATCAAGTAGAAACAAGACATTGGCTGAAATGTGGTGGCCTCCTGGTATGTCCACAGACATGTACTCATTAGTGCCACTTTTCATTATCCGTATTTTTAAAATAACATTCCATTATGTGAACTAAGATATCACACAATATATATTACCTACTAATATCCACTTATCTATTTACTCTATCTGCCCTCTCTAAAGTGAAAGTTCCATGAGGCAAGGGACTTGTCTTAGTCATCACTGCATCTCCAGCACCTAGAACAGTGTCTGGCCTATAGCAGGCACTAAAAAAATATTTGAAGAATGGGACACATTAATATTGTATGATAAAAATGATGATGATCATTAGCACTTTATGTACCAAACACTGTTTTTAGTCCCTAAAATGTATTGGTCCATCAAATCCTCACAAGAGCCCAAGTTTAAAGATGAAGAAATTGAGGCACAGGGAGGCTAAGTGATTTGCCCAAGGTCACAGTGGTAAAGCCAGGATTTGAACTCTGACAATCTTGATCGAAAATCCCTATTAATAACCACTAGGCTAAATGCCTCTTACTAGTCCCCACCTTTTAAGAGGTGAGTAACAGATAATGAAAGACAGAACATGGGCTTTGGAATCAAACAGACTAGGCTTGGAATTCCATATCTGACATTTCCTACTCATGTGGCCTTATGTGAATTATATAAGCTATTTGGCGCTCTTTCTTCAAAACAGGAATAAAAATACCTGCTTCCTAGAGTTGGTATGAGATTTAATGAGATAACCTAAGCAAAGTTCTTTTTGCAAAGTCTGACACATACACTATAAAGGGCCACTATTACTGTAATACATCATTGTTAACTGTGTGGTACAAAGAGCAAGTGACATAAGGAGTCTAGAAGAAAGAAGAATTATTGAAGAATCATAGATGAGTCATGGTGAAGTTTCATGTAAACAGACATACTCAAGATCTTCAACTTAAAGTTATAGAACTGTGGTTGATGAGCAACAGGAGTGTCAAAATCAGTCTTAGTGATAACAGGGCTTTGGGACCAACATCTCTCTCATAGGCTAGAGTTTAATAGGCTATCAGGTAAGAACCTGTTTATAGACAATCTAACAGACATCCAACTACATCATTCAATTAACAATTAATTAATGAGCATCTACTGAGCCAGATACAGAGATAAACCCAGTCTTAAGTGTTGAGGTGGTGGTGAAATGGATAAATCAGCAACTGATTATGCCATGTGGAAGATCAATGATGGATGGATGCTGGCAGTGCTCACAGAGGAGGCTCTAACCCAGCATCACAGAGAAAATCTTTCCTGAGTGAGAAATCACCTCCGATTTGTCTCAGGAAGTCAGGCGAAGAAAAGCAGAGGATGTTTGGGACCCAGGGATCTGTTTGGGCATAAGTACAGCACAGCACACTGCAGTTCCACAGTGCAGAATAAGTGGAAGGCAGAGAGGTGCAGGACTTGGCTCTGGAAAGGTGGGCAAGGCCAGGCCATGGAGGATCTCCTGGGCCTGGTGAAGGTGGTGGGCTTTGGCCCTGAGCCACAAATCTATTTGGTAGCCATCTCTGTGATCACATCTCAACTTCTGTGCCTGTAGCAATACAGTGGTTCCCCATGATATACGAACAAAACAGCACCAAGAAGGAGAAAGAATACATTATTTTCTTTAGGCTTGCTGCCAAATTTTCTTTGGGACCCTATTTTCTTCCTGAATAGATCACCGGAACTTTTAGCACTAGTGTGGGGAGCCTGGTAGGCCGCAGTCCATGGGGTCGGTCGCTAAGAGTTGGACACGACTGAGCGACTTGACTTTCACTTTTCACTTTCATGCCTTGGAGAAGGAAATGGCAACCCACTCCCATGCTCTTGCATGGAGAATCCCAGGGACGGGGGAGCCTGGTAGGCTGCCGTCTATGGGGTCACACAGAGTCAGACACGACTGAAGTGACTTAGCAGCAGCAGCAGTTTATCATTGCCTCGTGATAAGGTTCCCCCTTTGTGCTCCAAAGTTGTTTTAAACTCAACCCTGTTCAGCAAATGTTACCCTCTCTTCCCCAGTACAATATCCAAACAACTTGATAAATATTTGCTGAATTCAACTGGATCCATTGAGTGACAACTACAATAGGTAACACTGTACCAATGGGCATGGCTGGGTCCTAAGGGGAGGAGGGGATAAGAAGATGACTATCATCAGTTCAGTTCAGTCTCTCAGTCATGTCTGACTCTTTGTGACCCCATGGACTGCAGCACGCCAAGCCTCCCTGTCTATCACCAACTGCTGGAGTTTACTCAAACTCATGCCCATTGAGTCGGTGATGCCATCCAACCATATCATCTTCTGTCGTCCCCTTCTCCTCCTGCCCTCAATCTTTCCCAGCATCAGGGTCTTTTCAAATGAGTCAACTCTTTGCATCAGGTGACCAAAGTATTGGAGTTTCAGCTTCAGATCAGTCCTTCCAATGAACACCCAGGACTGATCTCCTTTAGGATGGACTGGTTTGGATCTCCTTGCAGTCCAAGGGACTCTCAAGGGTCTTCTCCAACACCACAGTTCAAAAGCATCAATTCTTCGACAATCATAGCACCCTCAATAAACCTGAACTTCTAATGATGCAAATGAGGCATGCATGACCATAATAGGCATGCCCCAAAGTAGACTGCAGGTTGTTGCATTCGTCCAGTGGTGGCCTGTTTATGTGGCAGAAGTCTGAATCCCACTCTCATAGCACTTTCACCAAACACTCAGTTCTTTGAGGGCAGAGGTCTATGTCTCCTTTATTGTAATAAATTCTCAGAGACTACCAAGTGCTTAGTAAATATTTATCAAGTGGACCTATTTAATCCCCACAACACTCAGAGGGATAAATATTTTACCAATTTGGAAACTGAGGTTCAGAGAGGTAATGTGACTTGCTTGAGGTTATAAGGTTAGTAAGTGGTATAGTAAAAATAACAACAATAATAATTAATGCTATTTTTAATTCTAAGGAACCCCACCCTCCATTTATCATTCTCCAAATGTCTCTGTCACAGATTTTTGTTTCATTCTAAAATGGGAAAGTTTCTCTCCGCCTGAATGAAACTTGAAGTTAATAATTTGAATTCTCAAACTTTGGTGGGCTTTTCCATGCTGCCATTCCAGGAGTTCCAGTGGCTTTAGGACAGATACATCCACCACACTGTATGTAAAGACACTTTTTAGCACAAAGTTTCTCCAGTACTGTCCCATTCTCTCCCCAATCACCAGGTAGGAATTAATCCAATTTCAATTCAGTTTAGTACATCTTTATTGAATACCTACTATGTGCCAGGGACTTCCCTGCTGGCTCAGTGGTAAAAGAATTCGCCTGCCAATGGAGGACACATGAGTTTGATCCCTAGGTCGAGAAGATCCCCAGGAGAAGGAAATGGCAACCCATCCCAGTATTATTGCATGGAAAATCCCATGGACCAAGGAGCCTGGGGGGCTACAATCCATGGGGTCACAAAAGACTCGGAGGTGACTTGGCAACTGAACAACAATAGCAAACAACAACTATGTGCCAGGCACTTTATTCAGTACTTCCAAAAATAAAATATTTAGTATGAGAGTCTTTACGTCTGTCCTCTTATGATTAAATCACATTTTACTTACTTTCATGCACAGAAAAATCTCAAGGACATGTAGTAAGCACTCAAGGGTAAAGACCAATTGACCCACCTACCTTTGTAGAGGAGTACTGTGCTAACACATAGTAGGCATCTTACTACAACTTCATGAAACTGAATAGTTCTTTAAAATTTTGCTCTGGAAATAGACAAAACTGACAGACCTGGGTTCAAAACAAATCCTTGCCCAAACAATTATTGATTATACAACTTTATCTTCCAAAATCTCAGTTAGCTCATCCATAAAACAGGAAAATTAATATTTACCATTTAAGGCTGTTTTAAGGATTACAAGAGATGCTGTCTGTAAGACTCAGTGCCTGAATCATAGTAAGAGCCCAACTAGTGAAAGCCAATTTCATTATTTCTAGTCCTACATCTAGCTCATCTCCACTACTTACTATTTTCATTATTATTATTACTTTGCAGTTTCAGCTAAAAGAGCTCAACCAAGGAATGAGATTTGCTAGTTAACAAATATTGTAATTAATAGAGAGCACCAACATATATTGGGCAGACATTAATTTTCAAAGACTTAGGATATAATGTTCCACATTAAGTCTAAAATAAACAGAAGTTGTCCTTTCTTTAATAATTTGGAAGATACTAGAAAACCTGCATTGCACAGCTCTGGAAAAAGTTGTCTGGTTTTTTCCCTTTGGATAATTCAGAGCTCATTATCATCTAGAACAGTGTTTTTCAAACTTTACTAACCATGATCTAACAAAGTAAAAACAAGTAAGAAATATATTGAACACAGCAACTTCATATTGCAACTCAGAACATCAGTAACTAAAACGAAAGTTTCATGAAATAATACCCTTACTAAGTACCAGCAACTGAAATTTTCTATTTCATTTACTATTTTAATTTTTTAAAATTCTGGCCGAGACTCAGCAAAACAACTTTAGGCAAACTAGAACTTAGTAATTTAACTAATATTGTTATCTTGTCTGTTCAAGCGTATTAAGGATATAGTTTAACTGATCTTCCCATCAAGCTAAAAAGCTGCAGTAAATTCTGTTTTACAAATTAAAAAACTGAAACTCATAAAGGTTAGATGACTTGGACTAAATAGGCCCACAAACTGAGGACAGACCCAAGATTCAAAAGTTTTCTAACTTTGTAAATCAAGCTGTTTAAAAAGATTATGATAACTCAATTCCATAAACATTTATTGTGCCTACCATGTACCCAACATTGAAATAAGAGACCATTTGACATGATCTCTACCCCCTAGGGCTTCCAGACTACCAGAGGAGACAAGCATGTCTCAGTACATGCACTTGGAAGTCTGAAGTGGGTACTTTTCTATTCTGGAGGAAATTATCTTATTCCCAAACTACCACCATCCTCTCTCTGGCCACCCATCCCACAAAATGAGCACCGGTACCTGTAGCTGAGAGGATGCAGTGAACTCCTCTAATGGCACACTTCTCTATGATCTGAAATAAAGTCAGTACTTTCCCTTCTGCTGCTCTTTCTCATTGTAACCCTAAAACCAATCCTCAGTATGACTGCACTGATGAGCAGCAGCAGTATAACATCACACCATAACCAGAACAATGCTTTAATGTCAACACCCTCTCAACAACCAATATTTAATTTAGAAGCATCTTCATGATGACTTCAACTTCTGAGAAATCATGACTCAATAAAGATGGGTCTTGACCCCCTGCAAAACCATCAGGAAACTCTAGTCCTCTGATCTAAGACATTCCTTAGCTACTGATTCAAATAAAGCCAAAACCAAGACAAAATACCCGAATCACCTTAAACCATAGCTTTTACCCGTCTTTCTAGCTTTATCTTTACACATCCTATGCTGTACTCAGTGACAGATTTTATTTTCTTGGGCTCCAAAATCACTGCAGACGGTGACTGCAGCCATGAAATTAAAAGACGCTTGCTCCTTGGAAGGAAAGCTATGACAAACCCAGATAGCGTATTAAAGCAGAGACATCACTTTGCCGACAAAGGTCTGTATCGTCAAAGCTATGGTTTTTTTCTAGTAGTCATGTACAGACGTGAGAGCTGGACCGTAGAAGAAGGCAGAATGCTGAAGAATTGATGCTTTTGAACTGTGGTACTGGAGAAGACTCTTGAGAGTCCCTTGGACTGCAAGGAGATCAAACCAGTCAATCCTAAAGGAAATCAACCCTGAATATTCATTGGAAGGACTGTTGCTGCAGCTGAAGCTTCAATACTTTGGACACCTGATGTGAAGAGCTGATTCATTGGGAAAGACTCAAATGCTGAAAAAGATTGAAGGCAAAAGGAGAAGGGGATGGCAGAGGATGAGAGAGAGAGCATCACTGACTCAATGGACATGAATTGGAGCAAACTCGGGATATAGCGGAGGACAGAGGAGCCTGGTGTGCTGCAATCCGTGCACGGGCTTGTAAAGAATCAGACACGACTTAGCAACTGAACAACAGCAAATGCTGCACTCATGCCAAACTATTCCATAAGCAAGTTCCCCTCTCTGTGTTTTTACTTATACTATTTTCTCCATATGTAATTCCCCTTTCTCCTAATTTTTCTGTCTATCCATCTTTCCTGACCCCACTCAAATGGCATTTCCTCCATGAAGCCGTGTCTCCTTCCTGCAACAGTGAATGTCTCCCTCTTCTGTACATTGTACCTCCTCTGCTAAGACAATTTTCACGTTCTGTCATAATCCTTATCTACTATATTAGAGTATGTTTTAAATACTGTGACATTCCAGGAGGCACCGACAGTGTAGTTTATATGCAATAGACACACAGTTGTGTTTGCTGATTCCACACTGAATAACTTGATCTGGAAAAGGAATTGTTCCCCCTCACTTCCCGAGAAGCCAAGTTGGATGTATTCTCAAACACTTTGGATCTAGGACTTCTGATGTTGCTAAACACGTAACCTAAGGCAGGCAGTTGAGCTTTATTTTTCTATAAAAAGGGGCCAACAGTCCCTTCTTTAATTACATTAAAGAGATTGAACTGCCAACACAGGGTTAAAATTATCGTACAATGTTAAGTGAATATGAGAAATGATCTCCATGGTCACAGATCAATTACAGCAGAACTGGACTGTGAACAGCTGAAGTTCTAGAAATGTAAACTTCCTCCTCTATTCCTGAACAACTGATAGTTCAGGAACAGTACTGTTAAGATTATATCAAATACAAGCCCATGTCTCCAAAGTTCACCTGTTCAAGAGTTCTTACTAAAGCTCTTCTAAGCTAGAAGTCTTTTTTTTTTTCCCTTCTTGCGGATAACCTTAAGCCAGAGGTATAAAGCGAGAAGGAATTGAGGTTCAAGTATAGGCTAAATATGTGTCATTTTTAAATAATGCAAACATATACAGGCTTAAATATGTGTCATTTTAAAATAATGCAAACACTCATCCGGCAAGGAGATCCTAAGAATATCCACCTGCCCTCCCCTGTTCACTCACCTGTTCAAATCCTTCACCTAAACATCTCGTTTTGGTCTTTGATTAATAGGTATGAGATTTTTCTAGGACAAAATATGCAGAAACATCTTCTAGTCTACCTTCTTCAAATTTAAGCCCCTTTCTTCCACTGATATATTTATACCATATAAACACAATCTAAAAATTGACCAAATTCTTCTAGAGAGTTTGCATACCACATAAAAGGCTGCTTACAAAATCCTTTGATGAAACTTGGTGAAGCCTTGAGATAGTATACATGTGGAAAGAAAAAACTTCAGTTGTCTGTTTCACAGTAAATGATCTTTTTCACGAAAACATAGGGGCTGCAAAATGGCACTTGGGGGATCAGATCAATTTATAATCCCTTCCCCTAGTTTTAAGTGTTAAATTGAAGGAAAGAAAATTACTCCCTTCACATCCTTGCTATGATTATATGGAGTGGAATTCAAAATCCATGATATTAAAACAGTATTCTAAAGTTGTGTTTCCAGTTTAATTCTTGAATCCCCTGAAGGGACTACATGTGTTATTTCTTCACCCTCACTGGTGACAGCAACAGGTCCCAATTTAAAACAATTTGTGAATTTATTTTATGTGCCTATTTATTTCTTGATTCAGAGCCTTGGGAAAAGGTATAAAATTAGACTTGGCCTAACACCAGTCCTGACACCCACTACCCCTTCCCACATGTGTGTGATCAACACCTATGTCAAGACCTTTGAGGTGATTTCCCCTCTTTCTCTTTTCTTCCTTCAAATGGGAGGCTATTAATTGAGGGCCAGCATTCCACTCCCATCTCCCACACCTCTCAGTCAATCTGATCACTTCTAGAGCTGTTTACACTGCCAAAGCCATCCATCATCCTGCCTCACCAAGCAGGAGAAAAACTGATGGTAAGTTAGAAAAATCTCATTAAACTGCTTTCTGCCTCAACCTCTTCCCAACTCCTTGAGAAACAGAACTTCAAAATTGAGTCTGTTGGGGAAACAAGAGGGATAGAGGGAAGAAAAGCTGATGTGATGAAGGGAAAAAATAGGTCCAGAGTAAGTCGGTTTCTGGGCCAAAGTCAAATAACTCACTCTATCTATTATAGACAACAAAGATGAGACCATATAAGTTAACCTTAACTTCCTTTTATTTTCTTTATGGCTGAATTCTGAAGTTCCTAAACACACTCTTTCATGAAATGAAAAAAAACTGCTTCACCTAAAATAAATTTTATATTCACCTTTTTTCTAATGACTAATCCCAAGTTAATTCTAATTCCAAAGGTGATCATGGATATACCTAGGCAAAAGACTAGGACAATACAGAAAACTTAATAAAGCCACACAACTCCAGGGAAGAACTGAGGGCCTGATTATGTTTAAACACCAATGTGTGTCAAATAAAACCCCCATCCTCATGAGTTCCAGGGAGAGGAAGGAGACTGTGAGCGTAGTATGCAATGCTACTCCTTCCCAGGACATGTGGCATGGATAGAATGACTACAGACTGAAAGGGAGGAAATGTCCTCTACGCATCTTTAAGTCCTGTCTATGACTAGTGCCTTCTAATACTTTCTCATCTGATCCTCACTGAACCTCTGTTGAGTTAGCCATTATCATTCCCATCTTAAAGATGAGGAAACTGAGGCTCAGAAAGCTCAGGTATCTCATCCAAGATCACCCTATTACTAATTGGAGAAGCCAGGATTCTAACCAAGTCCACCTGACTCTGAAGTTCTTTGCACATCCTGGTTTCCTAAGACAGAACACTCTTTGCAGAGGCTTGCCAATACAGATGCCCTATGAAGGTCCTCCAAGTCCAAGGCAGACTCATGGTTCCACGGCATCTGAGCTGGCCCTGCTAACAGAGACACGGGAAGAGTGGTATCTAGTTAGAAACAAATCTAATTCTCCCACATGTGTCCAAGTCAATGTAATAAGTTTGTAGCCTTATTTGCACACTGGTCCTCTGGTTTCTAATCGCAATAACCAGGTTGATTTCAGGCCTGGAACCTTTTCTACCACAGAGACGATTAAAATATAATCAAGCTAGAAAGTTATCCTCCCCCAAAGCCACCTAAAACAGAGCAACTCCAAAATAAAACCAATTTACATATTTTAGCCCAAATTAAAAAAGTAAAAGCTAAGGATTCCCTTTTAATATCGTGAATAATCAATGCACATTTATGTAAAGGTTCCTTTGGGGAATGGTTACTGTGAGGACAACTTTCCCAATATTATTTATAAATATCACTTTTGTTTTAGTGTTACAGTAAGAATCTGGACTTATGGGAATTATACTGTCTGTACCCAGTGCATTAACAGAGATAATTAATATTGAAGACATGTACAATATCCAGAATTTTAGATGTGTGGCTGGCTGCATTACAAAAAGTAACATAAGAAATGATGAGTCAAATCTGGTCAAAATCACAAATTACAGGGACTTAGTCATTTACTCCATTTTAAGTGAGTCCTTTTCTAATGAAAGTTTCATTAGTAAAGATTGCAAGTTCTCAGGCTTTTCACTACAGACTTTTAAATAGCACTTAGAGCTAAAGTTTATCATTAAAGCTGTATTTACTACTGCTGCATCTTCAAAGGGGGCACTAGAAAAAAACTCCAACTCAGCCTGTTATTTTTCATGTACAAATTAGAAAGCAAAACTCTAAAGGGTTTAGACTGGCAGCTGAGGAAAACACAGGCTACTTGAGAAGCCATTACTGATACTTCCCAGGACACCTGAGGGTCATGGCTGTCTATCCCTACCACACACACACATATACACACACTGCATATAGTATCTAGGTGTACATGACAAAGTAACTCTCTACTAGCAAACGTCAAGTTTGCACAGGGGTGACATCAGCTATACCTCTATATAACTAAAAAAAAGTTTGCATAGTGGTATGCCAAGGAGGTCACCATCTTCTCAAATTGTCCCTGGAGAGTAACATGAGAAAACATATTCAGAGAATCATCTGTGTCAGAAGCAAGGCCTTCTTATTTTTTGCAAAATTAATAGGTTATCTAGTTAAGTTATAGCAGATAGACAAGTTCCTTCCAGCTGTTCAAACTTTACCTTTTCCTGAAAGTGAACATCTGGATACATGGAAGCTTATAGACAAAAGTGTCCAGAAGAGTTTTTATTTTCATCTTCTAGAGTCATGCACAGACTCTTAAAATACAAAGGGAAAAACATTTATGTACTTGAATGTTTCAACAGATCTTTTCCCCAAATTTGACATAAACCTCATTGAATGACGTCCAACCTTAAAATCCCTCACTCCCTTTTATCCTGAAGTCACAGAGATTTAGTCTCTAAAATATATTTTGATCAGTGTCAGAAGAAATGGTGACTTTTAGTTTCACATTTCAAAAAAAAAAAACGCACATAGTCTTCAACAAGTATTTCTTCATCCAACAACAAACGGCAGCCAGCCTCGACTATGAATACAGTTGGCAAAATAACATCAAGGGCGAGTTGTTCCAAGAGAGCAGACAAAAGAAGGTAACTAACTCAGAATGAGCAGGAGTGGATTCAAAGCCACAAAGTGCAAAACAGAAGCAACCTCCACGCTGTGATGTGTTTTTTAGAATTCACCATTTTGATTGGAATTGTTTCTCTGCTTCCTCATATCTTAAAAAAGGAACTAAACCTCTTACAGAAAAAAATTCTCACGGATTACTATATTTTATAGCTTTTAAAATGAGTAAGTAAGAAATGAAATTCAATTTTAAAAGTAACTTTCAAAGCTAGAGTCCAGAGAAAGTTATTTTCAGGAGAGACCTATGACTTGTAATTTTTGTCCATTAAAAAAAATCAAATCTGCTAGTTTTGCATTTTACTTTTGTGGTTAAAAATAAGGCTTTCCTAAAACAACAAAAGACAAAAATGCAACTACAACAATTACTCTGACCTTGTTTCTTCAACATTTTCACTGCTTTTTCAACCAAAATTTATTTAAGAATTCTTTTTTTGGCATTCAATTTTTCTTGATCCTTGCGGGAGGAAGGGGGAGATCCACATTAGAGGGGAAAATATTTCTGGTGTTTGATACAATGAAGATCCGAATAATGCTCTTCCCCAAAGCAAAAATGGCCAGTGCTAAAATGGTCCATCAAAAGGTAAAAATCTCAGGAGTGGGGAGAGGGCATGGGGACAGAGATAGAGAGATGAGGAGGGGAGAGAGAGGGAGAGAGAGCCATCGCCTATTCAGAGCACTGACACTGCATAAGTGATTTCTTAATGAATGTACAAGGAACAGCATAAATATTACCATTAGGCAGAGTGGATGTGAACATCTAAAGCAAGCTAGCTGACTGATTGCTTTCTCATTTTTTGTTCTTTTGTAACAATTCCATTTCCAAAGTGCTTGATTCCTATTGCTGATGCTCCAAAGCTATTGTGAGCACACTGCCTGAATGCTTAATGAAGTAAACAACAAACAAAATGGCTCATCTTCGGTGCCCCCAGCTAGCATCCCAAACTGGATATAATTAAAGGTGTGAACAAGCAAGCAAAGAAGTAATGAACCTGCAAAGTCAAGGTTCTGAGAAATTATCGGGCAACCTGCACTGCACCAGTTCAGATTTATCACTCATTATCTCTTATGTCGGCAAGGTTCAGATCCATGTTGGTACCCCTCTTTCCTCTTGTCTTCCAGCTTTCGTTTTTCCTTCCACCTCTAGAAGGCTAATTTATGACAATTACTGCTTGTGATGACTCCCAGTCACCCACAGATCACCTTTCCTTTTACCCTTAGAAAGCTGCTAACCTATCAAAGCCCTCTACCCCTAAAATACACTGAGATTTTAAAAATATAAGGAAGTTCCTAAAACACACACTTCACAAAATGAAGCATGAGAAACCAGCCTACCTCCTCCTTGTTCTTACCAACTGTTAAAGATTAGGTGCAAATGCTCCCAAAGAAAACACAATTCTCCCCTCATATACATGTATGTTTTAACTTGAATCCAAATGCTTGACTGAAAGGGCAGCATCTAGTGCACAAATATTGTTACGAATCTGCATATAAATGGTTTCCCAAATCACAACTAAAGAAAGGTGTTTGGTTACTAATGGTCCGAGGGGTTTAGATATGTCTTTTTGATGAATTTTTGTATTTTTCTAATAAGAGAACTCTTGGAGTTTGTGAGGAAGAGAAGCTACTTCTTATGGGAAGACGGCCCAGTTTGGTTTTCTTTCCATTTTTAGATGCACATATATTTGCAAGTATGTATACACATTTGGTAATACCAAATAAGGAAAGCCTAAGACAGGTGCAGGATTCCAGAAACACAAATGCTTACATTGATACACACACACACACACACACACACACACACACACACTCCCTCTTGCTCACACACACATAATCTATCAAATGGATGGGAGATGGATAGTGGGCAATAAAATGTTGACTTCACTTTCAAAAGGGGAATTGGCCAATTCTGTACAATATGGCCCATCGACTGGAAAACAGTAAGATAAAAGGTTGGGACTGTTTATGTGTCTTCAATCCCCCAAAATTCCCAATGACATTGGGAAAAAATACTGCATTGCAGCATTTTCCAGCGCACACTCACTGTGTCTAGCATCCGTTGGCCAGCTCGCCAACAAATGTACATATTAAGTGTCCAGGCATATAAATTAAGTGCCTAGTGACCACAAATCATTGAAACTGATGAATAAATTTGTCAAGGCCAAAGTACTTCTATCTACGTACAGTGACCTCTATCAAGACCGCCATTTCTTACTCGCAGTACACTCTGATAATTTGTTTCAGCTTTTTCTTAATTACAATAAGGCATTGAAATTCCAAGGGCTAACTGGAGCAGCACATCAACGTATCTCCTCACAGAAGGAATAGTTTCTGGTCTACATATAGGGAGAGAACCCACCCACAATAAGGAAAGAAGAGCAGAGGGAAGAAATCAAACCAAAGGAAAAGACCTGCCCTAAAGAAACCCTTTTATTGTTCATGGTAACCCTTACTTGAGGAAAACACCTTGATTCACTTATAAATTCTTTTAGAGGTATTAAACACACACACAGAGCACTATTCATGCAATGACTTCCAGATTTAAAAATGTAAATAGATTATCCCCAATAGAAATGCTAAGTTTAAAATATTTGAAGTCGAACATGTCTCAAACTCTATTTCAAGATGGAGTTTTAATACTAAACTGTGTAGCCCATTTTCTTTCTTTTTCTTTAAGAAATATTCTATTGTTATTACCTCACAACAATATGGTCTTCCTATCATAATAAAATCCTTGACTATTCAAAGGACCGAGGAAAGGCTACAGGAAGATAAAAAAGTTTTAAGGCTTTGGAAAACTATCAAACAGAAGCAAACTCATCTATATCTGCTCAGGAGGATGACTTGAAAGAATGGCAGTTAGGAATGAATGGAACTGAGATCACAAATGAAAGGTTAAGTTGCTTGCTAGTTTTTTTAATGAGATATTAACATTGTCCTATAAATCAATGATTTTCAAAGAGATTTTTCAGCTGTTTACTCACCTACATTCAAAAATTTAAATATTAAATTATTTAAGCATTATTTTACAATAAGACACATGAACATTCTGATTACTAAAACTGTGATGTAGTCAGGTGTTTTTTTGCGGAAATATTCCCAATCAGATTTTCATTTCTTAATAAATGCACACTCAGCCTTGTGCTTCCATAAAAACACACCTCCACATGCAGGTAGTACGTATTAATATTTTTAAGACAAAGAAGCGAAGAAGGTCAGCAGTAGAACCACGTGTCTTTTTTACAACCCAAGCCAAGGTGACATTTCCTACAGAAATTATTTTCCCCCTAACTAAAACATACCAAAAAATTCTCAGAAAAAATACATTCGAGATAATCAGAAAACTATTCTATTTTTAATAACGACATATGGTTACACATTCATGATATGAGAGAAAGGTTTAAGTGTATGGCAAAAAATGTAAGTTTATTTATTATTACTTCAAAAGTCAAAACAAATTTTAAAAATCTCCCAATAAGGAGATAAAACATTAGCATCTGCAAGGATGAAAGAATCAGGGTGGAGGGTGGTGGTACGGAGATTTGCATTGGGGAGAGTAAAATTAACAGTACTTTCAAATACAGCCAGTTATATTTCCCAACCTTTTAACACATTTCAGTGCCTTTTAATCTTTCATTTTTGGGCTTAAAATCATCATGTACCTAATTTATCTCTCCGGAAGAAACCATAATAGATCATACTTTCAGTTGTTTTTATGATACCTTCTATTAACCTAAGTAATACATCTTTCAGTCCTTTTGGTACCCACCATCATGAGAAACAGACCACTAGTAAAGCACACTTTGGGAGAGGAAAAGCGAGAGATGAAGATCACCCAGTGCACGCATGGGTCCCAGACGTTCAGAGATGCTGGAAAAAAATCAGTTTTTCACTCAGTTTATGCCAAGACCAGGACTAGGACCAAATGCCAAATGGAAGGCAGTAGTTGCAAGGGTGCAGCCTGATGAATCCTGCGGCTGGAGGCATAGAGATGAAGGTGAAGTAATAGACTAGAATATAGCTTTTCACATATTATTTTAAAAAGTAATTTCTACTCAGGATATAAAATGAGGGATACAATGAACTCCCTGGAACTGTATTATCAATATCTGATTTAGTAAAAACACCAGTATCGCCTAGCACAAAATCATTGCTTAGGGTAAATCTATTCTACCTATACTTCTCCTATGGATATTTTGCTGGAAATTTCAAAGAAATCATTTGCAGAACGTATCAGCTGTGGGAGTTCACTATTATGCTTCCGTCAACTTCATTCAATATAATTTACATTTTTTTCAAATGGCCTCACAGGATTCCTTGCGATTTTTCGCACGTACAATTTCACAGCAGGGAAAAGGGGGAAAGACAGAGAGGCAGAGAGGAAAAAAAAGCAAGATTCCCTACCTTCCCTTCCCCCTCTCCTTCTCTCTCTCTCCCTCTTTAAACCAAAAAAAAAAAAAAAAAAAAAAGCCAGGGGAGACAGAACAGATGCTTAAAAATAGATTTCTAAAAATCACTGTAAACCAGAGTTAGAAATGTAATTAACACCTATTTATAAAGAATAATTAAAGTTGGGCTGGCCACAAAGAACAGCAAAGATAATCGAGGTCCTGTCCCCCCCCCCCCCTTTTTTTTACACTGTTTGCAGTGTGTTCTCATGATAGCCACCTGCTCCCTACTCGGCTTTTCCTCTGTTCGTTTCCCCGGCAACCTTTCATTGGGTTTTCCTCCCAGCTATCGCTTTCAGTTGGGCTGCTCGGTCTAATCTTATTTGTTTTACACCCATCAAAACAAGCAGCCAGACAAAGGCAATCCGCTAAGAATGGGAAAAAGACCACAGCTTTGTTATAACATCTATGCAGAGCGAAAAGTCCTCCCCAGGCTTTCCTAGCAAAAAATAAGTGAGATTGATATGAATTTACAGCCTTCCCCCATACCAGCTTTGAAATCCCGTGAAAGCTATTGCTAGTGAAATTCAAAGTCAAACTGGGCACCCGTGGCATCTGATCGTGCCATTTTGTGCCATATCTTAAGGGTCAACATCAGGCGACAGGAGCGGGACTCAAGGAGTTTCCCTGCTTCTTCTTCTTCTTTTTTTTTTTTTTTTCAGAAAAAGATGATACTAAAAATAGATCTACTACTTTGGCAGAAAGGTTTTCCACTTCCCCTTCCACATCCAAAAGTCCTGTTCCACAATTGCATCTGCTGGTACTGAACCTCATCTCCTCCACCCCTCATTCCCAGCCTTCCCCATCACTCCGAGCAGGAGACGGAAAAAGAAATGTGCCTTTAACTTTAACAGTCGTGCAATTCCATTGAAAGCTCACAGAGGCGGTGGACACGCCAGCCAACAGTGATGGTGACACTGTGATTGTCAAAAAAGACACCAACCTTCCTTGGCTAAAATGTGAGTTCGATGGAAGAGACAGCGTGTGTGTGTCTTGTGTGCATGCAGTGCCATCACACTTGGAGATGGATTCTGGTTTTCAGAAAAGAGAAATACTAACAAACACACACATACACAAATGATCTGCACAGTGATTTACAATGCACGGTCCACCATCCTTATGCACACACACAGACACATACACGGCTGGAATCTCCAAGCTGCCTTCCTCTTTTCACTTACCATCTTCAAGCCATTCCACTCCATCTGTGATCAGAAGAAGATGGACCCTCACACAGCGTGTCAAAAGCGGAAAGGAACGTTATGTAAAAGCTGACATTCCTTCTAACAGAGCTGCTGCCCAGAGAAGGAAGCAACAACTCAACACGCCAGGCACCGCTACACATACAAGCCGCCTCCTCTTTTTTATGAGGTCATGACAGGAAACTCTTTGAAATACAAGATGCAGCATTTACTGAAGCCCAAATAAATCACTCTCTTTGCCGTTTTGACTGCGCAGTCCCCCAAAACACAACTGCCCATCTCAACGTTCAGGATTCAGGAGCTGCCTCGCAAGGTTTAAATTTCCAGCTCAGAAATGGAGAGATTCCTAAGCCGGCTGCACCCACCTCCAGCCCCACAAAACCCAGGCACATAGACAAATCCCCCTCTCCCTTAAAAAAAGAAAATCCTTCTTTTGCCATTATTGTCTCATGTAATATAACCTCTTTCAGCAAACCAACAATTATTTCAGCCCACCTCCCCTTCTCCACCCCCACATTTATGTTGAAGGGAAAATTGACAATGACCTGTTAAAAATGACAATCTATTTCCCCACTGCTTCTCAATAAAAGGACCTACCCGCACTGTCTACACAAAAGAGATAGTAGATGTAGGAACCAAACAGCAGCAGAGAACTAAACTCTTGTGCAAGCATTAAGACTGGTCAAGGTGGAGATGCTTTTCTTCCCTCCAGCAACACAAACAACAGATTATAAATCTAGTCATACCTACCATAACCATTCTTATTGGCAAATATTGGGTCTCGCAGAGCTTCGACTCTTCTCTTAAAATTTGCAAAGGTTTCAGAATATATTTTTAAATGACTACTATTGTTATATATTTTTAAAGATCCACAAACACAGCGTGGATGATTGTAAAGTAAATCAATTATCTGATGGGGGGAGTGGGGGGAGAGAAAAAAAAAAAAAGGAAAGAAAAGGAGCAGTGAGCTGAAACCCCCGATTCTAGGATGTAGATAAGAACAACTGAACAGAGCCTTGCTGAAATTGGCTCGAAGCTTCCCCTTTTTACATCCATTTATGGGACCATCTGTCAGCCGAAGCCAGGATCTGATTGGCTGGGGAAACGAAGGGAGGCGTTGCAACATCAGGTGCTATTTAAATTAGCTACTGCCAGATTGACGATGTTAATGATTTGGTGACCTCTACAACAACAGAGACCAGATTTCTGAACTGCTTCTTGTGTCTGGTAATTAAGGCCAGGCTGAAGCAACAACAGCCACACTTGTATTTTTACCTTTTCCCTCCTCCCAGTTCAAAAGTACTGTAACAACCGCAGGTCACTGGCGGCTTGCGAACCTTAACAGTGGGAGTGTTCTCCCTTGCCCTTGTCCCGAGGGCTGTGCCACCCCAGCGCTCAGAGGAGGGCTTTTCCCTCATAGAATGTTTTCAACCACCTTATCTTTTTCGACAGTTGCTTTCTAGCGAAATGCATATTTAATGATCTGCCTCTGGGCTTAAAGATACAACAAAAGCACTTTAATGTGCAAATATATCTACATTTTAACTTTATTATTTCCCAATATTGCTGATTTTTAGTAAGTAATGCTCCTTCTGCAGCTAATATGGCCAGTGTCTTAAAAGAAATTTTGAGATTGTGCTTGCTCTGTGAACTAGGTTCATACAAGTTTGCTTCAGAAAACTATTTCCTCATAAACAGAAAAAAAAAAAAAACAAACTGGGGGAGAAGGGGGGCAGCTGCCACCCTCTACATTTCTGCCTTCTGCCTGAGTTTTTCAAAACAGAGAATGATGAATGATTTATTTAAATGAATTTATTTCTCAACTTGGATGGGGGCATGATCTGAATTTTTAAAAACCACTGGAACACATTCTCTCTTTGCTTTCTCTACTGCTTCAGAGAAAGGTAAAATACACTTTTGACAACAGCCTCATTTCATAACCAGTACAGAGTGCTCATCTTAACTGAACACATGATTTTGCTTCTCTCCTTCCAAGGATGTCTTTTTATTTTGGCCTCTTGAAATAGTGTGTGGTGATGTGTGCAGTTTGTCTGCCTATTTTATACATTTCATGACCTCTATGCTACCAAGCCTTCAGTAGTATAATTTTTTGTTGCTGTTGTTGTTCTACTTTGGGTTTTAAAGTGGCTTATCTGAGGAGTTTATGTTTTAATTCACCCCAAAGGCTGTTTTATCACTATTTATTTAATTCATAATTTAGTCAATTTGTTCCTCAATAAATACACAGAAGTAACAAATATTACTCAAGACAGTTTAACACAATTTTTAATCTTTGGCTGTAGTTGACAGCGGGATGGGATAGGGCCATGTGGAAATACAGGCCAGGCCGAAAATCATGCTACACTCTGGGCTTCAAAGTCCAAGAATAAATGGGTCTGTGAAAAATTATTGTCAAAGAAAAGAATCTTTACATTAAAAATTAAAACTATTCTCTCCAAGGTACTATCTCATGGACACACAGATACAAATATACAAATATATAGATATACACACACACGTTATAAACACAGATACACCATAAAACAATATCTGTTATATATACAATATGAACAATTACACTTGAATATAAATAAATTCAGCTATTAGAAATGAAAGTACATGCAACAGAAAAGTAGAAATGTTAAAACCATAATCCTATCAAGTGGAACAATACTGAATTACATAAACTTTTAAAATAATTTCTTGAACAAATGTATACAGAGTCCTACACGTCACAGTAGTATTACAGTATCCTCTGAACTGTTCACGAAGGACAAATGCACAGGTTACGCACCCTAAAGAGTTCAGCATATGTACCCAGAGCAGGGACAGGTGCCCCAAATCAACAACAGAAACTCTGAGTGCAATTTCACCAATATCAAGATACTATGAAAAGTAGATATGAACACAATGCTGACAAACACACAAATAAAAACAGCCCACTGGGAACGAAATATTTACTGTATATTTCTTTGGAGCTTATAAAAGTCAGAATTTCTTAAAATCCTTTTCTCCCACCCATACTAATATCAGCACGCTTAGTGAGCCATAAATTAACATTAGGTGTATCAGAAGATATTCCGGCCACTTTTCCAAAATAGTAACTGTATATTACAGTATAAATCATTAGCTGGTTTTGCTAGGCTAAAAAATCCATGCACTTTGTACATCGATCACTTCTCCAAAAACCTCCACTCTAAAGTCTTTCAACAGAATCCTCAAACAAACGCACAAATGTCCTCAGAGGCCTTTTCTCTAAAGACAAAGGCAGAATCCTATTGTTGGGAAAAGTCAACCTTATTATTGCATTTCCAATAGTACCATTCATCTTTCAGAGTGAGGGGCTGACCGCTACATCAGTGGTGTGACATTTGTAAAGCAACAGATTCTCAATATATTATCGCAAGAATCAGGCAGGCGAGTCTCCCAGTCATGCATGATTTTTTTTTTTTCCACCACAAGCCACCACCACCACGGGAAGAAACTTGTCTCACTCCAGCAGCAAAGGCAACCTAAAAATGATATCCTAGAGCGGAGGGGCTGCCAGCGCCGCTGTATCCTTCTTACCATAAATGAGCAGTTTCTTGACTCATTAATAACAATTTCCCTTAAAAGAAGTAATCTCCTATCAGTCAGCCCCTCGCCACCATGCTCACATCCCAAAGGTTGCAGATATCTCAGCATCAGTCGCCGGCAGACAGCTTTCCCATACAGAGTCCAGATGGACTGTACCAGAAGCCAATTCAGCGTTAATAACTACCTACTCCGCGCAGTGGAGAAGCCTTACGTGGCACAATGGGCTAGGAAACAGCAGCCGGCTGAAACTGCAAATAAAAAAAGACAACCAAATTCTCCAAAAGCACCGAAAGGAAGGAACGGAAATGGAAGCGTGAATTGTATTTCCTTGACTTCAGTGAGAAGGAAAAAAAAAAAGAGGAAGAAAGAAAGAAAGAAAAAAAAAAAGGAATCCTTCATAAACACACAGGAAAAAATGAAGAGGGGGGGAAAAAACAGATGCTGCCCAGAAAAAAGTGACAAAATATTACCTCATTATTTAACAAAGCAGCATTAAGCGTCCTGCTGATTTCAAACATCTTGCCACAGATTTTGTTTTAAGAGAAACAGATAGAATCCTTTGCAAAGCACTCCGTCTGCAAAGGGTTCTTCAATTTTCTTGCGTGCCACGGAACAGTCAATATATTATTTCCCTAGAGTTCGCACATTAAAACCTCTAGTCAGTGAGCTGAATTTTCCCCTTATCTCACACACAGTAGACTCCTGTTATATGTACTGCTCTCTTTGCAAGAGCAGCCTGCCCCAAACATGGCTGGTGTTTAAACTACTCTTTAAAGTAACAGTTCACTGTATAACCACCAGGTGGGTAGAGTGCACAGATTCAAATGAACCATCTTAAAAGATTGTTTTGTTTTGTTTTTTTTCCCTTGGAATAGCTTTTGGTGTAGGATGTAATATGAGAAACGCCGGCATCCTAACAGGCATCTGTCTTGTATCTCTCTCTGTGTCTTGTCAAAATAAACAAATAAAATTCCCTCTCCTGACTTAATAGTGAGGAAACAAAACACCACCACCCATTCTAATAAGAACTGTGAAGAATGAAGCACAAACAAGCTTTGTTTCATTCAGCAAAGGATGAAAAAGGAAAATCCAATCAACGCAGAGCAAGGGGGAAAACCAAAATCTTCATGGAGATGTTTTCTTTTAGCAAAGGGAAAGAAATATTGACACATGATAAAACACAATTCGAAAGTGTGCATATGAGCGAAGCACACACAAGATGTTTAAGGGTGTTAACTTCAACTTTTTTCAGAGTAATATTTGCTATCATCTTTCATGATAGGAAATAACCACAAGCTTAAAAGATACTGGAAACAAACAAAAAAACTAAGCCCTGAGCATCTCTTTTTAGAACACAATTATACAAATAGTTATTAACAACCACAAGAGCAAACTAATCACATATATCTCCTCAGTGCTGTTCGTTTTCCCTAGGATCCACCTTGAAATGGAACAATTCTGTCGTGTACTATTTTGTCTGTATAGTTAAACTTGGCGTCTCCTTTGTACAATTCTATCCCAATTAATCTGCTACTCTGCCAGGAATAAATAGAATGTCTCAAGTTGAAAGCCCCAAGTGATGGAGGAATGATGTTAAAAGGATAAAGAACCATCTGACAAAAATAAATCTCATCACTTGTATCATTATATGGCCTGTTTTTAAGGAGGATTTTATTACTCACAGAGCAAGCAAGCACCATTCAATGTTCCCTCATATCTAAAAGAGAAACCAACGCACACAGATACCTGGGATTTTGTTTTCTTGGTTGGACAAAATTAAAGCCCTGAAACTTCCACATCCTCTTGCAAACACAGATGTCAACACTAGTATTTTTCCAGCCCATCCAGATAACATTTAGCCACATACAACAGTGACGGTCTTTTTCATCTTTAAGTCAAGTCAGCATCCCTTAATATCATTTAACCTCCTCGCATATATTAAGTTTCAAATGACAATTTTTAACTGGGGAGTGAGAAGGAGGAGTTGCTCTCATCAAATTCTGGTTGTATGAAATAAGCTAATTTGTACACTCACCATATGCCTTAAACACTAATTTAAAAATGTCACTTTCTTCAAACATTAAAATGTAATCAGCCTAGTAAATAAAATATTCTCGAGTTTTCTTGCCTTGGTGATAATTTAAAGAGTGTTTATCTCACGGTAACCTCTCTATTTTGATTACCAAGGAAGGCTTTTGATTTGGAAAGGGAAAAAAGGAGATATTGGGGGCTGGGGGAGTGAGAAGAGAAAACCACAACTGTACGTAGCTGCACAAAGGAAAATAAGATGAAGCGGGTTTTTAAGGACCCATAGTCTTGTTACCCTAAGGCAAATCCAGCCAATCAATACCACCCATTGACGGTCTACCATCTGCCATGCTACCCAGCGATGTGGCTAAACAGACCTGTTCCATATGACCGTAGCCGGCTCATTTTCAGTCGATTAGAGCAGTTCCAGAGCATTCACGTGCAATAGCACACAACCCCAAGTCAGACTGAGCCTCTCTTCACACCAGTCCCTCCGAGCACAGCTGCAGACCTTTTTCTCCTGTTCCGGGTGTCTGGATTACCTCTTCTTGCCCCTCAATTGAATTAGCAAAATGGGGTGGAAAGGTAGGGTGAACAGACACATATCCACACACACACACACACACACACACACACACACACACACACGAGATAATTGCCAGCCCTTCTTCACTGTCATGCAGAATTCAGGAATTCCTTGTGCTCTGGTCTAATATGATTATGGCACATCATTTAAATAGCGTCATCAGTGACTATGACCTGACATTTTCCTGTGGTTCAATTTCTTTTTATCCTCTCTCTCTTCCTTTGAAAAATAAACCAGAGCTGCTGGCATTTCTTCTTTTAGGGAAAATACAATCAGTATGCCCAGACAATGGCATACTATATTTAAGGGCTTTTGAGAAAATTTAAAGCCTAATTTTCCTTTGATAAATTGTGGTGTTGGTTTTGTCTAGTTTTTTTCTCTTGTAGAAACAATAAGTCAAATTTTATAAGAAAATGCAAACATACCACAGAGGAAAGAAGAACGTGCCAGAATGACACAGAGTCTATCAGTATGATCAGGAACTCACTGTTGATGTTCTATTAGAGATATTAATATATGACCTGACTGTATGATGCCTTTCTCTTTCCTAAGTAGTTTTATCTACTATGGATTGTGGGAAAGAGCTGTAAGAATGCTACTGTGTGAGAAATATGACAAATGGATGTCTAGTCCACTTAAATGGCCAAGAGTTCACCTAGGCAGGGAAACTAACTTAAGGGTAGGTACACACTCGATCTCCCTGATTTCTTTCCATACTCAGAAGTTTTTGCTAGAGCAGCAGCTGAAAGCAGAGGCTTCTTTCCAGAAACAAAGCAGGATTTTTCAAATGTGCCTCTGACCACACTCTTAAATAACCAGGGTGTCTTTCTGGGAAAGAAAATTTAAAAGACAAGAACATTGTCTTACTTACAACATTAAAAAAAAATGGTAAATACACATTTATCCAAGAAATCTAATTTAGGGTGTCCCTGACTGGACTTTTCACTGATACATTCTTCATCATCACTTAAGAGAACTCAGCAGGGTCAATGTGCAAACACACAGAGATTTCTGAAGACCCCAGTGTTAAGGGATTTGAGGCTTTTTCATTTCAGTTCAGATGAGCTGTACTAAAAATAAAAAACAAAGAAAAAAAAACAGTATAGATATAAATATTCACAAAAGGATATAGTGTTTAACTAGATTAATACAACATTGAAAATAATTCAGTGTAGGGCCTCTTAAAACTCTGGACTTATTTATAATTCTGTAACTACAAATAAAAAAATAGGTGTACTGTAAAAGACAAGGAAGGTAATTTGGGGAAGAAGGAGGGAAAGGAGAAGTAGAAGGAAGAGGGAAAGATGAAGGTAAAGGGGAGTGGGGGGGGAAGAGGAGAAGAAAGAAACAGTAGGACTTAAAAAGTATGAATAAACACTGCTGATTTACTAGGAATCTACCATATACCAGACACTGTGCTAGGCACTTGATATGCACAATCTCATTCAACATCACAGTAGTGACAATTTTTATAGCTAAGAATTCTAGAAGGATGTTTTCCTCATCTAAAAAAGTAAGAGCTCCCCTCCACAATCACAGAAAAATATACATAGTATACACATATTGAATGAATGAAGAATATGGGCACAGACTAAAAGAGAAAGGAAAGGGAAGATGGAAGGCATGTTTGACCTTTTTCTCAACTAAAAATGTCCAAAAGGTTTTTTTGCAATCTGCTTCTAACTAGGCATGCCCACAAAATGTATCTCATTTAATCCTTCATTATGACTAGGCTGTAAATTTGGAGTGAGAGACAAATAAAGCTACAAAGCACAAAATCTAAGCAGGCACAATTGAGTTCCCAGCCCTGTCCTCAACTTCCTCTTCCAAAACTGGCGAAACCTTTTACACAGAGTATCTGCTCAGCAAACACTGAATCAGCTTCTTTGTTCTCAGCCCCTTACAGTACAGAGCTTGACTCCAGACAGCACTCCAGTCATAGGGAATGAATGAAGATCAATAGTTGCACTTGTTACCTCAAACACCATCCCATAGCCCATTACTTTTGATTCGTTAGGGGTTGCCGAACATCTTCTTGATGCTTCCTAGCTGGCTCAGTGGTAAAGAATTTGCCTGCTGACGCTGGAGACATCGGTTTGACTCCTTGGTAGGGAAAATCCCTGGAGTAGGAAATGGCAACCCACTTCCATATTCTTGCCTGGAAAATTCCATGGACAGAGGAACCTGGCAGGCTGCAGTCCATGGTGTCGCAAAGAGTCAGACTCAGCTGAGCGACTGAGCACACATGCATGCACAAACACCTTCTCAGGAGGAAATGATATGCTAGCCTCCTTAAACTTTAATATCCTCATCTGTAAAAATGGGTAAAATAATACTTCCATTAAAGTTTGTTTCCAGAATTGAGTAGATTCAGGCTTGGTGGAGGCAGCACTCTAAATGGTAGTTATTATTAACATGGAGAATACAGAAAAACTGTATGAATTAGTACCTAGCTACACGATAAGGCAATCTTGTTGAAGAAAATACAATTCAAAGTCTCTCAAAATAATTAAAGAATAAAAAGACAATAATAACTAAGAAAGGCTGAATGGTCTATTCCAATTCTAACGAAAAATTTCTGCTGCAGATAAACATTTACTTGGTCCTGTGGGTGAAGTTCAGTGATAAATTCTTAGCATAAAGAATAAAAAGAAACACAAGTCACAATATGCACCAAGGAGCTTACAGTCTGGCTGGGAAAGGAGCTTCATTTTATGCATAAATCCTAAGGAAGAATGTAAAGAAAATAGTATCAAAATGAAATACTGAAGGGCAGTCAATGGTGAGGATATCATCTGGAGAGATGGGAGGAGGCTTCATGAGAAAAGTTGGAACTGAAGGTAGGCTTGAAGAATGACAGGGTTTGTTCTGGAAAGTGGAGAATATTTCATATAGGTACAAAGGTTGAAAAGGAGGACAGGAAGGGGATATTGGCAGTCAGCTCATTCTAGTTAGACCCCTTTTGAGATCTCTGAATTCATACTTTGGCCACCTTATGTGAAGAGCTGACTCATTTGAAAAGACCCTGATGCTGGGAAAGATTGAGGGCAGGAGGAGAAGGGGATGACAGAGGATGAGATAGTTGGATGGCATCACCGACTCAGTGGACATGAGTTTGGGTAAACTCCAGGAGTTGGCAATGGTCAGGGAGGCCTGGGTTCATGGGGTCACAAAGAGACACGACTGAGCAACTGAACTGAACTGAACTGAATCCATTCCATTTTTTAAAAGTTGTAAATAGAGGAAAATTATGATATGATGACTGTGGGAAAGACAACCTCTTATTCAGCAAGCATGTCTATGGGAAAAAAAAAACCCAAAACAAGAATTAGCATTTATTAAGCATCTACTGTGTGTCAAACATTGCATTAGGTTCTTTGCTTATAAATCTCATTTAATCTCACAAGTCTGAGATTCCCAATAAGAAAATGAAAGATTAGAGAATTTAAGTGATTTGCACAAGATCACACAGCTAGAAAGATGTAAATTTAGGTTTCAAGCTTAAATATGTTTAACCTCAGTCCACACTTTTTTTGCTATAAATTCTACCTTATATAGAAAAGTGTACACTGAAAAAATTTAAATCTTATTCACTGTTACTCTATAATCAGAAACTAACATTCACAATAATACTGCTGATATGTGCTGACATCTAAAACAATAACAATAATTAAAATAAAAAACCCCCAACCACCTAACTTACACCTGTAATTTTAGTATTCTGCCACCACATGGTGATAGATTCCTGGTCATTGATAAATACAGGGACACGTTTTTGCCTGCTATTAGTTTGTGTGTTCTAGTCCCTCCTCCATCTCTGAAAGTAAAGGTAAGGGTGCCAGATCTTCAGATAGAATTGTGAACTAAATCCCCAAGACGTTAAAGTTTCCAAATATTTTCAAAATTTTATTTATCAAAAACTCAACTCTGAGCCTAATTCTGAACTTCAACGATTTTCAAACAATTCTATTGCAGATTGTACTTGATGAATTAGAGTTCTTTGTTACTCTCACACTGTACAGTGAGCTTGAAGGGTAGAAATTGTATGTTATTTCCCTTACAACTCCAGTACGTAGAATATCAGTACCTGGAACATAATGGGCACGCAATAAAAGAACATAAATAATTAATTCCAAATATTTTAGAAGAACTTTGAACCAAATTCTTAGGGCACAATGATTTGGTGCTTCATTCATTGATACATAATTTTTTTTTTTCAAACCACTCTTACAGTTTGCTGGTTTATTGTAAAAAGCCCTTTGTTGAGGTTGGTCATCAGCAGAAGCATTTCTCTCAGTGGTCAAGCACTTCCTTCTGCCTTAGCCAGGGACAGTCTACATTCATTACAAGCCCTGTCCTACTCAGCAGCCTAGTTTACCTTTTCAATTCTCTTATGCCTAGGAAGGTCACTTCCTTTCTCTATGAAAAGTGAAGAAAAAAATGTGAAAAACAAGAAGCATGCTATGTAACTGTCAGAAAGAGGCAACTACCCACTTGACCCGTTTTAGTTCTTTCCCTCTCTGACTCTGAAGCTGGGGGAATGATTTAACTACTTTTAGGCAGAAGAGTAAAGTTATACATTAGTGCTGAGTAGCTCATTTCCCTTAGCAACACCTTAGCAACAGCAGATTCAAGTTCAAAATACCTCCTTGAAAAGGATCACACCTTTAACAAGGATGAGTATTTTTTTAATATAAGATTTTTGAACAGAAGTTTTAACATTGTAACACCCAAAGCCTTGTAGGTTACAAATACTGATTTCATGCTAACCTTGCTCTATGATATTATGAAATTATCTAACATTATGCTCTATGTAACCATAATAATGTTGGGCTCCTGTGAAATTTCAGCTCCTGGAGAAGCCCTGGTCCTACTCTAACATTATTCACAAATATATAACTTTTATTTTATCAAGTCACCATCAATTCTAGGTTATTACAGAAATTATACTTAAGTTCTTTTAAAAGGATTATTGTTACTGACCTCACTATTCAGTTTGCTCCTTTATTGAGAAGAGTGAATAACTAAAATCACAGTTTTAAACCCTACATCAAGGTTTTACAAACTATGTTACATATAACCTAAGCTTCTGCGGACAGTTTCACCCCAAACTGTACTTACTGTTATTTAATACCATTTAATTCCTACCTTGGGCTTCCCTGGTAGGTGGCTTAGACGGTAAAGAACCCGCCTGCAGTGCGGGAGACCTGGGTTCGATTCCTGGGTTGGGAAGATTCCTGGCAGAGGGCATGGCAACCCATTCCAGTATTCTTACCTGAAGAATCCTCATAGACAGAGGAGCCTGGCGGCTGTGGTCCATGGGGTTGCAAAGAGTCGGAGACGACTGAGTGACTAAGCACAATACCTACCTTGCCTACTTTCAGTGCGGGAGACCTGGGTTCGATTCCTGGGTTGGGAAGATTCCTGGCAGAGGGCATGGCAACCCATTCCAGTATTCTTACCTGAAGAATCCTCATAGACAGAGGAGCCTGGCGGCTGTGGTCCATGGGGTTGCAAAGAGTCGGAGACGACTGAGTGACTAAGCACAATACCTACCTTGCCTACTTTATTAGCCATAAAATGGATCATGGGATAATCAATTAATTATCACATCTGATTATTTTTACATTGCCAATAAAATGAGAATGCTTGAAGGTTTTGCTAGCCTTCAAAACCCTAGGAATATAAACTGTGAGGGTCATGTATACTATGTATATTATTAAAACTTCTTTTTCAAGAAGTTTGAAACTCTTTTGTCATCTTAAAGATTTCACAATTCAGATACAAACTCCTGCTTGAAATTTGTTCTTTACTGTCTATTAGTATATGAGTACCTTGGGGTACAAGAAAACAAAATGCACAAAGGCGGTGATTTCAATGGAATTCTTCACTGTTAAAATTTATTATCAAGTCCACACAGTCTATGTGTGTCAATTACAAGATACAAATAAGCAAGAGACAGATTCTCCCCACATATCTTTTCAGTTGGCACCAGTATAGAGCCAAATTGTGCCATCAAACTAACAAGAAGTTTTACACATATCCATGTGTAAGGGTATTACTGAAGAACATGCCTAGAACAATGGCCCTCATGCACAATAGGTGTTAAATGTGTGTTCTTGAAAGTAAGATCCATTTTATTTATTTATTTATATATATATATATATATATATATATATATATTTTTATTAGTTGGAGGCTAATTACTTTACAATATTGTAGTGGTTTTTGTCATACATTGACAAGAATCAGCCATGGTTTTACATGTATTCCCCATCCCAATCCCCCCTCCCATCTCCCTCTCCACCCAATCCCGCTGGGTCTTCCCAGTGCACCAGGTCCGAGCACTTGTCTCATGCATCCAACCTGGGCTGGTGAGTAAGATCCATTTTAAATTGCAAGGGAACAGAGAGGAGTCAGGAGATCTCAAGGTCAGTTCCATCTATCACTAATAATTATAGACTTTGGGCAAATCACTTGTTCTCTTTGGACCAGAATGTTTTTGAGTAAAGAAGAAGTGAAACTGGATGCCAGCTCTAATACATCAGGGTCTATATATAAATAGTTTTTAATTAGCAAACAAAATTTTCGGTAAGGCTAACTCAGAGTTTTCAACTGATGTTACAGTATAAGAATGTTGGCTAAAGGGAAATCAAGTTTTTAAAGAAGATTTTAAAAACTGCCCCAAATGAAGAGCCAGATTAGTATCATGTTCCTCCAATACCTAGTTTGGCCATTAGAGTTATTTTAATAAACTACAGAACTGTAGATGGTAGGTTAAAAATAAAAAAATTGACTAGCATCTTGATTTAAGTTCAGAGGTACTCTTGGTGTCATCATACTTAAAATGAGGACAACAATCTGAGGTTGTGAAGATTAAATGAGATGATGGATGTAAGGCATGTATTACAGGGTTTATGACATACTGTTAAGTACTCAAAATGCTAACTATTTTTTATATTAGGTTGAACATATGAAATTGTTTTTCTAGGTCAAAAGCAGTCAAATCCTGTCAAGTTCATATGATTCAATCTATGTTCTGTGACTTTTTAACCTGAAAAACCTTCATGATCCTCACTGCCTATATCAAATACAATTATGCGGTATGATGTTCAAGACTCCTTATAATCTGACCTTCATTTAAGCTTTCTGACTTCTCTGGGAAATTCCCTTCCATATATACTGCTCTAAGCTGGCCACTCTAATCTCCTACATCACTTGGCCTTTCTATCCCATGCTTTTTTCCCCTGCTACTTCATTCCTTTTGGTATGACTTCTCTCCCTAGGAAAAAATCATACCCATCCTTCAAGGCTTCAGTCTCACCAGGCAAAATTAGCTGCTTCATTATCTGAGCTTTCATAGCTGCTTGTTCTTCCTGCCTCCACAGAATTCATGCCAGAGAAGCACCACAGTTGTTTACAGGTCTGTCTCCTGGAGCTGTTTTCAAGGTACTCCAGGGCAAGGGTTGTTCTTATCTGTCTTTGTTTCCCTCCAGCTGAGCACAGTGGCTGTCTCATAGTTGGCACTCTAAATATTTGTTAAAGTAAAATGAATATATTCACATGGCAGGTGAAGATATGGCCTCTCAGAAATAAATGATAAATAGACGAATCTCAAAGATGGTTCTAAAAAAATTAACTTTTGGAATTTACCATTGCACAAAATCATTTTTTTCTGAAGTGAGAAATCTCTACTAAAGAATGATCTTTTCCCCTCTAATAAATGTTCAAGTGACTAAAACCAGAAACTCTATAAAGTGGAAGTCTCTCTTTAGAATAAACCCAGGAGCTGAAGCCATGAGCTTTCAACAGAGACATTATTTTATTGCTAGAGGGGGAGATGCTCCGGCTGCAACCTTATTTAATGAGTATAATGGGGGGGGGTTTGCACACTGAAGTTGTGCTTGCATAGCCGGAGAGGTCTTCAATCACAGAGAACTCCAATAAGGCCCAAATGATGGAGAAAGTATGGAAAAGAGGAAAGTGCTGCTGATGTTACAGCTTGGAGTATAAATTCATCACCGCCTCACACTCCCATGCTCCAAACAACCACAACTCTGCAAAAACTCTAGGAAATTCAAGTGCTTAGGAGAATTAATAGTGTACTCTAAATATCATGTAACTAATATAACTGCCTATATGGACAGTAACATTAATATTTAATATGCATATGTACATGTGTGTAAAGTTAAATCATTATATACAGATGGATAAATATATAGTTAGTTTAAAAGGAGAGTAGATAGTTCTGTACTATAGGACTACCATGCCATTTCTAGCCAGTTGGTAACTCCAGAGGATTTTCTTTCAAACTTTTTTCCAGCAAGTGAATTTTTCAAAGTAAAATCTTAGGAAAAGCTAACATATAAACAAGTAAAATGGTGCAGGTCTCCTGGTGGGGGGAAGATTGGGCCCCTTTAAATATCTACCCTGCCCCCACATACTTCCTGGGCACTCTGAGGAACTCAGAAACCAGTGAGGGAACCAACCGAG
This sequence comes from Odocoileus virginianus, assembly GCF_023699985.2. NCBI lineage: Eukaryota > Metazoa > Chordata > Mammalia > Artiodactyla > Cervidae > Odocoileus > Odocoileus virginianus. The sequence goes on from NC_069678.1 coordinate 76,920,695, forward strand.
TCTAGTCTAAATGATAACATTGTGGGTAAAAGGTGAATTGAGGGTCAGAAGACTTGGGTTCTAGCACCAAAGCTACCACCCTTAGGCCCACGTTTCCTTATCTATTACATCTAATTTAAAGCGCTTGGTAACTGTCATGTAGGGATGTGAGAGCTGCACCATACAGAAGGCTGAGTGCCAAATAATTGATGCTTTTGAACTGTGGTGTTGGAGAAGACTCTTGAGAGTCCCTTGGACAGCAAGGAAATCATATCAGTCAATCCTAAAGGAAATAATCCTGAATATTCATTGGAAGGACTGATGCTGAAGTTGAAGCTCCAATACTTTGGCCGCCTGACGTGAAGAGCTGACTCACTAGAAAAGACCCTGATGCTGGGAAAGATTGCAGGCAGGAGAAGGGGACGACAGAAGATGAGATGGTTGAATGACATTACTGACTCAGTGGATATGGGTTTGAACTCGGGAGATAGTTAAGGACAGGGAAGCCTGGTGTGCTGCAGTCCACAGGGTCGCGGAGAGTTGGACATGACTTAGCTACTGAACAACAACAGTTGTTATCTGAGACTCCAAATGGCAAGTGTCAGCTTCTGAGGCTCCCCAACCAAGCAGGGTAATAGTGCTTACTCCTCTTATACTTCCTATCTACCTTATAGCTTCACAATTAATCCACTTCCCAGTCATTATTCACTTACAGGAATACAAACTTCAACAATTAATAGCAAAGACAACACAGGTTTTACAAGAACCCAGAGGGGGCTTGGAAAATAAAAATGGTGTCTCTATCTTATCCTTCAAGATATATCTCTTTTTGTTGAGAAAAGCTTGCTGTAGCTTTCCCAAGAGTCCTGGGACTTCCCTGGTGATTCAGTGGCTAAGACTCCATGCTCCCAATACAGGAGGCCTGGGTTTGATCCTTGTTAGGGAACTAGAGCCCATGTGCTGCGACAAAGAGTTTGCTGGTTGCAACTAAAGATCCCATGTGCTGCAACTAAGACCTAGTGCAGCCAAATAAATAAAAATTGAGAAAAAAAAAGTTTCCCAAGAATCCCACCTACTGCTTGGTTGTGTAGATTATATCTCCTTAATTTTTCTTACACCCAATGCTACTGTCATGGTTCACGTCTTTGCATCTCTTTCCTGGATTATTATCATCAACATATTCTTACCTCCAGTTTTGACTGAATCCCACTTACCAACCATAGTGACCGTTCTAAAATTTCAATCTAACTACATTGCTTCCTTGATTAAACTCAGTGTCCATCTCCTCTTCTACTGAGATTTTCAATGAATGGTCTATGAAGGAGTACCCAGCAGACCTATAACAGACTCCACAAATTATAAGCCATTGTTTCATGACACAAAGATAGGTAAGTTTATAGTCTTTTTTTTTTTTGCATGTCTGTTTCTGTTATTAGGCTTAAGCTCCTTAAGGGTAGGATCATATCTGATTCATAATCAAATGGTTGAATGAATTGAAATATGCAACCTTCCCTAAGCAAAGCTTCCAAAAAGATGTTTTTCTCAATTTTAAGCTATATAAAGCTATAGGTAGCTCTGTTTCATTTGCAAAGTGCTTTCACATAAAAACTACTATCTATTGGGCATAAGGGATTCCCTGGTGGCTCAGATGGTAAAGTGTCTGTGTGCAATGCAGGAGACCTGGGTTTGATCCCTGGGTTGGGAAGATCTCCTGGAGAAGGAAACAGCAGCCCACTCCAGTACTCTTGCCTGGAAAATCCCATGGGCAGAGGATCCTGGTAAGCTACAGTCTATGGGGTCACAAAGAGTCAGACATGACTGAGCGACTTCACTAATAATTGGGCATAAGTGCTCAATAAATAATATGCCAGGCACTAGTCTTAGCTCTTTACTAACTCACTTAATATCACAATAATCCTATAAGGTAGGTACTATTACTGTTATCCCTGCATTGACAGATGAGGGCAACTAAGGAAGAGAGAGTTAAGTATGCATACACTGACTCGTTATAATCATTCAACAAACATTTTCAGAGTATTTATTGTGATATTCTCACAACCAATGATAAGAAAGACAAGATATAAGCAATCATCACTTTGAAATAAGGGCCAAAGAGAAACCATGTCTTGATCGTCCTTGGAGATTCTTGGAGTATTCAGAATAGAGTCACATTCAATCAATATCTGTTAAATAAGTGTTGAATTAGTGCCCCTGAAATCTGGTGGTGGGATTTTCTACATCAACCACTTTCCCAGACTGTGCTTGAGAGAAGGAACCCTTCCTTCTCTTGATCAAACTCAGATACATTTGAGAGTACAAGGAGGCTTTGTTAATAACTATGCTTAGACAACAGGCATAAATCAGCACTGTCCAAGGCAAATCAGGTTATGTGGTCACATTAGCTAAAACCAGCTTAATCTGATACCTACTTATGATGTTGATAAAGTCCCTGGTGAATATGTGCTGGTTATGGTCAACCTTGCTAAGACACTTAGCACAGTAATATGTGAGGAGCATATGGTCAAAAACAACAGCAACAAAAGAAAGACCATTATCTAGAAAGCCCACTAATAGTCACACTCTACAAGAACACTCTCTGGAATTACATTCAAAGAAACAACATTTAGGTAAATAAAAATGTATACTTGCATATGTATCATTGTACAAGCTATTCTCTCTGCCTGGATCACAATCTCCCCTGCTTCTTCTGCTTGGTGAACACATACTCACCCCTCAATATCAAGTCCAAGTATTAATTCCCAGAGCACCCACTATGTGCCAGACACTAGGAATTCAACATTAAACAAGGCACACAAATCCCTTGCCTTGAGAGATTATATCAGACTAGGAGCAGACAGTAAAGCTTCCCAATTTCTCCCAGGCAGAATTAACAGTTCCCTTTTTGACATCTCACAGAACTTGTCCCTAAGACTATTCCATTTCTCATGGAATTGCAATGACTGCCTTCCATATCTACCTTCCACTCAAGACTGAGAGCTCTTCTAGGGCAAAAGCCAGTCTTCATCTATGTCCCTATGACTGGCACAGTGCTGGGTTACCTGACTGAACTGAAAGCCACATGCTTCCCCCCTCATGATGTCATACCCTCTGAACACTCCCTAGAGTTAACTGCTTGATTTCTGAAGATTTACAAACCACTAAGCAATTCCTTGGCATCCACAGCGTACTTTTCTTAGTTCTGGGATAGGGGATGCAGCAAGAACATGACATGGTTCAGGATCTTTGAACATTTACCATCACAATAAGGAGGCCAAGCTGACTTATGGGAATAAGGACAGAATAAGACAAGAGAGTGCACAATCAAGGAATAGACTATGTGAATTGGAGTCAAAGTGTTAGTCGCTCAATCGTGTCCAACTCTTTGCAACCCCATGGACTGTAGCCCACCAGGCTCCTCTGTCGATGGAATTCTCTCCAGGCAAGAATACTGGAGTGGGTAGGCATTCCCTTCTCCAGAGGATCTTCAACCCAGGGGTCGAACCCAGGTCTACTGCACTGCAGGCAGATTCTTTACTATCTGAGCCACCAGGGAAGCCTCTAGTAGGTCAGACCCAGAACATTCCCTAAGTTTAGAGAATTTAGATATCACTATAGGCTCAAGGACACCAGCGAATACAAGCATTATAGAATGTCATCCTTCACTTTTAGCCCAGCAGTGTTGCCAGATACCCCTCAGAGTTCACTACTCTCCAAACCATCCTCAAATATGCCAGAATATCCATACATGGGCCATATTCTCTCAATCCTTTATGCTTCTGCACACAAACTGGTGCCCTTGGTTGGGATGCCCCCAAGCCCTTAATGTGTCTAATAGTCATTAAGAGTCAGCTCAAAAGTCACCGACTCTGTGACACCATCCCTGACCTCACCAGAAAGAACTAACCATGCTTTCACTGTGTGTCCAATCCTGCTCCTTCCCCATGTACACACCCATCACACCCTGGGGTCTTCACATATAATTGTATCCATCACTTATTTATCTACATGTGCATCTGCCCTCTCACAGGTGGCTCAGTGGTAAAGAAACTGCCTGCCAAGCAAGAGATGTGGGTTTGATCCCTGGGTTGGGAAGATCCCCTGGAGAAGGAAATGGCAATCCACTCCAGTACTCTTGCCTAGAAAATACCATGCACAGAAGAGCCTGGTGGGTTATAGTCCATGAGGTCGCAAAGAGTTGGACCAGACTTAGCAACTAAACAACAAGAACCATCTCCCCTACTAAGTTGTGAACTAACTGAAGGCAAAGACCCTCATTCATCTTTGTATCTCAAACACAATGCCTGCTACAGAGTTTGTGGATGGCCAGATGGATGAATGGGTCAGCATATACAGGGAACCCGTTATAATGGGCTATAACACCACCACCCCTCCCCCTCCACCCCAAAGAAAAAGCATCAGCTAAGATAACCCCATGTGGTCTAGCAAAAGAGTTTGGAAGTGTAGATAACTGAGTACTAATCTTGATTCACATCTCATAGACCTTAAACAAGTCACTTAATCCTTCTGAACCTCAAGTAGTCTTTTATCTATTAAATCAGAATAAATCATGAAATCCCTAGCTCATACAATAATAACCAGTTTTAAATGAGAAGATAGAAGTGAAAGTGTTTAGAAAAAAAATTTCAATTTAATATTACTTCATGGGGCAAAAGCATCAGCCACAGTAATGTTACCTAGAGATATTTTAAACAAAGGCCAATACTTTTTATCCTTCCAAACTAACACATGGCTGTGCTTTTTCGAGGTCTGTTAAAAGAACAAATAGGTGACAAACCTCTGTGTTGGGAGTCTCTGGGGTGAGTTTCTTTTTCTCTTACTAGGTAGGAAAAAGAGGATTTGTCCTCTTTATGGGTCTGGGACTTCAGCTCTCGAGGTCTAAACACTTTTGATGGTCTTGAACTAATTTTGGCCACCATCGACAGAATAAGAGTGGAAAAATCCCCACCATATCTGCCTTGTCAGGTGGTGGAGGAAAGAACTTTCTAAATAGCCTCATTATTGGTCCCAGCTGAATTCTGCTCCTGTTCCATGATGCCAGCAAAAGCATTTTAGTAAGATGCCGCCAGCATCAGAAACAGATCCTCTTACAGCTTCCTGTAAGCGTATCTGCAATGGCAGAAGGTGGCGGGCAGCCAGGTGTGATCCCGCGTGCTAAAAACCTCCAGTACGTCAAGCTGGAAGAACAATTTATGAAATGAAATTCAATGTTCTATTTCTACTCCAAGAACTCAGTTTAAGGCACTAGAAATTCAGCTAGGTAATTTGGTTCCAATTCTCTGCTGTTTTACCAAATCAGAGAATCTCACTGAGAGAAATGTCCTCTCATTTTTCTGTATTGAAAGGCCCCCACCCACCCCAACAGCATATCCCAAACAAAGGGTCAGTAGACTCTGCTTATAGAGCTTCAGTGAGAGAAGGTTATTCACTTCTTTCCCAATAATTTGCCCAATCGTAGGTAGTTCTGGCCATGGGGCAAGGACTAGTATGTGTCCACCAAATCTTGCCTCCTTTCCTGCTTGGCCACCCAGCTAGGCAACGGTGGGGCTGAGTAAATTGGGTTCTGGCCATTGGAATGTGGGTAGAAATAAACACTTCTAAGCCTGGTCCATAAATAACTTCTGTATGATGTTTTATCTTCTCATTCTTTCCTTGCCTACTAAGTAGATGCAGAGGTACCAAGGAAAACTCCCAGCCAGTAAAGGAAGGCAGAGCCACTAAATGGGAGGAGCTGGGTCCCGAATGACAGCAACACAGCCTCTTCAAACCCTGCTGAACTCTGGTATGAGTAAGAAGTAACCTTGTTAAGGCTCTGAGATTTTAGGGTTGTTTGTTTATTGTAGCAAACTTTTCCTTCCATTTATTCAAATAGCGATACCTCACTAAGTGTCTTAGAAGTGACTGTATCTCCACCTCCCTTAGAAGCCTTATTGGTACATTTTGTAGAGGACATTTTAGTATAGATCTGTGTACTATGAGCTGTTGACTACACTAAAGCCTTTGACTGTGTGGATCACAACAATCTGCGGAAAATTCAACAGATGGGAATACCAGACCACCTTATCTGCATCCTGAGAAATCTGTATGCAGGTCAAGAAGCAACATTTAGATCCGGACATGGAAGGTTCCAAATTGGGAAAGGAGTTCGTCAAGGCTGTATATTGTCACCCTGCTTATTTAATTCATATGCAGAGTACATTATGAGAAATGCCAGGCTGCATGAATCACATCTGGAATCAAGATTTCTGGGAGAAATATCAATAATCTCAGATATGCAGATGACACTACCCTTATGGCAGAAAGCAAAGAGGAACTAAAGAGCCTCTTGATGAAAGGGAAAGAGGACAGTGATAAAGCTGGCCTAAAACTCAACATTCAAAAACTAAGATCATGGCATCTGGTCCTATCACTTCATGGCAAATAGATGGGGAAACAGTAAGAAACTTTATTTTCTTGGGCCCCAAATCACTGCAGATGGTGACTGCAGCCATGAAATTAAAAGACACTTGCTCCTTGGAAGAAAAGCTATGACCAATCTAGACAGTATATTAAAAAGCAGAGAAATTACTTTGCCGACAAAGGTTCATATAGTCAAAGTTGTGGTTTTTCCAGTAGTCATGTATGGATGTGACAGTTGGACTATAAAGAAAGCTGAGCACTGAAGAACTGATGCTTTTGAACTGTGGTGTTGGAGAAGACTCTTGAGAGTCCCTTGGTTTGCAGGGAGATCCAACCTGTCCATCCTAAAGGAAATCAGTCCCAAATATTCATTAGAAGGACTGATACTAAAGTTGAAGTGCCAATATTTAGACCACCTGATGCAAAGAACTGACTCTTTGGAAAAGACCCTGGTGCTGGCAAAGATTAAAGGCAGGAGGAGAAGGGAATGACAGAGGATGAGATGGTTGGATGGCATCACTGGCTCGGTGGACATGAGTTTGAGCAAGCTCTGGGAGTTGGTGATGGACAGGAATGCCTGGCGTGCTGCAGTTCATGAGGTTGCAAAGAACTGGACATGACTGAGTGACTGACTACGAGTTCCTGAAAAGTGAAAATGAGTAGTGCAGGAAGGCAGGGGAAGGGGGTATGGGAAGGAAGGAAGGGTGGGGAAGGTTAGATTTTTCTCAAGGACCAGTGCCTGTAGGCATGTGAGTTTCATTTATCCCTTATAACTATCAGACAGACCAAACTATCATGATTTTGAACAGGAGGAGAAGGAGACTCAGGCAGGTTGATGTGTAGAACCTCTGACTGAGCCTGCGTGGCCTCTGCCATGTTCCACTGGTCTCAGCACCAGAATCCTCCAGCTGGACACACTTTCTTACAATCTCTACCCGCCTAATGCCCAAATATCAATCTCAGAATCCCAATGCTATGCTTTCCATGCTGGGACCCTAAATGCCAGGTTTTTACATGACTCTTAAAACAAACAACAGAGTCCCTTGGACACTGAGGTTCCCCACTTGGCTGTTCTTCTGCAGGTGGCCTTAGCCAGTAGCTGCGTTCTCCTGCACCCAGCTTCATCCATGCCACCCAAGGCAGCATCCACTGAAAACACACACCCACCTCTCCAGTCCATTCTAACTACAAAAAGGGTGAGAAAGTTTTTAAGGCACCAACACTTGAAAAAATGCTAAAATTCAAAGTTTAAAAGACATATATCAAAATTTGTGTTTTCTTCATTGCAATTAGAAACTATGAAGTTTACTTAGAATCTAAAAGGTAACTGACAAGGTCACAATGTCTTATCTCTTTAACTTAATTTGGCCAGTTTTTAAGAAAATGCATTAGGTACCCTCCCTCTCTATCCTCCCCTGTTTCCTTTCCACTTTTGCAGCACTTTTCATGCTGTAATGATGGGTTTATAGGTTTTTCTTTCCCACTATGTTGAGAGCTCTGCAAGGCCACAGATCATGTTGAATTCTCCTCTGGATCCCAGTATCTGGCAGTGGGCCAGATAATCCTTAGGGAGCTGGTTGGTTTTCAGGGTGGCTCATAGTCACAGAGCTTTGCTGTGGACTCCTCAAGCCTTGCTTTAGGTCAACATCATCAGCTATTAAATAGAGCTGTGGTTGCACCCTGCTTGATTCACCCTGTCTAGGAACCCTTCTAGGAACCAAATATAGTCATCTGAATGGATCTGAAGCATCACTGCAGCTCGCCAAGGTTTAACTGATTATTCTACTGAATAGCATTTGGAGAACAAGGTCTGTAGGAGGATGTGAGAGGTGCTCACTGGCTATGTGGGTGGGTTTTCTTTCTTGTTTCCTGGTTTCTAGAACCTTGAGTGATCCAAGGAGCCTGTCCATCCTCAGAGGTGGTTAATATTATGAAAGCAGCATTACCACTCTGCTAACACCTGCAGACCAGGGACAAAGTTTCTTTTATTTCAAGAATTTATGAGGTAGGGGGATAGGAGGGAGGCTCAAGATGGAGGGAATATATATATATATATATGACTAATTCTCATTGTTGTATGGCAGAAGCCAACATTGTAAACATTGTAAAGCAATTATCCTTCAATTAAATTTTTTAAAAAACTGAGCTAATTCATTAAAAAAAGAACTTTCTGAGGCATAAGGTCACACATTTTTAGATCTCATACTTTGTCCGAGGTTGCATTGTTAAATATTTGCTTCCAATTTTGATATCAGCTGGATCCACTGGTGTGAGGGTACCAAATCTGTAGTACGGAAGATGAGAAGCTCAGAATTTCATTAGAGATGCGTGTGGAAGAGTTGGTCTATGGAGAGAAGGGATGACCTCCTAAAAGAATTCTATGATTCAGATGTTTTATACAAATGTTAATTAATAACTCAGCATGGCAGGGAAGACAAAATCAGCACAGTAATGCTGTTCAGGTATTATGTGTGTTTATCTTTAATTAAGTGATTTCAGGAGCCCAGCAGTGAGTTCCGAGCATAGCAGAGAACTCTGGCTACAGTGACATCATGACGCTAATGTATCCTTTACTCCTGGTTTAATGGAAGACAGGCCAGCTGCCACCCACCAGTGAGCAAGGACATTGCCAGTCAAAAAAAAGTGCTATTTCTTACCAGTCAAAAGAAAAAAAAAAGCTATTTTTTACAAATAAAGCAAGTACTCTGAAGCATTCACAACTCAAATCCACAAAAGGAACCCAGAGCATCAAAGAAACCATGAGAACAATTTTTTCTAAAACATGGATCATGGTACTTCCTTGGAGGTCCAGTGGTTGAGATGTCATGCTTCTACTGCAGAGGGCGTGGGTTCTATCCCTAGCTGGGGACCTAAGATCCTGCATGCCGCATGGCGTGGCCAAAAATGGAACACAAAAACAGAGAAATAAAAAACTACAGATCATTCTCAATGATCTTGTAATTTTCAGGTCTGGCTGAGTCTAAGAACCAGAATGTAGTAAGACAATAAAACTTGTATATTAGGCAACTTGGACTATCATAACAAAATATCATAGACCATGTGATTTAAACAACAGAAATTTATTTTCTCACAGTGCTGGAAGTTGGAAACCTTAGATCAAAGTGTCATGGGTTTTGATGATAGTGATTTTCCTGGCTCATAGATGTGATCACTTTCACGTTAGCTGTGGACTCACATGGCAGAGAGAGGGAAAGATCTCTCTCTTTCTCTGCTTCTAAGGCCGCCAGTCCTACTGAATTAGGGCCCTACATTTATGCCTTCATTGAACTTCAGCTGGGCTCCCCTGATGGTTCACACAATAAAGAATCTGCCTGTGGAGCAGGAGACCGGGGTTCGATCCCTGGGTGGGGAAGATCCTCTGAAGAAGGGAATGGCTACCCATTCCGGTATTCTTGCCTGGAGAATCCCATGGACAGAGGAGTCTGGTGGGCTGTGGTCCATGGGGCTGCAAAGAGTTGGATATGACTGAGTGACTAACACTTTTAACCTCAAATACCTCCTAAAACCTCCATCTTTAAATACAGTCGCACTAGGTGTTAGAGCTTCAACATATAAATTTTAGACATAATTTTAGACATTATTTAGTCTATAGCAAGTTTTATGTAGAAAAGTCAGTGTTTACTTCAGGTGGTTACAATTTACATCACATCACTAAGGTGAAATTCGCAAAAATAAAAATGTATCTGTCCTCAATGGGTCATTTTAGCAAAGAATTTTTAAAAATAGAAGCTAGATGTATTCTGTTTGTTGTTCATTGCCAAAGCTGTAAAATATACTTCTCTGGAGGTTGTGAGAAAAGAAGCAATAGAAAGTCCTGGCGGAAGACATGAACACCAAGCATCTTTAGTCTGTAACTAAGTAGCTGTGTCTAGTTAGTAACATCTTGGCTAAATCCCTAACCCTCTCTGTGCCTCTGTTTCCTTATTACACCAGGCTGGTTTAAATAAGAAAACACATTAATTTAAAATATATCATATTTCAGAGTTCCATTTCTGTGTGGCTGTTTGGGGGATCCAAATCAGTATAGTGATTAGGAAAAGAATCTCCTGCTCCGACAAGGTCTAAGGAAAACAATGGATGATAAAATGAATATCCTTAAAGTGTGGGCTCATTTTCTTCAGTTTAAAGCAAATAAGATAACTGATTTTCCCACCCTCTTCCTGGGTACCCGCACTCTCCCTTTGGAAAAACAGGTCAGAACAGTCAGTGTGTGCGCTCAGTTGCTCTTCGCAGCCCCACGGACTACAGCCTGCCGGGCTCCCCTGTCCATGGTGTTTTCCAGGCAAGGATACTGAGTGAGTTGCCATTTCCTGCTCCAGGGGATCTTCCTGACTCGAGGCTCAAGCCTGCCTCCGGGAGTCTCTCCCTTTAGCTGAAGGAGAGCCGAGGCCAGGGAGTGACTTGAGGTGCTCAGAATGAGGACCAGCCTCGGATCTGTGGAGCTCCTGAGACAATGCACTGACACCACAGCAGCCCCCAGCCCTCTAGAATAATACACAACCTCCCGCCTGTGAAAAACAAGCAACAAAGGAACACTGGCAGCAATCTAATTATCTGGGGCGGCTGGGGTGGGGGACGGGAGGGGGGTAAGTTCACACCACTCCTGGGACAGCAGGAGGGAGGGGTAGTAGAGCTCACAGCAAGGAGAGCTCTGAAAATGTATCTCTTACATAGAATTCAGGCTTCTGGCTTAAACACATTAATTCCATTGCAGAGAGTCACTGAACAATTTCCCAAGGATTCCCAAGATCTCTTAAGCCATAAAAAGCATCCTTATTATGTTAGTATGCTAAAGGGTTCCTCTGCATACTATTCCAGGAGATAGCAGGGAGAGCATAAAAAAAGCTGAATGATTCCAAGGAACTAAACAAAGAAATACCTCTAAAGCTTATCTAGACATACCTCTTTTTGAAATCTATTTTTTTTTCAAAGCCAAATTGGAAAAAAAAGTTTACACCAATTTCAGGGAAGGTACTACAGAACCAGGTATTTAGAACTCAAACAATTTCAGTGTTCCTTTATACAACTAAAAAGCACCTTCTAAACCAGACATACTCATCAAAGCATAAAATAAGAAAAAAATATGAGTAACCATTTATCCAATCTGGGATTTTTCTAAGTTTAAAAGCAACTAACAAGGAAAAAAAAAATTGACAGAATGGACTACATGTAAATTTAAAAGCTTAATAAGACTAAAACAGTAAAAATTATAAGAAACATAATATGGAAAAACATTTGCCACAGATATAAAACAGGATTACTGCTTTTACTGTTTAAAGCACTCACATAAATATATTACAAAAGACATCAACATAGACTCAGACAAAAACATGTGAACAGTTACCCATAAGAGGACTTAAAATTGGCTAACAAACATTTGGAAAATATTGGGTTGGCCAAAAAGTTATTTTTATTTTTTCCCATAAGATGTTAACCTAGTTTAAAAAACACATACATGAAAGCAACACTGATAGGGCAGGTCTCCGGTTTTATCTCCCCCTTCACTGATCACTTGAAAAAGAGGCTTGCAGGAATAAATCCAGTCAGGTTCAGGAGCTTTTTATTGGCTCACAGTCTCAGAGGGTAAAGTTTTTACTATGCCATGTATTAAATATTATCAGTTTTTAAAGTCTTTGTTAATTTGAACCAATGAATAAAAATAGTAGCTCATCTGTTAAGGAGATGATATCAAAATGACATCTGGAGAGGTCTCTTCCAGCAAAAACAGTCTTCTGCTCACGATTCTGATGCAGATGTAGGGAAAAGGGAAAGGGACAACCCTGTTTTTAGGCTCTGGCTACCCGTAGGTCCAGAAAAAGGAATCCTCTGCAAGGTCCAGCCCAGCTTACCAGGGCTGAAGGTGGGGCCTGGTTGTGCGCCTCTGCTTGCCATCACTCTCTGCACTTACACATCTCTGTGTGACCTGATAAGAAAATGGATTCACGAGAAAAGGATTCAGGTGTTCTTGAAACTCTGGCCATGTGTCAATTTATATCATCCCCTTATCAAGTGAGATTCCTTTATTCATTCAACAAAAATGTCTGGATATCTATAATGTGCAGGCATCATTTGAGTCACCTATCAAAAAAGCTAATACTTTTTTTTTGTCTATTTCACTTTATTTTAAAACAACTTTACTGAGGGGATGGTTCCACAGATGTATACTTAGCTAAGACTTTTGAAACTGATCACACTAGAAAGGGTGCAGTGTGACTGGTACCCTTATGTGGAACTTACATGGAACTGAAGCAACCTAGCATGCACACATGCACATGTATACAAATGTGTTCAGTAAAGAATCATGTTAGGCCCATACTAGGCTAGATCTACAAAGATGAAGGTGACATGAGGATACAATACAAAGGCAAATAAAATAAACATAGTAAGTTGTAACAGGTGCTATGAAGGAAACCCACAAGGACTAAGAAAGAGAACAGGACCCACTTGAGACAGATGTTCAGGAAAAATCTACACATTTAAGCTTGGATCTAAAGGATGAGAAAAAAAAAAAAACTAACCATTTGAGAGCTGAGACATGAACAGCTGATCCAGAGGGAGTGGCTTGTGCAAAGGTCCTGAGGCAGGAACACTCTGGGCTTTTTCCAGGAACACACAGGTCAGTGTGGCTGGAATGTGACATCCATTTTTTTTTTTAATTTAAAATATACTTATAAGACTTTTTTTTTTTTTTTACTTTTTACAGAATGTCACTTAATAAATATTTTACCAGGATGATTGAGGATACATCGCAATGATGGAGGAAGAACTTGGGACAACTAAGGGACAGAGGCATTTTAAACCTCAGTTCATCAGATTTGTCCTCTGCATGAAATCTTGAAACCTGGCAGACAGGTATGAGATGAAGTCAGAGAGGGAGGCAGAGCCAGATTATATAGAAAAAATGCTTATGCCCTTATGTTAAGTTAAAATAGGAGGGTCAAAAATTATGTTCACAGTATGATCTCAGCCATGAAATATATGCATAAAAATGATTTGGAAGGAACATACTAGAATGTTAACAGTGATTACATGGGAGAGGCACAAAAAAGCATTAGCTTTGGAACTAGGGAAAAAAATAGAATGCTATATCCAGGCTACAGTACCTGCCACTCAGGAGGATAGTTATTTCACCTTTCTAAGACTTAGTTACCAAATCTACAAAGTTAGGGTTATCTCATCTACCTCACAACAGTGGCTGACACACAGTAAGCACACCTTACTCAGAGAGCATCTTTAAAATTAGTACTACCATTATTCTTGGATGAGAGGATTATGGGTGATTCATCTTTATGCAGGAGACCCAGTTTCGATCCCTGGGTTGGTAAGATCCCCTGGAGAAGGAAAGGCTACTCACTCCAGTATTCTTGCCTGGAGAATTCCATGGACAGAAGAATCCAGCAGGCTACAGTCCATGGGGTCACAAAGAGTCAGACATGACTGAACAACTAACACTTTCATCTTCTTTACACACTGTTTTATATTTTCCTAACTTAAACACTTGAACATGTTTCTTTCATAGCCAGAAAAACAGAAATTTAATTTTTTTAATGTTTTGATGACTAAAGGAAAATGAACTACACTGTGTTAAATCAAATGCTTTTCCATTGCAACAAATGCATTTCCACTGGCATACAAGGCATTCAAGGCAGCCTCAAACATTGAGGGCAATGCAACATTTATAAGGGACCTTTAGCAATAAAGGTTCAGCTATGCAAACATGCAGAGACTCACAATTAACTTGAAATATCAAACAACTTGCTATTGACCTTTTAGGAGTGCCAACAATGCCGCAGGTTCTCCACAAAATACAAAATTAAGAAATATGGCTGCCCAGTTTGGTCCGTAAACAACCTTCAGAAACCTCTTTAAAAAAACACAGTAAACATACTTCTCTTTGCTTAAATGCAACCGATTTTTAGATTTCTCCAAAACTGGGAAGATGTTTGTAGCAGTGCCTTGGAGAAATTCTTGATTTGCTAATTTACTTCCTTGAAAATGGAGTTTTCACCTAAAATTCTATGTTTAATGAGAAAGAAACTAACTGATGGACCTAGAAAAGGCTGGTGAGCATTGGTGCCCATCTGCAGGTAGTTAGAGATGGCAAGCAGTGAGCTTTGGAGTCAGACACACCTGGATTCAACTTATAGTTGCAAATTTGGCGACAGTGGACAACTTAAATGGTTACATTATCTCTTTAAGCTTCCAGTTCTCTCACCAGGGAACTGCTTAGCTGGGTTAGTGATAATGTACCTAAAAAGCCTTGTAGATTACCTGGCTCCTAGTATGCGCTGGAGAAATGGTCAGTCTGTTCAGTCTGGTCACTCAGTTGTGTCGAACTCTTTGTGACCTCATGGCCTGAGGCATGCAAGGCTTCTCTGTCCATCACCAAATCCTGGAGCTTGCTCAAACCATGTCCATCGAGTCAGTGATGCCATCCAACCATCTCATCCTCTGTAATCCCCTTCTCTTCTTGCCTTCAATCTTTCCCTGCATCAGGGTCTTTTCCAATGAGTCAGTTCTTTGCATTAGGTGGCCAAAGTATTGGCGCTTCAGCATCAGTCCTTCCAATGAAAATTCAGGGCTTATATCCTTTAGGATTGACTAGTTTGATTTCCTTGCAGTCCAAGGGACTCTCAAGAGTCTTCTCCAACACCGCAGTTCAAAAGCATCAGTTCTTTGGCACTCAGCCTTTTTAATGGTGCAGCTTTCACATCCATACATGACTACTGGAAAAACCACAGCTTTGACTAGATGGACCTTTGTTGGCAAAGTAATGTCTCTGCTTTTTAGTATGCTGTCTAGGGTGGTCACAGCTTTTCTTCCAAAGAGTAAGAGTCTTTCAATTTCATGGCTACAGTCACCATCTGCAGTGATTTTGGAGCCCAAGAAAATAATCTGTCACTGTTTCCATTGTTTCCCCATCTATCTGCCATGAAGTGATGGGACCAGATGACGTGACCTTAGCTTTTTGAATGTTGAGTTTTAGGCCAGCTTTATCACTCTCCTCTTTCACTTTCATCAAGAGACTCTTTAGTTCCTCTTTGCTTTCTGCCATAAGGGTTTTGTTATTTTCATAGCTGAGACCCAAGGTGGGTCAGAACCAAGATGGCAGAGTAGAAGGACATGTGCTCTCATCTTCTACAAGAACTCCGAAATTGCAACTAACTGCTGAACAACCATTGACAGGAGAATGTTGGATCCCAACAAAAAAAAATACCCAATGTCCAAGGGCAAAGGAGAAGCCTCAAGAAGATGGTAGGAGGTGCAAAATCATGTTAGAATCAAACCCCATACCCACCAGAGATGCTAGGAGGGCTTAAACAAAACCTTCTATGCATTAGGACCCAAGAAACGGTAGTTGGTATTATTCTCCAGGGGAAGTTATTTTCCTAGCCAAATGCCTTTCATCTTTCCCCTTCAAAAATGCCCAAATCTTGGGTAACCTCTGTTTCAAAAGGCTGGCTCTTCCTGTGGTTCACTGGGCACAGGGCTTAGAGCATAGGTTGGCCCATAAATATGAGTAAGCAGATACAAAAGTAAATAGATAGACAGGTAGACAGGAGGGTGGGTACAAAGACATGGAGGAAGAGAGGAAAGGAGATAGGGAAACTGTCCCATACTTATAGATCAAGCACTAATTCTAACTAGCAATCCCATGTACAGAAATGAACACCACCATGTCTTTCAAGCCAAAAATCAGGGCATGAGGTCTAAAAAGTACACTATATGGAATGACAGGTCAGAATATCATGACTTCTACAGAAAGTTGCCCTAGTTATGGAAACGCATATACATGACTCTACAAAACCTCTCTCCACTGAAAGATACGTGGGGTCTCATCCATTAGAATCACAAGTGGGTACTCACTAAAATTCATATTCCTAAGGCTCTGGCCCAGACTCGCTGAATCAGATCTGAATTAGAAGCTCAGAAATCAGTGTTTCCACATAGCTCAGCAGATGATTCTTAGCATGGATAGAGCCACTGGTCTAGGGGAAACAGAACCTAAAGTGTTCTTGCTTAATAGTGCTTCCTTCAGCTTGTGAAGATATGCTAGTGAAAGCTGGTGTGCATCTACACTTAAATCCACCAGTGACCTCTCTTAACCACACATGGCCTTTCTCCATATGCTGTTCACTAACCTTCACACTGGATATTCTAATATTCTCAAGGAACCATCTGATCTACCAGAGACAAGCTGAATTCTGTTTGAGGCAAGTCTTGCTATACTCTAATTCTTTAAAAATCTGTAATTACCTACATATGGCAGCTTGAGTACACAGAACAATGAACAATTCAGAACACTGTTCTATCAACCTGGGGAACAAGGTTTATGCTTTTATCTATCATCTCTGGGCTCTTCTAGCACCTCCACAAGAGGGCAGTCAGGGGAAAGTTTTACCTCTGTCAGAACACCTCTCCTTAGAAGCTCTTTTAATCTTCGGATCAAAAGATGGTTCTTGGTTCTTCTTAAAACCAAGAACAAAATCAAATATCAGATATATTATGTCACACTTTTAGACATATACATAATTGAGTTCTGACTCTACAGAACCTAAGTTTTAACTAAAAGGGCTTTGCATATAACTTCTTTCATTCTCTCTCCACCCTCATCCTCTCACTTCTCTGTCAGGTCCATGAATTAATTTCCTTCCCATTCAGTGGCTCACAATTTGGGAGGAATGGCAATACTGAGTGGCAAGTGTTGTGGCATTGTGGGGAAGCCACGGAAGCCTGCTTGGTGGACATGACATCTGAAGTGAGACCTCAAGAATGCATAATAGTGAGAAGCTGTTCTGGGGAAAGGAAATGGCAAGGATATAAAAGATCCTGATATATACAGAGAACTAAAAGAGCTTTCCTATGACTTTAGCTGTTATGGTAGAGATGTCAGGGAGCTACAGAAGATATTTGGCAGGGAAGTGACAGTGAGATTTGTGAGTTAGAAATATATTCGCATGAGTGCATGTTTGAGAGAAATCATACGATGAAATTCGTAGAATAACTGCCTAAGCAATCTGTGTGTGTGTGTGAAATCAAGAGTGTATTACACCTTTGAACTCCCATACACAGTTCTTCCTATAAGCAGCTGGTCCCTGGAATTGACTCAGAGCTGCTCAATATTCTTGATCTCTGGAACATTCATCTTCCATACTGACGGTTTTTGCCAAGGTGTTCTCATGTCTGAGCCCCGTAAGCTGACAGAATTGACTCCAGGGTCAGTACAAAGTTGGGAATGCTAGAGCCAGCACTCAATGATGTTTAATTAACCTCGCTGATAGGAATAATGTAGCAATATTTAAAAACTGCACCAGGACTTAGAATTTCTCTGAGCCTATATGGGATATAAAGTGTGAAGATAGATAGATAGTCAAGAAAGTGCTTCCAGCTGCTCTAACCATCCCAGATTAAGGTCAGAGTTCAGAACAGTCATTTCAGAGGAAAGGAAATCAAATCAAACCAACCCTAGAGGTTTAAAAATAAGATAGTATAAGCACTTTTAAGACAAGATTAATAACAAAAGAGAGAGGGGAAAGGATGTCTTTGGGGAAGTGAGAGGAATAAAAACAAGGGTATACACTGACTTCCTGATTCTGAGACCCTACTCTAAGAAAACAGACTAAACTCAGTTGACGAAATATTTACTGATTCCCCAATACATATATATATAAATATTAATAGTAGTTATATATTAATACATTATCATGTATGTATACATAGTACATATATTATACATATACACATATAATTATAAATATAATTACTATTATATATATTACATGTGATATTAACAACAACTAAAGCCCTATATTTGCTTAGCACTTTTGAGTATGCTTTTGTATGTATCAGCTTTCCAATGACCCTGGAAGTTGCTTCTGCCATTGAGGCTATGATAAGCCACCCAGATCTTCCCTCAGGACTGGAGGACTCAGTCCCATAGATAGCCCTCAGCTGACTGAAGAGAGCTGTCTATCCCAAGGTCATGCCCCCTTCTTGGGGCACCTCACATCCAGCGACTGGTCAATATGAAGACCTCACATGACCTGGCACTCTTATTCTGACTTAGGACAGTTTTGAAAGGCTATCTCAAGAGATCCTCTTTACTGAGACTGTACTGCAACCCCACTTCTCCCCCTGCCTGATCCTGCTTCTTCCTCTCTCCTCCCCTCCCTTCCCGTCCCTGGCAATGATCCCAAGAGCACCCCCTAATAAACCTCCTGCATACTAGTCTATATCTGAGAGTCTGCTTCCTAGGTAATCTAACCTGTGACAATCATTATCCCAGTTTTGAAGATGGCAAACCAAGCATCTCAGACAGTAAACTGATTGCCCGAATTCACCACCAGAGAGAAGGACACAAGCAGAACTCAGGCCCAGCAGATGTCACTCAGTGGATACCAGCGTGCAAGCGTGGCAGGGACGGAACGATGAATAAGGGCCCAACCCTTTGGAGCTTATGGAGGGAGTAACACAAACACAAACACAGTCATAACCTGCATGGTGACCAACACAGGATCCTGTGTCAGGCATGAGAATGGAACACAGGGAGTGCTGTCAGCAGGATGTGTGATTTTACAGGGAGGGAGGGCCTTGAAGACGTTCCAGGGAGACTGCAAGGAACACAGGCACCTTCCTTCTGTCACTTGCCCTGACTCCACCACCTAGAAAAGCAGATCAGCAAGAAAGCACATCTATAAGGGGGACAATGCTGACAGACGGCCTGCAGGATGCCTACCCCAGTTCCACTCACCGAGCAACCTCTACACCATAGAGCAGGGTCAGAAGAGCACTACTTTTATCGGCATATAATGGTCAGCTGCTACATAATGCCACAGGGAGCCCAGCTTGGCATTCTGTGATGATCTACAGGGGTGGGCTGGGAGTGGGGAGGAAGGCTCAAGATGGAGGGGATATATAGGTAATTATGACATTCATGTTGTTGTATGCAGAAAGCAACACAACTTGGTAAAGCAATTATCCTCCAATTAAAAAAAAAGAGTACTACTGGCTTTGGAATTGGGCCGCTATTGCCTTTATTCAGTCCCACTTCCTCTGGTACTTACTACCTGGCAAGTAAGCTTTGATTTTGACATCTGTAAAATGGGCTTCCCTGATAGCTCAATTGGTAAAGAATCCACCTGCAGTGCCAGAGACCCCAGTTTGATTCCTGGGTCAGGAAGATCCACTGGAGAAGGTATAGGCTACCTAGTGTTCTTGGGCTTCCCTGTGGCTCAGCTGGTAAAGAATCTGCCTGCAATGCAGGAGACCTCGGTTTGTTCCCTGGGTTGGGAAGATCCCCTGGAGAAGGGAAAGGCTACCCACTCCAGTATTCTGGCCTGGATAATTCCATGGATAGTCATGGGGTCACAAAGAGTTGGACACGACTGAGAAACTTTCACTTTCTGTAAAACAGACCACCTCACTAGCAGGATTGTTAAGGGAACTATTTGTAAAATACTCATTCCACAGCTTGGCATATGGTAGACTAGGGGTCAAAAATTGATAGTGGCCGAGCAGTGTTTTGTAAATTCTCAGATTTCAGTGTCTTTAAGTTAAGAAGTTTTTTGGGTAATCATGTATGGATGTGAGAATTGGACCATAAAGAAGATGAGCACCGAAGAACTGATGCTTTCAAATTGTGGTAGGGGAGGAGTCTTGAGAGTTCCTTGGACAGTAAGGAGAGCAAACCAGTCAATCATAATGGAAAGTTAAGAGGACACTCTCTAGGTCTCCACATACACTATTACTTCCTTCAGCTTATCTTTGGTTGCTTTACATACTGATGTTACCCGACGGGCCCCGGAAGGCATGTGAGTTTGTCTCTGTGTAATCACTGTCATCATGACCACCACTAATAACACCACTAACACCACTAACACTAATAAATAATTAATATGTATGAATTTACATACAATTGATACATATATACATCAGTTCAGTTCAGTTCAGTCTCTCAGTTGTGTCTGACTGTTTGCAACCCCATGAACCGCAGCACGCCAAGTCTCCCTGTCCATCACCAACTCCTGGAGTCTAACCAAACCCATGTCCATTGAGTCGGTGATGCCATCCAACCATCTTATTCTCTGTCGTCCCCTTTTCCTCCTGCCCTCAATCTTTCCCAGCATCAGGGTCTTTTCCAATGAGTCAGCTCTTCGCATCAGGTGGCCAAAGTATTGGAGTTTCAGCTTCAACATCAGTCCTTCCAATGAACACCCAGGACTGATCTCCTTTAGGATGGACTGGTTGGATCTCCTTGCAGTCCACGGGACTCTCAAGAGTCTTCTCCAACACCACAGTTCAAAAGCATCAATTTTTTGGCCCTCAGCTTTCTTTATAGTCCAACTCTCACATCCATACATGACTATTGGAAAAACCATAGATTTGACTAGATGGACATTTGTTAACAAAGTAATGTCTCTGCTTTTTAATATGCTGTCTAGGTTGGTCATAACTTTCCTTCCAAGGAGTAAGATGGCTGCAGTCACCATCTGCAGTGATTTGGAGCCCCCAAAGATAAAGTCAGCCACTTTTTTCACTGTTTCCCCATCTATTTGCCATGAAGTGAGGACCAGATGTCATGATGTTAGTTTCTGAATGTTGAGCTTTAAGCCAACTTTTTCACTCTCCTCTTCCACCCTCATCAAGAGGCTCTTTAGTTCTTCTTCTACTACCGTGGGCAGGAACCCCATAGACGAAATGGAATAGTCATCATAGTCAACAAAAAAGTCCGAAATGCAGTACTTGGATGCAATCTCAAAAAGGACAGAATGATCTCTGTTCGTTTCCAAGGCAAACCATTCAATATCATGGTAGTCCAAGTCTATGCCCTGACCACTAATGCTGAAGAAGCTGAAGTTGAACAGTTCTATGAAGACCAACAAGAACTTATAGAACTAACAACCCAAAAAGATGTCCTTTTCATTATAGGGGACTGGAATGCAAAAGTAGGAAGTCAAGAAACACCTGGAGTAACAGGCAAATTTGGCCTTGGAGTACAGAATGAAGCGGGGCAAAGGCAAATAGAGTTCTGCCAAGAGAATGCACTGGTCATAGCAAACACCCTCTTCCAACAACACAAGAGAAGACTCTGCACATGGACATCACCAGATGGTCAACACCAAAATCAGATTGATTATATTCTTTGCAGCCAAAGATGGAGATGCTCTATACAGTCAGCAAGAATAAGACCAGGAGCTGACTGTGGCTCATATCATGAACTCCTTATTGCCAAACTCGAACTTAAATTGAAGAAAGTAGGGAAAACCAATAGACCATTCAGGTATCACCTAAATCAAATCCTTTATGACTATACAGTGGAAGTGAGAAATAGACTTAAGGGACTAGATCGGATAGAATGCCTGATGAACTATGGACGGACATTCATGACATTGTACAGGAGACAGGAATCAAGACCATCTCCAAGAAAAATAAATGCAAAAAAGCAAAATGGCTGTCTGCTGAGGGCTTACAAATAGCTGCAAAGAGAAGAGAAGCAGAAAGCAAAGGAGAAAAGGAACGGTATACCCATTTGAATGCAGAGTTCCAAAGAATAGCAAGGAGAGATAAGAAAGCCTTCCTCAGCGACCAGTGCAAAGAAATAGAGGAAAACAACAGAATGGGAAAGACTAGAGATCTCTTCAAGAAAATTAGAGATACCAAGGGAACATTTCATGCAAAGATGGACTCAATAAAGGACAGAAATGGTAGGGACCTAACAGAAGCAGAAGATATTAAGAAGAGGTGGCAAGAATACATAGAAGAACTGTACAAGACAGATCTTCACGACCCAGATAATCACAATGGTGTGATCACTCACACTCACCTAGAGCCAGACATCCCGGAATGTGAAGTCAAGTGGGCCTTAGGAAGCATCACTATGCACAAAGCTAGTGAAAGTGATGGAATTCCAGTTGAGCTATTTCAAATCCTAAAAGATGATGCTGTGCAAGTGCTGCACTCAATATGTCAGCAAATTTGGAAAACTCAGCAGTGGCCACAGGACTGGAAAAGGTCAGTTTTCACTCCAATCTCAAAGAAAGGCAATGCCAAAGAATGCTCAAACTACTGCACAATTGCATTCATCTCACACGTTAGCAAAGTAATGCTCACAATCCTCCAACCCAGGTTTCAGTAATATGTGAACAATGAACTTCCAGATATGCAAGCTGGTTTTAGAAAAGGCAGAGGAACCAGAGATCAAATTGCCAAGATCCTTTGGATCATCGAAAAAGCAAGAGAGATACAAAAAACCATCTATTTCTGCTTTATTGATATGCCAAAGCCTTTGACTGTGTGACTCACAATAAACTGTGGAAAATTCTGAAAGAGTTGGGAATACCAGACCACCTGACCTGCCTGTTGAGAAACCTGTATGCAGGTCGGGAAGCAGCAGTTAGAACTGGACACGGAACAACAGACTGGTTCCAAATAGGAAAAGGAGTACGTCAAGGCTGTATATTGTCACCCTGCTTATTTAACTTCTATGCAGAGTACATCATGAGAAACGCTGGGCTGGAGGAAGAACAAGCTGGAATCAAGGTTGCCGGGAGATATATCAATAACATATATACATAGTACATATTAATATTTATATATTAAATGCCAGCTCTATTCTAACCACTTTGTAAATATTATCCTAAATCACAGAAGAGAAAATCAAGGCACAGAGAAGTTAACTACTGACTCTTTGCAGCCAGTGAAAGAGTTGGGATTCAAATCACAGCAGATTAGAATGTCATAGTGCAGGCAGTCTGAGAGCAATAACAGTTATAGACATGGATCCCTCCAAGGCATAAAAGGGTAGATAAGGTCATTGTGAGAATTAAATGAGATAAAATAAGTTTAGAAGAACTTATATAAAACAAGTTTAACAGTAACTGGTATTTGTGAAGCACTAGATAAATAAAGCCATTATCATTAAAAAATACATTTCAGTTCAGTTCAGTCACTCAGTCGTGTCCGGTTCTTTGCGACCCCATGAACTGCAGCACGCCAGGCCTCCCTGTCCATCACCAACTCCCGGAGTTGACTCAAACTCATGTCCACTGAGTTGGTGATGCCATCCAACCATCTCATCCTCTGTCGTCCCCTTCTCCTCCTGCCCTCAATCCTTCCCAGCATCAGGGTCTTTTCAGATGAGTCAGCTCTTCACATCAGGTGGCCAAAGTATTGGAGTTTCAGCTTCAACATCAGTCCTTCCAATGAACACCCAGGACTGATCTCCTTTAGGATGGACTGGTTGGATTTCCTTGCAGTCCAAGTGACTCTCAAGAGAATATATTTAGATTTGAATAAAAAAAAAAAAGTGGTATTACCTGATATCCATACAGGGTTTTAAAGCTCACATAGAATTTCCATAACAAGCATGGAAAATGTGGTAGTTAAATTATATGTCAACTTGACTGGGCCACAGGGTACCCAGATATTTGACCAAACATTATTCTAGGTATTGTTGAGGATTTTTTGGATGAGATTAACATTTGAATCAGTATACTTACTAAAGGAGATTGCTCTTCTCAGTGTGGCTGGGCCTCATCCAATCAGTTGGAGCCAGAACAGAACAAAAAGACCAAACTTCTTTGAATAAAAGGGAACTTCTGCCTGATTGCATTGAGCTGGGACAGCAGTTCTTTCCTGTCTTAGGACTTCAGCTGAAACATCTTTCTGGGTCTTGAGCCTGCAGGCATTCAGACTGGAATTACACGATCAGCTCCCCTGGTTCTCAAGCTTTTAGACTCATTGGAACCATACCATGGACTCTCCTGGGTTTCCAGCTTGCTGACTGTGTATTTTGGGGCTTGTCAGCCTCCATAATTATTTATACATGAACCAGTTCTTATACATACAAGCATACATGATATTCATTCTGTTTCTCTGGAGAACCATGACTAATTAACTAATATAGGAAGTATTCTCATCTTTCCCATCTTACAGATGAAGAACAAAGCTCAGAGAGGTTGAATGACTTGCACAGGTTTGTTTGTTTTTTTTTAACATCTTATCTCCTTGTCCTTCATTCCCAGGATTTCCTGAATCCTGTAGATTGTACTTTCATTTATTTAACAAACACTTATCAAGTAACTGTTATGAGCCAGGTATTGTATCCCTAAATAATTTTCAAATCCCCCCTCCCTCTCTATCCTACTCCTGTCTCTACACTGCACAGCATCTCTTATAGCCATGACTGTCCAGATACTAGCTCACAGTCGTGTTCACATGGTCCTTGGAAGATGTTTGGAAAGCAATTGGAGACAAAGGAGTCCTACCTGGAAATCAAGAGCATGTACTCTGTTAGATCTCTACCTTTCTAAGCATCAAAGGTCTTTGGTATCCATGGTCTGTCTAGTTTGGTTATGCTTACCATTATATTCAGACAATGATGCTGGTATTTTCCTCATTTATAAAGCCACTAGATCTCAAACCCCCAGTAGATGACCAAAAATTTATACTGCATATTAATTTTTCATACATGTATATGTATTCACTAAAAGGTAAGGAGTTGTTTTATCCTTGCTTCATCTTTTCATAAATTTATCATGTATATTATTGATTTTGCACCAAAATAATTTTGCAAAGCATTTTAGCTAGAATCGTTATTTAGCATCGTGCAGACCACAACACCTAGTAAAAATGATTTTTCACAAAAAGAGGGACACTGGTTTTTGTTACTTTGCTTAAAAAAAAATCAATAAAGCATTTGTGCCTATTTTAGAGATTAAAATAGCTTTTGCCTCACAATTAGGGTAAGCTTTTTTTTTTTTAACAATACTAAGAGATTCTGTCAAATATCCTTGCTCCCATACCCAAAGTTTCTAAGTTTCTTAAAAGTTTAAGGATACAAAGGAGGTGAAATAATGAAATGTGAAATGAAGTGCCCTGAGTTTATATTCCAACTTCACTGCTTACTCAGAAGGACTGGGAGAATATTTCTTTCTCTATAAAGGTTGAGTAATGCTCTCCAGCTCCAGGTGTTGTGAGTCTTGAGGGAGGATGAATGAGTAAAGGACTGAGGTGAATTCAGACAAAAAGAACTTATACCTTCTGGTATCATAGAAGCATTCAGGTAAGACACCTTCTATCTTATAGCTCAAGATATGTATCAGGACACCAACCAAAAAGAAGCGATTTAAAATTTTCATCTTGATACGCATTAACTGAGATGGGCATTGGGGATGGATGGCAGTTAAAGGTGAGTAAGAGTTGTGTCACCTCCTAAAGAGTTTAATCTAGCGGAGACAATAGACCACCTTAGAGAGTGATGACTCAGCAAGGCTCTGGGGTCAAATGACTTTGTTTGACCTCTCAACTCCTCCACTTTCTAGCTGGGGTACTTTAGGAAAATCATTTCATCTCTGGAAAGCTCAGTTTCCTTATCCGAAAAATGAATGAAGACAACAGTAGTTTCTTCTAGTGTTGTAGAAGGATTTAGATAAAGGATTGAGCACAATGTCTGACATTAGCAGGTACTCAGTCAATCTCTGTATCAGGATTATTATTTATGTCATTCTCAACAGTTACAAAGACCTCAGATTTGAGGTCTTTATAATCAAATTATGCCGGGGTCTAATGACTGAGACAAGGAGGAGCTACATATGCCTCTTGATGATCTAAAGAGAAAGATGATTTGCCCATAAGCTCTTTCTTTTCCAGGACTCTTGTCCTTCAACAGTGACACTGACAGTGAGTGGTTGCCACTCTGATGGATCTCAGTATCTGCTCAATAAAACAGTGGGAAGTTTCAGTAGGGTTGTATGGATCAAGCATGCCCATGCCTCTGCTGGGGAGGAGATACGAGGTGGTTCACAATCATATGAGCTATGAGGGAAGCCCTCATGGGCTTCAGGTAAAGAATCTACCTGCAATGCAGGAGACCTTGGTTCGATTCCTGGGTCAGAAAGATCCCCTACAGAAGGGATAGGCTACCCACTCCAGTATTCTTGGGCTTCCCTTGTGGCTCAACTGGTAAAGAATCCGCCTGCAATGCGGGAGACCTGGGTTCGACCCCTGGGTTGGGAAGATCCCCTGGAGAAGAGAAAGGTTACCCACTCCAGTATTTCAGCCTGGAGTATTCCATGGACTATACAGTCTATGGGATCACAAAGAGCTGGACAAGATTGAGTGACTCACTTTTCACATTCATATTGGGATACAAAAGACATCTATGAATTATCCAGGCTACAGTTTATTTTTCTTGCTCCTGGCATTTTGGGCATCCTTCAGATGATGGGCAGGAATTCAATGGGGAAAGAAAATTGAAACTTGCATGGGCTAAGATTAGGTTTGGGCACTCGTCCATCTGCCTATTCATTTATTCATTCACTTCAGGACTTACATTCGTTTCTGTTTTTAGAGTCCATATTCCTACTATGCTCAAGGGACTTCCCATGCTTAGTGCAAACGGGGAGCAGAAAACAATCCAACAGTTCGTTTAAAGTTTGTTTAAATTCAAGAAAAGCTAGTCATTAACACCAGACATCCAAATCTTTACAAATGTTTCAAATCACTTTTAAGTGTTTTAATAATTTTAATATAAATAATAGGTATCATTTGTTGAGTGCCTACTGGGCACCAAGCACTTTATATGCATTTATATCAATTTATGTGGGTGCTACTCAACATAAGCTGTTATCAGATATACTTTCTCAATAGTTTTACAACACCCTTATGTGGTAGGCAATCCCTCCCCTATCTCCTTTCCCCAGTTATGGACCTCATTTTACATATAAGGAATGTGAAGTGCAGAGAAGGTGAAAGGACTTGAATGAGGTCACACTATCAGTATAAGGCATTTAGTACTCATTGCCTATCCAGTTTTGTTACAGGCTCCATCATATTCAGACAAAAATCTTGGTGTTCTCCTATCTGCTCAACTCCAGTTCTTCCCATCCTACATTAGCTGCCTCTCTAAAAATCAGTTTCCAGTGATTTCTACCCAAAAGGAAGTCACACAGTCCACAGGAAGCTATATCCCCAGCAAACCTCGACTTGACTCTGAGTCTCTTAATCAAATTGTCAAATAAAATTTTATTAGTTAAATTAATAAAAATAAAAGATGCATCACCCAGGCTGTTCTAGGAGCCAGCCTTGCTCACCAGTACCCAGAAACCACCACAGATGAGCCTCAAGTTGTTCCAGGGGCTAGCCTCACCCACCAGCACACTGCAGACAGATCCAGAAGCCTTTGCAGGGGAACACCCCTGCCCACTAGGGCATCACAGCAGCAGTGCAGCCCTGCCACAGCACGAGGCCCTCATGGCCTTCGGAGGGGCTCCGGGCTCTGGTGGTCAGGCAGGACTGTGCTTTTGAACCCCATGGGATATCTCCTACATTAGACCACTCCTTCAAGACTGGGAGGGGTAGCTTACTTATCTAACGCATTCAAACATACGAAGACTTGAGCAAAGCGAGGAGACGGAGGAATACCCTGCAATCAAAAGAACAAAACAAAATCTCAGAAAAAGAACTAAAAGAAATGGATATAAGCAAACTGCCTGATAAAGAGTTAGAAGGAATAGTCATAAAGATTCTCACTGAACTTGGGAGTGGAATGGATGAACACAGCAAAAACTTTGCAACAGGGAGATAGAAAATATAAGAAAATATCAAACAGAACTCATAACTGAATTGAAAGATAAACTAGAAGGGTAAAACAAGATTGGATGAAGTAAAAGAATGAACAAGCAAACTGGAAGGCAAAACAATGGAGGTCAGCCAGACAGAAGAGAAAAATGAAAAAAAAATTTTTTGAGTGAGGATATCTTAAGGAACCTTTAAGACAGCATTAAGTGTAACAACATCTGTATTATAGGAGTTCCAGAATGAGAGGAAAGAGAGAAAGGGCCAGAAGAATAATTTAAAGACATAGTGGCTGAAAACTCTAATTTGGGGAAGGATACAAATATCCAGGTCCAGGAAGCCCAGAAAGTTCTGAATAAGATGAACCTAAAGAAAAACCCATGAAGACACATTACAATTAAAATGGTGAAAGTCAAGGATAAAAAGAGAATCATAAAAGCAGCAAAGGAAAAACAATTTGTTGCTTACAAGAGAAATTCCATAAAGTTGGCAGCAGATTTTTCAGCAAAAACCTTAAAGGCCAAAAGGGAGTGATATAACATATTCAAAGTGATAAAAAGAAGAGAGCAAAACAAAACAACTCTCCAAATCAAGAATTCTATATCCAGCAAGGTTATCTTTCAGAATTGAAGGAGATAGAAGAATTTTATAGATAAGCAAAAGTGAAATGATCCTACAAAAAATGGTAAGGGATTTCTTTAAACTAAAAAATGGCACTAATTAATAAAAAGAAAATATATTAAAGTAAAAATCTCACTGGAAATGGTAAAGGTAGATAAATCACATAAAGTAAGGATGAAGATTAAAATTAAAAAGTAGTGAAATGAACTAAAATTTCAATAATGAGTTAAGGACTATATAAAATAAAAGGATATAAAATATGTAATCAAAGTATAAAACATTGGGGAGATGGGGACTAAAAAGATAAAGCTTTGGAATATGTTCAAATTTAAGTTGCTATAAAAAATATTGTCATTTACATAGGATGTTACATGTAAAACTCATGGTAACAACAAGAAAACAAGTTTACAGTAAAAGCACAAAAGAAAATAAGAAATGAAACTAAACATAACACTAAAGAAAACCACTAAAATGCAAGAGAAAGGAGGAACAGAAGAGAGGAATGACCAACAGCTGAAAACTGAACAAAATGGCAGAAAATATATACCTATTAATAATTACTTTATATAGAGTGATTGATGGGTTTAAAAAAAAAACAATTCATATGCTGCCTGTAAAAGACTGACTTCAGAAGCAAGGATGCACACAGTCAAAAGGTGAAGGAATGGAGAAAGATATCCTATGGAAATAGACAAGAAAATAAAGCTGGGGCACTTATACTCATGTGAGACAAAACAGACTTTAAAACAAAGACTAGAACAGAAGATAAGAAGGGCATTACATAATGGTAGAGGGATCAATCGAGCAGAAAGATATAAAATTTTTGAATGTACATGCACCCTATACAGGAGCACCAAGATATACAGAGCAAATATTAACAGATTTAAAGAGAAAAACTGAAAGGAATATGACAATAGCAGAGGACTATACCACACTTACATCAATGAAAAGATCATCCAGGTAGAAAATATGTAAGAGAACAGTAGACTTAAAAGACACAGTAAAGTTAGCCAGAAAGATAAAGACCAATACAGTATACTAACACATATATATGGAATTTAGAAAGATGGTAACAACAACCCTATACACAAAACAGAAAAAGAGACACAGACATACAGAACAGACTTTTGGATTCTGTGGGAGAAGGTGAGGGTGGGATGTTTAGAGAGAACAGCATTGAAACATGTATATTATCAAGGGTGAAACAGATCACCAGCCCAGGTTGGATGCATGAGACAAGTGCTTGGGGCTGGTGCACAGGGAAGACCCAGAGGGATCGGGTGGAGAGGGAGGTGGGAGGGGGGATCGGGATGGGGAATACATGTAAATCCATGGCTGATTCATGTCAATGTATGGCAAAAACCACTACAATCTTCTAAAGAAATTAGCCTCCAACTAATAAAAATAAATGGAAAAAAAAAGACACAGTAAATCAGATTCACTTAATGGATATATATGGAACATTTCATCAAAAATCAGCAAAATACTTATTCTTCTTAAATGCACATGGAATATTCTCCAGATATATAAAAAAACAAGTCTCAATAAATTCAAGAAGAGTGAAATCATATCAAGCATATTCCCCAATCATACTGATACAAAACCAGAAATCAATCACAAGACAAAAAGGGTAAAACAAAACATGGAGCTTAAACAACACACTACTGAATAACCAAAAGGTCTTCATCAGCATCAAAGAAGAAATTTTTAAAAAGTCTAGAGATAAATGTGAACAGAAATATGACATATAATGGAGAAAGGAGAGCCTCTTTAATAAACAGTGTTGAAAAAACTGGAGAGCCAAAAGCAAAAGAATGAAACTAGGCCACTATCTTACACCATTCACAAAAATTCACTCAAAATGAAGTGAAGACTTGAATGTAAGATCTGAAAAATAAAATTCCTAGAAGAAAAGATAGCTAGTAAGTTCCTTGACATACGTCTTAGTGATGTTTTTGTGTACCTGACTCAAAAAAAAGATGGAAAGCAAAACCAAGAATAAACAGATGGGACTACAACAAACTAAAAAGATTCTGCACAGTGGAGGAAACTATCATTGGAATGAAAAAGCAGTCTACTGAATGGAAGACCATATTTTCAAAATCATATATCTGATAAGGACTCAATACCCAAAATACATAAAGAATTCATACAACTCAACAACAAAGAGCCCAAACAACCCAACTAAAAAATGGGTAGAGAATCCAAATAGACATTTTTCCACAGAAGATACACAGATGGTCCATAGGCATATGAAAAATGTTTAACATCATCAGAATACAAAATCAAAAACAAAAAGATGTCACCTTATACCTGTTAACATGGCTACCATAAAAAAGACAGGAAATAGCAAATAAGGAAATGAGAAAAGGGAACCCTTACACACTGTGGGATGGTAAATTGGTGCAACCATTGTGTAAAGTAGTATGTAGATTCCTCAAAAAATTAAAAATAGAACTATAATATGACCCAGCTATTCCACTTCTGGGTATCTACTCAAAGAACACCAAAACACTAATTCTAAAAGATAAATGTACCCCTATATTCATTACAGCATTATTTATAATAGCCAAGATATAGAAGTAACCTAAGTGTCCATCAATGGATAAATGGATAAATGGATAACATGATGTAATATATACAAACACACACACACACATATATACAATGGAATACTATTCATTCATAAAAAAAGAATGAAATCTTGCTATTTTGACAACATGGATGGAACCTGAGGGTATTATGTTAAGTGAAATAAGATGGAGAAAGATACATACTATAAGATTTCAATCATGTGGAATCTAAAAACAAAAACAACAAACAAATGAAATACAGTAAAAACAAACTCATAGATGCAGAGAACTTATTAGCGGTTACCAGAGGGCAAGGGATTGGGAACTATATGGTGATGGATGGTAACTAGACTTGTGATGGTGATCACTCTGTGTACACTGGTGCTGTTTTATAATCCTACACACTTTAAACTTACATCATGGTCATCATCACTATCATAAATAAAAAGATGTGTAATCCAAGAAAAACGCTGTTACAAAACTGAAATTAAGATTTCTATTTATTCCTCAAGGAATGGACAATACCAGGCATGTTGACATCCTTAGCAAGAAATACTGTTTGAGTACTTACAGTGTACCAAGCATCACTGGAGGAGCTCAGGAGATAAAGAAACAAGATGAGATGTCAACCTCTTGGAACTTACTTTTAAATGAGGAGAGAACAAACAAGCAATGAAAAACAAAACAGTTAAAGTCAGCAGTATGAGGCAAGTAACACAGGGTAAGGGGGACAGACAGAACAGGGAGGGAAGGAGACCGCTTCTGGACCAAGGGTCAGAAGGTTCCCTGAGGAGGGGTCATTTCAGCAAAGGCCCGAGCCACGGGAAGGAGGAAGCCCTGAGAGTCGGAGGTGTGAGCAGAGTAGGAAGACCCCAGGGCAGGAGCCAGCCGGGCGTCCTGAAACGAGACAAGACGGCTGGAGCAAGGCTGGATTTAGGTGGTCCGAGAGACAGGCTGAGGTCAGATAATACTGGCTGTTGCAGGCCGCAGTTAGGAATACGGGTCTTGTTATTCCACCAACAGTCCTACAGAGTATGTTGTGTTTACAGGAGAAACTTGAGATCTAAAACAATAATATAACTTTCTCTGCCCTTCTGAAATCTCACCAGTTAGTGGTGGAAGTCTCAAATTCTATGTTCTCGCCATCAAGTGAAAAGTCAGGTAAGAGGAAAGTGAAAATAACGGGGAAGAGAGTCCCATGGAAGAGACCATGAATTTTTCTTCCAGGAACTGCTCTTAGTAGTGTTAAATGAGTAGAAATCTAAATGAAGAAACAGGGAAACAAATGCAGTGTTCAGTCCTCTCTGGCCATTGCAGTTGTAGGGTATCTCCTGAAAACTAGAGATAGTGTCTCAATAATTGCTATCCCCTCCATTCCAGTGGCTATTATTTACATTACACATATCCGCCTATGTCTAACTACATTAACAGAAAGAAAGCTTTGGAAAAACAAGGAATCCTGTTGCCTGGCAAAGCCAGGGGTGGCAAATACACCAATCCTAACTTAGTCTATCTATTTCCTGTAATAATCCTGCACTTAGCAAATTTACCCAAGAGGGAAAAGCTCACAGAATTTCATGAAAGATATTAATTACAGCCCTAAAACTAAAATAGAAAGGACTTAGAACTATGTTTAAAATACTTAGGTAATATCTCCAATCAGCCTTCCCCCGAAATTCATTAGGATAGGACTGACTCCCTATGAGATATTGAGCACAGGGAGGGGGTTACAAAGGAAATATAGGACCAAGGTTAGGAGTGTGAGTCTGGAGTCAGACTGCCTGGGTTCAGAGCATGATTGTAAGGGCTTAATAAGATAATTCATGTAAAGTACTTAACATAATGCCCAGTACATAATGATAACTTTAAAAATCAAGCTGTTATTATTATTACCATAATTAAAGAGATGAATAAGTCCCAGATCCTGCCTCAAGGATGGTGAAGTTAAGAAAAAAAAAAAAGTAACATCACTAAGAGGAATGCTACTAAACAGAGATGCCAAGAACAAACTGCAGGGGTATAGGGGACCCAAGGCCACATATCCAGAACACATTTATTGAGCACCTACTCGGGGCCAGATGATGGTGGCAGGGAATACAAATAAGGTTGACAATATGATCCCTACCCTGGAGGAACTGACTGTAATTTTCCTTTCACCCATGAGTGGTTCTGAATCAAACAAATATTTCATAAGCACCCGTGTCTAATGTTGCACAAAATACTAACAGAGTTCCTGGTTTAAAACATGGCTCTTGGGTTACAAGAACATTTAGGGAGATAAGACTCCACCAGAAGAAATAATAAGAAAACAAGCTTATGAGAAGGATCTGGGTATAAATGCTAGAGGTGACAAAAGAAAATAATGGGGCCCAGAAAGATCCAGGAGGGCTTCATTAATGAAAGACAGAGAGTGAGGTGTCCTCATCAGCACAGTGACTAGGTCTCCATCTAGAACAGGCAGTCCTCTTAGTTGATAAAATGGTGCTGCTGTTAAAGAAATTGAAATATGATTCAGAGATACATAAACAGAACTTGCATGAAATGAAATCTGTTTCATATAAGACAGCAGGATATAGCTGAAAAAGCATGAACTTAGAGCCACCAGGCCCTCAATGATTACTGTCTGTGAAATCCTCAATAAATTACTTACTCTCTCTGAAATAAATAAATGATTGTGAATAAGTGAAAAAATAGAAATTAAATTACCATACTCTGTTAAATCAGGTACAGCTCTACAGACATGAAAACCACTCTCTGATTTGAGAAAGAAAAAATGCCTATGAAATGAAAAAGAGGTTACTTTTAATTCATCTTATATAGGAGAGCAAAACAGAATAGGACACCCTTCTGGGGAAAACTTATCTATAGACCTCCATTTAAATTCACATATATCTCAACTGAATACCTGCAAGAAGATCCATGGACTTCACACAACTGCATATATGACATTCAGAAATGCAATTAAAAAATGAACTCTTGATCACACATATTATGTGTTAGACACTAGGACAGACCAACAAGGATAGAGATGAAAAAGACAACATTCCTGTGTCCCTACAGAGCTCACATGCAGTTAACCATGCTGTTATAACAGTGCCAGAACGCATTCTACCCTCTACTATTAGATAGCGTAGACTATAACCCCTAAAACCTCCAGCCATTGGTCCCAGGTCGTTCCTGCCTTCTCCACTAGAGAGTCCTTCAAAATACTAGGATATGGAGGTTCACCAACTCTCCTGAGCCTTATTACACCATCTCACCCACCCCCAAGTTAGTCCAACTGAACTGTTCTTCCCCAGTCCTTATTTTCCCATGTCTAGTCATGTCTAGTCTTTTATTTCAAGATCTCCATTTCCCACCCCCATCTCCACATATTCCTGACCACCTACCTAAAATAACATACCCAGATCTATGCTCTTTCATCTAACCTTATTTTCCTCATATCATTTAACTGTGATCTGAAAGTGTGTTATTTTAATTAATTAATTAATTAAATTGTTAATGGCTTATAATTTATATGATCTGCTGGAATGTAATCTGTGACCCCAGCACCAACTGTGACACCCAACACCCTCCTCAAGTACCTGGATGCAGTAGGTATTCAATCAATCTTTGTCAGAATAAATGAATAACAGAACACACAGATTCCATATCATTTTGTACCTTTCTGAAGGTATCCATTTCTTTTGACATGGTAATATTTATGTACTGTGCTCAGCCACTCAGTCATGTCCAACTCTTTGCAACCCCATAGACTCTAGCCTGCCAGACTCCTCTGTCCATGGAATTTTCCAGGCAAGAATAGTTGAGTGGGTTGCCATTTCCTACTCCAAGGGATCTTTCTGACCCAGGGGTCGAACCTGCGACTCCTGTATCTCCTGCATTGGCAGGCAGATTCTTTACCACACCCCCACCTGGGAAGCTCTATGGTAGTATTTATATGTTTATATTAATACATGAATATGTCTCCCCTACATGGCAGGAAACACCTTGAGGATCCATGTCTGTCTTACCTTTGTATCCTTTAATACCCAGAGTTATTTCCTTTGTTAATGCCTGTTGAATATATAAATCATTAAGATCTGTTGAATAAATAAAAAAGTGGTCCCTTCCTCTTCAGTCTTCTTAATCTTGACTTTGTCAAAACTCTACCACAATCCTCAGAAATATAAACATATCTGGTTGATAACATGGAAAAGTAAAGGATCTTTTTCACTACACTACTGCTGCTTCTTTTTAAGAACTAATTGCTTGACCAAGTTTAAAGCTTATGTTCCCCCCATCCATCAAACCCTTACCTGGTGGGGTTTTTGCAAACATCTATTACTTTCTTGAGGATAAAAAAGTGAGTAAAACCTTTAAAAACCACGTACTCTTCTGGAGTACACCAATCTCTGCTTGCTGTGGACACAAGCTATTTTTATCAGGTGATACTGTGATATTCCTTTTCAACACATGATACTCACTCTTTCAAGCTGTTCAGCACTGTTCTATTTGGTTTCATGTTACATCAATGAGACAGTTTGAGGGAAAAGGGAAAATGGGACATGCTATATTTAGAAGCACACTAAATCCCTAAATAAAAACTGAATTTCCTAAACTCCTCAACTACCCAATCTATATCGAGGACCCTAATTACCAACCCAAGATTAAGGCCAAATAGGCAATGCCTTTATCCAAGAGAATATTTTTATGAGTGTTAATTACAGAAAGTTATTTACAATGTCTCTAAATTTTGAGTTAAAGTTCATACATAAAGGTCATAGAAGGACCAAACAATTACATCATATATTTTATATTTCCATAGTATTTTTACTCTGGGATTATCAGTATAATTATATTTTAAAATGATAACACATCTAGGTACGCATCTGGACATACTGAGATTGAGGTGGTCATGTGACAACGATGAAATGCTGGCTAACAAACAATTAGACACAGAGAAACAAAGCTTGGAAAGTTTAGGCTAGAGTATCAGTGTAACTATGAAAGCGAATAAAATGACCCTTGAAGAGTCAGGAGAGCTGAAGGCTGAGGCGGAAACCTTAGTGTCTAAATGTGAACAATTAACACCAGACTTCTGCTTCGTTGACTACGCTAAGGCCTTTGACTGTGTGGATCACAACAAAATGTGGAAAATTTTTAAAGAGATGGGAATACCACAACACCTCACCTGCCTTCTGAAAAACCTGTATGCAGGTCAAGAAGCAACAGTTAGAAGCAGAAATGGAACAACAGACTGGTTCCAAATTGGGAAAAAAGTATGTCAAGGCTGTATATTGTCACCCTGTTTATTTAACTTATATGCAGAGTACATCATGCAAAACGCCAGGCTGGATGAAGCACAAGCTGGAATCAAGACTGATGGGAGAAATATCAATAATCTCAGATATGCAGATAACACTACCCTTATGGCAGAAAACGAAGAGGAACTAAAGAGCCTTTAATGAAGGTGAAAGAGGACAGTGAAAAAGCTGGCTTAAAATTCAACATTCAAAAAACTAAGGTCATGGCATTTGGTCCCATCACTTCATGGGAAATAGATGGGGAAACAATGCAAACGGTGAAAGACTTTATTTTCCTCGGCTCCAAAATCATTGCAGATGGTGACTACAGCCATGAAATTAAAAGATGCTTGCTCTTTGGAAGAAAAGCTATGAGCAACCTAGACAGCATACTAAAAAGCAGAGACATTACTTTGCTGACAAAGGTTGGTATAGTCAAAGCTATGGTTTTTCCAGTAGTCATGTATGGATGTGACAGTTGGACCATAAAGAAAGCTTTATGCCAAAGAATTGATGCTTTGAACTGTGGTGCTGGAGAAGACTCTTGAGAGTCCCTTGGACTTCAAGGAGATCAAACCAGTCAATCTTGAAAGGAATCTGTCCTGAATATTCATTCAAAGGATTGATGCTGAAGTTGAAGCTCCAGTATTTTGGGCATCTGATGCAACAGCTGACTCATTGGAAAAGACCCTGATATTGAGAAAGAGAAGGCAGGAAGAGAAGGGGACAACAGAGGACAAGATGGTTGGATGGCATCACTGACACAATGGACATAGTTTGAGCCCGCTCCGGGAGATGATGAAGGTCAGGGGAGCCTGGCTTGCTGCAGTCCATATGATCACAAAGAGTCAGACATGACTGAGTGACTGAACAACAAGAAGAAGGTTAAGAAAAAGGTATCAATTGAAGTAGATACTTAAGACAGCCTCAGAAATACTTAACTTACTGTCTTGCTGTAAGGCTCAGGGGTTATAGGCAAAAAGACTTTTGTTCTGCAAACTGTGTTACAAATATCTGTTTCTATTATTTTTATAAGGAATGCTAAGAGCAGTGTAGCAGAGCAACTACAAAACTGGTCATAATCTTTAACCCTCCTTGTACACATGCCCTTCACAATGTGACTTTGCAGATCTTCCTATCAAGAGATGTAACCTGTTTCCTGGTTCCTATATCTGGGCTGGCTTTGTGATTTGCTTTGGTCAATAGGATGCAGTAGAGTTCCTACTGTGTCAGCTCTTACTTACTTTCAATTTCTGTTGGAATCCTGCCCAGCTGTCATGTGAACAAGCCCCAGCTGTCCTGCCAGAAAAAGAAAGACTACATAGAAAACAGCCCAGTGAGCCCAATCAAGGCCATCCTAGAACAGTCTATTATATTAATGGTGGTGCATTGGTAAAGATTCTGCCTGCCAAATCAGAAGACACAGGAAATGTGGGTCTGATCCCTGGGTTGAAAAGATCCCCTGGAGTAGGAAATGGCAACCCACTCCAGTAATCTTGCCTGGAAAATTCCATGGACAGAGGAGCCTGGCGGGCTACAGTTCATGGGGTTGCAGAGAGTCAGACATGACTAAGCACATGCACTCATCACCAGAAAGGCCTATAACAAGCCAACTCCACACATGTGAGAGAGCCCAGCCAAGATCAGAAGAGCTGCCTACCTGACCTAGAGCTGACTACAAATGTATGAACGACCCCAACTAAGATCAGAAGAACTGCTCGGTTGATTTGTATACTCATGAGTCATAACAAACCACTGAGTTTTAGACTGGTTAGTTATTGAGAAATAGGTAACTGATATAAGTAGCAATAAATAAATCAGCCTACCAGGAGGTCTGAGTCTTTTATGTGCTTGGCACCATGCTAATAAGCACTGTTTGAAAATGAAAGGTGCTCAGTTATGTCTGACTCTCTGCCATGGGCTATACAGTCCATGAAATTCTCTAGGCCAGAATACTGGAGTGGGTAGCCTTTCCCTTCTCCAGGGGAACTTCCTAACCCAGGGATCAAACCCAGGTCTCCCACATTGCAGGTGGATTCTTTACCAGCTAAGCCACAAGGGAAGCCTAAGAATACTGGAGTGGGTAGCCTACTCCTTCTCCAGTGGATCTTTCCGACCCAGGAATCGAACCAGGGTCTCTGCATTGCAGGCGGATTCTTTACCAACTGAGCTATCAGGGAAGTCCCAAGTTTACAGGGGTCATTTCATTTGCTTCTCACAATAACTTTATGTAGTAAATATTATTATCCCCATTTTATAGATTATAAAATTGAGCACAGAGCTTAAGTTCACTTGCCCAGTGTTGTGCAGCTATCTGGGGCCAAAATTTAAATCAGGTTGTTCAACTACACAGAAGCACTTAATCCAAGAAAGAGAATCTTTTACTTAATCCAAGAAATAAGGAACTTTTCCCAGTCTTCTCTAAAATAAATAATCTTTTCTAACCTTTTCCTATACTTCTGATTGTCCCAACTCAAAGATCCATTTCTATGAAAAATAACAATAACATCAGTGACTTCATTTGCTGATGTGTTACTTCACTTGATCCTTACAATAAGCTGTGTTACCACCTTTGTTTTACAGAGGAGAGAAAAGAAGGTGGAGGGGGTGTCTCAGAGAGACTAACACAACTCTTTGAGTCACACAGCCTGTGAGTAGCCCAGTGGGGCTGTCATTCCCGGTCTCATAACTTCAGGGCCTATGTCATGCTGCCTGGCAGGCGGCTCTTCCACATTCTCCACGTTTTCCTGCAGCTCAATGCCAATCAATAGTTTCACTTAGCAGACAGATACCAAATATCTCCCATGTCTGCAGCCACAAGACTGGCTCTTGAGGAGATTTCAAAATAGTTAAATCCATGTTCTCTTGTTCTCAAAGAACTCAAGATTAGTTGGGAATGCAAAACTGAAATACATAAAAAGCTAAATGACATAATAAGAGATGAAAGGTAAGAAGGTATTAGTGTTGAATACATGAAATAAACAAACACAGAGTCCAGAGTTCAAGGGAGAGGGAAAGAAATGTGGGTTCAATCTGTCTGGCAAGGATTCACATAGGAGAGAACATTAAGGACACACAGGATGGGAGATTTCCTATGGGATCATAGTCTTGTTGCTGGAGGTGTGTGATTCTTGCAGGGTTGTCATGGTGATTGTAGCTTCAAGATATCCATGTGGTGATTATTCAAACCTGGTAGATTTGGACAAGGCCAAAAAGCAGGAAAAGCACTTATGTGAGAGTCTCAACAATCCAAAACTTGGAAGGGCTTTTAACAGGTTCCGAGAAACTTGAAGCAATCACCATATCATGATAGTCAACAAATCCAGAAAATAAATAATAAGTCTAAACTTATGTCTAGACCAATCCCCCCAGATAGGAAAGAAGGTGGAGAGAATGACCAGGAAGAAATCCAAGCCATGCATAATGTCAGCAGTTCATGTTCCAGCCCTTGGGGGACCAGGGAAAATTTAGCTAAGAATAAAACACCTGCACTTGGCAAAACTCAACAAGTTTAATTTCCAGGTTATTTTATTTTTTTCTATTCTCAATATCTAGGAAAGACGCTCTTTAATCTGACACAATCTAATCTACCAGATTTACTGCTCACCTTCTAAGCCCTTTCACTCTATCGTGCACCAGCTACATTGCAATGCTTGCATTATCTCAGCATACCTTGCCTGTCACACACCTATGTTGCTCCTGGCCTCAGGGGCTTTGCACAGCCTATTCCTTCTACTGGATCTCCCATCTCTTCTAATCACCCTACCCGATCCTGCCTCCCTTCTTCCACTAGCTAATTCCTATTTTTTCTTCATCCTTACTTTGAATGTTACGTCCAGGTTGAAAAGAAGGAAAATTAAAAAAATTTTCCCCCCTGTGGGGGGGGGGGGAAATGCCATAAATAAGGAAAAAGGCTGGGACAGTGGGCCTACAAGCTGGATGGGTTCAGTGGTTCCAGGTACAGTGGAGGTTCTGATTGAAAGCCGCATTTAGTAGTTTGAAAAAAGGAAGGATGTGGGATAAAGAATGAATTAACTCTCATCACAAAAAGACCAAGCCTCAGTGTTCATGGGATCCCCCTAAAAGCAGGAAGACATAACACAGGGAAAATGCTTCACTACTGACAGGAGAGAGAAATTCCTGATATCTGGAGGTAGGAAAAATGTCAACAAACTCTACATGACAAGAGAAAGAGCAGATGCTCCAAGAGATCTTGGTGGGGGAGGGGTGGTTAGCTGAGATGAGCATAGCTAAGTCTTAGACACAGATGAATGCAGATGCTGATAAAGGAACAGAAATCTAGAGACTGGCCACAGGGGAAGCTGATGAATCTCCAGGTCACATGCAGGTGTTTCCAACAGTGGAATTAATATAGTGAAAAGCTGTTGTTGTTCAGTCGCTTAGTCGTGTCTGACTCTTTGCGACCCCATGGACTGCAGCATGCCAGGCTCCCCTGTCCTTCACCATCTCCCAGAGTTTGCTCAAACTCATGTAGAAAGCTACAGGCAGCTTTAAAGCAACAAGCAGAACAGCAGACAGTGGCCAGGATACATGGCAAAAGGAGGCATCAGAAGAGAAAGGAAGAAGTGTAAGCAACAGAATATATTTATGTGATTGAAAGTGAAAGTGAACATCAACTCTTTGCAACCCCATGGAGACTATACAGTCCATGGAATTCTCCAGGCCAGAATACTGGAGTGGGTAGCCGTTCCCTTCTCCAAGGGATCTTCCCAACCCAGGGATAAAACCCAGGTCTTCTGCATTGCAGGCGGATTCTATACCAATGGAGCCACCAGGGAAGCCCGTTTATATGACTGCATTAATAATAATGGCAATAATATTTACTTTATGAAAGTTTTACTCAAATACTAAGCATGTACCAATAATACGAATTATTTCATTTGCAAGGAAACAAAATGACCTTGAAGGATGCCCAGAGAGACATAAGAAAGGGACAGAACTGACATGTGCTCTGCAACAAGAGAAGCCACTGCCATAAGAAGCCCTCGAACCTTGACGAAGAGTAGCCTCTGGCTTATTGCAGCTAGACAGGCCCTCACAGAGCAATAAAAACCCAGCCAAAAATAAATAAATACACACAAAAGCAAAACCCTGTCTGTTCTTCCTCTCCTAAGTTAAGAGATTTATCATATTAAGTGTGTAAATCATGCTTGAGCGCTATAGGCGCTCAGAGTATCTTGCCATGAGAAATAAGCAGATGGCTTTGTCCAGCCACACTCTTAAGAGATGGAGTAGGATGGTCAGGGTTCCAGGCCCGTAAGGGTGTGGAAATACAGTCTCACAGTGCCACTGAGTTCTGAGACCTGAGACTTGGCCGATGACAGTGGGAGAGCACTGCTACAAGTGAGATCATGCTGGTGGTACTGCACTGGTTAGAAGAGGACCTAGTCTAGCATATTCTCAGCTACAGCCAGCCCAGGCCCTCCTCAACATGGTAATAGCAGGAGTCCACTTCACAAAGCCCTTAAATCACAGTTCTGGATCTTGGTTCTGAATCCACCTGCCCCAGGCAAGCTGTAACTCTGCCACCAGTGGTTGCTCCATGACTTAGCTGCAAAGAGAAAACACCACTCATGATTCCTAGTGGGGCATAGCGACATGCTCTGAGCTGCTGAAGAGAAAAAGAATATACATCCCCCTGTTATATTTATGTATCATGAAGAGCCATATAGCTTCTATTGGAAGTTGAGCTCTTGACATAGAGATGTTAAGATATGCCTATATGACAGTCCTTGATGACACACGAAAAGGTCAAACCAATCTCTTTGAATTCTGAAATTCTAGAATCTATATAAAAAGATTTGAACATGTATTCAATTTTTAACTGCACTGAATGGCATTTGACAGGCAAATTTCAGGGTACACAATAACTTTTCTTTCAATTTTGCATCAGAGTATAACAGTTTAAAAATAATTTATTGAGGTGAAATTTATATGAAATTAACCATTTAAAGTGAATGATTCAGTGGCATTTAGTATATTCACAATGTTGTGCAACCACTACCTCAGTCTAGTTCAAAAATATTTCCATCACTGCAAAGTAAAACCCCTTACTCTCCATTTCCCTTGTCCCTATCTTCTGGCAACCACCAGTATGCCTACTAACTCTATGGTTTTATCTATTATGAATATTTCATACAAACAAAATCACATAATATGTCACCTTTTGTGTCTGGTTTCTTTGACATAGTATGTTTTGAAGGTTCATCAATGTTGTAGCCTATATCATAACTTCATTCCTTTTTACAGTTGAATATTATTCCATTGTGTGTATATATTACAATTTATCCATTGATGGATATTTCAGCTGTTTCCACCTTTTGGGTATGAACATATGTGTACCTGTACTTGAATACTTGTTTTCAATTCTTTTGGGTATACAATTAAGGACTAGAATTGTGATGGTCACATGGTAATCCTGTTTAACAACTGACAAACTTTTCCACAGTGGTTGCATCATTTTACAATCCCACCAGCAAAATATGAGGATTATAATTTCTCCACATCCTCCCTAACACTTGTTTTGGTTTTTCATTTTTTTGTTTCTTTTTTTCTTATAGTGAGTGGATGTGAAGTAGTACCAAAAGTGGTTTTGATGTGTATTTCCCTTTTGTGTGTCTTTTGGCTACTTTTCAACATGTTAAATGACAATTAGGGATACAAATTTAAGTTAAATTCAACTGTATAGGGGGTTTCCAAATGCAAATAAACAAGATGACAGTTACACAGATACTTGGATGAGCTTCACAAACTGCACTCATGCACAGGCAATGATAATCACATTTTTTTTCAAACACTGATTGTAAAAGTGGGTTTCCATTTCAGGAATCTTATCTTCAAATCAGAGAAATGTGCTGTTTGAGAACATGCAAGCCCCCTGAGAGCAGCAATTTTTGTCTACATCACTTCCTGGTCTGAACAAGGCACACAATAGGCACTCAATAAATGTTGGCTAACTAAAGAAATCAGGTTGACTACAATGGAAACAGTGACAGACTTTATTCTCCTGGGCTCCAAAATCACTGCAGATGGTGACTGCAGCCATGAAATTAAAAGATGCTTGCTCCTTGGAAGAAAAGCTATGACCAACCTAGACAGCATTATTAAAAAGCAGAGACATTGCTGACAAAGGTCTGTCTAGCCAAAGCTATGGTCTTTTTCAGTAGTCATGTATGGATGTGAGAGTTGGACCATAATGAAAGCTGAGCGCCGAAGAATTGATGCTTTTGAACTGTGGTGTTGGAGAAGACTCTTGAGAGTCCCTTGGACTGCAAGGAGATCAGACTAGTGAATCCTAAAGGAAATCAGTCCTGAATATTCATTGGAAGGAATGACGCTGAAGCTGAAGCTCCAATACTTTGGCCATCTGATGTGAAGAACTGACTCATTGGAAAAGACCCTGATGTTGAGAAAGATTGAAGACAGGTGGAGAAGGGATGACAGAGGATGAGATGGTTGGATGGCATCACTGACTCGAAGGACATGAATTTGCACAAGCTCTGGGAGTTGGTGATGGACAGGGAAGCCTGGTGTGCTGCAATCCATGCGGGTGCAAAGAGTTGGACACAATTGAGCAACTGAACTGACGTGACCTGGATTAAGAGACTTATAAGTGAAAGTAGCTGATAAGGAAGAGGGATGGATCTAGGATAATTCAAAATCCTTCTACCTAGGTCCAGCGGGAAAATGATGATGCCATTAACCATGATAATAAACACAGGCACAAGAGCACTTGTGATGAAGGAATAATCTCAGAATTCTTACCATTAATTGGAGTTCCATTTTTATTTTTTAATAATTTTCATGTTCCTTTTATTAATATACCACGCTTTCTATGTGGAAAAATGTAAGAAAGAAGTGAAAAGGTATTCTACAAACATGATGTAATTATGCTTCTACTCACAAACATTTCCTATCTCAATATTTTGTAGGAAAAAAAATTTTCTTCCTATTATGTCCTATTCTGACCTCATTCCTGCTGAATGTCATTCCATCTCATATATGTCCAATTTTCCATGGTTATTATGACAATCTTTATAGTACTATTTATCCAAATGTGGCTTGGCAAATTTACTAACTCTTCTCTGATTTATGAATTAGAGAATGTCTCCCACCGAACCGAACATATTTAGAAAAGAAGACCATAGGCCACTGTGACTCTGCATGACACCATTTGTAACTATAGGACAGATTGCTAAATTTTAAGTTTACTCTGATCACTTCCCCCTTGCAGACTATGTGTCTTCCATTTAAAAAAATCAGAAGAAATAATTCAAGCTTACTTTAATCTGATAAAAATGTTTGTCTTTTGAAATTTTTTATTGTAAGAATACTCTAGAGACTTGCCTGGCTGTTCAGTGGTTAAGGCTCCTTACTTCCAATGCAGGGGGCATGGGTTTGATCCCTGGTCAGGGAACTAAGGTCCTACATGCCATGCAGCATGGCCAATTTTTTTTTAATTAAAAAATAAAAAAATTTAAT
Organism: Odocoileus virginianus; assembly: GCF_023699985.2. Classification (NCBI taxonomy): domain Eukaryota; kingdom Metazoa; phylum Chordata; class Mammalia; order Artiodactyla; family Cervidae; genus Odocoileus; species Odocoileus virginianus. The sequence goes on from NC_069678.1 coordinate 76,965,669, forward strand.
TAAAAAAGAATATTCTAATCTTGTGTAATATGTACAACAAAAGAATAGATCACACCCTCAAAGGGAAGCAAAATCCTACCTTCAACACAATAAGACTGTCCCATGTATACTAAACTCTCTTGAGCTCTGTCTTTCTACCATACGTCTCCAAATAGCAATTTAACCTCAAATTACAGTATAGTATTACAGTTAGTATCATTTTCCCCTCAAGTGATAGCCTGAGTGGACAGGGAGAATTTGTAGTACAAATTTCTTACTTGTAATACAAGCTCAGGATCTGACTTCTATTATTACGGTCATGCACCAGGCACTTTCAGGAACATGAGTTCCAGCTCCTATGACCTGAGTAAGATCCTCAAAACTGCTGCTTCCAAGATGACCCTTTGTTTAGAAACTCATGCTATGAGAACTAAAAGGCCTTTAATATCCAAGATGTAGGGAAAAAATGACCAACCAATTTTTGGGTGAAAAAAGGGAAATCTTTTCTATAATAGTAGCAGAGAAAACTAAAACAGGTCAAGCATAGCCGAAACACTGGGTAAGGGACCAGGGCTGTACAGAGTCCCACTCAAGTCTCTAGCAGCAAAAACGGGCCTCAATGGCATGAACTTCATTTTTAGGAACTTTCCAGTTGATGATAACTTAGAATTTTTGCTTTTTATCTTTTCTTTGCTCCTATCCTCATTCCACCTTTCTGGTATTTTAATTCAAATCAGTAGAAACAACTTCAAAACTTCTCTTGTAAAGGTTTTGGTTAAAGGCGCCTCACGGAGTCATTGGCTCAATAACACTTGTTGACTGTTCACTAGGTGCAGGGCCCTAGGCCAGGCCCCAAGACTCAGAGCATACAGTGTTAAATAAAGACACAGATTCTGTCCTCAAGGAGGTGGGCTTCTTTCCTTAAGTCTGGCAGCTCTGCCTATGGGGTCCAAAAGGTTTCCTGTGATGTTTTCCCACAGAACTCCGATGGGTAAGCAGTTCTCTTTACAGATGATGGGGCTGAGGGAAAGGATAGTGATATTGTAGGCAGAGAAAACAGCAAATGCAAACAAGCAAAAGCAAATGTGCAGTGTGTGTGCATGCATGCTAACTCGCTTCAGTCGTGTCCAACTCTCTGTGACCCCATGAACTGTAGTCTGCAAGATTCCTCTGTCCATGGGATTCTCCAGGCTAGAATACTGGAGTGGATTGTCATGCCCTCCTCCAGGGGATCTTCCCAACGCATAAGGCCCATGCGAGAACCTGTCATCTCTTATGTCTCCTGCATTGGTAGGTGTGTTCTTTACCACTAGCGCCAGCTGGGAAGCCCAAATGAGCAGTACGTTTGGTCAGTTGCAAATGGTTTAACATCAGAGCAAATGCAGGATTTGAGTGAACAAAAATGGGGGGCCAAATATTTAGACATAAATGTAAGGATAAATGTATGATAACAAACCAATAAGCTTAGGCTTCATCTTGTGGATAGTGGACCTAAGGGAAATGACAGGGTCACATTTATGTTTTAGAGGTATTTGGTTTTGGGGGCCAATTGGAGGGGAAGAGACTGAAAAGTGGAACAAAGAGTAAAGAGAATTTTATGGTAGGCCAGTAGAGAGATGAAAATGAGAAATTTAAGATTATTTATTATTCACAATTGTCCCTGTTTTCATTACCATGAATAACCAAAAGCAAACAGTTTAAATGCTTCCTGATTTTGTCTACATTCTTCTCTTATGAAGATATATCATGTTTAGGGTTTTTGTTGGTTTGTATTGTTTTGGCAAGAAGGGGAATAGCATTTCTTTTTATAGAGTCCTAATCTTTACAAAGGCCCTTCCATGTTTAAGGACATACTAATAAATAATATCCCATACAGTACACTTTTAACTGGAGACCAAAGAAGAAAGGTTTCAACAGTATCCACCAACTGAGATATATTCTCTGTGATATATTCAAAATTGATTACGCTTTTGAATCATAAAACCAGGTTCCTACTCTGTCACTTAAAAGATTTGTATCATTAGGCAAAGTTGCCAATGTCTAAATTGTTATCTTGAAAGTGGTGTCTCAGTCAGAGTCTTAGTCAGGAAATAGAAGGCATACTCAAAGAGTAAAACAGAGCAAGATTTAACAAAGGAAATTCATCACAGGATGATGAATCACCCTGGGGCTAGCAATAGTGGAGATTCATTATCACCTCTTTGACCTTGAGAGAACACAGAGAGACAGACAGACAGGCAGACAGACAGAAAGAGAGGTGTAGTTGTAGGATAAATATGGGCTGTGGCCTCCACACAGCCACTACTAACCAATAGCCTACCAGAGAGAGAGCTGGGGAAATAAATATCCAGAATTCACTTTTTTTCTGTCTTTAGATATCCTACCAGTGTCCCCACTGGCCAAATCCTTCTACAAGCAAGAGGGAAAGGGAGCCTACTGATGTAGTCTATAAAGGTCAGCCTCCAAGGCCACAGAAAGAATGGGGAAAAGAATAGAGAGTAGATCTAGGTGGCAAATGTAAGATAACCAGTTCAAAATGTAATAATGGATATCTATTTCTCACACAGATTTGCTGTGAAGGTCAAATGAGGTAACACATATAATTTGTAAACTATACCAACTTCCCTGGTGGCTCAGATGGTTAAGAATCTGCCTGCAATGCAGGAGACCCAGGTTCAATTCCCAGGTCGGGAAGATCTCCTGGAGAAGGAAATTGCAACCCACTCCAGTATTCTTGCCTGGAGAATCCCATGGACAGAGGACAAATATAATAATTGTGAGATCCATTCTATAAGAAGTAAACAAGAAAGAAAAATGCCAATCTATAGTATGGGTCTCCTGAAGCTGACATATCTCAAACTTTCAAATCAAGAGTAGCTCTCCACTAGAATTTTTTCACTCTAGTTAAAAGTTCAAATCTTGAAGACAGAAAAATCTAACTGAAAAAGAACGGTTCAGTACCAAATGGTTAAGGCTAAGTGAAAGAATGAATTCCCTAATGAGGTCCATGTGACAATGGTCAGATAGGACTCAGAAACCTACACAGCAGCACCTCCAAGTTATTTTTCTGCCCTTCCTGTTTCCTAATTCCAGTTCTAACATTTGTCAGAAACAAGGTGGCTCAGATGGTAAAGAATCTGCCTGCAATCCAGGAGACTGGGGTTCGATCCCTGGGTCAGGAAGATCCCCTGGAGAAGGGAATGGCAATTCACTCCAGTATTCTTGTCTGGGAAATCCCATCGGCTACAGTCCATGGGGGTCACAAAGAGTTGGACACGACTGAGAAACTAACCAACCACCACTGCCAAGTGCTTAGTATATAAGCACTATCTACTCACTGGAGCTTCCCAGGTGGCTCAGTGGTAAAGAATCTGCCTGCCAGGAGGAGACACTGTTTGATCCCTGGGGCAGGAAGATCTCCTGGAAGAGGAAATGGCTCTAGTATTCTTGCCTGGAAAGTCCCAAGGACAGAGAAGCCTGGAGGGCTACAGTCCATGGCATCACAAGAGCCAGACAGGACTTAATGACTGGGCATGCACGCACATCTACTTATCAGTGGATGATGAACCATGATAAAATTTATTCTGCCTACAAACCTTATAATCCAATTTATACTCTTTTTACTTCTTGTTCACTCCTATTTAGCCATATTGACCTCCTTGCTATTCCCTGGACCCCTCAAATTACACTCCTGATTTAGGGCCTTTCCTCGGGCTATTCCCTCTGCTTTTTCCTTAGAAAGACATATGACTAACTTCTTCATTTCCATCAAGTTTATTCAAATATCACCTTCTCAGTGAAGCCAACCCTATCAAAACTGCAACCCCCTGCCCAAGCTCTTGATTCCCTTTATCCTACTCTATTATTTTTTGATAACTTTTAACAAGCATGTTAATTTCTATCTCCCCTTGTAATTCTACTGATAGAGATGCTTGAGTTTTGTTCACTGATGTATTCCAAGCAACTATAACTGGGCCTGGCCCATATTGAACACTCAAGAAATTTTCACTGAATTAATCAATCAATCATTTAGTCATGTGACATGGTTTCAGGAGGTTCAGTGACATTAGCAATTTTCTGTTAATGGAAGTTTTATAAGCTGAAAAAAAGAAAGCTATGTTGGCATTGCATTTTAAATCTGATAGGCTCATCTCAACTATAATTCACTCCAAATTTTCTGCTTACAGGTGAAAACATATAAGTGATGATTAATCCCCATTATAGCCAAATGTAAGAGCTGTAACATTTCTATTAAAGGCAATATAAGATCAAGCATCAAGGTGGTACTCTAGATAATGTGTTTGTAATTAACATACTGTGGATAACTGTTAACTCTGTCAGCATACTTATAAAATGTAAAAATTTCTAAAGCAACTGGGAGTTCCATGGCGGCTGCAATATCAACACTAGCCACTTTGCCAGTTGTTCAGAGGCTGCGCAAATTAGACAAACTGGTTGTAACACACATAAATGCATTTGGGACCCATTTTTGCACAACATAAGTTTATGTCCCTTTTTTGTCAATAAAGATTTTTTCTTTTTCTTTAGATAAAATATCAATCCTGACACATGAACATGTGGAGCTGAGATAAAGTTAAAACTGGAAAGAGGAATAAATCATGAAGTGGGCAGTTTAGGTACCTCTGAATAAACTATCATCAGTTTCTGACTTGAGTGAAAAAGGTTACTTGTGCAGCAAATTTGGGTCCATAAATTCATGGCCTGAATATGCAAAAAATATGAGTCGAGGGATTAGTATAATTATTGTGTTGCAGAAATAACTGGAAAGTCAAACAAAGAGTTCAAATGACAGAATTAGGTATGAAAGTATCAAAGGGTTAAATGGTTTCTTTCTGGAAAGCCAGATCTTCTACCTCCACCACCCAAAGTGCTACAGAGTCAAAAAGACTCGGAGGCCACTGCACAGCCGATCAATGAAGGACATAATTTTAGTGGACTCAGCAACGAATTAGGCTTCCCAGGTGGCTCAGAGGTAACGAATCCGACTGCCAGTGTAGGAGATGCAGGAGATACGGGTTCAATCCCTGGGTCGGCCCTGGGTTGGGAAGATCCCCTGGAGCAGGAAATGGCAACCCACTCCAGCTCCAGTATTCTTGCCTGGAAAACTCCATGGACAGAGCAGCCTGACAGGCTACAGTCATAGATTAAACTCAGTTGGACAACGACCCTAACTGATTCAATTGTAATCAACCTCACAAGTAAAAGGTGTGTGTGTGTGTATGTGTGTGCATTGATACCCGATGGATATGTTTGGGTTTCTTACTGCAACAGGGAACGACAACATCTAGATCCAAACTGAACTGTTTCAAAACAAGAAATAAAACCTCACTTGTTTCCCATACTGTGTAGCGCTATTCCGAAAGAACCAACACAGCTTTACTAGATACTACGTGTTGTGTGCTGAACTGTGTCCCCCCACGCAAACTCATATGTAGATGACCTAAACTCCAGTACCTCAGAATATGACTGTATTGAGAAACAGGGTGTGTAAAGACATAGCAATTGAGGTAAAATTAAGTCTATGAGTGGGCCCTGATCCAATATGACTGAAGAGGAGAAATAGGAAACGATCACACAGAGAGGAAAGACCATATGAAGAGTGAGAAGATGGCCATATACTAACCACGGAGCAAGGCTTCAGAAAAACAACTCTGGCTACATCTTGATCTTGGACTGCAAGCCTCCAGAAGTGTGAGTAAATAAATTTCTATTGTTTGAGCAACAGAGTCTGTGGCATTTGTTATGGTGGCCCTTGCAACCTAATATATTAGGTATGATTCATCTCATTATGTTATTGCATGAAAAGAAGAATGAAGTTTAAAAACTCTAGTTCATGGGACTTCCCTGGTGGCCCAGTGGTTTAGACTTCACCTTCCAATGCATGGGATGTGATTTCGATCCCTGGTCGGGGAGCTAAGGTCCCACTTGCCTCATGGCCAAGAAAACAAAACATAAAACAGAAACAGTATTGTAACAAATTCAACAAAATCTTTAAAAATGATCCACATCCAAAAAAAAAATCTTTTAAATTATTTTAAAAAATCCAGTTCCCAATCACAAATCACAAGCATGAATGTGATGGACACCTCATTTATGCAGCATCATAAAGGAATAAAACAGTACAAACTAAGTAAAATTTACAGGTAACTAAAGCTTGCCTCTTCACAAACCAAAGTTCCTAATTCTAACCATATCAGATGGAAATCTTCCTAAAAATACATTGGTATATGCTATTCCCCTTTTGAAACAGAGTATACCATGATGTAAATCTTTTAAAGAATAAAATGGAAACTTCCAATAAAATTGGCAATTGTTATTCAGTACTCAAATTCAATTATTGCTTCTATTTAAGATTAATTTCTCATGTCTTTTATAATTTGTTTTTCCCTTAGTTGAGATGGCAATCCACTCCAGTATTCTTGCCTAGAAAATTCCATGGACAGAGAAGCCTAGCGGGCTACAGTCCATGGGGTTGCAAACAGTTGACATGACTTGCTGACTGAGCATGCATGCACACATGCACCTACTTCCAGCTCCCCTTTACCGAAAATCCCAGTGTGTCTCCCATCCATCAGGCCTTCTAATCTGCTGGAGGCTGAGAAATTAGGGATCTAAGCATCTTAGAACTATGTCTTAAGTAAGAATTAAAAGGCTTGAGGGAGGGTCCAAAGAGCTGGTCCATGAGTAAACGATTTAATATACCCTCTGTGGCATATTTTTTGGTTCTCAGAAATGTTTTTGCTTCCACCATAGCTTTTGCTTGTATTCCTAGGGGCTAACATTGAAAAGTGTTTATGACCACTATGTTTGGATAAGTGAGATTTTATTTTTATAATATTTTATTAATAATTATTGGCTTGTTTCCACTTCAAAAACTTTTCACAGCATCTTTATAGTGAATTTACATTAAAACCTGTATAGTATTGATTTCTGACATCCAAAAAAGATGAATATATCAATTTTAATAATAACAGCTAGCATATATTAGCATTTATTATGTGCCTGATACTATGCTAAATGCATATTAGGTATCTCACTTCACTACCAGCAATGCAAAGAATTTACTGAAAGCAAGGAAAGGGATGCAAAATCACTATGACCTTTCAGGAACTGTGCTCACTGGATGGATATATTATGCAAATGAGCATTACTAGATGAAATAAAACATTTTAATCGGGTTTTTAAAAAGCTATTAGTAAAAACTAATACCATATGCAAGTTCCAAATTAAATATAATCCTGGCACAAGCCAAATAATCATTCTTCTCCATGGACCATCACTCCTGACAACAACCTGAAAAATTAGAGTTCCCTCTCTCCATGTTTCCTATGACCCAACATGAATTTATGAAGAAGATATCTCATAGGCAGAGGGGCCTCTGGAAATGAATTACTAGGTTAAGCAGAATTACACTGTTATGTCAACTCCTACCTCTCAAAAGGGATGTATTTAACACATTTGGAGGTTAATTTTTTAATAGATTTTATTGTGATGTAATACACAGAAATGCAGAGATCTTAAGGGTTCAATGTGATGAGTTCTGACAAATGGATACACAACACCCTAATGAAAATATAGCATATTTCAATTACTCCAGAAAATTCCCTCTTGCCCCTTTGCAGTCAATCTCTTTCCCCAACTATAGATAGGTATTTTTGAGATGTAGCAGCAGTGATGGTAATAGCTACTGTTTATGGACTGTTAACAATAGCAGTATTTACAGAGTGCTCACACGCCAGGCACTGTGCATATATGGTATTCCATTTAATTCCCATGTCAAAGGCTGGTATTAGCCCCATTAGTCTATTGGGAATAAAAGAGTGGGGAAAAATAGGAAGACCAAGAAACTGATTACCCAAGGTCACATAACTACCGAGTGGTAGGACAGACTTGAATTGAGAATATCTGAATTAGAATTCCTCATGCTAAACTACACTGTCTCTACACAAACGCTAAGGAGTTCTCTGTTAATTCAAAATACATTCTAAGAAGTGGAATTAGTGAGGCCACCAGCTCTAACCCACAACTCCACTTCTATTTCAATCACACCCAAGTACCTTATCTTATAAGCAAGCAAAGGTTTCAGAAGCTAATACTAATGATAACTAAAGAGGATTACTTACAAGTTTCTTAACTAAAAACCTGCATATAAATCCCTCATGTATTTCTAAGGTAGTTAGGAGAGGGTGAAAATCCTCTATATAGGTGGTGGGTCACAACCTCATCAGCCCCAAGGAATGGGTTAGTGCTTCAGAAAATGAACAGAAGGAATCCAACCATTCACTCTACCCAAAAACCACCAGGAGATGACTTTGTAGCACTGCACTGTCACTTTATCAGGGAAGCGCGGAGGCAAACAGCTGGATTGAACCTTTTGATTCCTCATTACATTAATTTTATTCAGTGTTTTAACTCAACCCACTCACATTTACAAAACACTTCACACAGACTACTTCTCTCATGAATGGAGCTCCATTCACGTTTCACTTAAAACATCAAACTTATTCTGAAATGACTGAGGTTAAAGCCTGTTCAGTGTCAGTTTGCAAGTATTATAAAATAATGAAAAACTAGGCTCACAAATGCAGGAAAGTAATATGAGACAGCCTCTTCAAGGGGTTCTACTAAAATAAAGCAGCTAGGTAAGGGGTACAAGAAGGCTTTCAGGAACCCACAGGGATCATGACAAAATGTGTTGTGGAGTGGGTATGTGAGGGAATACCCTGAGGGAAGATTTATGAGAATTACCACCCTTGAGCAGTACTGGCTAACCCCTGGGGAGTCAATATGACTCATTTTCCCCCAAACCTGGAGTTGTTTTTGAGAAGTCCCTCTGGGAAGTTTCCCTGTGGTCTCCCCAAATCCCTGAACATATGTTGGGGGATGGGAGGTTTTCTCTCTTTTAGAAACGAATTGTCTCCCCCGAGTTCAAGACTTCAAGACCTGTGTTTACTAAATCCTAAACGTTTGACAACCCCAGCCCAAAGAGAGGCAACGATTACAACACACAAATATATCTTACGCAACATCTGATCCTCCCTTTTCCCTCTGCTAAACAAGGGGACTGCTGAGTGCAACAGACGCACCCTCTGAATTTCATGTAATAGAAACATCCCAAGCCCCAGGTCGACGACGGGCTGTAATCGGGGAAATGCATCGGAGGGTGCTGCTTCTAGACAATTAGCGGGAGTCACACAGACTGAGGGGTCCCCCTGAGGATCCGTGCTCGCTCGCTCATCACCCTAGGGCCCCGCTCGCTCGAAGCAGCCCGGACTTTTTGGCGCCACCAGCTAGTTCAGCAAAGCCACTCCGAGGACAGCTCGGGAAAGACGCAGAAGGGAGTGGCGCGCGCGGGGCAGCGGCATCTCAGCCAGGCTGGGTTGACTGTGACGCGGGGCGGGGTGCGCGGCAACCCAACTTTCGGCTGTCTCCCCAGAGGCGGGGGAAGTCTCTGGTGGCCGGCGAGGGAATGACCAGGAGCCCATAGGGAACAGAGCAGCCACATGGGCGCGAAGAGGACCGCCAGAAGTCCGCGAGCTAGGGGCACGTGGGGGCGGCTCCTGCCTTCAAGGGTCCCTTCTCCCATCTCTGAGAGTCGGGGTGGCGGGACTGGGCGCCTGGAGCGACCGAGTCACGGCCACGTGGCCGCGCGGCCGCTGTGGCCCGTGACAGCGGGTGGGCGGGGCGCCCGGGACTGGGGCCCGCCCGAGGAGCGGCTACCTGGTTCTTGAGGCGCATCTTCTCTGCGGCGCTATCCAGCCGAAGGCGGCGGAGGCTGGGCTGGACCGGGCTGGACTGGGCTGGGCTGGGCGCGGCGGGCGGGAGGATGTCCGCGGAGGCGCACAGCGCTCGCTCGCCCGGCGCTGCGCTGTCGCTTCGCCAATGCAGTCGCTGCTGCCACCCCCACCGCCGGCTCCAGGGGGAGCCTTGCGCAGGAGGTGGCGGAACCGACCCTGGCGCCTAGCTCCGGACTTAGCATCGAGTTTATGCTTAAAAAGTTAAACGAATGAATCTCTTCACCAATACTGCCTACCGGTGCTTAAATTTTAAATGAGTTAGCTATTTTTTGGCGGGGGGGCGGGGGGGGGGCGGGCAGATTAAGTCCACCAGCAGCAGCAACTGACCAATGTTTTGACCAAATACCGTGTTGGGCTCCAAGGATTTACAAACGCGACCAATTTGGAACACTTAGATGAAATTTTAGCCTTTACCTCGAGGCTCAGATGGTAAAGAATCTGCCTGCAATGTAGGAGACAAGATTGGATCTCTGAATCAGGAAGTTCCCTGAAGGAGGACATTGCAACTCCAGTATTCTTGTCTGGCGAATCTATGAACAGAATAGGGGAGGAGGTGGGGTGGGATTCGAGGTGGGGAAGCGGAGGCGGCTCGGCTCGGGGGCGGGGCCTACAGTCCGTAGGGTCGCAAAGAGTCAGACGCGACTGAGTGACTAACACTAGGTTAAATCTTATGCTTTAGGTAAAGGTGCACTAGAAAAGTGTGGATGTACTTTTGACGGAGTGTGGACACATTAACTGCATCCTTCAAACCATGTTTGACCAGTTGACTGGTGTCTAAGATACATCCAAAGTGAGCAGTAGAGACAATGATTAACATTACTAAATCCCAAACAAAAATGACCAAGACTTTTGTGCATTATGATTTCAGCTATGTTTGTTGGCTTCAGTGACTTGAGAGAGCAGAGTTACTCTGTGGCCTCTTAAACCACAGTAGTCTTTTGAGTATTACAGTGTTGGTATGGTGCTGGATAAATCTGATAGTTAAAAACGGGAAAGATTGCTTAAAAAATGGTCTTCTCAAGCCCTCCAGACCTTTGTGAAACTTCCCCTCCAAGAGCCCAGAAACTCAGACTCGGTTAGGTTGTTGAGAATGCCCATTACTGCCTAAAGGAAATCTACTTTGATTCAAAATACAGGAAATAGAAGCATGAGTAGGACAAGACTTTCTGGGTTGAAGGAAATATTACCACAGTAGGGTTAGAATGGAAATACTAAAGGATCATCTTATCCGATGTTCTTTACAGGTGATAACACTGACGTCCACGTCACAAGGGAATCAGGAGGGAAAGCTGTAAAAGTTCTTCTAATCCCCGTTCTACTATTTTATTTTACAATTCTCAGAATTTTCACATTTTCTGTTTTTAGGACTTGATCCATTCAAACCTTCAAATAGACCCAAATAAAGTGACTGCCTAAGTAGTAGAAGGACTTGGAATGACAAATGAAACAAATTTGATGTTATTTTCATTATAATGATAGCTGTTAGTTATTAGGAACTTATGTGCACTTTCCATGGATTATCTCATTTAATCCAAGTTTTAAATGGTTTCATTCTTAGTGCAGCCTTAATATGGAATTATCCCTGATGTCTGTAAGAGCTGTTTCCCACAGTCTCCTTTGACTGTGTAATACAAAAGAGTTTTGTTCCTGTGAAGATGGGGATATACCAACTCAAAATTCTAACTCGTATTCTTTGACCCAGTAGTTTCACTTTTATAAATTTGCTTTAAGAAGTAATCAGTAATATGTACAAAGACTTGGCTGTATGATTATTTACTGTAGCATTCTTCGAAATATGGAATAAAGTGGAAATAGTCTTTAATGGTCAACAAAGAGAACTGATCATCCATACAATGGAATATTCTGCAAACATAAAGAATGATACAGTTGATGAATATTTATCAACATGAGAAGATGTTCACAATACATTTCAAACTGAGAAAAGGAGGCCACAAAATTGTATCCTGTTTTTGAAAGAGTAGCAATGGTTATTTTGGAGTGATTTTTATTTCTCCCTCTTTTGCTTGTCTGTATTTTTTTTAAATGTCAATGGTAAATACTTATTGTTTTGGAATTAGAACAAATTTTGTGATTCATTAAACAAAATTATTATCAAAGTACCTACAATGAGCAAGACAATGTAGGAAATGCCAGCAGGCAAGAATTCAGTTCAGTTTAGCACAGTAAAGAACACTGTCGTAACCACTGAAGTTAAGGTATTAACCAGACACAGTTTCCAAATAAGCTCTGCCCTTTTTAAAGTATGTCATCTTGAATAGGTTACGTGGTTTTTCTAAGTCTAAAAACAGCAATGACAATAATAACTAACATTAATGAGAGTTTACTTTGTGCTAGACACTGTGTTATGCACTCTGTTTACAATCTCATCCCCACATCAACTGACAAGGAAGTTGAGGCTCAAACTGAGGCGAGTTAAACAAACTGAGTCTACACAGATAGATAAATACATCATAGTGTGGTGGTGAGGGTTAAATGCAACAAGTACTTAAAGCACTTAGCTTAATACACTGGCAGATACGCATATATGTGTATACACACACGTGTGTGTGTGTGTGTGTGTATACACTCAATGCCAGTTGTTGTTTTTTTAAAATAATTTAGGCACAACCGTTGAAGCAAGTTCTGTTCTTTATAACAATTTTAATGCTCAAATCCAGGGAATCTACTTGGGTTATACTATGGTGGGTAAGATCATGGGATCTAAAACCTATCTTGGTTTGAATCCAAGCTCTACCACTTACAAGCTCTATGATCCTGGTTATGTTACTTAACTCTTCTTGTGCCTCAGTTTTCTCATTTGTGAGATGGCCATAACATTAGAACTGACTTCTTGGGGGTTCTGAGTATTAACTGAGTTAACAGAAAGCAATAAGGATAGTATGTGGTATATTTAGAATTTTTAAATAATTATACATTTTACAAATTGCAAGTTTTTTTACACTAATATAAAGATCTTAGTGCATATTCCTTATATTGATATCTGAACATATTATTGTTTAATGCCAAAAGATTATGTAAATGCAAAATGTGTCAGAATTCATAGTAGGAATCGGTCTTCATTTAAAAGAAACCCATGTGGCATTTACATGCACTTATATTACTAAAACAGAAGTCAAACTCAGAAACAAGATATACAAAAAAATAGCAATTCTTCCAGTCTTAACTTTTCTAAAAACAGTTCAGCCATGGATTCTTCAAACAAAAGAATCTGGCATATTTAGGACTTTACTTGGTCATGCATTTTGTTTATTATAATTAGATATTTGATCTATTCTCTGGATTTATGAAGTCTTTTGAAAATAATTGAAAAATTTCACACAAAGATAAAAGATAAAGCATCTTCAATTTTGTAATCAAATATGTTAAGGTAATACTGCTTATGAAAAATTCATAAAAAGAGCAAATCATCATAGTATTAAGAACCATGCTACAGGAAAAAAACTATTTGTCATCAATTAAAAATATAGTTTAGGCTAAACTATATACATATGTACATATATACATTTAATTAAAGGTAATATATTCATATTAATTTTTATCAGCATAGTATTGTTTTAGAATTATGTTCAATTCTCCAAAGTAAATGATAATTTATATTCCTTCCCAATACCCCATAAATGGAATCTGTGATAATTTTACAGTTACAAGTCAACTGTGTCTCTAGGATAGTCAACTTGGATGTAACAAAACAATTAGTAAGAGCTTGGAAACTTACTTTCTTGCTCTGAAAGACAATTCCTGTATTAATGGCAATATTATTTTTCTTTAGAAGTCCTGAATCTTCACACAAAGGCATTACAAGCTCATTGTGCACCTTAATTATACGGGCACCTGTGTTTCTTTGTTTATCTGATTGGTCAGTCCTGAGGATTTGATTTGTCACACTCCTCCCCTGTCCCGCCCTATTTCTCTCTTAATGAGAACAACTTAGCAATACCATCTGCACAACCTCCAAGCCCCAAATAATGACTGGGGAGGAATACAGGTATTAGTTATGATGGAGGAGCACTTGTTGCTGAATCTTCGTGTAAAGGGCTAAAATTCAGGGTTAGTAAGTATAAACTTGAGGGGGATATGTTAATTTTAAAACATAGCGTGAAACCCCATCCCTACCCTTCCACCCCCACCCCCTTCTCCCCCGCCACTCCAATCCTCCCCCTTTTCTCCCTGGGGAGGCCGTGTGATATTAGATAGAGTCAGACTAATCCCTCCACCATCATTTAAGAGCCCTGTGATCTTTGGCAAGTGCCTTTACCTCTCTGAGCCTCAGTTTCTATATAATAGATTTAATAGTGCTTACCGCATAGGTTTTGAAGATTATTTTTTATGGTAATGGAAAAATGTGTAAAGTAACCAGTTAATAACAAGTTGCTTCTCTTTCCTCTTTCCCTTTTGCATTGGGAATATTCAAAAAAGTCTCCAACTATACACATTTGTAGGAGAAAAGGCATGTGTGAAAGTATGGATATTTGGGGATTTGACATAAGATAGAAATGCATCTGTTGTCTTCATCATCAACATCTCCTGAAAGGGAATGAAAGAACTCTATTCATTAAACAAGTATGCATTAAGCACCTTCTAGGTCTAGGCGTCCTGCTAACCATGTGCAATAGAGTTGTCTTCTGTCTTCGAGAAGATCTCAACCTTAGGGGATAGTAAATAAGGAAATGACAGACTGACAATTCAATATAACACAGTATGTGTGTGTGTTCAGTCACTTACTTGTGTCTGACTCTTTGTGACCCCCCAGTATAACAAGTTCTAAAGTAGAGAGAAGCACTGGGGACTGTGAAAGTTTAGAACAGGAGCATCCAAGGCAGCCTCTCCAAGGGTAGAAGGGGAAGGGAGGGTCTGGGAAGATTCCCGGGGAAAAAGTGATTCTAGAATTGATTTCTGAAGAACAAGCAGGAGTTGGAAGGTGAAAGACTGAACATCAAAGCTTGATAGAGATACCTGTCAAAAAAGACATAGCTGTGAAGTAAATGATGTATTCCATTGTCAGAATGAGGCTACATTGTAGTATTATGAATATAACAGAATTTGTGCATTCTCTGATGTTTCATCACAGGAGATTTTAATGGGGACAATGAACAAGTGCTGTTTTTGAGTAAGCCCGTGAGCATATGTTCAGAAACATTTGATTAAAGCTTTTGCTCTAACAGTTTTTAACTATTCTTAGTTGCTCCTTAACAGTTGAAGTTTGCACTTAATAGATTAGATGATTAATTGCTTATTAGTAGAAAATAACTCAGGCAATCACAAGTTACAGGAAATGGTAAGAAAAAGAATCTTCAGTCTTCACATAGGTTTTCATGCTGAAAAGAACCTTAGAGACCATTGATATCATCCTCATTTTACTGGCAAGAAAAGTCAAGTCTAGGGAAGCTCAGAGATATGCTCAAGTTCTCACAGCTGATGAGATGCAGAGCCAGGAATAGAACCCAGTTCCCTGGGCTCCCTGCCCATTGCTCTCATCAGTGACTGTGGTTGCCACTTACTGGACATTTCCAGTGTGTTAACATGATAATGAAAATCTCTTAAGTCTTATTTTATTGACATTTCTAATCTAATTTGAATTCTTTCAGAGTGAAACAGAGAATTAGTTCTTGTTGTGTGGGTATCAGTGAATGAAGAAATTGTGTTCACATAGATCTTGTTTCATTAGCTGGTTAATGTATTTCTTTCAAAGCTAACTTTTTTAAGCTTTATATACATCTTTCAGATATTGTTTCTAAGATTTTCCTTGAGGAGTTTGATTTAATTTGGTTTGAGTTGACAAATATTTATTGAGTCCTTGTGATAGGAAAAGCAAATCTTACTTTTCTATTGTATTTCCTTTGGATGTCAGGCTTCGTGAGAGGCTGTGCCATGTCAGGAAAGAGCACAGGCTTGGGAATCAAACAGGCTTTGGTTCAAATCCTAGCTCCACAAGTGTCTCATGGATCTTGGAAGGTTACCTACTTCCCATATCTGTGAAATGAGGGTATGAAATAAATCTACTTTATAAGGTTGTTCTATGGATTAAAATGAACAGAACAAGTAAATGGAATCCATTTTATTCATGGTCATTTGTCCTGCAGATTACTCACATTTCTTAAGCCGAGCAGCATTCTGTTAAAGGTTATTTTTATGAAGTGTGGCAGATTGTATTTTCCGAATGTGGCTACAACAATATCTCCCTACCCACCTTCTCTTTTGCAATGTGACCTTACTACTCTCTCACCACGAGGGGAATCTAATCCTCTTTCTCTTGAATCTTGGTCACTCTTGGTGACTCTGGGTCACACCATCCACTGTCCCCTTCTTCCAGTTGATAGGAATGCAGAAGCCATGGTGGGAACAGAGATATAAGGTGGTAGGACAACAAAGCAGAAAAGCTCCTGGAACCCTGATGATTATATGTTGTCATAGCAGCCAGGACTACACATCCAGACTTTTACATGACAGAGGAATGAACTTGTATCTCATTTAGGCCATTTATTTTGGACCTTCCTGTCACAGCAAACCTACTAATATGCTAACCTACACAACTGGAGATACTAAAATAAGTCTGAAGTGACTAGCATAGAGCAGGTGCTCATCAGTAGGTAGATAGCACATTTAAAACACTAAAACCAGCTATTGCCCTCCAAGATACAATCCCACCTTTCTGGGTGATGTTTATATTAATACTTGGTTCATTGACCTGCTCCACACAGCATTCCCTCCTATCTATGCCCGCCTAGTCACCAACAGACAGTAATAGTCTTTTTAGTCACTTAATCCCACTATCCTTGAAATCCTCATCACCAATGACTCACTTTCTCTCCATTTCAGCCACCCAGCTTCACAAGAAACTCAAGGCTTCATCATGGCACTAAATGACTCCAACTCTAAGTTCTAGAATTCTGCCGTTTTTCTCTCTGATTCCAGCTCTTGGTTGCCTCTCTTATTCTCTCACTGCTACCAATCCAGTTTTCATCCTCATCCTATCCTATATGCCAATCTGATTTCCTTGCTGGCATTTCTATTGAGAATGGGCCACACAGTCAGCATTTTCCCTGCCACCGTAGAGTCCCACTCACCCCCTTCATCATCTGCCATTCCCACCTGGTCAGCCTTAGCCCAGACTGGTCCAAGTGGACCTCCACTGGACTCCCACAGTCCCACTATCACAAACTGGTGTCACTTTGCTTTATCAGTTCGTGAGTCTGTCTCCCCATTAGACTATGAGCTTTTTGAGGTTAGCAACTGAACTTATTCGTCTACATGCATGCTAAGTCACTCCAGTCATGCCCAACTCTTTGCAACCCTATGGACTGTAGCCCGCCAGGCTCCTCTGTCCATGGGGGCTCTCCAGGCAAGAATACTGGAGTGGGTTGCCATGCCCTCCTCCAGGGGATCTTTACCAATCCAGGGATTAAACCTGCCTCTCTTGTATCTCCTGCATTGGCAGGCAGGTTCTTTACCACCAGCACCATCTGGGAAGCTCACACTTATTTGTCTATGTAACTACAATTCACAGCAAAAACATGTCTGCTATTTGGAATGTCCCAGGTCTTCCCACCTCCATGCCTTTGTTTATTTCATTCCCCCTTGGGAATATTTCCTCCCACTGCCTCCTTCTAACATCAGACAAATCCTGTAAGGTTTATTTCAGATGCCACTTCCAAGAAGTTTTTCCTGATATGTTCCCTCCCTAAAGCTGCTAAGCATTTCACCTGTATTTCTTTGCAGGCACTTTGATTTTGTAATCAACTCATTTACTGTATTCGCTCAGTGAGATACTGCCCGCTTCACTCAGGGCTCTCATGTGCTTCTTATTAATACCCAATCATCCTGATTTTGCAGATAAGGTAACTGAAACTTCTTAAGGGTGATTTTGCCCCAGGTCACACAGCTAGAAAGTGATAGGACCATGACTCATTCCAAGGCCGGTGTTCTCACGCTGTGTTGCTCCACATCTGCTTTGGGCTTTTGTCCCCTGTGTAAA
Organism: Odocoileus virginianus; assembly: GCF_023699985.2. Classification (NCBI taxonomy): domain Eukaryota; kingdom Metazoa; phylum Chordata; class Mammalia; order Artiodactyla; family Cervidae; genus Odocoileus; species Odocoileus virginianus. The sequence goes on from NC_069678.1 coordinate 76,983,459, forward strand.
TATCTTGTCTCTCTTCGTGAGTTCTTTGTGGGCAAGGGCTGTCTCTCACCTTTGCATTTCTTCTAACATCTAGCCCAGCCTCTTGCATTTAGTGAATGACACAAAATATACAGAAAATAAAATACTGATTCAGGGACCCTCAGAAAACACCTGCAAGGCAGCGTGCAGACCCCTCCCTCCAAGCCCATATCCCTCTTGCTGACTCAAGGGGCCTGGCAGCCAATGGGCTCACACCCAACCATTCGAGGAGCAGGTGCTAATTCAAACAACCTCATTAACAATCTGTGGGGCTCCTGGACTAATTACAGCAGGGTTTAAACTATGTCTATTTCCCACAATTCAACAGCTTCTGTTTTTAACCCATAATGGTAGGATCTAGAGGAGAAAGAGTGAACAAGATCTAGTTCTCTCCCATGCCACCCTTTGCCCCCCACAATGTTCCAGAGGAAAAGAATCTGTTAAAAATAAAGAAAATATATTAAATCAGCTACATAAAATGTGATTTATATCGCACCATTTCCTTGGCCATGCAAACATTAGACTTTAAAAAATCATGGCAAATCTAAAAACAAAGAAAATATATCAAGCCATCTTAGTGATAGAATAATCACCCTTTTCCCCAGGGGTGTAGTTCCCATGATACTTCAGAAATTCCAAACATTCCTTCTCTCCTAAACATCACTCTTCTACCAGGAAGTGAGGTGCAAACCCCATAAGGTTCTATGTGGTTTTGTTTAGTGTTTGTTTCCCCACTTCACTTAAAGCTGGAACTCAATTATTTCTTATGAATCCAGCTCTTGGCAGAATGCTTAGCACGAACTACTGATAGTGTATGTTTGTTGAATGAATAATCTAGTTCAGTGTTATTTAAACTTTTAAAAAACTGTGCAAGTTGAAGACTATAATTTTCATAATCTCTCTGCTTATCTCCCTCTGAAACAAAATTTTATGAAAAAAATACTTACCTTTTCTACTTGCAATGCACTGTGGTGTTTTCTATCCAATGCCATACCATCCTATTATGTTATTTCTTTTAAATTCTCGCTGTGACTTACTAAATTGGTTTATAAAAACAATAAGGTACTCCATAATGAATCAGCATTATTTTGGACTATATATAGGGATTATATTTTATTTTGTTCATAGGTTATTTTATTTACCATCTCCATGTTTCTTTCATATTTTCAAATGTTAAGTGAGGACATAAATTAAAGAGAAACAAGGAGAAATCCTTTGCACAGAACAGACAATAGCTCTCCTTTGTAGGGTCTTTGTATCTAAACTTTGCTTCCTTGCGTTGGAAACACCATGAAAACTTGGGATCAGAATGAGTCATTCTTGCCAACAAGTGTTTTCCACAATGTATGTGTCTGTTCTTCCTTGGGCCATCAATTAATAATCACACTGAACATTTACTGAGTACTTACTAAATTCCAAGGCCTATTCTTTTAATCACTGTGTATGTATCTCAATGTAAATATATAGATACATATCCTCAGTTAATCCTCAGAAAATACATTTAGGTAAGAACTATTATTATTTCCATTTTACAGATAAGAAACCTGAGGCACAAAGGGACCTACACTGCTGAAAAACAACAGAGCCAGTATTTTTTTCAGAGCCAGTATTTGAATTAGACATCCTTAAAAGAATGTGCATATCATAGAGAATGTGCATATCATAACACATAGACTATGATATTGAAATCCTATCTCTGTCTCTTAATAATTGTGAGATCTTGAAAAAGTTATTTAACATCTCTATGCCTAGATTTTCTCAAATATAAAGTGAAGCTGATGAGAATAGTAATAGTTACTACCTGGGCTTCCCTTGTGGCTCAGCTGGTAAAGAATCTGCCTGCAACATGGGAGACCTGGGTTCGATCCCTGGGTTGGGAAGATCCCTTGGAAAAGGGAAAAGCTACCCACTCCAGTATTCTGGCCTAGAGAATTCCTTGGAGTGTATAATCCATGGGGTCGCCAAGAGTCCAACACAACTGAGCAACTTTCATTTTCATTTTCACTGGATTTACTGAGACGATTAAGACAGTTTGTATATAATACTTAGAACAATGCCTGGGGTGCTTATTACATGTTTGTTGTTAATATGATGGCTTCATAACCTGTACTCTGCACCACTGTGCTAAGTTGCCTTTATAGATATGACTTCCGCAGTTAGTGAAACAAATGTACTGAAAAGAATCCTAGAGATCAACTAGTTCCTCCTTTTCATTTCACAGATGAGATTGGTCTGAAGAGGAGAAGGGGTTTGTTTGTTCAAATGTATCTGGCAGATCTGGGCCTAGAACTTCAATATGTGTTGAGTGCAGTGTCTGCATCCAGTGCCATTTCTACCACCCAGCCACTCTCCCTCCCTCATATATTTGGTCCCTTGGTTTTTTGAGAACACTTCTATCCTGTGCTCTTCACTTTCTCCATGTGATACTATTCTTCGGAAGAAACCTAAGTGCTAGGCCCTGGGGAAATTCTTTAACTCACTATTCTGCTTCCTATCTTTGTTCACTGCAGGTATTTAGTTTTTTATTACAACATACAAAGCTAGAAAACACAAAATTTGGGGGAAGATAGACCTGCCAATTTTGGTTCTACTGCTTACTAATTTCTCTGTGCCTGCACTTACTCTTCTGATGTCTCTTTCCGCTCCAGCTTAGCCTGCTGCCTTGGCTTCCTCAAGAATTCCTGTATCTATCACTCACCTAGAGCCAGACATCCTGGAATACGAAGTCAAGTGGGCCTTAAGAAGCATCGCTACAAACAAAGCTAGTGGAGGTGATGGAATTCCAGTTGAGCTATTTCAAATCCTAAAAGATGATGCTGTGAAAGTGCTGCATTCACTATGCCAGCAAATTTGGAAAACTCAGCAGAGGCCACAGGACTAGAAGAGGTCAGTATTCATTCCAATCTCAAAGAAAGGCAATGCCAAAGAATGTTCAAACTACCACACAATTGCACTCATCTCACGCACTAGCAAAGTAATGCTCAAAATTCTTCAAGCCAGGCTTCAACAGTACATGGACCATGAGCTTCCAGATGTTCAAGCTGGATTTAGAAAATGCAGGGGAATCAGAAATAAGATTCCTAACATCCGCTGGATCAAGAAAAAAGCAAAAGAGTTCCAGAAAACATCTACTTTTGTCTTACTGACTATTCCATAGCCTTTGCCTGTGTGGATCACAACAAACTGTGGAAAATTCTTAAAGAGATGGGAATACCATACCACCTGACCTGCCTCCTGAGAAATCTGTATCAGGTCAAGAAGCAACAATTAGAACTGGACATGGAGCAACAGACTGGTTCCAAATTAGGAATGGAGTACATCAAGGCTATATACTGTCATCCTGCTATTTAACTTATATGCAGAGTACATCATGCAAAATGCTGGGCTGGATGAAGCAGAAGCTGGAATCAAGATTGCTGGGAGAAGTATCAGTAACCTCAGATATGCAGATGACACCATCCTTATGGTAGAAAGCAAAGAAGAACTAATGAGCCTCTTGATAAAAGTGAAAGAAGAGAGTGAAAAAGTTGGCTTAAAACTCAACATTGAGAAAACTAAGATCATGGCAACCAGCTTCATCACTTCATGGCAAATAGATGGGGAAACAGTGGAAACAGTGAGAGATTTTATTTTGGGGGGCTCCAAAATCACTGCAGATGGTGATTGCAGCCATGAAATTAAAAGACGTTTGCTCCTTGGAAGAAAAGCTATGGCCAACCTAGAAAGAATATTAAAAAGCAAAGATGTTACTTTGCCAACAAAGTTCATCTAGTCAAAGCTATGGTTTTTCCAATAGTCATGTATGGATGTTGGAGTTGGACTATAAAGAAAGCTGAGCTCTGAAGAATGGATGCTTTTGAACTGTGGTGTTGGAAAAGGCTTTGGAGAGTTCCTTGGACTGCAAGGAGACCCAATCAGTCCATCCTAAAGGAAATCAGTCCTGAATATTCATTGGAAGAACTGATGCTGAAGCTGAAACTCCTATACTTCAGCCACCTTATGCAAAGAACTGACTCTTTGGAAAAGGCCCTGATGCTGGGAAAGATTGAAGGCAGGAGGAAAAGGGGATGACAGAGGATGAGATGGTTGGATAGCATCACTGATGCAATGGACATGAGTTTGAGTAATATCCGGGAGTTGGTGATGGACAGGGAGGCCTGGCATGTTGCAGTCCATGGAGTTGCAAGAGGTCGGACACGACTGAGAGACTGAACTGAACTGAACTTCCTGCCCCATATAGTTTATCCCCACAGCAGCCTGAGTGAACCTGTTTTAAAAATATCACTGCTTTGCATACAGGGTTATCGTTACCATCTTTCTAAATTCCATATATATGCATTAGTATACTGTATTAGTCTTTATCTTTCTGGCTTACTTCACTCTGTATAATGGGCTCCAGTTTCATCCATCTCATTAGAACTGATTCAAATGAATTCTTTTTAATGGCTGAGTAATATTCCATGGTGTATATGTACCATAGCTTCCTTATACATTCGTCTGCTGGTGGGCATCTAGGTTGCTTCCATGTCCTGGCTATTATAAACAGTTCTGCAATGAACATTGGGGTGCATGTGTCTCTTTCAGATCTGGTTTCCTTGGTGTGTATGCCCAGAAGTGGGATTGCTGGGTCATATGGCAGTTCTAATTACAGTTTTTTAAAGAAATCTCCACAGTATTCTCCATAGCGGCTGTACTAATTTGCATTCCCACCAACAATGTAAGAGGGTTCCCTTTTCTCCACACCCTCTCCAGCATTTATTGCTTGTATACTTTTGGGTAGCAGCCATCCTGACTGGCGTGTAATGGTACCTCATTGTGGTTTTGATTTGCATTTCTCTGATAATGAGTGATGTTGAGCATCTTTTCATGTGTTTGTTAGCCATCTGAACATCTTCTTTGGAGAAATGTCTGTTTAGTTCTTTGGCCTATTTTTTGATTGGGTCATTTATTTTTCTGGAATTGAGCTGCAGGTGTTGCTTGTATATTTTTGAGATTAATCCTTTGTCTGTTGCTTTGTTTGCTATTATTTTCTCCCAATCTGAGGGCAGTCTTTTCACATTGCTTATAGTTTCCTTTGTTGTGCAAAAGCTTTTAAGTTTCATTAGGTACCATTTGTTTATTTTTGCTTTTATTTCCAATATTCTGGGAGGTGGGTCATAGAGGATCTTGCTGTGATTTATGTCGGAGAGTGTTTTGTCTATAAGAGACACAGATGTATAGAACAGAATTTTGGACTCTGTGGGAGAAGGCGAGGGTGGGATGTTTCGAGAGAACAACATCAAAACATGTATATTATCTAGGGTGAAACAGATCACCAGCCCAGGCTGGATGCATGAGACAAGTGCTCAGGCCTGGTGCACTGGGAAGACCCAGAGGGATCGGGTGGAGAGGGAGGTGGGAGGGGGGATAGGGATGGGGAATACATGTAAATCCATGGCTGATTCATGTCAATGTATGACAAAACCAACTACAATATTGTAAAGTAATTAGCCTCCAACTAATAAAAATAAATGAAGAAAGAAAATAATACTTCTGTTTTAAAGAAATTAAAAAAAAAAAAATCACTGCTAGTGCACCAGCCCCGAGCACCTGTCTCATGGCAAAAACCACCACAATATTGCAAAGTAATTAGCCTCCAATCAATAAAAATAAATGGAAAAAAAATGTCACTGCTTTGTTCAAACCCTTTCAATGCTTTTTCATTATTTGTAGAGCGAGGACCGAAATCCTTATGACGGTCTACAAGACTTTGCTTGTCTTGGCTGCTCCACTGTCCCTCAAAACTGTATTCTCCTTTCATTTCCTTGAAGGCACCCTTCCTTCCTTCATCTAGGAACTTTGCATATCATGTTTCCTTTATCTTAATTGCTCTTCCTTGGGGCTTTATTTAGTTAATGCCTACTTCCCTGGTGGCTCAGATAGTAAAGAATCTGCCTGCAATACAGGATACCCAGGCTCAATCCCTGGGTCAGGAAGATCTCCTGGAGAAGGGAATGGCTACTGACTCGTGTATTCTTGCCTGGAAAATTCCATGGACAGAGGAATCTGGTGGCTACAGTCTATGGGGTTGCAAAGAGTCAGACACAACTGAGCAACTAACATTTTCACTTTTCTTTCAACTTTTTCAGTGATATATTTTAATTCCATCATCACCTACTTGGGGAAACTACCTTTTTCTAAGTTACTTTGTAGAATTTATGATGTTAATAATTTCATTGTTTTTTGTTTTTCTTTGATTAGTCTCCATTTCTTCCACTAAGATTAAAAACTGAGAGGATCCAAATAGTATCTTCTTTCTCTCTAATTCAGAGTCTGCTATATATTAATTAGACATTTTTTGCCATGTATCTAACCTACATTGTATCTAGTCATCCTAATGACCCATAAGGTAGGTCTAGTGTGTCTTTTATAGATGAGGAAATTGAGATTCAAGAAAGTTAAATAATTTATCATATAGTCATACATCTAGTAAGTGGTGAGGCTGGAATTTGAATTCAGTTTCTTCTGGTTCGAAAACTGGTATTTCTTACTTTATGCTGTATTGCCCATGACTAGGAAGCTTTTAATCATTATTATTTTTTTTTCTGTTAAAAAAGAAATTAAGAATATGTTAGCCAAATGCAAATTTTCTTTCCTGGATATGTGTAAATTTGTGATTTGGAAGATGACAAGAATTGTAAATCCACATTGCTATCTTTAGAAAATGATTGCATGTGTGTTCAGTCACCCTTGATTCTTTGTGACCTTATGGACTGCAGTCCACCAGGCTCCTGTCCATGGGATTCTCCAGGCAAGAATACTGGAGTCTGTTGCCATCCTCTCCTCCAGGGGATCTTCCTGACCCAGGGATCAAACTGATGTCTCCTGCATCTCCTGCTTTGCAGGTAGATTCTTTGCTGCTAAGCCACTGGGGAAGCCCCAGAAAAAGATTACTTACCTCTGTATGATTTTCTTTCAAGACAGATGTTAGGGGCCCCTGTTTAATCCATCTAAATTCCTGTGTCAGATTTCACTGGGTGTATTTGTATGTTTACTCTTTTTATTCTGCCACAGAAACTTGTATTTGAGAAATAAAATTTGTCCAGGAATGACTGAATCAGAGGTTTGAGATTTTGATACTTTGGCTTGCTGAGGTTTAGGGAAATGTGATTGTTGTAAACCAAGTAGTTCTTATTCATGACTTCCTCATGTTTTCTTTATTTCTACTCATTACTGCATCTTTATTATCAGTTTGAAACAGATTTTTCCTTTTGTCTCTTGTTAGTTTTATCTACCTAGAATTTGTTGTAGGGAAGTAAATTGTAGATTTCACTTTGATTCTGATGCCTCCCTGAACTTCAAAGGTAATATTCCCTCAGAGAGAAGCTTAGATTCTAATTTTTTATCCCAGAAAATTATACAGGCAGCATATTTGAAGTAGTATGGTGGAAAAATCTAAAATAAGAAATGAATGCATGAGTTTTCTTTTTAAAGAAGGTGCAGATAAAAAGTATAAGAAAGAAGGAAAAACAGAGCTGTATGAAGAGGACAGGCCCCCTTAAGCAGTGAATGGCAAATTTAACAAAGTCAACTTTTTTTCTTTAAGATAAAAATTATCTTGAAGTAAAAATGGGAACTATGATTTTCAAGGCAAGGAATAGAAAGCTACTGTTCTTGTAGTTTTTCTTCTGAAAAGAGTGATCTCATACCAGCTCTTTGAAAATATCTTAAAAGGTTAACAGTCCCTATTGCAAAAGGGCAAGCTCTGTACCATGGACAAATTGCTTTTATTTGGTAAAAACAAAACCAGACAGAGGAAGCATAACTACTTCTTAAGTATGGGCTTCACATGGTGATTTCCTCCAATGAATATAGTACAGAAAGGGGGAGAAGAGTACAACTTTTCAGTGAAGAAAACCTTGGACAAATGCTACCACAGCCAGGTGACCAAGACCAAGCTTAATGTCATAAATCATATTGATAGTATATGCCTTTGATATTATGTGCTGAAAATGGCAACTTCCCTCTGTTATCATCCTCCACAAAACCCATAACCACTGTCTAATCATGAGAAAAATATCATAGAAATTGCAATAGAGGGGCATCATTTTGAGTAATAGCGCTTAAAGTCATCAAAAATGGGGAAAGTCTGAAAATGTCATAGCTAAGAGTAGCCCCAGGAAACATATCAACTAAATGTAAAGTGACACTCAGCATGGGATTTTGGAACGGAAAATGGATATTAGGTAAAGCAAAGGAAATATCAATAAACTCTCAACTCTGGTTAATAATCTAGTGTAGGAAATGGAAACCCATTCCAATATTCTTGAAAATATGTAGGAGCCTGGAGGGCTACAGTTCACAGGTTGCAGAGTTGTACACGACTAAACATGCATGGACTAGTTAATATTGGAAACCATACTAACATAAGCACTTAATAATAGGGGGAAGTAAGGTGTAGGTATTTAAGAACTCTCTGTGTAATATTTTCTCAACTTTTCTGTAAATCTAAAACTATTCTAAAAAGTAAAATATATTTTAAAAATAACAAAATTGCTTAGAGGGTCATTTGAATGGTTTCCATGGGAATTTAGGAGAATACAGAAACAATGGACATTACATAATAAGCTCTATCATTTGCAGTGCTTTCTGGTTTAGAAGATGCCTTAATAATATATGCAAACTAATTTCTGGGTTTCCCTGGTGGTTCAGTCGGTAAAGAATCCACCTGTAATTCAGGAAACCTGGGTTCGATCCCTGGGTTGGGAAGATCCTCTGGAGGAGGGCATAGCAATCCACTCCAGTATTCTTGCCTGGAGAATACTCATTGACAGAGGAGACTGGCAGACTGCAGTCCATGGGGTCACAAAGACTAAAAAGTCTAGTGAAGTAGACTGTACACGATTAATTGGTCCTATTTTACAGTTAGGAAAAATGGAGTTTAGAAAGATGAGGTGACTTGCGAGAATAAAAAGCTGATCAGGCTCTCATTTCAATGTTCTTTTCATCACATCCCAGTTTCCTTTCTATTTTTTGTTTGCCGATATTAGCAACAAGGATAACAAAAGCAGTAACAGCTCTAGGGTTTTAATTGTTAAAGAACTTAAGCCAAACAATTAATTCTTTAACTTTTTCCTTTTTGTTCCCAAAAGATGTTTATCCAAGATCTTCATTTAATCATTGGTTAGTGGTATCTTGGACTTTCCAATGGCTCAGCATTAAAAGAATCCGCCTGTAACACAGGAGACAAGAAGGTGCAGGTTTGATCCCTGAGTATGGAAGATAACTTAGCAGGGGAATGGCAAACCATTCTAGTATTCTTGCCTGGAAAACCTGGAGGGCTAAAGTTTACAGAGTTGCAAAAGAGTTGAACAACTAAAGAACAAAGTGGCATCTTATCAGGAAAAGTCAATGAGTTGTATTTGCCTCTGGCAACATGACTAGGGAGTATGTTACCACTGAGGGTGGATGGTAATGTGCATGGCAGTAGTTTACTTGTCAGGGAACTTTACTTTTTAGTTTTATACAGTTTAGGAATATGACCTTTACTCAAGTCTGTTTTAAGCATCTTGCTTGGCTTCTCTGAGTTTGCTGATAAGAGAAGATATTCTGTGCTTTGAACTGGGGAAATGTTCAAAGGCTAGCAATGGTTTGGGAATCCTTTACAAAGCATTCCAGCTGTGATAGACACACGCTGCTCTATCTGCAGGTATTGTGTGGGTATTATTCTGCAGTGTTTCATAGCATGTCCACTCTTGCTTTTGGATTACAAACTCCTTGGGGTATGGATATTGTTTTTGTTTGGACCATTTAACCTGCTGCAAAGCAACACGTATCCTTTCTCGCTCCAAATGCAGAGGACATGTGGCTCTTGGCCACTGTAAAAGCAATGGAAACATGCATAAATGAAATGATATCTTTCTCAATCAGTTTATTGTGGGACATCTGCCAAGACACATATAGCAACACATTATTAAATACAGCTATGAGAGATAAACTCACTGTATAGAATCTGCTGGCTTATAATTATGGATCTTGTTGGATGTTCTGAAGGATAGCTGACCTCAATCTCGATGTAGGAAGGAAAATGAACAAGTCACACACAGAGAATTTTAAAGAATCTTCCTCATTTCATGTTGCTGTTAACTTTTCATATTTCTGGAAATCTACTGGAAGGAAAGTCCATATTATTTGATAACCCTTGGGGGCATTTAGAAAGAGGATGTTTTTAGCAGCTTTGGGGCTCAAATCATTTATAAGGCTTCAGGGACTATACTCAACCCCTCCAACCACACAGAAGCCATTTCCTCCTTTCACATTTTAATGAATCATCCCAGATTACCTGCAGTTTCCTGAGTATTCAGGCTGTATTCACTTATCCTCTGCCCCTCACATCTCTGTTTCCTTCACCTAGAATCCTCTCCTTCTTCCCTACTTATCCTTCAAAACTCAGATTATAGTGTACCTTCGTCTAGGAAATTTCCTTTGATCATACTTCATTTCAACTGCAAATTTAGGTTAGGTACACCTTTTGTGCACTCCCCAAATATCTGTGCATAGAATTATCCTAGCTTTTGTTGGTTCATTCATGTATTTAATCCTTCATTCAAAAGTGTTTATTAAGTATCTATGATGTGTCCAAAGTTATCCTGTCTGCTGACGATACAGCAGGGAACAAAACAGGTAAGACTCCTGCTCTCATAGAGATTACAGTGGGAAAATAATTGATAAACAATTAGGCAAATAATTAAATAAATTATATGATTTTAGATAAGTAAGTAAGTGAAGTCGCTTAGTAGTGTCCGACTCTTTGCGACCCCATGGACTGTAGCCCATCAGGCTTCTTCGTCCATGGGATTCTCCAGGCAAGAATACTGGAGTGGGTTGCAATTTCCTTCTCAGGGGATCTTCCCAACCCAGGAATTGAAGCCGGGTCTCCTGCATTGCAGGCAGACACTTTAACCTCTGAGCCACCAGGGAAGCCCGGTTTTAGGTAGTATATGTGCTGCTGAAGCGAGCACACCGGTTTTAGATAGTAAAGAAAAAAATCTGGCTAATGTAATAATCAATGACTGAAAGTGTGGGTTGTTTTAATTGAGTGGTCAGGGAAGATGTCTCTGAGGAGGTGATATTTAAAAAAAGACACAAATAAAGTGAGACAGCAAATGATATGAAGATATGAGGGAAGAGCAGTTCCATCAAAGGGGAACAACAAGATTATGAAAGGGAAACAAGCTTGAAGTATTTGAGGAACAGCAAGGAGCTTGTGTGGCTGGAGTATGGTGAGTGAAGAGGAGTGGGGTCGGAGGTGAGATAGAAAGGCAAGCCTAGCCAGGTTGCTGGACATTAAAGGCCAAGGAGAGAATTTTATGCATTGGTGGAGCCAGGATTTGTACTTCGACTTTCTCTACTCCAAAACTTGTGCCTATTTATTATTACCTATTGCCTATCATATTCTAGAATTCTGAGAAATGGAATATTTTATGCCATATCAGTAAACAAGGATGCTATCAGTCAGTTCAGTTCAGTTGCTCAACTCTTTGAGAGCCCATGTACTGCAGCACGCCAGGCTTCCCTCTACACCATCAACTCCCGGAGCTTGCTCAAGCTCATGTCCATTGAGTCGGTGATGCTATCCAACCATCTTATCCTCTGTCATCCCCTTCTCCTCCTGCCTTTAACCTTTCCCAGCATCAGGGTCTTTTCCAAGGAGTCAGTTCTTTGCATCAGGTGGCCAAAGTAGTGGAGCTTCAGCTTTAGCATCAGTCCTTCCAATGAATATTCAGGACTGACTTCCTTTAGGATTGACTGGTTTGATCTCCTTGCTAATCCTAGGGATTCTCAAGAGTCTTCTCCAACACCACAGTTCAAAACATCAATTCTTTAGTGCTCAGCTTTCTTTATGGTCCAACTCTCACATCCATCCATACAAGATTACTAGAAAAACGATAGCTTTGACTATAAGGACCTTTGTCAGAAAAGTAATGTCTCTGCTTTTTAATATGCTGTCTAGGTTTGTCATGGTTTTCTTCCAAGGACCAAGCATCTTTTAATTTCATTACTGCAGTCACTATCACTATCTGCATTGATTTTGAAGCCCAAGAAAATAGAGTCTGTCACTATTTCCATTGTTTCCCCATGTATTTGAATAAGGTGTTGGGATTGGATGTCATGATCTTAGTTTTTTGAATGTTGAGTTCTAAGTCAGCTTTTTTAAGCCAGCTCAGTAAGGATGCTATAGTCATCAGCAATTTCAGCTTCCAACATGAGCCAGTGAGCCTGAGGAAACTCAGGGAGGAAAAGAATACCTGCCATCTAGCAGCCATCATGCTACACACATTCCCTATGTTGAACCCTGAGGATATTCAGGACGTGAAAACAGGATGCTGAGGTACATATCAAAAGAATGATTTCAGTGAGCCCTGACTCTTGCATCTTCCCATACATATAAAAGCACTAAATTTCTTAACTTGAGAAATCTGGTTTTCCCTAATTAACAATAATCTTTTGATGTTCTGAATACCTGCCCTTCATTGCCAAACTTCTGTATAACTCAGCTTCCCCTCTCGCCTCAAGCAGTTCTCTCAGGATTACTTGAGATGCTGCCTTCTGGACTTGAAGTCTTAAAAATTTCCACAAAGTAAAACAACTCTCAGCTTTAAGGTTGTGTGTTATATTTCGGTCAACAATACAATGACAGGAAGTGAAACCTTTAGGCTGTTCAAAAATGTTGTTCCATCACTAAGTCATGTCTGAATCACTGTGAACCTACGGGGTGCAGCACACGCCATGGACAGGCTCCTCTGTCCTTGGAATTTTCCAGGCAAGAAAAATGGAGTGGGTTGCCATTTCCTACACAAGGGAATCTTCCCAACTCAGAGATCAAACCTGTGTCTTTCGCATCTCCTGCATTGGCAAGTGGATTCTTTACCACTGAGCCACCTGGGAAGGCCCCTGTTCAAAAAATATAAAAGTAAAATGTATTAAATGTAGCACAAATTTGCTTTGGAAAGATCAATCAGATCTATTAAACAGGACAGAAATATACTATTTTTAGCCTAGTATTTTCATTGATCTATTTTGATCAACTCAGTGAGGATATAGGTTTTTATCAGGTTAAACTATTATTGAAAGCTGTTGTACTTATAAATCAAAACATCTCTATTCCAATTTCAGATTTATATCACTATTGTATATTAAGCTTTCTTTTCACATATTGTATAGAGAAAATCCATGGCCCAGTGTTTCATTACATAGCAGTAAATTTCCAGGCAGTTCAGGAATTTATATACTTTCATACACAACTTCAGGGATATTTTTACTGGGCATAGTTAACCATATCAGTCAGTTCAGTTCAGTCACTCAGTCATGTCTGACTATTTGTAACCCCATGCAGGCAGCAATCCAGGCTTCCCTGTCCATCACCAACTCCTGGAGCTTACCCAAACTCATGTCCACTGCGTCAGTGATACCATCTTATCCACCTTATCCTCTGTCGTCCCCTTCTCCTCCCATTTTCATTCTTTCCCAGCATCAGGGTCTTTTCCAATGAGTCAGTTCTTTGCATTAGGTGACCAAAGTATTGGAGTTTCAGCTTCAACATCAGTCCTTCCAATGAATATTCAGGACTGATTTCTTTTAGGATGGATAGGTTTCATCTCCCTGCAGTCCAAGGGACTGTCAAGAGTCTTCTCCAACTCCACAGTTCAAAAGCATCCATTCTTCGGAGCTCAGCTTTCTTCATAGTCCAACTCTCACATCCATACATGACTATTGGAAAAACCATAGCTTTGACTAGATGGACCTTTGTTGGCAAAGTAAGGTCTTTGCTTTTTAATATGCTTTCTAGGTTGGTCATAGCTTTTCTTCCAAGGAGCAAACGTCTTTTAATTTCATGGCTGCAGTCATCATCTGCAGTGATTTTGGAGCCCCCCAAAATAAAATCTCTCACTGTTTCCACTGTTTCCCCATCTATTTGCCATGAAGTGATGAAGCTGGTTGCTATGATCTTAGTTTTCTCAATGTTGAGTTTTAAGCCAACTTTTTCACTCTCTTCTTTCACTTTTATCAAGAGGCTCATTAGTTCTTTGCTTTCTGCCATAAGGGTGCTGTCATCTGCATATCTGAGGTTATTGATATTTCTCAATAACAATCACTCTCTTAAAACTGATAGAAGAGATGCTTATCCAATAGCAGTTCTGGAAGTTTAGTCTTATTGGCATTAATCTGTGAACCTCTTTTGAAATTGTTACTCCATCTCTACCATGTAACTCTATGGCTTTAGAATTTGTTATTCTTCGGGCATTGGATAATATGGTTATATGGCCTCATGTTCATACTAAATGTTGTGACTTTTGTGGACAAGTCAGCAAAAACTTTGTTTTATTCGCTACAGTTTCAAGCTCAGTGTATTCCGATATTTGTTACATCATTAAGTCCAGTCTAATGACACTGGGGGAACATAGCAAAATGGGTGTCAGAGAGTCTTTTAGCTTCAAGCTTGAAATTTTATTTCTTCAAATAGTTTTTAACAATCAAGCCCCCTTCATTAAAAAAGCTAGATTTTCATACCCTACTGAGTTTTCTTTCAAATATACAAATAAGTATCAGTTAAGGCGTGAGCATGAAGAAAGCTTGAAATCTTCATCTGTAGTTTCATTAAATCACAGAGAACTCAGCACACCCTCTAGTTCATACCCCACACTCTGAAAGAGGCATGAAAGCTGGAGTGCACAATCCTTCTCTCCTAAACTGACGAAAACAATTTTCCCCCTATTTGGTAGGTGCACCATCTGTGACAACTGCAATAAGCTTTTCCACATTTAAACCAAAGTTCTCAAGTTTCTTCTTAGCAGATGTTTAAGTTCTATCAGTGCATGTGTCCTGGTTAATTGGGTAAAATATTTTTGTGTGTAAATATCAGCCAGAGTGTTGGTAAATGTATCGTGTAACAGGCACTTGCACACCCTGCCAGTGAGAGGATAAAGGGATGAGGCCCTTAAGGAGAACGATTTATCAATATGTTGCAAGAGTCTTGAAAATTCACACTCTCTGATCTAGTGACCTCATATCAAGAAATCCAAACCAAAGAACTGATTGGAGATGATGATATATGCACAAGGATGTTCACTACAGCATTATTTATGACAGAAAAAAAAGGGGACTTAATTGACCTAAATATCCAAGAAGAAGGGAATGGTTTAGTTATTGCACCTCAATAAGATGAATATTTTTCACAGCAACAGGAATAATGTTTTCAAAGAAGACCTTGTGACATGAGAAAATTCTCATGGATTAATATTAAGTGATAAAACTAAGGCATGAACAATATATTTTGTGAGATCTCAGTTTAAAAAAAAATTAATTTATATATGGGTACAATGCATTCTCCAGTCTCATCTCCACTAGATGAGGTATTAAGGGTTGGTGAAGTGAAGTCTGACCCTTCTTGGACTACCCTGTCCTGCTAATCTCACCAAAATGAAGAACTATATAAAATATACCAAGTTCTTTAAGGAGGTAGCACTTAGCAAGAAGTGGGAGCAACAGAGACGGAAACACATCCATTTGTAGCAGTGTCTTTTTACGGAGCAAGTGAAGCTTTTTAGACTTGGTCCTTCAAAAAGAGGGTGGCCTTTGTGGGAATTTCTATCTTTGGGACCATTTCCCCTTCTCAATTTCCTTGACCTTTCTTCTTCAACTCTATCTTCTTCCAAATCTCTGAGGCCCATGACCTCTTTCTCTTCTTTTGAAATTCTACTTCTCTCTCTGGAGGAGAACAATTTGTTCTATGGTGTTTTGTTGATATATGCCTGATTCGTGTCAGTTTTCCCTTAGCTTCTGCTCTTCTCAGTCATTGCCTATCCCTAACAGAAAGATATCACTACTGATTTCCTCTTTAGTTCACCCAAGAAATAATCACATCTCACCAAGGGTGTGTGTGTGTGTATGTGTGTGTGTGTGTGTGTGTGTGTGTGTGTGTGTGTATGTGATATTTATATTTCTTGGAGACAGTCAAGACTTACCAAGGACACACAATCACTTCTATACGTTTCTTTATGGTTTTATCACCCCAGTGTATATCCCTAAACAGAGTAATTGTTGTGCACATTTTAAATTTACTGTATACCCACAATTAAAAAGGGAGATACATGAAAATAAGTTGCAACTCAAGTGACAGGTACAATTAAGATGTATACATGATGCAGAGTGGTAGTATGTTGCACTAGTTAAAACCATGGAATCCAGACAAGTTGGTTGGATTCATATCCCAATTATGTTGCCAATAAACTCTTTGAACTTGATCATGTTTTTCAATTTCTCAGTGCTTATTCTTACGCTTTGTAAAATGGCAATAGTGATGATACCTATCTAAGTACATGGAAGGAAATACATAACATTTTTTTAGGAAATACAACAATTAGCTAAATGTTCAAATCAGGAAGAGTATACCCTAAGAACCATGCGTGCCTGCATGTGTGCTCAGTTCTGTCCAACTCTTTTCGACCCCATGGACTGTAGCCCTCCAGTTTCCTCTGTTTATGGAATTTTCCAGACAAGAATACTGGAGTGGGTTGCCATTCCCTCTTTCAGGGAATCCTCTGGACTCATGGCAGATTCTTTACCACTGAGACACCTGGAAAGTCCCAAAGAACCACAAAGAGGGGAAAAGGCAGAAATGATTAAATTAAATAATGGGGGCATAGACTTCCAGCTGTCTCTAAATGTTTCTCCTCCTTCTTTTCTTCATTAAATAGAGAACCCTGGGGAAAGATCAGGTTCATGGGCAAGTGACTTGTGCAGTCACACATAGTACAGTGCTCCAAGATTAGTTTGATGCTTTCACCTTGCCATCTTGAAATTCTTAACAGTTTTTGAAAAATTTGTTTTTCAAATTTTTCACTGGGCCCCTCCAATTATGTATCGTTTCCTACTCTGGGTATATAACTGCCCATTATAGAGACTTATTTCTTCAGCTAGGAGTGTTTCTATGAGCAAATTCTGCTCAGTGGGATATAAGTAGAATTACATGTGCAAGTTATGGAATGTGTTTTCAAGAAACTTTTCTCCTTCTTGCTGGCTAAAAATACAACTTTAATGACTGGAAGTCCAGTAGTCATCTTGGACTGAAATGGAAACGATGCAAGGCGGAACACCGAGATACATATAGTTTGATCCCTGACACCTAGAGAAGCATAACAACCCTGAACTAGCTCAAGATTCTTTACATTTAAGAAAGAAGGCATATTTTATCTTGTGTACGCCACTGGCATTCTTGGTTTTTCTATAATTTTTATCTTAATCTACTCCTGTGTGAGAGAGGAAAAAAAAATTAAGGAGAGTGAGAGGGGATAGAGTGAGGGAGGGTGGGAACTTCACAAAATTAAAAGTTTTGAAAAGATCAGTAAGATAAATATATCTCTGGTAATGCCAATCAAGAAAAGATGGAAATAACTACTATTCATAATAAAAAATATAAATAAAAATAAGAGACATCTTAACAATTAAAATATGAAAATTTAAAATGTAAAGAAAATTGATGGATTTCTGGAAAATATAAATTTCAAAGTTGGCTACAGAAAGATACAAAATAATAACCATTAAAACTCAGAAATGATAACAAAAAATTTCCCCTTCCAAATTTTCTAGGCTCAGATTACCCATTTTATTTTCTAGCATATTTATAAACATTTTAAAACTAAAATTTTTAGTTGAATCCAACAATGCATTTAAAAAACAATCTGTGATCAAATAATATTTAACTCCAAAATGCAAAAATATCTTAATATCAGAAGATCTATAAATTAATTTTACTACATTAAAAGAGAAAAAACACATTATTTTAGTAGGTGCAAAATAAGATTTTTGGTTTAAAATGTGATGTTGTTCACTCACTAAGGCACGTCCAATTCTTTGTGACCCCATAAACTGCAGCACACCAAGTTTCTGTCCTTCATTGTCTCCCAGAGCTTGCTCAAACTCATGTCCATTGAGTCAGTGATGCCATCTAACCATCTCATCCTCTGTTGCCCGCTTTTCCTCTTGTTCTCAGTCTTACCCAGGATCAGGGTCTTTTCCAATGAGTTGGTGTTTTGCATCAGCTGGCCAAAGTGTTGGAGCTTCAGCTTCAGCATCAGTCCTTCCAATGAATGTTCAGGGTTGATTTCCTTTGGGATTGACTGATTTGATCTCTATGCTGTCCAAGGGACTCTCAAGAGTCTTTTCCAGTATCACAGTTCAAAAGCGTCAATTCTTTGGCACTCTGCCTTCTTTGTGGTCCAACTCTCACATCTGTACATGTCTACTGGACAAACCATAGCTTTGACTATACGGATCTTTGTGTGCCAAGCGATGTCTCTGCTTTTAAAGAAGTACGCCAAGGCTGTATATTGTCACCCTGCTTATTTAACTTATATGCAGAGTACATCATGCAAAATACTGGGTTGGATGACTCACAAGCTGGAATCAAGATTGCTGGGAGAGACATCAACAACTTCAAATATGTAGATGATACCAATTTAATGGCAGAAAGTGAAGAGGAACTAAAGAGCCTCTTGATAAAGAGGAGAATGAAAAAGCTAGCTTAAAACTCAACATTTGTTTACCATGGCTGATTCATGTTGATGTTTGACAGAAACCAACAAAATTCTGTAAAGCAATTATTCTTCAATTTACAAATAAATAAATTAAAACAAAACAAAAACTCAGCATTCAAAAAACTGAGATTGTGGCATCTGGTCCCATCACTTCAAGACAAATAGATGGGGAGAAATTGGAAAGAGTGACAGATTTTATTATTTGGGCTCCAAAAATCACTGTGGATGGTGACTATGGCCCTGAAACTAAAAGACTCTTGCTCCTTGGAAGAAAAGTTATGACAAACCTAAAATTCAATGTGCTGCATGCTAAGTCACTTCAGTCATGTCTGACTCTTTGCAACGCTATGGACTGGACCTTTCCAGGTTCCTCTGTCCATGGGATTCTCCAGGCAAGAATACTGGAGTGGGTTGCCATTTCCTTTTCCAGGGGATCTTCCTGATCCAGCATTGAACTCTGGTCTCTTATGTCTCTGGCTTTGGCAGCTGGGTTCTTTACCACTAGCACCACCTGGGGATGTGTAATTTAAAACTCTTTGAAAAATTCCTCAGTTTGACAAAGATTTGAGTCAAAGTTACATTTAATGGAAAAACTTTAGATGCAGCTCTTTTAATGTCAGGAAAAGACAAGAATCCCAGTTTGTGTGTGTGTGTGTGTGTGTGTGTGTGTGTGTGTGTGTGTAATAAACTTTTATTAAAGTACAAAGGAGATAGAGAAAGTTTCTGACATAGACATCAGAAGGGGGTAGAAAGAGTACCCACTTGCTAGTGTTAGCAATGGAGTTATATACTCTCCAATGAATCCAAAGAATGTCTGGAGCTTGTAAAGACCTCACCAGACCTACTCCTATAATTTACATTTTAAAATAACAGTATTAGCCAGAAGGTTTAATCCAGAGACTGTCCTCAGGCAGGATACATTATTGTTACATAATCCTTGTAAAGACCAGACCTACTCCCATAATTTACATTTTAAGATAACAGGATTAGCTAGAAGGTTTAATCCAGAGACTGTCCTCAGGTAGGATACATCATTGTTATATAATCCTAAGGAATGTAGAGGAAAAAAAGTAAAAAGTTTGTCCCTTCTTCCTCCTTGAGTATTCCAGACCTCGCTCTCCTTAGGGACCTCTAGACTTCTTATCAACCTACCTAGGAAATGACTCTCTCATTCCCCCCTTTTCGTTTAGGAGAATTATGTTGCCAAGGGAAAGGGGCATCGTTTTCATCCCATAACTACTTCCTGTTGTTTAGGGGTGTAGTCACTACATTGTTGAGGCAACATATTCTCCTAACCCTCATATTGAGGGTCTCTGATCCAGGAGCCCCAAGTAATATTTGGAGGAGGCTGTGGCACTCGTAGAAACTTGGACAACCATTTGCAACTTAAAAAGTTTTAGATGGTTAGAAAATCCTATTATACAGTTATAAACATAAAGCAAAATAGTCATTAAACCAAGTTAACATCAAAATGAAAAGTCACATTATGCCCATAGTTACATCAGTCCTTCTTAGGGTTGTTAGATGTCATCTGTTTAAGAAGAGACATGCGATTGTTGTCCAAGGTATTTGCAGACTTGGAGAAAGTCTTTTCCCTGAAGTGGAGATGTCCACCATGGGAAGCCTTCCACTGATGAAGAGGGGAGCACTCCACAGACCCAGCAGTTAGATTGATTGTGGAATTCAGTGTAGGAATGTGCCCAGGACAGGAAGACATTGTCTTGAGAATCAAATGGCAGACTCAGGATTTTTGGAGTCAGCAGAAGTAGGCTCACATAGATTAATAGGCCCATCTTTTGGCTCATCCAGACAGTCCCATTACAAAAACAGATGAGGAAGAAAGTGGGCCAGGGGTTTCAGTAAGCACAGAGTAAGTTGCCCCAGTATCTAAAAGGAAATTGACGGATTGGCCCCCCACAGTTATTAATACCCGGGGTTCCTCAGGTGTAATTAGGATGGGAGCTTGTGTGGGGACCCCGGGCACCTTCAGTCCTGATTGTCTTGAGAGTCCTATCCCTGAAACCTACGCCTCTGGGGGCAGTCTCTCCTCCAGTGTGGTCCCTTGCAGACCGGACATGGAGCCGGGGCGGCTTAGATGCCTGAGGGCAATCCCGCTTGAGATGCCCCTCCTTTCCACAGTAATAGCAAGTCCATCCATTTTCACCTGGGTCCCTCAGGGCATTTTTCCCAGGCTGTCTAAGGACAGTTCTCATAGCCATTGTGAGGGCTTCTGCCTGTTCCTTTGTCTTTTTCTGCCTTTCTTTCTTTTCCTCATATTCTCTACCATGATAGACTGTCTAAGCCAGTTGTAACAGATTATCTAAAGACTGATTTGGTCCATATGCCCATTTTAATAGTGGATATCTGGAGCCGACTGAGTGAGAAATCTATCCTTTAAGATCATTTTTGGGACCTTCATCACTTTTGGGACCAATCTCAGTGAATCCATGAAGGGCTTCTCTTAGTCTATCTAGGAATTTTCCAGGAGCTTCCTTCTCCTCCTGTTCTATGTTTTCCAATTTGCCATAGTTTAAAGGCTTAGTACGCCTGCCTGAGTCCTTCAAGAATACATCTGACAAAATGATTCTGATCCCATCTTCCTTTAGCTGTGTTGTAGTCCCAGCCTGGTTCTGCAATCAGGACCTCCTGATTCCCGGTGGGAAGGGCGGTTATCTTGTCCTCCCTCTCCCCTGTTGATTCATTACCAAGCCATTCATCTCCAAAAGCAAACGCTTTCCCCCAAACTCAATTTTTTGAGTTGGGAGTCAGTGTTTGTTCCAAGATATACATCACATCCTTCCAAATAAGGTCATAAGGCAGAGTAACACCTTTAAAAGCTCTACTATATTTTTCTGAGTCCTCTAAATAGTCTCCAAGATCCTCCTTGATTCTTTGTATTTCTTGGTAAGAAAAAGGCTTATTAACTCTCATAGATTGATTATTTCTCCTGGTGGGTGCTTCATGAAGAGGCAACAGCTTGTGTGGCTGTTCCTCAGTCTCTCTGGCTGCTCTGCACATATGATCCCAGGGATAGATTGGAGAAACCTGCTTTTCTGTATCTCTTTGTCTCCTGTCCTCCATCTCATCTAGCAAAGTAGGAGGACAGGAGGGAGCTGAAGGAGTCACACCCAAATCCATACCCTTAGGACATAAGTCTGGCATATTTCGCAGAGAGAAAAAGGGCAACACATATGCTGCTTCTACCCATTTCCCTTGTTTTCTATAGAACCGGTCTAATTGTAAAACAGTATTATACTCAAGAGACCCTCCAACCGGCCACTGTTCGCCATCCTCCAATGGATACCGTAGCCATGCAGTATCACATAAGAAGACCAGATGTGTCTTCTTTAAGTCCTGGGGGTCAAATCTATCCCAGTTTTTAAGGATACAGTTCAAAGGAGTGAGACTGGAATTGTTCACTCCCATCTGTAAGAGAGAAAAAAAGCGACCAGCGCCTTCTTTTTACTGGAGGCATCCCTCCTTGCTCTAGATGGGAGTGTAGACAGACTTTACACCAAAGCTTTCCTTCCCTGGTCGGACTTAGTCTGTCCCTTACCGATGCAGGCAACCTACTCATCCCTCCCGGTCCTACGATTGAGACGGGGTGGAGATGCCCCAGGGGTAGGCCTGATGGCATCCCTGACTGACGTCCAGCTCCTCACCATTAAAACCTTGCTTGCCTCTGATGCCACCTGGGGTGCGATCAGAGTAACCTTCCAGAATGCCCCCAGGCTAGACCGCTGGGGGAAACGTTTGTCACCTGAGTGCCTGTGCACGACCCTGAGTATATTCCTGACCGCAGTAAGACCGATAGGAACACGAAACTGAGATGTTTCTTCCAAGCGTCAGCACACCAGTATAAGAGTCTCCTCTGGTCCACTAAGAGCCAGTGTTACCAAGAGAGAAAAAAAAATCCATTGTAGTTCCAATCTGAGTAACCTTTAACCTCAGAGATGCTCTTGTAGCTAGAGCTCCATCTAACTTCCCAACTTTCGATTCCTAACGAGGCTAGGTACTTCCTGACTACCAATCCAGGTTTGGGACCTAAGTCACAGTACACAGTAGTAGCACAGATCACAAGTCCCTTGAAAGTTTATGATCTGACAGATTAGGTTAGTACTTCTAATTTCCAAGGAGTTATGAAATGGCCAAAGAGACCAAAAAGTCTGACCGAGAAAGGAGAGTTCGGTCCACATGCTTTGCCCGTTTCTGGTCGGTTCCTGAAGGAGACATTGGTTGCCTCTTGGCATTGGCAGGTCGGTATAAACCCCCGACAGGTTTCTGCCATAAGCCGAATGAGGTCACCACGGAACTGCAGAGCAGGGCTCCTCACTTGCTTCACGCAGGGTGTTTCATTCTTTCACGCAAGCACACCGTAGAGTTAGTAAAGTACAGCGGAAAACGTGTTCGCTAGGAGAACAAAGAACTAGAGCTCCAAGCATCCTTACCATATCCTGAAGGATCCTGGACGAGCCCCCAAGATGAAAGGTTGTTGCTGAATCACGCAAAGACGCAGGGTTCTTGGACTCCGGAGGAGAAGAATTCAATCTTGGGCCAGAGATGAGGCTTGATCACTCAGAGCTTTTGTGTAATAAAGTTTTATTAAAGTATAAAGGAGATAGAGAAAGCTTCTGACATAGACATCAGAAGGGGGTAGAAAGAGTACCCCAAGAATCCCAGTTTTTAAATACAATACTAGAGACTCTGGTAAAATAATAATAGAGAAAATGAAATATGTTAAAAGAGTAGGAAGGGTACAGATGACCCTGGTTTTGCTGCTGATTTTTCTTATAGTTTTAAAAATATGAAAACAGTCAACAAATGTTAGATATGAGAGTTCACTGAATTTCACAATTTTATTATTAACTTAAGAAATAAACAGCATTTGTCTACCTGAACAGAGAACAAGGCAATTATAAAAAATTATAGAACATAAGATACCTTTCACAGTACTAAAAACTATGAAATGTCTAAGAAGTAGTATTGTTGGGAAACACCTCTCCAAAAATGTCATCTGAGATGAGACCAGAATGAAGTGAGTCAGGCAGATATCTGGAAAAAAGAGCAGTCTGGGCAGAGTAAATTATAAGGATAAATGACTGCACCATTGATTTCTCTCTTCCTTTCAACACCAGATAATTTTCCTTTCTGTTGAGTTCAGTCATGTTCTAACTTTTAAACACTTAATTCAGGTTAAGAAAAAACCCTTAACTAATTCTTTTATAGCCTTGAGGTTCATGCATACTCAGTCGTGTCTGACTCTTCATGATCCCATGAACTGTAGCCTGCCAGTCTCCTCTGTCCATGGAGATTCTCCAGGCAAGAATACTGGAGTGGGTTGCCATTTCTTCCTCCAGGGAATCTTCCCCACTGAGGGATTGAACCTGTGTCTCCTGCATTCACAGATGAATTCTTTACCACTGAGCCAGAGCATAGCACAATTCTTTTTAAAATTTAATCTCAAGAACCAAATAAGAAAATGTTGGAAGTATTTTTCAAACCAACATAAGCAAAGTAGAAATACAAATGACAAGTTTGATAAAAAAGTATTTTCATTTCTCTTCTCTCCACCCTACACTCCATCTGGCTGACCCTATCTCATCCTTAATACTCAGCTCAAAGGTCATTTCATCCAAAAATCCTTTCCTGATGCTTTCAAAAGTATCTCTTTTTGATCATTCCTTTATTTTTCTGATCATTCCTGTATCACTGCTTTTACCACATTTTTAAAAAATTGTAAACTGGATTTGTGTGTGTCAACTACAAACTGCCACTTGCCATGAGTGCTTGCCATCTACCTCTACAAGGATCAAATCATGGGCTACTGCAGCTGCTGACCTTCAACAGCCCCTGAGGAAGTTAAAGGTGGAGAGCAGAAATGAGGCACTCTGTGCTTCTGGAAAACTGGCAGAACAGGTCTTCAGAAAGGTATTCTCCAGAGCTGATGTTATGAATCCAATTCTTAGATCTCTTCAAATCTAGAAAACACTAAAATCCCTCATGGTGATGACTGTTTCTTGTGACTAGCAGTAGCTTCACAAGACTAGTAGAAACCTTTTGGAAAAATATGCGCCTGATTGTATGTAGGCTCTCCTTCACCAAAATCACATACACACGTCCTTTCCCCCTATATCCTTGGAGCAGTCTCTCAGAGCTCTCTGAGGTGCTGTCTTCTGGGCTGCAGTCCTCATTTTGCCCCAAGTAAAACTTAAATTGCAGCTCTCATGTTGTGCATTTTTTTAAGTTGACAGTTGTGGTAACCTACGAAGCGACAGAGTGGACTTCCTTTCTTCACCTGAACTCTACAAGTAATGAGCTTTTAAAATCGATTCTTCTTAATTAGATTACAAACATTAAAAGCATGAATTTTTGATAATAATATAATCATATAACATTGGTGAATTTCTTAGCACCATTCAACTTTTCCTTGGGCTTTCTATTTTCTGACTGTGATTTTGTGTAGGTCACTTAAATTATCTGAATCCTAGTTTCATCTTCTGTGTAGGATGATGACATTAATGTCAATTTTACAGTGAGAATTAAATGAGTTTGTGCATGTGAGAAGTGTCACTGTAACTTGAATATCTCTCTCATTCCATACAGCATCTAACTCAGTGCCAGGCACAGAGGAGGTGTCATTTTAATAAATGTTTACAGAGGGAGTGGGTGAATGCCAAACAGAGAATATTTTTGTGAAGAAAGTCACCTTGGCTTTGTGGTAGGTGGGCGTCTGTCTGTGGAGGCTGAAGCTGTAGGAGATCTTTGAGGACAGCAGATCTCCCAGGGACACTCTGAATGGTAGCCTGGTAAAGCTGACTATCGTGACCCAGGTAGGGGGCATTTCTATGCTGTGTCCCAGGCTATGCTATTTCACATAAAAAAAGGGAAGTCTCTGAGAACTCCAGAAGGAATATACTCCTTTCTGAAGAGGAGCTGACACACAGGGGAACTAAACCTGGTCCAGTCAGTGCAGATCTTCCCAGGCATTCCATCCCCTCTGCTCAGCTGCCATTTATTTATCAGTGCTGTCCACTGTCCAATAGAATTTTCGGTAGTGATAGAAAGGTTCTCTCTATGTATGCTGTCTAACATAGTTGCTACCAACCACATGTTGAACACTGGACATGTGGACAGTCTGACCAAATGATTTTTTTTTCCATTTATTTTTATTAGTTGGAGGCTAATTACTTTACAACATTGCAGTGGTTTTTGTCATACATTGAAATGAATTAGCCATGGATTTACATGTATTCCCCATCCCGGTCCCCCCCTCCCACCTCCCTCTCCACCCCATCCCTCTGGGTCTTCCCATTGCACCAGGCCCGAGCACTTGTTTCATGCATCCAACCTGGGCTGGTGATCTGTTTCACCCTAGATATACATGTTTCGATGCTGTTCTCTTGAAACATCCCACCCTCGCCTTCTCCCACAGAGTCCACAAGTCTGTTCTATACATCTGAGTCTCTTTTTCTGTTTTGCATATAGGGTTATCGTTACCATCTTTCTAAATTCCATATATATGTGTTAGTATACTGTAATGGTCTTTATCTTTTTGGCTTACTTCGCTCTGTATAATGGGCTCCAGTTTCATCCATCTCATTAGAACTGATTCAAATGAATTCTTTTTAATGGCTGAGTAATATTCCATGGTGTATATGTACCACAGCTTCCTCATCCATTCATCTGCTGATTGACCAAATGATTTTTGCATTTTATTTAAAATTTAAATTGAACAGTTTAGTTCCATAGAAACATGTTTGTTGACTTTTCAGATTATCATTTAAAAAATAATTTTATTGATTTACATTATTTTTTGGCTGTGTTGGATCTTCTTTGTTTGCTTGGGCTCTTCTCTACTTGCCGTGTGTGGGCACCTCATGGCAATGGCTTCTCCTGTTGCAGAGCACAGGCTCGAGAGCACGTGGGCTCGGTAGTTGTGGCTCCTGGGCTCTAGAGCACAGGCTCAGTAATTGCGGCATGTAGGCTTAGCTGCTCCGCGGCGTGTGGGATCTTCCCAGGCCAGGGATAGAATCTGTGTTTCCTGCACTGGCAAGTGGATGCTTTACCACTAAGCCACCAGGGAAGCCCTGGATTGCCTTTTGACCAGAATCTTCTATGTGCTTCATACATTTGTGGAGATTATTTACTACACAGTCTTTTGATTTTCCTGGCATTAATCTAATCTTCCTGGCTCTAATCTACTCGACACAGCAACCAGCACAGTGACCCTGACCTCCTTAAAAACCTGCCACTGGGTTTCTACCCACTAAATGATCAATTCTCCCACATATGAGTTCTCCAAGGCTGCCCTCACCTATTGAGGTACCATTCCCGCCTTGGTCTTCACTTCAGATACACTATCCCTTGCTTTGCCCATGCAGTTCCTATTTCCTCAATCATCCTTTCTCTCCATATCCCTGTATTCTTTGCCCAGCTCACTGGTACTTGCCCTTGAAGAGTCAGGTCAGATCAGACACTATCTCCTTCAGAAAACTTTCCTTGAATCTCCCTTCACTGATACCCTCTCTCCCAGACTGGTTTGTGCCCTCGTCCTCTGGGCTCCCCCAGTCTCCCATGCTTTCTTCTATCAGAACACTGATCATGCTGTGTTGTAATTACTGATTAAATCTCTTATTCTTCTGGACTGTGAGCTCCTAGAAAATATGGACAGTGTTATATTCCCCTCTTCATCTCTAGTACTTGCACAGATTCTGCCTCAGCAGAAAAAATCAAGGGATGTATAAGTGAATTGTTCTAAAACATCTTAGATCCTTTATTTACTACATTTATACTTGCCAAATGCACTGTAATCTATTACCATTTGTGACTTAGCAAATTTTTTGTGGCAGGCAGGACTTCTGCCTCAGTTTGTTGGAAAAGGAAACTGAGGCTCAATGAATGTAAGTAATCTGCCCAAGATTATAAAGTTACAAGGTCAGAGTTTGAGTAGAACCTGGATCTTCAAACTCCCTTTTCCCCCACCTTTTTATATTTAATGAGGGCTTTCCAGGTGGTGCAGTGGTTAAGAATCCACCTGCCAATGCAGAAGACGTAGGAGTCATAGGTTCGATTCCTGGGTCGGGAAGATCCCCTGGAGTAGGAAGTGGCAACCTACTCCAGTATTCTTGCCTGGAAAATTCCATGGACAGAGGCATGCCTGGTGGGTTACAGTCCATAGGGTCACAAAAAGTCAGACACAACTGAGTGACTGGGCACATACACACACACTCACACACACACAATATTTAATGAAGCGCCTTTGTCTCTCAGCCCTCCCACACTGAAATTCTTACAGCCTCACAGCCTTTACAATTCAGTCATTAGGATTGATATGTGAAAGCTTGTGTATCTTCATCTTGATGGTTGTATTAACATGACTTGTGAAAATCAAATTGCTGGAATGTGAGGGGTAATTTCTGATGGGTATTTTTATGCAATTTTCTACAGAAGATTCTTGTGGTGTCCACACCTTATCTTTTGATTCAGTAGGGGTGAATGGACAGTTCCATGCTTGTTGCCAGCAAACCACCCCAAAGCATTCTAGTCCTGCTTTTCTGCCTTAAGCCCTAGAAGGCAGCTTTGCACTGGACCAGTGTAACCAGGAAATGTTAAAGAGTTCAAGGTCCTAACCCTCAACCAATGGGGATGGAAACTAAGGTACATGAACCTTGTTCTTAGTGGGACAATGTTGAGGCACATTCTATTAATATCTGGTTCTTCAGAGGGTCTCCAGTGAGATCAAGCCTAGTTTCTACCAAAGCAATTACCTAAATAACACATTTTTTCTTGTTTTTTTCCCCTTCCCTCTTTCACTGTCTATACCTCACTACTATTTCATAGTCTTACCTTCCCCCCAAATTACTAGCACTCAAGTCCTTGCCTAGGCTCTGCTTTTTGGGAACCCAAAAGAAGAAATTACTTAACTATACAAGAACTTCTTTAGAGACAACACTTTACCCTGTGCAGTTTGTACCAGGGCAGTACTGGACTTCTTGCAGTTTCAAACAGTGATCCCCACCCTCTGTGCCTGGATACGTGCTGCTCCCTGGGCCTGGGCACACTATTCCTCTCCCTTCCCTGGCTTGCAGTTGGTCATTCCTCAAAACTCAGCTAGGGTATCCTCTTCCCTTTGCAGTCTTCACTGATTAGCCACCTCCTCTCCTTCTCCCCAACTTAGATTTCCATCCCTCTGATCCTGCAGCACTTGTAAGACTAGTTCAGTTCAGTTCAGTCGCTCAGTCGTGTCCGACTCTTTGCAACCCCAAACGAGTTAACCTCCATCAAATTCATTATGTCTTTCCCTTCCTTTGTGAGCCTCTGGAGGACTAGGGGCCTACCTTGCAAGGTATTTGGTAAGAATTAAGTGCTCAATAGAACAGGTAAGAATGTGCAGGTGTGAACTTAGGAACCACTTTTCATTCCATAAACATTTACTTAACACTTCCTTTGCCAGAAGCACAATGCTCTATTATGGAGTGTTCAAAGATAAAGACTTGACCCTAGGCATAAGGGAACTCACTGTCAAGTGAGGAAAAGAGAAGTAAATAATGCATAAAGCATTGTAAATGTTCGGACACGAATGCACAGGTGACTGTGGGGGACAGAGCAATTCAGCAAAGAATAGGTTCTAGTTTGGTCTTAGAAGGTAGTGACGATTAGCAGAAACGGGTAAGAGCACCCCAGGTTATTCTGAGAGACAGACTAGGCCTCCCAGGTGGCTCAGTGGTAAAGAATCTCCCTGCCAATGCAGGAGACACAGGTTCCATTCCTGAGTCAGGAAGATCCCTGGAGAAGGAAATGGCAACTCATTCCAGTATTCTTGCCTGGGAAATTCCAAGGACAGAGGGGCCTGGTGGGCTACTGTCCATGGCATCTCAAGAGTCCACATGATTTACCGACTACAAAAGACTAAACAAGACTAGAGAAAATGAGGAAAGTGAAGACTTTGCTACAGTTGGGGCTAGTGCTGATGTAGAGAGATGAGGAGGCCACCCCGTTAGTACTCCACGTGTTTGGGGTGGGATGGGCACATAATTATTCTCAGGGCATTCCAGTTGAAGATACAAGTTATTCAGCACCTTGATCAGAGCCAGGCACACGGTAGGCAGAAGCGCTGGGAAATTGAGAAATCTGTAAAAACAGCCCATTCAGCTCTTCAGTCAGCACGTGCACCTGCTTGAACAGCATGAGAGCGCGACCCCAGCGAACCAGGTCCCCGGCGTCTCAGCGGCGGCCGAGCATGCTCAGTTGCCAGAACGCGGGCCGGGTTGCATGGAAAAAGCGCGGCGGAGTCCCAGCCCGGCAGAAACCCGGGCAGGGAAGGGGTTCGCTCCGAGGGGGCGGGGCCTCGGACGCACGTTCGCTCCCAGCCCGCCCCCCTCCCGCCACGCGCCACGCGCCGGCCGTCTACACGCCGGCTGCCCGTTGCCCTGGCAACCGTCGCGCAGCGTCTTCCTGAGGGAGCTCCTGTCAGCCCGCGGATCCTATCGCCCGCTCCCCACTGCCCGGCAATTTTCGCGTGGGCTCAGAGGCGGAACGACAACAAAAAATGGCGGAGCGGAGCCAGACGGCGCCTGAGGCAGGTCTGTGGGGGCGGTCTATCAGGGGGAAGAGCTGAGGCAGCACGGCGCTGTCCTGGGCCCTAGGGGACAGGAGACTTGGGCCTGGCGCTGCTCCTGAAGAGGCGCCCTCTGTGTTTGCGCGGTGAGGTTATGACCTCGGGGTCAAGGGTCAAGGGAGGAGCACACCCCTTTGAGTGTCGGGCAGAGGCCGCGCTGTCGAGGCGTCGCGGGAGTGTAGGAGAGTGTGTGCACTCTTTGGAGTGAGGAAGGGCTGGGACCCCAGGGACGACGACTCGCCTCCAGAGGGGCACCTGTGATGAGGGCTGATTGTAGGGGGTAGGCTGCTTCACTGGAGGGGTTGTACACAATCCTGTGGACTATGGGAGGGCCCTATAAAGGGAGAGGGACTCTAATTCTGAGGAGGCAGGTTAAGTAGGAGGAGTGTTACTTTAGTTTCAGGCAGTGCCATGGAAAGGGATATATGAGTGTTTGTGCTTCAGGGAAGTGTAGTGACTGAGGGTCACCCCTGTCACAGAGAAAGTATGTAAGTCCTCATATGAGTCCTTAAGAGGACAAGAGGCTTGAGGGGACACCCAATCCTTCAAAACCCTACCAAAGGAGGCTGGAGCCTGAGTGTGGGTGTGTATGGGGTCAGTAGTCTTGAAGGTCATTCAGAATCACAGAGGGATGCACCTTCACGTGTCTGTGGGTGGAAGCTAGTCTTTAAAATGCAGGGAGACTAACAGGCAAGGAGACCTAAGATTCTGTTTCTGAGGGGACTGCCTTGTAAATTTGGCTGGCTTGGAGAGATAATGACCTAAGCCTTATAGGGTCATAGAAGAAAGGGCTTTTACAGTCCTGTGTATGTGGGGGGGGGGGGGGGTTTGTCACTAAGAGGGATTGGGAACTGAAGAACTGGAGCATCAAAGTGATAGCTCTGTGTGTGTGTGTGTGTGTGTGTGTGTATGTGTGTCTCTGTGTGTGTGTGTATAGAAAAGCAGTGGCTTTGGTGAAAGCCACTGTGTGGTGGTGGGTGATGGAGTGGTATCCATAATTTTGTATGTGTGTCCTGATTGGGTATTTTGGTTACAAGAGTGACCCACTTGAATTATCCAGCCCTTTGGGGGTAGGGGAGGGAGGTCGCAGTTATGGTTAGACCATACAGTGACTGAAACTGGAATCGATAAGAAGCGATCAAGAATGATTTAAGAGATCATTACCTCTTAAGACCTGCATGGTTTGTCTTTCTTTCATGGCATCTCTGTTCATGCACCAAGTAAGTCCTCTACTTATTTTATAGTTTAAGCTCCCTCAACTTGAACATGCTCATTCCCTTTTTCATACTCCACCCAACACATGTTTGAGTGCCAACTATTCTCTAGGCATCAAATTAAGCACTGAAAACTCCCTGCTTGTAATTCTCTTACCTTATTCTTTTCTTTCCTTCCATAGATTTACTGCCTTCACACATATAACTTAATCTATTTAGTATTTTTATTGCTTACTGCCTCATTCCTCTAGAATGTAGGATCCATGAAGGCAAGAGTCTGTCTTGTGTTTATTAATTCCACATTCCTAGAACCATACCTTGTGTAGTTATTAATGAAAATTTTTTAAATTAATGAATAAATGACCTGATATTGTCTAGGTGTTCAAGGAGTTTCTCTGAGGAAGTGAAATTTTAGTTGAGATATAATAGAGATTGAATAAATGAAGAGATGGGCAAAGAGTGGTCCAGGCAGAGGGAAACCATGTGCAAATACCCTAAGGTAGGAGGAAGCATGATGTATTATATTCAGGGAACTGAAAGAAGACAAGTGTGGCTACACTTAGGGCAATAGGAAGACAAATGAGGTAAGCTGAAGCAGATCTTGCAGGGCCTTAAAGGCTAGGATAAGAATTTTGGTCAAAAATCCAAAAATGGAGGGAAGGGATTGAGAAATGTTTAAAAGGCAAAATTAATAGGACTTAGTGAAAGATGGGAATGTGGGGGAAGGATGTATCAAAGTGTACTTCTAATTTTTTATTTTGTGCAGCTGGATAGTTGGTGATGCCATTATGGAGATAGGGAGTCCTGAAAGGGATCCTGGCTGGGTTTGAGAGGGAAGATCATGTGTTTAGTTTTGGACAAATGGAATCTGAGGTATCTTTGAATTATCCAATAAGTGGAGAGATTGGCAAGGCAGTTGAATATACAAGAAAAGTCTGGGGTAGCATGGAGTTAATTAGTGAAACCATGAATGTGGATGAAATTGCCTAAAGGGAGTGTAAAGAGTGTAAAGAGAAGCAGCTTGGGATGAAGTGTAGAGCGGTTACAGTATTTCAGTGCATTCTAAAAAGATAGATTAAAGAGGACAGGCAAAAGAATGTTTGTGGCATGTTCAACAGCTTGAATGCTTCCAGGTGATATAAAAAGGAAGACTGAAGAGCTAGATTTAGAGCATATTTAGCATCATTGTTGTTGTTGTTATTCAGTCACTCAGTCATGTCTGACTCTTTGTGACCCCTTGGACTGAAGCTTGCCAGGCTTCCCCATCCTTCACCATCTCCCAGAACTTGCTCCAATTCATGTCCATTGAGTCGGTGGTGCCATTCAACCATCTTGTCCTCTGTTGTCCCCTTCTCCTCCTGCCTTCAATCTTTCCCAGCATCAGCGTTTTTTCTGAGTTAGCTCTTCTCATCAGATGGCCAAAGTATTAGATTTTCAGCTTCAGCATCAGTCCTTCCAATGAATATTCAGGGTTGATTTCCTTTAGGATTAACTGATTTGATCTCCATGCAGTCCAAGGGACTCTCAAGAATCTTCTCCAACACCACAGTTCAAAAGCAACAATTCTTCGGCACTCAGCCTTTTTTATGGTCCAATTCTCACATCCGTACATGTCCTTGATAAGAGGAAACTGATGAAGGTATGAGCCAAACTAATTTCTAAATCACTGATCACTGGCTCAATCTTTGTTTTTTAACTCAGACTCCTGAGAGAGAATCTAATTGACACACATTACCTTTTCCCACTAGACCATGTCATAGATCACAAGCCAGTGTAGGATTGATTGTCTTTGAATTGGGTGTCCAGCTATTGCTCTCTGGAGACACCTGGTACAAAATATGTGTATCTGGTGATTTCTCATCTCAAGAGCAGTAGCTGAAATTTATGGAGTGTTTATGTGCAAGACATTGTACTAAGTGCTTTAAATGTTTTAATCTACTTCAACATCATAGCTACACTCTAAGGTATTATCTTTATTTAATATGTGAAGACGTTTTGGCACAGAGAAGTTAAACAACTTGCTCAATCTGCAAATAGTTAATGTAAGATTATAGTTCTTTGGCTATTTTTGACATTATCTGGATTCATTACTTGTCCTTCTGTTTATATTGCAACATATTGCATACTGACGAAATAATAGCCATGATGAAAATTCTTTCCCTACAGAAAACATTCCAAGCTAGGCATACATTAACAAAGTGAAGTGGAAAGAACTGGGGCTCAAATCCTTGTATAAATCATGTTTCTGTAACTTATTAGATGTGGACCTCAGATTCAAAATTTCTAAACTTATAAGTTTCCTCCTTTGTAAAATGTGGATGATATTTGCAGTATAGTTGTGTATGGTAGAGATAATATATATGAAGGGTTCAGTAAATGGTATTTCCTTAATTCCGCCGAAGTTTGAATAAAAAAGCTCAGATATAATATATATGTGTATATATATATGTATATATATATGTATGTATGTACTTTACATATACAGTGGAATTGAGAAATAGATTTAAGGGACTAGATCTGATAGTCAGAGTGCCTGATGAACTATAGACAGAGGTTCCTGACATTGTATAGGAGACAGGGAGCAAGACCATCCCCAAGAAAAAGAAATGCAAAAAAGCAAAATGGCTGTCTGAGGAGGCCTTACAAGTAGCTGTGAAAAGAAGAGAAGCCAAAAGTAAAGGAGAAAAGGAAAGATGTACCCATTTGAAAGCAGAGTTTCAAAGACTAGCAAGGAGAGATTAGAAAGCCTTCCTTAATGATCAGTGCAAAGAAATAGAGGAAGATAATAGAATGGGAAAGACTAGAGATCTTTTCAGGAAAATTAGAGATACCAAGGTAACATTTCATGCAAAGATGGGCTCAATAAAACACAGAAATGGTATGGACCTAACAGAAGCAGAAGAGGTGTCAGGAATACACAGAAGAACTGTACAAGAAAGATCTTCACGACCCAGATGATCACGATGGTGTGAACACTCACCTAGAGCCAGACACCCTGGAATGTGAAGTCAAGTGGGCCTTAGAAAGCATCACTACAAACAAAGCTAGTGGAGGTGATGAAATTCCAGTTGAACTATTTCAAATCCTAAAAGATGATGCTGTGAAAATGCTGCATTCACTATGCCAGCAAATTTGGAAAACGCAGCAGTGGCCACAGGACTGGAAAGGTCAATTTTCATCCCAATCCTTAAGAAAGGCAATGCTAAAGAATGCTCAAGACCGCACAATTGCACTTATCTTACACACTAGCAAAGTAATGCTCAAAATTCTCCAAGCCAGGCTTCAACAGTATGTGAACGGTGAACTTCTAGATGTTCAAGCTGGTTTTAGAAAAGGAAGAGGACCAGAGATCAAATTGCCAACATACGTTGGATCATAGAAAAAGCAAGAGAGTTCCAGAAAAACATCTATTTCTCCTTTATTGACTATGCCAAAGCCTTTGCCTGTGTGGATCACAATAAACTGTGGAAAATTCTGAAAGAGATGGGAATACCAGACCACCTGACCTGCCTCTTGAGAAGTCTGTATGCAGGTCAGGAAGCAACAGTTAGAACTAGACATGGAGCAACAGACTTGTTCCAAATTGAGAAAGGAGTACGTCAACGCTGTACATTGTCACCCTGATTATTATTCTATGCAGAGTACATCATGACAAACACTGGGCTGGAGGAAGCACAAGTTGGAATCAAGATTGCCGGGAGAAATATCAGTAACCTCAGATATACAGATGACACCATTCTTATGGCAGAAAGTGAAGAAGAACTAAAGAGCCTCTTGATGAAAGTGAAAGAGGAGAGTGAAAACATTGGCTTAAAGCTCAACATTCAGAAAACAAAGATTGTGGCATCTGTTCCCATCACTTCATGAAAAATAGATGGAGAAACAGTGGAAACAGTGGCAGACTTTATTTTTTGGGGCTCCAAAATCACTGCAGATGGTGACTGCAGCCATGAAATAAAAAGATGCTTACTCCTTGGAAGAAAAGTTATGACCAACCTAGGTAGCATATTAAAAAGCAGAGACATTACTTTGACAACAAAGGTCCATCTAGTGTGAGGGTTGGACTATAAAGAAAGCTGAGGGCCAAAGAATTGATGCTTCTGAACTGTGGTGTTGGAGAAGACCCTTGAGAGTCCCTTGGACTGCAAGGAGATCCAACCAGTCCATCCTAAAGGAAATCAGTCCTGAATATTCATTGGAAGGAATGATGTTGAAGCTGAAACTCCAATACTTTGGCCACCTGATGTGAAGAGCTGACTCATTTGAAAAGACCCTGTTGCTGGCAAAGATTGAAGGCAGGAGGAGAAGGGGATGACAGAGGAGGAGGTGGTTGGGTGGCATCACCGACTCAATGGACATAAGTTTGAGTAAACTCTGGGAGCTGGTGATGGATAGGGAGGCCTGGCATGCTGCCGTTCATGGGGTCGCAAGGAGTCAGGCACAACTGAGTGACTGAACTGAACTGATGTACTTTACAAGTAAAAACTTGGTTTAAACATTGTTTAAACATAGTGATTGATATAAGACATTTCTTTTCACTTTTCTTCATTAGCATAATTGATTTTCTGTCAAAAGAAAGGCAGGCATCAAGTTTTGGAAAATATTGAATTGTTAGCCAAACTGTGTGTGGTGGGACAAGTCTCTGTATGAGGTGAATTTTGAGGAATTTCCTGAAGGAGTGAAGAGATACATACTTTTTAAAAGCATGCGGGTGTCTCCATAAGGGCCTTCCTTGATGGCTCAGACTGTAAAGAATCTGTCTGCAAAGCAGGAGACTGTGATTCAGTCCCTGGGTTGGGAAAATCCATGGCTATGCACTCCATTATTCTTGCCTAGAGAATCCGTCTGGCAGGCTATAGTCCATGGAGCTGCAAAGAGTAGAACGTGATTGAGCGACTAAGCATACACCAGCTCTAATAGGTGGTCAGATTTGCAGAAGGAATTTTTGTCTTGTAAATATTATACTTTTAAAATAAGCACATTGTTTAGAATTTTTCTTCTTATCCAAAAATTTGACTATTAATAACACTACAAAAGATACTTATTGCTAACTAAAGGTAGAGGTATTAGTCTCAGGCTAGATTGTACGTGCTTCAGTTTCTCAGAGTCTTCTGCCTTTCCAGCTATCATTAAGAAAACTTTTGTTCTAAGTACATGCTAAAATAATTGGCTTTATTTTATTGCCAAGTTTGTTGGGTGTTTTTTTTGGAGGCCCACGTGGAGCAGAAATTTTATAATGATGCAGTCTGTTAAAATGACCTGAACTTTGATCACTTTTTCTGTGAACAAAATGGGTCTTCTTTTAAAAGCAGCTTTACATTATCTGAAATTATCTATAGATAAAATCTTGAAATTTTAAAAACCCTTAGAAATGAGAATAATGTTTTCTATCTTTTTTTAAGTTGGGCAAAATATTTACGTTTTTTTTACTTTAGTTTCCTTATTTGTAAATTTGGGATAGTAACACCTACTTTTCAGGTGACAGAGATACTGTATGGAAAGTGCAGAATGTTTATACCCTCAAAGAAATGATAGCTTAGTTGGTGAGTGCACATCTATGTGTGTGTGTATGTGTTTGTGTGCCTTTTCTTAAAGACTTACTAGTAAAATCACCTTTAAAAGCAGAGGAAATCCAGGTCTACAGTCTCTTATAGGGCAGCCTTGCATGCAAAAAATTTTCAGAATTCAGATTATTTTTTATTATGGAATGGCAGTGCTGTCTTATGTAATGGCTTATGTACCTATGCATTTCTTATGTACTCTTAGTTATAGAACACTTCCAGTGAAGTATGGGAGAGTGCCCTATAATCAAACACATTAATCACATTCACACTAATTGAATTGAAGTTATGAATAGCTTCACATCAATTTAAGTTTTACTAACAGATTAGTTTTGGCATTAAGGTTGTGAACAAAAATTACTATTTTTAGAGACTTAAGGATTTTTCAATTGTAGAAGAGGGACTGTGGACTGATATAATTTTATCCTTTTTAAGAAAAAATTTTAAAACTTCAGGTTATTTTTTGTCACGTTTTTATCTTTTGTAACATCACTGTGCTGAGCTTTATGAAAAATCCCCAAAGTTTTGGAACAGAAAACACCTTTTGTTTCCATGATGTTTATGTGCTTATTTCTTCTAAGGAACTCTGATAATATCTATATTTCTGAGATCTATGAATGTTGCATTTGGCTTCAGTTTCAGTATCTTGGGCTTCCCTGGTAGCTCAGCTGGTAAGGAAGCCACCTG
Source organism: Odocoileus virginianus (assembly GCF_023699985.2). Classification (NCBI taxonomy): domain Eukaryota; kingdom Metazoa; phylum Chordata; class Mammalia; order Artiodactyla; family Cervidae; genus Odocoileus; species Odocoileus virginianus. The sequence goes on from NC_069678.1 coordinate 77,021,131, forward strand.
CAGTGCAGGAGACCCTGGTTCAATTCCTGGTTTGGGAAGATCCCCCGGAGAAGGCATAGACTACCAACTCCAGTATTCTTTGGCTTCCCTGGTGGCTCAGCTGTTAAAAAATCAGCCTTCAATGTGGGAGACCTGGCTTCGATCCCTGGGTTGGGAAGATCCCCTGGAGAAGGGAACTGGCTACCCCCTTCAGTATTCTGGCCTAGAGAATTCTGTCCAGTCCAGTCCATGGGGTTGCAAAAAGTCAGACATGACTGAGCAACCTTCACTTTCAGTATCTTGGTTCAGGGTCATTTTCAAGGAGAGATACTAGAGAACTATAGCATTCAGTTAGAAGGATGCCAATATTTTGATACATATTCTTAACAAAATCATAGCTTTATCTTCAAGTCATTTAAGAACAGCACAGTCTTCTATGATTTTCAGAATATTTTTATTAATTGTTAAATTTCACCAATGGAGCAGGTGTTAATTTTAGTATCGATTTAAGAAGAATTTTCATTCTTAACAGAATTTAATTTTTTTGATTATAAAAAATTATCCCAACTATGAAAGCTTGTGATAATTCATTAATGGTTTTCACCATATGGGAATATGATAATTTTTACTTTTTACATATCCCATTTATTTAATGGGTTCAGAGAAATTTTTCTTTTTTTTCAAACTGTAAAGGGAGAAGTTTTTATTTGTCATATATTTTTGAGAAATATTGTTTGTGAATATTGACTCTAAATAGGCTTTCAAAGTAATGTGCTTACATGTCAATTGAAGGAAAATAAAGCAAGCAAATGCAAAGATGCCTAGAATTTTATATAAGAATAAAAATTTTTATGTAGGATTGGAAATTCCCAAATAAAAACTTTAAACATTGTGATGGAAAAATACCTGAGATTTGTTGTAGAGGAATGGGAAAAAGCAATCTGCAAACAGTTGCAGTTTACTTGCCTTTTTTTCAGAAATCTTAGAAATCATTCATTTGAAGATATTAATCTCTTTTTTTCATTTATTTTTATCAGTTGGAGGCTAATTACTTAACAATATTGTGGTGGTTTTTGTCATACATTGACATGAATCAGCCATGGATTTACATGTGTTCCCCATCCCAATCCCCCCTCCCGCCTCCCTCCCCATCCCATCCCTCTGGGTCTTCCCAGTGCACCAGCCCTGAGCATTTGTCTCATGCATCCAACCTGGGCTGGTGATCTGTTTCAGCCTTGATAGTATACTTGTTTAAATGCTATTCTTCATTTGAATATATTAATCTCTATGTCAGACTTTGCAGAAGAAATCACTGTGCTGTGGACTATGTTATTAATTTTAAAAATTACTCATTCATATTTCTGTTTTTGTTCCAGTACCATAGTGTTTTGATGATTTTAGCTTTGTAGTATAGTCTGAAGTCAGGGAGTCTGATTCCTTCAGTTCTGTTTTTCTTTCTCAAAACCATTTTTGCTGTTCAGGGTCTTTTGTATTTCCATACAAATTATAAAGTTTTTTGTTCTAATTCTGTGAATAATACCATTGGTAATTTGATAAGGATTGCATTGAATCTATAGCTTCCTTTGGGTGGTAAAGTCATTTTCACAATATTAACTCTTCCAGTCCAAGCACATGGTATATCTATCTGTGTCATCTTTGATTTCTTTCATTAGTATCTTATAGTTTGCTGAGTACAAGTCCTTTGCCTCCTTAGGTGAGTTCATTCCTGGGTATTTTATTCTTTTTGTTGTGATGGTAAATGGGATCATTTCTTTGGTTTCTCTTAGTGATCTTTCATTGTTAGTATATAGGAAAGCAAGAGATTTCTGTGTTTTAATTTAACTTTATTAAATTCATTGATTAGCTCTAGTAGTTTTCTAGTAGCATCTTTAGGATATTCTATGTATAATATCATGTCTCTGCAAACAGTGACAGTTTTACTTCTTTTCCAATTTGTATTCCTTTTATTTCTTTTTCTTCTCTGATTGTTGCAGCTAGGACTTTCCAAATTATGTTGAATAAGAGTGGCAAGAGAGGGTATCCTTGTCTAGTTCATGATCTTAGAGGAAATGCTTTCAGATGTTCACTGTTAAGAATAATATTTACTTCTGGTTCAAGAAGGCAAAGTAGAAGGACATGCACTCATCTCCACCTGTGAGAGCACCAAAATTGCAACTAGCTGTTGAACAACCATCAACAGAAGGACACTGGAACCCACCCAAAAAAGATACCCCACATCCAATGGCAAAGAAGAAGCCTCAGATGGTAGGAGGGGTGCAATCACAATAAAATTGAATACCATTCTCGCTGGGTGGGTGACCCACAGACTGGAAAACAATAATACCAAAGAACTTCTCACACTATTGTGAAGGTTCTAAACCCCATGTCAGGTTTCCCAGCCTGGGGTTCTGGCCAAAGGACTGGGAATCCCCAGGTAATCTGGCCTTGACAGCCGGTGGTATTTGCTCATAGGCCTTCCAGAGGACTGAGGGAAACAGAGACTCAAGTCTTAGAGGGAACAAACAAAATTTTCATGCACCAAGACCCAGAGGAGAGGAGCAGTGACCCCAAAGGAGACTGAATCAAAACCTTACCAGACAAGCAAAAGTTAAGAGAATTCAGCACCATTAAACCAGCTTTATAATAGATGTTAAAGGAACTTCTCTAGGCAGGCAGGAAACACAAGACAAGGAAAATGCCTATGGAAAATAAACCCCAAACAGTTAAGAAAACGGTAATAGAATAATACAGATAAATAATTACCTTGAATGTTAATGGATTAAATGCAGGAAACAAAAGACATAGTCTGCCTAGATGGATGAAAACGTGCATATTTGCACTTCCACTTACCACATCACTCTGCCTGACTCCCTCAGATTGTATGTAATTATTTTATATTATTAAATTAATCATGTTCCCATTATGGCTTGCACTTGTAGTTATCTTTTATTTTTTATCTGGCTATTGACTATGAAAACTGGTAAGCACCTTTTACATTGTGACTATAACTATTACTCACTTAATACCATTGTATCATGTTTGGTCAACAGAAAAATAATAGAACTTTGTATCACCAAAAAGGTGAAAGTGAAAGTCACTCAGTCCTGTCTGACTCTTTGTGACCCCATGGACAGGGGAAACAGACTCTTGGAGGGCACAGACAAAACTGTGTACACACCAGGACCCAGGAGAAAGGAGCAGTGACCCCACAAGAGATTGAGCCAGACTTGCCTGTGAATATCAAGGAGTCTCCAATGGAGGTATGGGTCGACAGTGTCCTGCCTCTGGGTCAGGGGCACTGAATACAACAGTCCTGGGAGCCCTGGTGGATGCTCACATAAGTCCTTTTGAAGAAGGTCGCCATTACTGCTATTACCCGTACCATTACCATTACCCCTGCCAAACTACAGGGAGGGAACACAGCCCCACCAGTCAACAGAAAATTGGATTAAAGATTTACTGAGCATGGCCCCACCTGTCAGATTCCCCCACAGCCAGTCCCTCTCATCAGGAAGCTTGCACAAGCTTCTTATCCTTATCCATCATCAGGGCAGACAGAATGAAAACCACAATCACAGAAAACAAACCAAACTGATTACACGGATCACAGCCTTGTTTAACTCAATGAAACTATGAGCCCTGCCATGTAAGTCCACCCAAGATTGATGGGTCATGATGGAGAGTTCTGATAAAATGTGGTCCACTGGAAAAGGGAATGGCAAACTGCTTCAGTTTTCTTTCCTTGAGAACCCCATGAACAGTATGAAAAGGCAAAAGGATATGACACTGAAAGATTAACTTCTCAGTCAGTAGGTGCCCATATGCTACTGGAGAAGAGTGGAGATATAGTTCAGGAAAGAATGAAGATGCTGAGCCAAAACAAAAACAACACCCAGTTTTGGATGTTACTGGTGATGGAACTCTGATGCTGTAAAGAACAGTATTTCATAGGAACCTGGAATGTTAGGTCCATGAATCAAGGTAAATTGGAAGTGATCAAATAGGAGATGGCAAGAATGAACATTGGCATTTTAGGAATCAGTGAACTAAGATGGACAGAAATGTGTGAATTTAATTCAGATGACCATTACATCTACTACTGTGGGCAAGAATCCCTTAGAAGAAATGGAGTAGTCCTCATAGTCAACAAAAGAGTCTGAAATGCAGTACTTGGATGCAGTCTCAAAAACAACAGAATGGTCTCTGTTTGTTTCCAAGGCAAACCATTCAGTATCACAGTAATCCAAGTCTATGCCCCAACCACTGAAGAAGCTGAAGTTGAATGGTTCTATGAAGACCTACAAGACCTTCTAGAACTAACACCAAAAAAAGATGTCTTTTTCATTATAGGGGACTGGAATGCAAAAGTAGGAATTCAAGAGATACCTGTAGTAATAGGCAAGTTTGGGCCTTGAAGTACAAAATGAAGCAGGGCAAAGACTAACAGAGTTTTGCCAAGAGAATGCACTGGTCATAGAAAACACCCTCTTCCAACAACACAAGAGACGACTTTACACATGGACATCACCAGATGGTCAATATTGAAATCAGATTGATTATGTTCTTTGCAGCTGAAGATGGAGAAGCTCTATACAGTCAGCAAAAACAAGACCGGGAGCTGACTGTGGCTCAGATCATGAACTCCTTATTGCAAAATTCAGACTTAAATTGAAGAAAGTAGGGAAAACCCCTAGACCATTCAGGTATGACCCAATCAAACTAAACGATTATACAGTGGAAGTGACAAATATATTCAAGATATTAGATCTGTTAGAGAGAATGCATGAAGAACTATGGACCAAGGTTTGTAACATTGTACAGGAAGTGGTGATCAAAATCATTCCCAAGAAAAAGAAATACAAAAGGGCAAAATATTTCTTTGAGGAGGCCTTACAAATAGCTGAGAAAAGAAGAGAAGCAAAAGGTGAAGGAGAAAAGGAAAGATATATTCATCTAAATGAAGTTCAGTTCAGTTTCTCAGTCATGTCCAACTCTTTGTGACCCTGTGGACTGCAGCACACCAGGCCTCCCTGTTCATTACTAGCTCCTGGAGTTTACTCAAACTCATGTTCATTGATTTGGTGATACCATCTAACCATCTCATCCTCTGTTGTCCCCTTCTCCTCCCGCCTTCAATCTTTCCCAGCATCAGGGTCTTTTCAAATGAGTCAGCTCTTCGTATCAGGTGGCCAAAGTACTGGAGTTTCAGCTTAAGCATCAGTCCTTCCAATGAATATTCAAGACTGATTTCCTTTAGGATGGACTGGTTGAATCTCCTTGCAGTCCAAGGGATTCTCAAGAGTCTTCTTCAATACCACAGTTCAAAAGCATCAATTCCTCGGTGCTCAACTTTCTTTATAGTCCAACTCTCACATCCATACATGACTATTGGAAAAAACCATAGCCTTGACTAGATAGACCTTTGTTGGCAAAGTAATGTCTCTTCTATATTATAACAAGACGGGATAAGAAAACCTTCCTATGTGATCAATGCAAAGAAATAGAGCAAAACAGTAGAATGGGAAAGACTAGAGATCTCTTCAAGAAAATTAGAGATACCAAGGGAAAATTTCATGCAAAGATGGGTACAATAAAGGACAGAAATGGTATGAACCTAACAGAAGCAGAAGATATTAAGAAGAGGTGGCAAGAATACACAGAAGAACTATACAAAAAAGATCTTCATGACCCAGATAACCACAATGATGTGATCACTCACCTGGAGTCAGACATCCTAGAGTCCGAAGTCATTGGGCCTTAGGAAGCATCACTACAAACAAAGCTAGTAGAGGTGATGGAATTCTAGGTGATCTTTTTCACATCTTAAAAGATGGTGCTGTGAAAGTGCTGCACTCAATATGAACAAATTTGGAAAACTCACTAGTGGTCACAGGACTGGAAGAGGTCAGTTTTTATTCCAATCCCAAAGAAAATCAGTGCCAAAGAATGTTCAGACTACTACACAATTGCATTCATTTCACATGCTAGCAAAATAACACTCAAAATTCTCCAAGCTAGGCTTCAACAGTACATGAACCAAGAACTTCCAGATGTTCAAGCTGGATTTGGAGAATGAGGAGGAACCAGAGATCACATTGCCAACATCTGTTGGATGAGAGAAAGAGCAAGAGAATTCCAGAAAAACATCTGCTTCTGATTCATTGACTATGCTAGAGCCTTTGACTGTGTGGATCACAACAAACTGGAAAATTCTTCAAGAGATGGGAAGAACAGACCTCCTTACCAGCCTCCTGGGAAACCTTATGCAGGTCAAGAAGCAACAGTTCGAACCAGATAGGGAAAAATGGAAATAATGGACTGGTTCTAAATTGGGAAAGGAATGCTTCAAGGCTGTATATTGTCACCCTGCTCATTTAACTTCTTTGCAGAATACATCATGCGAAATGCTGGGTTAGTTGAAGCACAAGCTGGAATCAAGATTTCCAGGAGAAATATCAATAACCTTAGATATGCAAATGACACCACCTTTATGGCAGAAAGGAAAGAGGAACTAAAGAGCCTCTTGATAAAAGTGAAGGAGGAAAGTGAAAAAGCTGTCTTAAAACTCAGTGTTCAAAAAGCTAAGATTGTGGCATCTGTTCCCATCATTTCATGGCAAATAAATTGGAAAACAGTGGAAACATTGATAGACTTTATTTTCTTGGACTCCAAAGTCACTGCAGATAGTGACTGCAGCCATGAAATTAAAACACACTTGCTCTTTGGAAGAAAAGCTATGACCAACCTAGATAGCATGTTAAAACGCAGAGACATTACTTTGCCAACATTGGTCTGTCCAGTCAAAGTTATGGTTTTTCTAGTAGTCATGTATGGATTGAGAGTTTGGACCATAAAAAAAACTGAGCACCGAAGAACTGATGCTTTTGAACTTTGGTGTTGGAGGAGACTCTTGAACTGAGAAGACTGCAAGGAGATTAAGCCAGTCAGTCCTAAAGAAAATCAGTCCTGAATATTTGTTGGAAGGACTGATGCTGAGGCTGAAGCTCCAATTCTTCAGCCATCTGATGTGAATAACTGATTCATTCGAAAAGGCCCTGATGCTGGGAATGATTAGAGGTGGGAAGAGAAGGGACATTGGAAGATGAGATGGTTGGATGGCATCACTGACTTGACGGACATGAGTTTGAGCAAGCTCCGGGATCTGGTGATGGACAGAGAAGCCTGACGTGCTACAGTCCGTGGGGTCGCAAAGGGTTGGATGTAACTGAGCAACTGAACTGAACTGCACTGCATTATCGTAGCCTTCCAGGCTTCTCTGTCCATGGAATTCTCCAGGCCAGAATACAGTAGTAGGTAGCTGTTCCTTTCTCCAGAGGATCTTCCCAACCCAGAAATCGAACTGGTTTCTCCTGCATTACAGGTGGATTGCTTACCATCTGAGTCACCAGGGAAGCCCTCTGTAAGTAGGATTTAATAGAAAAACCTGTTACCACTTTTTAACACGCAGATGCCTATCAGAATTATCTTGAAATTTTTTGAAAAATACAAATGCTCAGGTAGTGCTTGTTTTCTCCAGCCATGTTCTAATGAGCAGTCATGTTTAAAAACATCTGGATTATGTGATGATCTTTTACTTTTATCTAGTTTGTTTCACTTTTTATGTTTCACATTCATTACTCCCCTTTCATTTAGTTTATGTTCTCCAATTTCTCTCTCTCTTCTTTTTTGTTTTGATGTTCTTTCTCAAGCCTTTACTAAGTGTAGTAGAAAAGCTTTTGTATAAATAAATATGTACAACAGATTGGTTCCAAATAGAAAAAGGAGTACATCAAGGCTGTATATTGTCACCCTGATTATTTAACTTATATGCAGAGTACATCACGAGAAACGCTGGGCTGGAAGAAGCACAAGCTGGAATCGAAACTGCTGGGAGAAATATCAATAACTTCAGATATGCAGATGATACCAACCTTATGGCAGAAAGTGAAGAGGAACTAAAAAGCCTCTTGATGAAAGTGAAGGAAGAGAGTGAAAAAGTTGGCTTAAAGCTCAACATTCAGAAAACTAATATCATGGCATCTGGTCCCATTACTTCATGGGAAATAGATGGGGAGACAATGGAAACAGTGGCAGACTTTATTTTTTGGGGCTCCCCAAATCACTGCAGATGGTGATTGCAGCCATGAAATTAAAAGATGCTTATTCCTTGGAAGGAAAGTTATGACCAACCTAGATAGCATATTAAAAAGCAGAGACATTACTTTGACAACAAAGGTCTATCTAGTTAAAGCTATGGTTTTTCCAGTGTTCATGTATGGATGTGAAAGTTGTACTGTGAAGAAAGCTGAGCACTGAAAAATTGATGCTTTTGAACTATGGTGCTGGAGAAGACTCTTGAGAGTCCCTTGAACTGCAAGGAGATCCAACCAGTCCATCCTAAAGGAGATCAGTCCTGGGTGTTCATTGGAAGGACTGATGTTGAAGCTGAAACTCCAATACTTTGGCCACCTGAAACGAAGAGTTAACTCATTGGAAAAGACCCTGATGCTGGGAGGGATTGGGGGCAGGAGGAGAAGGGGACGACAGAGGATGAGATGGTTGGATGGCATCACCGACTTGATGGACATGGATTTGAGTAAACTCTGGGAATTGGTGAAGGACAGGGAGGCCTGGCGTGCTGTGATTCATGGGGTCGCAAAGAGTCGGACATGACTGAGCAACTGAACTGAACTGCGCTGAATGTACATTTTAGAAAACTTATGAATTTTTGCTGAACTCAGAAAATTATGACATTTTGATTCTACTTGTTTAACTTAGTCTGAATAGAATGCTAGATTTCTAATTAAAAATAGATGTACAACAAACAACAAAGGTTTACTATATAGCATAGGGTACCATAGTCAGTATCTTGTAATAACCTATAATGGAAACTAATTTGAAAAATAATATCTGTGTATTTGTTTAGCTGAATCACCTTGCTGTGCACCTGTAACACTGTAAGTCAACTAGACTTCAATAAAATATATAAATATTTTAAAGAAAATTATGTTCTGATAGGAAACAATCAAAGATAAGCTTTGATTCATTATTTTGTAATATTTGAATCATTTTTTAAAATATTTGAATAAATGTCTGTTGAGTTCTTTGGCCCATATTTTGATTGGGTCATTTATTTTTCTGGAGTTGAGCTGGAGGAGTTGCTTGTATATTTTTGAGATTATTCCTTTGTTGCTTCGTTTGCTATTATTTTCTCCCAATATGAGGGCTGTCTTTTCACCTTGCTTATAGTTTCCTTTGTTGTGCAAAAGGTTTTAAGTTTCATTAGGTCCCATTTGTTTATTTTTGCTTTTATTTCTTTTTTTTTTTTTAGAATGAAGTGTTGTTTTATTTATTTTTTTTTAATTTTTATTATTTTTTTTTATTTTTATTAGTTGGAGGCTAATTACTTTACATCATTACAGTAGTTTTTGTTATACATTGAAATGAATTAGCCATGGATTTACATGTATTCCCCATCCCAGTCCCCCCTCCCACCTCCCTCTCCACCCGATCCCTCTGGGTCTTCCCAGTGCACCAGGCCCGAGCACTTGTCTCATGTACCCAACCTGAGCTGGTGATCTGTTTCACCCTAGATAATATACATGTTTCAATGCTCTTCTCTTGAAACATCCCACCCTCGCCTTCTCCCAGAGTCCACAAGTCTGTTCTAAACATCTGAGTCTCTTTTTCTGTTTTGCATATAGGGTTATCGTTATCATCTTTCTAAAGTCCATATATATGTGTTAGTATACTGTAATGGTCTTTATCTTTCTGGCTTACTTCGCTCTGTATAATGGGCTCCAGTTTCACCCATCTCATTAGAACTGATTCAAATGAATTCTTTTTAATGGCTGAGTAATATTCCATGGTGTGTATGTACCACAGCTTCCTCATCCATTCGTCTGCTGATGGGCATCTGGGTTGCTTCCATGTCCTGGCTATTATAAACAGTGCTGTGATGAACATTGGGGTGCACGTGTCTCTTTCACATCTGGTTTCCTCAGTGTGTATGCCCAGAAGTGGGATTGCTGGGTCATATGGCAGTTCTATTTCCAGCTTTTTAAGAAATCTCCACACTGTTTTCCATAGTGGCTGTACTAATTTGCATTCCCACCAACAGTGTAAGAAGGTTCCCTTTTCTCCACACCCTCTCCAGCATTTATTGCTTGTAGACTTTTGGATAGCAGCCATCCTGACTGGCGTATAATGGTACCTCATTGTGGTTTTGATTTGCATTTCTCTGATAATGAGTGATGTTGAGCATCTTTTCATGTGTTTGTTAGCCATCTGTATGTCTTCCTTGGAGAAATGTCTGTTGAGTTCTTTGGCCCATTTTTTTGATTGGGTCATTTATTTTTCTGGAGTTGAGCTGGAGGAGTTGCTTGTATATTTTTGAGATTAATCCTTTGTCTGTTGCTTTGTTTGCTATTATTTTCTCCCAATCTGAGGGCTGTCTTTTCACCTTGCTTATAGTTTCCTTTGTTGTGCAAAAGCTTTTAAGTTTCATTAGGTCCCATTTGTTTATTTTTGCTTTTATTTCTGAAAATCTGGGATGTGGGTCATAGAGGATCCTGCTGTGATTTATGTCAGAGAGTGTTTTGCCTATGTTCTCCTCTAGGAGTTTGATAGTTTCTGGTCTTACATTTAGATCTTTAATCCATTTTGAGTTTATTTTTGTGTATGGTGTTAGAAAGTGTTCTAGTTTCATTCTTTTACAGGTGGTTGACCAGTTTTCCCAGCACCACTTGTTAAAGAGGTTATCTTTTTTCCATTGTATATCCTTGCCTCCTTTGGAAGACATACAGATGGCTAACAAACACATGAAAAGATGCTCAACATCACTCATTATCAGAGAAATGCAAATCAAAACCACAATGAGGTACCATTACACGCCAGTCAGTATGGCTGCTATCCAGAAGTCTACAAGCAGTAAATGCTGGAGAGGGTGTGGAGAAAAGGGAACCCTCTTACACTGTTGGTGGGAATGCAAATTAGTACAGCTACTATGGAAAACAGTGTGGAGATTTCTTAAAAAGCTGGAAATAGAACTGCCGTATGACCCAGCAATCCCACTTCTGGGCATACACACTGAGGAAACCAGATCTGAAAGAGACACGTGCACCCCAATGTTCATCGCAGCACTGTTTATAATAGCCAGGACATGGAAGCAACCCAGATGCCCATCAGCAGACGAATGGATGAGGAAGCTGTGGTACATATACACCATGGAATATTACTCAGCCATTAAAAAGAATTCATTTGAATCAGTTCTAATGAGATGGATGAAACTGGAGCCCATTATACAGAGCGAAGTAAGCCAGAAAGATAAAGACCATTACAGTATTCTAACACATATATATGGAATTTAGAAAGATGGTAACGATAACCCTATATGCAAAACAGAAAAAGAGACGCAGATGTATAGAACAGACTTGTGGACTCTGGGAGAAGGCGAGGGTGGGATGTTTCAAGAGAAGAGCATTGAAACATGTATATTATCTAGGGTGAAACAGATCACCAGCCCAGGTTGGGTGCATGAGACAAGTGCTCGGGCCTGGTGCACTGGGAAGACCCAGAGGGATCGGGTGGAGAGGGAGGTGGGAGGGGGGACCGGGATGGGCAATACATGTAAATCCATGGCTAATTCATTTCAATGTATGACAAAAACTACTGTAATGATGTAAAGTAATTAGCCTCCAACTAATAAAAATAAATGAAAAAAAATAAAATAGTTGAATAAAAATAATATTTGCTATGGACTTTTCATATATGGATTGCCTTTATCATGTTGAAGTAGGTTTCCTCTCTATCCCCTTTCTGGAGTGTTTTTGTTGTAAATGGGTGTTGAATTTTGTCAGAAGCTTTTTCTGCATTTATTGAGGTTGTCATCATGTTTTTATTGTTCAATTTGTTAATGTGGTGTGTCACATTGACTACTTTGCATATGTTAAAGAATCCTTGCATCCCTGATAAAAATCCCACTTGATCATGGTGTGTGGTCCTTTGAATGTATTGTTGGATTGAGTTTACTAGTATTTTGTTGGGATTTTTGCATCTATGTTCATTAGTGATATTGACCTGTAATTTTCTTTTTTGTGATATGTTTGTCTAGTTCTGGTATGAGAGTGATGGTGGTCTTGTAGAAAGATCTTGGGAGTGTTCCTTCCTCTGCAATCTTTTGGAAGAGTTTGAGAAGGATAGGTGTCAACTCTTCTTTAAATGTTTGATAGAATTCTCCTGTGAAGCTATCTGGTCCTGAACTTTTATTTGTTGGAAGTTTTTAAATTAAAGTTTTGATTCAGTGCTTAAAATAATAGAGGCAAGAGTAGACATTCTTATCTTGTTCCTGATCTTAGAAGAAATGCTTTGAATTTTTCACCATTGAAAATGATATTTGCTGTGAGTTTATTGTATAATGCCTTTATTATGTTGAGATAAGTTCTATCTATGCCCACTTTCTGGAGAGGTTTTTTTTTTTTTTTTTAAATCATAAGTGAGTGTTGAATTTTGTCAAACACCTTTTCTCTGAAGAAGAGCTAGTAGATACATTGTTGGTGAGAGTGTAAATTGGTGCAGCCACTGTAGAAAACAGTTTGGAGGTTTTTAAAAAAACTAAAAAATAGAACTATCATATGACCCATCAATTTCTGTCCTGAGTATAAATCTGAAAGAAAAAAAAGTGCTAATTTGAAGATATATGCACCCCAATGTTCATAGAAGCATTATTTGCAATTGCCAAGATATGGAAGCCACAGATGAATGGATGAAGAAGTGATATGCATATACACATACACCCACACAGTGGGATACAACTCAGCCATAAAAGTGAAATTTTGCCATTTACAGCAATATGGATGCATGAGTGGACTTGGAGAACATTATACTAAGTGAAATGCATCAGAGAAAGGCAAAAGTGTATGATATCACTTATCTTAGGAATATAGAAAATACAGCAAAGTAGTGAGTATAACAGAAAAGAAGCAGGCTCACAGATACGGAGAACAAACTCGTGGTTACTAGTGGGAGAGGTAAGTGGGGAGGGGCAATATAGGGTTAGGAGTTGCAAACCATTAGCTATAAAATAAACAGCAAGTATATATTATTCAAAGTGTGAAATATAGCAAATATTTCATAGTTATTATAAATGGAGTATAACATGAAAAGCAGCCCCTCATTTGGAGGTGTCCATCTCTTTATGCAACATTAAATGGTAAATAAGACCTGGGGTTTGCAGTTAAACAGGTAAGATATAAAATTCCAATTCTTTGGCTGCTATCAAAAAGTCTACAAACAATAAATGCTGGAGAGGGTGTGGAGCAAAGGGAAAACTCTTACACGGTTGGTGAGAATGCAAACTAGTACAGCCACTATGGAGAATACTGTGGAGATTCCTTAAAAAACTGAAAATAGAACTGCCTTATGACCCAGCAATCCCACTCCTGGGCATACACACCGAGGAAACCAGAATTGAAAGAGACATGTGTACCCCAATGTTCATTGAAGCACTGTTTACAGTAGCAAGGACATGGAAGCAACCTAGATGTCCACTGGCAGACAAATGGATAAGAAAGCTGTGGTACATATACACAATGGAATATTACTCAGCCATTAAAAAGAATGCATTTGAATCAGTTCTAATGAGATGGACGAAACTGGAGCCTATTATACAGAGTGAAGTAAGTCAGAAAGAAAAACATCAGTACAGTATACTAACGCATATATATAGAATTTAGAAAGATGGGTACAATGACCCTATATGCGAGACAGCAAAAGAGACTCAAATGTATAGAACAGTCTTTTGGACTCTGTGGGAGAAGGTGAGGGTGGGATGATTTGAGAGAGTAGCATTAAAACATATATGTTATCATATGTGAAACAGATTGCCAGTCCAGGTTTGATGCGTGAGACAGGGTGCTCAGGGCTGGTGCACTGGGATGACCCTGAGGGATGAGATGGGGAGGGAGGTGGGAGGGGGGTTCAGGATGGGGAACACATGTACACCTATGGCTGATTCATATCAGTGTATGGCAAAAACCACTACAGTATTGTAAAGTAATTAGCTTCCAATTAAAATAAATAAATTAATTAAAAAAATAAAATCCCAATTCTTCCACTTACTGTGTAACAGTGCTTCTATGAGACTCAGTTTTATTCATCTTTAAAATGGTGATACAGACCCTTTAAGTAGAATTATGAGGGTATATGTTATGCACATGATAGAGTAGAAATTCTACTAGCAAACTCACTGGATTGATTAATGCTTTCCATTCCGTGAGACATGCAGCTTCATATATGTTTATGAGACTGAAGCGCTACCTACTGTGCTAATGAGGCACCTCATTTATGTTTAAAGAGGCTCTCTGATCATGTTGCTATCCCAGATATTGGACAAGAGCAATTTGATAGATGTATATCATAAATACATTAAGAATTTAAAATAATTTTAACTAAAATTGGAAATATCATCCAAAATAGTAATGGTCTAACTTCTTATCTTACTAATGTCATTACCAGTGTACTGCCACAAGAATAACAATGATTATGAGAAATGCTAGTAAAATTTTTCCAGTTTGGTAAAAAATATTTGAACTTTACTATAAAAACCTATAAGAACTTAACCTCAGTTTAGGTTTATTGGTATTGTGGGATCTTTTATTTGAAGCCTAGTATCTCTCATATTATGGAACTGGATGAAGAATAAAATGATTTTAAAAATTATTTTTTTGTGCCTAGTCTTAGTTGTGGCATGTGGGATCCAGTTTCCTGACCAGGAATCACACCTCGCCCCCTGCACTGGCAGCATGCAATCTTAGCCACTGGACCACCAGGGGAGTCCTGAGAGTCAAGTGATTTAATAAATAGGGTGGATAATTTTTATTCCTTTGTCTAAAGAGACTGGATCTTTTATTTAAGTTTAATATAAAATACATGTAGTCTAGGGTGCAACTTCATGAAAGTAACTTTCCCTATATTCTGAGGAAGGAGTCAAGATCTAATTTTTATGTTCTTTAAAATTAATTTCTAGAAGTTAAATTTAATAAGTTCCTGGGGAAAATAAATATTACCTTTATCAGAGTTGAGACTAATTTTAAGTTATTTTGCATTGATTATATCTTTTCTGTTACTAGGAGCCTTTTGTCTTATGACTAGATCAGTGGTTTTTTAGTTGATTGATTTTCTTCAATTAAGAAACTCAATAAATAATGAGGTATTGTATATATTTTAATTGAAATCTGAAGTGTACGTTTTGAGACATAGATGTTGTAATTAATTAGTGAACCAGATTATCCCAGGGGTCAGATTCTTTTGGGAGAGGAAGGAGGTAGAAATTTTTCTTTATCATTTTGTGCATTCTTATATTCAAGATGATTTGAAGTTGGCAAAAAGATGTTCCCAGAAAGTAAAGAAAACTTTACATTGAAGTGCCTGTCTTTCTGAAGAAATGAAACAAGTGCAATTTTTTTAAGGTTTCCAATTTTATGCTACTTCTCATTTAGGTTATCAAAAGTTACCAACTATTCTTGAAAGCACATTGCCCACTTAAAACTGTGAGATTGAGTTTTTTTGTTGTTCAAATGACAGAAGCATCATTATCCTGTAGGTAACTTCTCTGAATAATAAAGACTTTGAAATTTTATAGGTTTCAATCAAATTGTCAAAAACAGAGTTAAGTATTGTCAGGAGAATAAATAAATAAATGCTTTTTGTTTCTGTCCTAGCAAGCTAAATATTTTTATATCGATGATTTTATTTTTTCAAGCTCTTTATCTTTGTATCTATCAATTCATTCTCTCTCTCTCTCTCTAATAGTCTACAAATTGGTAAACTCTCTAAGCTTTTCATCTCCAGCTTTCCTGGTATTTCTGCTGCAGGCTTTTCCTACCCTTGCCTTGTTCCAGTTAAGTAGAAGAGATTGGCATACTGAATAAACACTAGATCTTTGTGTTTTTTCTTCCTTCAGTCTTTAAAATCAGTCTCTCTTTTATTATTTGGCTATGATCTATCCATGGGGAGATCTAATTCTTAGGTATTTCAGGTCTAAAGATGTTGTGCTATTTGAGTATTAGGAATATTTAGTGTTAAAGAGAAGAAAGAGACTAAAAGTATAATTTAAAAAATACTTATGTATATGGGATTCCTAAAATCAGATTTGACTTTTAAATACTGCAGTTTTAAAAATTATAAATGGAGATTTAAAATCCATTTTCTACTTATATTAGTTTTCTGTATTCGAGAAAACTCCTTCTAATGAAAAGTAAAAAAATCCTTGGGTACACATAAGGAATCACCACATTTCTTAGTTCTGAAGCTATCTTTCTCTTTGCCTTGCAAGTTTTAATTAATCATTTTGAAAAAGTGTTAATAGTTATGTGTAATTTAAATAAACATGATTATTTCAAGTTGTTTAAGTTATATATAGCATTATTATATATAGTATTATTAAGTTATATATAGCATTATATACAAATATAACCATACTTATCACATTCTTACTGGTATTCATGTTATTTTGTGTACATATTTCCTAACTTTGCACATATTCCCTTACAAAATTATAAGCAAATTTATATCAGGCACAGGCAATAGTGGATAAGTCTCATGTCTGACTGGGCTTGTGAGTAGAACCTCCTCTTTCTTTCCATATTGGCTTCCTTGGGTCATAGAAGTATACTTTTGATTATTATTTTTTTATTATAATAAGACAAAATTTAAATTTGGCTTTCATACATAAAGTTGGCGCCTAAGAAAGCTGAAGCTCTTACCTTTCTGCAATACATATCCTATTAATCAAAAAGTGTTAGTATTATGGTAAATGGCCTGTGGTGTTCTTTTCTGTCTCTTAACCACTGGTACCCCATAGTTAATTCCTCTGTGGACTGTCTAAATGACCATGTGTCAGAAATAGGCCAGACAGTGAAAGTGAAAGTCGCTCAATTGTGTCCGACTGTTTGTGACCCTGTGGATTATACAGTCCATGGAATTCTCCAGGCCAGAATACTAGAGTAGCCTTTTCCTTCTCCAGGGGATCTTCCCAACCCAGGCATCAAACCCAGGTCTCCCACATTGCAGGTAGATTCTTTACCAGCTGAGCCACAAGGGAAGCCCAAGAATACTGGAGTGGGTAGCCTATCTCTTCTCTAGTGGATCTTCCTGAGCCAGGAATAGAACCGGGGTCTCCTGCATTGCAGGCAGATTCTTTACCAACTGAGCTATCAGGGAAGCCCTTAGGGAACAGACTTAGGGGCTCAAATAAATGAGGAAACCAGTACAGTTCTTGGACTGACTTAGGGATATTGTGTTTTTCATAGACTGCCTGTATAAGCCAAAGGTTAAACAATTTGGTCCATTTGACTCACTATACAAACCAAATCTTATGACCATTCTTTCAAATTAATTTACCAGAGAATTATTTAGTGGAGCCATATTTTGAGGTGAAAGAAATAAATTACAATTGACCACAAAGAGTGTATACCTTCATAATTTTTTTACACAATAAATAATTTATAAATAACATGTATAAATAAATCACAGGTGGCAATGAATCAGGTAAAGTCTTTTCTTCTTCCGCCTCAATGGCTATCAGCAAAATAAATTCTTCTTATCAGGAAAGATCTGGAGTACATTTCCCTTCATTCCATCATGCCATATTAAGTTTTTCTTAGACAAGTCATTGCAAACTGGCATCACATGGGATGGATCAAGCGACCAGATATATTTAGCTAGGCTTTTAAAGTTGTGGGCTTCCCTGGTGGCTCAGTTGGTAGAGAATCTGGCCTGAGATGTGGGAGACCTGGGCTCGATCCCAGGGTTGGGAAGATTCCCTGGAGGAGGGTGTGGCTTCCCACTCCAGTATCCTGGCCTGGAGAATCCCTATGAACAGAGGAGCCTGGTGGGCTGCAGTTCATGGGGTCGCAAAGAGTCAGACACGACTGAGTGACTAAGTACAGCCCATGAAGCTGTATTTTTAAAAACATGGAGATTTCACATAAAAGTATAAATTTTTGGCTTCTCTTTAAGAATCAGGAGACTTGGCAAAAACTGGACCTACCCTGACTCATTTTCACTTTTGGCTGGAGCTGAGTAGCTGTTGCCACCTTGTTGTTGTTCAGTCACTAAGTTGTGTCCGATTCTTTGTGACATTATGAACTGCAGCACTCCAGGCTTCCCTGTCATTCACTATCTCCTGGAGTTTGCTCAAACTCATGTCCATTGAGTTGGTGATGCCATCCAACCATCTCATCTTCTGTTGTCCCCTTCTCCTCTTGCCTTCAGTCTTTCCCAGCATCGGGGTCTTTTCCAATGAGTTGGCTTTTTGCATCAGCTGGCCAACATATTGGAGCTTCAGCTTCAGCATCAGTCCTTCCAAGGGCATTTCACGTGATTTACTCTGCATACAAGTTAAATAGCTAAATAAGTTAAATAAAGGTGCCACCGTTAGAAGGGGTCAAAGGCTTTCTGATATGACATGGTCTTCACCACTCACTATTTTCTCCTTACTTCCTTATTTTCATCTGGTGGTCACCACGTAGCTCATAAAATTTGCAACTCGTGTTTTAGACCGTCATTGTGAAAAAAAAAAAAAATATGTATATATACATTGTTTTTTTCTTTCTTGTAGGCTAAGTTGAAAAAACCTGCCAATCAGGTTGTTTATGTTCTCCTTAGTCATAGAAGGCACTGTTTCAGACTGTCACAGTTATCACATAATTTTTATAGGATCAGCATATCTATAAGCTACCAACTTAGACAGTTTTAGATATGAATTATAAGTAAATTGTGTTATGTGGCTAGTTTAAAATAGCTCCATTTAATATAACCTTTATATTATGGAAAATTTCAAGCATATATGGAAATAGAAAGGATAGTATAAGAATTCCTATATACCCATCATCCAAACTCAGCAATTATCAATTATACTTATCTTTTTTACTGTCCTTCTTCCTCCTAGGACTATTCTGAAACATAGTGAAGATATATAGTTTAATCTGTTTAAGTATTTCAATATGTACCAAGATGCATTCTTTCTTTCTTCTCTCTCTTTACATGTATGTATGTATATAGCATACTATATGACATACATATGTATGATTATACCAAATATATATATATTCATAACAAAAATATAATCAGATCAAATAGCAATAATTCCATAATATAAAATATCCATTTAGTTTTTAATTTGATTATTTCATAAATTACTTTTTTCTTGCATCTTTTTTTTTTTTTTCCTTACAGTTGTTTTGTTTGAAGAAAGCAGATTGTTTTCCTGGATTTTGCTCATTGCCTTCCCTTGATGTAGCTCAACACATTATTCTGTCTTCTACATTTCCTATAAATGACTGGGTACATCTAGAAGCCTGATTAGATTTGGGCTCCTTTTTTCTAAAGACTATTTCAAAAGTGATTTTATGTGTTTCATTAAGAGGCACATAATGTTTGATTGTCTCTGTTTTTGTGATGCTAGCAGCCATTAAGCAGTTATACAAGATTCAGATTTAAATAATAATTCAAAATAAGAATAGACTAGAATTGTTGTAAAGGAGTACAACTGAAGTCTAGGAATTTAAAAGAGGAAAAAAAATAAACTTAGGACTTAACTGATTGGGGAAATTTTATGGAAACTGTGATGCTTAAGATAAATCTTAAAGAACAGAAATGATTATGTTAAAAGGATATGACATATTAACCAGTTTAGGCTAAGTTATACAGTGATGAATGACTCAAAAATCCCAGGAGCTTGTAACTACAAAGTTTATTTCTTGCTTCCAATATCTGTCCACTGTGGATCAATTGTAGCTTTGCTCCACATCTTCATGTAAAGACCCAGATGATGGAGTAGCTTCTGTCTGGGACATTTCTGGTCTCATAGGAAAAGAGACCATATTGGAATGATGAGATTGTTCTTTTTAAAGCTGTTGCTTGGAAATGGCACGTGTCACTTCTGCTCACATTTCTGTTCAAGGACTGTAGCAGGCCTGCCATTGACAGGATGGATTGTATAATCCTGCCACAGGACAAAGTAGCAAGTATTTAGAAGACTACAAAATTTTGTGAAGGAAAGATTTCTGGCTGAGAAAGGAAAGAATATTATTGGTATTAATAAATAAGAAGCAGCCTCTTCTTTTTCTTCTGCAAGAGAAATTGTACCATCTGAGGAGAATCATATTTTAGAGTAAGGAGGTAGTGGGAATATTAAATGAGGGATAGAAGAGCACTGGAGAATACACAGATAAAGAGGCATAACTGTATGCAATATTTGGAAATTAGTAAGTAGATCCATTTTTCAGGAGTGGAATAGATATTGGTAGAAGATAGAATCGATTTGGGTAGAAGAGTAAAGATTATCAAAGCTAGAGAAGGGAGGGTACAGTAGAGTTTAAATTCCATGCTCATATTCAACTAAACTCCTCTTTCATTGAAAGCTTGACTTTGAAATGGAAAGCTCTATTTCAGCAATCCACATAGGTAATTTTAAACTTGCTAAGTAGCAAAAGGAAAGATATCCCCATCTGAACGCAGAGTTTCAAAGAATAGCAAGAAGAGATAAGAAAGCCTTCCTAAGTGATTGATGCAAAGAAATAGAGCAAAACAGTAGAATGGGAGAGACTAGAGATCTCTTCAAGAAAATTAGAGATGTCTAGGGAATATTTCATGCAAAAATGGGCACCATAAAGGACAGAAATGGTATGGACCTAACAGAAGCAGAAGGTAATTAAGAAGAGGTGGCAAGAATAAACAAAAGAACTATACAAAAAAGATCTTCATGACCCAGATAACCAAAATGGTGTCATCACTCACCTAGAGCAAGGCATCCTAGAGTCCGAAGTCATTGGGCCTTAAGAAGCATCACTATGAACAAAGCTAGTGGAGGTGATGGAATTCCAGTTGAGCTATTTCAAATCCTGAAAGATGATGCTGTGAAAGTGCTGCATTCACTATCCCAGCAAATTTGGAAAACTCAGCAGTGGCCACAGGACTGGAAAAGGTCAGTTTTTCATTCCAGTCCCAAAGAAAGTCAATGCCAGAGAATGTTCAGACTACCACACAATTGCACTCATTTCACCCACTAGCAAAATAATGCTCAAAATTCTTCAAGTGAGGCTTCAGCGGTACACAAACTGAGAACTTCCAGATGTTCAAGCTGAATTTGGAAAAGGCAAAGGAGTAAGAAATCATATTGCCAACATCCACTGAGTCATAGTAAAAGCAAGACAATTCCAGAAGAACATCGGCTTCATTAACTGTGCTAAAGACTTTGACTGTGTGGATCACAACAAACTGTGGAAAATTCTTCAAGAGATGGGAATACCAGACCACTTGACCTGCCTCCTGAGAAACCTGTACGCAGGACAAGAAGCAACAGTTAGAACTGGACATGGAACAACGGACTGGTTCCATATTGTGAAGGGAGTGTGTCAAGGCTGTTATATTGTCACCCTGCTTATTTAACTTCTATGCAGAGTACATCACGTGAAATGCCAGGCTGGATGAAGCAGAAGCTGGAATCAAGATTGCTGGAAGAAATATCAATAATTTCAAATATGCAGATGACACCACCCCATGGCAGAAAGCAAAGAGGAATTAAAGAGCCTCTTGAGGAAGGTGAAAGAGGAGAGTAAAAAAGCTTGCATAAGACTCAACAAAAACTAAGGTCATGACACCTGATCCCATTTTTTCATGGCAAATGGGGAATACAGTGGAGACAGAAACAATGGAAACAGTGATGGGCTTTATTTTCTTGGACTCCAAAATCACTGCAGATGGTAACTGCAGCCATGAAATTAAAATATGCTTGCTCCTTGGAAGAAAAGGTATGACTGACCTAGATAGTATACTTAAAAGCAGAGACATTACTTTGCTAATAAAGGTCTGTCTAGTGAAAGCTATGGTTTTTCCAGTAGTCATGTATTGATGTGAGAGATGGATCATAAAGAAAGCTTAATGCTGAAGAATTGATTCTTTTGAACTGTGGTGTTGAAGAAGACTTAAGAGTCCCTTGGACTGCAAGGAGATCATACCAGTCAGTCCTAAAGGAGAGCAATCCTGAATATTCATTGGAAGAACTGATGCTGAAGCTGAAGCGCCAATACTTTGGCCACCTAATGTGAAGTCCCGACTCATTAGAAAAGACCCTGATGCTGGGAAAGATTTAAGGCAGGAGGAAAAGGGGATGACAAAGGATGAGATGGTTGGATGTCATCACTGACTCAATGATTGTGAGTTTGAGCAACCTCGGGAGATTGTGAAGGACAGGGAAGCCTGGCGTGTTGCAGTCCATGGGGTTGCAAAGGGTCAGATATGACTGAGTGACTGAACAACAGCAAATGCAAATTTAAAACATCATGTATCTTATTTAACTCAATATAACCCACTGTATGTCCTGTTGTGTTAACCTTATTCATCATTGTCTTCTCAGTACTCAGTTAGGAAGTAGCAAGGAATTCTGAGGTAATGTCACTGTTAGTAGGGAATGTTTTGGTCTCATGACTTGGCCTCCAAACAAACAAGGAGCTGAGGATACTATCCCTCCTCTCATCTTAGATATCCTAAGGTGAGGAAGAAGGAGCAATTTCTTCTTATTCTGCAAGAGAAATTATAGCATCTGGGCAAAGCCAGATTTTTAGAGTAAGGATGTAGTGGGAACATTTACCAAAGAGTAGAGGAGTATTGGAGAGAGTATATTAGAAGTGCAGCTCTGGAAATCATATTTGTGACAGAAGGTAGGTGACATGAGCTAGACTGGATGCAGAGTGATCAGACAGCCTTAAGAAAGATAAATAATGAAGACGCAGTGGAGAATTTGTAGCAAAGCTAGTCCTCAGTTCAGTTGCTCAGTCGTGTCCAACTCTTTGCGACCCCATGAACTGCAGCAGGCCAGGCCTCCCTGTCCATCACCAACACCTGGAGTCCACCCAAATCCATGTCCATCGAGTTGGTGATGCCATCTAACCATCTCCTCCTCTGTCGTCCCCTTCTCCTCCTGCTCTCAATCTTTCCCAGCATCAGGGTCTTTTCAAATGAGTCAGCTTTTCTCATAAGACCATCCCCAAGAAAAAGAAATGCAAAAAAGCAAAATGGCTGTCTGAGGAGGCCTTACAAATAGCTGTGAAAAGAAGAGAAATGAAAAGCAAAGGAGAAAAAGAAAGATATATCCATTTGAATGCAGAGTTCCAAAGAATACCAAGGAGAGATAACCTTCAGTGGTCAATGCAAAGAAATAGAGGAAAACAATAGAATGGGAAAGACTAGAGATATCTTCAAGAAAATTAGAGCTACCAAGGGAACATTTCATGCAAAGATGGGCTCAATAAAGCTAGTCCTAATTCTACAGAAATCCAAGGATCATAGGGATGAACAAGAGTGTTGGAAGGTAGGCAGAAGGAGCTTGGATGGAATGAACTGTTCCAAGATTCTAAATTGATGGAAAGTAGTTTAAGTGCCCAACGGAGCTTAAACTCCCAGATAGGAAGAGGACTCTGAACAGGCTGGGTGTGTGTGTGTGTGTGCGCGTGTGTGTGTGGCCATTGCCCCAGATGGATAAGGAAATAGATTACATCCAAAACTTAAGGACTTAAATGAGAAGGGCCCAGAACACATTGTGAGAATGGGGACATTTCAAATTGAGCATCTGTAGTTCATGATTACTGGATGTGATTAAGGAAGAAAAGTTGGCTTTGTCAATATTTATGGATGCTGTTTATTAGGCATCTTATATACATTATATTTAAGGCTTAAAAGTCCTCCAAGGTTGAAATGAATTTCTATTTTTATATACGTAGAACATTAAGTTCAGAAAGGGCGTAATAAAGAATTTGCTTAAACTCACACAGCTAGTAAGA
The DNA here is from genome assembly GCF_023699985.2 of Odocoileus virginianus. Lineage (NCBI taxonomy): Eukaryota > Metazoa > Chordata > Mammalia > Artiodactyla > Cervidae > Odocoileus > Odocoileus virginianus. Next base: position 77,044,950 of record NC_069678.1, read on the forward strand.
AGTACAAACAGAAGTAGGAACAGATCCAGTTGACTCCAGGGCCCTTTGCTGTTCCTTCTGTATATCTTCCAGAGAGGAAAGAAAAAGAAATAAAAAACCACTGAGTTTTTTAAACTTGGGGATTTATTAACAGAAATGGAAGAATCAAAGGAGGAAATGGTTTTGTTGTGGAAAGGATAGGTTTATTTTGTTGTTGTTGTTTACTTGCTAAGTCAAGTCTGACTCTTTTGTGACCCTATGCACTGTAGCCCGCCAGGCTCCTCTGTCCATCGGATTTCCCAGGCGAGTATACTGGAGGGGGTTGCTACTTCCTTCTCCAGGGGATCTTCCTGATCCAGAGATTGAACCTGTGTCTCCTGCCTTGGCCGACGGATTCTTTCCTGCTGAGCCACTTGGGAAGCCCAGGTTTTAGGCCCATAGAATTTGAGGTAGTAATGGGATATTGATATGGATATGATGAAGATGCATTTAGAAATTTGAGACTTGATTCTGAGAGAGCCAGGATAGGAGATAAAATCAGTGTAAGTGTGTTTAGTTCAATGTAAGTGTGTGTAGTTCAATGTAAGTATAGCTATATATTATCCAAAAGGTGAGTTGGATATAAAAATGATTCATTTATTAAAAGATTTTTAAACATTATAGTATATAAAATTTCTGAGTATTATACATCTTTCAATATATTCATTTAAAAATAGATTTTACTTCATGTATGCATATTTATGAAAAATTACTTGTATAGATATATTGAAAGCAATTACATATATAAAATTATGTATTTATGTATTTTTAAATATGTACTAAAACTAATTGTTGCAAGGGGAATTCGCATTATATTGGCTCTAATAACATTGCATAGGATCTTCGGACTCAAAACATTAATAATTAATGATTTTAATATACCACATAATATTCTATTTTATAAATGAAAGCTTATTATATGTGAATATTGCAGTCATATAATAGTCTGGATTAGATAGTGTACTAAATCTTCCTGGCTTTATTGGGATTTTCACTTGTAGATTTTTAAACAAACATTTATTGATAGCTTGCTTTGTGCTGTTTTTCACATATATTATTTCATTTAGTTCTCAAGTGACACTGTTATATTTGAGATTTTTTAATAGTGAAAAGTATGTAATTTTAATATGACGTCAGAAATGATAGTATTATCATTTTTGTAACTTTCTTGAACACAGAATTTCATATGCATAATCATATGAATTCAGTGACACTGAGTCATTGTGTTAGACATGTGTTGTTATAGGATTCTGAAACTTGTTTAATCCTTACAGACCAACTATGAGGAGGGTATTTATTATTATTACTTTTATATCAGTATTGTGAGACTCATGCAGTTAAATAGCTTGACCATGGTTACAATAAATGACATATCACAGATGATTTTAAGTACATTACAATGTCAGCCATTACAATTAGTACTGCTATCAGCCTAAGCCTCGACAAAAATTGTATGCAGTAGCTAAAAGAAAATAAAATGTGAAAAACAAATGTCATCTCCACTTTAGTATTGCATTTCATTTTAGTGCTTAGTGCAATTATAGAAATCATACTAATATTTGATAAGGTATTTGTTTTTAATTTGTTTGGATGTTTTACATAATTGTTTGAAAACACAGTGTGTTTTCAATTTAACAGATGATCACTAGCTTTTCCCTACTCCTCATCCCCTAAGTATACCTTATGATTACTTTTTTAAGAAAGACAGAAATAGAATATTATATAATTGAAGGCATACCCACCAGGAAAGAATTAAAAAGTGCCTTTGCCTTGGTCCCTCAGAAGCTCTCTCGTATTTTTTTTTTAAAATCATTCAGCTACTGTAAGGTCTATGGTTTCTGTGAGGAGATAATACTGTGAAGAGATAATGTTTTATAAATTTCTGAAATATTTCAGATGACAGCTGACTGGAATGACATTTTATATTTGACCTTATTTTTATATTTTTAAAGAACAAAGATACACATAAAGATACAGAACAAAGATAAAGAACGAAGATACATACAGCTTGTTGATTTTTTTTTTTTAGATCAAACAACATGTCTTGATTTATTTTATTTTATTTTTTTTGGATTTATCTTAAATGGTTTAACTAGAGGCAATTCATTGATGTCACTTTTGGATTTGTTTGAGCAAGTCCTATCTACCAATTTTTGGTATGTTGTGAGGAAAAAGACAACCTCCTGTGCTTGGTAGAAAATAAAAGTACCAACTAAGCCTGTACTACTACAGATGATAAAACTACCAGTACAAGCTTAGTTTAATCTGTGAAATCTACTTATCTGTCTATATATATATAATATGCCTTTCCTGGGTTTGTCCCCTCACATTACTGACTAAGCCATATCTTATCAGTGATATCCCATTAGAACTTTTTTCCCCTGGGCAGGGCATCAAGCTGTATATCAGCCAAATTCAGCTTTCTTTGCATTTAAAATACACATCTCTTCCCTCAAAGCTCTATCATGTGCTGTTTTCTGAAAAATTAATCCACTATTTTATGTTGATGTACAATTAGCCTTTCAGCACAATTATTTTTATTCCTTTCAGCCTACTTGGGAGCCTAGGCAGTATATTTATAATAGACTTAGTTGAGGATTTGAGTGGTAACACAGTGAAGCTGTATAATCTTGGACATGTATGGTAACTTTTCTGTGTCTCATTTTCTCTTACGATAAATGGTACAAGTACAGGTTTATTTCAAGGATTAAGTGTGTGGTGCTATACATGTGTAAGGCATTATCTTTTAAGACATTTTTGTGGTGTTATCTAGATATTTAAGAACTTATTCTTTTTTTTTTTCATTTATTTTTATTAGTTGGAGGCTGATTACTTTACAATATTGTAGTGGTTTTTGCCATACACTGACATGAATCAGCCATGGATTTATATGTGTTTCCCATCCTGAAACCTCCTCCCACCTCCCTCCCCATCCCATCCCTTTGGGATGTGCACCAGCCCGGAGCACTTGTCTCATGCATCCAACCTGGACTGGCGATCTGTTTCATACTTGATAATATACGTGTTTCAATGCTGTTCTCTCAGAGCATCCCACCCTCGCCTTCTCCCATAGAGTCCAAAAGTCTGTTCTGTACATCTGTATCTCTTTTTCTGTCTTGCATGTAGGGTTATCGTTAAGAACTTATTCTTATGTGAATTCAGGTGCTGTGGTTTATTGGAGAAAGAAGCATTTTTGAATATGTACAAAATATAGTCTGGTACTAATACTAATTCTCTACCTGTAGTTACTACTCCTATTATTTTTAGGAAAATGAACCTGGTGTGCTGCAGTCCATGGGGCTGCAGAGTCAGACACGACTTAGTGACTGAACAACAACTTTTGGGAAACTAGGATGAAGTTTAGAGAGAATTGGGATTGAAGTGATTTTCAAAGCTGTAGAACCAATTTTTTCCCAGGTGTTTTTGGATTGTTTTGGTCATATGTGTTATAGAAGTATTTGATTTAAAGCTCTGTGTGTTAATAGCAAAACCAGTTGGAGGAACCAAGGCCATTATGAGTGGAAATCTGATCAGAGCAAGAAAACAAAAATTTCTTTTTTTTTTGCTTCATGCAGGAGGCCTTTCCTTTAAAAAAAAATTGACCTCAAAGATATAATTTATAGTACATTGGGTATAGTTAGCCACAGTGCACTGTATATTTGTCAGTTGCTAAGTAGATTTTAAGAGTCATCTTCAGAAGGAAAAGAATTATAACTGTGTGGCAATGGATGTTAACTAAACTTGTGGTAGTCATTTCATAAAATAAGCATATTAAATCATTATGTTGTATACCTAAAATTAATACAATACTATGTGTCAGTTATATTTCAGTTTAACAACCAAACACACAAAGTAACATCAACATATTTTCATTTTGCCAGAAATCATTTTTATCTCTGAGGGGAGAAGGTTCATTCTAGAGAGGGCTGTCTTTATTGTAGCTCCTCAAAGCCCTGGAAAATACAGAAAGTAAGATGCCTGAACAGGAAATTGACTAAATGACCTTACAATTCTCTTATTTCTTCTTTCTCTCCTGAGGAATACAATGAAACTGCCTGTTAGTACTCTCAGATAGTATGCTTAGAATCTACTAGATAAATGGGCAGATAAGAACTTGATTTAAATTGCATCCTTGATTAAAGAATAATTAGAGAACAAGTTCAAGCTATTTTTATTCTCTCTGGGTTTTGTGCTTCTAAACTGTTTAAAAGGTGCTTTATATTGTCCAAATATAGGTGTATTTTCATATTTCCCTTTAATATATTTGCAAAATTGATGACATACTGTATTAAAAAGGCTAAATATATATGTAGCAAAGGACTATATTTCTAACCTTTGAGTCTTCATGTATACTTTTCTTACCTTAAATAAATGATCAGAAATTTCTTCCCTGAAGTAAATGATCAAAAGGTCAGGTAGAGCTCAGATTTAATAAAACAGAAAAAAAGGTTGTTTTGGTCACATGAGAGCATGAACTCAAGTTAGGTTTCTGCCTGAATTCAAATTCTGGCTGTTTACTTGCAATTATTTTAAGACTTAATTGGGTTAACATTTGCAAAGGAATTAGTACAGTCCCTAGCACATAGTAAATATGATATATAGTTATTTGTCAAACAAATTTTATTTATTTATTTATTTTTGTTAAACAAATTTTAAAAGCTACATTGTTATAAATCAGTCACCCTTTAAGTTCATGGTACTTGTACAGCATTTGAGCAAAGTATGAGCTCAGTGGATATTTCTGAATTTGTGGTTCTCTTATATGTAATATGCGCTTGACAAAATTTTAGTTGAATAACTAAAAATAAAAAAAAAAGCTTACCATTATTTGTTGTTAATTGCTATTTTACATGGATTCTTGTATTTTCTAGAAGCATTGAAAATATAATTTGTTTTCTGAATATTGATAACAGATCCCATGAATCTCATTTCTCTAAGGATATATCAGCTTGGTCACCTAGTTGCTAAGAATGGTTGAATTGGCTTGCCTTTAGGAAGAACTGTTTTAGATTGTTCAGCTCTTGTTATCATATTGCTAATGTAAAAGTGTTAACAATATACCAAAACTCCTTTTATAAAAAGTTTGTTTCTTAGAAAATAGAATAAATACTTTCTAAACTTCTAAGCTTGAAATAATTTTTTGTCTCTTTACATTTGTGGTTAAAATTAGAGTTTCTCTAATGATGTGGCATGGAGTTAAAAAAAAATAAAAGTATTAAATATAGTTAGCAGTCATGCTCATGTATGTCTATGTGTTTTATAGATCTGTTTTTTTTTTTTCCCCTAGAGTGGTTGTATTGTACATAGATAATTTCCTTTAGCAGCAGGGAAAGTGGTTTCTTAGAGGAACAGGTGACTAATCCATCAGATCTCTATATTTGGGAGGAGATGATCTTAGATCCACTCCAGTGACCTAAAAGTGATCTTAGATCACTCCAGTATCATAGAAACATTTTCTTTCTAAGAGATATGAGAAGAGAATAAAAAGCTTATAATTTGGAATAATAGATAATTGACAGTATAAGATATGTTTAGATGACTATAGGTGACACTTTTGTTGTTTACTATGGGCATAGTATCACATAAGTAAGTTAACTCCTTAAATTAATAGTAAAGTTACAGACTTTGGGATTCAATACGAAGAAAGTCTAGCAAAATATTTAATTTTAAAAGAATGTGTTAAATAAAAATGTATGACAAATTGTTACAAAATATTTTCAAAATGAATCTACCACACAAGAAGCGGAGCTATCAAAACTCTCATTTACTGCTGGCGGCAGTATAAACTGGCATAACCACTTGAAAAAGTTTGGTAGCATCTATTTAAATTGGGCATATGCACACGTTATGACCCACTAGCAGGTGTGTTCCCTTCTCCCAAATGTATATGTATGTACACCAAAGGCAGGTACAAGAATGTCGATAGCAGTATTATTTGGAATTGCTGATAACTGGAGCAACCCAAATGTCCATCAGCAGTGGAATGTATGCTTAAATTGCATATTACTACAATGGAAAGAAATCTCTGCAGCAATGAGAATGAACAAACTATAAGCAACATAGTGTTGAGTGAAAGAAATGAATTCAAAATAATATATGTCTTAGGATTTCATTAGTGTAAAGTTCAAGACCAGTAAAAACTACTCTATAGTGTTAAAAGTCAGGACAGGATTTACCTTTGGGAGAAAAATAGGACATAGTGATTGGTAAATGGCAAGATAATGGATTTGGGGTCTGGAAATGTTCTGTTTCTTGATGTGGGTAATTGTTGTACAAATGTGTTCATTGTGATAATTCATGCTTAAGATTTGTATACATTTCTGCATGTATGTCATATAGAAAGAAAAAGCTGAAAAAATTCTTTTTTAGGGTCTCAGTGATTTATTACGGTATCCAGAATACCCTAAGAGAGAAATAGTAGGATATAATTTAAAAGCCATTACATACCTGCATAGTTTTCTCACTGTCATCAAGTCTACTCAGATGTCAGCTTATTTTCTTTTAAAAAAATATTTAAGGGAGGATAATTACTTTACAATATTGTGATGGTTTTTGCCATACATCAGCATGACTCAGCCACAGGTATACATGTTTCCCCCCATCCTGAATTCTCCTCCCACCTCCCTCCTCACCCCATCCCTTTGGGTTATCCCAGAGCACTGGCTTTGGGTGCCCTGCTTCGTGCATCGAACTTAGAAAGATGGTACCAATGATCCTACAGGCAGGGCAGCAAAGGAGACACAGACATCAGCTTTTCAGTGACTCCTTCCTTCACTGCCGTCTTCTCCACTAGCTTTGTTCGTAGTGATGTCCTAAGGCCCACTTGACTTCACATTCCAGGATGTCTGGCTCTAGGTGAGTGATCACACCATCGTGATTATCTGGGTCATGAAGATCTTTTTTGTACAGTTCTTCTGTGTATTCTTGCCACCTCTTCTTAATATCTTCTGCTTCTGTTAGGTCCATACCATTTCTGTCCTTTATTGAGCCCATCTTTGCATGAAATGTTACCTTGGTATCTCTAATTTTCTTGAAGAGATCTCTAGTCATCAGCTTTTCAGTGAATCCTTCCTTCACTGCCGTCTTCTGTGCACTCACAGAGTCAATGATGCCATCCAACCGTCTCATCCTTTGTCATCCCCTTCTCCTCCTGCCCTCAGTCTTTCCCAGCATCAGGGTCTTTCCCAGTGAGTCAGCTCTTCACATCCAGTGGCCAAAGTATTGGAGCTTTAGCTTCATCATTGGTCCTTCCAATGAGTATTCAGGGTTGATTTCCTTTGGGATTGACTGGTTTGATCTCCTTGGTATGCAAGGGACTTTCAAGAGTCTTCTCCAGTACCACAGTTTGAAAGTATCAATTCTTCAGTGCTCAGTCTTCTTTATGCTCCAGCTCTCACATCCATACATGACTACTGGAAAAACCATAACCTTGACTATATGGACTTTAGTCAGCAAAGTGATATCTCTTCTTTGTAATATGCTGTCTAGGTTTGTCATAGCTTTTCTTCCGAAGTTACTAGATAACATAGCTAAATAACATAATAGGTAATATAACATAAATAACCTAACAAGGTAACATAACTTTTGTTCCAATGTAACTAACCTACTACATACATAAAAATATACATAGCAGCTTAGACAAAATGAGATGACAGAGAAACCTTTTCCAGACAAAGGAACAAGGTAAAACTCCAGAAGAAGAACTAAGTGAAGTGGAGATAGGCAGTCTACCTGAGAAATAATTCTGAGTAATGACCATAAATATGATCAAAGAACTCAGGAAAAGAATGGGTGGATAGAGTGATAATTTAGAAGTTTTAACAAAGAGAAAATATAAAGGACAACCAAACAGAGATGAAGAATACAATAACTAAAATGAAAAAAATATACCAGAAAGAATCAGTAGTAGACTAAATGATACAGAAGAATGAATCAGTGAGCTGGAAGACAGACCAGTGGAAACCACTGCCACTGAACAGAAAAAAAGGAATGAAAAGAAATGAGGACAGTTTAAGAGACCTCTTGGACAATATCAATATTTGAAGACATGATAACTGAAAATTTCCCTAACCCGGAAGAAGAAACACCAATCTGAGTCCAGGAAGCACAGAGCATACCATAAGTCAAAGAGGAACACGCCAAGACACATTGTAATTAAAATGACAAAAGTTAAAGATAAAGAGAAAATATTAAAAGCACCAAGGGAAAAGCAATAAATAATGTTCAAGGAAACTCCCATAAGGGTATCAGCTGAATTTTTAAGCAGAAGCTCTGCAGGCTAGAAGGGAGTAGGATGATGTATTTGAAGTGATGAAAGAGAAAAAACTACAACCAAGAATACTCTACACTTCTAGGCTTTCATTTAGATTTGATGAAGAAATCAAAAGCTTTATAGGCAAACAAAAGATCAAAGAGTTTAACACCACCAAACTAACGTTATAACAACTGTTAAAGGGAACTTTTCTAGGTGGAAAAAGGCTACAACTAGAAACAAGAAAATTACAAAATGAAAAAGCTTGCCAGTAAAGGCAAATATACACTAAAAGTAGGAAATCATCCACACATAAACTAGTAGGGAGGTTAAAAGACAAAAGTAGCAAAATCATCTGTATCTAAATAAGCAGTGAAGTGAGATGTAAAATATGATATGAAAAACAGTAATCATGGGGGAGAGGAGAGTACAAATGCAAGGTTTTTAAAATTCTTTAATACCATATGCAAAAATAATCTCAAAATGGATTAAAGGCCTACATGTAAGATAGATATTCTAAAAACATTTAGAGGAAAACATAGAAAACTCTTTAACATAAATCACAGCAATATTTTTGGATCTGTCTCCTAGAGTAATGGAAATAATAGCAAAAATAAACAAATGAGACTTAATTAAAAGCTATTTGTACAGCAAAGGAAACTCCTTCAGCCAAATGAAAAGAAAACCTACTGAATGAAGAAAATATTTGCAAATGATATGAATGTTAATGGATTCATATCCAACAAATTCCAAAAACTGTGGAAAATTCTTAAAGAGATGGGAATACCAGACCACCTGAACTGCCTCCTGAGAAACCTGTATGCAAGTCAGGTCAAGAAGCAACAGTTAGAACCAGACATGGAACAACGGACTGGTTCCAAATTGGGAAAGGAGTATGCCAAGACTGTATACTGTCACCCTGCTTATTTAACCTATAAGCAGAGTACATCATGTGAAATGCCAGGCTGGATGAAGCACAAGCCAGAATCAAGATTTCCAGGAGATCTTTGGCCCATTTTTTAATTGGGTCATTTATTTTTCTGGAGTTGAGCTGGAGGAGTTGCCTGTATATTTTTGAGATTAATCCTTTGTCTGTTGCTTCATTTGCTATTATTTTCTCCCAATCTGAGGGCTGTCTTTTCACCTTGCTTATAGTTTTCTTTGTTGTACAAAAGCTTTTAAGTTTCATTAGGTCCCATTTGTTTATTTTTGCTTTTGTTTCTAATATTCTGGGATGTGGGTCATAGAGGATCCTGCTGTGATTTATAAACAGACATTTCTCCAAGGAAGACATACAGATGGCTAAAAAACACATGAAAAGATGCTCAACATCACTCATTATCAGAGAAATGCAAATCAAAACTACAATGAGGTACCATTACACTCCAGTCAGGATGGCTGCTATCCAAAAGTCTACAAGCAATAAATGCTGGAGAGGGTGTGGAGAAAAGGGAACCCTCTTACACTGTTGGTGGGAATGCAAACTAGTACAGCCGCTATGGAAAACAGTGTGGAGATTTCTTAAAAAACTGGAAATAGAACTGCCATATGACCCAGCAGTCCCACTTCTGGGCATCCACACCGAGGAAACCAGATCTGAAAGAGACACATGCACCCCAATGTTCATCGCAGCACTGTTTATAATAGCCAGGACATGGAAGCAACCTAGATGCCCATCAGCAGACGAATGGATAAGGAAGCTGTGGTACATATACACCATGGAATATTACTCAGCCATTAAAAAGAATTCATTTGAATCAGTTCTAATGAGATGGATGAAACTTGAGCCCATTATACAGAGTGAAGTAAGCCAGAAAGCTAAAGACCATTACAGTATACTAACACATATATATGGAATTTAGAAAGATGGTAACGATAACCCTATATGCAAAACAGAAAAAGAGACACAGATGTATAGAACAGACTTTTGGACTCTGTGGGAGAAGGCGAGGGTGGGATGTTTCAAGAGAAGAGCATTGAAACATGTATATTATCTAGGGTGAAACAGATCACCAGCCCAGGCTGGATGCATGAGACAAGTGCTCGGACCTGGTGTACTGGGAAGACTCAGAGGGATTGGGCGGAGAGGGAGGTGGGAGGGGGATCAGGATGGGGAATACATGTAAAACCATGGCTGATTCTTGTCAATGTATGACAAAAACCACTACAATATTGTAAAGTAATTAGCCTCCAACTAATAAAAAAAAAAAAGATTTCCGGGAGAAATATCAGTAATCTCAGATGCAGATGACACCACCATTATGGTGGAAACTGAAAAGGAACTGAAGAGCTTCTTGATGAAAGTGAAAGAGGGGTGAAAAAGCTGGCTTGAAACTCAACATTCAAAAAACTGAGATCATGGCATCTGGTCCCATCACTTCATGGCAAAACAAAGAGCCTACAGTGGAAACAGTGAGAGACTTTATTTTGTTGGGCTCCAAAATCACTGCAATGGTGACTGCAGCTGTGAAATTAAAAGATTCTTGCTCCTTGGAAGAAAAGCTATGACCAACCTAGACAGCGTATTAAAAAGCGGAGACATTACTCTGCTGACAAAGGTCCATAAGCAAAGCTGTGGTTTTTCCAGTAGTCATGTAAGGATGTGAGAGTTGAACCAGAAAGTTGAGCACTGAAGAATTGATGCTCTTAAACTGTGGTGTTGGAGAAGACTCTGAGAGTCCCTTGGACTGCAAGGAGATCCAGCCAGTCCATCCTAAAGGAGATCAGTCCTGGGTGTTCATTGGAAGGACTGATGTTGAAGCTGAAGCTCCAGTACTTTGGCCATGTGATGCAAAGAACTGACTCATTTGAAAAGACCCTGATGTTGTGAAAGATTGAGGCAGGAGGAGAAGGGGGTGACTGAGGATGAAGTGGTTGGATGGCATCACTGACTCAATGGATGTGAGTTTGAGCAAACTCCAGGAGATGGTGAAAGAAAGGGAAGCCTGGTGTGCTGCAGTCCATGGGGTCACAAAGAGTAGGAGATGACTGAGCAACTGAACTGAACTGAATTCAGCATATATGATACAACTCAAAATAAAAAAGAAAAATCCCAATTTAAAAAATGGGTAGAAGAACCTAATATATATTTTTTTCCAAAGAGAAAATGCAGATGACCAACAAGTACATAAAAAACTGCTCAACATTGCTAATCATCAGTTCAGTTCAGTTCAGTTGCTCAGTCATGTCCGACTCTTTGCGACCCCATGAATCACAGCACTCCAGGCCTCCCTGTCCATCACCAACTCCTGGAGTTTATTAAAACTCATGCCCATCGAGTCGGTGATGCCATCCAGCCATCTCATCCTCTGTCATCCCCTTCTCCTCCTGCCCCCAGTCCCACCCAGCATCAGGGTCTTTTCCAATGAGTCAACTCTTCGTATGAGGTGGCCAAAGTATTGGAGTTTCAGCTTCAGCATCAGTCCTTCCAATGAACACCCAGGACTGATCTCCTTTAGGATGGACTGGTTGGATCTCCTTGCAGTTCAAGGGACTCTCAAGTCTTCTCCAACACCATAGTTCAAAAGCATCAATTTTTTGGTGCTCAACTTTCCTCACAGTCCAACTCTCACATCCACACATGACCACTGGAAAAACCATAGCCTTGACCAGACAGACCTTTGTTGGCAAAGTAATGTCTCTGCTTTTTAATATGCTGTCTAGGTTGGTCATAACTTTCCTTCCAAGGAGTAAGCGTCTTTTAATTTCATGGCTGCAATCACCATCTGCAGTGATTTTGGAGCCCACAAAAATAAAGTCTGACAGTGTTTCCACTGTCTCTTCACCTATTTCCCATGAAGTGATGGGACCAGATGCCATGATCTTAGTTTTCTGAGTGTTGAGATTTAAGTCAACTTTTTCACTCTCCTCTTTCACCTTCATCAAGAGGCTTTTTAGTTCATCTTCACTTTCTGCCATGAGGGTGGTGTCATCTGCATATCTGAGGTTATTGATATTTCTCCTGACAACCTTGATTCCAGCTTGTATTTCTTCCAGTCCAGCATTTCTCATGATGTACTCATGAGAAATATATATATGAGAAAACAATATACAGCCTTGATGTACTCCTTTTCCCATTTGGAACCAGTCTGTTGCTCCATGTCCAGTTCTAACTGTTGCCTCCTGACGCATATAGGTTTCTCAAGAGAGAAGTGCAAATCAAAACCACAAAGAATTATCACATCACACCTGTCATAATGGCTATCAAAAAGTACACATACAAGAAAAAATGTTGTCAAGGATTTGGAAAAAAGGGATCCCTCAAAAACTGTTGTTTAGAGTATAAATTGGTTTAGCCACTGTGGAAAACAGCTTGGATGTGTCTCAAAAAACTAAAAATAGAACTACTATATGACCCAGGAATTCCATTTCTTGATATATATTGGGTATAAAACAAAAGCACTAATTTTAAAGGTTTCATGCACCCCAATGTTCATAGCAGCATTCTTTACAATTGTCAACATATGCAAGTAACCTAAGTATGCATCAACAGATTAATGAATAAATGAGTGGTATATATATAAAATGTAATACTACTCATCCATAGAAATGATGAAGTTTTGCCACTTGCAGCAACATGAATTGACTTGGAGGGCATTATGCTAAGTGACATGTGTCAAAGCCAGACAAATACTGTATGATATCACTTATATGTGGAATCTAAACACTACAACAAACTAGTGAATGTAACACAGATAGAGAAAACAAATAGTAGTAGCAAGTGGGGAAAGGAGCCAGTTAAGCAATATAGGACTGGGGAAATGGGCGGTACAAATTATAGGGTGTAAGATAGGCTACATGAAGATCATGTAATGAAAATCATGGCATCTGGTCCTGTCACTTCATGGCAAATAGATGGGGAAAACAGTGGAAACAGCAACGGACTTTATTTTCTTGGGCTCCAAAATTACTGCAGATGGTGACTGCAGACATGAAATTAAAAGATACTTGCTCTTGGAAGAAAAGCTATGACCAACCTAGATAGCATATTAAAAAGCGGAGACATTACTCTGCCGACAAATGTTCATATAGGCAAAGCTATGGTTTTTCCAGTAGTCATGTAAGGATGTGAGAGTTGGACCATAAAGAAAGCTGAGCGCTGAAGAATTGATGCTTTTGAACTGTGGTGTTGGAGCAGACTCTTGAGAGTCCCTTGGACTGCAAGGAGATCCAACCAGTCCATCCTAAAGGAAATCAGTCCTGAATATTCATAGGAAGGACTAATACTGAAGCTGAAGCTCCAAGTCTTTGGCCACCTGATGCAAAGAACTGACTCACTGGAAAAGACCCTGATGCTGGGAAAGATTGAAGGCAGGAGGAGAAGGGGATGACAGAGGATGGGATGCTTGGATAGCATCACTGAGTCAATGGACATGTGTTTGAACAGACCCTGGGAGTTGGCGATGGACAGGGAAACCTGGTGTGTTGCAGTCCATTGGGTTGCAAAGCAGACACGAATGAGTGACTGAACTAACTAACTAAGAGGGGCAACAAGGATATTTTGTACAACACAAAAAATATGGCCGATATTTTGTAATCATTGTAAATGGAGTGTCAAATTTTAAAATTGTATAAAATTTTTTAAAAAGAATGTTTTTCTGAAGCCAGAAGAAAAGAAGCATATTTGCATAATATATTGTCTGCATTTTCCAAGTTTGCTTTCTTCAAAGTTGAGTGAGAATTTAAAGACATTTGTAAAACAAGCTGTGTAAAGAATCCTTCTAGATTTTTATAATTTTAAGTATTTTATGGTTGTATATTTTGTACTTAATTCAACAATAGTGTTTTAAGTACTTGTCTTCACCTTCTTAAAGTTTCCACAAACATTCAACTATATTTCTATATAAATATCCTCCTTTCACATTTATGGGTCTGCCTGGTGGCTCAGATGGTAAAGAATCTGCCAGGTTGGGAAGATCCACTGTAGAAGGGGATGGCAACCCACTCCAGTATTATTGCCTGGAGAATTCAATGGACAGAGGGGCCTGGGGGGCTCTAGTCAATGGGGTTGTAAAGAGTTGGACATGAGTGAGCAGCTGGCACTTTCACTTCACTCTCACTTTTCACTTATAATTCAGCACTCTGTGGAATATTTAATTAAAGTGTAATAAATAATATTTAATCAAACAACAAATATTTAATATAAACACACATTTAAATAAATATTCAATATACTAAATAAATATAAATACATATTATTTAGTATTTAATGAATATAAACTATGTAATGAACTTGGGCAAGCTTCAGGAGATGGTGAGGGATGGAGAGGCCTGGCATGCTGCAGTTCATGGGGTCTTAAAGATTCGGACATGACTGGGTGACTGAACAACAACAAATATTTAATTAAAGTATAATAACAAGTGCAACTGACATAAATAGCCTCATTATTGGATAAAACAGACTTCTTACAAACAATATAACTTGAATGATAGAAACCAAAGAGATTAGCCTCTTAGCCTTGAGCAGTTAATCTGCAATGGAATAGGATAGAATGTTTTACAGAGAATATGAAGAAGGTCAGTTTGTCTGGTAGGTTAGTTAAGAGAAGAACAGTTTAAAAAGCTTCTCTTTACTCATCCAGAAGAATTGAAAGAAGAGTGTTGAAGAGATTTTTGCACACCCATCTTCATAGCACCATTATTCACAGTAGCCAACAGGTGGAATCAATCCATATGCCCATGAATGGCTAAACAAAATTTGGTACATACACACAACAGAATAGCATTAAGTCTTTTTTTTTTTTTTTTAATGGTTTGTTATTTGTTTTTATTTGCAAAGGAGGGAGATTGAGCCCTGAGTTAGAAATGCCTCACAGGTTGTATTTTTGCTAAATTATTTTTTTTTTCCTCTTCCATTTATTTTTATTTGTTGGAGGCTAATTACTTTACAACATTGCAGTGGTTTTTGTCATACATTGAAAGCATTAAGTCTTGAAGGAAATCTTAATATGTGCCACAGCATGGGTGAACCATGAAGATATCACCCTAAGTGAAACAAGCCAGTTACAAAAAGACAGTTCCTATATGATTACTTATATAAGGTATTCAAAGTACTCAAATTCATGGAAACAGAAAATAAAATGGTGGTTACCAGAGGCCATGTAATGCAGGGAAAAGGAGAGTAGTTGTTCACTGGGCATAGATAAACTTTCAGTTATGCACGATGAGAAAGTTCTTGAGATCTTTCACAGTTCTGTGAATATACTTAGCACGACTGAAGTGTTCACTTAAAACAGGTTAACATGGTAAATATTATGTATTTTTACCAAAAATAAAGAAAAAAGCCTCTATTGTGTGCTATTTTTCTGCTTTTTATAGTTCACATACATTCAGTCAGTCGAAACAAGACGTGTACCTGACTGTGTCTCAGGTCATGAGCTCCTTATTGCAAAATTCAATCTTAAATTGAAGAAAGTAGGGAAAACCATTAGGTCATTCCAGTATGACCTAAATCAAATCCCTTATGATTATACAGTGGAGGTGATGAATAGATTCAAGGGGTTAGATCTGGTAGACAGAGTGCCTCAAGCACTATGGATGGTGGTTTGTAACATTGTGCAGGAGGTGGTGGCCAAAACTATCCCAAAGAAAAAGAAATGCAAGAAGGTTGTCTGAGGAGGCCTTACAAATAGCTGAGAAAAGAAGGGAAGTGAAAGGTAAAGGAGAAAGGGGAGGATACCCAACTGAATGCAGAGTTCTGGAGAATAGCAAGGAGAGATAAGAAAGCCTTCTTAAGTGAGCAATGCAAAGATACAGAGGAAAACAATAGAATGGGAAAGACTAGAGATCTCTTCAAGAAAATTGGAGACACCAAAGGAACATTTCATGCAAAGATGGACACAATAAGGGACAGAAACAGCAAGGATCTAACAGAAACAGAAGAGATTAAGAAGGGGTGGCAAGAATATACAGAAGAACTATACAAAAAAAGGTCTTAATGACCTGGCTAACAATGACGGTGTCACTTACCTAGAGCCAGACATCCTGGAGTGTGAAGTCGAGTGGGACTTAGGAAACATATCTGTGAACAAAGCTAGTGGAGGTGATGAAATTCCAGATGATCTATTTCAAGTACTAAAAGGTGATGCTGTTAAGATGCTACACTAAGTATGTCAACAAATTTGGAAAACTCAGCAGTGGGCACAAGACTGGAAAAGGTCAGTTTTCATTCCAATCCCAAAGAAATGCAATACAGAAGAGTGTTCAAACACCACACAATTGTTATCATTTCACATGCTAGCAAAGTAATGCTCAAAATCCTTCAAGATAGGTTTTAGTAGTAAGTGTACTGAGAACTTCCAGATATACAAGCTGGATTTAGAAAAGGCAGAGGAGCCAGAGGTCAAATTGTCAACATCTGCTCATCATAGAAAAAGCAAGAGAATTCTAGAGAAACATCTGCTTCATTGACAATGCTAAAGCCTTTCACTGTGTGGATCACAACAAACTATGGAAAATTCTTAAAGAGATGGGAATATCAGACCATCTTACCTGTTTCCTGAGAAACTTGTATACAGATTCAGATGCAACAGTTAGAACTGGACATGGAACAATGGTATGGTTCAAAATTTGGAAAGGCTGTATATTGTCACTCTGCTTAATTAAGTTCTATGCAGAGTACATCATGCAAAATGCCAGACTGGATGAAGCACAAGCTAGATTCAAGATTGCTGGGAGAAATATCAACAACCTCAGATATTCATATGATACCACTCTAATGGCAGAAAGTGAAGAGCAACAGAAGAGCTTCTTGATGAAAGTGAAAGAGGAGAGTGAAAAAGCTGGCTTAAAACTCAACATTCAAAAAACTAAGATAATGGCATCTGGTTCCATCACTTCATGGCAAATAGATGGGGAAACAATGGAAACAGTTATAGACTTTGTCTTCTTGTGCTCCAAAATCACTGCAGACGGTGACTGCAACCATGAATTTAAAAGATGCTTGCTCCTTAGAAGAAAGGCCATGACACACCTAGATAGTGTATTAAATGGCAGAGACATCACTTTGCTGAAAAAGCTGCATATAGTCAAAGCTGTGGTTTTTCTGGTAGTCATGTGTGGATATGTGAGTTGGACCATAAAGAGCACTGAGTGGTGAAGAATTGATGCTTTCAAGTTGTGGTTCTGGAGAAGACTCTTGAGAGTCTCTTGAACAGCAAGGAGATCAAAACAGTCAATCCTGAAGGAAGTCAAACATTAATATTCATTGGAAGGACTAATACTGAAGCTGAAGCTCCAATACTTTGGCCATCTGATGGGAATAACTGACTAACTGGAAAAGACGCCAATGGAGGGAAAGATTGATGAGGAGAAGGGGGTGACAGAACATGAGATGGTTGGATGGCATCATTGACTAAATGGACATGAATTTGAGCAAACTCTAGGAGCTAGTGAAGGACAGGGAAGCCTGGCATGCTGCAGTCCATGGGATTGCAAAGAGTCAGACAGGACTTGGTGATTGAACAATGATGAATGAAAAAGAATAACCCATAAATACATTTTCTGTAGTGTAACCACCATTAATAGTTTGGTGTATAGCTTCCATTTCTTTTCACATACGTATCAGGCCTGTGTGTTTGTATGTGTGTAAACAATGTGTATTTCTCTTTATATTTGAGCTAAAATATATTTTTAGTAACCAGTTTTAAGAAAACACTTAGGTATTTATTGTGAATATCTTCCCATAATTTCACATTGTTATCGTTTTATGACTGAATACTTTGCTGTATAGATATACAATTTAATTTCCCTCTGTTGATGAGCATTTAGGTTTTCCAATTTTGTCTACCATAAGGAACACTGAAGTTAATTTAAAAGAAAAGTATTTATTTATTTATTGTTTGGACTGGGTCTTTGTGGCTTTGTGAGGGCTTTTTCCAGTTGTGGTGAGTGGGATCTACTGTTTGTTGTGGTGTACGGGCTTCTCATTGTGGTGGCTTCTCTTGTTGTCGAGCACTGGCTCTAGGTTCCCAGGCTTCAGTAGATGCCTGTGGGCTCAGCAGTTGCAGCATGTGGGCTCTGGAGTGAGGGCCCCCAGTAGTTGTGACCCACAGTCTCTAGTTGCTCCGAAGCATGTGGAATCTTTCCAGACCAGGGATGGAACCTGTGTCACCTGAATTGACAGGCTGATTCTATTTTACTGTCCACCAGAGAAGTCCTGAAATGAAATTCTGTTTATATGCTTTGACCAGAAAGAAGTGGAATAATGCCTTTGATGTTTTGAAAGAAATTATTTCCAACCTAGAATCCTATGTCCAGCCAATTTTTCAGTTAAATATAAAGGTCATGTTTAGACATGTAGGAAATTGGAATTTGTATCTCTGAGACTTCCTGTCTCAGCAAGTAGCTTGGAGATATACACGAGCAAAATTAAGGAGAATATGAAGGAAGATAAAAGTGGATCCAATCCCAGTGGATAGTGAAGGAAATTCATAAATTGATGGCTAGGCAGAATGCTTAGGAAATGCAGCAATCCACATTAGTGTGCAAAGACAGATGATTCTTGGAAGAATCCTCTGGAGGAAAAAAAGTGTTCCATGCAACAGATTCTGAAGATACCTATTCATTTGTTAGTAAGAAAAAATAGGAAGCTATATAAAAACAAGGACTTCCCTGGTGCCTCAGACGGTAAAGAGTCTGTCTACAATGCGGGAGACCTGGGTTTGATTCCTGGATCGGGAAGATTCCTTGGAGAAGGAAATGGCAACCTGCTCCAGTACTCTTGCCTAGAAAATCCCATGGATGGAGGAGAAAAAAGAAAACAGAACACAAATACATTTTTAAAATATGAAATAAAATATAGTTTAAAGAAGTTGACAGAGTATGAGAAAAGAGAGTACATTTTTGCCATGATGCAAAGAATATTCTTAATATGATCTATGAGTTATGACATTGGACCTATAAAAAAAGAAATACTATCATAATATACCATCTGGTCGTGTAGTGAAATGTCTTTCTGTTTCAAATGGTGTTGATTGATTAATAATTTTTAGACAGAGCATGGAAACTGTAATTATGTTTATAGAAAATTATATAGAAGAAGAATATAAAACTAACTGTGAGTAAGGATTTAGTTTACGGAAGAAGGAATGTGGTGAAGTGGATTAAAGAATGAGGGAAGACTATGGACAAAAATATCTCCATATGACAGTGAAGAGAGTTTAGAACAAGAATAGTGTTAAGAAAAAAAGAAATACAGATATGTGTTTATAAAATATTTAATCTTATAAAGCTATCCTATAATTATAAAAAATTATTGGTGAAAGGTATATGTGAGCTAAAGCCTAATCTTTTACAGAAATCACCATTTATGTCCTGAATTGACAAGAAATTGAGATATATATATATATATACTATTTAGAGATATGGTGGATATAGTCTTTCATAAGAAATGAAGTCAGAAATGGTTAAAAGAGGACAGGGGTCAGGGATGGAGAAGAGTGGAGCTGTATGTCAGTATTTTAAAACTGTGTGCATGTGCATGATGAAAAGAAAAATATAGTATAGGGATTTGTCTGAAGTCATTATAATGGTTTGTGATACTGATGCCATTTTGTAGCCTGAGTTTAAGTGAGTCTGGAGATGTTTTGTTATGAATTTTTTAAACAGCTCTTTCATATGAGAAATTGTTCTCACACCTAATCAGAAAATGGCTGAGGGTTTCCATGAGGACAGTTTTCTTGAATTATAAAGATGAGAAAAATGGGCCTCCTACTGCTTGTTCCTATTGGACATAGTTTCCCTTCTTGGATTTTTCCACTTTATTTCTGTTTCTATTCGGATACTAAATATCTGTAGAATGTAGTTATATAGATAAACATTTTAACTCCCTAATTACTACTTCTGTGGGCTTCCCCGCTGGCTCAGTGGTAAAGAATCCACCTGCAGTGCAGGAGATGCAGAGATATGGGTTCAATCCCTGGGTCGGGAGGATCCCCTGGACCAGGAAATGGCAACCCATTCTGGTAATCTTGGTGGAAAATCCCATGGACAGAAGGACCTTGAAGTCTACAGTCTGCTGGTGCTGCTGCTGCTAAGTCGCTTCAGTCATCTCCGACTCTGTGCGACCCCATAGACAGCAGCCCACCAGGCTTCTCTGTCCCTGGGATTCTCCAGGCAAGAATACTGGAGAGGGTTGCCATTTCCTTCTCCAATGCATGCATGTGTGCTAAGTTGCTTCAGTTGTGTCTGACTCTTTGCGACCCCATGGACAGCAGCGCAACAGGCTCCTCTGTCCACAGGATTCTCCAGGCAAGAATACTGGAGTGGATTGCCATTTCCTTTTTTGACAGTCTACAGTCTATGGAGTCACAAAAGAGTTGTACATGATTGAGTGAATAAACAACATCAGCAATTACTTCTAGATTAGACCAATACATAAAAACAAGATGTGGGACTTCCCTGGTCCAATGGGAAGAATCCTTGTTCAAAATGCTGGGGACCGTGCATAGGTTCAATCCCTGGTCAGGGAACTAGATCCCACAAGCTCAAACTAAGAGTTCACCTGCCGCAACTAAAGATCCCACATGCCACAATGAAAACTGAAGATCCCACATGCCTCACCTTAGACCCATGGCAGCCAAATAAGTAAATAAGTAGCTTGTCTTTGTCATATTGTGTTCACATATTATGTAATGTCTTCAAAAGATATGATACCTTTCATGTAATAATGTTTTCTTTTTAAAGAAATATTTATCAAATGTGTGAGCACCTTTTATTTTCTAGGCAGCATACTAGCCTCAATGTACAGTGCTCAATATGACAGACATAGGTCTTGCACTCAGGGAAGTCACATTCTAGTGGGGTTGGCAGATAAAGTTGTTGTTGTCCAGTTGGTAAGTCATGTCTGACTCTTTGTGACCCCATGGACTGCAGCACACCAGGCTTCCCTGTCCTTCACAATCTCCTGGAGTTTGCTCAACCTCTTGTCCATTAAGTTGGTGATGCCACCCAACCCTTTCATTCTCTTTTGCCTCCTTCTCCTCCTACCTTCAGTCTTTCCCAGCATCAGGGTTTTTTCCCTATGAGTTGGGTCTTCACATCAGGTAGCCAAAATATTGGTGTGTAAGCTTCAGCTTCAGTCTTTTTAATGAACATTTAGGTTTGACTTCCTTCAGGATTGATTGGTTTGATCTTGTTGGCTAAGGAACTGTCAAGAGTCTTCTCCAGAACCACGGTTTGAAAGCATGAATTCTTTGGTACTCAGGCATCTCTTTTTAAAAAAAATTATTTATTTTAATTAGGGGATAGTTATTTTACAGTGTTGTGTTCATTTTTGCCATACATCAACATGAATTTGCCACAGCTATACATTCTTTTTGATCCAGTTCTCACATCAGTACATGACTACTGGAAAAACCATAGCTCTGACTAGACAGACCTTCATTGGCAAACTAATGTCTCTGTTTTTTAATATGCTGTCTCGGTTCGTTATAGCTTTTGTTTCAAGGAGCAAGCATCTTTTAATTTCATGGCAGCAGTCACCATCTACAGTGATTTTGGAGCCCAAGAAAATAAAGCCTGTCACTGTTTCCATTGTTTCTCCATTGATTTGCCTGAAGTGATGGGACCAGACACCATGATCTTAGTTTTTTGAATGCTGAGTTTTAAGCTAGCTTTTTCACTTTTTCATCCTCATCAAGAGGCTTTTTGGTTATGCCTCACTTTCTGCCATTAGATTGTTATCATCTGCATAAGTGGGGCTGTGATATTTCTCTTGGCAATCTTGATTCCAGCTTGTGATTCATCTAACCTGGCATTTCACATGATGTACTCTATAAGTAAGGTGACAATATACAGCCTTGACGTACTCCTTTTCCAGTTTTGAACCAGTCCATTGTTCCTTGTCCAGTTCTAACTGTTGCTTCTTGACCTGCAAACAGGTTTCTCGGGAGGTCGGTAAGGTTGTCTAGTGTTCCCATTTCTCTAAGAATTTCCCACAGTTTGTTGTGATTCACACAGTCAAAGGCTTTAACATTGTCAGTGAAGCAGCAGTAGATATTTCTCTGGAATTCCCTTGCTGTTTTCTGTGATCCAGCAGGTATTGGCAATTTGATCTCTGTCCCTCTGCCTTTTCTAAATGCATCTTGTACATCTGGAATTTCTCAGTTCATGTACTATTAAATCCTAGCTTGAAGGATTTTGAGCATTTCTTTGCTAGCATGCGAAATAAGCACAATTGTACAGTAGTTTGAACCTTATTTACATTGTGCTTCTTTGGGATTGGAATGAAAACTGACCTTTTCCAGGCCTGTGGCCACAGCTGAGTTTTCCAAATTTGTTGATGTACTTAGTGTAGCACCTTAGCAGCATCACCTTTTAATATTTGAAATAAAGTAAAAGAAAGTGAAGTCACTCAGTCATGTCCTACTCTTTGCGACCCCATGGACTGTAGCCTACCAGGCTCTGCCATCCATGGGATTCTCCAGGCAAGAGTACTGGAGTGGGTTGCCATTTCCTTCTCCAGGAGTTCTTCCCAACCCATGGATTGAACCCGGGTGTCCTGCATTGTAGGCAGACGCTTTACCATCTGAGCCACCAGGGAAGTTCTTGGTATTTGAAATAGGTTACCTGGAATTCCATCACCTCCACTAGCTTTGTTCACAGTAATACTTCCTAAGTCCCACTTGACTTCTTACTCCAGGATGTTTGGCTTTAGTTGAGTGACCACACCATCTTGGTTACTCAGATCATTAAGACCGTTTTTTGTATAGTTCTTCTGTGTATTCTTGCCATCTCTTCTTAATCTCTTCTGTTTCTGTTAGGTTCTTGCCATTTCTGTTCTTTATTGTGCCCATCTTTACATGAAATATTCCCTTGGTATCTCCAGTTTTCTTGAAGAGATCTCTAGTCTTTCCCATTCTATTGTTTCCTCTATATCTTTGCATTGTTCACTTAAGACTCTCTTATTTCTCCTTGCTATTTTCTGGAACTCTGCATTCAGTTGCGTATATCTTTGCCTTTCTCCTTTACCTTTCACTTCTCTTCTTCTCTCAGCTATCTGTAAGACCTCCTCTGTCAGCTGTTTTGCCTTCTTGCATTTCTTTTTCTTTGGGATGGTTTTGTTCCCTGCCTCCTGTACAGTGTTTTGAACCTCCATCCATAGTTGTTCAGGCACTCTCTCTACCAGGTATAATCACTTGAATCTATTTGTCACCTCCACTGTTTAATCATAGGGATTTGTTTTGGTCATACCTGACTGGTCTAGTGGTTTTCTGTAGTTTCTTCATCTTAATTCTGAATTTTGCAATAAGGAGCTCATGATGTGAGCCACAGTCAGCTCCTGGTCTTGTTTTTCCTAGCACTACTGCATCTTCGGCTC
Source organism: Odocoileus virginianus (assembly GCF_023699985.2). NCBI lineage: Eukaryota > Metazoa > Chordata > Mammalia > Artiodactyla > Cervidae > Odocoileus > Odocoileus virginianus. The sequence goes on from NC_069678.1 coordinate 77,068,538, forward strand.
CAAAGAATATAATCAATGTGATTTTATTATTGACCATCTAGTGATGTCCTTGTGTGGGGTCGTCTCTTGTGTTGTTGGAAGAAGGTGTTTGCTTTGACCTGTGTGTTCTTTTGGCAAAACTCTTTTAGCCTTTGCCCTGATTCATTTTGTACTCCAATGCCAAATTTGCCTGTTACTCCACGTATCTCTTGACTTCTACTTTTGCATTCTGGTCCGTGTGATGAAAAGGACATCTTTTTTTTGGGTGTTATTTCTAGAATGTCTTTTAGGTCTTCATAGAACTGTTAAACCTCAGCTTCTTTGGAATTAGTGGCAGAAAAAAGCAGGTACAAAATTTTTTAATGTGGGTATCAATTGTCTGTTAGTGCTAAACAACCCCTCCAAAACTTGGGAGGTTAAAACAGCAGCCTTAACTTTTCTTCACAGTGTTCAAGTTTACCAGGTGATCCTGCTTATCTGGACTGGGCTTGACTAGTCTTGCTCAATCACACTTAAAGATGTCTGGGGCAACTTGACTCTGCTTTATGTAGTTTCTAATTTTCAAGCATCTAGCTGGGACTTCTTTTCATGATAAAGGAAGAGGAGCAAAAGAGGAAGGAGAAATGCAGAAGTGTCTTTTCAAGCCTCGGTTTACATCAAGTCTCTAAAGCAAACCACGTTGCTGAGAGTCTGAATGCATGGCAAAAGGCAAGGATAAAGAGAGAGAGAGAGCATTAATAAGGGCCAATAATGAAAGCAACCCAATCCCACAATACAAAATACGTGGAGAGAAGTGCTATGCATATGTTCCATACAGAAAAGGTATAGGTGTCAGGGAAGGCCTGTCTGAATAAATAACGAATGCACAAAATGCTGTAATCAAAACTAAAAATTGTAATTAAATTAAGAGCCATTGTAGTTGTTAGTTGGCTTGTTCTATTTTGGGGGGCTCTTCCAAAATGAAGCCTGTCTCCACTAATGTATCCACAGAAGATAAGCAGGAGATTGAGATGAGCCAAGCATGTGATCTCTACAGCCAGTTCTATTAAAGAGTGACAGCTGGCACCCCTTACCCTGTCTCTCAGTGCACCCATTGGGAAGACTGTATAGACCTGTTTAAAGAAAGAAGCAAGAGTCAAAAAGGTTTCCATGGCTTTGCTTTGTTGTTATCGTATGTTTATGGGACTTGTGGCAGTAGTAGTGGTAACAGTAATAGTCTTACTAGTAATAGTAACAACAATAGCAACTGTCAGGCCGTGAGCAGCAAATATGTGCAGAAACCATGCTGGGCATTATACACAAAATATTAATCCTTGCAGTGATCTTTTAAGGCAGGGTTGTTTTTTTTTTTACAGGTTTAGGAAGGCTAAGTCTTGCTCAAAATATCATAGCTTGTAAATGATAGACCTTGATCTTTTTGATTCCAGTGCCCATGATATTTCACTGGTAAGTGATAAGACAGGAGTGTACAATCAGGAATCTGGACTTTGACTCTGCAGGCTAGGAGGAAGCATTAAACAGGCAGAAGTTTGTTGTCTGCTGTGTCAAATCATCTGCTGTGGGACTTCAGTGGTTACTTGCTGGTCATTTTCTTAGTATTGATCTGATGTCGACAGGCCTTTGGGGAGTCTTTTATACTCTTTCTGAATTTACACCATGTATGCAATGTGATAAATTTCAGAAATGTTTCACTGCATGCAAATTAGTGTTTTTCCAAGTAGCAGTAGAATGGTACAGAGTTTGTATGAGTTTTTATTATAAAACAGAATTTCATTATACCGAACACTATTGTATTTAGGGGCAGAATTGCAATTAAGTTGGTAACTGCCATTGGTTTTGCAGATGTAAAAGGTATTCTTAATATTTTATCTTATTTTCTGTAACCATTATAAAATCAAATATGTAAATATGCTTTGGAGTAGTAATTGCATTTCAAATTTGAATTTGTTTTATGCAGTTATTTAATCTGTGTTTCATTAAAAAAGAATAGTTTCTATAGCAACTACCACATCATTTGATATCTTTGGAATCTCTGAGATAAGGAATATTTTATTAAAAAACAAATGTACTCGGTATATCACATAGATTTCTGTACAGGTTTAAATGTTTAATAAAACATTTCTTGTATATTTACTTTTCTTAGTTTTTATCAAGCGTATTCTTTTTTCTACTCCAGTATATTTTCCCTTAGAAATTTAAACCATATGTATTTAAAAATAAAATGTCAAAAGAATTCAATGAGGAGGAGGATGTTGGAGAGGATAGTAGGAGTAAGTGTGAACTCTCTTCTGAATGAACTCCATCATCACACATGTTATTTCCTTCTAGGAGGAAACTTGTTAATTTATTTCTTTGGAGATATTCTATTAGGGTCATAAAAAAGATGATATATCAGCCTTATGAGAACCAAAATTAAAAGAAACTGGAATGCTAGATCATCAGTACCATATTTCTGCTCTAAGACTCATCTTAATACTTTGACTTAAAAAAAAATTCAGTGCTCAGTAATATGTATTGCTCTTGCCACTTATTAGCAGAAGCAAAAGTTTATTTCCACATTTGAAAATAAATATTGGTTTTTGAAATCCATTTAAAGTTCTCTTAAATGTGGCCTTATTTATATCATTGGATTTGTCCAAGTTATACCCTTACATTGTTGCTAAACTTTTCCTTTAAAGCTTGTATCCTCCGTTTATTTGTATTTAGTTTTTATGGTCTTTAAGAAATCACTGGGTTTCAGTATACATATTTATATATTAATATTTTATCATAAATCAGTATCTTTTTTCTTTCTGTTTCTCCTCATTGAGCTCCCTTTAACTGATTTTCATGTTTCTGGTGCTATGGAGCATTAAATTAAAAGCAATGAAACTTTTTTATGTTTCATAGTTTTCCTGTCTAATATCCTTTTTAGGATTTCAAGAAAATGCCCAAAATGTGTTTTAAAGAGTCTGGCCTACATATTTTATAAGACATATTCTTTGCAAGTAATACAAATAAGTTAAAAACTTTTGATGACATAATAAGCTTAAAATATAATTATTTTCTTCTTTGAGTAATTTTGTTACATTCTTTTTTTTCAGTGTTCCTACAAATAATCATTTCTCCACTGTGTTTTTGCATCTCTTGCTCCTTTCTTCCAATTCCTTCGATCCACAGTTCACTGAAGATTCAGTAAAATCATGTCAAATTTAATTTTTCATTAAAAAATTCCCATCCTATGCAGATGCCTGTTTTAATAATCTTAGGAATGCAAGATATAAATGTAAATAATGAGGTAGATCATAGATAGATAGATATAGAAAATTCAATACTATTATTTTAAACCATTCTAATACCCTTGCATGTATATTCTAAATCAGTTTTGTCCAAAGAGAATTTATGCAGTGTTGAAAATGTTCTACTATATTCGCACTGTCCAATGTGGTTGTTGCTAGCCACATGTAGTTGTTGTGCCAGGAAAATTAAGGAATTGAATATTCATTTTAAATAGCCGCAGGTGGCTAGTAGCTACCATATAGGACAACACAACTCTAGATAATTTGATGAATCATTATCAGTTCATTTGTTTGCCCATTATACTAGGGCTTTTGTTTGTAGCTGTGCAGGTGGCTCTCTTTATGAAGGGTCACAGACAGGTGTGAGTAAAGGTTAAAATCCAGCTTATATTTGGCTTGCCATGCTGTGCACCCTGAGAAAGAGCTGTATCCACCAAAAGGGACAATAGTTTCTAATTTATACAAAGGCATCTTATAGGTTGACAGTAGCCCTGTATACCACTGCCAGATGGTAGTTTTCCTTCAAATGTTGGTTCTGCTACTTAAAGGCCATGTGATTTTCTGATACGTAGTTAGCTCCTTTGGATCTTGCTTTCTTCCTCTATGAAAGGAAACAATATTACTTTATAGGATTATTATGAAGATTGATATGATATGTGTAAGTATTTAGAATATAAAGTGCTCAAAAATTTTCTTCAGTTCAGTTCAGTCACTCAGTCTTGTCCAACTCTGCGATCCCATGAATCTCAGCATGCCAGGCCTCCCTGTCCATCACCAACTCCCGAAGTTTACTCAAACTCATGTCCATCGAATTGGTGATGCCATCCAACCATCTCGTCCTCTATCGTCCCTTTCTCCTCTTCCCCTCAATCCCTCCCAGCATCAGGGTCTTTTCCAATGAGTCAACTCTTCGCATGAGGTGGCCAAAGTATTGGAGTTTCAACTTCAATGTCCGTCCTTCCAATGAACACCTAGGACTGATCTCCTTTAGGATGGACTGGTTGGATCTCCTTGCAAAAATTTTCTTAGTCACAATTAAATAATGTGGTAGCACCTTCAACATAGTAAATTTTGGTATCATTTTCACATTCATTTAATTCTGTCTACTTTATACCAGGACAAGGAGATAAAAGACAGCAGTCCATGCCTAAAGAAAGTGAAAGTGCTAGTTGCTTAGTCCTGTCTGACTCTTTTCAACCTCCGTGGACTGCATCCTATCAGGCTCTTCTGTCCATGGAATTCTCCAGGCAAGAATACTGGAGTGGGTTGCCATTCCCTTCTCCTGGGGATCTTTCTGACCCAGGGATCAGACCTGAATTTCTGGCAGTGCAGGCACATTCTTTTACCACTGAGCCAACTGAGTAGAGACCAGTAGTTCCAAGGGATTTTATAGCTTTTAAAATTAGCTTACTATCATATTATAGCTTAGGATCTGACTGAGAGTTCAGTTCAACTAGTGATTATCACAGTTTTTAATTACATCTTTCACCCTTTCTGATTCTAACCTATTTAGAATTTCTGTGATCTATTGCTCTTCAGATACCATGTTGTTCCACTTTAGCATAATGTTTAGGAGGAGATATTTTCCATAATGTCACTATATGTATTTTCAAATGTGTTAATTAAACAATTTTTCGGTAGGTATTATCACCCATGTTTTACAGATGTAGAAACTAAAGCTCATAAGTAAAATAATTGGCTAATGGCCACTTGGATGACTTTAAAACGTGCATTTTCTTACTGCATTATTTTGCTTCAGGCAAAATAAGGAAGGTTTTGTTTGTTTCTTTTTGGTTTAGTATGCTCTGAAAGAGTAAATCTAAGTTCTTTAATGAAAAACTTAATGATTCCTTATTGTCAGGTTATTTTTTTCTTTCTTAAAGTATAAAACTATTGATATTTTGATGATATAACTTTTAAAGGTAATCTTCCTGTTTTATTTTCTCATTATACTAGTCCCATCCTATGCAAATTTGGACAAAAATATAATGTTTCTTCTCTAGCCTTTAATACTTCTTAACTATTAACTAGGTTATATGTATTTAGAGTCCTTATCCTATAATTCAAGCCATAATTAGGACTTCTTGGGTGATCTTTTCTATTTTCATGATTTTCACTAATGCTTCTCTATGCCCTTGATTTCATATTTCTGTCTCCAACCCAAACTTCTCTCTTCAGTACCATATTCATATTTTTAGTGAGTACCATATTCATATTTTTAACTACCTATAGGATATTTAGATATTCCTAGATATGACAAGCTCAACATTTCAAAGCTGAACTCATAATTTTGTCATCATAAATCTCTTCCTTCCTAGATTTTCTTTGTAGTTAGTTATATTCAGTCACCCAAGTTGGAAACTTGGGAACCACCTTAGACTTATTCTGATCCCTTATGTTCTTCAGAGGATCACTTCTCAAATTTTATTGTCTAACTTCTGAATATCTTTTTCCTTTTGTGTCATTGATTTTTGTACTGATTCATTCACTCATTCATTCCTTCATCATTTTATTCACTCTATCGTTGTTTATTGAATACCAACTTTGTAAATGACTAAATACCTTTTAATCTAGTTCTTTTCCTCTATTGCTATAGTCTTTGTGTCAGTTTAGGCCCTTATCATTTGTCTCCTGAACTTTTTACTGCAATGATCTCACTAACCCTGGTCATTATATATTCAGTATATTCTCTATGCTGTAGTTAGAGTGATTTTTTTTCTACTAAATAAATTCAATTTTGGCACTTTTCTGCTTAAAGTCCTATAGTAGCTCCAAATACCTTTCAGGTTATATATGTTAGCATGCCATAGAAGGCATCTCCAGGATGTGGTTCTTTTTTGCCTACCTCTGAAGCTCCACCTTCTATCACAGGACACACACGCTGTGCTCCAGCCACACTTAAGGGATTTCTGATCCTCTCACTTACCACGCAGTCTTAACAATTTTAAGTCTTTGAACATATGACTTATTTTGCTAGGGACTTAAATCCCTTGTTCATTTGTTCACTTATTCTTCAGAACTCAGCTTAAAAGATATCTTAAACATGTATATTATCTAGGGTGAAACAGATAACCAGCCCAGGTTGGGTACATGAGACAAGTGCTCGGGCCTGGTGCACTGGGAAGACCCAGAGGGATCGGGTGGAGAGGGAGGTGGGAGGGGGGACTGGGATGGGGAATACATGTAAATCCATGGCTAATTTATTTCAATGTATAACAAAAACTACTGTAATGATGTAAAGTAATTAGCCTCCAACTAATAAAAATAAATGGAAAAAAAAAAAAAAAGATATCTTCTCTTAGAATTTTTCTTGCATTCCTGATACCTTCTTCTGCATGTGCCCATGGTTCTCTCACATCAGTTACCACACTGTATGCGATTATCCATTTGTCCCTATTTCTCTCACTCGGTTGAGAAGCTCCTGTTGAAGACAAAGATTTTGATCTACCTATCTATCTGGTCTTTTAACTACAAATATGGTCAGTTGTTTGGCAGTGTCTGTTCTAGATTTCATCTATTATTCTTTTAATTATTATAAAAATCTGTGAGGTAGACAGTATTTAATAGTTGGCAGAAACTGTGGCTAAAAGAGTTTAGGTAACTTTCTAAGGTCACACAATTATAAAATAGTAAAAGTAGAAAGATGAAACACAGGTCACTTTGACTCCAAAGCCATTTCTCTTTCCACTGTGTTACACTGTCATGTAGCTGGTAGCTATGAAAAACAGCAGTAGTTACACTTTTAAACAAAAGTATCCATAATCCAGGACTTCCCTGGTGGCTCAGATGGTAAAGAATCTGTCTGCAGTGCAGAAGACCTGGGTTCGATCTATGGGTCAGAAAGACCCCCTGGAGAAGGAAATGACTATGCACTCCAGTAGTCCTGCCTGGGGAATCCCATGGACAGCAGAGCCTGGAGGGTTACAGTCCATGGGGTCGTCAAGAGTCGGACATGACTGAGAGAGTAAGCACACACACACCCATGATCCAAGGGCTTCCCAGGAGGCTCAATGGTAAAGAATCTGGCTGCCACTGCAGGAGACACAGGAGATGTGAGTTCGATCCCTGGATTGGGAAGATCCCCTGGAGAAGGAAATGGCAGTGCACTCCAGTATTCTTGTCCGGAAAATTCCATGAAGAGAGGAGCCTGGAGGGCTGTAGTACACGGACTTTCCAAGATGTTCACGACTTAGCAACTGAGCACGCATGCACACATCCATTCACAATCCAAGGCTTCTTCAGGTTTGTACTACAGCTGAACACTCTGTAGAGGGTACCTAAGTATTTGCATGTGTGTTTAAAGAGCAGCTGTCAGCCTTTAATGGTATATATCAGAGCTGTGTCTTCTCTGGGAAGTAGAATGATATTCTTAGCCTATTGAATTGCAGGAGTTTCCCAGGAGACCACAAATGCATTCTGACATGAGCTTTCAGGTCCCCTGTTTTATCCTCTGGATTTGTTCTGCTCTGTTCTCTGGGAATCAAAATGTGGCTTTAGGCATCAGTGTGATATTTTTTGCATGTCAGGTATAGGAACAGTATTGGAAGAACTCTTGGCATCTTATTCCTTGAATTTCTAAATCCTCTTGACATTAGCAGGTGTTGGCTTTTGCAGTTAGCACTAATATATGAACAATTCACCAAGATACTAAGACTGTTTAACATTGCTCCATTTGATCTTGACAGTCGCTGGTTATTTATCTGACCCATTCCTTGTCCCTAGTTATTGAGCAGATATTTATTACACACCTTCTTGTGTACTAAACCAATTAAATAAGTGAGAATGTGTAACAACTCCTAGCTTACTGAAATCTATTTTTAAAAATTAATTAGCCATTGTGATTTTATAGGCAGAAGTTATTAAGAGGTCATTTAATTCAATGCCTTTTATTTTATAGATAAACTTAACTCTGTGTAGGTACAATCACTTTCTTTAAGATAACACAGTAAGTGGCACAGAATGGACATGAATTTAAGTTTTATTTCTAGAATAGGCCTCTTTTCAGTATACCTTGCCGGCTCTCACTATATTCAGACATATCTGGTAATAACAATGGAGAGAAAAGCATAATGCCATGGATTTTGTACCTGCTCTCTTAGGATTGTTTTTTCCATTTCTTTGACGACGGTGGATTGTTTTTGCAGGGGACTTCTTAAAGACCCTGGAATGCATCTAGTGTATTCCGTTGAGTGTTTCCTGGATATATTCCTACTTATGGCATTTCTAAGATTTTGAGAAGTTAGATAAAACTGTGAAGTATTTGAGAAAGAAAAGGGAATAGGGACTGGAGTGACAAAGAGTTGTCAGTGGCAGATGTCCATTATGAAATACTGTATGAAATACTTAGGCCAGTGTCTCACACATCACAAGTTCTCTGTAAATAGTAGCTCTTTTTACTGATTTTAATCAATTCTACTTTGAAGTCTGATTGATTCATTTTGTCTTTAGTGGTTCAAAACACATACTTTTTGTATTTTAACTTAATGAAATAATATAAATTAACTTGAAACAGTTTCTACATATGTATTCTGTCATTTAATCACTCATTTGTCAGTTCAACTGTTTATAACTTATCTGTTTTATTTAGGAGACTTTGTTAGGTAGTATGATTAGACCTGAAAAACTTATTATCTATTGCAGTATTTAAATTTAGAGAATTTTTATAAAACCTGACTAATTCTATATTTAGTTAACATGTTAGTAGGTAAATATGGGAAATTTTTATTTTATAATTTTATGTTAAAAATACCTTAATATCTAAGTAATAAGAGACTCAGCATTTCATTTGTGAAGATTCCATATGAATAATGTAATAAAGCTATCCTTCCCATTACTGTTTGAACCTTTTTAGAGTACCGTAACATCTCAAGACCTAAAGGACTGTCCTTTGAAATAAGATTTTCTTCACCATTAGTAGTATAGAAATGATCTGAAATATTTTGCCATTGCTTTATATATTTACTTTACAACACATCTTGAAAAGTAGACAACATGTCATCACTTCAGTGAATTGAAAAAGGAACAAAGTATAATCTGATTTGTTAGTTGATGAAAAATTTAAAACCAGAGGTTGTCCATCCTGTAAGGACTAACTTACATCTCACCAACTAAAAGAAATCTTTCCAGCAAGTTCATCTCTTACCAACCCCTACCTTCTTTTATCTTATACAGTATACAGTTTGTTTCACATATAATTGTGATAATTAATAATAATAAATAATTAATAATTAATTATTTCACATGTATTAATTGAATCTCGTCAACTTTAGGATAAGCTTATTGAGAACAGAAATCATACATTACACTTATTTCTTGGTATTTCTTTCTTACTGTCTGCGCATGTGGTAGATGCTTAATAAGTTCTTTGAACTGTACACTTTAGGGATACTTAGAGGCCGTCTTGTTTAGTTTCCTTTAAGGAAGATCCATTTTTACAGAAAGCCTGAGGAAAGACATCTAGCTTCTGCTTTAAATCTGTCATGAAATGGAGACCATTTTTCTAGAACAGCTTCTTTCATGGTTGGATTGTTACATTTGTTAGGTGTTCCCCCACCTCCCCCACCACATTTTGGGCCAAAATCTACCCAGTGGTAGTTTTAGTTCAGTCTAACAATGCAAATCTGATAGTCCAATCTTTTTTTTTTTCCCACTTGTTAAGAACTATTCAAGTTTTGAGATATTTGTAATATATTCTTTCAGAGTTTTGTTTTCATTTGTTTATTAAATGTTAGGAGTTCCTACTATGTTGTGGACATAAAGGTGAATTTGTTATTGTTACTATTTTTTTTTTTTCAGCTTCTTTTCTTTGGATATGGATCTCAGATGACTCAGCAAGGTCAAGTTTCTCTTTTGATAAAAACACTCTGATTTGTGCCTCTCTTAAAATGTGTGCCTGAAATAGACCAAATTGTTTCATCTGATCAGTATATGGTTGATTAAAACCTATTCTTTTATATGATCAGGATAGCTTCTATCAGTGTTGTCATAATTGTGTTGACTTTTTGGTAATATTGATTAACCAAAGCTTTGAGAATTTTTAAAACATTTCCTTCCAGTAGGCTAGATCTGCACTGCTATAGTAGATTTTCCCCCACAAACCAAGTGCAAGGTTCTTGTTGTTTTTGTTGCTGAGTCCTGTCGGACTCTTTTTTGTGACCCCATGGACTATAGCCCACCTGGCTTCTCTATCCATGGGACTTCCCAGGCAAGAGTATTGGAGTGGGTTGCTATTTCCTTCTCCACAGGATCTTCCCAACTCAGAGATCAAACCCATGTCTCCTGCACAGGCAGGCGGATTCTTTACCACTGCGCTACTGGGAAGACCCTGCAGGGCTCTATGTTTGTCTTAATTTTGGCCTAACAACTTTGCTTATGAAAATTATTCAAATCTAATATCTATGTTTGTAGCTAAATCTGTTATCCTTTAAATTTCTGGAAAAAATATGTCATAAACATTTGTTTTCGCTGTCTTGCTCTCATTTTTTAATTGAAGTATAGTTGATTTACAGTGTTGTGTTAGTTTTTGGTGTACTCAAAATAATTTAATTATGTATATTTGCATTTTCCATTGTGGTTTATTATAGGATATTGAATATAATTCCTCTGCTATACACTAGGACCTGTTGTATTTCTATTTTATATACAGTAGTTTGTAGCTATGAATCCCAGATTTATCTGCAATTTATGCCTCCTCTACCCTCTTCCCCCTTTGGTAACTATAAATTTGTTTTCTATCTCTTCAAGTCTTTCTGTTTCATAAATTAATGCATTCGTGTCATATTTTAGATTTCACGTAGAAGTGGTATCACATGGTATTTGTTTTTCTCTTTCTGACTTCCTTCACTTAGTATGATAATTTCTAGGTCCATCAATATTGCTGCAAATGGCATTATTTATTCCTTTTTCTGGCTGAGTAGCATTATGTATAAATACCACATCTTCTTTATTGTTCATCTGTCGAGGAACATTTAGGTTGCTTCCATCTCTTGGCTATTGTAAATACTGCTGCTATGAATATTGGGGTGCATGTAATTTTTTAGATTAGTTATCTCCAAGAATATGCCTAGGAGTGGGATTGCTGGATCATAAGGCACTCCGTTTTTAGTTTTTTAAGGAACCTCCATACTTTTTCCCATAGTGGCCACACCAATTTACATTCCCACTAATAGTGAGGGAGCGTTCCCTTTTCTCCATATTCTCTCCAGGTCTTGTTATTTGTAGACTTTTTGATAATGGCCATTCTGCCTGGTGTGAGGTGGTACCTCATTGTGGTTTTGTTTGTATTTCTGTAATATTTAGTGATGTGTTGAACATCTTTTCATATGCTTGTTGGACATCTGTATGTCTTCTTTGGAGAAATGTCCATTGAGGTCTTCTGCCTTTTTTTTGATTGGGTTATTTTTTATTGTTGTTGCTGAGTTGTGTGTGCTGTTTGTATATTTTGGAAATTAAGCCCTTGTCAGTCACATAATTTGTAAATATCATCTCTCAGTCTGTAGGATGTCTTCTCATTTTGCTTACGGTTTCCTTTGCTTTGTAAAAGCTTGTAAATTTGATTGTCCCATTTGTTTATTTTTGCTTTTATTTCTGTTGCCTTAGGAGACTGAGCTAAGAAAACATTGGTATGATTGATACCTGAGAATGTTTTGCCTATTCTTTTCTAGTACTTTTATAGTGCCATGTCTTATATTTAAGTCTTTAAGCCATTTTGAGTGTATTTTTGTGTACGGTATGAAGGTGTGTTCTGATTTCATTGATTTACATGCAGTTGTCCAGTGTTCCCTATACCACTTGCTAGAGAGACTGTCTTTTCTCCATTGTATATTCTTGCCTCCTTTGTCGAAGATTAATTGACTGTAGGTGTGTGGCCTTATTTCTGGGCCATCTATTCTCTTTCATTGATCTGTATGTCTATTTTTATGCCAATACCATGCTGTTTTGATAATTAGCTTTGTAGTATTATCTGAGGTCTAGGAGAGTTATACCTCCTGATTTGTCTTTTTCCTTAGCATAGCGTTGGCAGTTGTGGGTCTTTTATGGTCATTTTGCTTGTGGTTTCACATAAATTTTAGGATTATTTGTTTTAGTGTGAGAAATGTCATGGGTAATTTGACAGGGATCACATTAAGGCTGTAAATTACTTTGGATAGTATGGCCATTTTAACAATATCAATTCTTCTAATCCTAGAGCATGGTATATATTTCCATTTCTTTAAATCATCTTCAGTTAACTTTGTCAATGTTTTATAGTTCTCAGCATATAAGTCATCTCCTTGGTCAGTTTTATTTCTAGGTTTTTGGGGGGATGCAATTTTAAAAGTTTTCTAAATTTTTTGGAGGGATGCATGCTGATCATACAGACCACAGCTTGTCTAAATCAATGAAACTAAGCCATGCTGGTTGTGGCTACCCAAGATGTACGGGTCATGGTGGAGAGGTCTGACAGAATGTGGTCCACTGGAGAAGGGAATTGCAAACCACTTCAGTATTCTTGCCTTGAGAACCCCATGAACAGTATGAAAAGGCAAAAAGATAGGACACAGAAAGATGAACTCCCCAGGTTGGTAGGTGCCCAGTATGCTACTGGAGATCAGTGGAGAAATAACTCCAGAAAGAATGAAGGGATGGAGCCAAAGCAAAAACAACACCCTGGTTGTGGATGTGACTGGTGATGGAAGCAAGGTCCAGTGCTGTAAAGAACAATATTTCATAGGAACCTCGAATGTTATGTCCATGAGTGAAGGCAAATTGGAAGTGGTCAAACAGAAGATGGCAAGAGTGAACATTGACATTCTAGGAGTCAGCAAACTAAGATGAACTGGAATGGGTGAATTTAACTCAGATGACCATTGTATCTACTGATGTGGGCAGGAATCCCTTAGAAGAAATGGAGTGGCCATTATAGTCAACAAAAGAGTCCAAAATGCAGTACTTGGATGCAATCTCAAAACGACAGAATGATCTCTGTTCATTTCCAAGGCAAACCATTCAATATCACTGTAATCCAAGTCTATGCCCCAACCAGTAATGCTGGAGAAGCTGAAGTTGAATGGTTCTATGAAGACCTACAAGACCTTCTAGAACTAACACCCAAAAAAGATGTCCTTTTCATTATAGGGGATTGGAATGCAAAAGTAGGAAGTCAAGAAATAGCTGGAGTAACAGGCAAATTAGGCCATGGAGTACAGAATGAAGCAGGGCAAAGCCTAATAGAGTTTTGCGAAGAGAATGCACTGGTCATAGCAAACACCCTCTTCCAACAACACAAGAGAAGACTCTACACATGGACATCACCAGATGGTCAACACCAAAATCAGATTGATTATATTCTTTGCAGCCAAAGATGGAGAAGCTCTATACAGTCAACAAAAATAAGACCGGGAGCTGACTGTGGCTCAGATCATGAACTCCTTATTGCCAAATTCAGACTTAAATTGAAGAAAGTAGGGAAAACCATTAGACCATTCAGGTATGACCTAAATCAAATCTCTTACAGTGGAAGTGAGAAATAGATTTAAGGGACTAGATCTGATAGACAGAGTGCCTGATGAACTATGGAGAGAGGTTTGTGACATTGTACAGGAGACAGGGATCAAGACCATCCCCAAGAAAAAGAAATGCAAAAGCAAAATGGCTGTCTGAGGAGGGCTTACAAATAGCTGTGAAAAGAAGAGAAGTGAAAAGCAAAGGAAAAAAGGAAAGATATACCCATTTGAATGCAGAGTTCCAAAGAATAGCAGGGAGAGATAAGAAAGCATTCCTCTGTGATCAATGCAAAGAAATAGTGGAAAACAATAGAATAGGAAAGATTAGAGATCTCTTCAAGAAAATTAGAGATACCAAGGGAACATTTAATGCAAAGAGAAGCTCGATAAAGGACAGAAATGGTATGGACCTAACAGAAGCAGAAGATATTAAGAAGAGGTGGCAAGAATACACAGAAGAACTATACAAAAAGATCTTCCTGACCCAGATAATCATGATGGTGTGTTCACTCACCTAGAGCCAGACATCCTGGAATGTGAACTCAAGTGGGCCTTAGGAAGTATCCTACGAACAAAGCTAGCGGAGGTGATGGAATTCCAGTTGAGCTGTTTCAAATCCTAAAAGATGATGCTGTGAAAGTCCTGCACTCAGTATGTCAGCAAATTTGGAAAACTCAGCAGTGGCCACAGGACTGGAAAAGGTCAGTTTTCATTCCAGTCCCAAAAATGTCAGTGCCAAAGTATACTCAAACTACCGCACAATTCCACTCATCTCACATACTAGTAAAGTAATGCTCAAAATTTTCCAAGCCAGGCTTCAACAATACATGAACCATGAACTTCCAGTGTTTTAGCTGGTTTTGGAAAAGGCAGAGGAACCAGAGACCAAATTGCCAACATCAGCTGGAATAACTGAAAAAGCAAGAGAGTTCCAAAAAAGCATCTATTTCTGCTTTATTGACTATTCCAAAGCCTTTGACTGTGTGGATCACAATAAACTGTGGAAAATTCTTAAAGAGTTGGGAATACCAGACCACCTGACTTCCCTCTTGAGAAACCTGTATGCAGGTTAGGAAGCAACAGTTAGAACTGGACATGGAACAACAAACTGGATCCAAATAGGAAAAGGAGTACGTCAAGAATATATATTGTCACCCTGCTTATTTAACTTATATGTAGAGTACATCATGAGGAACGCTGGGCTGGAGGAAGCACAAGCTGGAATCAAGATTGCTGGGAGAAATATCAATAACTTCAGATATGCAGATGACACCACCCTATGGCAACAAGTGAAGAAGAACTAAAGAGCCTCTTGATGTAAGTAAAGAGGAGAGTGAAAAAGTTGGCTTAATGCTCAACAATCAGAAAACAAAGATCATGGCATCTGGTCCCATCACTTCATAGCAAATACATGGGAAACAGTAGCTGTTTTTATTTTTTTGGGCTCCACAATCACTGCAGATGGTGATTGCAGCCATGAAATTAAAAGACGCTTACTCCTTGGAAGGAAAGTTATGACCAACCTAGACAGCATATTAAAAAGCAGAGACATTACTTTTTTAACAAAGGTCCATTTAGTCAAGGCTATGATTTTTCCATAGTCCTGTATGGATATGAGAGTTGGACTATAGAGAAAGCTGAGCGCAGAAGAATTGATGATTTTGAACTGTGGTATTGGAGAAGACTCTTGAGAGTCCTTTGAACTGCAAGGAGATGCAACCAGTCCATCCTAAAAGAAATCAGCCCTGGGTGTTCATTGGAAGGACTGATGTTGGGGCTGAAACTCTAATATTTTGGCTGCCTGATGCGAAGAGCTGACTCATTTGATAAGAACCTCATGTTGGGAAAGATTGAAGGCAGGGTGAGAAGGGGACGACAGAGGATGAGATGGTTAGATAGCATCACCGAATCAATGGTTATGAGTTTGGGTAAACTCTGGGAGTTTGTGAGGGACAGGGAGGCCTGGTGTGCTGCGGTTCATGTGGTCGCAATGAGTCGGACTTGACTGAGCGACTGAACTGAACTGAACTGAATTTTAAAAGGATTTATTTTTTTTTGCTTTCCCTTTCTGATTTGTCATTGTTAGTGTTAAAAAAAAAAAGGCAATTGATTTCTGTATGTTAATCTTGTATCCTGCTACCTTACTGAATATGTTTATCCTTTCTGGTAGTTTTTGTTTGGAGTCCTTAGGGTTTCTTTATGTGCTATCATATCATCTGCATATAATGACAGTTTTACCTCTTCTCTTCCAATTTGGATACCTTTTATTTCTTTCTCTTATTTGATTACTGTGGCTGAGATTTCCAATACTGTGTTGAATAAAAGTGCCAAGACAGGGTAGTGTTGTCTTTTTCCAGATTTTAGTGGGAAAGCTTTCAGCTTTTAACCCTTGAGTATTATATTGCTTTTGAGTTTGTCATAAGTAGCTTTTATTATGTTATATTTCCTCTATGGGCTTTCCCAGCTACTCTGTGGTAAAGAATTTGCCTGCTGTGCAGGAGCTGCAGGAGACATGGGTTTGATCCTTGGGTCAGGAAGATCCCCTAGAGGAGGGCAAGGCAACCGGCTCGAATATTCTTGCCTGAAGAATCCCATGGATAGAGGAGCCTGATGGACTGAAGTCTATAGGGTTGCAAAGAGTTGCACACAATTGAATTGACTTAGCAGGCATGCACATGTTTCCTTATATCCACACTGATAAGAGTTTTTATCTTGAATGGCTCTTCAATTTTATCAAGTAATTTTTCTGCATCTTTTGAAATGATCATGTAGTTTTTGTCTTTTCATTTGTTGATATAGTTATCACAATGATTCATTTGCATGTGTGGACTGTTCTTGTGACCCTGGGATTTATCCAACTTGACTGTGGTGTATGATCTTTTTTACATGTTGTTGTTGGGTTCAGTTTGCTTTTATAATTTTATTTAAAAAAAAAAAATCTATGTACTGTCTTATTTAAGTGATTTACTTTCTGACTGTGATTTTCTCTTTCCTCTAGAGTCTTGCTGCTTTACTATTTAGAGAACAGCTTTCAATATTTTTTTCTTATTAAGGTCAGGTTTAGTATTGCTGAATTCTTTTAGTTTTTAAATTCTTAATTATCCTTCTATTTTACATGATAATCTTGCTGGGTTAAGTATCCTAGGTTGCAAGCTTTTTCCCTTTAAGAGTTTGAATATATCTTGCCACTCCCTTCTGGGCTGTTTCTGTAGAGACGTCAGCTGGTAGCCTTGTAGTTAACTCTTGGCTCTTCCCTTGCTGCCTGTATCATCCTGTCCTGATCTTTAACTTCTGCCGTTTTAATGACGTCTCGGCTCAGGGCTGTGTGGGCTCGTATTGTCTGGGACTCCCTGTGCTTTTTTTCATTGGGAACATTTGTTTCCTTCTTCAGGTTTGGGAATTTTTCAGCCATAATTTCTTCAAATACATTTTTGGTCACCTCTTTCTTTTCCTTCTGAGATCCCTATTAAGCGTGGATTGGGACACTTTATGTTATCTCAAAAGCATCATCTGTTGCTTTCATTTTTTTCTTTTTTTAATTTGTCTTTCTGCTGTTTCGATTGGATAATTTCCATTATTCTATCTTCCAGATCACTTATCTTTCTTCTGCATTATTCATTCTGCTACTTGTTGCCTTTAGTTCAGCTTTCATCTCAGAAAATGAATTTTCCAATTTTTCTTGGATCCTCATAATTTCTACTTCCTTTTTACAGTAATTTGTATTTCTGTTAGTAGCTGTTCTTAATCCCTTCAATATTTTCATTACATCCTTTTTGAATTTAGTGTCTATTAGACTGGAGAGGTCTGTTTCATCATTTATTCTTTCAGGGGAATTCTCTTGGTCTTTTATCTGGGAGTTGTTTCTCTGCTTCTTTATTTTACTTATATTTCTCTGACTGTGTGAGTTTAGGAGAAACAGTTGTCTACTGTCATCTTAGGGGGGTGTTTTTATGTGGAAGTGTCCCTGTGTAGCCTCTGTGAGTCTAACATTTTTGTTGTGAGGGATGTTTAGTATGGATACCTGCCATGTCTTTCTTAAAAATGTGCTTTCCTTTTCTTAATGGTGGGTGTAACTGGTTTGGTGGTGGTCAGAGCCTGTGCTGGACATTGAGGGTCCTTCTCTTTGCTCTGTGGTTGTCACATTCCTGTTGGGGTCAGGGCCTGCTCCCCAGTTTTGGAGTAGACACACTCAGATCTGTTTCTAAACTGCAGTGTGAGATAGGTGGGGCTCGAGTACGTCCGCTGGGAGAGGAGCCACTGAGTACTCCTCCACAGGAGCTGCCCATCAGGAAGTGCACTCTGATGTCACCTGTCACCTGTTGTGTGGGCTCACAAAGTGCAATGATTTTGACATTGCCCTTGACTCCTCCTCAGCTGTGGGAATTCAGACAGTTGGCCCAGATACCCCTTGGGCACTGTATTCACAAAGTCTCTAGTGCAAATCTGGTTGCACAGAATGGCTGAGGTCAGGATTTGGGACATCCATTAGTCTTGTACCTGGGTATGCCATGGGAGCCGCTTTGTCAGCCCACACCCTTTCCTCCCAGCAGTGTACAAAGGCGGCGCCACTATTGCTGGACCTGCCCCAGCAACAGGAGCACCTGTAAAACACTCCCACAGGCACTGAGTTTTCAAAGCTGTAGTTGCTGGAACATTCAGATTTCAGCCCTGCTTCCAATGTGCTGTCCCTGGGGAGTGGCTCAGATTTCAGCCTTTCCTTTTGAATGTGGGCAAAGAGGTGGAGCTGCGCCTCTGTGAGCAAGCTGTGCGTGAGGCTGCTGTGGCTGGGGCCCCACCCCTCCTTTCCTTAACAGCGGAGTTTTAATGGCGGATCCAGGCTCCTTCCTGCACACACCCCTGGTTATGGCTTGGACCTCACTCCAACCCCTTCAGGTTGTCTCCGCATAGCCAACCTCAGTCCTTTGTCTAGGTCTGTCCTCTGAAGCCTGAATTTCAGCATTCAGCTGTTCCAGGCGAACCAGCAGACCTGTGTCTGGGGAATGTAAGAAGGTGGCCAGGACCCTCTGTGCTGGTCTCTCTGTTCTGACTGCTAAGAGCTGGGTGCTCTGCTCTCCTCTGAGCCTCTGAAGCTCTTTTTCTGTCCTAGCTGATCTCCCTGCTGATGAAAAGGTTTCCCAGTTTGAGGGAACTTTTTCACAGCTCCCTCCCAGGGATGCAGGCCCCATCCTGATTTCCATTTTTTCTTTTATCCTCCTGGTTATGTGGTGATTTTTTTCTCGCAATTTTGGCATTATGAGGTCTCTACCAGCATTCAGCAGGAATTCTGTGAAAATTGTCCCACATGTAGATGTATTTTTCATGTATTTGTGGGAGGAGATAAACTCCACATCCTTCTCTTCCGCCATCTTGGTCTGGCTCTTATTTTCTCTAAGTCTTGCATACAATCTTTGAACCTCTTTGAGTAATCAATTATTCCTAGGAGATATGAGAATTTAATGTTGCCAAATTTGAAAGTTGCTGTTTCTTGATTTTTATAATCTTTTCTCTTATATTCACTTATTATCATTGATCTATTTATAGGAGAAATGTACTGTCAAGAATGGGATATGAGAAGTATGGAGCTATATCATCTAATTCCTCATCGAGCCTGTGGGTATCCCTCATTCTCATGTAACTCTCCATCTCCACTGTTTTTATGTTAGTTCAGATCCCCATCATTTCAAATGTAGTCTGTTGTGTAGCCTCCTACCTGCACTTTCTGTGCACTCTCATTACTTTCTGATCCATGGTCCGCACTACTGCCAGAGGGGTCTTTCTGTTATACATAGCACATCCTGTAGTTTCACTGCTTAAGATCCATTAATACTTTCAATTGTTTACAGGATAAAGTACCCATTTCTTAATAAACATATAGGCTTCTCCCTAGTCTGATTTCTGTGTAACTCTCGAGGTTGTTCTTTTAAAATCTACAGACCTTTTATTTCAGAATAATCTGTCCTTTCCAGAACTGGAGCTTCATAACTTGGCTGCCTAATAGACACCTACTTGAGACTCAGTTCAAGTATCACTGGTTACCTTTTCTCTAGAAAACTTTCTGGATTCTTTTCCACAGTGGGTTTATAAACCTCTTTATTTAAGTTTCTATTCTACAATGTTGTGTTTGTCTATCAGAGAATGTAAAATGCTTTTTTATTTTCCTAATTCCCCTTATACTCTTTGAAGGCTATCCTATGTCTTACTAATTTCTAGATCTCCAGCACCTAGCATAGTATCAGGCACAGGGTGGACACACAGTGATTGCTGAAGGGAGATTGAGAACCATCAGGAAGCTTTTATAGGTCATGGTTTGGAGAATACTGAGCTGGTATTCTTTGAATATTGAATGTGGCAGAAATAGATTAGGAACACCAGCCAGATGTTGTTTTTAAGGGTTCTGTTTTTAGCATATAAATTAAAATTTCATTTTGAAGTACAAGTCTAATTTGGGAACCAGAATACAGTTGTAGAGTTTGACAAGATTACATATGTAAATTCTCCAAAGGCTGATTTATCATCATGCTTTCCTAAAACAGTGTAGTTTGTGTGGAGTGAGAATGGTCTCCAAGTCTGCATCTCAGACTCCTTGCTCCTTCAGCCCGCCACCTACCTCATTCAGGTTACCATCACTTAACCTTCTGTGCTCAAAGTATCACCACAGAGACAGCTCCTTCCTTTTGTCTCTGTGAAAATGCTCTAAGCTCTGAGCCCCGAGGCTAGGCTGTACCCTGCCCTGCATCCTATCCTTCGGGGGCAGGGTTTTACTGTTTCAGAATAAAACCTAACTGTCTCAGGTGCTCAAGGCCGTCCACGATCTGTTTCCTGTCTCCCTTTCCAGACTCTCACCTTGTTCCCCTATACAGTATCTTCTTGTAACTTCCTTGTTTGGCTAATGTTTACGTATATTTTCAAGGTTGTTCAGGAAGCCTTCCGTGAGAAAAGTTTAGATGTTACATCTTTATGCTATTGTGGGATACCTTGAGGTTACCTCACATTTCTAGTATTTATTACATAATACTATTATGGTTTACTCGTTTGCCTCTCCCATTAATATCCTTGACGGACAGGAAGTTTTAAGATTTTTAATGTTACTAAAGTCTAACATAGGTGCACAGAAGTAAAAGAAATACTTTGTTAAATAAATTGATAATTCTCTATCTGTAGACTAGGAATCAATGAAAAAGTCGTTCCCATGTGCTATAGAATAGACTACATTTTGGAAAATTCTTTTTCAGTTGAATTTTCAATTTGATAGCTATTAAAATTTTTCTATGTCACATTTTTTGGTTTTATAGTGAATGCAGCTGTCTCTATTAATTGCAGTTAAAGAGTATATAGTAATCTTCATTATGACTAACACATAACTAGAAAGTTAGTGTTTAAGTAACGGTTGGGGCTTCCCTTGTGGTTTAGCTGGTAAAGAATCTGCCTGCAATGCGGGAGACCTGGGTTTGATCCCAGGGTTGGGAAGATCCCCTGGAGAAGGGAAAGGCTACCTACTCCAATGTTCTGGCCTGGAGAATTCCATGGAGAATTTCAAGTCCATGGGGTCGCAAAGAGTCGGACATGACTGAGTGACTTTCACACTTCACTTTGGGAAGTGGACGTTAAGACATATGCAGTTAGCTGTAATACAAAATAGAAAAGGAATCAGGAGAATCCTGGTAAGAGCAGGGGAGGGAGATCATTTACTGCACAATGTTGAGGAATTGGATGCAAACTACAATTTCAGAGAAAACGGGCCAGCCATTTCTTTTGAAAGGTTGTAGAATGAAAAGAGAGAAGACCATAGCTTGCTGAATTGGACCTCATCCGTGGTCATACACTTAAAAAGTGACCAAGCAAAGATTCAGCCTTAAGATTGTATTTTGCCGAATCCCATGGTACCAAACTATGCTGTCTGTACTGATTTTTTTTCTTTCTTACAGAAATAGAACATTTGTTTTTCATTATATATCTTAATATCTTCAGTATAGTCCTTAACTAGATAGTTTTTTGAGAGTGTTGTTATTAGTATCTCCTTAATCTTTTATTGAGTAATGGATTGATTTACAGCTTATTTTTCTTATATGTTCTCCTTAGTTCTTGGCACAAGATAGAGTGGGTACAAAAATAGATCTTCAATACATGAGTAATAATTAAAATACCCTATGGTTGATTTTTTTTTTTCAAAGTAGCTCAGTTGTGTCCAGTTCTTTGTGACCCCATGGACTATGTATGGAATTCTCCAGACCAGAATTCTGGAGTGGGCAGCCTTTCCCTTCTCCAGGAGATCTTCCCAACCCAGGGATCAAACCCAGGTCTCCCGCATTGCAGGCAGATTCTTTACCAGCTAAGC